>NC_066860.1:18173349-19476235 GCF_025177605.1 Cucumis melo | reverse complement strand
CATGCATTCAATTTGAAACAATTAGTTATGCAGTTAGTATGTAAAAAATCCCATCATTTGTAATTCCATATTTTAATAAAATTTAATCCCTGCCATATAAAATTCCATGAAAATTAAATGTCACTTGTTTCTTATTTAACAATTTAGGCCTAGCAGCATATAAACATATTAGGCCCTAATTGATTCATTGATCTACTATATAACATTTCCAACATTTCCGTATATAAAATTTTTAAATAATTATCGTGATAAGAATTAAATTGTATTAAAAGGAGCATATTAAATAGATTAATATATAGTTTGAATTATCAAATAATTAACATCATAAGAATTGAATTGTATCTAAAGGAACGTATTAAATAAGTCAATATATAGTCCGTAGATTATAATAATCTATAGATTATAATATTATATTTTTGAGATGCAAATTATTTTAATTTTTAAACATAATAAAAAATAACAAAATTATAATAAATAATAATTATTGTACCAACGATTAAGATTTGAAAGAGTAATATTGCCGACCACTCTTTTAACACATAAAATACGTTACAATAATTGATTCCACACGCTTGTGGTTAGTGGCTCGAGTCCCTATGTTCTCAAATCCAACAATATAACCTTTTGAGGTTTGGAAAAGGTTTTTATAGCCATCATATTTCTTCTTACTGTAGCTATAAGAAAGGGATTTCAATTTTCTTAGTAAGTTATTGCATTTTTTTTTTATTGAAGAACATTTTAAAAAAATATTAAAGTTAAAATAAGAATATTTTTAATATTAATTTTTTGGATTTTTTAAATAGAAAAAAAATTAAAAATATCTATAAATATAATAAAAAATATTACGATCTATTTGTGATAGGCCAAGGTAGACTACTATTTATACTCATCACGATACAAATTGATACTTATAGTATTCTAGTTTTGTCTATCACAATCCATTATAGATATATTTTGCTATATTTTCTAAATATATTTTGATTTATTAATTTTGTTATATTTGAAAATAGTTTATTTTTTTCTAACTTTTTCTATCAAATGGAGGCAATAATTATAGACAGAAAACGAAAAAACATTGGGAGGAAGAGAGAGAAAAATGAAAGAAAAAGGAAATAAGTAAAAGAAAATATGAAAAATTGGATTTGTTTTCAAATATAGCAAAATAGATCAATATATTTATAGATATAGTAAAATTTCATTACCTATTTACAATAGACATGGATAAACATTTATTCATCGGTATCTATCAATGTCTAAACTATTATCATCTATCACTAATAGATATCATTAGACATCACTAATAGATATCATTAGACATCAATAGATATCTATCATTGTCTATTATTAATAAAGTTGTTATATCTTCAAATAAAGTTGTTATATTTGAAAATATTTTTCATATTTTTTTTATTTAAAACAATTATAAAAAAAAAATCTTTAATTTTAATTTTTTTTTAACAAAAGAAAAATAAAAGGAGTCTTTTAAAAAATATAACAAAGCGGCAAAATATTTATACTGTATAGAACAATTCCGAAAACGAAAATAACCCAGGCCTACAATGAAAAATACCAAAAGTTTCTCATTAACCACAACATCAATAACGCATGTAATATATTTGGTACACGATCGTTTAAATTTGATCGTTTAGATTTGGATAAGCAAATTTAAACGATTTATTTTTAAATTTATATCGTTTAATTTGTCTACACGATCATTTAAATTTTGCTACCCCCAAATCTAAACTATTTTTTTTTTAAATTGGGTACACGATCGTTTAAATTTGGCTAAACAATTTTTTTTTTAATTCTTTTGGTACACGATTGCTAATTTTTTTACACGATCATTTAGATTTGACTACTTCATTCTAAATGATTTTTTCAACATTCTTTATAGACGATCTTTTAGATTTAGTTACCCTAATCTAAAGTACGTAAAACAAATAAGAAAAAAAAGAAAGAGGATGGAAAGAAATAAAAAAGAAGAGAAAAGGAAGAAGACGATAGAAAGAAATATGAAAGAAATTACAACATAATAAAAAGAAGAGGAAAGGAAGAAAGACATATAAAAGAATTGTAGGAGGAGAAAAAAGATGGAAAGATAAACTTGAAATATTTAAAAATGATTAACTTTATAGAGTTTGTTGCACCGTAAATATTTTAGTAATTTATTATATTTATGAAAATTTTGCAAAATAAAAGCAACATCAAGTTTTCAAAACAATAAAATAACTAAATAAGGTTTAATATCTTTGTATCGGCTACAAAGAAAGAAAAGTAACAATCAGGACCAAAAATAACTAATTTCTAAAACTGGATTAATATGTTAAGCATGAAAATAGGTAGATTTAAATGCACTCAAACTCAAAGGAAATAAGAAGCCAAAGTGTATTTATGGCCCCTCATCTTTATACAATTCCGCCAAGGTCCACTTGACATGTACAGATCAACATACACTTAAAAAATAAATAAATAGTTGAAGATTGAAAATAAGAATATTTTAAAACAATCTAATTAATCATTAGGAAATAAGTTAAAATAGAGTTCTATACATATACATTAATATTAAAATCAAAATAAACATTTTCAACTCTATTTTATGGAGTTACATTACATTAAAGCTGGCTCTAATTAGGGCATATATATACTGAAGGGCATATATGATGATCTAATTATTAATGTATATTATTATCTATATAATACAAACAACAACAGTATTTATACACACTTAATCTGTGCCTAATTATTCTAGTTCTTATCAGCCTCTTCTCTCTATTTCACTATCCCTTAGTTGCATAAAAACTGAAAATTATAATGGCTGAAAGCTATGGGGATCATCAGGAAGAACTGCGGCGCCGTGGGATTCAGTTTCGGAGGCGACGAAAAATGGCAGTGGCACGACTTGGGGGGAAGAGATCGGGACGGATCATGGCATGGGGGAGGATAGTGAGGAAGATAAGACTGAAATGGGTGAAAATGAAATGCATAGAGATGGTGAAGAAGATGAAAAAATACTACAAAAAGTTGATGAAGGATATAATGGAAGGAGGAGCATATGGATACGCTGACTCGTATCAGCATAGGCTTCTTTTGGAGACTTCTTTCGCTATTCCAATTCTGGGTGTCTCTCTCTCTACTCATTCTAGTATTATTCATGCTGCTGCAGCTGCTTCTTCATAAATCTCTACCTTTCAAGCTCTAAATTTGTAAAGAAATTTCTTTTATTAGTGTTCATCATTAATTAATTAATACATATTTGGGATTTTTCTTTCTCTTTTTTTGCTTAATTCTAAAATCAACATTGAACTTTAAAAGATACTGACTTGTTTAAAATATATTGATTTTGTTTTTAGTTCTTTGGTTTAAATTTAGGCTTATTTTTCTTGGTGTATTATACTTCAGTGGTTTTTACTTTTATTTTAAAAAGAAAAAAAAAATCTTGAATGTGTTCACACAAAATTTTTGGAAAAAATTCATTCGTGAAATTTTAACTTTGTTCTTATATTAATTTCAATATAATGAGAAAAATCTCTAATACATGATCCTTTGATGCTTTCTCTCAAAAAAATAAACTTTGAATTTCTAGTTTGTTGATCTTCTTGTATAATCTGCTTTAAGGCTTGATGATTTTTTTGGATGATTGTCCTTTGGGCTAGTCGATCTTCTTGGATAACCAACCTTTGGACTTGTTGATTTTCTTCGATGATCGGTCTTCGGCTTGTTGATCTTCTTGGATGATCGATCTTTGGACTTGTTGATCTTCTTGGATAATCAGTCTTTGGGCTTGTTGACCTTCTTGAATGATCGGCTTTGGGCTTGTTGATCTTCTTGGATATTATCGGTCTTTTGGTTTGGTGATCTTTTTGGATGATCGACCTTTAATTTGTTGATCATCTTCGATGATTGACCTTTGGGCTTGTTGACCATTTTGGATCAGCCTTTGGCTTCTTGATCACGTTAGATCGTTCTTTCGCTCCTCGATTTGTGGATAAACTTGTGAGCATTTCCTAAAGTTTGAGGAGATTGAATCTTCAGCTTCTAGGTCGTTGTTTAAGATACAATTAATTTGTTGACATCTTCTAATCTTTAAATCTCAGCTAATTTAGATCTTTAGTTATTCGAAACTTAAGTGCTTCAGTCTTCGCAACATGGAAACTTAGTCTTTAACACTTGAGAGCTTGAAAGCATTGGCTTTCAGCACTTGGGTGCTTCAGTATTTAGATCTTGGGAGCTTAAATCTTCAAAACTTTAATATGTATTTTAATCTTTAGAACTTCAAAGCTCTGTTTTATAAATTTGAGAGCTTCAAAGTTTCAATCTCCAGAACTTCAAGGAAAGTTTAATCTTCCAAGTGTTTAATTTTTCGAAAGGTGATAAATTTTGAGATCGATAAAAACTTTAATGTCTTGAGAGCTTAGGAGGTTGAATATTCAAATCTTCAAAGCTTCAGCAGTTCATTGTCCATTCATCCCCCCTTCAAATGGAGCGACTAAACCTCTATTTGTAGAGATTTTTCTAGGGCCTTAGGTGGGCTTGGATGTCACACTCAGCCCCAATAGTCACTTTGTTTGACCAAGAGGAGACATGATTGCGTAGGCATTCTAAGTGAATCTCTCCACGAGATAACATATAGAATGCCTAGTAAGCGGAATGAACACAGCCAACAAGTTAAATGCGAAACGAGAACTTCAATTAGAATAACAAAACTTCGTTGATAATGGTTCAAAAGCACATTCAACATAAGTACATTCTTCCAAAATTTCAAAAGAAACTATATATAACTCAGGACAATATTCGACTCTTCTCGCCTAGTTTCTACATGCTATGGGAGTTGACAGTGGCCACTACCAAGTGATATGTTCTAATTATGGCACAATAGGCGATCAAGGCTGCAAGTTCAACACGCTGGATGTCCTTCGCTATCTAAGGGGGATAAAACAAAGCATTTGAAAGATTAGATGAAGTTGTCTAGTGACGCTACTAGAAATAGTGGATCTTTCGATGCATAAAAAGGTCAGCATATATATCAAAATGTGTCAGGAAAGGATCTTTTGATGTTTAATGGAGCGTTGGGAGATAGGTTTGGAGAAATGCATTGGAAGATGAATTCTCAATGCATACATGAAATGGCATCGGGAGTTCCTAACTCCCAACACAGGGGTGATGCATGTCGAGAGTAAGGACTCCCTACATGCTTAAGGATGGCGTTGAGCCATTCAAAAAAGTATCGAGAGTCCTTATTCTTGACACCAGCGTTAAGCGCATCGGGAATTAGGAATAACTCCTGACGCCTTTGTGCATCGGGAGATTATGTTTTTTCTTACTTCGTTTCAATTATTATCTTCATTTTTTTGTAACCTGTGGTACTTTTTTGAGTTTCGATTTAAATTCAATAAAATTCTCAAACAAAACAAACAAAAAATTAATAAATACATTGAAATACCAAATTTTAATTTATAAAATTATAACATATTTCATATAAAAGTGTCTTAAAATAATGTTTGTTTGAAAGAAATATATAAAAAAGAAAAATACATCATTTTTCATCGTCGGACGCCATCTTCGAAGAAGTCCACACCTACAATGACATGTAAGTAAAGTACATTATTCAAACTTCAAAGAAACCAGAATGGATGCCAAAAATCAAAACATAGGAACTAACAATAGTCAATCTTAACTTCATGATCAACCTACCATAACAACCCAACATCACCATTCGATAACAACCCATAGAACTCACTCCAACATCAACCTATCTAAACAATCACTCCATGATCAAACTACCCAAAACAATCAAACCTCTCAACTTTGACTCGTTCTACGTAGAAATGTAATAATAGAATCACTAAATCTTGACTCCCTAGCACATAAACTCACTTCTGCGTGCCACCTAACATTAAAAATGGCGTTTAACCCCCTCACTCAAATTTACTCCATGATCAAACTACAACCCAACTTCTCAACTTTCACTCTTTCTATAAATGTAACAACAATAAAGGCTCAATATACAAACTCCTTACATATAAACTCACTTTGGCGTGCCACCCAACCTTGCAATTCTATTAAAACCTTCAAAGCAATGTTTAAACCCCCTCCCCTCTTCCCCCCCGACCTCAAACTCACTGTATGATGAAACTACCCAAAAGAATCAAACCTCTCGACTTTGACTCTTTCTACGTAGAAATGTAAGGTAGAAAATTATAAGGGATTATCACCATAGGCCACATACTGTAAGAGGTACTCATATTCCGAAACAGATTAAACTCATCTGAAGCTAATCCCAAACAAACATTTTGTGAATCTAAAGCTAAATCAGGAAAGTCACGATCAAAATGCTTCCAGCCCTCTGCATCAGCTGGATGTCTTAACACATCCTCTGTTTTAATTCACTTATCTTTATGTCATCTCATGTTAGAAGAGCCTTCTTGCGATGCAAATTATCGCTTTAATCTTGATATTAACGAAAAGTGGCGCAATACCTTATACAAAATTCTTTTTCCTCTGTTGTCATTAACTTTGTATCGAGACTCACCACAAATTGGGCATTATTGCAAATCTTCAAATTCCTTTGAATATAATATACAATCATACTTACACTCATGAATAGACTCGTATCCTAGGCCTAAGTCACGTAGTTTTCGTTTAGCTTCGTAGAATGAAGTAGGCATAGTAGTACCCATAGGAAATGGAGCTTTTAACAGTTTTAGTAACATATTAAAGGATTTGTTACTCCAACCGTTGAGAATCTTGATATGCATCAACTTCACTAAAAAGTTCAAGTAGGAAAATTTTAAACAACCAGGGTACATATCATTACGTGCTTCATTCATTAAATCCTAAAATAAGTTTGTTGTATCTTGTCCTTCACCGTTAGATGATATTTCATTCTCCAAAACCTTCTTTCATTGTTTCTTCATGTTCAATCAGAACTTATAAATCATTAAGCAGATCCAACATTTCATTTTCTTAAAAAAGTTTGGTAGTTCCTTCATCAACTCTTTCTATATCTTTACACAAGTTCACTGGCTCTCCATGATACACCCAGTCTATATAGGAGGGGGACATTCCAACTGTTAATAGATGCCACTCCACAACTCTAATGGCTCCTAAATTGAGTTTATTCATTTCTTGCATGGACACCTTGTTCGTCCGTAATCGTCAACATGAAACTTTGCAACCTCTAAAAATTGAGACACTCCCTCTTTATACTCAACCACAATTTATTTTTTAAGTTTGATCCAATTCTTGTTCATCGTTAACAACCTAAAAGATATTTATGGGAAGAAACTTAGTAACTTGGAATTAAATTGGGACACTCCCTCTGTATCTCAAGATGCTACAACTTTAGAGTCACTCTTAAAATACACTTAGTAACTTGGAATCAAACATGGAAGCCAATTGATTCAATAATCTTAAAAATAAAATCAATGCAATTAATTAAACTATGAAACTTCTCAACACCCAATAGGTAAGGGTAAAATTTTCGAAATTAATAACATGGAACTAATATCATTACGTGGCATATTTCGGAATATAATTTTTGCAACAAAAACACATGTAGTTTTAAAATTCATTTTGAAGATCTTCAAACACGTCAGAATTTGAAACACGTTGTAGTTTTCAAGTGTAGTTGACAAATTCTTTTTCGAACGCATAATAAGTTTAACAACATTCTACAACTACAACAACAATGTGATTTTAGGGCAACAAAAATGTGATTTTAAGGTTCCTCTCTTCAACAATTCATCAATTCATTAAAAAGTTTATCAAACAAATTTTCATCAAACCATATACCATCAACCTTAAATCTTACAAGAAGCAAATTTAATATTATTTGCTAAGTTCAACCAAAATAAAGAGAAAAAAAACCACTTTCTTACTGAAAGAAGGCGACAGTGGCAGGGGAGGATCGGTGCACAAGCGGCGAGCGATGGTGAGCAAGGCAGTGGCACAGGCTACGAGTGGCAAGGGAGGGCAGTAGGCTTCATTGAGGATGAACGAAATGTGGCAAAAGTCTCTTCGTCTCTCTCTCATGCTCCCTCTCTTTCAAATCTGTAAATGATAGATCTGGAAGAGAGTTTTAAAGGAGAACTCTTGATGGACCACGTAAACCATTGGGAGTCCCCAATATTCTTAACGCTATTAGTATTACGTCAGAAATGCCCACACAACTCCCAACGTGTACATTCATGGCGTCGGAATAAACACAATCATTATTTAAATGATTTATTTCTACCAACGACTTACATGTACACGTTAGGAGTTGTGTGGGCAATCTTGACGTACTACTAACGACGTCGAGAATATTCGTCTATCTCTCGATGCTTTACACTCGGCATCAGAGGATAGACGATCCTTCAACACTCATGTTACGACATTAGAAGAAATCATATCTCTCCACACGTTATTTCTCAATGTGCTAAAGAAGCTGCAGGATAACATGATTTTCTTATAGTATTAGTGGTCTTTTATCAATGCTTTTAAATAAATCAAACTTTTCTTTAACGCGTCATAAATCATTTCGCCAAATCATGAGATACAATTATTTAATGTTTCAATAATAGAATATTGAGCTTAAAGTAAACCATTTCAACCCATTAGGTGATTAACACAATTAAATCTCATTATCAAACATTTACCAATTGTATGGAAAATCATTTCCTTTTAAATCATGCATTAAGATTCATCTCACGTAGAAACTCATTCTACGTAATTCATCACATCATCATATCGCAAAATCATTTTGTGTATTAATTACATCTTAGTACCATTTTCTCAGCTCAAACATTTACCTCACTCTTTTGTCAAATTGCAGCTATGCGGAGTAGTCTCAACACATTTAGCAAGTTTCCATCAATTTCATCATGTATAACATGTCTTTCAATACCATATCACACAGAAAATATGGGGCATTTTATTCCAAATCACACAATAAGAATATAGAATCTTTATCCCAGATCACATAGCAAGAATAAGGCATCCCATACTAGATCACACAACAAGTATAAGGCATTCTCATCGTATAGGGTACACAAGATCATCTCTTTCCATTCCATCATTTCATTTATGAATCACATACACTTTTAAGAAATGAGATAGCATTAGAGAAATCATATAACTCAAAGTTTCCATACAAATATATTCAATAATTTAAGCACATTAGAAATCCTTTTATTTTTTAAAACACTTTTACGAAGAACCACTCGTAATCACAATTAGCTAGCTTCTTTGCTTAGCTTGAGGAAAGCATTCTTAACATCCATATGAAAGAGAGGCCACTGCTTGGCGGCAGCAACTGCTAACAGACTTCAAACAGATGTGATTCGAGCCACATGAGCAAATGTTTTTTCATAGTCAACGACATATTCTTGGGAATACCTTTCGCAACAAGAAAAGCCTTATAACGCTCAATATTGCCATCAGAGCGAGTCTTTATTTTGTAGATCCACTTCCATCCAATGTGGCTTTTTCTGGGAGGTAAATTAACGTAGTCCCAAGTATGCGTCATTTCAAGAGCTTGTGATTCATCACTCATCGCTTTCTGCCATAAAAGTTCAGTACTGGCCTCTTGATAAGAGGTAGGTTCAACTAGGAAAACAATAGTGGAAAAATAGTGATAATCTTGGAGATGAATAGGAGGTTTCCTTATTCGAGTAGAACAATGAAGAGGAATGTCTAATGTAGGCTCCAGAACATCATTAGGGGCAGATGGTTGGTTCGAGCTTGCAGAAGTAGGTGTAGATTAAGTAAGTCAGTTTCAAGAGTGAACTCAGAAAGAGGAAAGAGGTCAATAGATTTATCAATGAAGAAGATATGGGAACTTGAGAAGAAGGTGTGAAATAAGGAAGATGAGAGAACAGAATATGCTCCGAAAGGGTCACATGGCGAGATATTCTGTGTCATATCTAAGAAAGCGGCAGAGGCAAGCACGTGGTTAGAGTTTAGTGTGTTCGTGAGGATGAAGAGAAGAACAAAACACACACATCTAAAAACTTTAAGATTAAAGTAGTTGAGAGGAGTACCATACAGTCTTTTGAAAGAAGAAATGTTTTGAAGAATGAAAGAATGAAGACGGTTGATGGTACATGGATGTAAGAGCAGCCTCACCCCAAAATTTCTTAGGGTAGGAGGAAGAAAGAAGGACACATACAGAGTCAAGAATGTGGCGATGTTTACACTCAACACGTCCATTTTGCTGAGAGGTGTGGGGATAAAAGCGCTGAACAAGAGTGCCCTGTTGAGAGAGAAAAGAAAGAAGAGTGAAGTCTTAATACTCCATGACATTGTCACTGCAGAGGACTTTGACAGGACAAGAAAATTGAGTGTGGATCATGTTAGCAAACTCAATATAAGTGCGAGATAGTTCAAAGCGATGTTTAAGAAAATAAATCCATGTAAATCGAGAGTAAACATCAATGAACAAAACATAATAGCGATAACCATGAACAATAGTAGTAGGGGTAGGACCCCAAATGTCAGAATGAATTAAATCAAATGGTTTATCACATATGAAAGTGGAGTGAGAAAAATACAAAGCAAGTTGTTTAGCATGTTTGCGATTTGTGCAATGAAAGAGAACAAACTTAGTAATATTATTCAAGTTGTTAACAAAAATCAAATGACAAAGTTTTTCAGAAGAAGCATGACCAAGACAAATATGCCACTGACAGCTTTAGTGACAGGAGCAGAGATGGATGAAGGAGGAGAAGGCTGGAAGGATATGAGCTCAAACAATCTTCCCACTTTGTGACCCGTACTAATTATCAATCCCATCTGCAAATCCGGAACCTGACAACCATTGGGAGAAAAAGAAACAATTAAGCCAAGATCACACAATTGACTGACGGACACAAGATTAAAGGTTAAGTTTGGGATACAGTAAGTATGGGGAAGACTTAGGCTAGGAGTATCAATGGTCCCAATGTGAGAAATGTTCATACAATTTCCATTAGTAACATAAATTAGGGGTAAAGATTTAGCAAGACTCGAAGTAGTCATGAAAGAAAAATCAGATGTCATATCGTTGCAACAGATAGAGTCAGGAAGTCGTCGATTACTTGGTGAGACAACAAGAGCAGAAGAAGATGATGAAATTAATTGATTTAATATGCTCTGAAGATCACTTATATGAAGATTGGTGGAGGTGGTGCAAAGTGTGCTTAGTACTTCGAATCTAGTGTGATTTTCAGAATTTATGGAACTTTGATGGGATTTTCATGCCCTATCGCAAAAGTCACTCTATGCAACTAGGTGGAAACGTGACCGCCTAGACATTATTCGTGAATCTCTCCACAAGATAGCACACATAACCCCTAATAAGCGGAACAAACACAATCAACAAGCTTAATGCAAACTGAGAACTCAATTGATGACACAATTACTTCATTGATAATGGTTAAAAGAGTACATTTCCCATAAGTACAAAGTTCCTTCAACAAAATATATATAATCTCAAAACAATAGTTGAACTCTCCTCACTTAGCTTCTACATGATATGCAAGTTGGCAGTGGTCATTACCAAGATGATGTGAGTTGATTAAGGCACAATAGGCAATCAAGACAGTAAGTCAAATGCTGGTTGTCCTTCGTTACTTGAGGGGGAGAATAAATTGAAATACTTGAAAGGTTAGACAAAAATGTCTAGTGAGTGGGGTCTTTTACCAACACATTTAATAAGTCAAATTATGCCATAAACGTGTTGCAACTCATTTCACCAAATCATGAGATATAAATAGTTATGTGTTTCAATAATAAAATATTGAGTCCAAATCAAATCATCTCAATGCGTTAGGCAATCAATAGAGTCCAAATTTCATTAAACAATATTTATAAATCATATGGAAAAAATTTCTTTTCAAATCATTCATAATCACTCATATCTCGTAAGCATGCATCTTGCATAATGCATCATTTAAATCATACCATCGAATTGCTCTGGTGTTCAGTTACATCTTTGTACCATTTCTTCAACTCAAGCATTTACCAGACATTTTTGTTGGGTTGCGGTTGTGCGGAGTAGCCTTAACACAATTGATCACCATTAATTCCATCACGCATAATGCGTTTTCCAATGTCAGATCACCTAGCAAGGTAAAGGGCATCCCATATTAAATCAAACAGCAAGTATGAGACATCCTATTCCAAATCATACAGTAAGAATACGACATCTTATCCCAAATCACACAGCAAGGATAAGACATCCCACAATAGAACACATAGCAAGTGTGAGACATGTTATCACAAAGGGTACTAAAGATCATCTCATCACATCATTCCAGTTCATTTCAAATCCAATTAATTTATAAATTATATGCATTTTAAGAATCGGAGAAAATAAGAGAAATCATGTAACTCAGGGTTTCAATATAAATACATTTAAGGATTTAGATACACTAGAAATTCTTTTATTTTTTAAAACCTTTTTAAGAAGAAACCACTCAAAATCAGTTAGCTTCCATGTCTAAATCCATAGCCAAGAATTTCTTTCCAATTCCTTGTCAGATTCAAGCTCGTGATGGATCTTGAAAATCTTTGAAATTCTCTCAATTCTTTCTTAAGTGAACACAAGGTAAAACAACTCAAAAAATGGTCGAACTTTACCTACTTATAAGTTTCTCTGGTGAAACTTTTCATGCATGAATGATTACCTCTGCCCGAGGGTGAGAATTATCTAATATCAAAACGTCACATGTCGCTGTCACTTCCTTATCCTGAATTCAATTGGGCAGCAAAGTCAAATTAGTCCCCCCGCTTTCTTATACAATAATGACGTCAACTACTTCCAGATGAAGGAAACTCAATCGCATAACAATTCACTATCGCGTAGCTAGAACGCAAAATGCAAGTTAATTGCAATCTCTCCAATCATCGTCTTCCATCGAATAGTAATCTCATTGCATAGCCAATTCTTGATGCGTGTAATATCATTGCGTAGTTTAGAACGTGATTAGGGTATCAAATGGATGATTAGATGTGAAACTGATACAATCCATCATTGAGCAATCCTTTGAGAAGAGTTTGGCCTGTTCTTTGATCCTTTACATAACAAAGATTCAGGTGAAATTCAAAGAATACATTGTTATTTTTGGCAAAATGAGACACACTTATTAAGTTTTTAGTAATGGATGAGACATGAAGTAGATTGTTAAAAACAAGTTATTTTGAGAGAATAATGGAAGACTTGAATGATAATGAACCATAACGGAGAATAGGAAAACTTAACCCATTTACTGCATAAATTTAATTTTCTCCACCATACACAGATCTAGTAGATAGGTTGCTCATGTTGTGGGTGAGATGATTGGTATTCCCGAATCAAGGGTACTAATTATTATTAAGATTCAGGTCAGGAGAGGCAACCATAGCAAACATCTGTGGATGATTAGATACATTAGTATATGCTAAAGAGATATGGTGGAAAAACCTGGGTGGCTTAGATCGTGCAACATATCAAAAAATTCATCGATCGGTAATGTGCCCAAACTTAGTTTGCACCAAGTTTGTTTTGAGTTCCCCTTCCACCTATATTTGAGTGATCACCACGACTACCACGTTGATTGTATTGGTGGTTGTTGTTGGATGATTGATTTTTCTGATTTGTTCTCGTAGAGGATTCTCCTGGCATTCAGATGACTGAGTAGCAACATTAATAATTGGTAGGGAAGTTTCACTTACGATTTTCCTTTCATTATGTGATTCTTAGGTAAGTAACGATAACGAAATAACATCTTGCACAAATTGAGAGTTAATATGAGCAAATATGACATATTTCATTGATTGGTATTCAGATTGTAACCCAGCAAGTATTTATAAATTTGATCATCTGTAGAAACTGGTTATTGATGGATGCAAGCATCCAGACATTGTTGTTTTTTCATAAAGTATTCCTTTAGTGGCATGACTCCTTTTTTTGTTTATGCTATATGCAGTTTCATCTTAAATTGCATAACGTGCACTAAGTATCCAAAAAGAGAAAATACCTCGAATAGTCCCAAACGTCTTTTGGTGAAGTGCAATAAAGAATTTGGTTGAGGATTTCTTCACTCGTTTAATCAAGGAGCCAACATGAGATGAGTCGATCTTGTCTTTTCAACACTTTGTACACCGGATTCATAGTTCGAAAAGTTGATGATGAGCTTTCCGCAGTATTGATGACTGGTCTTCCACCAGTTGTGATAATTTTTAGAGATGAGTCTGAGTCGGGATCGAGGAAGATTTCAAGGTCGTAGGCTTCCAGGGCTATGAGGACTTGAAATTTCCATAAGAGGAAATTATCATCTCCTAGTTTTAGTACAAAAATTTTATTTTCAGAACAAAAAATTAGAGAGATAGGTGACGATCCATTGAAGTTTTTGATACCAAGCAGTAATGAATCGTTACTCATCGTTGTAAAGGTGGAGGGGGGAGGGGGAATTATAGATCAAAAACCCTAGATTGAAGTGGTCGTTCGATTATAATCTCTGGTACCATCTTGAGATGTTAAAATGCATATGTAGAAGAGAATTTATTGTAAGAGAAAACCGTGGCTTTCTCTTACAACAAATATATTCTAGAACAATATAGAGAAAAGGAGTAATGAGCCCTTGTATAATGGGCAAGTCTACAATGTAAAAGGAGAAGGAGTGAGTCTCAATGGAATATCTTAAGACAATTTGTTATTATATTATTTTATTTTTAAAATATATAGTTGGTGAAATATGAACCATTTTAGTGATATAAAAGTTTTTGTTTTTTTTATAATACCAGTTAAAGATCTTGCATTTTTCTTTTAACTTTTAAATTATTAAAATTAAAAAATTAACTTTTTATTTATTATTTTCTACTATATAAAAATATTAAAAATTACCTTTTAAAAATAATTTTAATTTTTACTTTTATAATGATGGAGAAACTAGGAACACGTAAAATAGATATGTTTCGAATGCACTCAAGTTTATTCATTTCGGTTACATTCATTGTCTTCTTCTTTTTTTCAATTCAATGTTATCTAACTAGAAGGGTTAAGTTATAATGACAAAAATTCTAACTTTCTCCAAATTAACATTTTTCATTTTTTACGTAGAATTATACTGATTCAAACTATAATTTAGTTATTTTTATACAAATAAAATATAATTAATGATAACTAAAAAAATAAAGAAAATGTTATTTTAATGGAAGAAATTAAGTTGTTAGCATGTGAAATGATCGTTGAAGAGACTTTATAAAGTCTTTTTATATGAAACACAGTACAGTACAATAGCTATAAGATATGATGTCTTTTTCATGTCGGGACATCTGGTCAGCTAACAATAATAATTTACTATGACTTTGAATTTAAATTTTATTTTAACTTTATAATTAAAATCAACATGGATCTTCTAAAATAATATAATAAGCTGCTAACTGGATTTGTAAGGTCAAGCAACAAACTCACTCAGAGTATGTTTGGATTAATTTTTTATAATAATTAATTTTAAGATAAATTGATCTGTTTGGTCTTGGTTAAAAATAACTTTTAAAAAATGAGATTATGAAATAAATCATTTTAGAGAAAACACATGCAACTAAATTTGTTCTTTAGAACAAATGTTTATTTGGTGTATAATCAAAACCCCTCGCAAATATCTATTTTTCTTTCTCTATTTTTTTAATTTCTTTTTCTATCTATTTTTTACTCCGTTATTTCCTTTTTTTTTTTTTTGTTCCTTTGATTTTTAAATACTTTGAATATTTTTTTCAATGTATTGATATACATTTAGATATACAGATTTATCAATGTTCCTCTCTCAAACAAATCTACTCCGCCTTAACATCTGTGAAAAAAGTCACGAGGATGTCAATGAAGCAATGAAGATAAATGAAGAACGTGATTGAATTGCATAGTACCTTTTTATCTAGTTGACATTATATTGTCTCGAAAAAATTATTGATCTTATTTATATTTTGTTGTTGGAAATCAATTATATATTTTTTTTATGGTTATGTATTTACAATTCGTTCTTCTAAAATTGAATTGTCCAAAAAGATTAATAAAAGAATGAAATTAATGTTTGGTTTAAACTTCAATTAATTTCAAGGAACTAGCTAAAAAATTAATAATTTCAAGATAAAGTAAATTTTATTTTAAAATATATATTTTTAAAAATGTTCCGAAAGGTGTAATTCTTTATGAACTTAGTTCATAATGTTTAATGGCCTTTTGTGGTAATTTAATCTAAGTATAAAACATTGTTGTATAGAACAAACCAAACACAGTTTTGCATATAAACATTTATAAAGAAATTGAACCAAACAGGTATGTGTTTAGATTTTAAACTCGTTTTATAAAAAATATTTTTTAAGAATGTATCTTTATAAAAATATCGTTTCCTAGACAATCCAATCACACCCTAAGTTTGGTTGACAACAAATATGATGTCTAGTCTCGAGATGGTTAAGTAAAGGAGACTTCAAATCAATCTTGTATATGATAAATTAAAGCATCATCTAACAAATCAACATCTAAATTCTTCAACTTAACGTGAGGATCCATTAGAATAGACAGAGGCGCTCCTAGAAGTCTAGTGTCTTTTAAGATCCGTAAAGTATGCCTATGGATATCTATTAGACCAAGCAAGTTCCAACCCCAAAAAATACTTGAGAGGACTAAGATCTTTGAGTTTGAACATCTCATGTAATATAATAAACCTTTAATTTTCCTGATATGTTGTGTATATGGTCCTATTATGACTATGTCATCAACATAAATTAAGAGGTCAATGAATTTCCTACAAATGAATAACAAATAATTTGTTTGATTAAGTGAAAGCAATGACAATTAAATCATTATAGAACTTATAAATCATTGGCAGGATGCTTTGCCTCAAGCCATAGATTGATTTCCTCAGCTTGCAAACTAGTTTGCTATAAGTTGGAGGAATTTGTGGTTTGTAACCAAGTAGTAGGTCCATTAAAACTTCTTCAAACACATCACCATATAAGAACGTATTATTTAAATCAAGTTGGAGGAGAGGCCATTTATGTGTCACAACCATTGTGAGAAGAACATGAATAGTTATTAGCTTGGCTACTACAGGTTTCAATGAAATATTACCCCTCTTGTTGAGTGTATCCCTTTGCAACAAGCCTTGGATCATATCTTTCAATAGATTCATCAGCTTGATGTTTAACCTAATATACCCATTTGCAACCACTTGTATGTTTAGATGGAGGAAGAGGCACACCATCCTTAGTGTGGTTATCTTCCATGGCTTAGATTTCAAGCTTCTTTGCTTCTTTCCAATAATCAGAAGGGTCAACTTGATGGTAAAAATTGAGGTTCATAGTAAGAAAAAATGGCTATGGAAAAATTTCTAAAATTGGGAGAAAGTTGATCGTAAGACAAAGAGAATACAATGAAATAATGCATATTTAATGGAGGAAAGCTTAAAGGATTGGTAAGATTGTTGTAAGGCCCTCATCGCATACCACCAACACAATAAAGGCCCTATGGTTGGGATATTGTGTGAAGACTTCTAATAATAAAACACATTTCGTGAAAGGATTATGCGATGGAGAGTCCCTACGCAAAAAGGGTTACACGGCGACCAAATGGACAATTTGAGCTACTTCACCTAAAAACAGTGATTTGACCCTGATGTTATTAGGTTGGCAACTAATTAGACCTTGTTGCGCTATTTAAATTTAGGATAAGGGTTCAACAAAGACGCGTGGCATTTTGTGATTGAACCACATCTTCTCGCCTCTGGCAAGAATAATCATTCCATCATGAGAAAATTTACCAAGAGAGACCTACAAATAGAGGAATTCAGGTCAGTTTGAAGTTTCTTTTTACCCTAAGCTTGTTTAAGAAAGAGCTAGGAAAGTGTCCAAGATCTCTAGACATAGAACAAACTCCTTTTTAGCAAAGGTTTCGAGAAGCACAAAGGGAACTCTTGATTGAGGAAGCTAAGCTAATGAGCTAGTTGACTGTGACTATGAGTGGTTTTCCCTTATAAATGTTTCCAAATAAAAAGGTTTTCTAAAACGTGTTTGAATCCTTAAATCTATTTCTACTGAGACCATGATTAAGTGGATTTCCTTATGCCTTCCAATTTTCAAAGCGCACGAGACTTATGAATGAATCATACTTTGTGTGAACTGAAAAGAAGTGATAAACTATATGAGGAAGTATCTTATGGGTGAATTTCTAAATGAAAGAAATGTTTTGAATACGATTCCTCTAAGCCTGATGAGGAAGTTATGTTAAAACACAAGTCATGTGTCATTGATGATGTTCGAAAACTAATGTTTCACGTAATAAGATTATCTTTGTACCCTATTCGATGTAATGCCTTATCCTTACTATGTGATCTAGAGAAAGATGATCTATTCTTGCTATGTCATCTGGAATAGAATGCCCTATTAATGTTGTGTGATCTTGAATGGGATTTCTCATACTTGTTATGTGATCTAGTATGGGATGCATCATACTTACTGCTTGATCTAGTATGTGATGCTATTTGCTTGTTGTGTGATATTGCATTGGAAGGTGCATTAAGCGTAATGGAATTGATGGTACTTGCTAAATGCATTTAGATTTCTCTGCTCAACAGCAACTTGGCAAAAGAGTGTAGCAAACGTCTGAGCCAAGGAAAGGGTACAAGGATGTAATAGGATATGCAGAAAAATTTTGCAAAATGGATATGTAGTATGTGAGAGGCATACAACGCAATATGAATGGTAATGACTAATAAACGAAGTGATCCTTGAGATTTATGAGTTGTTGATAAATTGAGATGTTGAAAAACGTTTGAAATTCCAAATAAATGATAAATCTAAAATGTAATAGTTGATTTGCATTTGCTTTAGCACCTGTTTTGCAACGATTTGTGCGATAAGACAAACTCGATTTATTTAAGGCGATTGAGAAAAGATCTCACTCACTAGACGATTTAGTCTAACTTTTCAAATGCTTTGTTTTATCCCTCCCCACTAGCCCCCACCCCCAAGGTAGAGAAGGACATCTAGCATTGAACTTGCAACCTTGGTCGACTATTGTGCCCCTTTCATTGTATCATTTTGGTAGTGGTCACTGTCTACTCACTAGCATACAATAGCTAGGCGAGGAAAGTCCAAGTATTGTTTAAGTCATGCGTAATGATTTTGTGCCTAGTGTTGTAAGCAGTACTAGAAGTACTAGTATTTGAAATATCAAATGAAGTTCTTATAATCCATCTAAGTCCAAAAGTCTGTGTTAAATTTCTTTTTGATTACATTTTAATTCCACTTACTAGGCATTCGACGCGTTACTTCATCGAGGATATCGCTAGATTGCCTAGGCTATCACGTCTCCATTCTATCACAAAGAGCAAACCGAGGCAGGACATGACAATTGCAATGATAATCATGTAAGTAAAAGAGAGATTTAGTTGCATGTCAAAGTTTTCTAAAGGATAAAGTAGAAGATTGAGAAATAGGGGCAAAGATTTCATTATGATGGGTGATATTATGTGAGACTAAAATAGCAGGTTGATTTGAAACTAGGAAAAATTCACTAGTGGAATGCTTTGACACAGGAGGGGTTTCTAAGGAAGATTGATTTAACATGATGGGGTTGGCATTTTGTATGCATGGTGAAGGATTATTATCAATATTAATTGATGGACAAATGGTTTGCCTTTCACTAATAATTGTTGGACAAGAAAAGGAGGTTGGAAGATGTGTTGACATGTCAATACAAAATGTTGGTTGTTCATCAGATGAAGTAACTTTATGGAATGGAAAAATAGTTTCATGGAAGACCACACCTTGCAACATAAAAAACTTGTTGGCAATGTCAAACAGATGGTATGCCTTCATATCAGATAGATAACCTTTAAAGACAGCTGGTGTTGCCTTTAGGTCAAACTTTAATCTTCCATTCTGCTATGGAGAAGCAAACCACAAACAACCAAAAGTTTTGAGTGATAAAATAAATTTGCAACTATCTGAACAAGTTAATATGGAGTTTTCCTATCCAAGATAGGAGAAGGAATCCGACTAATGAGAAACACATAAGTAGAAGACACTCACTCTAAAAATGCAGCGGGAATCGAGAATGAAAAAATAATGCTTTAGATCTAGCATATGTTGGAGTTTTCTTTTAACAACTAAGTTTTGCTTTGGCTTCCCAACGCATGAGACTGATGATTTGAAGAAACAATTTAGTAAAAGACAGCTCAAGAGCATTATCAAAGCAAAACACCTTGATTGTTTTAATACACTAAGTTTCTATATATCTAAACAATTTAGACACATTTTTTTCAATAGATCATACTCAATTTTCATGATAGAAACCTAAGCATATGTGCCATGGCCGTCATCAACTAAAGTGAGGAAATATTTGTAACCACCATGGGAAATATGTCCCCATACATCAACATGTATCATATTAAAAATAGTTGATGCTCTATGATTATGTGATTCAAAAGATAATTTTTTTTGTTTAACTAAAGGACATATCTCACAATGGCATGTTTTATTCAATAAGGATGAATCAAACCAATAATATATCTTTTAAAGCAAATAACTGAGAGATAGAAGGGTGTCCAAACCTCGTGTGCCAAACATTAGGAGCTGCACAAGAGATCGCACTAACAGATGAAGAAGGTTGCAAAGATTTAATAGCTTGATAAGGTAGCTCAAGAAGTATACTGATCATTATGAACATTGGAAGAATCGTTCAATTGATTATTTGTAGAGGATGCACTACTACAAAACTGGATTTACTTGACGCTTTTTAACTGTTTACTTGACGCTTTTCAATGTGTCAACTAATCCAGTGTCAAGAATAAGGATGGTTTACTTGACAGTTTCTAAGTGTCAAGTATAATTATACTTGACTGAAAAAACGTTAAGTATATAATTATACTTGACAGTTTTTATGCGTCAATTAATCCAGTGTCAAGAATAAAGAGGTTTTATTTTTGACAGGTTTTACACGTCAAGTATAATTTCACTTGACAGTTTATAGATATCAAGTATATAAGGTTTGTTCAAATAAAAAATTATATATTTTAAAATATGCATATATTTTATCATTAACCTGTTTTGAAGTCCAACAATATTAAAATAAACATAGTTACTCAAAAAGTTTATAGTTCGGCCTAAACAATCTATAGCATAATAAAGAAATTGAAACAAGGATAGAAGAACTTGCCTGGTACAAGAATTCTGCATAGTTACTCAAAATCACCCACAAATTAAAATGTAGTGTTAACCACCCGCACTGCAAGACAGTCTGGGACAATTATTCTGTCTGGAGAGTTGAGATGACAAGATCAATGTAAGTAAGCAACACCCTAGATTTTCAAATTTTCACCCAATTCAAACTTTGATACACATGTGAAAAAGAAATCACCAAAACAAACAGGATAATAAATTTAAAGACACCTTTTGATAAGCAAGAGAATCAACAATCGAGACGATTTACAAGCAGATGAGTAAATCTTCATGGGATTTTGAAATATATATTGATGAAGAATCCTGTTTGTGTAATTTCATGTATGTAGGCAATTTATGTATGTCTACACCTGTTTCAATTCTTTCCCATGTAATGTTATGAAACCAACTTGCATAAGTTGTAAATGGAATATCCCTTGATGAAACAATCCATTTTAGAGGTTATACAATTTGAAACAAAATTAGCTACATATTTTACTACGATGCATGTCCAAAATGTTCCTGTTCATTTTCTAATTTCTTGGAGTAGAAGAGAGAATATCATATGGAAGAAGAGAGGATATCATATGGCTAAGGGTCAAACATCGATATTAACGATAAGGTGATACTTAGATATAAAGATGTATTCCTAAATTAGAGTTTTTGACATTGATTTAGTGATAAGGTGATACTTTTATTGTCTTATAAATATACATAAATATAACAAATTATCATCTATTAGTCCTTAGTTTGAAGGTAAAAAATAAGGATTGAATTCTTAATTTAAGTAATTTTCACAGTTTCTATCAAATTTTTTTATAGAAAATTCGTTCTTAAAATATCGTAAAAAGCTACAGATTTTACAAACGAACTTAGTATTTTTTTAAAAGAAAATATTCTCTTAAATTAGTTTATAATTAGTGTTGCCGAACACCAAAAACATTTGAAGTTCTTTCCTAATCCCTTAAAATCTCAAATGCAACCACCGAAGTGCACAAACACAATCAAAATTTTCTACTATTCGACACCATCCAAAACATATAATAATAACTAAATCAAAAATTTTGAAATAAAAGAGAGTATATTTAACCCAAGCAATTAGCTAAACATATTTTCCAGAACTATCCATTTTAAAACAACTCTCTAACTAAATATCGCTATAATAATTTTCCAAATTTCTTTTCTGGGGGACTTGTTAAGAACTGTATTTATTTATGATTGATGACCTACTCCAATAAAAGTATAAAGTCTAACCTTTTGTTTATACCAAATCTCATTTATGGTTGATGGAGATGGCAAGCGACTGTAGTGGAGTGACAAACCACAGGCGGCAGGCCAACGCCATTTGCGAGGATTGATTCCGGTTAGGAAAAAATATCACGTTCAATTGATCAAATAAATTCAAGGGGATTAGGATGCTTGGAAGATCTTCATATTGTGAAGGTTGGTGTTTGGATTTTAGAGAAGTTGAAGGGAACCAAGAGGCAGAGACATCCTTTTCCGTAAGTCACTCACAAATCGCATCCCATCACCTTCAACACCTACTCTACTTCAAGCTGGTTCCATAACCCAAACCTCCGAAGCTACAATGGTGGCGTCAATGCCAAAATTTCCCAAACCATCTTCCTCTTCGTGTGAATCAATCTCTCAATCATCCTCCTCATCATCTTCCTTTGTCCTATCTTTAGAACCGTAGAAGAAAAATGAGATAATAGTATGGAGAATAGAGCGTTTGGTATTTGAAATTGATAGAATGAAGAAAAAATGAAATCCAAGAGAGGATCAGAGAGATCTCACCGAAAGTTAAGAAAATGAAAAGGGAAATTTGGGGGGAAGCTCACGTGGACGAACACAACTTTCCTTGAGCGGCGGACGAACCCAACAAGTCTTCAATGGCGGACGAATGCAACAAGTCTTCAGCAGCGGACGAACGCAACCAATCTTATGCGGCGACTTGCGATGAATGAGGGCTTGCGAGCAGACGGAAGAGAAGATCGTGAAGTCTTTGGGGGAAAAGAGGAAATTTGGGGAAGAGAATCGTGAACCTTTAGGGCGTGTTTGGGGTGGGGTTTTAGAGGGAAAAGGATTAGGAAATTGGGCCAAACCGTGTTTGGCCCAAGGAATATGATAAATATACCTAATCCCTAAATAACCCTATCTTATCTTATTTTTACTTTCTTACAACCCTACATTACCCTACCTAAATAACTCAATCTAAATTCTATTATTATTTTTTAAATTACTACAATCATAATCCTTCCCCCAAACACATATTACTATAACACTACTATCATAATCTCTCCCCCAAACACATACTATTATAATACTACCTTTTATATTCTTTCCCCCAAACACATATTATCATAACACTAGGATTATCATAATCCTTTTCCCCCATAACTCTTTCCCCCCAAACGCACCCTAAACATATTCGAATAGAAATACAGGGGAGGTTAGGGTTTTGTAATAAAATTTTGGAGGAAAGGAGAAAATTTGGGAAACCAAAATCAAAGGGGGAAAATTTTAATTGAAATATTGAAAAATATATATTACTTTACGTTTTATAAATGTCAAGTAATTTAAAATAATATTGACACTTTTAACATGTCAAGTATTTAAAACAAAAAAACAAAAATTATGAGTTTTTTCACTCTTTCTTATTCTTGACGCTTTTTTATGTTATTTGACACTTTCTATTAAAAGCGTCAAGTATATCAATTATAAAAGCGTCAAGTAAACCCAGTTTTATAGTGGTGATGATAGAAGAATCGACGGACAAGTTAACAGCCCATCTAGAATTTACGTGCGTGGAGTTTGCCAAAGAGGGATACCGTGAGAAAGGTATTGATGATGACTGACGAATATAACTTAGTGAGGCTTATTCACTAAGGAGGTTGTTGATAATCAATATGAAGGAAGACGCTATTATAGTTAAATCTGATGTTGAATTCGTGAGGAGAAGCAAATTGTCTTCAAGAAAATTCTTTCCTAAATTCAGGGGAAGCCTAAGTTTATCTGTGTGATGTCATAGTTAATGAAGATTTGATACAAATAAGAAAGAAATACCTTATCGTATTAACTATAATTCGATAAGAAATATGAAGGAAGACTCAGCTAGAGTTAAATCTGATGTTGAATTCATAAGGAGGAGTAAACTATCTTCGAGAATATTCTTTCCTAAATTCAGGGAGAGCCTGAATGTATCTATGTGTTGTCATAGTTAACGAAGATTTGATACAAATAAGAATGAAGTACCTTATCGTATTAACTGTAATTCGACTAAGTTGAATCTTAATAATATTACTTATCTGAGCTATATCAGCTCCCCAGGCGTAGGTGACATTTACCGAACTGGGTTACCAAAGTCCTCCGTGTTTTTTATTCTTCCACTGTTTATTTAGCTATTCCAATTGTTATTTACTTTAAAATTAACTAAAGGAATATGATTATCTCACACCGTTTTTCAGTGTACCAAATCTTGAAGAAAAAAATCATTTAGATTTGGCTACTCAGTCAAATCTAAACGATCATGTACAAAGAATTGATAAAATAAATCGTTCAAGTTTAGCTATTCAAATCTAAATAGTCAAATCTAAACAATTGTGTACCAATAGTCAAATCTAAACGACCGTGTGCCAAATATATTACGTGTGTTGTTAACTGCATGATTGACGGGTCATATTTTTTTATTGTGGGTCTGTGGGCTTTTTTGTTTTTTAAATTATTCGTATAAATATTTTGCCACTTTGTTATATTTTTTAAAAAATCTCACAACTTTCTAAAATTGTAAATGAGAATATCTTCATTTATTTTACTAACTATACCAATTAGTTTTAAACTTAATGTTAAATATTAACGATTTAAAACAAGCGTGAGAATTGTATTTGTACAATCATTTATATACACACACATATATATATACACATATATAGTTAGTTAGTTGTAGTCATATCTCTTTTGAAAGTATATTCATTTATAAATTTATTTTCTAAAAAGTTTTTAACCAAGCATGACACATGTTCTCTAACCAATTTAATTAAAAAAAACAAATTCACTCACATTCTACTCAAATGCTATAATTTACATGTTGATACTTGACAAATTTTCTCTTTTTCAAACAAAATTCTTTTTTTTTTTCCTTCTAAAATTATTGAATTGGAGGGAGATACATGGAATTGAATAACATCTGCTCTCTAATAAAAAAAAAATGGGGAGGAAATAGAGTAGAACTTCAAACTCACATTTGACCATCATTATTATTTCTCATATCCTATGGTATCACTTTCATTTGAACTATTCTGATTGACTTGAGACTTAGTATAACAATAATCCAGCTAGAACACATATTATATTAGAGACTAAACTTAAATGGAAAAAGAGCAATTCCCTTCAAGTATTAATGCTTAAATGGAGTAAAGAGAAGAAGAAAGCCTTGGTTCTGCCACAACATCAAGAGGAAATTTCTTTGGAGTTGAAAGACCAAAAACTTCATCCATATTCAAATCTTCATTCTTCATATCTCCACTCAACTTCCAAGTAAACCCATGCAACAAATTAGCTAAACTTGATTGAATAACCTTCAAGCCAAGACTATAACCAGGACACATCCTTCTTCCCGACCCAAATGGCAAAAGCTCAAAGTCTTGACCTTTCACATCAATGTTCTTTCCCATGAACCTTTCTGGCTTAAATTCAAGTGGATTTTCCCACACTGTTGGGTCTCTACCAATTGTCCATACATTCACAAACACTCTAGTGCCTTTGACTATGTCATACCCTGCAATTTGACAATCCTCTCGAGTCATTCTTGGCACTAACATTGGAGCCACTGGGTGCAATCTCATTGTTTCTTTCGCAATTGCATCGATGTAAGGTAAATTTATAATGTCTTTCTCTTCTACCCATCTTTCTCTTCCAATTACTCTGTCGAGTTCTTCTCTTGCCTTGTTGAATATCTCTGGCTTTTTTAACAGCTCTGACATTGCCCATTCTACTGTCACTGCTGAACTCTCTGTACCACCTGCTATAAGGTCCTACATATTTTGAAAGAAAGAAAACCGTAATTATTCTTATGAGTTTAAAAGTATCTGTAAGATCATTTAAAAATACTTGAAAATATTTTTAGTCATTTTGAAATATTTGCCCTAAACATGCACTTATATAATTAATATTAGGCTAAATTACAAAAGTTTGTAGTTAGTTTTGTTGTTTGTATATAAATAATATCTTTTGAAAGTGGACATATTGCTTTAAGTTCAAACTACTGGTAAACGTAGAAATCCATTTGAATTTCCTTTTAAGAAATTGGGTCCTGGAAGGGGACTAGGTCTTAGTGCATGTTTGTTCCAAGTCAACTGCATTAAAATAATAGACAAATTTGTCTATTATTTTAATGGATTACTAATATAATACATGTGTGTGTGTGAAGAAAGAATAATTTTAAAAGTGGCAAGGTATAGACTCTAAAGGAAAACAACTTGTGTATGTGTATGTGTGGATTACTAATATAATATGTTATTTTGTGTTGATTACTAATATAATGTGTGTGTGTGTTGAAAAACAAGGTATAGACTCAAAAAGGAAAACAACTAATTACCTGAGTAAAAGCCTTGACTCCATGTCTTTCAAGTTTAACTTCAAGATCAGGATCATCAGCCAATTGCAACAAAACATCCACCATATCTTTAGCCACGTAATTCTCAACTCCCTTTCTTCTTTCATTATGTTCATCCAACACATGTTCAAGAAACCTATCAAATTTCTTACTCAAAGCCTTCATTCTCTTCACATACCCTTGCAAATCCAAGAAATCAATCCATGGAATTGAATCCCCAATATTCAACACACCACTCAGCAAAAACAACTCATCCAACATTTTCTTAAACTCATCTGGACTAACTATCCCATTTTCTGATTCATCCGTATATTTTTTTCCCAACACCATCCTACTTATCACATTCAAACTCACCGTAGACAAATAATCCTTAATCTTAATTACTTCACCACAAGACTTATAAATTTCTCTAAGCAGAGCATTCATTTCTTCCTTACGTATATACTCATAAGAATCAAGTCTTCTTGCACTAAAAAGCTCCATCAAACACATCTTACGAGCCTGCCGCCAATAAGGGCCGTACTGAGACCAAGTAATATCGGAATAGTTATAAGTTGTGTATTTTCCCGCCGCGGTTTTCGGGCGCGACACGAAATTGAGATCTTGTGTTTTGAGGAAAATCTTTGCCATTTCAACGGAGGATCCAACGACCACAGGGAATGATCCGAAACGAAGATGCATTATGGGGCCGTATTTTTTGGAGAGTTGATGAATGGATTGGTGAGGCAGAGAGCCAATTAAGTCAAGGTTTCCAATTAGGGGCCATGGTTTTGGTCCGGGGGGAAGGTTGAGTTTGCGGCGGCGGATACGGCGGGAGAGGAGGAGGATGGCCAAAGTGGCTATCCAAGCAACAACTACATAAGGAAATTTCATTTCCATGGTGATCAATTTGATGGTAGAAATGGGGATTTGTTGTGATTTGTGATGGTGGAAGTGTGATGAGGCTTGAAGAGGTATAAATAAGAATGGAAATTAGGTAGAAATAGTAGTTTTAGTAATCTGAAAATTGCAAGTTAATTTCGTCAAAGTTGTATTCATAATTTCTTTGAAGTTACAAATGAAATTCTTGTGAACCTACAACACGTTGATTTTGAGTGGGTGAAGAGAAAGACAAATGATGGAAATTTCGCCATTATTCAAAGGCAAAATCATAGTGGACTATGTCAGTGTGAACACGTAGGGTCGTTAGGTTTGTTGCATCATTGGATAGTAACACTAAGAATATTAATTACAACTCGGCTCCAGACAAAATATTTAAATGGAATATTTTTAAATATAATAAAATAAATTAAAATATTTATAATATATATTAAAATTTTGGATTCTATTGATGGTAGAAATGGATGAACTTCTATCTTTGTCTATCAATATGACTAATAGAAACATATTTGTGTCTATAAATGTCTATTATTGATAAAATCTAAAATTTTGCTATATTTTGTAAATATTTTATCAAATTTATCATTTTTTATAATTTCTTTATTTTAAAAATATCCGTACCACCTTTGGTTTGTGGTCATATAAATGACTAATGTGCAAATTATGTGTATAAACTATTTTTTAAACCTCCCAAATTCTTGAAACATTAAACTAGAGATTAAAAGTGCATTTTATCCCTTTAATTTTGTAAAAAAAATTAAGTTCAAATAAGAGAAATTTTCATAAATATAACAAACAGGTAAAATATTTACAGTGTGTAATAAAATGAAAATTTATATGATGTTGGTCAATTTTTTTAAATATTCCAAGTTCGCTCTTCCCTTTTATCGTTTTTCTTCTCCTCCTCTTTCTATGTGAATATTTTTTTATTTCTATCGTCTTTCTTTTCTTTCTTTTTTTTTAAAACTTTTATTTGATTGAGGATCGTGTATCAAATAGAAAAGATCTTTTCTATTTTTTTTCAAACTGTTATTTGGTTGTTCAAAATCATGTAGTAAATACAAAAAATCTTGAAAAAAAATCATTTAGATTTGGGCTACAAATCTAAACGAGCATGTACCAAAATAATCTTTGAAAAAATCGTTTAGTCAAATAAACAATTGTGTACTAAAAAATCTGTAGAAAATCTTTAGATTTGACTACCCAAATCGAAAAAATCTAAACAATCAAATATAAACGATCGTATACCAAATATAAATATAAATGATCGTGTACAAAGAATATCGCAAAAAAACATTTATATTTGGCTATCAAAATCTAAACGATTGTATACCAAACAATAGACAAATCTAAACGATCATGTACCAAATATATTACGTGCGTTGTTGACTGCTTGATTGATGTGACATTTTTAGTATTTTTCATCTTGGGTCTATAGGTTTTTTCATTTTCATAATTGTGCGTAAATATTTTGCCATATTTTTTAAAACACCCTTAAAATAATTGATACTAAAATTAATTATTTAGTATTTTAAAATAAATATCCTTAATTACATTAATTTACTATTATCGACACTGTCAAACTAAACTCATGTTTGTTACTCATTTTTCAACACTTATCTTCCAATAATTTTTCATATCTTCTTCCCTTCCAAA
Organism: Cucumis melo; assembly: GCF_025177605.1. NCBI lineage: Eukaryota > Viridiplantae > Streptophyta > Magnoliopsida > Cucurbitales > Cucurbitaceae > Cucumis > Cucumis melo. The sequence continues at coordinate 19,446,927 of NC_066860.1, read as the reverse complement.
ACGGTGGGTTTTATCTTTTTCCATCTTCTATCGTTTTTATTTTATATATAATTTTGGGGCTCTTGCAAATATGACAATTATAGTATCATAAATTAGGCCCATAGCACATCATTTTTACATTTGCAAAAATAGCAAAATTGAAGTTCATCCCGCATTTTAAAAACGAAATTACGAAGCTACCCTTCAATCATTATTAATACTAATATATACGGTTCATACACCAATATATACCGTTGATACACCTGATTTGTTTTGCTGATGTACTCCTCGTACACTTTTTTTTACTCTCTAATACTTCACTGATACATATTATTAGTTTAAAACACTTGATATGTTGTTGATACACTCAATCAATTAAATACACTTGAAGCACTAAGAATGATACACTTTATATATCGTTGATATACTTGTTATTGTTTCCTGATACACTCGATAGATTTAATACACTTAATCACTTGCTAAACTTCATTGATACATATTATTAGTTTGATACACTTGATATGTTGTTGATATAGGTGCTCAATTGTTGATATACTCAATCAATTAAATACACTTTGATGTACTAAGAATGATACACTTTACATATCGTTGATACACGTTATATATCGTTGATACACTTGTTATTGTTTGCTGATACACTTGATAGATTTAATACACTTAATCACTTGCTAAACTTCGTTGATACATATTATCAGTTTGAAACACTTGATAGGTTATTGATACACTTGCTCAACTATTGATATACTCAATCAATTAAATACACTTAATGCACTAAGAATGATACACTTTATATATCGTTCATATACTTGTTTGTTTGCTAATACATTTGATAGATGTAATATACTTAATCATTTTCTAAACTTCATATTGATACATATTATTAGTTTGAAACACTTTATATGTTGTTGATACACTTGCGAAACTGTTGATACACTCAATTAATTAAATACACCTGATGCACTAAGCATGATACACTTTATTATTGTCGAAACAGTTTTGTTATGGTATGTTTACAATCTTAATAACATGTTGAACATCATTATTGCCTATAGTCAACAAATTAAAACTGAAAGTTCAATACATGACTCAACCTGAATTTCAATATGAATCAAGTTCACAAAAGAATCAAAATGATGATATCACTCCATCAACCAAAACACAATTTGTTTTATAATCCACGTAGTAATGTTGCTCATCCCAATGACCACTCTGAAAAACAATTAATGTCAATTTAACCATAACTACAATGAACTGCAACAATTTGGAGAAAATAAAAAACACTTAGTAAGTATATCAATCAACTAATACATATAATATAAGTATATCATACCGCTGATATAAAAAACTGATACAAATTAAAAAAAAAAACAGAACCGAAACGTAACTAAATAAAACCAAACTAATTTACGAAGTTTCTTTCGATAAAAGATATTAGGAACAAATAAAAAGAGATGAGGAAGAAAAAATCATAGCCCGAATTTTAATAAATAATATATGAGCAATTCACATAAATAATATTAGGCCTTCAAAAAAGGGGAAGAAATACATACATAATTCTTGTTTTCTCGGAAGATAAAAATGAAGAGAATAGGAGAAGAAGACGAGGAGAAGATGATAAAAAAAAAAAAGAAGCCGACGAAGAGGGAGAAATCTAAAAGAACAAAACTGAAGAGAGAAGAGAAGGACGGTGGAAAAGAACAGTGGAAAAGAGGCAAAAGAAGACGAGGAGAAGAGAAGTAGGTGAATAGGAGAAATGGTGAAGAAGAACAATAGAGAAGAGAAGAAGAAAACAAAAAATGAAGAACAATAAAGAAAAACGAAAGAGGAAGAGAAAACAGCAGAGAAGTGCAATTTTGGAATAATGAAAAAATAAAATAAGAAATATCAACCAAAATTAAAAAGTTGCTATATTTGCAAAATTGAAAAGGTTAATGCTAATATTGCTAAATTAGATTTTTATTGTGCCACCCAATATAATTTCCCTATAATTTTATGGCAACTATAGTTCCTTTCAATTAATTAACAAATAATAAATCTATTGAAATATTTACTTGAGTAAATATTAGGTGTTAAGTCTATTGTAATATATTATTGTTCTTGATTCTTTTTTCTTTTTTCTTTTTATTTTTGAAATGTTCTTCCAGATTTTTTTTCTTCATGTTATAAATTTACCTTTTTACGGTATACATTTTCTTTTTCTTAATTTTTGAAAATTTTTCTTTTTTTCTTTTTCAGATTTTTAATTTAAGAGAATTCAAAATATTCTTTCAATCAATTGTACATTTAACTGCACATTATTTATCATATACTTTTATTGTCGTTATAACACTATCGAGTGTACACCTAATGGGATATAAACATAAAAAAATTCAATTTGAAAAATAGTAAAAAATAATCAAGGACCCTTTAGTTAAGACTACAGCTAATAATGTTAGTAATAACTTGTGAGACAGCAGAGAGACAGCAGAGTAGATTAACACATGAGACTTTGTTAACGCAGTTCGACTAATATTGTCTACGTCTGGGGAGCTGCGCACAGCTCAGATGAGTAATTTTATTAATATTCACCATAAACACCAAAAACATCAATACAACTTAAGTGTACTTCTCAGTACTATAACTATATGACATGTGTATTAATATCAAACTCCAAGCTCCCCCTGGAATAAGGATGACTCTCGTCAATAGCATCTGACTTCAGGCTCCCCCTAAACGTATGCGTGAATCAACTATGAATTAAACTAACCACAGATTCATTCTATATATTACTCATCTACAAACTCAACTTTTAGTGATCATGTTGCTTTCGAAGTCATAAGATCAAGCTACCTTTTGTTACGGCGCTTCAATGAAAAACGTATGATACTTCTTGCGTCAACAAAACTTATCTCTCTTTTTCTACGTGATACAGCCCGTCTTCAAAACTCATATATATACATATATGTCCAGATATACATGTATAAATATTGTATCTTTAATAAGATCCCTAAAGAAAAGGAACTTATTTTATTCTTAAAGATAATTAAAGAGATTCCAAAAATATAGGAGAATCAATTATTCATTGAATATCTTCTCTTTTAAATAAATCATATAATTAAAAGGTATTCTTTTAGACAAAGAACACTTCAACAAACTCCCCCTTTTGTCTAAAGGAATTTCTTTTCTGGTTCAACACACAGTGCTACAGAGTCAACTGTTAAGACAAACAGATGATACCAAGTCATGACAGTCATCACCCAATCAACATATGTTATAAATCGCAACCTTCAATTCTTAGTGAAAATAAGGACATTCATTAAAAGAACTTTCTCATAACAGAAGACAAAAGATTTTATCATAAAAAACAAAACCTACAGTCGTCACAAAGAATATAACCAAAACAGCCCAAAACAACAATATCCATTTCTGCCCAAAACAACCAAAAACAGAACATCCACTCCCCCTTTGAACTGGAAAATTAATGACATCAACCGGAGGATGGCTGCTGAAGACTAGTAGATGGTGCCAAAGTCTTTAAATGACGAATGAGATCATCAACCTCTAATCGACGTTCAGACAACAGATCGATAGAGTTAGTCAGTGCTCAAGATTCAGAAGTCAGAGAATTAACAATGCGGGTAGCTAACTCACGATCTACATAGAAGCCTTCAGCAGACTCATCCTAGTCAGTAGTGTCAAAAATACGTGGGCCACGAGTCGGATGCACATCATGGTCAATATCAGGCACATGACTACCTTGAAAGAGTCTGTAGCTAAGGGTAATTGTTTTAGGTTCAGGTCCAAGAGCATTAGTAGCACTAAACACATCTCCATTTAAGTGAAGTAGTAGACTGGAGAAAAACCGTGGAAGAGCAATTAGAACCTTAACCCCAAAAGAGCCAACATGCCTCAACAGCTGATTGTAAATGAATGCACCTGTATCTACTTTATCATCATTGCAAATTTGATACAAAAAAGTACCTAAAGCAGAAGATATGCTGGAGGCATGAAAGGAAGGGAACCAATTAGCAATGCCAATCTTGTGCAGGATGGCATATTTGATGCTGAGAGTAGCTGCAGGAATCCCATTTACAGGCCATGTGGACAAGGTCCCACCAGATAAGACAGTAGCTAGAACCTCAGTAGGAGGACACGATGGAGAGCAGTCAATAACAACAATATTTCCAAGAAAACCATTAATCACAACAAGAGAAATCACAAATTTGAACCCTCTAATATGAACCGTCTGATAATCAAGGCTACTTGGATTGTTAAACTCATCAGGCAGATTGACAATAAGTTCTCTAATTAGCTGAGGATAAAACGGACCAACATTCGAGATAGTTTTTTTTCAAACCAGCCCTATGGATAAGATCCATGATACTCATGCAGGATTGGTGTTTATCAGAAATATTTACCTCATCGGCAATTCTCTGTTGCACCACAAACTTCCAGCGTTGAACATTTTCCTCGTGGTGAAAAGAAATTCCATCAATGGGAACAGATGGAATATTCGCAAGAATTTTCTTTCTGCCTGTTTTGGTAGTGATATTTCTCCTAAGTTGTTGAGTTTTTCTCTTTGGAGGTTGAGAAACCTTAGGAGATTCTGGTCTTCCTTCAGTTGATGGAGCAGTGAGATCATCAGTAGGAGGAGGAATGTCTTCAGGAGGTATGTCATCTTGGTTAAACAAAGCAAACTGATCTTCATTTCGAAATACACCAGTTTATTCCTCATGTGCAGCAGTAGTGTTACCAAAAATTTGTGCAGGCACAGCATCATGTTTTGAAGCAGGTGATTTTGATCGAGAAAGGTGAACAGAAGGAGAATAACCTGAAGGCCTTCTGGAGTAGGAATGAATACCTCTTCTGTTGATGAACTCTCTTGAGAGTAAACGGAACCCGGGGGATCAGAAGGAATCTTCTCAGAGATAACTAGCCCTAAGGTTTTCTTTAACAATCGAATTAATGGAACATCATTATGATCATCCGAATCCATATCCGATACAACGGCCTCAGGAGCTCAAGGTGTATGCATAACAGGAGAAACAGGAACAAAAGACTCACCAACTTCAGGTTAAGACTCAGGTCGTAAAGATTTCTGTAATCTACTAGAGGCCTCTCCCTGTAATTTTTTAGATGGAAGCTAATAGGGTCTCCAGGGAGGAGTGCTTTTGAACCGTCAACCTCTTACCCTTGCTTGTCGTACCGGTGGAGGCAAATAAATGGTGACATTAGGTGCGTCTTCAGACTGCTGAGACACATAAGACCCCTTACGAGTATTTACCATAGCGAACAAGATTAGAATAACTGAAGAAAAAATTTCAACTGTTGTATCAACTTCAGTGTGTGTGACGATCATGATAAACTCAGTTTAAATAGCAAGAAATAGTTTAAATAATAAAAAAATTAAAAGCCCATTAATGCAAAAAGAAACTCTCCATCTGTCGAAAATACATCTATTTATTCCTAAAACGACGCTGACACCCCTAAAGATTTGGAATGTGGAGACATGCGTCGCCTTTATAGCTGGCCATGAATTTAAGTGCGATACACTCCTAAACTAGCACGTAAGTGTTCGAATGAATTTGCATCCAGAGGCTTAGTGAAAATATCGACTAATTGTAAGTTGGAACGAATATGATCAAGCCTAATCACTTTATCTTCAACAAGTTCTCGAATAAAATGATTTCTTATGTCAATGTGCTTTGTTCGACTATGTTGAACTGGATTCTTCGTTATATCAATTGCGCTCATATTGTCACAATACAACGTCATTGTATCCTAATCAAAGTTATATTCATGCAACATATTTTTCATCCAAATCAACTGTGTACAACCACTACCTACTGTTATATATTCAGCTTCAGCTGTAGATAAAGAAACACAGTTCTGCTTCCTACTTAACCAAGAAGTTAGATTGTTTCCTAAAACGAAACATCCTCCAGACGTACTTTTACGATCATCAGCCGAACCTGCCCAGTCAGCATAACAATATCCAATAAGAGTGGGGGTGGTATCATAGGAATACATCATTCCAAAGTCACTAGTCCCATGAACATACATAAGAATTCGTTTAACAGCTTCTAGGTGAGAGATGAAGGGATCGGCCTAATAACGGGCCCATATTCCTACAGCATAAGCTATGTCAGGTCGACTTGCTGTTAAATACAATAAGCTGCCTACTATACTCCTGTAGAGTTTGTGATCAACTTCTGTACCATCAGTATCTCTTGTAAGTTTAACATGTGTCGTAGCTGGAGTCCGCTTATTTCGAGCTTGTTCCAAACCAAACTTTTTAACCATATTCTTGGCATACTTTTCCTGAGATATGTCGTCATTCTTTTGCTTAATTTGAAGACCCAAAAAGCATGAAAGTTCTCCAACCATGCTCATTTCGAATTCTAACTGCATGATGTTAATGAAATTATTTACAAGATCTAGAGAAAAACCTCCAAAAATGATGTCATCAACATAAACTTGAGCAATCAAAAGTTGATCAGATTTCCTGTGTATAAACAAGGTCTTGTCAATTTCTCCTCTGGAATATCCTTTACCACTTAAGTAAACAGTTAGCCGTTCATACCAAGCTCTCGGAGCTTGCTTTAGCCCATATAAAGCTTTGTTGAGCTGATACACATGCTTCGGGTGCTCGGAATCAACAAAACCTGTTGGTTGAGCAACATAAACCTCTTCATTCAAATATCCATTTAAGAAAGCACTCTTTACATCCATCTGATATAATTTAAATTTACGTATGCATGATATACCAAGTAATAATCGAATGGCTTCAAGTCGAGCAACTGGAGCAAACGTTTCATCAAAGTCAACACCTTCAACTTGAGTATACCCTTGAGCTACTAATCTAGCTTTATTTTTCGTCACAGATCCAGCTTCATCGATCTTATTTTTAAATACCCATTTGGTGCCAATAACGTATACACCTTCTGGCTTGGAAACTAACGTCCAGAAATTGTCTCGCCTGAATTGGAGTAGCTCCTCTTGCATAGCATTTAGCCAATACTCATCCTTAAAAGCAGAGTCAACAGTAGAAGGTTCAATGGTGGAAGTATAACATAAATCAACAACCATCTTCATGTAATCAATCTTTTCTTTCCTTTTGGTCTGCATCCCAGCTGATGGATCACCTATTATGGAACTTGCCGGATGATTTTTCTTCACATGAGCAGATGGAATTAGTTCTGATTTTTTAGTGATGATTTCTTCTGATGATTTTTCCAAACTTTTGCCTGGATCATCAGATGGGTTATCAGCTTTAGAAACTTCTACAGTACTCGTAGTTCTAGCTTCAGACATGTTTGGAGTCTCATCTTCCTCATCATTCATCTGTTTGATAGCTGAATCGAGATCATTTATAACTAAATTGATTGTTTCCATAACACTCTCAGATCTGTTATTGAAGACTCTATAGGCCCGACTGTTCTGAGAGTACCCGAGAAAGATTCCTTGTTCTGACCTTGCATCCCATTTCTAACAATATTCCCTGTTGGTTAAGATATAACATGTACTTCCAAACACATGGAAGTATTTAACATTTGGCTTTCTCTCTTTCCAAAGTTCATTAAGAGTAACAGTCGTTCCAGTTCTAATAGTTACCCTGTTATGAATGTGACAGGCAGTTTTTACAGCTTCTACTTAACAACATAGAGGTAAATTTTTGGCATGTATCATAACACGTGCCATTTCTTGTAACGTCCTATTCTTTCTTTCTACTACACCATTTTGTTGAGGAGTTATAGGTATAGAAAATTTATGGTGTATTCCTTCTAATAGACAAAAACTGTTAAAGCCTTCATTATAAAACTCTTTACCATGATCACTTCGGATCCTCGTTATCTTCTTCCCTTTTTTACGTTGTAGCTTCAAACACAGATTTTTGCATATTTCAACAGTATCTGTTTTTCCTTTGAGAAAGCAAACCCAAGTATATCTTGAGTAATCATCAACTAACCAGCACATACCTCTTTCCTCTCAAACTTTCTGTTTGCATCGGACCCATGAGATCCATATATAACAATTCCAAGACTCTATTGTATAACATTCTTTCAGACTTTTATGAGTAGACCTTGTATGTTTGCCAATTTGACAGTCTCACAGAAGAATTTTCCATTTACATCTAAATCTGGAATTCACACAATTGCTTCATTTTTAATAATTTTTTCCAAGCCTCTCAGACTGACATGCCCCAGCTTTTTATGCCATAGCCACGTTTGATCTGATCTTGTCAACTGACAGATGTCTGACATATTTGAGTTCCAGTGATAACATTTATCAGTTTGTCGTTTACCACTCAAACAAATCTGATTTTCTTTATTCATAACAACACAACCAATATCATCAAAACTGACTTTGTAGCCTTGATCACATAGTTGACTTATACTGATCAAGTTTACTTTTAGTCCGTCCACATACCTAACCTCGTTTAGATGTGGTAGGTTATTTTTATCTATGGTACCTTTAGCTATAATTTTTTCTTTTGCACCATCACTAAAGGTAACATATCCGATGACACAATTTTTTAAGTTTGTAAAGTATGACCTGTTTCCAGTCATATGTCTGGAGCACCCACTATCAAAATACCATGCATCATCTGCGGTCTGAACAGATGTAAAGGCAATCTTACATCTTTCAGCGGATTTAATTCTCTAGACCATGCGAGGCTGTGTATAGCTCCTATTCCAGTATTTCTGCTGATGCAACTGGACTCGTCTTAACTTATAACAAATTGACCTGATATGACCTTTTTTACCACAGTAGTAACATGTTCTCCCAAGAGATTTAACTGTACTCCTGATGCCAGTCTCTGTATGAGTCATTTCATGTTCAACTACCTTTGAGGCAGGAACAAACTTGATTTCAAATGTAGCTTTAAGACTACTTGCAGAGGCCACAAATCCCAAACCATATCTATGAGAGCCATTATGTCCATAATTGAGTATTGAATCTAGATTCTCCGTTCTTGAGTTTAGCATTTTAACGAATTTTAAAATCTGATCATTCTCATTCTGAACCTCTCTCAATTTTAACTTTAGAGAAGATATTACAGACATCAACCGTTCATTTTCTTCTATAAGATCTTGAATCATTTCCTCTTATATAGCCCTTGCTTCGCAATCTTCTTTCCATAGAGCTTCAAGCTTCTCAATTGACAGCTTATCATTTTTGCTTTCTTTAGAACATCCACTTTCATAATCAGTGTCCTCATCAGTAATTTGTATTGTGAAGGCATTTATGTTGCCATCATCATCTCTACTATCACCAGATTCTTCATCTAACAATGTGACACGAAAGTTTTTCTTCTGTTTTCTCAGGAATGTGGGACATTCTGCCTGATAGTGACCAACTCCTCCACATTCTTTACATTTGAAAATCCTTCTGTCACCTTCCTTTTTCTTAATATAAACATCACTTCTTCTATCAGAATTTTCATTGTTCCTCCTGGTAGTGCCATTATCATTCCTTCTTTGATACTTATTAAAAGCTTGAGCATTCATACCTGTGGCATTCGTATTTTTTAATTTTCAAAGGGCGTTTGTGAATTGTTTTGTTAATAAGGCTATTGACTCATTCATGTTTGCTTCAGTGTCACTTACAGCCTCCTCACTTACATGTGTGGATTTAAAAGCAATTTCCTTGCCTTTCTTACTTTCTCTATCGGCAATGGCCATTTCAAACGTAAGCAACGAACTAACAATTCGTCAAGTTTCAGTGTAGTAATATCATGGGCTTCCTCAATGGCAGTAACTTTCATATCAAATTTTCTAGGCAAGGATCAAAGTACTTTCCGTACTATTTTAGAGTCAGGTATTTTTTCACCGAGCAGCAAAGATTCATTTGCGATTTCGAGCACTCTCTTATTGTAATCAGACACTGATTCGTCCTCGGTCATTCTTAATGCCTCAAACTTAGACGTTATCAATTGTAATCTTGAGATCTTTACTTTGGAAGTACCTTCATATGCTACCTCTAAGGTTTTCCAGACTTCTTTGGCTATACTGCAAGAATTTATTGACTTGAAAACGTTCAGGTGAACATCATTAAATATCGCGTTAAGTGCTCTGGCATTCCCAACAGAAGCCTGCTCTTCAGCATCAGTCCAATAAACTTCAGGTTTTTGAACCGAAACACCATTCACGGTAGTCATAGGAGGATCAAAACCCGCCACAAGAGCTCTCCAAGCTTTTTCATCTGACGTCTTAATGAAGAAGATCATCCGAGGTTTCCAATATGACTAGTTTTTACCATCTAAAACAAGAGGACATGATGCAGATGGTCCTTCTCTGATTATTTCCATGATCTCTCAACCTGCTCTGATACCAATTAAAAAACAGTAAAGAATAATCAAGGACCCGTTAGTTAAGACTATAGCTAATAATGTTAGTAATAACTTGTGAGACAGCAGAGTAGATTAACGCATGAGCTTTGTTAACCCAGTTCAGCTAATATTGCCTACATATGGGGAGCTGCGCACAACTCAGATGAGTAATTTTATTAATATTCACCATAAACACCAAAAATATCAATACAACTTATGTGTACTTCTCAATACTATAACTATATGACATGTGTATTAATATCAGACTCCAGGCTCCCTTTGGAATAAGGATAACTCCCGTCAACAGCGTCTGACTTCAGGCTCCCCTGAACGTATGTGTGAATCAAACTAACCACAGATTCATTCTGTATATTACTCATATGCAAACTCAACATCATGTTGCTTTCGAAGTCATAAGATCAAGCTACCTTTTGTTACGACAGCTTTAATGAAAAACGTATGATACTTTTTGCGTCAATAAAACTTATCTCTCTTTTCCTACGTGATACAGCCCGTCTTCAAAACTCATATATACACATATATGTCCAGATATGTATAAATATTGTATCTTTAATAAGATCCCTAAAGAAAAGGAACTTATTTTATTCTTAAAAGATAATTAGAGAGATTCCCAAAATATAGGAGAATCACTTATTCATTGAATATCTTCTCTCTTAAATAAATCATATAATTAAAAGATATTCTTTTAGACAAAGAACACTTCAACACAATTGATTACAAAAGTTAGAGATTAGAGCACATTCCTAAATTCTTGAATAGTTTTTTTTTTTCACATTTAAATGTAAGAATTAAGGAAAGAGATTCAAACCACAAATACAATGGTTATTAGTTGGAATGCCAGCTGAATTAAATGTTGGTTGGCAAATTAAATAATTAATATAAAAATGGAAGAACTACAATAACAATATAACTATTGTAATAATGATATATTATAAATGTAGATATCCATAACCTACATAGGTTACAATTTTCATATAACTTTCACTCAATTCCATATTGTAACATTAATCTCATTGAATTCTATAATGTAACCTATACCATGATATATCCTATAAATAGAGGTGTATGATGCCTTTGTAATACACACCACAATTGAGTTCAATTGTCCTCTATTTCCTCTCTTCTCTATTCTTCTTTGTATTGTTGCATTGTTCTTATTTAGTTTCTTGGTTATTTATTTCATAACACGTTATCAGCACGAGTGTCTACAATTTTATTATTTGCAAAATGTAGGTTATAATATTAGTTTGCTTACATGATTATTGTTTGTTAAAAATATTTTTAGTTCATAATAAGATTATGGTTTAGTTCATCTTAATTTCTTTATGATTTATGTGATTGTTTATGTTTGGTTCTCATTTCAATGATTTTAAGATATATGTATAGTTTATGGGTTCTTTATGATTTGTATCTATAATTTAGTTTGGCCATCACCAGCCAAAGTGGGAGTTGAGTTATCTACATTTTTTGAACGGATTCATAGAGACATATGTGGACCCACCAATCCACCAAGTAGACCATTTAGATACTTCATGGTTTTAATTGACGCATCAAGTAGATGATCATGTGTGTGTTTATTATCAAGCCGAAACCTTGCATGCAAGATTACTTGCTCAAATAATCAAATTAAAAGTACATTTCTTGACAAGAACTATGTATAACGAAACATTTACAATGACAATATATTAGTGTCGAGTTATATTAGAAGGTGACACACTTAAAGCATCGTTATAAAAGGGTATTAATGACAATATATTCGGGTCGAGGTATAGATAACAATGACACACTTGAAGCATCAATATAAGAGTATTACTGAAAATATGTTTGCGTCGAGGTATAGATAACGATGACACATTTAAAGCGTCAATATGAGGGTATTAATGATAATATATTCTTGTCGAGGTATAGATAACGATGACACATTTAAAGCATCAATATAAGGGTATTTGTAACACCCCAAAAATTAAGATAATTTTGGAGTTAATTATCTTAATTTTGTTTAATTCGCTTTAATTTATTGGACGTTATTTTGAATTCATTTAATGAGAATTATTTGATTTATGTGGGAATTGAAATTAATTAAATATTTCTCTAGATGAATATTTAATTAATTAGAGGTTTTGGCATGTGGCGTTTGTTGAGTTTTGATTAAATGGTAAGTTAAGAGAATTAAGTAAAGTTGTAGACTTTTAGTGTTGTTGAAGTTGAATTTAATTAAATAATTATGGACGTTATTTAATTAAATTGTGGGGTGGAAAGTTTGTTGGAGATTTGATAATTATATGTATATGTGGAAATATACATATAATTATTATGTTAAAGAAAAATATAATTATATTTATTGAAATATAATTATTTAATGAAAGGATAATTATATTTTGGAGAAAAGATATTTAGTAAGGGAGAAAAAGTAAAATAATTATATTTTGGAAAAATATAATTATTTATAAAAGGATAATTACTTTGGAGAAAGATAATTAATAATTAATTATTGTCGAAAATAATTAATTATTCTGCAGAAAAATAAATATTGATTCTAGAGTGGAGTTGTTATGGTTGGATAAGATAATTCATGTTGGAAGTTATAAGTGATTTATTGGAAAAGATTTGATTGATTAAATCAATTGGGGATTTAAGTTAATTTGAGTTTTTGGAGGGAAAAGTTGGTTTTGGTGAAATTGGATTTAATTGAGTATATATATATATAGATATATATATTTAATTAATAATTTGGAAAAGTGAAGTTAATGATATGATGAAATATAATTATATTTGTTTGGAAAAGAAGATAATCCATGAGGAGAGAAATGGTTGATTTGATTGAACGAAAAAAATATATATTTATTTAAAAGAGAGGATGATGATTTAAATAAATATATATGTTTATTGTAGATTTTGGTGAGAGAAAAATAATAATAATAAAGTATTGTTATTATTATTATTAATGGTTATAAATGCCTAAGTTTTTGTGCATTTATTTAGGAAAGATAATGGGAATAAAGATATATGTATATTTTTGGTATTATATATATATATATCCTAAAAGGAAAATGAAATAATAATAATAAATATTATTTTTATTATTTTGCTCTATAAATAGCATTGGAATGCTTAAGTTAGAAAGTAAACGGAAAAGAAAAAGGTTCTTCATCTTCTCTACTAAGAGAGTTGTGTCGCCTCACCAGTTGTAATTAAGATTGGTCTCTTTGGAAGCTTAAGGATTTAAAGTGATAAATTTTTTTCCATCAAGGATAAGAGAATTTTTCAACCTCCATTTGAGTAACCCTAGTAAGCCAATCAAATTAAATTAATATTTTATTAATTGAATTTTAGATCTATTTGGGGTTTCTTTAAAGGTTCAATTGGCTAAACTTTTTTGGATTTAAATCTTAGATTTTTCCCAATCAAGGTTGAATTGGTTTCAACCCCTTTTGTTTGAGAAGTTAATTAATTTGGGAGAATTTTTGGATGTTAGCCAATTGCTAATTTCATTAATTAAGATACTAAGTTTTCCTTTTTTGATTAGGATCAAGTTAATTGCGTCAAGGTAAAGATATTAAGGACACAATTTTGGTGTCATCGAATCATATTTAACGACACATTTTGCAAAGTGTTGTTAAAGAGCCTTTCTTGACAATGGCTTCAATTACGTGAAAAGTGTGTCGTTGAAACTCTTTATGATACATATTTTGCGTCGTCAAAACCCAAATTTGTAGTAGTGACAATTTCCTAATTATACAATAAAAAAAAACATTTGATTTGATAATGCTGGTGAGTTTACATCTTAAGCATTTAATAATTATTGCATGTCAAATGGGATAAACTTTGAACATTCTGTAGCTCATGTTCATACACAAAATGGTTTGGTAGAATCATTTATCAAGCGTTTACAATTTATTGCCAGACCATTACTTATGAGAGCAAAACTTCTATTATCTATATAAGGTTAGACTATTCTGCATGCAGCGTCACGTATACGCATAAGACCGACATCTTATCATAAGTATTTTTCTTTACAATTAGCTTATGACTAGGAGCCAAATATTTCTCATTTGCGAATTTTTGGTTGTGCAGTGTATGTTCCAATTTACCCACCACAACGTACTAAAATGGGACCTCAAAGAATGTTAGGAATATATGTCAGATTTGAATGCCCATCAATTATTAGATATCTTAAACCCTTGACGGAGGATGTATTTACTGCACGATTCATTGATTGTCATTTTAATGAGACAAAATTTCCAACATTAAAGAAAAAGTTATTGGAAAATAAAATTGTTTAGAATGTATCGTTATTGTCTCATTTAGATCCTTGTACAAAGCAATGTGAATTAAAAGTTCAAAAGATAATTCATTTACAAAGTGTAGCAAACCAAATGACATATGCATTTACAGATACTAAGAAAGTGACCAAGTCATATTTTCCAGGTGCAAATGCTCCATCTAGAATTGAAATCCTAACTCAGCAAGTTGATACAATTAATGAATCAGCATTGCGCCAAAAGCGTGGTAGACTGATAGGTTCAAAGGATAAAAATCCTCGAAAAAGAAAAGTGATCGTTAGTCGAAATGACTTAATTGATAATAGAAACATTCAAGAAAAAGTCCCGGACACGACCAATGGTAAAAATGTTGAAGAGACTTAAGTATATGAAGATAATAATGAGATCTCGATAAATTATACCATGATAGGAAAAAGATGGAATAGAACTAATGTAGTCGTGGACAACATTTTTGCGTATAATGTTACACATAGTATCATTCATGAAAATGAGGATTATGGACCTAAATCTATTGACGAATGTCGTAATAGAAAGGATTGGCCTAAGTGGAAAGAAGTCATCCAAGAAGAATTAAACTCACTCACGAAACGTGAAATTTTTGGACCTGTAGTTCATACACCTAAAGGTATAAAATCTGTGGGATTTAAATAGGTAGTTGTGCGTAAACAAAGTGAAATAATGAGGTCACTAGATATAAAGCACGACTTCTTGCACAAGGATTTTCTCAAAGACCAGCCATTGATTATGATGAAATCTTGATATGCATCTTATGGATGTAGTTACAACATATTTGTATGGATCTTTGGAAAATGAAATCTATATGAAAATCCCTGAAAGATTTAAGATACCCGATCATATAATCAAACTCTAAAGAATTATGTTTAATCAAATTATAACAAAGATCATTATATGGATTGAAACAATCAGGACAAATGTGGTACAATCGCTTAAGTGAATATTTATTGAGAGAAGGCTATCAAAATAATCCAATTTGTCCATGTGTTTTTATTAAGAAATTACAGTCAGGATTTGCGATTATAGTTGTATATGTTGAGAATTTAAATATAATTGGAACTCTTGAAGAGCTTTCAAAGACAATAGAATATCTCAAAAAGGAATTTGAAATGAAAGATCTTGGCAAAACAAAATTTTACCTTAGCTTGCAAATAGAGCATTTAGCCAATGGAATTTTTATTCATCAATCGACATATACAGAAAAATTTCAAAAAGATTCTACATGAACAAAGCACACCCATTGAACACTCCAATGGTGGTTCGATCACTAGATGTAAAAAAGGATATCTTTCGACCTCGAGAAGATAATGAAGAATTACTTGGTCCTTAAGTACCATACCTTAGTGCAATAAGTGCACTAATGTATCTTGTTAATAACACGAGACCAGATATAACATTTTTAGTAAATTTATTAACAAGATATAGTTCTTCTCCAACAAAAAATACATTGGAATGGAGTTAAGCATGTACTTCGTTATCTTCAAGGGACAATTGATATGAGTTTGTTTTATTCAAATAAATCAAACTTTGATCTAGTTGGTTATGCAGATGCTAGATATTTATCTAACCCACACAAAGCAAGATCTCAAACAGGTTATCTGTTTACATTTGGAGGAATTGCTATATCTTGGTGGTCTGTAAAGCAAATTATTACGGTCACTTCATCGAATCATGCAAAAATTCTTGCAATTCATGAAGCTAGTAGAGAATGTGTATGGTTGAGGTCAATGAATAATCATATTCGAGAAACATGTGGTTTTTCTTTCAGTAAAAATTTATCAACAATATTATTTGAAGATAATATCGCATCTATAGCACAAATCAAAGGAGGGTATATAAAAGGAGATAAAACAAAGTGTATCTCACCAAAACTCTTCTATACAAATGACCTTGAAGATAATGGTGACATCAGTGTTAAACAAATTTCTTTAAAAAACAACTTGGCGAACTTATTCATAAAGGCATTACCCACATCAACATCTGAAAAGTCTGTGCACAACATTGGAATGCGACGACTCAGAGAACTCAAGTAATGTATTCATAAGGGGGAGTAGAAATATTGCCCTTAAGGAATAGGAATACTGCACTTCTTTTCCCTTTGACTATGATTTTTCCCATTAGGTTTTTCTAGCAAGGTTTTTGATGAGGCAGTTATTAATATATAAAAATGATGTACTCTTTTTCCTTCACTAGAATTTTTTCCATCGGGTTCTTTTTCCTAATAAGGTTTTAATAAAGCATTTATTTTTATATAATATGGATATCTAAGGGGGAGTATTGTAAATATAATGATATATTATAAAAGTAGATATTCATAACCTACATAGGTTACAATTTTCATATAACTTTCATTCAATTCCATATTGTAACATTCATCCCATTGAATTTCATAATGTAACCTATAGCATGATATGTCCTATAAATAGAGATGTGTAGTGCCTTTGTAATACACACCACAATTGAGTTCAATTATCCTCTACTTCCTCTCTTCTTTATTCTTCTTTGTGTTGTTGCATTGTTCTTATTTAGTTTCTTGGTTATTTATTTCATAACAATAACAAAAAAATATCACTATTTAATTATAAATAAACATTCAACGAGAATGTAATTATATATATCATTCGATAAAATTTTTTGTTTATATTTAAAGATAATTGTATCAAATGATCTCATATGGATGATTTATATGTATAATTATTTATAAAATAATTTAGAATAAACTTTAAAAAATAATTATATCTAATGCTACAAAAAATTGACCCTCTCTAGAGGGCCAAAGTCGTTACAACGAGCATCCGAATAACGTGGTGAGAAAATGAAGTGTCCAATACGTACGGGCAGGGGCGAGCGTCTGACTACCGTGGCGAGATGGGAATCTCGAGAAACAAAAAAAAATCATGTTGGAGGGGCGACATTGCGTGGGAGAAAGGGGATTGGAAAAATGAGGGGAAAAAAAGAGAAATTAAGGATTTTGTTTTCAAAGAAGCATCGACGGTCTATAATAATCCATTGGCGTTGGTCCACTTATCCCAGCGATAATAATAAACCATCAGTAGATGTCTAAATATGTTCACAATACAAAATTAAGTCGCCAAGCAAAGACCCATCTACGCCAACGCTTTAATTTCTACCATTGGTGATGTCATTTATTACCGATGGTTAAACAACTCGTTGGAGAATACCATTTTTGCCAACGACATTTAGGGACATCGACATGTTTGCTATCAACAGATGCAAATTTTCTTGTAGTGTAACTATGTACAATACACATTCAAACAAAAATCGTATGAATTTTAAATTACCAATTCAATTTGATTAAGTCTCTCAGTTTTCATCACTTATACAAAAATCTCTAAACCTTCCCTTCCACCGTTCATTTACAACCATCATATTTGTCTTCAAAATTAGTGATTTTAACATAGAAGAAGTGCATAAATAGGATTGATTTAGAGAATGTGAAATTTATATAGTTAAGAAAATTTTTAGAAATTGATTTGATCTAAACCTTATAATTATTTATTAATTTGAACTCCTAGTGATCTTGATTTTAAACTAACAAGTTTTGTTTTTTGTTTTTAAAAGCAACATTAATAAACGATTACAATAGTTCTTTTGTTACTTTTGATAGAAGAGATGAAATGCATACTTTGATTTCACTTGTCAAAATCTTTTGAAGTCGATTTCTTTGAGCATGTTATTTTGGTAGCTCTTAATCGTTCGTCTACCCTTGTTCTTCCTTCACTTGTCTGTTTTGTCATATTCTTAAAATTTATTTGAATTTATTAGATAGATAATAATTTTAAATATTGAATAGTTATGTTACAGATTATTGTTCCTATAAAAAATCAGTTAATATTGGTTATCCTAAAATAATTGATATTTATTTATAATTTGTATTCCCTTTGTATAATAATCTAATATCTTTTATTTTGAACAAGAACATATAATTAAAAACTTGAAAAAAAACCTTCGATTTAATTTAAAAAGTCTTAACCTTTATTTGTAGAGAAGGTTTTCGACTACGTGGAGGGCAGTCATTGGGAGGGGGTTTTCGATGGGGAAGGCATCTAGAATGGCTAGGGAATGACTAGGGAGTGATTGACGGGGTTTTCAATGACGAGGAACGACTAGGGGAGACCGTTGAAGGACGAAGGTTGATGGGAGAACATTGAACGTTGAACAGTGGGTCCACGACGGTGAAAAACGATTTTCGATGAATGACAAGTCAAAAACCTTCTTTACAAAAACGATTGAACAAAGAAGATTAAAAAATTGAAGATGAAAAACTTAAGAACGTCAAAAAGCTTCTCTGCAAAAGGAAGGACCCACAACTGAGGAAGATAAAAAGATTTTGAGAAGGATTTTAGGATACTGAATTTTTTGGGTTTTCTTTTTAGGAAAAATTATAAGACTTGATTTGATTTTTTTGGATTGCATTTTAATTATGGTGTAAAATTCTCTTTTTCCCGATCATTGGTATCACTTATACTAAGGTAGGAACATTTAAATCCTATTTATAAGTATTTATTATTTCATTTTTCAAAATTCTGCTATTTTTATAATTAAAATAGAGTTTTTGTTATTTTACGTAAACTTGAAATTTTACCATTTACTTAGTTGCCCCTTTAAATTCCGAAGTAAAACCAAATAACAGAGACTTCGATTGAAAGAGACGATGGGCCTATAAAACAGCATCACCTAACTTTCAATAATGCAGTTTATAATTATTGGATATCATTAACCAAAATGAACTTAACTAAACAATACCTTCCATACTGGCCAGCAAAATAGAACTCCATGAACTGAAGACTTTAACAAAGCTTCCTAATCCTTCTATTATTTCAAGGATAAAACTGCGATCAGCATGTACTAACGCCCTCAATGAGTTGTAAATGAACGGCCGATTTCGAAAAAATGTTTTATAAATTGATAAATGAAAATCCTCAAATGACATAAACGAAGTATCCGCTGCTTAAACATTTCTACTTCCAGTATTGGACTAACTTTGTGAACAAATTAGTTTCTACTTCCAATGATTTAACAGAACAAAAATCAATGACGACAAAATTGTTCCTCATCTAGTTCATTCTCCTGATAAGCTCATTGATATAATTCTCACGATTACCTGCATCTCCCCCTTCCACATAATGATTCCTCTTCTTTTCCAATCCACCCAAAGGTGCCTTCAACTTAAATGGCCATAGGAAGTTGTTTGCCTCTTTAAAATGAGGTCCGACAGTCATGATCTCGTGCACGAGATCTTCCATACAGATAATGCCGTATTTACCTAAAGCCTTCATTAAATGAGAGAATGTAAGAAAACTAAGATTAGAAATTAGCAAAGAGTAAGAGAGGAAAGAATAGAGAAACCTGCTCCACAATGGAGTTGTCAGTCAATGCTACTCTACGCTTGTTTAGCTTTCCATAACCCCTCTTGTAAATAAGTTCTTTAACGCTTTTCAAATTGGGGTAGCTGCAAAAGTCACATCAATACTTCACTCTGTTATGGAGAAGAAAGTTTTAAGAAACGAAATCTCTAGAATGAAATATACCCATAGGTCACATATGGCTCGACCCTATGCAGCATATTTAATGTTGCTTTATTGACTTTGAGGAAGACGCCATTGAAAATCTGCAACAAAGGAAGCAATCATCATACAAACAACTACTACGAATAGCAACTATAGGGAACTAAACCATGTTAAGCTTTGATATTGTACCTGCCTCAAACGCAGCAGCTGCAATATCTTTCTCGTCTTCGGGTGCATGGCATTGATACTGATATTTCAACAAATATCAGAACATAATATCATGTATAGCAGTAAATGAGTTCACTTAAAAAAAAAAAGACATACCCACGGATGCGAGTGATAAACAATAATTTAGCCTCAGGGTCGACATAAAATCCTCCTTTTAGTTTTGCCTCACGTTTCAGTCTAATCAGCTCCTTTTCCTATTTAGACTCGAGAAAACCAAATGTAAATGCCTTAAAAATAAAGCATTCAACCTAAGGGATTCTAACATAATAACATAAGTGAAAAAAAGGGGGGAAAAACAATACCTGCTCTTCATACTCCTTTGAATATAGCTTAGCTCTGTTGTAAATCAACTTACGATTCTCTGCATTCTTCTTTTTGGCCGCTTCAAGCTCTTGCTGCTTTGCCAATGTCCATTCTTCATTCCTCTTCCTCTTCTTCAAAACTGAATCTGGAATCAATGCCTTGACTTCTTCTCCCATTACTAAGAAAACATATATAGAACAATGAATCAACTTCAACCAAATATATAATCTCACACCCTTTTCTCGCTTAAGCTCAACAATATACTGATATCACTAAATTTGTGGATTGGTTGCATAAACTGGTTTTCAATAACCAATGTAAAGGAAAAGATGAAAAAAAAACTGCAAACACCTATCGAATGTGCTGATATCAATATAACCAATGCTAACCTTATACTTGTCATCATTTCAACTGTTACAACATACACCAATTATTTTAGCAGCATAAGTTTCTATCATCTTTTACGATTCTGAAAAACAAAACAAAAAAAAAAAGTTTGAAAAAAAAAAACTTATATTTCCTTCCTTAATCTTCTGTCAGGCTAACTACACACATCCAGAATCACATGACTAAAAGTCCAATATTCAAAATGAACTCAAAAATCCTTCTAAACACAATCAAGAAGAATTGAATCACAATAGCTATGAGGGCAATACAAAAGCACAGCTCTAATTCGAAATGCAAAAATTATATCATTAGAATTCCATTTAGAAACCGAATTAAAGGTAGCATATGCCACAATGAAATCGAATTATTAAAGAAGCAAAAAATGAGTTAAGTTGAAGTGGAGAGAACTACTAACTGGCCAGGGAGCTGCTTCTGATAATGTGCAGATTCAAGCAAAGCGAGATTATTAGGGTTTACTCCAGCCGGGCAGAGAAGGAGAAAAAGAAATTACGACTATATATCGACTGGGCGCATTTGGGCCTTGACGATCCCTTTTGGATGAAGGCCCAAAGTACTAAAAATATTTACGGGAATCGTATAATAGAGCAACTTTTAAAGTCGCATTTGTGCGGGCAAACATAAATTTTTATAATTTGACTATCAAATTTTGTAAATATCCTAAAATAACATTTTTTTTACTTAATTATGAATTTACATATTTTAAGTTAATTTTATTCCTATGATTAACATTAATTAATAAAGGTATATTTAGAGTAGGGTTTTAGGGAAAAAAAGATTAAGAAATTGGGCCAAACACGGTTTGGCCCAAGGAAAATGATAAATAGGGATTAAGGTTATCATAATCCTTAAATAACCCTATCTTTTACTTTTTTTACAACCCTACATTATCTTATCCAAATAACTCAATCCAAATTCTATTATTATTTTTTAAATTACTACAATCATAACCCTTTCCCAAACACATATTATTTTAACACTACTATCATAATCCCTCCTCCAAACACATACTATCCTAACATTACATTTTATATTTTTTTTCCCCAAACACATATTATCATATTACTACTAATAATAACACTTCTTTCAAACACATATTATCATAACGCTAGGATTATCATAATCTTTTTTCCTCATAAATCTTTCCCTCCCCCAAACGTTCCTAAGTATTTTTTTTACCTTATTTACATTATATTTATTATTATTGTCTAAAATATAACTTCCTTAATTATGTTTTTAATTAATGTAAAATATTTATTATTCCACCAGAAACATTACCTTATATATTTAATTATTTTATAATATATCTTTGAATATGGAAATATTTTTCAAAAATCTATTTCTTAATCAAATCATCTCCACTTAATTTCTCATCTTCGTCGTCCGCTGCCCGCCGCCTGCACATTATCTAATTTCTCCACCAATTCCGTTACATCCTCCACAAAAAATCAATTGAATTTCTTCACCAATTCCATCCAGTTTCGTTCTTTCGTTCTTTCGTTCTTTCGCCTGCATATTATCTCAACATTTTCACCAATTCCATCCACTGAAATCAATTGAATTTCTTCACCAAATCCATCCACCTGCACATTATCTCAAATTTTTCGTCCTTTCGTTCACTTCATACATCCGATTAGTTGTCTTCCTCAATTCGTTATATTTTTATATACTCCATTAAATTGTAGTATTCCTAAAACGTTTAACGTTTTATTCCAAAAAAATTGTTTTAGACATATACCACTTCATATATATAACAATTCATCTATAACATCGTAGATTTCCTAGAACGTTTTAAACTTTGATTCCGTAATATTGCATTTAAATATATACCACTTGATATATACAATTTATATAAATATATGTTAGACATACAGTTTCAAAAAAAAAAAAAAAGATATAACGGTTCAATTATTTAGTGTATATGTACCTCTTCATATATACAATAATACATATAAATTGACTTACATTTGCCGAAAAATAGGATATGCTAAATTGATTTATGAATAGTATATATGAAATAATACATTGTACATTTTATAAATGAAAGGTTGTGTTTTCAAATTTGTTAAATTGATTTATGTATTTTATTTCAAATATTCATATTATATGTAAAAAATAATAAGTTATGTTTGAAACATTAGTGATTATGTATGAAGGGTAGTATATTAAATATAATAAATTAAGAAAATTTGATTAGTAGGCTGAAAATTTATGGAAAAATATGGAAATAGAATAATTGAATTAAAAATTGGAATATGAATATTTCAAATAAAATTATGAAACAACATACTAAAACTCTAATAATAAGAAGGAAAAACTAATTCAATAAGAAAAACTTGTATCTCTTTCGGTTATTGCCAACATGTCCATAACGGCCACATTTAACATGTCTCTTGAACTCTAATTTAGAAGGAATTCTAATATTCTTTGGCCGACCAACTGAAGGTTTTACATTCGGTGGGAGGATGACAACTTCAATTTCTGTATTATTGAATATATGCAGTAGTATATTTGTAACAAATCACAGAACATAAACGTATTATGCAGTAGTATATATGTACGAAATCAAAAAAAAAATACTAAACGAATCGAGAAAAAAGAAATAAAGAAAACAATACGAAGCATGAAGGAAAAATAACTGAACTATATGTGTCACTAAATACCTGTTATTGTATATATACAGATTTATATATACAAATATGTATATACTGATATATAATGAAATTCAACTACAATTTATGTATTATTGAATATGTGTAGTAGTATATATGTAATAAATCATAAATATAAATATGAATAATATGTATATATATGATAAACACATATAATAGAAGTAGATTAAACAGTGATATATAAATGTATATATTGTTCACGAAAACTTTACTAAACAAAAATATGAATAAGGTGATCGAAACATGCGGTAATTATTGAATATATGCAGTAGTATATAAATTGAGTAAGAAAAAATTACAGAACATGAGAAAAAATCTATGTATGTATTATTGAATATGTGCAGTAGTATATATGTAACAAATCACAAAACATAAATGTATTATTCAGTAGCATATGTGAAAAATCAAAATAGGAGAAACATTACCGGAATATATGTTACGAAATGGAGGAAGAAAGAACAAACTTTTTAAGAAAAAAAATATGCTACGAAATGGAAGAAGAAAGAACAAAATTTTGAAGGAAAAAAATAAATGCTACGAAACGGAAGAATAAATAATCTACGAAAAAAAGACTAACCATATCACAAGAAGCAAATCGGAAGGGAAGAAGAAAGAACACTTTTTTTTTTGTAATAGAAATCGGAGAATAATATCGATATCGGAATTGATGATCGTGAGAAAATAACTTTTGTTTGGACATGAAATTGAAAATATTTATTTTATAGGATAATTAAATTTATTATTACCATATAAGATAATAATTTATACCATAGGTAAATCATTTTAAAGATAATAAATATTATATTAATAAATTCAAATATATATGTATTAATAATTAAGGAAATTACAATTAATATAATAAATATGGTCGTTGATAATTAGGAAAAATATTATTCAAGATTAATGAAATTTGGATAATAAGGTAAATTCGTCAATTCTTTTGTCAAAAATGTTGGCTCATTTATGATTTTTATGTAATATATTAGAAAGAAATGCTTATTGTGTATTATCATGTAGCAATTTAGGTTATTCTAGTTAAAACTCCTAAATTCAATCAAAGTAATTAAAATAATTAAGTATATAGTAATATTTTAAAAAAATTATAAATATAGTAAAATTCATAAATTTTTGTAAGGTTTTTTATGTTGAAATTTATTTTATTGTTTAATTTTTTGGAAGATAGTATATTTATAATTTTTTAGTACGATTGAATAACTAATAGATTGAATAACTAATAGTTAGTTGTAGTTTTAAATGATAGTCAGTAATAGTTTTAAATATACTCTCTTTCTTTTTGCTTTATCCATGACGTTAGTTGTCTAATTTCTTTGAATACAATATTTTTTTATGATTTTTTTTCTTTTGCAATTACAACGTAGTTGTGTGCTCACTATGCTTTTGCATATTAAAAATTCCTTTAATCTATGCAAACCGGTTATAATATGGTGTATATGTTATGTATTTCATGCTTAAATTTATATATTAATAAGGTTAATAGGTTATGTATGTGTGTTTAGATGTAAGAATAATCCGAACAATCCGATAACCAAGACTATCCAAACCATATTATATGGGTTGGGTTGTGTTAGTTTAAAATGTGGGTTGGGTTGGGGTTGAAAATTTTGGTTTTTTTTCGGGTTGGGGGTTGAAAAAATTCGGGCCAACCCAATCCAACCCGAATTAATAATTTATATATTTATTTATTTATAGTTATATTATAGATATTTTATTATTTATTTAATATTTATGGATAATGTTTGGAATGTTGAACTTTTATGGATGTTTGAAACTTTGAATTTATAGATGTTCGAAATTTTGGATGTGAGTGTTAATCGACGTCGTACAACAATTTTAAACCGTACAAATATTAAGAATGAAAAAAATTAATAATACAACCCGACAACCCAACCCAACCCAACGCAACCCATATTTTAAGGGTTGGGTTGGAAATATAATATGGGTTATTCAAGTTGTCAACCCAACCAACCCGAAAATATGGGTTGGGTTGAAAATGTCCCTCAACCAAACTCAACCCAATATGTTTACACCCCTACTATTTGATTTGTGAAAAAAGAAAAAAAAATCTATTTTGATTCATTGATGTAGTTAATGTTTTGCAACGGGGTCTTTTTACAAATAGAATAAAGTGGCAAAATATTTACACTGTATATAATAATTTCGAAAATAAAAAAAACCCAGAGGCCCACCGTATAAAATATGAAAAATGCCTTGTCAACAACGCGCGCATAATATATTTGGTACACGATCGTTTAGATTTGGCTATTATTTGGTACACGATCATTTAGATTTGGTCATTTAATTTGGCAATTGTTTTTTTTTTAATTCTATCATTTAATTTGATTACACGATCATTTAATTTGGTTACATTTAAAATTGGTTACACGATCGTTTAGATTTGATTTTTTAGATTTGGGTAGACAAATCATTTTTCTTTTAGTACACGCATTTAGATTTGGCTAAATGATTGTTTTAAATTTTTTTTGTACTTGATCATTTACTCTTTTTTACACAATCGTTTAGATTTGTCTACACGATCATTTATTTTTTTAAGATTCTTCAGTACACGATCGTTTAAATTTGGATAAACAATTTTTTTAATTATTTTGGTACATGATCGTTTACATTTGGCTACTCCAATCTAAATGATTTTTTTCAAGATCTTTTATACACAATCTTTTAGATTATGCTATTTTTTGTACACGATAATTTAGATTTCGTTACACAAATTTAAACGATGTAAAAAAGCAGAATAAGAAAAGAAGAAAGACGATGGAAAGATTAAATGACGTATAAAAAGAAGAAAGATGATGGAAAGAAATCGCAATGGAGAAAAAAGAAGAAAAGAAGAAGAAAGATGACGAAAGAAATCCCAGCGGAAAAAAAAAGAAGAGAAAAAGAAGAAAGACGACGAAAGAAATCGCAGTAAGGAGGAAGACGATGAAAGAAATTGCAGCGAGGAGGAGAAGAAAGACGGAAGGGCAATCTTGGAATATTTAAAAAATGACTAATTTTATGGGCTTTATTACACGAGTAGTAAATAGTTTGGTGTTTTGTTACCTTCATAAAAATTTTCCTTTTAGTAAACATGATTTAAGTTGTTGCGATTTCAAGTTAATTTTAATTTATCTTCAAATTTTGAATTACCTAGTAGTTAGGATTTAATAAAGGTTATTTTTCATTTGTAACTAAATATCAATAAAATATTGGGGAATTTTCATGGATATAACAAAACTGTAAACTATTTACAGCATATATAACAAGTCCATTAAGGAAAATTATTTTTTTAGAATTCCTTATTTGCCCTTGCTCTTTTATAACGATCTTTCAAATCTGATAGTTTTTCTTCTTCTTGATTTTTTTACGATCATCATTTCCGAGTTATTCTTCTCGTCTTTTATATATCTTTCATCTTGATCATTCTTTGCTTCTTTCATAATTTTCGACAACATTCAATCTCATATCCATCATCTTCGATAATATCGTTTCTCTTCTTGTCATCTTGGACAATCAAGATCGTCTATATTGCTTTGTTAATATCGTCTCAATGATGTTGGTTTCGGTGAGTATTCTAAATGTTGTTTTTTGTTTGAATTATTTAGTTCATTATAAAATTTCGTTCAGAATTATATATTTCGGCATCAAGATAAAATGTTTAGAATATATAGGTATTAATGTAAGACATCATGTATTTCGTTATGAAGATCGTTGAAGATTTGTGTATTCCATTATGAAGATTGATAGTTTGAAGTTTTTCACAATAATTTTCATTGAATTACTTGATCGTTTAACTCTTTCAACATCAATGTTTATCAATATAGAGACGATCGTTTTGCTATATAAACACGATTGTTCATCTTTATGAACTCGAAAATTTTCAATATTTTGTATGATTAGTGTCTTTAAATGATCGTGTATCTAAGTCAATACGATGGTTTAAATGATCAGCGTATTTATACGATTGTTTAGATTATTCTATAAAATGGTTTAATTTATTTTATACGATCGTCTATTATTGTTAAATGATCGTTTCGTATTTATTATCTTTTTTGCACGATCGTTTATTTAGTTTTTGCATCGTGTTTATTTTTATTATTTAGTACATTTTATTCTCTTATTTTGTGATAAATATCTATATAATTCTTCTTTTCACCATTAAATACTTAATTATATTTTATTTTTTTTCCAAATTAGAATGTCTATTCCTATTGTTGTTTTTATTAGAGGTCAATGGAATGGCTGCAATGTTTATGAGAATTACTCTGTAACGACCCAACTTTCCGGACTAAGCTGAGGTCACTACCAAATACCAAAACTCGACCATTCAACATAAAATTTAAAACAGACCAGTTACGATTCATTAAAACATTAGAAACCTTACAAAAGACAGTTTCGGGCCCTATTTTAAATAAATCAAGAAAGTCACAAAATAAAAATATCAAGGCACCAGTTCAAAATCACAAGTTAAAATATTCTGACAAAATACATAGCGGAAGCGATAAGAAAACCAGACGCGTCCATATGGCCTTCACGCATCCTTCCTGCCTCTCGTCGGTCTGCCCCTCGCTGTGCCCCTACCTGAAAAGTTAAAGAAGAGAAAAAGGGTGAGTATAAACATACCCAGTAAGGGACCCACTACTGGGCCCGTTAGGGGACAACAGTTAACTTCCTATTCGGGGGTACCCTACATATCAGTCTAGTGCTCCCGAAGGATGCACATATCAGTCTAGTGCTCCCGAAGGATGCACATATCAGTCTAGTGCTCCCGAAGGATGCACATATCAGTCTAGTGCCCCCGAAGGACGCACATATCAGTCTAGTGCTCCCGAAGGACGCACATATCAGTCTAGTGCTCCCGAAGGACGCACATATCAGTCTAGTGCTCCCGAAGGACGCACATATCAGTCTAGTGCTCCCGAAGGATGCACATATCAGTCTTGTGCTCCCGAAGGATGCACATATCAGTCTAGTGCTCCCGAAGGATGCACATATCCGTAAGGCACACTACCCCATAGATGAAGCTAACCGTTACCCCTCAGTCCAAACTAAACTGTCTACATCAATCACATCCCAACGACATTCATATCACAGTCCCGCCATAGGCTTTATCAGTCAGATAGTATAAGTTTAAACATCTACACCCTCCGTTGCTATATGCATTACCGATTCGCACACCAATAGGGAAAACCCTAGGTCCAATCGACTAACCAACCAAAACCGGACTCACGGTCCATCTCCGTCCAAATTCCATAAACCACATCCCGACCAGTGTCTTACTACATACTGAACCGTAACTTTAGGGTCCATCAACATAAATTCTCAATCCACAAATAGCAGTCACAGTATATTTTCATCAGACAAAATATAGTATCAGTACTTAACAGTCAACTTGCATACAGATATTCAGTACAGTCACTAACGTGTAATCCCCTGTGGATTACTACGGTTTTAGCCTGGACTCGGGGTCCAGTAGTAGGAAAACCCTTACCTGATACTCGGTTATGCCTCTCGATTGAATCCACGCTCAACAGATCAACCTAAACGAAAACACAACGGTTTTAGTTGATGACGTTAGTAGCAGTTGTTTTAAAAAGGTTATCCGTTGACTTACTCAAGGAAAGGAAGCTATCTCCAACCAGGTCTGCCGCGAAACCCGAGAACTTAAGCGTCAACTCTGTACTACCGTGAACCGAAGTGGAGGAAGGAAGGCTTAGGTGGCTCGGCTCGGCTCGGCTCGGCTCGACTCGGCTCGGCTCGGCTCGGCTTGGCTCGGCTCGGCTTGGCTCGGATTTGTTCTCGGCTCGGCTCGGCTCGGCTCGGTTTGGCTCGGCTCGGCTCGGCTCGGCTCGGCTTGGTTCTCGGCTCGGCTCGGCTTGCTCGGCACGCGGCTCGGCTCGCGGCTCGGCTCACTCGGCTCGCGGCTCGGCTCGCGGCTCGCTCGGCTCGGCTCACGCGGCTCGCTCGGCTCGGCTCACGCGGCTCACTCGGCTCGGACTGGAAGCGGTTTCGGGTCGGGTCAGCTTGGAACCGGGTCGGGTTGGACGAAAACGGCAGCCACGGTTTTTTTGGAGGGCTTTCTCTCTTCCGGCGACGGCGGCGTTCCCCTCTGTGCTCTGTCGGCGTCGGAACACGAAATGATGAAGGAGAGGATGCCGGCGGTGGTAGAAACGAAGAGAGAGAGATGGAGAAGCGTCGGCTGCCGGCGGTTGGAGGCGAAACGGAAATGGATGGAAGCCGCGGCGGTCGTCGAAGGCGCACGGATGGCGTCTGTGTTCGTCGGGTGAAGGAGCCGAAGAGAGGAAGAAGAAGGGAAGGAGAAAATAGCGGCGGCGCTTCGTGAAGGCAGACGAGCTGTCAGGCGAAGAACGGAGGAAGAAGAAGAGGATGTCGAGGGGAGGGGCGGTGGACGCGCGCGGCTAGGGTTTCCTTCTTCTCTTTTTCTTTTTTTTTTATATATATATATATATATATATATAAATATATTAAGTTTAGAAAATAATAATAATAATATTAATATATATATTATATAATAATAATTATAACTAATGATTAAATATTAATATTAATTAATTCTATTAATAATCAATAATAATATATATTAATCAAAGTAAATATAATTTATAATAATATATTACTATTAAATAATTATAATAATATTAAATAATAATATTAATATTTATTTTAAATAAATAGTAAAAGGAAAAATATATTAACATTAAAATTGAACGACAATAATACCCAATACTAATAATATAATTAATATTATATTATTAAAATTCACTTAAAACGCGAAAATTTTTACCTCGAGCTTCGGGACGTTACATTCTTCCCTCCTTAGGGAACTTTCGTCCTCGAAAGTTTTACCCTTCGAACAGTTCGGGATAACGGGACCTCATGTCATCTTCTCGCTCCCACGTAGCCTCTTCTATCCGGTGATTCCGCCATAAGACTTTAACCAGAGGGATTTCCTTATTCCTCAACGTTTTCACCTCTCTAGCCAGTATCTCAACGGGCTGTTCGGTATAGCTCATGTTTTCATCAATCTCTAGTGGCTCGTAATCCACTACATGGGATGGATCTGACACGTACTTCCTCAACATAGAAACGTGAAACACATCATGGGCTGTCGTGAGTGATGGAGGCAACGCCAAGCGATAGGCTACAGGGCCAATCCGCTCCAGAATCTCAAACGGCCCAACAAAACGGGGACTCAACTTTCCCCTCTTTTCAAAACGCAAGACACCTCTCATAGGTGCTACCTTTAAGAACACTTTATCCCCTACCTCAAACTCAAGGTCCTTCCGCCTCACATCTGCATAACTCTTCTGCCTACTCTGAGCGGTATGCATGCGTGATCTAATCTTCTGTATCGCTTCGTTAGTAGACTGAACTAACTCAGGACCCATCAACCTCTGCTCACCTACCTCATCCCAGCAAACTGGGGATCTACAACATTTTCCGTACAGGGCCTCAAACGGTGCCATGCCAATAGTAGCCTGATAGCTGTTATTATAAGCAAATTCCATCAAATGTAAGTGGGAGTCCCAGCTACCTGGAAATTCCAATGCACACGCTCGCAACATATCCTCTAAAACCT
Source organism: Cucumis melo (assembly GCF_025177605.1). Taxonomy (NCBI): domain Eukaryota; kingdom Viridiplantae; phylum Streptophyta; class Magnoliopsida; order Cucurbitales; family Cucurbitaceae; genus Cucumis; species Cucumis melo. Next base: position 19,415,542 of record NC_066860.1, on the reverse strand, counting down.
GGTTCAGACGCTCAGTCTGACCGTCAGTCTGTGGATGGAAAGCCGTACTAAAGTCCAATCTCGTGCCCATAGCAGTCTGCAAACCCTTCCAAAATTTGGAAGTGAAACGGGCATCTCTGTCAGAAACAATCGACACTGGCACTCCGTGCAATCTCACTATCTCAGACATGTACAACTGTGCCCACTTACTAGCAGTATAGGTGGATTTACCCGGAACAAAGTGCGCTGATTTAGTAAGTCTGTCCACCACAACCCAGATCACTGTAAATCCCCTCAGAGTTCTCGGTAGCCCGGTAATGAAATCCATGGACACGTTCTCCCACTTCCATTCCGGTATGCTCAAGGGTTGTAATAAACCCGCTGGTTTCTGCCTTGGTGCCTTAACCTGCTGACACACCAAGCATTTACTAACAAATTCTGCTACTTCTCTCTTCATGTTACGCCACCAATAAACCCGCTTTAAGTCCTGATACATCTTCGTACTACCTGGGTGCATGGAAAATGGGGAACTGTGCGCCTCAGATAATAATTCTGTCTTAACCGCACTATCTGACGGAACACAGAGGCGTCTCTCAAACAACAGTCCACCATCAGAGGATAACGAGAACTCAGCCGTTTGCCCTGCCTCTGCTAGGCCACGTTTCTCAACCAGATAAGGATCGTTACTCTGAGCATCAATGATCCTCTGCCTCAAGGTCGGCTGTACCGTCAACTGGGCTAACTGCATAGTAACTGCACCCACTGACACTGCAATCTCAGCCCGCTCAAGATCCCGATGCAATGGGGCCTGTCGGGTAATAAGTGCTGCCGAATGTGATACCTTTCTACTAAGAGCATCAGCTACCACATTCGCCTTGCCTGGATGATACAGTATCTCACAATCGTAATCCTTCACTAACTCAAGCCATCTCCGCTGTCTCATATTCAATTCTTTCTGAGTAAAGAAGTACTTCAGGCTCTTATGATCTGTGAATATCTGTATCTTTTCACCGTATAAATAATGCCTCCATATTTTCAAAGCAAAAACCACTGCTGCCAACTCTAGATCATGTGTAGGGTAGTTCTGCTCATGACTCTTCAACTGACGAGACGCATAAGCGACCACCTTACCCTGCTGCATCAAAACACAACCCAGACCCTTCTTGGAAGCATCACTATAAATCACGAAACTGCCAGAACCATCAGGTACAGTAAGAACCGGCGCGGTAACTAGCTTCTGTTTAAGGGTCTGGAAACTGTCCTCACATGCCTTGCTCCAAACAAAAGGAGCTCCCTTTCTGGTCAACTGAGTAAGAGGAGTAGCTATACGGGAAAAGTTCTCCACAAACCGTCGATAATAGCCTGCTAAACCCAGAAAGCTACGAACCTCACTGACTGTGGAAGGTCGGGTCCAACCGGTGACTGCCTCTATCTTAGCTGGATCCACAGAGACTCCATCCTTAGAAACCACGTGGCCCAGAAAGGACACCTGCTTCAGCCAGAACTCGCATTTCGAGAACTTTGCATACAACTTATTATCCCGAAGTGTTTGCAAAACCATCCGTAAATGCTCCTCGTGTTCGGCCTCCGTCTTGGAGTATATCAAGATATCGTCGATAAACACAATCACAAAAGTATCTAGGAACTCCCTAAACACTCTGTTCATCAAGTCCATAAACACTGCCGAAGCATTCGTCAAACCAAAAGACATCACAATAAACTCGTAGTGTCCATATCTGGAACGAAATGCTGTCTTCGGTACATCCTCATCCTTAATTCTCAGCTGATGGTATCCCGACCGAAGATCAATCTTAGAGAACACTGTGGCTCCCTGTAACTGGTCAAATAGATCGTCAATCCTGGGCAAGGGATATCTGTTCTTTACGGTTACTTTGTTCAACTCCCTATAGTCAATGCACAGACGCATCGATCCGTCCTTCTTCTTAACGAATAAGACTGGCGCACCCCAAGGTGACACGCTCGGTCGAATGAACCCCTTATCAAGCAATTCCTGTAACTGTACCTTCAGTTCTTTCAGTTCTGCGGGGGCCATTCTGTAAGGGGCTCTGGATATAGGGACCGTGCCCGGCTCCAACTCTATGGCAAACTCAACCTCCCTGTGCGGAGGTAACCCTGGAAGTTCCTCGGGAAAAACGTCCGGATAGTCCCTCACCACCGGTTCTGACGACAGGGATACATCCGCCTCTCTAGTATCCACCACACTCGCTAAGATACCCCAAGTACCCTGACTGAGCAGTTTACTGGCCCTGATGGCTGAGATTATCTGAGGCAACGACTTTGACCCTCCTTCCTTAAATTTAAAACTGGCCAACGAGGGAGGGTTAAACGTTACCTCCTTACGTGAACAATCTATGCTGGCGTGGTTAGCGGCCAACCAATCCATACCCAGGATTACATCAAAGTCCAGCATATCCAGAACTATCAGCGTTACTTCAATCACATGGCCTGATATCTCAATCTGGCATGCCTTCACCTTTTCTTTCGACAACATACATTCCCCGGAAGGAGTAGATACTGATAGAACATGGTGTAAGGGCTCTACCTCTAAGCGGGCATGCGACACAAATGCGGAAGAGATAAAAGAATGCGACGAACCCGAATCAAACAAAACTAAGGCGTAATGCCCCAACACTGGGAGCGTACCTGTCACTACTGTGCCTGCCTTCTCAGCCTCAGTCCTGTTGGTAGCAAAGACTCTACCCTGATGTGGAGCACCTGCTCCCTGATTCTGCGCGATCCCCGTGAGTCTCAACGGGCATCTATCAGCTGTATGACCCTCTTGCCTGCACTTAAAGCAGGTCCTGGTCCCGAATAAGCAACGGCCCAGATGGTGCTTCCCACAAGTGGTACACAACGGCTTTCCTCTGGCAGCCTCCCCTGCCTCAAAAGGTTTCTGCTGGAAGCTGCGAAACTCACCACCTGGTCTGAAATTCCGCGGTGGCACTGGAACAGGCTGCTGCTCAGCCTTCCTCTTCTGTCCCGACGTCGAACCTCTACCAGCGGTCTTAGACGAGTTGGCCCTCTCCTGTAAACTGAGATCCACTGCCAGGCGCAGTGCATCGGCATGAGTAGCGGGTCTGAAAGCTCGGACCAAACCCTGAATGTCCAGTCTGAGGCCTCTAACAAACTTATCAGCTCTAGCCGCCTCGGTCGCTATCATCTCGGGAGCGAAGCGGGATAACATGTCAAACTCCGCATCGTACTGCTCCACGGTCATGTCACCCTGCTCTAAGTTCAGAAACTCCTGCCGCTTGGCATCTCTCAAACTGGTGGAGAAGAATTTCGCATAGAAACTCTCCTTGAACTGCTGCCACGTGATCTGACTCACATCACCACCTAGCATCCTCTCTGTAGTCTCCCACCATGCAGTACCTCTGTCAGTCAACATAAAAACAGCACACTGAACCTTCTGATCCTCAGGGCATTTCATGTAACGGAATATGGTTTCCAAGGACGATAACCACATCTGAGCCCTGGTGGGGTCCTCCAAAGACCCATCGAACGTCGTGGGATTATACTTCCTGAAATCCCTCAGATGCTTAGCCTCTGCCGACAACTGATCCGGCACAAACTGGGGCGCAACTGGTACTGGAGCCGGAGCTGGAGCAGGAACTCGTGCTGGAGCTGGCACTGGAGCTGGCGCCGGAGTTGGCGAGGCAGGCTTCTGCTGCTCCCGCATCTGCATAATCATATCTCTAAACCTCTGCTCCATGGCGGCTAGGTCCGCATGAGTAACTGGCGCAGCCGGGTCAGGGGCTTGGGCTACAGGCTGCACCTCAGGCTGAACGCGTCCTGCTCCCCTTCCTCGGCCTCCTCGGCCACCCCTACGTGCACCTCTCCTTGGTGGCATTTTCCTAACAACCACCAAACGATTCCTTTAGTCATAAATGGTAATTGAATTTGCAGTTTAACTTAGGTAAGGTAATGCATGTAGAGTTATACATATACTTTCATGAGAGCGTACCTGACGAGCGGCAAGGATCGTTTCAGCCATAAGGACACAAAACACAGACTCACATTATAAGTCAGTCTACAGAACCTAAAACTTAGGCTCTGATACCAACTGTAACGACCCAACTTTCCGGACTAAGCTGAGGTCACTACCAAATACCAAAACTCGACCATTCAACATAAAATTTAAAACAGACCAGTTACGATTCATTAAAACATTAGAAACCTTACAAAAGACAGTTTCGGGCCCTATTTTAAATAAATCAAGAAAGTCACAAAATAAAAATATCAAGGCACCAGTTCAAAATCACAAGTCAAAATATTCTAACAAAATACATAGCGGAAGCGATAAGAAAACCAGACGCGTCCATATGGCCTTCACGCATCCTTCCTGCCTCTCGTCGGTCTGCCCCTCGCTGTGCCCCTACCTGAAAAGTTAAAGAAGAGAAAAAGGGTGAGTATAAACATACCCAGTAAGGGACCCACTACTGGGCCCGTTAGGGGACAACAGTTAACTTCCTATTCGGGGGTACCCTACATATCAGTCTAGTGCTCCCGAAGGATGCACATATCAGTCTAGTGCTCCCGAAGGATGCACATATCAGTCTAGTGCTCCCGAAGGATGCACATATCAGTCTATTGCCCCCGAAGGATGCACATATCAGTCTAGTGCTCCCGAAGGACGCACATATCAGTCTAGTGCTCCCGAAGGACGCACATATCAGTCTAGTGCTCCCGAAGGACGCACATATCAGTCTAGTGCTCCCGAAGGATGCACATATCAGTCTTGTGCTCCCGAAGGATGCACATATCAGTCTAGTGCTCCCGAAGGATGCACATATCCGTAAGGCACACTACCCCATAGATGAAGCTAACCGTTACCCCTCAGTCCAAACTAAACTGTCTACATCAATCACATCCCAACGACATTCATATCACAGTCCCGCCATAGGCTTTATCAGTCAGATAGTATAAGTTTAAACATCTACACCCTCCGTTGCTATATGCATTACCGATTCGCACACCAATAGGGAAAACCCTAGGTCCAATCGACTAACCAACCAAAACCGGACTCACGGTCCATCCCCGTCCAAATTCCATAAACCACATCCCGACCAGTGTCTTACTACATACTGAACCGTAACTTTAGGGTCCATCAACATAAATTCTCAATCCACAAATAGCAGTCACAGTATATTTTCATCAGACAAAATATAGTATCAGTACTTAACAGTCAACTTGCATACAGATATTCAGTACAGTCACTAACGTGTAATCCCCTGTGGATTACTACGGTTTTAGCCTGGACTCGGGTGTAACGACCCGACTCTTTATGCTGAATCGAAGTGGTTACTAAATCTAGGATCAGTGTTTAAGTCATAAAATCTGGTGTAAATAAATGCAAAGAAATCTAGCAATTTTATTTATGAAAGATAGTTAAAGTAACATGTAGAAATACGAGTTAAGTTTAAAATCCCTAAGCGGGCCCTATCTACATAAAGATGGTAAATAATGAAAGTACTCGAACTCAAGTGCGAAAATCTGAAATAAAGATAAGCGGAAGCGGTAGTCCCTATGGCCCTTCACGGTCTCACTTCGAGTCGCTCGCCAGTTTGCCCTTGCCCTTACCTCGTCCTCTACCTGAAAACATAAAATGAAGAGAATGAGTATAAAAATACTCAGTAAGGGACCCACTACTAGTCCCACTAGGTGCCTGTTAACATTCCTATCGAGTCCTGAAACTAGTACCCAATCTCTGGCACGCTCCCGAACACGTGCAACATGCGCCCCGTAGGGACATAACTCTGGTCTTCGGTGTCCAGGGGACACTTAGGACCGTCGGGATGCGAGGACCCCGTCGAGTCGCTCGAGTCATATCTATAGTCATGCTGGACTGGCGCCCCGTCGAGCCTAACAGTCCTAAATAGGTGGTGATCCCGAAGGACACCCATGCAGGTACGACTCAGATAGGAGAAGTTAACAGATACCCCAATCCCAACATACATATGCATACGTCATCAAATTATCATCAGAAAATAACCACCATCTCATCCCCCACTACAGCTATCATCAAACAGTCACTAATAGTCCTCATTATACAGTCACCTACGTCATAAGTCCATCAGTCTTATCATACAGTCACATACATCATAAGTCCATCAGTCTTATCATACAGTCACATACATCATAAGTCCATCAGTCTTATCATACAGTCACATATGGTTCGAGGGTTCTCATTACTATAATATTATGCCAAAGTATGGCCATGTCATTCGTCAGATCATGATAAAATATTATCATACATCGTAAGCCCAACCATCATCGTATGTCACTGAAGGAACATGCAACATCAAATTCTCACATGGGGCTAGTAGTAGAAATCTCTTACCTCGAGATGTTGCTAGATGAGTTCCTACTGAGGAAGTCCTAAGCTGCAGCAGCTATTTGGTCCAATTTGCTTCTTGAGGAAAGTAATTAAATTAATTAAATTTCCAAATTAACTCATTTAATTACTGGGCAGGCTAGGGAATTTGGAAATTACCAAAAATTTAGGTGGAAGGAGCCAAAACAGGCTTGGCGGCTCGACTGGAAGGAGACAGGACCGGCTCGGCTTGGCGTAGGCGCGGCTCGGCTCGGTACAGGGACTTCGCGTGCGGCTCGGCTTGCTACAGGGAGGGGGCGCGGCTCGGCTACGCGGAACGCACGGCGCGGCGCGGCTGCACGCGGGGAGAGCTGGGCACGTGTGGCGCGGACGCGGGTTTCGGTTTCGGGCGCGCGGGCGGTTCCGGGTTCGGACGCGCGGGTGGTGGTTCCGGGTTCGGTTTCGTCCGTCGGCTGGAGGCAGGCGCGTTCGCGGCTTCGGTGCGGCTCGGGTGTAGGCGCGTTCGCGGCTCCGATTTGCAGACGCGTTCGGCTGGCGACGCGGCTTCGACGTGGAGGTGGATCTCGGCGACGAGTTTCGGCTGATCTGCCTCGGATCGAAGCGGCGCGAGGGGGTGGCTTCGGCTTCCAGTCGTCTTGCAGACGCGTGAATGGACGGCTTCGACTCGGCTTCGGCGTGCGAGGAAGCTTGGACGAATTCTGGCGCGGCTGTGCGTGTGGCGTGGGTAGGCGGCTAGGGTTTCGCGACGGCGGCGGCGGCGGCTCGCGGCGGCGGCGGCGGCGCGGCTAGGGTTTTCTTCTCTCCCTCTTCTCTTTTCTTTTCCTTTTTTTTTTCCTTTTCTTTTCCTTTTCTTTTCCTATTTATAAAATAATTTCCCTCTTTTCTCTTCTTTGATTAATTCCAAGTTTCACCCTTCTCTCTCTAAAATTTCACCCAATTTCTCAACAAATCCCTCCTTTCCCTCAACTTTTAAATACGTATAAAAATCTTAAATACCAAGATAATTTCATTTGGAGTTTACTTAATACTTTAAAAAGAAAAATCCAAATCTTAATGATATAAGTTCCATTATTTAATTATAAATAAATAAATAAAATAAAATAAAAAAATACTAAGAAAAATGGATACAAGATCATTGGGGCGTTACATACTTCCCCCCTTAGAAAGCTTTCGTCCTCGAAAGCTCTAATCCTCGAACATTTCTGGGTACTGGGCCTTTATGTCCTCTTCTCTCTCCCACGTGGCCTCTTCAACTCCATGGTTCTGCCAGAGGACTTTGACTAGTGGAATATCTCGACTACGAAGCTTCTTGACCTCTCTTGCCAAGATCTCGACAGGCTGCTCCTCGTAGCTCAAGTTCTCACTGACCTGTAGGGGCTCGAAGTCCACGATGTGCGTCGGGTCTGCGACATACCTCCTCAACATGGAGACATGGAATACGTCATGCACTGCTGAGAGGGATGGGGGCAAGGCCAAACGATAAGCCACAGGGCCAATCCGTTCCAGTATCTCAAATGGCCCCACGAAACGTGGACTCAACTTCCCCTTCTTCTCGAACCTCAGAACGCCCTTCATCGGTGCTACCTTCAAAAAGACCATATCTCCCACTTCAAACTCGAGGTCCTTACGTCGTACATCAGCGTAACTCTTCTGTCTGCTCTGTGCGGTCAGCATACGAGCTCGGATCTTCTGTATGGCTGCATTGGTAGTCTGCACTAACTCGGGGCCTAGCATCCTCTGCTCTCCAACCTCGCCCCAGCAGACAGGGGATCTACAGCACTTGCCATACAGAGCCTCAAACGGAGCCATACCAATGGTAGCCTGGTAACTGTTATTATAGGCGAACTCCATTAGATGCAGGTGGGAGTCCCAACTTCCTGAAAACTCTAGCACACAGGCCCGCAGCATATCCTCCAAAATCTGGTTCAGTCTCTCTGTCTGACCATCAGTCTGAGGGTGGAATGCCGTGCTGAAGTCCAGCCTCGTACCTAATGCAAGTTGGAGCCCTTGCCAAAATTTCGAAGTGAAACGGGCATCCCTGTCTGAAACGATGGATACTGGTACTCCGTGCAGTCTTACTATTTCCGTCATGTATAACTGCCCCCACTTGCTGGCAGTGTACGTGGATTTCCCTGGCACGAAGTGGGCTGTCTTCGTGAGTCTGTCGACCACAACCCAGATCACCGTGTAGCCCTTTAAGGTCTTGGGCAGTCCCGTGATAAAGTCCATCGACACACTCTCCCACTTCCACCCTGGCACACTCAAGGGTTGCAACAACCCTGCTGGATGCTGCCTAGGTGCCTTCACCTGCTGGCACACCAAGCACCTACTGACGAACTCTGCTACATCCCTCTTCATGCCCCTCCACCAATAGACACTCCTTAAGTCCTGGTACATCTTCGTACTCCCAGGGTGCATGGTAAACGGGGAACTGTGAGCCTCAGTCAAAAGCTCTGTCTTAACTGCGCTGTCTTCCGGCACACACAGGCGTCCCTCAAACATAAGGCCATCATCAGAGGATATAGAGAACTCTTCACCTTGCTCCGTCTCTACCATACGACGTTTCTCTGCCAAGTAAGGATCACTCAGCTGAGCAGCAATGATCTTTTGCCTCAAGGTTGGCTGAACTGTCAACTGAGCCAACTGTGCGGCAACCTCACCTACTGAGACTGCAATCTCGGCTCTCTCCAAATCCCTGAGTAAGGGGGTCTGCTTCGTGATTAGCGCTGCTGAATGTGCAACCTTCCTACTCAGCGCGTCAGCCACTACATTTGCTTTACCTGGATGGTACAGGATCTCGCAGTCGTAGTCCTTCACCAACTCGAGCCACCTCCTCTGCCTCATGTTCAACTCCTTCTGAGTGAAGAAATACTTCAGGCTCTTGTGGTCGGTGTAAATCTGAATCTTCTCACCGTACAGATAGTGCCTCCATATCTTCAGTGCAAAGACTACAGCTGCCAACTCCAAGTCGTGGGTAGGGTAGTTCCGCTCATGATTCTTCAACTGGCGTGAGGCATACGCAACTACCTTACCTTGCTGCATCAGGACACCTCCCAGTCCTTTCTTAGAGGCATCACTATAGATCACAAAACTTCCCGACCCATCAGGCACTGTCAGGACTGGTGCCGTCACTAGCTTCTGCTTAAGCTCTTGGAAACTACTCTCACATGCTGGGCTCCAGACAAAAGGGGTTCCCTTCCTGGTCAACTGGGTCAATGGGCTGGCTATGCGTGAGAAGTCTTCTACAAACCTCCTGTAGTATCCTGCCAGACCCAGAAAACTGCGAATCTCACTGACTGTAGACGGTCGAGGCCAGTTGGTCACCGCTTCGACCTTAGCTGGGTCCACCGAGACTCCCTCACTGGAAACCACGTGCCCTAAAAATGTCACCTTCTTTAACCAGAACTCACACTTGGAGAACTTGGCGTATAGCTTATGAGCTCGAAGGGTCTCCAAGACTTGGTGCAAGTGCTCTTCGTGTTCGGCCTCAGTCTTGGAATAGATCAAGATATCGTCAATGAAGACTATGACGAATTGGTCTAGAAAGTCCTTAAACACTCTGTTCATCAAATCCATGAACACTGCAGGGGCATTAGTTAAACCAAAGGACATCACTATGAATTCGTAGTGTCCGTACCTCGAACGAAAGGCCGTCTTGGGAATATCACCGTCCCTAATCCTCAACTGGTGATAGCCTGATCGCAGGTCGATCTTGGAAAAGACGGTGGCCCCCTGTAACTGGTCGAACAGGTCCTCGATTCTGGGTAAGGGGTAGCGGTTCTTAACTGTCACCTTGTTCAATTCTCGGTAGTCAATGCAAAGGCGCATCGACCCATCCTTCTTCTTCACGAACAACACTGGGGCTCCCCAAGGTGATACACTGGGCCGGATAAAGCCCTTGTCCAACAGCTCCTGTAACTGGACTTTCAACTCCTTTAACTCGGCTGGGGCCATTCTGTAAGGAGCTCTAGAGATAGGGGCGGTGCCGGGCTCTAACTCAATGGCGAAGTCTACCTCCCTGGGAGGCGGAAGTCCTGGGAGTTCGTCGGGGAAAACGTCAGGGTACTCCCTTACTACTGGTTCGGAAGATAGGGAAACTTCTGGTTCTGCCATATCTACTACGTTCGCCAAGATACCCCAAGTACCCTGGCTAAGTAGCTTACTCGCCTTCATTGCTGAGATGACCTTGGGTATACCTACCATGCCTGCTCCTCTAAACTTAAACTTATCCCCGGAAGGAGGGTTAAAGACTACTTCCTTATTAAAACAGTCTATGGTTGCATGGTTAGTTGACAACCAATCCATGCCTAAAATTACATCGAAATCTTGCATATCTAGCACCAGTAAAGTTACATTCAAGGTATGGTTTGCTATTTCCACCCAACATGCCCTTATTTTTTCCTTAGACAAAAGGACCTCTCCAGAAGGAGTAGAGACAGACAAGGCACTACCCAACGGTTCTCCTTCTAAACCCGCATGCTTGACAAAAATAGAGGATATAAATGAATGCGATGACCCCGAGTCAAATAGTACCAAAGCATAGTGCCCCAAGATTGGGAGCGTACCTGTCACCACCGTACTAGCTCGCTCGGCCTCCTGCCGGTTCGTGGCAAAGACTCTCCCTTGCTGGGGAGCAGAAGGCTGACGTGGCGTCGTCTCTAAGGGTTTCCGAGGACACGCATCAGCGGTGTGCCCCGGCTGCCTGCACCTGAAGCAGACTCCACTCCCAGCTAAACATTGTCCTCCATGGACCTTCCCACAGGTAGTACAAGTGGGTAGCTCTCTCAAAGTTCTCCCAGCTGCTGCCAGCTCCCGACGGTGTCTCTGGAAGACACCTCCTGACCTCGGAGTCCGCTGTGGTATTACGTCGGGCTGCGCCTCCGCCTTCCTCTTCTGTCCCGAGGCTGACCCTGTGCCGACAACCTTAGATTGACCAGCTCTCTCATGCAGGCTCAGATCCAGTGCTATGCGTAGAGCATCCGCATGAGTGGTTGGTCGAAGAGCTCGTACAAAACCCTGGAGGTCTAACCTGAGGCCATTAACAAATCTCTCAGTCCTGGCGGCCTCATCCCTTACCACATCAGGGGCAAAACGGGACAACAGGTCGAACTCGGCATCATACTGTTCCACGCTCAGTTTGCCTTGCTCCAAGTTTAGGAACTCTTGGAGCTTGGCGTGCTTCACGTTGGCAGAGAAGAACTTAGCATAAAAGCTCTCCCTGAATTGCTCCCATGTGATCTTGCTGGCATCTCCTCCCAGCGCCCTCTCAGCAGTCTCCCACCAGGCAGTCCCCCTATCCTCCAAACAGAAAGCTGCACACTGCACCTTCTGGTCTTCTGGGCACTTCATGTACCTGAAGATCGTCTCTATGGATGTCAACCACAGCTGGGCTCTAAAGGGGTTGTCCAAGGATCCGTCGAAAGTCTTCGGGTTGTACTTCCTAAAATCCCTCAAGTGCTTGGCCTCAGCTGACAGTTGTACTGGCACCGGCTGAGCTTCCACCGGGGCTGGAGGGATGACGGGCTGGTCCTGAACAGGGGCTGGAGGGACTACAGGCTGGTCCTGAACAGGGGCGGCCTGGTTCTGCTGAGCAGCGAGGAACGGCGCTAGAGCAGCTTGCAGCATGGCCTGGTAACGCTGCTCCATTGCGGCGAGATCCGCCTGAGTGACCGGTGCATTAGGGTTGACTGGTACGTCGGGGTTGACTGGCGGCGCGGCAGGTTGCTCCGCCGGTTGGCCACGACCGGCTCCTCTGCCTCCCCTGCCACCTCCTCGGCGTGCACCTCTACGTGGCGGCATTCTTCCTAAAATTCACCAACAAATTTTCCACCACTAGAGCTCAATATTCTCTCTCTAAGTCTAATCTAATCAGGCAACATTATAATCTTAATATTTGTAAAGCTTTAGGCATACCTGGCGAGTGACGAAGGACCGTATAGCCATAGGGTGAGGTAAAAATCAAAACAAAATGACTTACATCATAAGTCAGTCTACAGGACCTAAAACACTGCGCTCTGATACCAACTGTAACGACCCGACTCTTTATGCTGAATCGAAGTGGTTACTAAATCTAGGATCAGTGTTTAAGTCATAAAATCTGGTGTAAATAAATGCAAAGAAATCTAGCAATTTTATTTATGAAAGATAGTTAAAGTAACATGTAGAAATACGAGTTAAGTTTAAAATCCCTAAGCGGGCCCTATCTACATAAAGATGGTAAATAATGAAAGTACTCGAACTCAAGTGCGAAAATCTGAAATAAAGATAAGCGGAAGCGGTAGTCCCTATGGCCCTTCACGGTCTCACTTCGAGTCGCTCGCCAGTTTGCCCTTGCCCTTACCTCGTCCTCTACCTGAAAACATAAAATGAAGAGAATGAGTATAAAAATACTCAGTAAGGGACCCACTACTAGTCCCACTAGGTGCCTGTTAACATTCCTATCGAGTCCTGAAACTAGTACCCAATCTCTGGCACGCTCCCGAACACGTGCAACATGCGCCCCGTAGGGACATAACTCTGGTCTTCGGTGTCCAGGGGACACTTAGGACCGTCGGGATGCGAGGACCCCGTCGAGTCGCTCGAGTCATATCTATAGTCATGCTGGACTGGCGCCCCGTCGAGCCTAACAGTCCTAAATAGGTGGTGATCCCGAAGGACACCCATGCAGGTACGACTCAGATAGGAGAAGTTAACAGATACCCCAATCCCAACATACATATGCATACGTCATCAAATTATCATCAGAAAATAACCACCATCTCATCCCCCACTACAGCTATCATCAAACAGTCACTAATAGTCCTCATTATACAGTCACCTACGTCATAAGTCCATCAGTCTTATCATACAGTCACATACATCATAAGTCCATCAGTCTTATCATACAGTCACATACATCATAAGTCCATCAGTCTTATCATACAGTCACATATGGTTCGAGGGTTCTCATTACTATAATATTATGCCAAAGTATGGCCATGTCATTCGTCAGATCATGATAAAATATTATCATACATCGTAAGCCCAACCATCATCGTATGTCACTGAAGGAACATGCAACATCAAATTCTCACATGGGGCTAGTAGTAGAAATCTCTTACCTCGAGATGTTGCTAGATGAGTTCCTACTGAGGAAGTCCTAAGCTGCAGCAGCTATTTGGTCCAATTTGCTTCTTGAGGAAAGTAATTAAATTAATTAAATTTCCAAATTAACTCATTTAATTACTGGGCAGGCTAGGGAATTTGGAAATTACCAAAAATTTAGGTGGAAGGAGCCAAAACAGGCTTGGCGGCTCGACTGGAAGGAGACAGGACCGGCTCGGCTTGGCGTAGGCGCGGCTCGGCTCGGTACAGGGACTTCGCGTGCGGCTCGGCTTGCTACAGGGAGGGGGCGCGGCTCGGCTACGCGGAACGCACGGCGCGGCGCGGCTGCACGCGGGGAGAGCTGGGCACGTGTGGCGCGGACGCGGGTTTCGGTTTCGGGCGCGCGGGCGGTTCCGGGTTCGGACGCGCGGGTGGTGGTTCCGGGTTCGGTTTCGTCCGTCGGCTGGAGGCAGGCGCGTTCGCGGCTTCGGTGCGGCTCGGGTGTAGGCGCGTTCGCGGCTCCGATTTGCAGACGCGTTCGGCTGGCGACGCGGCTTCGACGTGGAGGTGGATCTCGGCGACGAGTTTCGGCTGATCTGCCTCGGATCGAAGCGGCGCGAGGGGGTGGCTTCGGCTTCCAGTCGTCTTGCAGACGCGTGAATGGACGGCTTCGACTCGGCTTCGGCGTGCGAGGAAGCTTGGACGAATTCTGGCGCGGCTGTGCGTGTGGCGTGGGTAGGCGGCTAGGGTTTCGCGACGGCGGCGGCGGCGGCTCGCGGCGGCGGCGGCGGCGCGGCTAGGGTTTTCTTCTCTCCCTCTTCTCTTTTCTTTTCCTTTTTTTTTTCCTTTTCTTTTCCTTTTCTTTTCCTATTTATAAAATAATTTCCCTCTTTTCTCTTCTTTGATTAATTCCAAGTTTCACCCTTCTCTCTCTAAAATTTCACCCAATTTCTCAACAAATCCCTCCTTTCCCTCAACTTTTAAATACGTATAAAAATCTTAAATACCAAGATAATTTCATTTGGAGTTTACTTAATACTTTAAAAAGAAAAATCCAAATCTTAATGATATAAGTTCCATTATTTAATTATAAATAAATAAATAAAATAAAATAAAAAAATACTAAGAAAAATGGATACAAGATCATTGGGGCGTTACATCGGGGTCCAGTAGTAGGAAAACCCTTACCTGATACTCGGTTATGCCTCTCGATTGAATCCACGCTCAACAGATCAACCTAAACGAAAACACAACGGTTTTAGTTGATGACGTTAGTAGCAGTTGTTTTAAAAAGGTTATCCGTTGACTTACTCAAGGAAAGGAAGCTATCTCCAACCAGGTCTGCCGCGAAACCCGAGAACTTAAGCGTCAACTCTGTACTACCGTGAACCGAAGTGGAGGAAGGAAGGCTTAGGTGGCTCGGCTCGGCTCGGCTTGGACCCGGCTCGGCTCGGCTCGGCTTGGCTCGGCTCGGCTCGGCTCGGCTCGGCTCGGTTTGGCTCGGCTCGGCTCGGCTCGGCTTGGTTCTCGGCTCGGCTCGGCTTGCTCGGCTCGCGGCTCGGCTCGCGGCTCGGCTCACTCGGCTCGCGGCTCGGCTCGCGGCTCGCTCGGCTCGGACTGGAAGCGGTTTCGGGTCGGGTCAGCTTGGAACCGGGTCGGGTTGGACGAAAACGGCAGCCACGGTTTTTTTTGGAGGGCTTTCTCTCTTCCGGCGACGGCGGCGTTCCCCTCTGTGCTCTGTCGGCGTCGGAACACGAAATGATGAAGGAGAGGATGCCGGCGGTGGTAGAAACGAAGAGAGAGAGATGGAGAAGCGTCGGCTGCCGGCGGTTGGAGGCGAAACGGAAATGGATGGAAGCCGCGGCGGTCGTCGAAGGCGCACGGATGGCGTCTGTGTTCGTCGGGTGAAGGAGCCGAAGAGAGGAAGAAGAAGGGAAGGAGAAAATAGCGGCGGCGCTTCGTGAAG
Organism: Cucumis melo; assembly: GCF_025177605.1. Classification (NCBI taxonomy): domain Eukaryota; kingdom Viridiplantae; phylum Streptophyta; class Magnoliopsida; order Cucurbitales; family Cucurbitaceae; genus Cucumis; species Cucumis melo. Next base: position 19,400,159 of record NC_066860.1, on the reverse strand, counting down.
GCAGACGAGCTGTCAGGCGAAGAACGGAGGAAGAATAAGAGGATGTCGGGGGGAGGGGCGGTGGACGCGCGCGGCTAGGGTTTCCTTCTTCTCTTTTTCTTTTTTTTTTTTTTTTATATATATATATATATATATAAATATATTAAGTTTAGAAAATAATAATAATAATATTAATATATATATTATATAATAATAATTATAACTAATGATTAAATATTAATATTAATTAATTATATTAATAATCAATAATAATATATATTAATCAAAGTAAATATAATTTATAATAATATATTACTATTAAATAATTATAATAATATTAAATAATAATATTAATATTTATTTTAAATAAATAGTAAAAGGAAAAATATATTAACATTAAAATTGAACGACAATAATACCCAATACTAATAATATAATTAATATTATATTATTAAAATTCACTTAAAACGCGAAAATTTTTACCTTGAGCTTCGGGACGTTACATACTCAGTGTCCGGAATTTTGGTAGATATGCGAGTCAGCTTTAATTCTTTGGTTGCTTTGACATGTGAACAAATTTAATTGGATGAATCAGTAGAATTATCTGTTTTACTTGATTTTGGTCAAACCAATGTTCAAACTGTGGTGCCAATAAAGAAAGACAATGATGTTGCTTGGTATTTAGCTTTTGCTAAAGATGCAACTAGTAGACATCCATTAATTGCCCATGTAAGTGTTAATTGTTTGGGAATGTCTTCTTCATCTAGTAGTGTACGGGAGAATGTTTACATGTCACTGAATATGAGTTCTTCTTCTATTTCAAATGAAGAAGTTATAAAAGACATCTCTTATTATTCTGATTTGAAGGGAAAATATTTATTTGAAAATAAAGAAGTGTTTTCAAAGTGTTTTTGCATAATAGCAGAGAAGACCAACTTTCAATTTAGGACTACAGTATCAAATTTGAGGTCTCTTGAATTTAGATGTCTGCAAGAAGGCTGTAAATGGTATGTAAGAGCGTCTCGTTATAAGAAGATTAATTTGTGGATGCTACGAAAATACACTTCTGATCATGATTGTTCATTGAGTATTGTCCAAAGTTCTCACATGCAAGCTTCTTCAACATAATTGATAATTGTTTGATAGATGATTTTAGATTCATGTCTACTGATCGTTCCATTCCTAAAGAGATTGTGTAAGACTCATACAAATCTTAGAGTTAATATAAGTTACCAAAAAGCTTGGAGTACGAAAGAACATATGGTAAAGATATTACACGCTGACGTAGTTGAATCGTATGCATTGATTCCAAGATTCTTTAATAAATTGGTTGAATCTAACCCATGTATGATTAGTTTTGTATATTAAATTTAAATTCATTTGCAGATAGATGTGGATAGACTAATATCACAGTCTATCTAGATAGACCAATATTAGCATTTATCACATTCTTTCTATTCTTTTTTGTTTGTGTTGATAGAAACGTGTTTGTAATTATTATAGGTACATGCACTACTTTAGAAATGGATAATAGTGGTCATTTCAAGTTTTTCTTTATGGCTTTTGGTGTATCAATTGAGGGATGGAAATATTATAGACCTATTATTTCTATTGATGATACATCTTTGAAGTGTAAGTTTGGTGGCATCTTATTAACGACCTCATCATAAAATGGTAACAATCAAATCTTCCCTCTTACTTTTGCCATTGTAGATTCTGAAAATGATGTATCTGAACATGATTTTTTGAGAAGATACGAGGTTTCATAGTGGGCTAATTTAGTCATTGTTTCTGATAGGCATCTTAGCATCCCTAAAGGAGTTTTAAGAGTGTTTCCTAATATTGCGTATTGTGTGTGCATAAAACATATTTTAAGTAACTTGAAACTTCATTTTAAGGATCCATTACTTGATAAATATTTCTTTAGTTGTGCTTATACGTACACTGTTGATGAATTTGAGTACTACATGAGATGCATGGAGTCCGTTTGTCCAAATATCAGAGATTATCTTAGTAGTGTTGGTTTTGAGAAGTGGTCTCGGGCATATTCACGTAGACGAAGGTATAGAATGATGACATCAAATAGTGTGGTAAGTGTAAATTTAGTGTTTAAAGATCTTAGAGAACTACTTGTGGCTACGATGCTTAGTTCAATTAGGGATATATTACAAAAGTGGTTTTATGAACGAAGTAAAGATGCTTTTACAATGAAGAGTCGTTTGACTTCTTGGGCTGAGAATGTTCTACGCTTTTAGAACATGAAAAGTCAAGAAGATTATTGGTAAGATTTTTTTTTATCTCGAACAGTTAGAGATAGATTGCTATCTTTGTCTATCCGATAGATAAAGATAGCAATTTTTCTGTTCCTGTCTCAGGTAAGCATAGATAGATTGTTATCTATCTATTTGTTATTATTTTATTAATTGTTCTTATTTGTCTTATGTATTAGGTTAATCCAATTAGTATGATTGAATACCAAGTAATAGATAATCAATAGTTTATTGTGAAGTTAAACGTGAGATGTTGTAGTCGCCAAGTATGGGATGTTGAAAAAATTCTTTGTGCGCATGCTCTTGCTATTCTATGAATGCTTAATTTAGATCCCTATTCTTATATATCTGAGTTTTATTATAGAGAAACACTATCAGCAACATACAATGGTTGTATATAACCTGTTGGATCTTATTTCGATGGGAGAGTTGCAGACTATGTCATGAAAATATTACCTCCAGTCTTTAAATGACAAGCTAGAAAACCACATCTGTTGGTGAATTTAGCAGTTCAACCAGATGTTCCAATTATAATCGTAAAGGACATAATAGTAGAACTTGTAAGCAAGGTTTGAACAATTAATGAAAATGTGTAATCTCTTTCATTATTATGTATAAACGTTTGATATTAAAGTTGATGGAGATTTAATATCGTTCAGACATTAGTGTGGTATATATAAACTATCGTTTAATATTGTTTACATGTATTAAGAAGATCATTTAGAATTTACTAAATGATCGTGTGATTTGTATCACCTGATCGTTTATGCTTGATAATTGTATGATTTGTATCACCTGATCGTTTATGCTTGATAATTGTATGTTTGCATATAGTTTAGGAAATCAGTTTGACTTAAGTGTGTGGTGGTCTATGATGTCTTACATGATCGTTTAGATTAATGGAAAATTCGCGATCGTTTAGACATTAGTGTGCTATATATAATGATTGCTTAATATTATTTACATGTATTAAGAAGATCGTTTAGACTTTACTAAATGATCGTGTGATTTGTATCGCCTGATCGTTTATGCTTGATAATTGTATGTATACATATAGTTTAGGAAATCGGTTTGACTTAAGTACGTGGTGGTCTATGATGTCTTACATGATCTTTAGATTAATTGAAAAATTCGCGATCGTTTAGACATTAGTGTGGTATATATAAACAATCGCTTAAAGCTATAGGCACAATCTTTTACATTTCTCTACACGAATATTTTTATATCTTTATACAATTATTTTCTGATATCTATCTAAACGAATACAAACATTCAATCCAAAGTTGATTAAAATTAAAAAGTAAAAATTGTACATGTACATCAACCAAAACAAATATTTTATTTACCAATATAATTTATTTGCCTAAAATTCTACTACATACTGTTGTCTAAACAGTTTCATGTTATCCATAATTAGACAATCATGGTCTGCATTTGTTACAAGACATTTAATAAATTTGGCACAAAAAATCCCGCAATCTAATGAAGCGCCTTTTTGTAATGTGGTATTTGATCTTACTACTAGCCAAGGGCCATACATGAAACGTTTTCTATGCGCATGTATTCCAATAGCAACTACCAGTAAGGGGATGCATCATGCAAGTATTGCAAAAACTGCATCAACAAGTTTTTTTCAACATATTTTGGCATCAAGTCAAACACATAGATCTTGCATTTCTTCACATATCAGCTGCAACAACCAACCAGTGTTCTTTTATGTTGATGCAGCCAATCACGTAGTTGACATCTCCCTACCCTACTTTATCTAGGATTTCACCAACAACTGAACTAAAATAGTAATCTAAATCTGGTTTTGACCATAGTGCTAAGTGTGTTGTTGTGTCTATCCATTTAACTTCCTTATTGTTTGTTGTGAACACATGATTATCAAAAAGCCGTTGTCTAACTATGCAGTGTTCTTTGTTGATTCCAGTCTTGAAGAACAAATAAAAAATTTAGTCAAAATATAATTATGTAGTTTAACTTCTATACAAAAAAAAAAATAATAATAAAGAATAATAACTTACCATAAATGATTAATATAGTATTGTAAAAGTATATTTGCAAAGATGCTTCATATTCAACATTTTTTTCTGCACGTGGTACAATAACAAATCCATGGTGTACAAAAATAATCAAACGATCATTTAGTGAATAGAAGCGATAGTTTATCAAAATTCAAGCCATCATTTAGCAAATACAAGTGATCGTTTACAACATTTTTTTCTATACTAAGCAATCAAGTACAACGTTTTTTGTTCGCTTATTTAATCAAATGATTGTGTATTATATATAAACGATCGTTTAGTTAGATAAAAAATATTGTACTCGATTGTGTAGTTTTATATATAAAATGAAATTTGGAAAAAGTACTTACGTTTCCTAGTATCCATGTGTTTTTTTCAAGTTTTTTTAAAAATTCCTTCTTTCTTTTTGTGAACACTACTGTCCTTTCTTCATTAGTTATTTTCTAGATCTCTTCCAAGATAAGTATGCCTCCAAAATTTTGGATTCACTGGCCACACAGGATCATAACTATCTACATCTCGCAATTTGACATTTGGGACAGGTATTGTAGGTTTTAATATGATCTTAGTAGATGTTGTGGGTGGATTAACTTGTTGATCATGCACTTTTTTATCTGCTATTTTACATAGATTCCTTTTTTATTATTGGTTTTTGTTCTTCGTTCATTTCCTATAATTCACAATGTTAAATAATAAAAAAGAAAAAAAAATGATGCAAAGTACTTCAAAGTTCTTATATATATACATACCAATAGAGATTCTAAGTCAATTGTAGAACTTTGTTTCTCAGTTACTGGTTCATTTCCAATTGAAGTAAATGCTTCATTGTTTTTTTGAATCTCAACTTGTTGTTTAGGTCTTTTCTGTAATGTATGATATTAAATAATAAACAAACTCTTAATTTAAAGGACTACACAATTGTTGTGTATACATACCACTTGAGATTTTAAATCAATAGTAGAACTTTGTTTCTCAGTTACTAGTTCATTTTCCTTTTGTATGTCAACCAAAGTAACTGCTTAATCATTTTTTTATATTTCCTACAATGTAGAATATTAGATAAGAAACAAACTCTTAATTTAAAGGATTACACAGTTGTTGTGTATACATACCAATTGAGATTCTATTTTTTCAGCTGAAGTAGATTTCTGCACATTGTCAATTGTTAAACTTTGTTCCTCAGTTACTGATTCATTTTCTTTTTGTATCTTAACCAAAGTAACTGCTTGATCATTTTTTTTGTATATTTTACAATGCGTAATATTATATAAGAAACAAACTCTTAAATCAAAGGACTACACAGTTGTTGTGTATACATACCAGTTGACATTCTTCATTTACAATTCAAATTGATGGTGGCACTTCGTGAATTTTTAAAATTTGTTCCAATGGAGCTAATTCAAGATCTTTGAGAGTATTTGACGATAGTATCTCACAAAGTGAAAGTGGTTAGCTTATAAGTGGAAGAGTAGTAATCATTTATGGCAGGTCTTTTTCTTTCTGACTTTGAGCATTCATATTATCTGATATATTGCTTATAGTTAATAGTAAGTCTGCATCCCTGCCGTCTATGCTAATATCACTGCCTGATTTCTCTTGATGTTCTGGTGATGTAGTTTTTTGTTCCTTAAACAAAATGAGAAAAAAAAAGAATGAGAAAAAGAAAAAAAAGTACAATTGTTACTTATTTAGAATGTAAGCTATTTTCATCAATATAAAGCAGTAAGTAATGAATGAAATGTTAAACTTTGAGTTTCTGGTAAGTTCTTGAGTATGTTGTTCTTCAACATATGGTTGCTCATTGCTAATCATATCTTCTTTATTCTAATGATCATTATTTTTGTCCATATTGTCATGATTAAAATCATCATGAAGATCATCTTGGAAATGATGAGTATCATCATTCCCTTGGTTCTGATTCTGTTTCTAATAAATAAATAAAAATGAAAATTAAATTAAAAAATTGATTGCTAAACGATCGTGTATACAAAAGCAAATGATGATGTATCCTATCTAAAAGATCGTGTAAATGTGATAGCTGATTGGATATTTAAGTTAAACGAATCATTTATTTAAACAACTGATAAACGAAATACTTTCTGAAACTACAATTAAACAAATAAAAATAAAATTAAACGATCGTGTATACGAAAGCGAACGATGATGTATCCTATCTAAACGATCGTGTAACTATGATAAGTGATCGTCAAAATGTGATAGGTGATCAGATATATCAGTTAAACGATCGTTTATTTAAATAACTGATAAACAAAATACTTTCTAAAACCAATGTTTACCTGGACCAATCTTTCTAGCATGTGCTTTATTTCAAACAGCTCCAATGACTGCTTTTTAATTGCGTCATCCATTCTACAGACTATAGAACTTAATGTGGATAAACCCTTACGAACTTCGTTGATGTCATTTTTTAGATTCTTGTAGGATTTCAAATGATTTCGTTCTAGTTTGTCATTGGATATGAACGTTTCTTGTTGGTTATTGGATGCGTTTCAGACTGGTCAACCACTGTTTGTCTTTCTTTTCTTCGTGGTGACTGTTGCACAGCAGAATTAAGTCCACCAACATTTTCATTGCACTGAAGCAGTAGAGATGAGGTTGACCGCAAGTTATTCAAGTCATTGTGATCTGATGATTGATTGTTCATAGTATCAGTAGGAGTATTGGTATCACTGCTGTTAATATCTGGCATGGATTCATCGTCCTCAATTTCCATGTTATCATTCCCTCGAATTCGACTCTCCATGAAAGCTTTCTCTTGGGTTGATAGCTTCAGTTTAGGTTGGACAACAGTCTACAATGTTATAATCAAATAATTGTTAATATGTTGTATATCAAAGTAAGCGAGTAAACGATCGTCTATAAAATCATATGATTCTCGATATGGTATTCAATGTAAACAATATTACATTAAGCTAAACGATCGTCTATAAAATGAGACAAGATCGATCACGTTTCAAATGTAAACGATTGTGCAATTTTTTTAAACGATCATTGACAACTTTTACTTACATTTTTGTTGTTGCATTTTTTTCTGCAACATTTTGTACGATAGAGATTGTGAAAAATTCCATCTTAATATTCTAGGGATTGATCTCTTACTGTTTTTTGTGGTCAAATGCTCACTTGCAGTTGAGAGTGTTTCATAAGCCCATATCTAAAACAGTCAAACAAATATGTTAACCTTTGATGTTTAGATTGTATTAACTAAAATATATAAACAAATAAAAATCACCTGAAAAGAAAGTACATAGCCTTTAACGTTGTAGTATGCCACTGCTTTCAAACGTCTTACTTTTTTTAACTCATATGCTTCTTTTTTCCCTTGTAGAATTGTTTTCAAGCTGTTGAGGAAACGAGTGTAGAAGAAAGTTGACCAATCAAAGTTCTCAAAAATTTCTTCATCATCTACTCTTCCCAAAACATCCATATCAAACTGCGTTTTTTTATCCTTCCCGACATGACAGTTTCAATAAAAAGGGTTAAGGCAACCTTCACAGCATCATCATCATTCGTAAAGTCAAAATTTTGAAAATTTCCTCAACTTCCAAGCATGTTATTATCTTCTTGTTTTGTGATTCGAATAGGAGGCTTTGTAGGGGCTTATTGTCATAATTTTTATCCAATGTTACATTGGTTGGCCATAACCCGGTTATGATGTTGAATTTGTTTTAGGTGAAACAAATATTTTTTTCCCAAAATAGAAAAATAGATTCCATTTGCATTGGCTTCTTTAGGTTTCTGTCTCAGTAAGAAATGATGGATCAACTGGCCGTTGAAGACCATGTTGACATTTAGTAATGAACCAAAAATTGTTTTGTGGAACATCTGTAGCTGTTCCTTGGTTAGTTTATCCTTAATAAGAATCCTAATCTTGTGCACTTGACATAAGACAGTGGCAGAAATGTATTTTCCGCCATGTACAACCATCATAAAAATAATCATAATATATTTTCATTCTGTACATGACAGTTTATAAAACACTAAACCATAAACCTTAAAATTAACATGTAAGCGCTAAACATCGTTTAGACTATATACTGTATCGTTCAGTCCAATATACATGATCCTCTAGTCTACGTTAAAGTATCGTTTACTTAATGTAACAGATCGTTTAATTCAAATAGAAAGACATTCGTAATACAATTAATTGGCAAGTAATGATAAATTGAAACATTTAACAATCTCGAGAATAAAAGTTTTAACAAATTGGAAACACTTGAGAGTAAGAATTTAACAATAGAACGATCGTGTTCAAGAAAGATGTGGAAACGTTTGAAATATAAAGAAGACAAAACGTAACATTATAATACGACCAGTTCAGCAACAAAAATGTAGAGTTATACTGAAACATACCTTTTGACGTTGAAGAGAAAAATGGACATTTGAGAGGAAAGGAGTACGGGAATAGAAAATATTTCAGACGAAAAGCTAAGTGATCAGTGCATTTGTATATTGTGAAGTGACCGAAAACGAAGAAGGCGATACGTATATTGTTGGTTTTTACCAAAGGGGCAATATTGTAAATTCGCGAGCTTTTTTAAATTGTCGAATCACATTTAACATGTCAGCACGTATTTCTAAACGATATGTGTAAACGTATATTTACGCTTACTATTTAATATATATAAACGATCATATAATTATGTCTAAACTGAAGGAAAGCATACAAACACAGCGGAAATGAGATCGGATTTTTTTTACTCTAATTGCAACTAAACTAATTTTAGTAATTAACATGCATTATTTGAACCTTAATTAAATTAAATTAGGGATGAATGAAAATCTTACCTTTGTAGCTTTCCAATACTTCGAAACCTCCTCATGAACACGATCCCAAACCTCCATTAGAGTTGACCCACTAATCTCTGGATTTAGAATCGGGTTGTGGGACCCATTCAATGAAGGAAATATGAGAAAGAGATGGAATTTGGAGGGTTGTGATTTTTTAGGGTTGAGATGAAAAAAAATTATTTCTAAAATTAAAAAAAAACAAAAACAAAAAAAAGCCTTTAAATTTTGAAAAATAAGCTAATTATAAGCAAATAAAATTGCATGTAATTTCTTCATAACATCTCAACACCTATCTTTCCACTAACCTTTAGTGAAATTACTCACTATTCTAATTTCTCTCAGTGAGTTTGGTGTTATCACCATGAGCTTCCACATAGCCCACTAAGAGTTAGTGGGATTATCCAATAAATGTTGGATTTTCCCACTAACTTTGGTCAACGGGCAAAATGCTCATTTAACTATTCTAATCAAAGTCAAACTTTGACTTTTTTAAGTTAAAAGTCAACATTTTAACTTTTTACCATTTTGTCTGTCTTGACTAATTCCAACCTCCCGAGCATGAATCAGTATTCATTTTTCTATAATTCAAATCACATTTGAATATAAAGCCGGTCAAAGTTTGACTTTTCAAGGTCAAAAGTCAACATTTTGACTTTTTACAACTTTAACCATTTCCATGAATTCCGAGCTTCCAAATATGAATATCTATTCATATTTTAAATATTTAAATCACATTTAAACATAAATCTTTTGCTTAAAGCTATAACCAACGACTATATCATATATATTTGTCGGTTTCTCTCTCTTTACCTAATTCGAACAATTCGAATTATTCCAACATGTTGTTCTAAATTAATTCCGTATGAGCTAGCATGGGAACCTAATGGACCTATAGATCATAGACTCCAACAATCCGAGATTAACTAGCTAAAACCTTTTAGACCAAGCTAATCAACATTCGTTAACTAACCAATCATTTCACTAAAGTCTCGTAGTTGTACTCCCCTCACTATAGATATATTTCTGTCCATCTGATATAACCATGATCGGTAAGTTAATCCCTCACAACTTGTTCGTAACCTCAACTGGGTCAAAATATCGTTTGACCCTCGAAGCTACATCTTGTTCCTTAAGTCCCACAGATCCACTATTGAACAATTGGTTTAAGGTCCAACCTATAAATTGAAGCCCTCTCTGGCCAATGAAAGGGTGGGGCCCCTTGTTCAAAACTTGGATTCAGTCCTTAAGAGAACAACCTATCTACTAACCCAAAAGCGGGTAAGAGTGAATCCCGTCTTGCACCCTATATCCCTAGCTATCCATCTGTATCGCATAGAAAAAAAGAACTTCATCCCTATTTTATCGCGTTTTACATAGAGTATCCCAGGATTTTAGGAAAAAAGAAGTAGATCATCTTGGCGATAGAATATTATGTGAGGAGCCACTTCCAACAATTGTGATGACGATCATAACAAGCTACGTTATCTGATGCACTAACAGAAAAATTTGGTTGGTGCGAATGTCAGAAAAAGGACGAAAAGATGTATAAACAGAAACAATACAGCTTTAATCAGAGGCATTAATGAAGCGTAGAATGTTCTATCAACATCACTCGCCTATAAATAGAAGTCTCTACTTTAGAACAAGGAGTGCAAGAATTTGGATCGGAGAGCAAGCTCATAATCTTCCATTCTTTCTTTCTTGTGTTATTGATAGTAGAGAATCTGAATGTATCTTTTACAAGCATTATTTAGCTAAACACGGATATCAAAGTAATGTCTATTCGAGAGAAAAGACAATCGCCTTGATAGCAATCGCCTGACAAGTGAGAGCACATATTTAACTAATGAACGACAAGGAGATGATAGCAATATAATCTCGTCGGCGAATTTATCCTTCACATAAGTTATAGAGAGATGTTAACATGTGCGGTGAAAGCATCGAAAGGTTGCCCGCATTAAATTAGAATAAATTACTTATAATACAAATAAACTGATTAGATACAGATCATAACTTAACTTTTAAGTATTTGGATCCCAAGAGGCGAGCAAGTATGAAGAAGGCATCGAAATGTCACTCGCTTTAATTATGAAGTTAATAAATGCTCTGTATCACCTCCAACTATTAATGCATAATACATTGCGATTAGTTAATTAAACATTCTTTCATACCATGCTTGTAATTTGAGTTCATTTTCCATCTCACTTCATTGCCATGATCACCTTGCACCACCTAATGCACCTTAGTGTATATAATTAGGGTAAAATATACCGTTCATACTCATATTGTATAGATTATACCGCATAAGTTTAGTTGCGCGATAGATCATTAGAAGCATTGATTCCCTGTGTTCGACCCTAGAATTACCATGAAACCTCTCTTCGCTTACACTTGGGTGATAAAGAGGAACACTTGTATTACACGCATATCATATGAAGTTTAGCAACACATGAATAGGAACTGTATTTTTATCTATATAATCCTAGTTTAGTTGTCTAATAGGTCGCTCAATTAAAGTCTTAACACAACATATTTACGAACAAATGCATATGCCTAAATCAAAATAAGCACCAGCACCTAAAGCAAAGGCATGAAATGTTTTAAAAAAAGCGAGTTCTTCGACTCAGCCCAACAATTAACAAGTTACTGTTTTGTAAGTTTTGCCTTTCTAACGAAGTGTTCTAGTGAAGCGGCACCAACAATTTTAAGACGTTTGTTTGTGCTACCATATGGGTTTTTAACGATGCAAGTTTGACGTCATAAAGACTTTCAACGACACAATTTTTGCGTCATTGAAGCCACTATCAAGAAAGGCTATTTAACGACACTTTGAAAAGCGTGTCATTAAATATGCTTAGATGACACCAAAATTGTGTCATTAATACCTTTACCTTGACGCAATAAATATGTCACCGTTATCTATAACTCGACACCAATATATTGTCATCAATACCCTTAGATTGACGTTTTAAATGTGTCAACGTTATCTATTACTCGACATGAATTTATTGTCATTAATAACCTTATATTAACGCTTTAAATATGTCACCGTTATTTATACCTTGACACAAATATATTGTCATTAATACCCTTACATTGACACTTTAAATGTGTCACCGTAATCTGTCACTCAACACAAATATATTGTCATTAATACTATTACATTGACAATTTAAATGTGTCACCGTTATCTGTCACTCGACACCAATATATTGTCATTAATACTCTTATAACGACGTTTTGTGTGTCACCTTTCAATATAATTCGACACTAATATATTGTCGTTATAAATATTTCGTTACACAAAATTGTTGTCAAGAAATGTGCTTTAATGACACTGTTTCTGTTTAATAAAGGCTTATATGTCGACACATGTTTGGTGTCGTTATTCTTCATTTTCGCAACACATATATTTCTATCATATATTTCTTCTTTCAAAAAAATTAAATACTAAATTTCAGCATTACCCACATATGTTTGGAAAGATATTTATATTGATAATAAAAAATATAACTTACATTATCGGTAAAGATTTTACAATAATCCAAAAGATAAATTTACTGTAATATTACATGTATGTGTGACCTAATCTAATCGAACTGACGCATAAATGAGAACTTGATCGATACCATGGTCCATGGATTCTTCTAACTACCTGCAAATTTGAAGACAATGAACCTTAGCCAACATTCATTACGGAAAATGCATAAGCATAAGCATAAACATTAAGTACATGCCAAACAAAAATCACCTTCTTAATAAGCAGACCAATAAACTTTTCAAAATAAGCGTCCAAAGTTCATACAACTAAGGTTTTTAATAAAAGACCCATAAGGAATGAAAAAGATTAAAAAAAAAAACACCAACTACATAAGCATAAGCATAAACATAGTATATAAATGTTGCAAATGTAAGTTTCGATTCAATCTTTACAGACCAAACAATGTTCTAGGCATCAAATTGAAACTTAGCATAAACTTACCCTTAGCCCCCCTCCTCCAAAGTAATTAGATTAGTGGGTTCGACGGCAGTCCCTTAGACAATGTTTGCTTGTTTGACGGTGTGAGATTAGTGGGTTTGACGACAGTCTCTTAGATTTGGAGATGAGTTACGTTGTTTTCCGTTTTTTGGTAGGGAGAGATTGAAAAGGTTAAGCAAATTGTAAAACTCTTTTTAAATTTCGCACAAAGAGGGAATTGAAAATTTTTGAACTTTTGGTTTTTTTATTTAAAAATTTATTTAATGACACAAAGAATTTGTCGTTAATTATCAACACTTCAAATGTGTTAAGAAAAATTAAATTGTGACAATAGAATTGTGTCAAGAAATAGTGTGTCACTTCTATTTTCAACGACACATTTTACTTCTACCCTACCCCTTTTTTATTTTTAATGACACAATGTTTTGATTTGTAGTGTCGTTAAAACCCAAATTTGTACTAGTGCATGGTCGGTCCATTTCAAGTCTGACATGCTAACCTCGAATTTAAAATGATTATTCCACTTTAAAGGAGTCCACATTAAACGTTGGAAGCAGAAGATGCTATTTTTTTAACCTTGAAAAAGGTTGCCACTGCATGCACCACTGAAGAGCCACAAGTTCCTAAGACTCATGCAACCGAGGAGCAACTCTACGCTTACAACACATGTGCAGAGTCAAATTTTATTTGTAAAAATCTCATGCTTAATGAACTTACTAATGAACCTTATGATTACTACACTATTATGTCCACGGTGAAGGAAGTTTGGGATGTGATGCAAAAGAAGTACGACGCTGAAGAAGCTTGATCCAATAAATATGCGATAAGTCGATACTTGCAGTACTAGATGGTTGATGATAGATCTGTAGAAGCCCAATTACACGAACTGTAGAAGATTGCCCACGAAATAATTAGTGAAGGTATGCCTTTAAATGAGAAATTTCAAGCTACTATTATTATTGACAAGCTACCTCCACTGTGGAAGGACTTTAAAAATACCCTAAGGCATAAGACGAATGAGTTCTCTCTAAAGAGCCTGATCACCTAACTGCGAATTGAAGAGGATGCCCACAAGCATGACTAGAAGGAGGAGAAGGAGGTGAATGTAATCTTCAGAAAGAAGTCCATTGTTGTCTTAAAACCAGACCTAAAGCCTAAGGGAAATACAATGAATGTTTAGAATCATGGTCCCAACAACCAGAAGAATCATCAGAAACCCTAGTCCAGAAGTACAATACCAATTGTATGTTTCAATTGTAATAAATCTGAGCATCTAGCTAGAAACTGCATGAACAAAAATTATCCTATTGCGCAGGCGAACCTGGTAGAAGAAGACTCAGTAGTTATGATCACAAAAAAATGTGATCGAGAGGTCTAAATGTTGGTGGCTAGACACTGGTGCTTTACATCATGTCTGTTATGACCTTAGTTTATTCAAAAAATATAACGAAACTTAAGGACAAAAATATTATTCTAGGGGATCACCACACAGCCAAAGTAGGGCATCAGGGAAGTGGAGCTAAAGCTCACCTCCCACAAGACACTCATTTTGAAGGAAGTTCTACACACTTCTGAAATCATGAAATAACCCGATCTCGGGTTATCTCCTCAACAAGGTGGACATCACTCAAACTATAGGATTCAACCTTTTTACTTTAACAAAGAATAATGTATTTTTGGGGAAGGGGTATGCAACAGATGGCATGTTCAAATTAAATCTTGGTATGAATAAAAATGTGTCTTCTGCTCACATGTTTGTCTTCCTTTAATATTTGGCATGTTAGGCTTTGTCATGTGAATAAAAGGTTAATTAGCAACATGAGTAGGTTAAACATAATTCCAAAGTTATGAATTTGAAAAATGCGCATCTTATAGTCAAGCTAAGATAATTAAAACTCCAAATACATCTGTAAGTAGGGTAACTAAGCCTCTAGAGTTAATTCATTTTGATTTATGTGAGTTTGCATGTTGATTAGAAATAGCAAAAGATTCTTTTGATTCTTTTGATTTTACTTTTATTTACTGGATTAGAAATAAAAGTGATGCCTTTGACATGTTTAAGATGTTTGTAACTAAATTAGAAAATCAGTTTAGTGTAAAAATGTTAAGAGACTTCGTAGTGATAGGGGAACTGAATATGATTTAGTTGCCTTTAATGAGTTCTACAACTCAAAAGGAATAATTCATGAGAAAATTAAACTAACTCTCTTGAAATGAATAGAAAAGCTGAAAGGAAGAAAGAATTCTAACTAAGTTAGTAGTTCTTATTCTTCTTGAGTTAAGAGTTGCACCTTCTTAATGAGTTGAAATAATTAAGACTGTGAATTATGTCCTTAATAAGATTACCAAATCAAATAACTCAGTCTTATCTTACGCAGTCCTTAAGAATAAAACACCAAATCTATCTTATCTTAGAACTTGGGGTTGTCTAGCTTATGTTAGAATGTCTGACTTAAGAGAAGAAAGCTAGCCAGTAGAGCTTATGAGTGTCTTTATAGGATATTATGAGTTTAGTAAAGCCTATAGGTTCTACGATTAAGATAATAAGTGTTGGAATTTATGTCCTAAAACTCGTACTTTGTTATTTGATTCAATAAAATTTATTATTGAATGCTATAATCTTAAAACCAATAAATTTAGGTCCCGAGGCTATTTTACTAAGTTTGTCAATACACTTGAACTTTATGTAGAGACATAAACATGGATTAAGTTCGATTTAATAGCCCAAATTGTTTATAATGTATGAATAAGGTTAGGCGCCTTATTCTGGAAAAACACTATGGATGCGGCCCGCTCCGTAGTTAGTACAAATGATGTAATCCTGAATTTTTCTTGTAGAGACATGAGGGTGGAGGCGTCCTATGTAAATGGTTTGCATAAGACTGGAACCACGAAATAGTCATTTTTAGTTATAACGCCGTAAACTATAAACTGACTATTTTAATTTTAATGACCTAGGTAACTTGATTTTAATCTTAAGCTAACTACGAACTTCTGTCCATTTGGTAGTATCCTTAGATATTCATAGGTGAGGGCAGCTCATCATCGGTGGCCCAATAAGCCTCCCATTTTAGGGATCAGACCGAGTGGATAGCTAAGGATATAGGGTGCAAGACGAAATTCACTCTTACCCACTTTTGAGATAGTAGATAAGTTGTTCCCTTAAGGACTGAATCCAAGTCTTGAACAAGGGGCCCCACCTTCTTATTATTCCGAGAAGGATTCAGGTTTATAGGTTGGACCTTAAACCAATTGTTCGATAGTGGATCAGTGGGTCTTAAAGAGCAAGATGTAATCTCGGGGGTAAAACAGTATTTTGACCCAACCAAGATTACAAACAACCTGTGGAAGATCAACTTACTCATCATGGTTATATCAGGTGGACAAAAATATATCTATAGTGAGGGGAGTGCAACTAAGAGTCTTTAGTGGAATGCCTCTTTAGTTAATGAATGTTGATTAAGCTTAGTCTAAAAGAGTTTAGCCAGTTAATGTCGAATCATTGAAGCCCATGATCTATAGGTCCATTAGGTTCCCTTACTAGCTCATATGGATTCAACTAAGAACAATATGTTTGAATAACTCGAATTGTTCGAATTAGGTAAAGAGAGAGAAACCGACCAGTGTACATGATATAAGTCGGTAAATATAAACTTCAAGCTTTATGTTTAAATATGATTTAAATAAATAATATAAATAAATAATATAAATAATAAAAATATGAATATGGATTCATCTTTAGAAGCTTGGAAAGTTTTGAAATAGTCAAAGGTTTAAAAGTCAACATGTTGATTATTCACTTTGAAAGACAAAACTTTGACCGAATTTATATTCAAATATGATTTGAATTTTAGACAAATGAATGCGGATTCATACTCGGAAGGTTGAAATTAGTCAAGACGGATAAAATAACAAAAAGTCAAAAAGTTGACTTTTGACTAAGAAAAGTCAAAGTTTGACTTTGACTTAATTGGTCAAATGACCAAATTGAACTTTGACTAATATATTTATTACTAAATGTTAGTGGGAAATGTGACAGCTTGTAATGAACTAATAAGCCATTAATTCCATTAAGGGTTAATGGATTAATTAGGTGATGAGATTACATAAAAGAAAATTGTATGTATTTTGCATGTAATTTTATATATACACTTTGATTTACAGAATGAGAAGATGATGATGAAAACCTCATGAAGAACCTCTAAACGATATACCTTCCTCCTTCCATCTCTCTAAGATATCCTTCATAAAAACGAGTCTCACAACTCGATTCTTAGTCCTGAGATTAGTAGGTCAACATAGTGGTTGTCCTTTGCTCGTGATCTTCAGGCATAAAAGATTTTTGGAACGAAGAAGAAGTTGAGAACTACAAAGGTAAGGTAAGCTCATCCTTCTATATTCTTCGTTTAGGTCTGTCGTTTAGTTACAGTATGTTAATTTCTAAATCGTTTAGATGCATATAGAGTAAAGCATGATCCAAGTCTTTCACTGCATGTTTCTCTAATGGTTTTTTTTTCCATCAATAAGGTAATCATAGAATCAAATGATGTAGACTTCTTTGAAGATAGGTTTCCTTTTAAATCTAGAAATAGTTCGGGCCTAGTTAGTCAAAATAATGGGGGCTCAAGTTTTAGTAGCTTACCTTCAATAAGGATCCAATCCCAAGATAAGGAATTAGATCCTAAACCTAGAAGAAGCAAGAGAGTAAGAATACCTGACGACCTTGGAGAAGACTTCAAAATGTACAATGTGGAAAAAGATCTTAAAGATCTAACTAAAGCCTTTTCCTTAGTTGATGCCAACTTATGGCAGGAAGCTATTAGTGATTAAATGGATTCTTTTGAATCAAATAAAACTTGGCACTTAGTTGACCTTCCCCCTGGCTGCAATAGGGTGCAAGTGTGTTTTAAGAAAGAAACTCAATCTTGATGGATCAGTTGATTAGTATAAGGCTAGGCTAGTAGCAAAAAGTTTTAGGCATAGGGAAAACATAGACTTCTTTGACATATTCTCCTTAATAACTAGAATCACCTCAAGTAGAGTCATGATTGCTATTACTACCTTGAACAATCTCTTAGTACATCAAAAAGATGTTAAGACTGTATTCCTAAACGATTTAGAAAAAAAGATCTATATGGAATAGCCTGAAGGTTTCATAGTTCATGATCAAAAGTCTAAGGTCTGTAAGCTAGATAAATCCCTCTATGGTCTAAAACAAACTCCTAAGCAATGGCATGAAAATTTTGATAATCTAATCATGTCTAAAGGATTCAATGCTAACGAAAGTGATAAATGCATCTATTATAAGTTGGAGAATGGCTTATGCACTATCGTATGCTTATATGTAGATGACATGTTAATCTTTGGATCAAACATCTTTGGATCAAACTTGTTGCATGTCATAAATGATGTAAAATCAATGTTGTGTCTAAATTTTGACATGAAAGACTTAGGTGACGCTAATGTAGTCTTAGGTATCAAGATTACTCGATCTAAAATAGGAATTTCTTTAGATCAATCCTCTTATATAGAGAAAAGTCTAAAGAAATATAACTACTTTGAAAGTAAACCAGCTTGTACATCCTATGATCCTAATGTTAAGTTGTTCATGAACACTAGTGACAGTGTTAACCAATCTTAGTATGCGAGCATCATAGGTAGTCTGAGATATGTTGCCGATTGCACTAGGAAAGATATAAATTATGATATATGGTTACTATGTAGGTTTACTAGTAGACCTAGCATAGAACACTGAAGATTCATAGAAAGAGTCATGAGATACCTTAAAAAAAACCCATTAAAGGTTTCTCGTTGTCTTAGAAGGATATATTGATGCTGATTGGAACTCTCTCTCAGATGACTCAAAGGCTACAAGTGGTTATATTTTTAATATAGCAAGAGGAGTTATTGCTTGGAAGTCCAAGAAACAGATTATTTTAGCTCAGTTTACGATGGAGTCAGAGATGATAGCACTTGCTACTACTAGTGAAGAAGCAAATTGGTTTCGAAGCTTGCTATCAAAGATTTCCACATGAGAAAGACCAATGCCAGCCATACTGATCCATTGCAATGGTGTTGCAGCTATCGCAGAAGTTCATAACTCATTATTACAATGACAAGAGATGACAGATACGTCATAAGCATAGTACCATTTGAGAGTTTCTCACTACTAGTGAAGTTGTAGTAGATACAAACTGATGATAACTTGGCTGATCCTTTGACGAAAGGACTAGCTAGAGAGAAGGTTTTCAAAACCTCAAAAAGTATGTGACTCAAACCTATAGAGAAATGAATTGCTTATGAGGCAAACCCAACTTGAAAGACTGGAGATCCCAAGACTCAAGTTTAATGCGTAATAACTTATTACAAGTGATATGAAGAGAATCATGCTAGAACACCTAGGAGTTCCATTATTTTGATTAGCATGACATCTTGAAGCGAAAGAAAAGGTTGAACTTAGTTCTTAATGAATTCTATACTTGATGTCAAGTGGGGTACCTAACTAGAGGAGTACTCTTAATAAATTCACTTTTGTGGATGTGGAAGTGAGGGCCACTTCCTATGGAATTTTAAGCAAATTCTCTAGAGCGTCCACTAAACTGGGATATACGTGAGAGGCCTTAAAACACAAGCATTTTAGTACTTCACTCAAATAATGCTATATGTGCAATGCTACTAGAGGTAAAGTTCAAAGCCAAGAGTTACTTTACAATATTTTGATTATTGTCACTATGTAAAGGTTTAAATTGTAAGACACCTTTGCTTAAGCATAATATTACATAGATAAACACTACTCGATGAAAATATTTTCAAAAATTTTCAAGTGGGGGGTAGATGGTGAAAAATTAAAATATACTTTTAACTTGGGCCAAAAGTAGGGTATGGGCTAGTTCTCTATTCAAAGTTAATGACGACGACATGAACTTCTCGTCCTTTTTTTGGCATTTTGAACGTTGAAGTACTTTCGGTTAATTGTGGTCGTTCATTGGATTTTTATTACATTTTTCCCTTTATCGCTCCACTATAAAACCCTCCCACTCCTTTCTTTTTGATAAAACACAACAACTTCACTTCCTCTCAATTCCCTCTTGCTGCAATTTTTTTATAATTTATTTCTCTGTTATTTTTTAGTTCCCAAGCATAGCGAGTGTTTATCTTAAGTATTGTTATTCTAATAGGTCAAAGTATTTTTTTTCACCGAGGAAGAAGGCTGTTTTATCTTTGGGATGACATGGATGTAACAACTGCTAGCACCTAGAATAGAGCCATAAAACATCTTAAAGAAAGCAAGCTCTGCGACTCATCCCAATAGTGAATGAGTTTCTGCTTTGTAGGTTTTGTCGTTCTAATGAAGTGTTCCAACAAAGCAACATCAACAACAACAGAGAATATAGCTTCTGTAATTAGATCTGCAAGGTTGTTTAATTATAAAGGAACAAAGTAAGAATGATGTGTATGAGGTATTATGAATCACATACAAATATACTATATAATATATCATATAATATGACTTATATACTAGTAGATATACGTTGTAATATGATTTTATCTCTACGTTTGTTGGCTACTCCATTAATTTTAAAACAGAATAAATGGTCAAGAGTCCAAAACCTTAGTATATACACTATTTGATGTGTTGCTTAACATAGAAAAAAATTGAATAACCAACAACTAGAAATTTTTTAAAAACTCACCTTTTGGAAGCTTCTTAAATTTAAAAATAACTAAATTCCAAAGCCAGCTTCTGTGAGACCCAGATTAAAAAAGGAAGTCGTATTGAAGTAGAACTCCATTGAGGAAGGTAAATTTTTTATGAGTGTAAGAAAGAAGGCATTATGCGAGAAAGGATGCGATTGGACAAAAGATGATGCAAAGAGAAGCGTGTGAGCCTAAGTACTATTGCGTTAAAGTAGGCAACGCAAAAAGGTTAGTTGGCGAGAAAGAAGTACGCAATACATGCTAAGAACTAAGCATTAGGTGTGGTAATGTAGGGAGAAATATCTATACCAAAGTACGATCACGATAAGGTAGGCATTTTATTAAGAAGATGGACATTTGTATAAAGTGATTGAACCCATTGAGGCGAAGTTAATGTTCTGTGGCTTTTTGAGAAGGAGTCAAACAAATAGAAGTTTAGTTTTCCAAGGAGATAAGGTTAGTATCTCAAGGGAAGTGTTTATTCATAGCTAACGTTGGACTTACGTGTCGAATCTGAGTTGGCTGTATAATGCAGCGAAATGAAAGGGTGACACATGTAAAGTGCGAAATCTACCATGAAGGTAAAAGGTCACTATAAATAGGACCAAAGGGTTGAAAGAAAGAAGGCATGAGATGATACCATTATGATAATTTGTCAAAAAGGAGTTTCGAGAGTTGAACGACTGGCTGAGGGAACCACTTGGTGAAAAAAGAATGAAAGTCGGAAGCAAAGAAGAAAGACTGGAGGCCAGTTTACTGTTTGAGAGTGATCTTTAAGAACAAATAATTGTTTGAGAGTGGTCCTTGTAAATAAATGATTATTATGGGTGATTCTCACTCGTAAAACTGTATTTTGATGGTGGTTTTCATATGTAAAATATATATCCTTATGAATGGCTTCCATGAACACTTTGAAATGTTATATTATGTTCCTCATATCCAAAAGAAGTATCTTCTGAGTATTTATATTGTTGTACTCTTTCATAATCATGTGATTTGAATGGTATTGTGTTGTTACATCCTTTGGGCTATTGAGCTAACATTTGTTGTGTTGTTGATCGTGTGATGCGTGGTTTTGAGATCTATCGAAAGACGCTGGTGAAAATCCTAAGCAACTAGTAGGACGCTGGTTGAGGTAAATCTCAGGTTTAGACGAGAGGAGAATCTCAGGTTTGAGCGAGTTGAGATGTGTTCTTGATGCCAGATATTGGTAAATGTGAATACCAAATCTAGGCGAGAAATGATGTATGAGATGTTGGTGAAAGTGAATCCCAAGTCTATCGCGTGACGTTGGTGGAAGAGAATCCCAGGTCTAAGCGATGAGACGCTGGTGAAAACGAATCCTAAGTCTGAGAAAAAAGATTGAATGTTGCAAGATGCTAGTGGAAATCCCAAATGTCGATGAATGTGAATCCCAAAGCTAGGCGAGAAATGAAGTGTGAGACGCTGGTGAAAGTGAATCCCAGGTCTATTGCATGACACTGGTTGAGGAGAATCCCAGGTCTAAGCGATGGGACACTGGTGAAAGCGAATCCTAAGTCTGATAAAAGATTTAATGTTGTGAGACGCTGATGGAAATCCTAGGTAACTCGTAGGACATTAATTGAGGTGAACCCTAGGTTCACTCCCAGGTCTTGGTGATGAGTAGTGATTGCATGGCTACTTGAATCATGTGGAAATGTATTGTGTTGGCTGTGGTCATGTTGTTGCGATAAAAGTTGTGTTCATGAATTGATTGATTGAATTATGAATATTATGCTTGTGTTTTAGCTTTATATTATTATTATTATTATTATGTTTAAGTTGTTGTATTCCCCAAAAAGGTATTTCACTAAACTCATCACTCACTAAGTCTTTGACTTACATTTTAAGTTTTTCTCTCCCTAGATTGTTTGGCATCAAAGCCAAGTAAGAAAATGGATGTAAGGCGTAGAAGCCAAGTACTCGAAAGGAAGGATGGTGGGTATGGAAACTTGTGCGACGTGCAAGCCATGTCATCCTATCTAGCGTTTAAGGAGTTAGTAATTAAGGACTTCTCTACTTAATGTAGAGGGCTACAGCTCAGATTGAAGAAAGATTGTTTAACACGTCATAATTGTGAGGTCGAAGACGATGAGTGTGAAGGAGCTGAGTCAGAGAAAGGAAGCCCTAAATATTATCCTTGAGTTGGGTTGCTGGGCAATCAAGGAGAAGGGTGAAAATGAGGCTCTTATACTCCTAAAAACCTCGCCTCAAAGAGTAGCGTTAGGTGGTGGACGAAGAAAGGTGGATTCAGAAGTCAGTCTTAGATTTTACGTTTTTCAAGAAAAGGAATGTAATTTGTAAAGTTTGAACTCTATAAGAGTGTTAAGTTAATAAATAGAAAATGTTATGTTATTCCGCTACATTAATATTGTTATTTGAGTTTACCGTCTAGGAGTTAAAGTTAGGTTGTATTATGTAAAAGTATTAGATGACAGAGCAAAGTCCAAAAGTTGTAAATTTCTACTGCAATAAGGAAGTCTAAGTTGAGGCAGAGGCTTCGTAAAAGGACAAGATAAGAAGTTGTTCCGCTTACTAGGGGCCCGTTTGGTAACGTTCCTATTCTTGGTTTCCTGTTTCTTGTTTTCTGTTTCTTTTTCTAAAAAAAGAAACAGGAATTTGTTTGATAACTATTTATGTTTCTTGTTTCTTGAAAAAAAAAAGAAAAAAAAACAAAAAAATGTGTTTGATAATTACTTTTTATTTCATATTTTTCTTACTTCTTGTTTTTTAATAGTTCATTTCGTTGCTTCTCTTCTAGATTTATTTTTTATTTTATTAATTTCATTTTATTCACGTCTAATTCAATTAAACATTAAATAAAAATATATGTTCTGCATTAAACATAAAAAAGGAAATTATCAAAAGTTTATATCATTTAATACAAAAAAGGAAATTATCAAAAATTTGATTGGCAATATCATCTTTCACTCGGAACATTCTCATAGATGATGACGACTCACATCTAATTCAATTATATCACTCTACAAATTGGCTAACAACTTATGTGTATTTTCAATGATAATTGATTCATTGTGAAGTTATTAAATGGATCATCTTGATGATCATTTAATCTAATATAATTGTGAATTATACTCAGTGTGGAAAAAATAAACCACAGGAAGGTTAACCATATAGTTCCAGGAGTCAATGATCTTTAGTAGGAAAATTAATTGACCATTTATAGGGTTTAGAAACCAAGTTGTAGATACCTAGAAATTCTGCAAAGGTTGAAAACACGCTATCACTTTAACAATAATTGTTGGCTTCCTAGCAATCCCATTTTCATGTTTTAATGCCCAAAATCATATTTGACTCGCTGCTTGGCACACCATAACTACTTTTAACCCTTTACTATAATGAATGATGAAAATGACGTGAGACAGAAGAGACTACATAATGAAACAGAGGCCAAGTAGGTTTGCTAAAGTTCAGAGTACACCAACCAGCAAACATAACACATAGGAACTGAACAAAAGTTGAAAGTCCGAAAAATCTTAAGCAAACTAAGATGAAAAATAGCTTGGAATCCTAAAATTGGAATATAGAACTAAAGCCTAAGACAAAATTCAAATGGTAAACTGGCTTAAGCTAATGTATACATGAGAACCAATAATAAAAAAGTGATTGGATCCCATGGTTAGATGATATGAAGCATATAAGAATTGAAATAGGAAAAGTTCAATGGGATGAGAAATGATTTATAATATAACCCAACAACAAATTTTCAGGCACACAACTTTGTGAAACACGTAAACAATAGAACTCGACCAAGGCATATTTTTTGTTCCAATATAGTTCCTTTTATCCTCCAGTACTTGTTTATAGTCACTTCCTTTAATTTACCTGCAAAATAGCAATAGTCTCAATCTCTAAGCTAAACATCATAACTAACTTTACAACTCTACAGACACAAATGAAGAGAATTCTCAAGCATATTCTCACTCTTGGCCCTCTAAAAACTACAAAATAAATGTTACAATCCCAATATTAGTGAACATCGATGGAAAAATATATTCCCTTTTGAGCAAAAATGAGAATACATGTTCTCATTTTCATTTTTATAAAGGGAAAAGTAAAAGAAAACAGAGTGTTTGTATCGACAAATGCTACTTTCTTGGAAGAAAACCACATGAGAGATCATAAACCACAAAGCAAATTAGTATTAAATGATGCTACTGATGAATCAACAAGGATTATTGATAAAGCTGGCCACTCATCAAGAGTTGATGAAACCTACACATCAAGTCAGTCTCAACCTTCTCAATCATTGAGAATGCCTCGACGCAAAGGAAGGATTGTATCACAACCTAACCATTACTTGAGTTTAACTGAAACTCAGGTTGTCATACCAAATGATGATGTTGAGGATCCATTGTCCTATAAATAGGCAATAAATAATGTAGACAAGCACCAATGGGTCATAACCATTGACCTTGAAATGGAGTCTATGTACTTCAATTTAGTGTGGGAGCTTATAGATCTACATAAAGGGGTAAAACCTATAGGGTGCAAATGGATCTATAAGAGAAAGAGAGATTCAGCTGGGAAGGTACAAACCTTCAAAGCTAGGCTTGTAGCAAAAAGCTATACCCAAAAGGAAGGGGTTGACAATGAGGAAACTTTTTCCCCTGTTGCTATGTTAAAGTCAATAAGAATTCTCTTGTCCATAGCCACATTTTATAATTATGAAATATGACAAATTAATGTCAAGACTGCTTTTCTGAATGGCAATCTTGAAGAGAGTATCTATATGGGTTGAAACAAGCATCTAGATCCTGGATCATTAGGTTTGGTACAATGATCAAATCTTACGATTTTGACCAAAATGTTGATGAACCTTGTGTATACAAGAAAATCAACAAAGGTAAAGTAGCTTCAAGCAAGGATTCTAGGAAATCCACGTCGGAATCAGTGTTCACCCTAAGCGGAGGAGCTATAGTATGGCGTAGCATTAAGCAAGGATGCATTGTAGAAAAAGAAGCAGTTTGGCTTAGGAAATTCCTACATGATTTGGAAGTTGTTCCAAACATGAACTTACCTATCACTCTATATTGTGATAACAGTGGAGCAGTAGCCAATTCTAAAGAACCTCGCAGCGACAAACGAGGAAAACACATAGAGAGAAAGTATCACCTAATATGGGAGATTTTGCAACAAGAGGATGTGATCACCTAATATGGGAGATTGTGCAACAAGGATCGCTTTGGAGCACAACATTGCTGATCAGTTTACGAAGATTCTCACGGTTGAAGTGTTCAAGGGTCATCTAGAAGGTCTAGGTCTACAATACATGTACATTAAGTAATCTAAGACAAGTGAGAGATGTGTAATGGGTATAAGAATGCCCTAGTTTATTGTATTTGTATATATACATTTTATGTAATATACTTGTACATTTTACCATTTCCAATGTTTGAGAATTACTTTATTATGTATATCCCTCAGTGACTAGAGTTTTAGTCCAAGTGGGAGTTTGTTGGGTTTTATGCCCTAAAACTTGTAGATAGTAAATATAATTCATTGACCGTTATTAATAAAGTGTAATTTTTATAATTTCAATAAGTGTTATTGATTATATTATTAGTTTTGTCTTAATAACTTAAATATAATAAAATAACATTCTAAGCTGTTTGATAAGTATTGAATAGTATGTAGAGACATATAAGGATCAATGTTCAAGATCAACTTAAAGGGTCTATAGTATAGAGTTAAGGCTGGATACCTTATCCTGGTAACACTATGAATACGACTCACTTTGTATTTGATACAAACGTATTGATTCAACGCGTTCATGTAGGCGACATTCGAGTGAGGGTATCCTATGCAATGAGTTTGCATAAGATCGGACCACAAAATAGGAACCACTACATGTAACTTCATTAACTAGTTGGGTTTCTATTTCATTAGGATGACCTAGGTAACTTAGTCTTAATCCTAAATGTATTATGAACTCCTCTTTGCGAGAGATTGTCCTTTGATTTGTACGGGTGAGAGTGGCCAGATTACCGAATTAATATGCTTATCATTTTGAGGACAAGACCGAGTGGAAAGCTGGGAACATAATTATACAAGATGGAATTCGCTCATTCTTGTTTTTAGGGTAAGTAGATAAGTGTTCCCTTAAATGGTGTCTCCAAGACTTAAACAAAGGGTCTTGCCCTCTTTAAGGCACGAGAGGGGTTTCTATTTAGTGGTTGGACCATAAACAGGTTGTTCATTAGAGAAGCATAGATATTTAAGGTTTATAAATAACCTAAGGGTAAAAAGGTAATTTGACCCAGTTGGTGTTATGAACATTTGTGAAGGACTAACTTACTGGTATTTGTCTATATCCTTGGACACAGAAACATATCTACAGTGAAAAGAATTCAGCTATGAGTCTTTTGTAGAGTGTACACACAGTTAACGAATATTGATTAATGTGGTTAATGAGTTTAGCCCATTAATCTCATATCGTTATAGCTTCTGATATGTAGGTCCATTAGATCCTCTTCCTAACTCGTAAAGGGTAATGAGATTTATTTGTATGGGTTGTAATTTGAAATGTTCAAATTTACTTTGGAAATTAATATAATGGATGGTGATACATTATAATATAAAGTTTATATTTTAATTATACTTTATTATATAAATTTAATTTTGGATATGATTCAAAATTAATTTATGAGAGAATTAAAATATTTGAATGAGTTCAAATATTAATTTAATGTGAATTAGATTCATATTAAAACTATAAGTTACAATTTAATATGTATATGATACACATTAATACTATAGGTTACGAGAGAAGTCCATATTTGAATATGATTCAAATTTGGATTAAATTAAATATAAGATATTTAATTTAGAAATTAATTAATTAGAGAATTAATTAATAGTTTAGTTTAATTTGATTTAATTAAATTAAAACTATAGGTTATGCGAGAGATATTCATTTAAATATGATTTAAATAAAATATTAATTAAATATGATTTAATTAATTAATTAATTAATTAATTTAATATTAATAATAGTTTAATATTAATTTATTAAAATAATAGGGAACGTGGGTGGTTTTCCCATGTTCCCCTTTTTCTCTGAACTTCAGATACTAGTACACATTCACAGAACAGTTTTGTGACTTTTACGTACAATACAATTCTCTTAAGAAAAAAATTCTCTCTTTGAATTCCCCTCCTTCCAATTGGTTCTCACAAACCAAATAACTTTGGTGGTGTCTCCGAAATTGGTGGTTTGTAGATCCAGAGTCATCCACAATCGTAAGTATTCTTCCTCTTTTTTAATGTAATTTTTAACATGCTTCACCATAACAGAAATTAATTTTTGTATATTTTTTGTCAATGTATTGGTATTTTTAGGTTCCTAATTAAATTGAGTTAAGGTCTCTGTTAATTTTCCACTGCGTAGGGCTTTCATCCCTTTAGATATACCCAAGGATAACAAAAGATAAATCGAACCCATCAATAATGCAGCCACTCCAAAGAACCTCCTCATTATTCCATGGAAGAAAAATCAAAGAACCCATTAAGCAAAAGAAGGAAAGAAAACAATGAGAGGAAGAAAAAAAAAGACAAAAAGCAAACATAAAATTAAAAGGGAAATTGGAGAAGAAACCGAAAGAATTGAGCAAGAGCTCACCTTTTAGCCGAAGAGTATAAAGATGGAGAGGGAAAGAAAAGTTTTAGAGAGACAAAGGGAAAGTGGGAAGGGGAAATGGAGAGGAACAGGGAACTGTAGAAGAATAGTGAAGAATAGTGAAGAATAGAAAAAGGGAATGCATGCTTAATTCATTTTAACCTTAATCTGATAGGAAGATGGTTTATTCAGAAGAGAGAAATAGAGAGACGAAGCTAGAGAAGAAAGAAATATAGGAATAGAGAAACACATACCTTTGTAACCGACGAAGAGAGACGATGATCGATAAAGAGAAAAAGAGATGTACCGACGAATAGAGAAGACAGAAATGACAAAGAGAGATGACATAACCAACGAAGAGAGATGACACGTCGAAGAAAAGGAAAAGATTAAGAAGATGAAAGCCCAGAAAGAGAGAAGTGAACGTGGAGAGAAGAAGAGAAACAATAGAAAATAAATAAGGAACAGGACGAATAGAAACTATTTTTTATTGTTCCTACTATTTTCTTATAAAATGAGAAACGTTACTAATTATTTTGACAATGAGAAATAGGGAACGATACCAAAAATCTTCATTCCTTAAAAAATTAGAAACAAAAATAGAAAATAGGAAATGAGAACGTTACCAAACGGGCCCTAAGCATTCAGCGTGTCATCTCGCGAGGAGATATGCAATGAGTATCTAGGTTGCACGCCCCCATCTAGTTGCACGAAGTGACATTTGAGGTGAGGTGTGACAACTTCTATATCATATAATTTGAAGACAATGCTTCTTAGCAAAAGAAGATGAACTCTGGTTCAATTTTGAGAGAGAAATTGCAAGATTTGGGATTAGGGAGTTCGAAACAATAACAGGTCTAAATTGTAGGCCATTGCCAGAAGCAGATATGGAGAAGTTGACGGGTAGGTTCTTAGGAAAATACTTTAATAATAAAGAGCCAATTTCAAGGTCAAATGTCCCTTTCCTGTTTAATGATTCAAAAAATAAAATAAAATATGAGAACTAGGTTGAAAATGGCAAAACTATATTTTTTGTCAAACTTAAAATGGCAAAACTATATTTTTTGTCAAACTTGAAAATGACAAAACTATATTTTTTTTGTCAAACTTTCTATTGGGCAAACATATCACCGTTAGAGATAGAATGGGTCGTATCAAATTATTGGATGATGAAATGCAATTTGATAACTATCCATGGGTAGAATAGCATACTTTCTGACTATTGACTCCATTAAAAAATCCATTAAGAACCCTTTTATCATAACTATAGGAATAGCGAGATTTGCATATGCTCTTCTAGTTTGGGCATATGAGTTCATAACTTTGTTGACTGGACACCACATTTTTTGTGCCCAAAAAGTAAATGACAAAGAATTGAGTTATTGATAGTCACCCATAATGGAAAGATCTCGCTGCAAAGGTCTTTGACAATGATGAGGTAGTATATTATATATAAGGCACTTTGTATTCATTGTTGTCATATGTATATTATTAATATACTAAAATATATTGTATTAACATGCATCTGTTATTTTAATCGTAGTTTGTCTTTAATGAATTGTTGCATGAAGAAGAAGAAAGGGAACAAAGGACGTTCCATGAAGGAGAAACATCAGGGAAACAAGAGAGCACTTATGAAGAAGGAAAATGTTTAAGGGAAGGGAATAAAGACTAGTTTGATATCCTCGATTACATCTTGAACTTCTAGGAAATGATTCTTGCAAGTTATGAATCTTTGAATAGAAAGATAGATAAGTTGTTTGGTGAAACAGAAGAAATAAAAAATTTATTGAAAGGAAAAAGGATCCAACTGTTACCCCACAAGAGAATGAAGAGTTGGACAACAATGACAATCCTAATGAGGGTAACAATCAAACAAATGGTGGTAAAAATGATGTACCACAAGAGAATCTGGAAGATGAAAATATTGGTGGACAACAAGACCAAAGTCAAGAAAACTGCAAATAGTGAACAAGAGGTTAGTGTATTGTATTTACTTAATAATATATAAATTGTGATAATATGGTATATCTTATATTTAGTTATAGATATTATAGCCTTCAAAACATGTTCAATAGGATGCTTCCAATGATTGCATTGATGAAGATGTCTATAGCACAACAATACTGAAAGAGGTGGATAAAATAGAAAAAGAAGCAACCCACGTGAAGGTAACTATGTTGCTGAAATTTAAGTAAAATTTTAATTAGTAAAGTAGCACAATTAACACATTAGTAGTTATTTTTTAAAATGTTTAATGGAGAAGAAGAAAATGTGAAAACTACATGCTCAACAAAGTGGATATGTGAAAGCTACTACAATTAATGTACGTGTAGGAAATCATATATTTATTTTCGAGGTATTATTTAATATATATTGTACTCATATGTATATGAATCTACAACCTCAAGGAAGAGATATCTTTGCTTATCAACAGACATTAAGGAGGAGCATGAGGAGAGGAATTATGTTGTCCAAGATAATGACGTCTATGCTTACTATAAATTCTAAATCTGCCGAGACCAAGAAGGAAAATATAGAGTTGAATAATGAACAATTTGAAGGACCAAGTTTCAAACTTTTTCACAAGCTAAGGCTTCTAGTTTTTTACTATAGTTTGTAAGAGTTTTTAGTTTTCTAAACTTTATCCGTTAAAGAATGGTTAGGGATGATGTTTTTTTTTAATCAAATTTATCTGTGGAACATTGGTATTGAACATTGATTGAGTGTAGATTGTGGTTACAATATGAAGGATATGACAATAGATTAGATATATATAAAAAGCATTATGTATTATCATCTCGGGCTAAAGTCTCAAGATGCCTCGAGTAAAAACACACAAGCATTATGTAATTCGATCCAGAGCTAAGGTTGTCCCGAGAAGTCTCTGAGTTTTTCTTAATCCATTTTCAGTTTTCTCGAGGAATTGTTGTTTGGTTTTTGTCTTTATTTTCAAACAAAAAAACGCACTATCTCGTTAACGCACTTGGCCGAGAGAGATCGAGAAATTTCCTTCAAATAGTTCTTTAAAATTTGGGAAGAATCTCGAGGTTGATCCCGACCAAGATTGACCCTGAGAAAAACAAAATTACGAGATTACCTCAAATAAACAACAAACATAAATTCATGAAAAATCGACACTTAAGTGTAAGGATATATGAATGATATAAAAACATATATGATATATATAGATTCTGGTCATATTCATATGTTCCGAAATATATCGTCTGCTATATAAAATTTTAAACTTGTATGAAATTAGAAACTTGGACGAATGGTGTTTATGTGTAAAGGGTAGTATATGATATAATTGAAGATTGAGGAACATTGATGAACCATTGAATTAATAGATGGAACAATTAAGTGATTTAATCTTTGATATATTTTAAATTAATCGAAATATATTTAATAATTGATACGTTCAAAGTCAATTTCAAATGACGTTATAATGTGGTATACAGGAAATAATTAGACATATAACTAAACAATATTAAATAATGAAGTGATGTAAAGAGAAAGGATAAAAAAAACATAAACTCATAATTGAAATATGATAAAATGTCTATAACAAAATAAAAGTCTTCAATATAATCAGACATAAAAGATATAAAATACACAACCTACTTCAACAAGGAAAGTTTACATCTCTTCCAGTTATGGCCAAATCATTCACCACGACCATATTTAACACGTTTTTTGAATTCCATTTTAGCATGAATTCTAATCTTCTTGGGTCGACCAACTGCACACATTTGATATTGGGTGGGAGGATCACAATCGATCTAACATCTTCTGGTATTTTCCATTCTCGAGAATCACCTAAAGAATTTATTAAACCTCTATATATTGAACTCAACGTTTTATTCAAATAAAGAGGAGAGACATATGGCTTTATTGACAAATGTTTGATGGTCAAAACAACACAAGCGTGAGAACATGGTATTTGCAATTTTTCCACATCTTGCAACTATAAATTTTTTAAGGCAAGTACACAACATATGGAGCTATCTCATCAATCATTTAGTATTTCATATTGTTAACGAGATTGACTTACATTGATAGATATATACAATACTCTATGACGTATATAAGTAATATATATATGTATCATAAAGTGAATATAATATACCTTCATTTAGGGGTGTTCACGATTCGATTGAGTTTGATTTGAAGCTAAAACCACACACCGAACCGGAAATTAAAAAAAATCTCATCCAAAACCTAACCGAACTGCTTAGATGTGTCAAACCGAATCAAAATCAAACCACTTATACATAAATAAAACTGAATCAAAACTAAATCGTTTATGCATAAATATTAGAATCGAAATCTTTTATGAACATTATACAACACATAGATAAAAGTCCTACAAATAAATATAGAATAAACTATTATGTACAGTAATTAAGTACAAGACATAAAAGTTTCAAATATTGAAGTTTGAAAGTCCATCAAAAATAATTCATACAAAGTTATACTTATACCGTTACCCTAAGATATACTTATATATTTAACTATTCTTATTATTATTTAATTTTTTAATAAAGCGGTTCGGTTTGGTTTTAGAATCGATTTAAATGTCTTAAACCAAACCGAATCGCATAAAAATCGGTTTCGATTTAACAAAAATGGAATCAAACCGCATGCATTCGGTTCTAGTTCAATTTCAATTCTGTTGCGGTTCGGTTTGTCAATCAGTTCGATTTTCAGCTATTTTTTGAACACCCCGACCTTCATTGATCGACTATGTTCAATTTGTTCCCTTAAAAATTACTATGTGGATTTTGTGAAATTAGTAACTTAATTATCAGCTTCATTCTTTCTATAAAAAAAAAAAAAAACCATTTTTACAACATCATTCTTAATAACTCGAGCATGGAAGATGTTGATAATTCTCTAGCTTTAAGCATGGTGGAATTCAAACTCTTAAATATATCAATCGTTATGACATTATATCTCCTACGTGGTGAGTACACATGAGACCACCTAAAAAAACCAATTGTTTCTAACTCTTGACGTATACCTGGTGCATCGGATTCCAACAAACGCATCTCATGTTCAAAATCTACTAAATTGTAGGCTTTGCCACGTGCGTGAAACACACTATCAACTATTCTCTTATACTTCAACTTTAGGTTCCTTAGTAAATGAACCATGCACATGCAATGTAACACATTGAGAAATACTACCTCTATGGCTTTGCATATATTTTTATGCATGTCAGATACTATCACAGCATCATTCCTTCCACCTATTATTTTCTTCAATCGGTTGCAAAATCACGTCCATGACGAATCATTTTCTGATAATTAGATCATGAGCATTAGGTGTTGAAGCAGTTAAAAGAGTACCATCGTACTTATTTTTTAGACATATACCATTAATAGAGACAACAGGACGATAATGCTACCAACCAAAATTTGAAGTAGATAATGACAAAGAAATAGAGAAATCTACCATCATCATCAACCTTGTATTTAATAATAGAACCTACGGATATATTGATACAATAAATAATATATAAGGTTTGACATAGTGAGTATATAATATGTATGTACGGGTATATATTATAAAGATACTTGGTTGTTCACATTCGACATGTACGTAAATGCTAGTAACATTATTGTATGAGTCTTCAGGAGATCCTCTAACTTCATCCAATGTAGCTTCATGTGCAAGTAAAGCTTTTTGATAACTAGTGTTCAAACCATGCTCACAACAAATATAATGAACTATTTATTTAGAAGTGCTTAAATCTGAACCAACTATACTTATTTTTTTTTTCTATTAGGTTCTTGATAACAAAGAAAAAAAAGTAATTTGTCTGTGATTTGTTAAAAAAACATCTACAGAACATGTATGTTCACCATCAAATCAAGTAACAATCCATAAAGATCTGTCACCATGGAAACAACATGAAGCACATACTGACCATAAACATTCTTCAAATATACACTTGAAACTCAAAACTTGTTTGTTTGATATAATTGTATAATATTGAAAATTATCTCTAATGGCAATGACTTGCAAGGATTGTTTCAACAAAATTTTTGTTGAAAACATGTCATGAATTTTTACCTCAAAAGTGGAAGAAGTCTTTGACATTTCAATATCTTCAAAAAAAAAATGGCCCTCATCTGCATGGATTTTTGTTAGCTTTGAATTAGAAGCTCTATAATTTAAAGTAATAGCCAACCAACCAACAAGATGAACAATGAGAGCAATATGTTGCTCCATATTTGATATTATTATGTGGAAAACCCTTTTAACATCACTATCATTGGTAATAAGCAAATCCTTCTTAAAACATTATACAGGACCTAAGCAGAGGTATATATCCAGATGATCCATATTAACAAAACTGCAATTTCTGAAAAGATATATGTGCTCATGATTATGTCTTTTGAAGATTCAATAGAAAAGGATTGTTCAATAAGGATTTTTATCAACTTGGATCGAAGACTATTGTGTAACTCTTGAAAAGGCATTTGTTCATTCACTAAAATTTCTAATATGTTATAACTTATATAGTTGTCGAAATTATTGAAAAAACCATCATAATATACTGTAATGTTAGTCATACTTGATAAAAAGAAAATAAATAAATAAATATATATATATCAATGTACAGTATTATTGAAAATATATACTACTATATAATGATCCATCGGAACCGAAAACAATTTGAGACATTGTAAGAAATCATCAAATTAACTTTGAATATATGAAAAATGATTCAAACTTGATCTAATATAATAAGTATAAATCAGAAATTAGTAACAAACGTGGTATATATGAAAAACAATGTAAAACGGAAGAAAATGACTTGGTAATCCTTGACTCATTGCACAATATTATTGAAAACATATATTGGTATATAATTCTACATTTAAACCGAAAACAATTTCAGACACCATAAAAAATTATCAAACTAAATTTCGATAAATGAAAAGCAATGCAAAATGAATGTGATATAATAAGTATAATTCAGAAATACATTGTCAATGTAATATGAAACAAAATTTCATAAATACATTGCCAATGTAATATGAAACAAAATTACCTAGAAACAAATAATATGAATAAGATCAAACAAATTT
Source organism: Cucumis melo (assembly GCF_025177605.1). NCBI lineage: Eukaryota > Viridiplantae > Streptophyta > Magnoliopsida > Cucurbitales > Cucurbitaceae > Cucumis > Cucumis melo. The sequence continues at coordinate 19,364,634 of NC_066860.1, read as the reverse complement.
GCTTCACAAGAGAAATACATCGGAAAATTTCACCAGGATACTATAATTCAACGAAATAAATTTAATAATATGAAACAAATATACAATCAACGGAAAACTTGAAAGACATGAACATAATATGAAAGAATAGACGGAGAGAGATGATTGGAAGAAATATTGTCTGTAATTACCGGACGGCAAAGAAATGTAGGAATAGAAAGATGATTAGAAACATTACCACAATGGAATTCAATATATACCAGATTTACATCTTAACATTAAATGAAAAAAATATATTAAATAATTAATAGACAAAGTATGAATGTTTTCATATACATAATAAATGAAGAATAAAATATTTTTGACAATAAAATATAAATTTTTTTTGTTAATATGTAATATTTAATATTAATAACAAGGTCAAATCGGTCCATAAAATTAGTCAAATCTTATTACTGAAATTAATTGAGATTTTAAGGCATTTGTGTATAAATCATAGTTTAATTAGACATTTCTTTTAAAATTTTGAGAAAGTTACCTCTAGTAGACCCTAATTGCCCACTACCAAAGGGAAATCGTGAGTAAATAGTATGTTTATGAGAAATAACTTTAAGGGTGCGTTTGGGGGAAGGGTTGATTTAGGGAAGGGTTAGTGTTAAGATAAAACTAGTGTTAAGTTAAACCTAGTTTTATCATAACCCTTGTTTGGGGGAAGGGTTTAAAAAAGTAGTTTTATGATAATATGTGTTTGGGGGAAGGGTTAGGTGGGTAGTTTAATGGGGATTTTATGATAAAATGTGTTTGGGGGAAGGATTAGGTGGGTAGTTTAATGGGGATTTTATGATAAAATGTGTTTGGGGGAAGGGTTAGATGGGTAGTTTTATAGGAATTTTATGATAAAATGTGTTTGGGGGAAGGGTTAGGTGGGTAGGTTTATGTGGATTTTGTGATAAATTTTATTTGGGAAAATTGTTAAATGGGTTGGGTTAATTAATTTTTTATGTGGTATAATATATTTAAATTAAATTGTAAATATCATAAAAAAATTATTGCATACTTTTTTACGAAATCCTCGAATCCGTCTTATTCTCCTATTTTATTTGTTGTATGTGTAATGTTATTAAATTAATACATATAGTTGCCCAAATTAAAATAAAATTGTGAACATATTGTGATAAATTTATTACAATTAATTTTTTATAAAGATAAAAAAAATTATTCAATATTTCGTATCGGCGATAGCGAAGTCATCCAATTTTAAACCTATATAAATAATCGTTATAACGCTTTTGGAAAATTCAGACTATTTTCCTTCATTTAAAATAAACATTACCAATGAGGAAAAGAAGTTCTTGACAATAGAAAATGCATAAATAGTCAACATCATACAGATGAAAACGTAAGGAAATAATAAGCAACACAGGTTAGTACAAACAGAAACTATCTCTCTATGTCTCGTAGGAGGACTCTACAGAATCCCTCTCTTTCATCCTCAGGCATGAGTACGAAACCCCGAATGTCTTCCATACGAGACAAAAGATGCCTTTGCAATAACGCCCTATCCAAACTCGTAAGTTCTGGCATCTCACGCAATATGCGGAAACATTCAGTGCGCACGTGGTTGTCATTTGCAAGGTTACGTGCTGGCCACTCCGCAATCTGCCTAAGTTGCTCGTTTGTTTGGTCGAGCGCCAGATGTATAGCTTCTACATCGAAGTCTCGCTGACTTCCCCTCTTCCTCTTCGATCCACTTGATCCGGTCCTACCCTCTGAAGCGCGAGAAGGTCGAGATGCACGTGCTTCGTCCTGCGAGATGTCAACTCCCTGGCTGTACACGGGCGGGAAGTCCTCGTTTCCATCCCCCATATCAAATCTGTCATATCCGCCACCAGGCTCGTTAGACCCCACGTCCGCGAATGTCTCAGCGAACCGATCGGTCGCCCTATCGCGACCAAATACATATGTAAGCTCGTCGTAATACGGGAATGGTTTGTTCAGGAGTCCTTTCGCTGCAGGATGCGACTGCGGGCACAAAAAAAAATATGACGTATGAGTACTAATTGAAAAATTGTTTACTAAATGTACATTGCGAACGTTGTGTCACGTTTAAATTATATTCCATACCCTAACCCAATTATCAAATAATTCCTTCTCCGCAACGATACATTTCTCTTCATCGTTCCACCCAAAGCCACTGCACGCTGGGCCCCGCATTTCGGCAATGGCCTGGAACGTTCGCTTCAGTGTCTTGATCCTACAATCAATTACAGTTGTTGCTCGTACCTGACATTCAGGTAGTTTCTCCGCCATCATGCGTACCAACTGCGCAAGGTATCCTGGGCGGAATGTACCATTATCTGATTTCCATCCCCCCATTGACACTAGCTCCATTAAACATTCCACAAGAGTCCCCTCCTCCTCCCTCGTCCAAACATGTCTCGGGGCACGATTTGAGGTTGACATACTGAGAATGAGAAATTAGAAAAAATACATGCAGTACGTAAGTAATTTCACCATTAAACTCCAAAATAAAATAGGCATGATACAAATTATGGCACGCGTACAATTCATATGCAACAGCCCATATTAGTTTTTACAATACATGTTAGACACGATAGAATTGCGACGAAGTCATAAAAAACTTGTTATCTAAATTTGTCTTAGCTAAGCGTTACGGAACTGCCAATCGGTGAACATCGATGCGGCTAGGTCGTCGCGCCACTGAGACCACTCGTTTGTTGTCTCAATGTACTGAATGTCTTCTGAAGCGGTGGTCGTCGCATACGTGGAGTCCCCCTCGTCCTCGTCCTCAACGTCGTCGCAATATGTCATTTCCCTGTTGATCAAATTGTGAAGCAAGGCACATGCTAGAATAGTAAACACTGGACTTGCAGGGGATAGTACGACTTTCCACGAAGAATGGCTCAACGACCCTTTAGAACACCGAACGCGCGCTCAATAACATTCCTTGCGAAGGAGTGCTTCATGTTGAAGTACTCCTTTGCATTTGTTAGCGCATTTGCAGCACCACGCCACTCTTGCAAATGGTACCGCTGGCTTCTGTACGGGACGAGAAACCCCTCCGCATTTGGATATCCAGCATCGCACAGATAATAATATCCTGTTATTAAATGGTTTGTTTATGAACTTTAAATAGGTAAGTAGGAAGAGACGGTGGTTTATTATAAAGAAGATATACCCTTTGGCACTTGTAGTCCATTTTCTCGTGAAATCACATCACGTAGGATCCGCGAGTCTGCTGCAGATCCTTCCCAACCGGCGAGGACATAAACGAAATCCCCTTTTGTGTCACAGACCCCAAGAACGTTTGTGGAAATTTCCCCCTTACGCGTTCTGAAAGTAGGCCGATCTCCTGCGGGGACGTTGACCTTTATGTACGTCCCGTCTAACGCGCCAAGGCAGTTCTGCAGGTTGAAAGAAACACGATGAATTAACTGCGATGTACCTAAAGGTCAATTATAGTGAACTTCTATGATGCCCACCTCGAAACACTTCCAACGTTGATCATTGCAGTTACTTGTTACCGGAACAGGTCTCTTTATCAACTCCTCATACAGTCGAAGAACAGCCAACAATACGATGTTGAAATGTCGAGATACTGTCTCACCGGAGCGTACAAATTCTCGTTGTATGACGCGGTTCTTCACGTCATGAGCGAGGACGTGCAAGAACATTGCTACCATTTCCTCAACATCGAAAATTTTTAGTTCAAGAAAGACCAGCGACATTTCTAAGTAAATGGCATAGAATTGCGAATGTTCGTCTATCCATCCGCGTGCTTTGCCGACACACAAGATCTGACTCGTGTATCATGCGAAAGTAAGCAAGCTCCCTAATTCTATGGCGTGTATCGGGCGGTGTATGTGGGAGACGCTTATTGTTGTTCATTAATAGCTCCAACGTTAGTAAAATCTGACGTTGGGCCAACGTGAATGCAGTTAGAACTCCAATAAGTGTTTGTTCATCCATTACAATGTATGTAAAGTTCCCTAAAAACATGTACTATTTAAATTAGTACAATATTGATATATTGTGAAAAGATATGTAAACTTAGTAATATCCATATTTAGTAAAACTATAAACATAGAACAAAAAAATTAGATTATGACTGACGAGAACATTGAAAACCGAACAATAGTTTGGAATTTGTAATTTGAAATTATGACTTATAATTTTATTTTATTTTCAACAATTTTTACAATCTATTTTAGTTCTAAAATAAGTATTTTAAAAATAGAAATAAAATTGGTTGAAAAAAAATTCAACAAAACATAAAGAAGGTTAAAATAAAAGAAAAAAGTTTGTGGTTAAAACATCTTAATAAGTTTGTGGTTAAAATACAATTTCATACAAATGTGTGAGAATAAAATAACTTTAGAAATAGTTGAAGTTTCAAAAGTATAAAACTAAATATAAAAATTGTTATTAAATGAGGCTTAAGAACATTAGAATCGAGAATAGGAAAAATGTTTGAAAATCACCAACATTTATTTTCTTTCTTTAACGTCACAATATGCTACATAACCTATTTTCTTTTTTCTTTTTAGGAAAAAACCTATTTTCAATGTATATATATTTTTGAACTAAATTTTAAATTTTTAGATGAAGAGAATATTTTGAACTAATTTTAAATTATTTAGAATCTATATGAATTTTTTTATGACTTCTATATTGCTCATAATTACTAATCTCAATATTTGATCTTTAAATATAAATGAACAAAATACCAAATATTTCAAGTGAAATAAATAATATATCATTTCTCTTTTTTTATGAAACAAATAAATACATTTTCCTTGGACAGTTTTTGTATCTCTATTTTCTCAACCTATGTCCATTTTATTAGGTCTTACAACTTGCAAAACTTTTTATAAGGCCACGAACTCTCAATTGTATATACAATAGTTTTTATTAGACTTTTTAATTATTTGTTGGTAGAAAAATAAAAGTTAGAATTTATGTTTAAAACGTTTTGGACTAAATTATTAAAACAAAAAATGTCATTAAACTTTGGAACGTGTCTACTCCTAAATTTTCAAAGCTTCAAACACATTTGTACAAACTTTATTACTATATAGAAAATTTTTTGTTAAAAAACAGAAAATTAATAGGATACATTATGTAACAAAATTAAACCGAATGTTCTATATACATATTATAAATGAAACAAAATGTTAATTATAAAATTATACAAAACCGGAAAAAAAATGAACAAAAATAAAATACATTATCGAAAGCCTACAAACGGCTATTACAAGAGTACCTCTTCAAATAATTTCGAACTCCTTCATCGCAACGTCCTACATAAGAGAAGAAGATGATTATTATTTGTAATTAAAACACAATAAAAAACGTATGAAAAAAAAATAAATATACATACCTTTTTATGACGAAAAATTAAACTCCAAATGAAGATTGAATCGGGAAACCGTAAGAATAAGATTAATTTTAATTTAGTAGCCTCAGAGTTTTGATTCCATTCAAAATAATGAATGGAATTCCATCATAGTTATAGAAAAAAAAATAAAGGACAGGAAGGTATAGAAAACATATCGCAAAAACCATACACTAAAAAGACATGGAAGAGACAACCTACATGGTAACGGTAATGAATACAAAAGATAAGTTACAAGCACAGAGAGGGTACAAAAGATACATGGTAACAGTAAAGAAGAAGAGGACTTACAAAATATAACTTAGAACCACAGAGATGATACAAAGAGGGAGAAGAATGCAGTGAATCAAAAGAGGAAAGGTGGCAATATATAGGGGAAAGATGGGGCAAGTTGAGAGGACTTGGAGGGAGGTAAACAAAAATATAAAGACCAAAATACCAAAGTACAGCCAACTATCAATAAAATACAGGCCCTATCTCTCTGCTACAACTGACATAAAGCATAGCATAGTCAAAGGCTATATACTGAAACCTATACCAAAACCATACCCTACAAAAACATGGAAGAGACAACACTGGACAGAAAGGAAGAAGAGACAACACTGGACAGAAAGGAAGAAGAGACAACACTGGACAGAAACAATATAGACAAATAAATTAACAATGTAACAATACAGACAAATAAATTTTGTAAATTAAAGTAAATGAAAGTAAATGAACAGAACAATAAAACAGAATAGAAGGATTGTAATAAATTTTGTAAGCAAATGTGAAGTCAAAACCATACACTAAAAAGACATGGAAGAGACAACACTAAAGCAATAAGACATGGCAAAAGAATACAGAGAATAAATAAAGAGAACAATACAAGAATTGAAAAAAAATGTAACAAATTTTTAAATGAAACAATTGTACAGAGAGAGGTAAGAATAAAACAATTGTAAAAAAATACAACAATTGTAAGAAAATTGGTAAGAATACGCATGTTACACAAATTCAGTATTACACAAATTCGAACTCATCATGGCCGGAACTACATACATTCATTACAAAATAACACATAGGTAAAGAATACAGAACACAGAACACAGAATACATAGGTAAACAATACAGAACACACAACACATAGGTAAACAATACAGAACACACAACACATAGGTAAACAATACAGAACACACAACACATAGGTAAACAATACAGAACACACAACACATAGGTAAACAATACAGAACACACAAGACATAGGTAAAGAATACAGAACACATAACACATTGGTAGAGAATACAGAACAATTCAGCACAAATTCGAACTCATCATCGGCTTTAAAAAAAGTGGATTGAGAACTCCAAACCTCCCTACCAAGCTTCAATGGCAGAGTGAAGAATCTGTCCTATTGCCAATCGAAAGACCGGAGAGCATAATCGAACCACGGCGGCAAGGAGGTTTGAAGGAGCCAAAACCCACGATTCCAAAAAGGAAATCGTGTTCGGAGCCAACGAAATCGTCGGCTTCAACGAACACAGAAGTCCTTTCGGAGTGAGAGAGACGGATGAGAGAGATTTAGAGAGAGATTCGGCGTAACGAAATCCGGTTTCATCGCAAAAACGCAAGAGCAGAATGGATTAAAGGATGAAGACGAAATTGTGAACATTCGTTGAGGGAGAAGACGAAGGGAACGAATGGATTAAAGGATGAAACGGAAAAAACCAAAATCGACCGGACAAAAGAGAACGAACACAAACCCTAGAAAAGTTGAGGGAGAAGACGAAAGGAACGAATGGATTAAAGGATGAAACGAAAAAAACCAAAATCGACCGGACAAAAGAGAGCGAACACAAACCCTAAAAAAGTTGAGGGAGAAGACGAAACGAACGAATGGATTAAAGGATGAAACGAAAAAAACCAAAATCGACCGGACAAAAGAGAACGAACACAAACCCTAGAAAAGTTGAGGGAGAAGACGAAACGAAACATCCTTTCGTTGAGGGAGAAGACGAAACGAAACATGGATTCGTTGAGGGAGATGACAGAAAGAAGAGAAAAAGGAAAAAATTTCGAGGAAGAAGGGTTGAGGAGAAGATTGAAATCGGTTTGAAGGAAGAAATCGAACACGGATTGCGGGGAAGGACGAAACCGGATTCACGAAAACGGGGAACACGCGTATCGCCGTTCAAAGGGGAAGAGGAAATCGTGTTAAGGAAACCCTAAAACTAGGGTTTCCTTAACATTGGGCCCAAACGGGGGTTAGGGTTGGGCTAACCTAACCCCACAGCCCAAACCCTAACCCCAAACAGCCCCTAAAAGAATTAAAATAGTTTTGGAGAAATTTAATGTAAAGAATTTGAATTTTGCATTTGTATTAATTTTTGTATAGTATAATGACTGACAGTTTGATTCTCCCCTCTAGAAATTAACTTTAATCCTTCCTTCTTGAATGATCAGCCTTCAGACTTGTTAATGAACTTAATCACCATTTGAAATTTTTGACTTCGAGAGCGCCATAAACTTTATTATCTTCTTGAAGTCTTTTGATTTTTGGATCTTTAGGAAAGCCAAACTTTGAGAAAATTGTGTTCGTCGAATCTTCAACCTGAACTTGAGTTACTCCAATAGATAAGGCCTCAATTTATAAGGGTTTCATGGGACTTTTGGGGCAAATATTGAGTTTGGACTAAAGTTGGGCTTGAGCCCAATCTTTTAGGTGGCTCAAATATTCACCATGGACTTGATGAGTTGGGCCAAGCGACTTTAATTAGTTGACCCGATCCCAACTATAAATTTCGAGATGGGATAGACTTTTAAGGTGCGTTTGGGAGAATGAAAGAGTTACGAATAAAAGAATTATAATAATCCTAGGATCATGACAATCTTAGTGTTATGATAATATGTGTTTGGGGTAAAGGTTATTATTGGTAGTGTCATGGTAATATATGTTTGGGGGAAAAAATATAAAAAGTAGTGTTATGATAGTATGTGTTTGGAAGAGGGATTATGATAGTAATATTATAATAATATGTGTTTGAGGAAAATGTTATGATTGTAGTAATTTAAAAAATAATAATAAAATTTGGATTGGGTTAGTTGGATAGGTTAATGTAGGTTGTAAGAAAGTAAAAGAGAAGTTAAGATAGGTTTATTTAGGGATTAGGATAACTCTAATCCCCATTTATCATAATCCTTGGGCCAAACACGGTTTGGCCCAATTTCCTAATCCTTTTCCCCATAAAACCTCACCCCAAACACACCCTTATTGTGATGACATGGAAAATTTAGGAAATTGGTTCGATTTTAGTCCATATACTTTCTTTAACTTTAGTCTCTATATTTTCAACAATCATCCTTACTATAAATTTAAAAAATTATTCACCCATTATATTAACTTTCATGAAAATTGTAATTATTATTATTTATCAATTTTGAAAGAAAATAATTTTGATCCACTAGATTTAAGATTTATTATTAAGGGACTAGGAATTAAAATTGCATCAAATAATATTTTGACCAATAATAATAATAAGTAATGAAATATAATTAAACTAAATTTTAATGAAAAATGATTGTAAATGAGAATACTGTTGAAAATGTTTACAAATGATTGTAAAATTTTGTATTTAGACTTTTACCGATTCAATTAATGGTAGATATTGATAGATAGAAGTTTATAGTGTATATAACTGATTGAATGTTACATCTTATATAAATATTTCTTGGTTTTAATTTTTACATACTTAGGCCTATTTATTTTATTTTTACCCGGGCCTTTAGTTTAACGCTCCCACTCGTGAATTTATGTAACGGTGTATTGGTAAGTTGTTCAACCCCTAAAGTCCATATAACAAATTGAAGGTCTAATTTTGTAATCTTTATAACCTACTTTGAATATCTATAAAAACAAATTTAAGAAAAAATATCAAATTTGTTTTAAAAATGAGGTGTAACTGAAATACGGAAATAAAAAAAAATATATTATTAAAATATTAAAATTTAATATAAAATAAAATACAGAAATTAAGGACATTCAATATTTAGAAATTTTCAAAGAAATTCACCATCTCCCATTTCTCTAGAAAATCCTTCAATGTTGGTGTTTCTTACAATCCCACCAAATGTCACTATTTATAAACAACTTGACACATGGATTAAAGGAATGATCTTATTTGGATACTAAATGTCTATAATAATAAGATGCACGGCGATTATCTATATATTCATCTAATATTTATACTAAAGTTCAACTTAATTAGCATATAGAATAGACCTACCTTTTCCATCAGTACTTGTAAATCTTTGAGAATGGCTTTCCAAAACCATAGTCTCCAATCTCCATGAATGTTTAAGAGTTGTAAGAAAAATACTTCTTTAACTTTTTTAACCATCAGTTTTGACGACGATTTCATCTTCTGATTTTAGTGGGCTTATAGATTTTTCACTACTAGTAACTTTCTATGATGTTGAATAGGTATTTCACCCACTTACTTTCTCCTTCATATCATTTGAGTCATTGGCTATAATATATGACAACTTATCAATTGCTCGTTTTTTAGGCTAGGGAAAATTTTGCAAGCTAGTTCAAATGAAAAAGAGTCCAATGATATTGTTAGTTACGGTGTGGACCCTTTTTTCTTTCCGATTTTGGAGATTAATACTTTACATTTTGTTTGGAAACAAGATGTTTACAAAACATGTACATGATCCTCACTTTTTAGATTATCATGGATGGATTAAGTTTCTCTTAAATAAATATAGCCTAAAAGCAGTGTTATCAGAGCAAGAGAACTAAGGAGCTGCCGGTGCAGATGCAATAAAAGAGTGAATACTTCATAAACAAAAGAGATTTTCCCATCTAAATGGGTAGGACAATATTTATATTTCTGTAGACAAAGGGAGCAACACAATGTTTAGTCACAAAAAGAATACATCTAATGCTAATGCTATGAGAGGGAATTTTCTTTTCTTCTTGATTAACCACTACGCTCTACAAGAAAGGCACGGCCAAAACGAAGTTGCTGAAGCGGTTTGGGGGGGGAAAAAGAATGTCAAATAGATGGTTGAAGATACTATAGAAAAACTGCTGGAAATAGAAAGAAATGTCATAAGACGAGTCTCAATTTTGTTCTCCACATTTCACCTATCACCTTCTTAGGGGAGGGATCGTCTGGTCCTTTATCTCGTTGTCCAGACGTGAAGTATAGCCATCCGTCCCAATATCCAACCAGCGTCGTTTTAACGCGGAACGGAAGCTTCCCTATCACTGACCATTGCTGCAATGCAACAGAAATTTCAACAAAAACATAACTCATGTAAATGCTCGACTAAAATCATCAATCTTGACTGAATTATAATTCTAGTCCTTTGGCTTCACCCTTCTTATTGTTTTCGTCTTAACAGTATTGGTTTATTTTAGCTTTTAACTAACCAATTTAGTTCAAAATATGGTTTTTTCAATTAAATTGAAATGAAAATCTACTTCAACCCCATGTATTAAGCCAACAGCATAGAGTCACTCAAGTTACTATGTGGTCAGAAAAAAAAAATGAGGGCAGTGCAAAGAAGGAAGATTTCCCTATTTCAGATAAAAAATATATATAATACGTTAAAAGTTAGATTTTGAGCTTCCACTCTAATTTCCCCCTTAGTCTTATTCACTTTAAGACTCAGGTTGGAGGACGAGAGAAAATCAGCGTGTGCGTACCCACTGAATGTATTTAGACTTACAAAGGACACAAGGAGAATATAAAATAAGTGATACCTGCAAACGCAGACTAAATTGGAATACTTCTCCATTGAGAACCATCTTCTTGGTTTGAGGATGCTTATCTGTCGTGCCGCCAACAATAACAATTGAATTGTTGACTACCACCCAAGCAAATTCTATATGGGAATCTGGTTTTGGCATTGATGGCAACACTTTCCATTCCATATCATCATCCAGCATATAAACATCGCTGTAAACCACCTATAACTCAACCGAGAAGATTAAATCAGGCATAAGGATACCAAAGTTTATATAGTATCCATTCTTGCAGACTAGTTTAATGCCTTTTTTCCAATCATAAATAGTATTACAAGTAGTTTTCTAAACGACATTGAGAAGCGTCAAAATCCTTTGTAGAGATCAAAATAAATGGGCAATCATGCACACAAACCGATCAATGGCACTTTTTATAGACTTAATTTCATGAAGTTTGACAAAGGGAAAAAGGGTAGGCGCATCAAGAAGTTAACAGTAGAAATAGACCACTTTTCAAATACAAAAGTAAATTAACAACGGAGTTATATAAAGAGATATTGACAAAACTAAGGCAGGTCGAATATGAGCTTACCTCATTCCTGCGGGAGCATTTGAAAATAGGGGATCCTGGTTTTGCCATAAAATCACCTTCTTGACCTCCAATAACATAAAGTCGGTCATCAACAACAATGCATGCTCTGCAACAAACCAAGAAATAGTTAGTAAAATGAAAGAGGAATCCATGTAGAAAGTGCAAGAAAAAGTTTAGAATGTTTTGATCTTTTTGAGGTTTAAGAGAGACTAAATAGCTGTACCATGCAAAAAAGGAGTACCAAATCAAACTGGTCACTCAGGAATAAATCATCAAGGCTTATCTTCACCAACAAAAAGTAAAAATGTCTATCAAATTTACGATTATAAGTCATGACAAAAGACATCACAAAGACCTGTGAGGTCCTCCTCGAGGAATAGGTATTTCACTCCTCCACTCCTTTTCTAAGGCTTTCCCATCCTTCACGGCAAGACTCCAATGCTCTAAAGCAGGTGTGTGCCGGTTTTCCATGCTACCACCCATCACATGGAGTCTACCTCTCCAAAGTTGAGTTGCAGGTGCGTATCTGCAAATGTCTCATCATGTTAAAACTATTTAATGGAATATGACTTCTACAAAAATCACAATATGCATCACTAAAAAGAAAAATACCTAGGGACTGGTAATGGGGGCATATCCTGCCACTGCTTCGTCTCAGTATCGAGAACAAATGTATGAGCCGTAGGCCCCCGACACTGTGGACCATATTGCCCTGTGACTACATAAATATACCTTCCATCAGTTGCCATTCCTAAATGCGAATGTGCCATTTCCTTTGGCATGTCAAATCGTCCTCCCCATGTATTATCAGTAAAATTATAAACATCAACATGCGAATGTACCTATTATCCGCCAGAAGAAAGAAGATAAGAAAATAAGAGCCTGTTGACAGATACTAACATCGGCAAGTCTTCTTCATATCCATACTTGAATGTAACTAAGTCAACAGAAGAAATAAGAAATAAAAACAACAGCAGACCGATTAAGTCGGATCAAGTATGCTGAATTTACAGGATAATCTCCTATTCAGACATCAGAAAATTAGACCTAAATTTTGTTAGAAACTGAAAATCGGTTCTTTAGAGTTTTGGTGATAATTACACCACCTACACAAAAGTTCTTACAGGAAAACAAAATATTGCAGCAGGTTGCAAGATATTCAGAGAAATCCACATTACTTCTAAGTAATTTTGCTAGTTGTAAGACAATCAGGAAAGTGACACAGGCTCCATTGCCCTCGACCATAAAATAGGTTTGTGGAAGTTTGGATGGACATTTTTCTGTCAGGATGAAGAATCAAATGAAGAACAAACAGCTTTTCTAGATTCAGAGGCAATCTCTTAAATAAATCAGAATTTTGTAATTGCTAAAGCCTAAAGTAATAAATGGAACTTAGTGAGTAGATTTTTCTTTTTTAAATTTTTTTTAAGTACAACTGGGGGTGAGGGGATTTGAACTCAGGACCTCTTCTCCTCGGGAACATACAGATGCCAGTTGAGTTGAGCTGAACTCATGTTGGCGGTGAGTAGATTTTCCACAAAGAAAAGTTAGAAACTAGTAGCAATAGAACGGAAAAAAGGACAAATTCTCACTGAATCAATGGTGCCATATCCAGCAAATACGAATAGAAGATTCTTGATCTGTATTGCAGCACCATCCAAGCGAGGCACAGGAGCAGTTGTCATCTTCTTCCATGTTAACTCTGGAGCTGGCAGATCAGCAAAGGTTGCTGACAGGGCTCTCCCAGGATTAACGTCTTTGCCGCCTTTAGCAGCCTCTCCCTGCAGTAACCACAGAAGGGGGATAATTGAAAATAAAATTCAGATTGTTCAAAACTTTTGTGAGTGTCTGTTACCCTCATTATAAAAACGTGAACTGAAAGTCTATAATTATAGGATATAAATCTCAGGTAGTTTACACATATAGTTTTTTTATCCAATGAGTTTTTTTTTCTTTTTTCTTTCTTTTTTTTTTTAAAGAAACAAATGCTTTTATTGAAAAAAAGTGAAAGAGTACAAGGGCATATAAAAAAACCAAGTTCACAAGAAAACTCACTAAAGACAGCGTTCCCAACTAAGTAAGTTGTTAGCCAGAGAATAATTTTGATAAAAAATTATTATAAAAAAAATTGAAACTAAAGCCTAAAAGGGTGTGTTTGGGGTGGGGTTTTAGGGGAAAAGGATTAGGAAATTGGGCCAAACACGAATATGATAAATGGGGATTAGGGTTATCCTAATCCCTAATAACCCTATCTTATCCTCTCTTTTACTTTCTTACAACCCTACATTACCCTACCCAAATAACCCAATCCAAATTCTATTATTATTTTTTAAATTACTACAATCATAACCCTTCCCCCAAACACATATTATTATAACACTACTATCATAATCCCTCCTCCAAACGCATACTATCATAACACTACCTTTTATATTCTTTCCCCCAAACACATATTACCATAACACTACCAATAATAACATTTCCCTCAAACACATATTATCATAACACTAGGATTATCATAATCTTAGATCTTAGGATTATTATAATCCTTTTCCCCCATAACTCTTTCCCTCCCCCAAACGCACCCTAAAGAAAAACATGGAACCTCACCAGGGATCAAATTTCACTAAGATCACCATCCTCACCTCTAAATACTTTACCATTCTTCTCCCCCTAAAGATCCCACAACAAAGCGCACATCCCAACAAACCACAAGAAACAACTTTTTTCTTCGAAAGGTGGATGGAAGTGGAACTCCCTGATCATTGCAATTTGCACAAACATTCTTGACAACTAACAAAAGTCAAACTCTTGAAAAAAGCAGTTCAACACAAAACTAGCAAACTAACACTCCTGGTGACAATGATCCACGTTTTCTTCCACCTTCCGACAAAGGATACTCATACAATAGAAAACCATAATGAAGGTATCTTTCTCAAAAAGCTATTTATTGTGTTCACACGACTAAGCAAAACTTGTAATCCTCCATAAAACAGGAAAGACCAAATCGTCAGCAGGAGAGAGATCCTACAAAAGCCCAAAGAAAGACTTACAAGAAAAAAAGATGACTGAAGTCTACCTCACACCCATTGATCTTCCCAAAAATACATTTCCTTAACTTCCCCCCACAACACAACAAACAAGATGGAAAAGAAAAAAGGGAGCTCAAAAGAAATATTTCCAAAAATGATGTGTGTCTTTAACCCATGTCACCACCCATTCAAAGGGATGGCTTTGGATCATTGCTAACTCATAATGATCCAAAGTCATCTAGCTAACAGAGATTTGTTGTGCAACCTTAAACTTTTTACCTCTAACCTCCGTGTTCATGTGTCACCCCACAACTTCCAGTTGAACAAATGAAACACTTTCCCTTCCTCCACCCCTTCCCAAATAAAGTCTCTCATGAGACACTCAATGCACTTACAAACCGAAACTAGAACACAAAAAAAGGGAAAGATAATAGATAGGAATTCAAATTCCATTCACCACCGATCTGATTAGGTAAGTTGGAAAAATTTGGAGGAAAAAAAGTTCTTTCATGAGGCTAACCTTTTCCTAATCTTCTCAATCGGGGATCGCCAAAAAGAGATGACTCTCAGATTTCCTCCAAGAGGAAGGCCAAGGTTAAGGAAATTATCCAACTTCAAAGCCAATAAAACCTGCCCATCTATTGAGTTTTTCCTAATCAGAGTTGAAACCCAAAATCTGAAACTTGCTCCTATTTATTTAATGCCCTGACATTGCCTCAAAGAACCCCAAAATATGATTCATGATTAGCGAAGGCTCCCTTTTGCCAGAGCAATAGAACACATATCTGTGAACTAAAGATGAGACAAAGCCACCTCCTTGGATTCAGTATTAAAAGGTTTAAGAATGCCACCTTCGAATTTGACTTGCTTGAGGATGATACAACTTAAAACATCCTTGACTGGAAGGAACAGGAATGGAGATACAGGGTCCCACTGTCTCAAGAAGCCTTAATCGACCATTTGAGATTCCATTGACGAGGATCAAATCATTCACCTTCTTGACACACCCACATCCATATCCTTCATCTATGCCTGAAACCTTTCTTTTCCATCACCCTGTCCAAGAAGTCCAAATGATTATCATAAGTTGTTTCAAAGTTAATTTCAAAGAGCACTACTTCCTTCTTTTTGGCTCTATAATTCTCAATGACCTCATTGACTATAAGGGCTTGATGAAGAATTTACCTCCTACCTATAAAAGCTCCTTGCGCCTCAAAGATGGTTGAAGGGAGTAATTTCCTTATAGGATTTGCAATGACCTTAGGTAGAATCTTGTAAGCAATAGAGTTGACATAGATAGGTAGGAAATCCTTAACCCTATTTGCATTCTCCTTCTTAGGAATGATGCAAACTATGGTTTCTGATATTCTTTAATTTATTCTCGATAAAAGTTGTTGATTCTATATTTCTTTAAAAAGAAAAATAAATAAATAACCAACAACAGTGGTTTCCGATATACAAAAATTCAAGATACCTCCCTCAAAAAAATTCTTCAAAGACTCTTTCCAACTCAACCTTAACAAGATTCCAATGATCTTGGAAGAAAACCATGGAAAAGCCATCCTGGCCAAGGGACTTATACCTGTAACTCCCCAAGACAGCTTTTCTAATTTCTTCCAACCATTCCTTGTCGAAAAGAGACACTAATCAATACCCTGAACAAACGCTTTAGGAAAGATATCAAGCTTATAAAGATTTGAGAACACCAGCAGAACCTCCTCCTAAACCTCCTTATTATTACTCGTAGGCTTTATTTTTTCCAATGAGAGTAGCCAGACATAGTAGGAATACTTGTTCTCTTAAATTCTAATATAATCGGAAGACTAAACGTTCTAATTATATATCTTCCCAGCGTTTTCTCAATACAATGAAGTCGATGTAATCCACAAGAAATTATGGATACCAAATGGTCTGTAGAAAAAAGGTTAACCCACCAGAGTGGATAAGGGTTCACTCAATTCCTAAAGAAACAAAAATTCATAATATCAAATTTTAATAAACAGCGTAATATTAACATTATGAAAAAGAAGGAGAATCCAAATGAACAAAGAAGAGGGAAACGCCATGGCTAGTGCTAATCCTTCACATAAGAGTGAAAGCTTTTCAAGCCCATAACACAAATCAAATCAATTTTTTTTTTACTCAACTCAAGTATAGGTGCAATTTACCGGATACACCCATAAAACCAAGAGGGAAATCTGAGAAAAGAGAAACTGACCTTGGTGGGATTTGCTGAGTCTGGTTTAGTGGTAACCGGTATGCTGGTATCCGGGTGGTAAGGAGGAGCCCAATTGGATGCAATGGATAAGGAATAAGAAAAGCGAGATGAGGAAGCCCAGATATAGTCGGCGATGAGAGCAAATCCAAGAAGCGCCAAGCATATTAGCACCAACTTGAGTGATGCGTGCTTAGATGAGGGCCTTGCCATTTCTGATTGAAACCCAAATGAAAAGAGATGTTAGGAGATCTGTGAAACAGAGGATATGTATGTGTCCTCTCTCACCCCGTATGAAGATCTTGAACACATGACGATGATATGAACCACCATTAATGCAGCGCCATCTTCAACCTTTCGTCTGCGATCGGCTTTACTTGTTTTCACTGTTCATCTCCCACATCACAAACCGACGTTTTGTTGCCTCCCTTCGTTGAAGTCCTTTTTCTTTTTTGGTACGCATGACTTACTCTTGAAGGTGATTAAGTCATGAGTACAAAAAAAAAAAAAAAAGAAAGAATAAAGGAAGGCAACAGTTTGGATTACCCATAAAAAAAAAAAAAAGAAAACCATTTAAAAAATAAGGTGTTTTGTGTTAGAAGGTAATAAGGTGTTTTGTGTTAAAAGGTAAGGTGAATTATTGCTGTGCCGTGACGAACCACTGCCCTGAAAAAGCAATTTCGGCTGACTGTAGTGCTAATCGTTATGTCGTTTGCTCCCAAGGTTAACACAACGTGCACTCGTAGGAATAGAAACAAAGGGCTTATAAGGGCTCAAGAGGAAGAGAGGAAAGGGCTGACGAACCACTGCCTTGAAAAAGCAATTTCGGCTGACTGTAGTGCTAATCGTTATGTCGTTTGCTCCCAAGGTTAACACAACGTGCACTCGTAGGAATAGAAACAAAGGGCTTATAAGGGCTCAAGAGGAAGAGAGGAAAGGGCTGACGAACCACTGCCCTGAAAAAGCAATTTCGGCTGACTGTAGTGCTAATCGTTATGTCGTTTGCTCCCAAGGTTAACACAACGTGCACTCGTAGGAATAGAAACAAAGGGCTTATAAGGGCTCAAGAGGAAGAGAGGAAAGGGCTTATAAGGGCTCAAGAGGAAGAGAGGACACGTTTCACGTACAACCGCCTAAAAGTACGCCACGTAGGTGAATGCCTAGACTGTCTAAAAAGTAAAATAAAATTATATTCCTATCTTTCGCGCAAGCGCGGTTGCCCGAGCCCGACCGGACAGGCGGTGGCGCGCATGTCGTACAGGGTTATGCTATCACCACTAAACTTGGTTTGTAGTCCTCTTGAAAGATAGGAGTTTATATTTCCTTATCCTACTTCAAGATTTATCCATGTGGGACAAACTTGATGGTTTTACTATTTGGGCCAAGCCCAATAAGTCATTTCCAATAATCCCCCTCAAATGACTGCTATAGCAAAAGTTTTCGGGTAAGTGAAAAGAATGAGATGTGTTCTGAGCATAGAGGAGATATTAAGCTTAGGCACCAATATCCGAAGATTTGAATTGATGCGTAGTGAAGTAAGGCAACAACCTTAGTTAGAGGGAGTGAATTATATCTTGAACTCCTTGTAACACTTGGTTGAGACCCTTACGACATGCTTTATCTCTAGAAAAAAGCCTTTGTTTCTGCAACATAAACTTGTGCCTTTTGGCCATGCACATAAACCGAACCTCGGGTCGTCGTGAGAGCTCTAGAAAGAGACCTTTAAACTCTTTCATAGAAGGCGGCCCCACCTTCACTGTCACGTTATATGCTCCATCAAGTTTGTCAAGTCAAACCACTCAAAAGAGCTATGGAGACTTCATTGTCCATACTGATTATGAACTCACAGGTTTTAGATTATCCATCTAGTCCATTTAAGGACTATCCACACGATGGGCTATGGACCATCAAGTCTATCGCAACAGACCACCCAATAAGGGGCTATGGACCATCAAGTCTATCGCAATAGACCACCCATTTATCAAGTGCTATGGATCTCCGAAGGGCTTCAGGCCCATGTTCACAGAGGAATCTAATACCATTTTCCTTGTTAGTCCTTTGGTTAAAGGATCAGCCAAGTTCTTCTCAGATCGAACAAATTCCAAGGAGATGGTTCCTTCCTTTAGCAGTTGTTTTACTACTGCATGCCTAAGACGTATGTGTCTACTTTTACCATTATAAACATTGTTCTTGGCAGTACATATCGTGGCTTGCGAATCACACTGTATGGACACCGGTACAGATGTCCCCCACAATGGTACATCTCCTAGTAGATTTTTGATCCACTCAGCCTCCTGTCCTGCCAACTCTAGTGCTATGAACTCGGATTCCATCGTGGATCTGGCTATACAAGTCTGTTTTGTAGACTTCCAAGATATAGCTCCACCTCCGAGTAAAAATACATACCCACTAGTGGAGTTAACCTCATCATTGTCTGTGACCCAGTTTGCATCACAATATCCTTCTAGTACGGCAGGAAATTTGTTGAAGTGTAGACAGTAATCTATCGTTCCTTTAAGATATCTCAACAGATGGCGTAAGGCATCCCAGTGGTATCTATTAGGATTGTGTCTATATCTACTCAATCTACTAACAGCATATGCAATATCTGGTCTAGTGTAGTTCATTAAATACATCACACTACCTATGATCTTTGCATATTCTGGTTGAGACACACTATCTCCTTTATTCTTCTTAAGATGTTTACTAGCGTCAAAGGGAGTTCTCACAGGAGAAACATCAAAGGAGTTAAACTTCTTTAGTATTTTCTCTACGTAATGAGATTGACATAGAGACAAACTGGTTTTGTTTTTCCTGATTTTAACACCTAGAATTACGTCTGCTTCTCCCAGGTCTTTCATTTCAAAGTGTGACGAGAGAAAAAACTTAGTGTCAGTTATTAACTCCATGTTTGTTCCAAAGATTAACATGTCGTCAACGTATAGACATATTAATATGCAATCAGCTCCAACCATCTTTGAATAAACACACGTGTCAGAGGAATTTATTTTAAAACCATTGGTTATCAACGTATTGTTAAATTTTTCGTACCACTGTTTGGGAGCTTGCTTGAGACCGTATAGGGACTTTCTCAGTTTACACACTTTGTTTTCTTGCCCATAGATTTTAAAGCCTTCTGGTTGTGTCATATAAATTTCTTCTTCTAAGTCACCATTTAAAAAGGTTGTTTTTACGTCCATTTGATGAATAAGAAGATTATGTATTGCGGCCAAAGCAATCAAGGCCCTAATTGTGGTTATCTTAGTTACAGGGGAATAGGTGTCGAAATAGTCAACACCTTGTTTTTGGGTATATCCTACTACCACTGATCTAGCCTTGTATCTTTCTATTAATCCATTTGATTCACAAAATTCTTTAAGAGTTTTATCGGAATACTCACCACCTCTATCTGATCTTAATCTTTTTATCCTTTTTCCTAACTGATTCTCAGATTCTGCCTTGAATTTTACGAACATACTGATAGCTTCATTTTTTGTTTTTATCAGGTATATCTTAGTGAATCTAGAGTAATCATCAACAAAGGATACATAGTAGTTTTTACCTCCTCTACTAGCAGTGGTTCTAAAGTCGGCTAGATCTGAGTGAATTAATTCTAACAGCTCAGTAGTTCTATATTCAACTGGTTTGAAGGGCTTCTTATGGAATTTACTTTCTATGCAAACAGGACATTTACCAGTTTCATGCGTCTCAGAGGTATTAATGAGTCTCAAGTCTTTAAGTTTTCTAATTGATGCAAAGTTCACATGTCCTAGTCTACCATGCCATAAGTTTGCAGATTCAATCAAGTAAGCAGAACTGGAAGCATTTGCATTCATAGAAATCGTGTTTAGCACAAATAGACCATTAGACAGATACCCCTTACCGACAAAATCTCCATTTTTGGTGAGGACAACTTTGTCACCTTCTAGCACAATTTTAAGCCCGGCCCGATTCAACAGACTCCCAAACACCAGGTTCCTACGTAGGGAAGGGACATATAGAACATTACTTAAAGATAAAGTTTTGCCAGAAGTTAACTTTAAAATAACCTTCCCTTTCCCGATTACTCCTGCAGTGGCTGAGTTTTCCATGAACACGCATTCTCCATCAGCAGTGTCTTCGTAGTCATGGAGTAGTTCACGATTAGTGCAGAAGTGTCTCGAGGCTCCAGTGTCGAGGATCCAGTCCGTCTTGTTTTCTATCAGATTGGCTTCTACTATGGCTGCAATGATCTCACTGTCTTGCTCTGCTAGATTGGCTTGAGGTGTTGGTTTCTGACTTGGCCTCCCTTTTCTCTGGTTGCATTGGTATGATTTGTGCCCTTCCTTTCCGCACATGTAGCAGACCAGCTTTTTCTTCTTAATTTGTCCCCCAGTAGTCTTGAATTGTCTCTTCTCTGAGTTTTTCCCTTTATGTCCTTTTTCCTGCTTCGTTCTGTCTCTGTTCACAAAGGATGATTCGACTAAGTTAGCATTAACTGAATTTAAATTTTTGGAGGCTAACTTATCTTTCAGTCTGTTGGCTTCTTCCGTGCGCATATGACTGATGAGTTCCTAGAGCTTTAGATCCTTCTTCTTGTGCTTGAGATGATTACGGTAGTCATTCCAGGATGGAGGAAATTTTTCCAACAGGACATTTGCTTGAAGTATTTCGCACATCTTCATGCCTTCAGACAGGACGTTTGCCACCAAGTTCTCGTACTCATGTATTTGTTCCACGACTGGTTTGTCGTCAGTCATCTGGAATTGTAGCCATTTTCCAACTACATATTTTTTCCGTCCAGCATCATCTCCTCCATACCGTGATTCCAAGGTGCTCCAGATGTCCTTGGCAGATTTTTGGACTACGAAGAGGTCAAACATCGAGTCAGACATATGGTTTAACAGGTGTCCTCGAACGGTCTTGTTATCCTTTGCATATTTTTCAGGATCAATCACTTGGTCCTTCTTTACTTGATCAGTGACAGCAACAGTTGTAAGAGGCCCCGTAGATGATTTTGGATCAGAGGATGTTGACGTGGTAGTTGGGGGGTCAGATGTCGGGAGATCTGTAGTGAGGACATAATCGACTTCTAGTTGCTCAAAGAAGATTAGCAACTTTTGGGACCAACGGCGGTAGTTTGTTCCGTCGAGTGGCTCAAGTTTAGACAGGTCCGATAGGATTTTGTTGGAAGTCTTGATCGACATAATTGCTTTCAGATTGTTAGAAGGTAAGGTCGATTAGAATTATTGCTGTGCCGTGACGAACCACTGCCCTGAAAGCAATTTCGGCTGACCGTGGTGCTAATCGTTATGCCGTTTGCTCCCCAAGGTTAACACAGCTTCCCTGGTACGAACGTGCACTCGTAAGTATAGGGAATAGAAACAAAGAGCTTATAAGGGCTCAGAACACAGGGCGAATGAGAGGAAGAGAGGATTGAAGTAAATTGTGTGTTTTGATGAATGA
This sequence comes from Cucumis melo, assembly GCF_025177605.1. Taxonomy (NCBI): domain Eukaryota; kingdom Viridiplantae; phylum Streptophyta; class Magnoliopsida; order Cucurbitales; family Cucurbitaceae; genus Cucumis; species Cucumis melo. The sequence goes on along the minus strand of NC_066860.1, from coordinate 19,342,224 downwards.
GTGCTCTCCAATTTATAGAGGGGTGAGGGAGGAAGTGCATGGAGGAGAGTCTTTAACGGGAAGAAGGGGACGAGAGTGAACTTCGCAAAAGTCTGGCAGAGGGAACGTTAGATACGTTTCACGTACGTACGTTCGAACCGCCTAAAAGTACGCCACGTACGTGAATGCCTTGACTGTCTAAAAAGGTTACACGTGTCCCTTAGCTCCCAAAGAATAAAAAGTAAAATAAATTGCCCAAGCCCGAGCCCGTCCGACCAAATGGCGGCGCACGTGTGGGACAGGGTTATGTTATCACCACTAAACTTGGTTTGTAATCCTCTTGAAAGATAGGAGTTTATATTTCCTTATCCTACTTCAAGAGTTATCCATGTGGGACAAACTTGATGGTTTTGCTATTTGGGCCAAGCCCAATAAGTCATTTCCAATATTTTGGTAACTTTTCTAAGAAATGTGATTGAAAAATAATTAATTTGGAAGAAAAATCTCAAAAGCAAATTTTAAGAAAGTTATGCATAGAAACGCTTATAAAATGTAATCAAACAAGTAAGTGTTTAAAATTTAAACTCGTTTTAAAGGAAGTGTTTAAAATTTAAACTCGTTTTAAAGGAAGTGTTTAAAATAAAATGTATTCTTAAAAAAAATTTTTTTAATAGATAATCCAAATGCACTAAATTCTATGACACTTGCCAACTTATAAAGTATAATTTTTTGCTCAAGTTATTGGCCATATTCAATAAATACAAATACATCGTGATCGCGATTAACCCTACAACTCAATGAAGTTTCCTATCCCTAGCCTAATTTAACAAAACGTGATGATTTAAACCTAACTGGACGTTCCAAAATATATTCATGATAGCGATGACCCTTCCCACCCAATCATTTTCACAAATCTCGTGTAACACAAACACGAGAGAAATGTATATTTACACCATGGGTTTAATCGATGTAGCAACAAGGATGAACCAGTCACCCTAATATTTGCTTAGTCATGACCTAAGTTCCAAGCCCATTTCAAAACATCATTTTTAGGCAATTTTATCCTAGTCTCTCGACTTAGGGAAGCCCATTAAAACACGAAGGTTTAGCACTTGCCTGATTATATTAGAATAAGTCTAATAGGGATTTATAAATTAAAAAGTTTGAACTTCAATCCAACTTCATTTCACCAATTTCGACCATTGTGGACCAAGTACGCTCAGCTTTCTGAAGCTTCTTCTTCTTCTTATCGGGGTTCCCACTTGTGTTTACCCTCATAAGTAGATTAGTCATGAATCACTTTTTCGATTACTATTGTTTTCGATTTTCTGGATTTGCATTATTAATGTAATAAAATCTTTTGTAATATATTATTTGTTTCCTTATTCATCATATAGGTCTTTGTATTTATCCCCCTTTTTCCTTGATGTAATACACACAATATTATATTTAATAAAATACAGCACATGGTATCAGAGCTTTTAACCTAAGTCACTGTTCAGCTGCCGCGCCGCCGCCGCCACCTATCCGATGCCTGCGTTTCTTCTGTCTCCGCTGCACTTTCTGATCTTCGAAGTCACGTTCCCCATCGTCATCTTTTCATTCTAAGCCTCACCAAGACGAAGACAGATCCATCCTTCATGCGTCAGTCTGTTCGCGCGTTCGAGTTGTTCTCCGTCCAAGCTTGGCCGCAAGCGAACCAAAGCCGACCTTCGATCTCATTTTTCAGTACCCGTTTCTCTGATCTCCATCTGCAGCATGCCCCGATCTCCGTCTACAGCATGTCCCGATCTCCGACCTCCGATCTCAACTCCCTGTTCTTCGATCTCCATGAAATCTAGCCAAAGCCAAACTCCGTTCTCAGTTCTCCATTTGGCCTCATTACTCATCGCTGTCGTGATTTCTGTTCAACCCTGCTTTTCATTGCTGCTGCTCTCTGAATTTTATTTCTTGTGCAGAACTACTGCTTACCAATATTGTGTTTTGTTTATACGATAGCAGACTTATTTCTTTATTATGAGTAGATGGAGAAAAGTGAAATTTCTTTTCAATTAGCACAATTCTTGATGGCTCTAATTATATTACATGGGAAAATCAAATGAAAAGTTTTTTAATTGGACGAAAATTATGGTGTATTGTCACCGGCGATATAACCAAATCGACCAAACAAGACAAAGAAGATGATAGCAAATTTATTGAACGTCTTGAAGAATGGGACAGCAAAAATCATCCGATTATTACCTGGCTTAGTAACACTTCAATCCCTGTTATCCATACACAATTTGATGTGCATCAAGTAAAATTGTATAGTTGACAATAAAAAACCGTCAAGTAAAATATTATATTTGATTCAAGTAAAATCGTATACTTGACTCTTTTTTACACTTCAAGTAAAATTGTATAGTTGACACTAAAAAACCGTCATATATTTAACGTTATGTATATTGTTTAATAATATATATTAAATATACAAATTTTCTATTTTCTGTTTCCTGTATTTGGTACATTCCTTTCCAACCAATAGTTAGACAACAAAAAATGACAAATAAACCAATAAACCAACAATCATTTCATTCTTCTCCTTAATATATCATCAACAATTACAGAATTCCAATCCATAATATAAACCAACTAAAATTTCCTATATATGGCCTATTCCAAAATCAACAATAATAATAGCTATCCTTATATAACCAAAGACATGTGTTGTATACCAAAACTAAAGTCTATCCCTTTGCATCTATTGCCTCATCTATATAAGTATAATGACTATGAACAAAACATTTACACAAAAAAGGTTATGAGCATTCTCATATGTTAGCCATTTACAAAATTAAGATCACATCTAGGTGTCTATCATATGTACCGAGTTAAAAATTCAGTCCACTCCACTCGTATTTCATCCAATTCAAGCTGTGAGTATGAGTTTCTCCTATCAATCTGTACAACATAAAAAGTTAAGTAGACATTTTGTTAAAAAAAATAAGTCACATATTATACTATTTATAACGTTACAATGTAAGTAGTTTAAAAACATACCGCATCAGTAATAATGTTTGTGTCCTTACTCACGATTTCGTGCATATATCTCATGACATAATATCCACATTCAACAGTACCTACTTGTAAAGGACACTATAACCCAAAACCAAATAACAATGCATATTAGGTTATGTGCTAAATTAAATTGTAAATAATTATATATATATATTTACCTTTTATCGCTTTCCAAAATGTTGTTTTTCTAGTCTTGTTCAAATTTTTCTGAGATTGGAAAATCGTCAAGGCCCTACATTTCCCAAGTATAGTATAAATCAAAATGAACTAATTTGTTTATCGATTAAAAAAAACGTAAACAGAGTTAGCTTACATATTCGTTACGTATTTAATATCATCTCGGGAGCTTGTTCTCAATCAGTCAAGATGCTACACCACATCATCATATAGATTAATGACTACTAATGACCAATGATCCCTAAATGAAATATATATGCAAGTAATTAGTATTGGTACTAATGCAAGTTTAAATTGATAAAAATTATACTTATCTAGGAATACTTACGCAAGATTATAAGGAACAACAACCAATTGATCTTGTTTGGAAGTCATTAATCCACTACAAAGGTTTCGAGCTCTAATCTCTCGAGTACTATGGCCAGTTGAAATAAGAGATGGATCTACTAAAACGTACTTTAAAACCTTATTCAAATCAATAATGAGTGAGTATAAGTACCTACAATAAATTAATTGCATACATCAACCTACTACTAATTAAAAAGTGTGAATATATATATCATAAAGAAGTAACATTTACTTACATAATATAAGCCACCATTGATAAAGTCTTAACTTTTTGCATGTTGCAAAAATCAATAACATCTTCTCGCAAAACGTAACTCTTTCGAGGTATACCAAATAACTCAAGAGGTAGTTGAAATGAAAAACTAGACCCATCAACAATTACCCTTTCAGCATATCTAAGAATATACTTCAATTGAATTGGTAGATTGGATGGTTCACTAGTAACTTCCACCTCCTTTGTCATCGGCTTTAAAGCTTTTACCTAACACAAGTAAGTAACAATCTAAGAACTCATATACCTAAAATTGTTTATTTACAATCCACCTTCACATTTACCTCATTCTTTGATATCGATGGCCTAGTAAGAATCACTTCCTCCTTTTTCACTTCCTCCTCTTCTACGACCTTCTTCTTTGATGTAACTTTGATGTAACTTATGTAGGTTACAGCAGGTCGGGTGCGACGGCGGCAGTTGGCGTGTGCGGGTTATAGCGGGGTGCGGAATCTGTTGGTGCGGTGATTGGCGTGTGCGGGTTACGAGCGACGTGTGCGGGTTATGGTGGGTCGACGTCTTCTGGTGCGACGTCCAAAGGTGGCGGTGAGATTGGAGATGGAGGCTTGAGATGGATTTGGAAGAGAAAGGGGGAAAATGAAAAGGCTTAGGAGGGAAATTTGAATAAGTTAATTTATTTTAATAAATTGTTTTATTAAAATAATTTTTAATAAGTTTATTTAATGAAAGGATGGAATAAATGGTATTTTTATACTTTTTATTTTTTTATTTTTTATTTTTTATATTTAACATTTCCAAAATATTTTAAATAAAAATGTAAACTATACTTGACAATTTTTTTCACGTCAAGTAAATATTACCTATACTTAACGCAGCCACAACGTCAAGCAAACTCTGCACTATACTTGACGTTAATAAACCGTCAAGTACAATCTCTACTATACTTGATGTAAAATAAAACGTCAAGTAAAACTAACGTAAAATTATTCGACATTTTTATTTTTCTTCATACTATACTTGACACGGATACAACGTCAAGTAAACTCTTCTTTATACTTAACGTGGAAAAAACGTCAAGTAAAAGCCAACGTAAAAAAGTTCAAAAATTTCCGTAAAAACCCAGCTTTTTGAGACTATACTTGACGTTTTTTCTTTAAAATAGTCAATACTTACGTTTTTTTTACTAAAAACGTCAAGTATATAAAAATACTTAGTGTCAAGTAAAGTAGATTTTGTAGTAGTGTGCTTTTAAAAATGCTAAGGAGTTATGGGACTTTTTTATCTACATGATTTAAATTCACCGGATTAGCTCATTATTATCAGCTGCACAATAGCCTTGTAAATCTCAATCAAGAAGTTGGTCAATTGGTTAATGAATATCTAGCGGCGCTTCAACCCATCTGAACTCAACTTGATCAAGCTAAAATCAGTAAAGAACATCTTCGTCTTATTAAAGTTCTTATGGGACTTCGTCCAGAATATGAACCTGTTAGGGCTACCTTATTACACCGCAGTCCCTTGCCCTCATTGGATGTAGATATCCAAGAGATATTATTTGAAGAAAAACGTCTTGGCATCAATCTTTCTAAACATTCTGATGTTGTTCTTGCAGACACTTATTCACCATCTGGAGCATCAAGCACATTTTGTCAGAATTGTAAGCTCACTGGTCACAATTCATTGATTGTCTTAAAATAGAATGCAAGTGCTGCCATAAGCCAGGTCATATTCTGGATAACTGTTCCATAAAACCGCCTCAACCTTGAAGCTATCCTACAAGAGCAAAGAACTTTACTAAACCTGGTACCTCCTCTGTTGTTGTTGCTGCTTCAGATGATTCCACCACCCCCCATTTTCAGATAAGTGATCTTCAAAGCCTATTAAATCAGTTAATTTCATCATCTTCCTCTGCACTTGCTGTCTCATCAGGTACTCGATGACTTCTTGACTTTGCCTGTTGCAATCATATGACATCTAATTATTCTCTTATGAACACTCTTAGTCCTGCTAAATCTTTACCATCCATTTGTGCTGCTGATAACAATTGTATGAACATCACTCACATTGGCACCAATAATACCCCCAGTTTAAATCTTCCTCATACTTACTGTGTCCCAAACTTAACTTTTAATCTAGTGTCTATTGGTCAACTGTGCGATCTTGGCTTAATTGTCTCTTTTTCTCTCAATGGTTGTCAGATTCAAGATTCGCAGACAGGATAGACAATTGGGACGGGTCGCAAAGTGGGAAGATTGTTTGAGCTCCTATCACTTCAGGTTCCTCCTCCTTCATCCATCTCTACTCCTGTCACTGATTCTGATACATATCAGTGGCATCTTCGTCTTGGTCATGCTTCTCTTAAAAAACTGCGTCATTTAATTTCTATTAACAGTTTAAGTAATGTTACCAAGTTTGTCCCTTTTAATTGTTTAAATTGCAAACTTGCTAAGCAACCTGCTTTGTCTTTTTCTCCATCCACTTCTATATGTGATAAACCTTTTGATTTAATCCATTCAGACATTTGGGCTCTTGGCCCTACTACCATTGTCCATGGTTTTCGCTATTATGTTTTATTCATTGATGATTTCTCTCGATTCACATGGATATATTTTCTCAAACACCACTCTGAATTATCTCGCACTTATATTGAGTTTGCTAAAATGATTCACACTCAATTCTCTTGTCCTATCAAAACCCTTTGCACTGACAATGCCTTGGAGTATAAAGACTCCATTCTTCTATCTTTTCTCTCCCAACAGGGCACTCTTGTTCAGCGCTCCTGCCTTCACACTTCTCCTCAAAATCGCCGTGCTGAGAGCAAACATCGCCACATTCTTGACTCAGTACGTGCCCTCCTTTTTACTGCCTCATGCCCTGAGAAATTTTGGGGTAAAGCAGCTCTTACATCCGTCTATACCATCAACAGACTTCCTTCCTCTATTCTTCAGAACATCTCTCCATTCGAAAGATTATATGGTACTCTTCCCAACTACTCTAACCTTAAAGTCTTTGGTTGTGTGTGCTTTGTTCTCCTGCATCCTCATGAACACACAAAACTTGAACCAAATGCCCGCCTTTGTTGTTTCCTTGGCTATGGCACAAAACATAAAGGTTTTCATTGTTGGGATCTTCTTTCCAATAGACTTTGTATATCTTGCCATGTCACATTTTGGGAGCATACTATGTTCTCTCGCTTGTCCTCCCTCCACTCCTCCTTCTCTAGTCCTCAACCTTTATTCACCGATACATCTGATGAACTCTTTTCTCTTTTTGAGTCCACTCTTGATACCGAACTTGCTCAATCTGCACCTACTTCTGCAAACTCAAACCAATCATCTGTCTCTGATGATGGTCCTGAACCTACTCTAGACACCCCTCCTCGTCGTTCTACTCGGGTAAGGGAACCTCTCATCCATCTTCAAGATTATCACTGTTTTTTCACTATTGTTTTCTTTGTTGAACCTACCTCTTATCAAGAGGCTAGCACTGACCCTTTATGGCATAAAGCGATGAATGATGAATTACAGGCTCTTGAAAAGACACACACTTTAGACTATGTTGACTTACCTCCCGATAAAAGACCCATTGGCTGCAAGTGAATCTACAAGATAAAGACTCACTCTGATGGTACTATTGAGTGTTATAAAGCTCGTCTTGTTGCAAAAGGATATTTGCAAGAATATGGTATTGATTATGAAGAAACATTTACTTTTGTGGCTTGTGTGACGTTTGTTCGAAGTTTGTTACCTGTTGTTGCTGCCAAGCAATGGCCTCTTCTTCAGATGGATGTCAAAAATGCTTTCCTTAATGGGACTCTTTTTGAAGAAGTCTATATGAAGCCTCCTCCTGGTACTTCTCCTCCTCCTCACAAGATGTGCCTCCAACATCGAGCATTATATGGTCTGAAACAGGCCTCACGGGCTTGGTTTACCACATTTAGCTCTACCATCACTCAACTTGGATTTTCTTCTAGCCCTCATGATATTGCACTCTTTACTTACCACACACCCTAGGGTATTATTCTTCTTCTCCTTTATGTTAATAACACGATTATTACTAGTAATAATCTACAAGCCATATTTGATCTCCAACATTATTTGGGTCAACATTTTGAGATGAAAGACCTTAGGTCTCTCAACTACTTTCTTGGTCTTGAAGTCTCCCGGCGCTTAGACGGGTATTTCTTATCTCAAGCCAAATATGCCTCGAATCTCTTAGTTCGCTTAGGAATTACTGACTCCAACACATCTTCGACGCCATTAGATTCCAATGTTCATTTGACCCCTTATGATGGTGTTCCTCTTGAAGATGTGAGTCTTTATTGACAACTTGTTAGCAGTCTTATTTATCTAACATTGAGTTGCCCAGACATTGCATATGTTATTCATATTGTCAATCAGTTTATGGCTGCTCCTAGAACTATTCATTTACTGTTGTGTTACGTATTCTTCGCTACATCAAGGGAACCTTGGGGCATGGACTTCAGTTTTCTTCTCAATCCTCTCTTGTCTTATCTGGCTACTTTGTTGCAGATTGGGTTGGGGATCCCACTAATCAGCGTTCTACAACAGGTTACTATTTCTACTTAGGTGATTCTCTAATTTCTTGTCATAGTAAGAAATAAAGTGTTGTCTCTCGTTTCAGCACTATATCAGAATATCGTGCTCTTGCTGATGCTAACGTTGAACTCCTATGGCTTCGTTGGCTTCTTGCTGCAGCAGGGACCCACTTTTATTCATTGTGATAATCGTAGTGCCATCCAAATTGCCCACAATGATGTTTTCCATGAACGTACAAAGCACAACGAAAATGACTGTCACTTCATTCGTCATCATCTCTTGAGCAATACACTTCTTTTGTAACCTGTCTCCACCACTGAATGACTAGCAGATATCTTCACCAAGGCTTTACCATCTACCCACTTCAATCAGTTACTTACCAAACTCAAGCCAACCGATACTCTACCACCTTGAGTTTGAGGGAGGGTATTAATGTAATAAAATCTTTTGTAATATATTATTTGTTTCCTTATTCATCATATAGGTCTTTGTATTTATCCCCCTTTTTTTCTTGATGTAATACACACAATATTATATTCAATAAAATACAACACATGCATAATTTGATCCGTTAAAAAAAAAAGAGAAGTAATAGGTATTTTCTATTTGTAACTTGTCATTTTAGTTTGAAAGGGTAGGGAAGAAGGGAATGGTCTTACGCTGATGATGAAAAATATGCATAGATATGAGTGTTTGGTTGACTTATATACAGTGTTCAATAGTCCTCTTGTACATTACATCCTAAAAAGAGAGATGGTTGATGATCGAGTTGGCGTCATTAGTTCCGTGTAGCTGGGAAGGTTGTGACTTTTACTAAAGAAGATTTCACCTAATCACTAGCATATGGTCATCTCCCTTTATCAGTGATGTTATCTAGTTTGATAGCAGCAATTATTATCTATAAGACAAATTCTACTCCGTTCGGTACAAACCTAATAAAATTATGAATCTATGGTGTTTGAGTTACATTAAACCTCAAGAAATAACCTAAAAATCTATAGTATATAGATAAGGTTGGGTGTTTTATCCTAGTAATACTATGGATATGACCCGTCTTATAATAGTTACACATAGTTTGATTCAAATCGTTCATGATGAGGCATGTAAGTGGGATATCATATACAAAGAGCTTGTATAAGACTGAACAACAAAATATCTAATCTATCTTTACAAATTCGTTAATTAATGAGATTAATATGTCATATGATGGTCATGTATAAGATCTTTAATCTTGAATGATTTATGAACTTTTTATCTATGAAGCCAGTGTTTTGATTTGCATGAGTAAAAGTGGCATGAGTTGTGGACTATTATTGTCACATCCTTTTCTGGAGCCCCCTCTCCATAGCCCCAAAAAGCGAGGGCTAGCAAGCATTGTCATACTTTGACAACACTCACCAACCAACTAAACTACGTAACTCAACGACCTCAATACTAACATTGCATACACTAAAATAAAGCCAACACAATCTAAATCCTCAATAAGCTTAAACCAACTCTATTATAACTACTACAGACACTCAACGTAAACATAAACTTTACCAAAAACCCTTAGGCCCATGACATCTAACTTATGCTAAATGCATACACATGCCAACTACAAAAAGAATAACCTTAGTTCACCAATAACAGTTATAGGGCAGGCTCGACACAATGATCACTGCCTAGAAAGCTATGAGAAAACATTTTGAAAGAAATAGTTAAGAAACTCAGAACCATTTGGTAACATTCTCATTCTCTGTTTCTTGTTCCTTGTTTCTTCTTTTGTTAGAATGGGAACAAGAAACATAAATGTATTTGATAACTGTTTTTGTTTCTTGTTTCTTAAAAAAATGAAATAAAAACAGAAAATGTATTTGATAATTGTTTCTTATTTTTTTTCTTAATATATGTCTTACATTAAACATAAAAAAGAAAATTATCAAAAGTTTATATCGTTTAATACAAACAAGTCCAGTGCACAAATAAAAACAATAACATAAACATAAATAAAAACAATATCATTTAGTTGGCTTCTCATAAAATTCCAACAAGTTTTTGTAAATATTGTGGTTGGTCGATTTTCTTTTGCAATTTCTCTTCATCCATTAAATCTACAAATAAAGCTTCACTCTTGTCTGACCATGGTTCCTCACTTCTTAATCCATCAATTTCAACATCATCCGTTACAAGAAATCGGGGCATCACTGACGCACAAAAAGGTGTCAGAAGACAGGACGTCGGGATAGAGGCCTTTCCTCGACATTGTTTTATCCACGTCGGGGAAAGGCAAACAAAATATTTAATTATTTACATTTCTTGATGTCTCCTCCAAGGCGTCAAAAAACAAGAAGTCAATCTCGACGTCTTGATGTAGTGCGTTAGGAATGGTTAACAATTAAATAATATATAACTTTTCTCACGACGCATCATGCATGGCATCAAGAATGGACTTCACTTTTCTTGATGCCATTAGCAATGCGTCGGTAATGGAAGGTGTTATTTTCAACGCACTACAGAAGGCGTCAGGAATTGTGAAAAATTAAATGTCATATTGTTATTCACGACACGCCATGCATGGCATTGGGAATAGGTTTATTTATTCTTAATGCCATTAGTAATGCGTCGGTAATGTGTGTGGCTATTTCTGACGCATTACTAATGGCATCAAGAACAATGGGGATCTTTCAACATTTTCGTGGTGCATCGAGAGTTTTCCTATAAAAAGATGCTTCAGTTCTATAATTCACAGAACCAAAATGAAGAGAAGAGGAGAGAAACAAAAAGCGAAGGAGGAGAAGAGGAAGAGAGTCATCGTTGTGCTGTCATCCCTCACCGTCGTGCCCTTATCGTCGTTCGTCACCGTCTACCGTCGCTCGTCCTTATTTTGGTAAGTATTTTAGTTTAAATGTTAGTTTTGTTTAGGGTTAGTTTAGTTTAGTTTTTTGTTCTATAAAATAAGTTTTAGGATTTTGATTGTTGATTAGTTTTAAGAATTTGATTGTGAATGAGTTTTAGGATATTTTTTTTGAATAGATTTTGGTTTTGAAGTTGAAATTTTGAATGGTGTGGGTTGAAAATTTGAAGGGGGTTTATTTGAAAAATTGAAGTTGGGGAGTTATATTGAATTGAAAATTTGAGGGGGAGCGGGGCTTAAATTGAAAATTTGAGGGGGTTAGAGTAAAAAATTAAAGGGGGGTTGTAATTAAAAATTGAGGGTGGTCGTATTGAAAACTCGAAGGGGTAGGAGCTGTTATTATTTTATAAATTTTGTAATTTGTGGTTGAAATTTGTTTTGGCTATCCTGCAGTTATAGTAGCCTTTAGTTCAAATTTAGTTTTTTATTTCTTAGTAGTTTTGAAGTTATTTGTTGTTGATTTATTGTGACTATCTTGCAGTTATGATAGTCTTTTTAGTGCCAACTTAGTTTTGAATTTGTTAGTATTTCTGAGGGTTTGAAGTTGTGGTAGATAGCTTGTAAAGTATATATGTTGGAAGGGATAGGTAGATTGTAAAGATTGAAGTTGTTTGTGATTAGCTTGTGGTGGCTATCCTATAATTATGATAGCTTCTATAGTTTAAACTTGGCTTTGGTGAAAAGTTTGAGAGATTGTACATTGCTTATTTAGAGGAGTAAGTTTAGGGTGTGAGAGGAGAAATATACGACTAATCAAATCTATTTATGTTTTAGGAGCTTTAAGATGGACAAGGGTTGGATGAAACTTAAGAATAAGTTTTTCGTTGACTATAGAGAGGGAGTTACCCAATTTTAAAGGTTGCCAAGTTTCAAGTCGATGATTACGGACCAATAAGGTGTCCATGTAAGAGATGTATGAACTCAAATTGGAACTCATTAGAGGGTGTGAAACGACATTTACTTACTATTGGAATATCCCCTACTACACAGAATGTGCGTATCGTGGAGAGTCAATTAACTTGAATAGAGGTATAGAAAACTTTGATGAAGGAACTAGTATTAACCCTTTTGATGAAAGAATTAGTAGTAGCCACTTTCATGAAGAAGATGAAATATTTGGTATGCTGAATGACTTACAAGCTCTGATTGAACAGAAAGAGGAAATAGAGGAAGATCGTTCTGAGAATGAAGTGTCGTGCAATATTAGGGCAAATATAGAACAAGATACAACAAATATATTTCAGGACTTATTGAATGAAGCACGTAGTGAGCTGTACCCTGGTTGTTCAGAATTTTCCTCCTTGAATTTTTTGGTTAAGTTGATGCACGTCAAGGTTCTCAACGATTGGAGTAACAATCATTTGACATGTTGTTAGAACTGTTAAGAGCAGTGTTTCCAATGTATAGTGGTACTATCCCTAGTTCATTTTATAAAGCCAAACAAAAACTGTGTGACTTAGGCTTGGGATATGAGACTATTCACGCGTGCAAATACGACTATGTATTGTACTGGAAGGAGTTTGGCGATTCGCAACATTGTCCCACATGTGGCGAGGTTTGGTACAATGGTTAATCCTAACATAGGAAAAAAAATTATGCATAAGGTATTGCGCCACTTTCCGTTGATACCAAGGTTACATGGATAAACGTGTTGAAACAGATGATGCGTTGAGATATCCAACTGATGCGGAGGGATGGAAGCACTTTAATTGTGAATTTCCTAATTTCGCTTCTGATCAACGGAACGTTCATTTAGGGTTAGCTTGAGATGGGTTTAATCCATTTGGTCATATGAGTATCTCGTACAATATGTGACCTATTAGTCATATGAGTTGGTGTAGAATGGCATACGCGACTTGTTAGGAGACATTCGTAGTTTTTTTCCTATGTATTTTTTTCGAACATTTACTATATTATGTACTTTTTGGAACATTCGTAAACATACGAAATTGTTTTTGAATTTGGTATTTTATATAATTATTTACTAATTTATTGCTTATTTTCTATAATTTGATTCGATTTATTTCAAATTAGAATAATACTATTGAATAAAAAACAATTCAAAAAAAATAAAAAATATTTTAAAAATATTCCCCGATGTAGCTTAGACGTTGGGAATTGGAAACTCTTTTCGATGCACTTAAAATAGCATAAAGAACACAATTTTCAACGTTGCGTCAGGACAACATCGGGAACGGTCATTTTTCAACGTCTTGACAACATCAGCAATAGTGACGTCGGGAGACATCCATTCCTGACGTCGTGTTGGTAGAGCGTCAGGAATAGGTCTCTTGATGCATTTCTCTTGACACACTTTCCGACGTTGCTTTCTACATCGAAAAATCAGTTTCCGATGTATTTCAAGCCGACTCTAATGCTTTTATGCATTGGGAATACCCCAACTTGTTGTAGTGATCGACACAACGTTGTTCAGATGATTTTTGTGACATCTAGAATGTAATATTGATTTTAAAATTAGTTATTATGTCCTCAATACTCAGAATTGAAAGAAACAAAACATAATTTAACCTTTAACTCTACTACCTATGATGGTTTAGAGAAAAATGAACAATATAAGAACGTGCCTTGAACAATACATATTCACAAATCACCTAATAATCAAATTAATTACAAATCCAAACAAAAAAACTAATATTCAAACCGCTTTCTAACCAGATTCAACAACACTTTCCCAAATGATAACGAGTTACATAACCAACTTAAGCTAAAGTCAATCAAACCATTTCTTGAAACAAAATAACTCAACTAAAGTCTACTAGAACTGCCTAGCTCAAGGGCCACCATAGCTCAAAGAGCTACTTTAATTCCAACGGTGACGTCGATATATAGCCACCTTTCCTTTATAAACACAGTTCTCAAAACTCTTTATCACATAAACTCAACAAAAGGCACGAGTCCAATAACTTACTTCTAAAATATGCCTTGCATCTCACATGGTAACATCAATCAACGTGAGGAGTATCTACACATGCTTACCAAATATAAACTCTTACCATTCATATGTTTCAGCGCAAGCAAGTTATTAAAAATAATTTCTAGATCAAACTATAAAATCCTAAAACAAAAAAGAAAAAAGAAAAAGACTGAATCTAACGTCAAACAAATAAGAAATATACCAATATATACATCAAAAGGAAGCCAACCAAGAAAGCTTTATTTGGGCAACTTTTCTGTTTCAACTTATTTAATGCAAGTCTTGTTTCCTAATGAGCTAGGTAAAACCATCATTCCAATTTTGAGCCCTCTTTTTTAGTTTTTATGGAACAACATCAGACTACTTCTATTCCATATAACATAGGCAAGAAATTGAAAAGACCAAGATTAAAAAAATCACGATTAAAGAAATTGGGTACAAAAAAAGATTGTGACAACTTGAGCGCAACTTGAAGTAGTCACCAACCCCATTTTTATACTTTAAATAGAGATACCATGTGAATTTAGAAAACCACTTTACATCACAATAACAACTATTGATTTATCTGTGAAAACACATCCTCAGGTGCAAAAAAAGACTACCTGTGGGTAAAAAACTTAAGTCAAAGAAGTGAAGTGAAATAAACTATACCAAAGGTACATCTGAAATCATAAAACATATCCTAAGGTGAAAATGAAAGCAGCCTTTTATTAAAGCAGTCAAATTAATTCAATCCCAATTCGCAAGCACACTTGAAAAATATGTGAGCACGACAAATATTCGATATACGATTCTCATATCAAGCTTATGGAATTCAATTTCTTTCAAAAACTTTGACAAATAAGAACAAAAATCACTACGAAACTTTCAATCAAGAATTTGCTACAAATGGTACTTTTAAAATCAAAATCTTAGCGGCAAATAAATTTGTATTTCAAACAAATTTGTATTTGCTATAAATCAATGAATGACTATTTCATCAAACATGCTTTTCTAAATAATTATGCTCAATGCTTTATTTATTTATTTATTTATTTATATATATATATATATATAAATAAATAAAGAAGGGATTTGGAACAATCATTTTTCATCTTCTTGTCTCTTCTCCATGTTGAAATTAAAATTCAAACCCATAAGCAAACATGAATTTGTAGGTTACATATTGAAACCGAAGGTTCCAATTAATATTAATCAACTCTATGACTTAATAATAAGTAATTGAAAAGGTTAAAAACTCATCATTAAAGCCAATGAAAAAGGATGAAATCTCTTCCCATTCTAAATCCTCTAAATTTTTCTCTTAACATTTCAAAATTTAGAACAAATTATATAGAGCATCTTTTTCTTCCATTCCTATAAATAGTTTCAGTTATTTATAAGGAGTTTTATTGCTTTGTAAAAAAAGAATCGTATCAAATAGCTTTGATTGAAGGTGTATCTTTATTTTAGATTTTTTTTTGTTGGTCTTATGACATGATTTAATTTTGTTGTTTAAAAAGGTTTTTATTTGTAAAGGAAATTATTCCAAAACATGCACTTTTAGTATTACTTTTGTACCAAATTTATCTTATATTATCTTACTACCTTAAAATGTGGCTAATTAGATGATCATTTTTTATTGTCGAAATGATAATTCTTTAATTTTATTTATGTTATTTATTTCATTCTTGTTTATTTAACATATCTTGTATTCTTATTGTTTAACAAGTTTTATAATTAATAAATAATGTGTTTCTTAAAACATTTAACCTTAAATTTACAATACTATCATTTGTTTTAAAACATAAAATTTGTTATTGAATATTTTTAGTTAGGTTGGTAATTAAAAAAAAACCACTCACTTACTCAATGCAATGGGTCTTTTTTAAAAAACGAAAATGACTTATTAAAGTTAAAATGATAACTATTATCGTTAATAAAAATAAAATAAAACATTGATTATGAAAAACAGTAAAAAATACCCAAGGACCCTTCAGTTAAGACTGCAGCTAATAATGTTAGTAATAACTTGTGAGACAGTAGAGAAGATTAACACATGAGACTTTGATAACCCAGTTCGGCAAATATTGCCTACATCTGGCGAGCTGCGTACAACTCAGATAAGTAATTTTATTAATATTCACCATAGACACCAAAACATCAATACAACTAATGTGTACTTCTCAAGACTTTTTAACTATATGACATGTGTATTAACATCAGACTCCAGACTCCCCCTGGGATAAGGATGGCTCCCGTCAACAACGTCTGACTTTAAGCTCCCCCTAAACGTATGCGTGAATCAACTATGAATCAAACTCACCACAGGTTCATTCTGTATATTACTCATCTGCAAACTCAACTTTAGGTAATCATGTTGCTTTATAAATCATAAGATCAAGCTACCTTTTGTTACGGCGGCTTCAATGAAAAACCAGATGTTACTTCTTGCGTCAACAACGAAACTTTTCTCTATTTTTTCTGCGCGTCCAGCACGTCTTCAAAACTCATATATATACATATGTGTCCAGATATGTATAAATCTTTTATCTTTAATAAGATACCAAAAGAGTAGGAACTTATTTTATTCTTAAAGATAATTAGAAAGATTCCCAAAATATAGGAGAATCAATTACTCATTGAATATCTTTTCTTTTAAACAAATCATATAATTAAAAGATATTCTGTTAGACAAAAACACTTCAACAAACTCCCCCTTTTGTCTAAAAGGAATTTCTTTTATGGTTCAACACAATACTACCACAAAGTCAACTGTTAAGACAAACAGATGATACCAAGTCATGACAGTCAGCACTCAATTAATGTGTTATATACCATAATCTTCAGTTCTTAGTGAAACAGAGTCATTCATTAAAAGAACTTTCTCATAACAGAAAACAACAAATTTTATCAACTACATCTGTCACAAAACAAATCCTACAGTCATAAAAAAAACAGAACCAGAACAACCCAAAACAATATCCATTTCAACCCAAAACCAGAACATCCCAACATCAACATCCACTCCCCCTTTGAACCGGAAAAGTAATGACATCAACTGAAAGATGGCTGCTGACGACTAGTAGATGAGGCTAAAGACTTCAAACGTCGAATAAGAGCATCAACCTCTAATCGACATTCAGACAACAGATTGATGGAGTTAGAAAATGCACGAGATTCAACAGTCGGAGAATTAACAATGCGGGCAGCTAACTCACGATCAACATAAAAACCTCCAGCAGACTCATCCCAGTCATCAGTATCAAAAATACGTGGGCTACGAGTCAGATGCACATCATGGTCAATATTAGGCACATGACTGCCTTGAAAGAGTTTGTAGCTAAGGACAAATGTTTTAGCTTCAGATCCAAGAGCATCAGTTGCAGTAAGCACGACTCCATTTAAGTGAAGTAGCAGA
Organism: Cucumis melo; assembly: GCF_025177605.1. Lineage (NCBI taxonomy): Eukaryota > Viridiplantae > Streptophyta > Magnoliopsida > Cucurbitales > Cucurbitaceae > Cucumis > Cucumis melo. The sequence goes on along the minus strand of NC_066860.1, from coordinate 19,324,641 downwards.
CTGGAGAAAAACCGCAGAAGAGCAATTGGAACCTTAACCCCAAAAGAACGAACATGCCTTAACAGCTGATTGTAAATGAAAGCACCCGTATCCACTTTATTGTCATTGCAAATTTGATACAAAAATGTACCTAAAGCACCCGATACGCTAGAGGCAAGAGAAGAAGGGAACCAATTAGTAATGTCAATCTTGTGCAAGATGGCATATTTGATGCTGAGAGCAACTGGAGGAATCCCATTTACAGGTCATGTGGACAAGGTCCCACCAGATAAGACAGTAGCTAAAACCTCAGTAGAAGGACACGATGGAGAGCAGTTAATATCAACAAAATTTCCAAGAAAACCATTAATCACAGCAAGAGAAATCACAAATTTGAACCCTCTAATATGAACTGTCTAGTAATCAGGGCTACTTGGATTATTAAACTCATCAGGCAGATTGACAATAAATTCTCTAATTAGCTAGGGATAGAACGAACCAACATTTGAGATAGTTTTTTCCAAACCAGCTCTTCTGTTAATCAGGAATGGACCAATATTAGCTGGGGATAGAACGGACCAACATTAGCTGGTAATTAGGGAATGAATACCCCTTCTGTTGATGAACTCTCTTGAGAGTGTGTGGAACTAGGGGGATAAGAAGGGAGCTTCTCAGAGATAATTGAACCTGAGGTTTTCTTCAACAATCGAACTAATGGAACATCATCCTGATCATCCGAATCCATATCGGATACAATGGCCTCAGGAACTCGAGATGCATGTATAGTAGAAGAAACAAGAACAGAAGACTCACCAACTTCAGGCACAGACACAGGCCGTAAAGATTCATGCAACCTTCTAGAGGCCTCTCCTTGTAATTTTTCAGATGGAAGCCAATACGGTCTCTGGGGAGGAGTGCTTTTGAACCGTCGACCTCTTACCCTCACTTTTCATTTCGGAGGAGGCGAAGAAATGGTGACATTAGGTACGTCTTCAGATTGTTGAGACATATAAGACCCCTTGTGAGTATTCACCATATCGAACAAGATTAGAATAACTAAAGAAAGATTTCAACTGTTGTATCAACTTCAGTGTGTGTGGCGCTCAGAATAAACTCAGTTTAAATAGCCAGAAATTAAAAGCCCAATAATGTAAAAAGAAACTCTCCATATGCCGAAAAGACATCCATTTATTCCTGAAACGGCGCTAACACCCCTAATGATTTGGAACGTGGAGACATGCGCCGCCTTTATAGCTGGCCATGAAGTTAAGTGCGACACACTCCTAAACCAGCACGTAAGTATTCGACTAAATTTGCATCTAGAGGCTTAGTGAAAATATCGGCTAATTGTAAGTTTGAACGAATATAATCGAGTCTAATTACTTTATCTTCAACAAGTTCTCGAATAAAATGATGTCTTATGTCAATGCGCTTTGTTCGACTATGTTGAACAGGATTCTTCGATATATCAATTGCGCTTATATTGTCACAATACAACATCATAGTGTCTTGATCAAAGCCATATTCATGCAACATATTTTTCATCCAAATCAACTGAGTACAACCACTGTCTACTGCTATATATTCAACTTTAGTTGTAGATAAAGAAACACAGTTATGCTTCTTACTCAACCAAGAAATTAGATTGTTTCCTAAAAATAAACATCCTTCAGATGTACTTTTTCGATCATCAGTCGAACCTACCTAGTCAACGTCACAATATCCAACAAGAGTGGGGGTGGTTTCATAGGAATACATCATTCCAAAGTCATTGGTCCCATTAACATACTTAAGAATTCGTTTAACAGCTTCTAGATGAGAGATGCAAGGATCAGCTTGATAACGGGCACATATTCCCACAACATAAGATATGTCAGGTCGACTTGCTGTTAAATACAATAAGCTGCCTACTATACTCCTGTAGAGTTTGTGATCAACTTCAGCACCATCAGTATCTCTTGTAAGTTTAACATGTGTTGCAGTTGGAGTCCGCTTATTTCGAGTCTGTTCCAAACAAAACCTTTTAATCATATTCTTGGCATACTTTTCTTGAGATATGAATATGCTGTCATTCTTTTACTTGATTTGAAGACCCAAAAAGCACGAAAGTTCTCCAACCATGCTCATTTTGAATTCTGACTACATGATGTTAATGAAATTATTGACAAGATCTTGAGGAAAACCTCCAAAAATGATGTCATCAACATAAATTTCATTGTTCCTCCTGGTAGTGCCTTCATCATTCCTTCTTCGATACTGATTAGAAATTTGAGCATTCATACCTGTTGTATTCATATTTTTGAATTGAAGGACGTTTGTGAATTATTTTGTTAACAAGGCTATTGACTCATCCATGTTTGCTTCAGTGTCACTTACTGCCACCTCACCTTCATGTGTGGACTTAAAAACAATTCCCTTGCCTTTCTTATTTTCTCTATCAGCAGTGGCCATCTCAAATGTAAGCAACGAACCAAATGATTCATCAAGTCTCAACGTTTTAATATCATGAGCTTCCTCAATGGCAGTAACTTTCATATCAAATTTTATGGGCAAGGATTGAAGTACTTTCCGCACTATTTTAGTGTTAGATATTTTTTCACCAAGCAGCAAAGATTCATTTGCAATTTCAAGAACTCTCTTATTGTAATCAGACACTAATTCATCTTCGGTCATTCTCAATGCCTTAAATTTAGACGTTATCAACTGTAATCTTGAGATCTTTACTTTGAAGTACCTTCATACACTACCTCCAAGATTTTCTAGGCTTCTTTGGCTGTACTACAAGAATTTATTAACTTGAAAACGTTCAGGTCAACACCATTGAATATCGCGTTAAGTGCTCTGGCATTCCCAACAGAAGCTTGCTCTTCAACATTGGTCCAATCAACTTCGGGTTTTGGAACTGAAACACTATTCACGGTAATCATAGGAGGATCATAACCCGCAACAAGAGCTCTCCAAGCTTTTCCATTTCACGTCTTAATGAAGAATATCATCTGAGGTTTCCAATATGAGTAGTTTTTACCATCTAAAATAGGAGGATGTAATGCAGATGGTCCTTCTCGGATTATCTCCATGATCTCTCAACGCGCTCTAATACCAATTGAAAAACAGTAAAGAATAATCAAGGACCCTTCAGTTAAGACTGCAGTTAATAATGTTAGTAATAACTTGTGAGACAACAGAGAAGATTAATACATGAGACTTTGATAACCCAGTTCGACCAATATTGCCTACATTAGGGGAGCTGCGCACAGCTCAGATAAGTAATTTTATTAATATTCACCATAGACACCAAAATATCAATTCAGCTAATGTGTACTTCTCAAGACTTTAACTATATGACATGTGTATTAACATCAGACTCCAGGCTCCCCTGGAATAAGGATGACACCCGTCAACATCGTTTGGCTTCAGGCTCCCCCTGAACGTATGCGTGAATCAACTATGAATCAAACTCACCATAGGTTCATTCTGTATATTACTCATCTGTAAACTCAACTTTAGGTAATCATGTTGCTTTAGAAATCATAAGATCAAGCTACCTTTTGTTACGGCGGCTTCAACGAAAAACCAGATGTTACTTCTTGCGTCAACAACGAAACTTTTCTCTCTTTTTTCTGTGCACCCAGTACGTCTTCAAAACTCATATATATACATATGTGTCCAGATATGTATAAATCTTTTATCTTTAATAAGATCCCTAAAGAGTAGGAACTTATTTTATTCTTAAAGATAATTAGAAAGATTCCCAAAATATAGGAGAATCAATTACTCATTGAATATCTGTTCTTTTAAACAAATTATATAATTAAAATATATTCTTTTAGACAAAAACACTTCAACAGATTATTTATTATCTTTTTACATTCTCACAACCTTCTTTAACCTACAAGAGTTTAAGAGATAAAGAGGATAGAATATGAAAAATCTATTTATTTTTAATTCAACGATTAAATTTCTAGAATTCATACGAGTTTCAAAGGTTTTGTAATTTCTAATTTTGTCAACTATATAAAGGATCATCTTCAACCATTTTTCTTACAAACATTTGAATACTCACTTCTACTTGTTTTTGTTTAATATCTTTCCTTTTTACTCACTCTTTGTCTTATAATTTCTATTAGATTGTTTAAATTTAACATCATTTTAATTTTTAACATTGTTTTTATGTCGCAATATTGTCAATACTTTGTAATGTTAGAGAAAACTCAAAGATATGCATATAGAGGAAGCAAAAAGAAAAAAAAAAAGATCAAATGTTAATTTTGTGAAATCAAGTCCAATAATGCTTTTAGTTTTTTTTTTTTTGTTCTAATTTGTAATACATGATTACAACCTTTGATTTTTGTACGTGAGAGCAAGAAAATGATATATAATATAATGTCACTTGTGAAGCCAAACCCAATGAAGCCTTTAATTTTGTAATTTTCTATTTTAATTTGTTTTGCATTATCATATTTACCCGTTTCTCGAAAAAAAAAACATAATTTTATGTTAAAAAAGTTAGGAAAATCATTTCTAAACTATTTTACCCATTTGTCAAAATATCTTAAACTTTACTATTATTATTTGTTTTTAGACCTAAATTGTTTTGTAACGACCCAACTTTTCAAACTAAGCTGAGGTCATTAGTTAGATCCAAAGACCAATCATTTAAATATAAACGTTTACAAAAATTATTTCAAAAATAAATATTAAAGAAAAATTTAATTTAGGTCTTGTTTCAAACAAAATAAAAGTTTAAAATATTTATATTTTGAGTCACCTTGAAATAAATAGTCGTTCTACACAATAAATTCATTTCAATTGACAGAATTCGAAAGAAGAAAATGATAAAACGATAAGCGGAAGTGTCTTAAAAGATAATTCCATATAACGTTCACGAGTCCTTCTTGTCCCTCACCGATCTACCTCTTATATTACCTTTGTCTGAAAAAGTTAAACATGAAAGGGTGAGTATAAAAGTATACTCAGTAAGAGACCCACTACTAGTCCCGTTAGGGGGTAAAAACTGTTAACTTCCTATTGGGATGTATCCTACATCATAACAGTCTTGTAACCCCATAGGATGTACATAATTAGTCTAGTGATCCCGAATGATGCTCATAATCAGTCTAGTGATCCTAAAGGATGCACATATCAGTTTAGTGATCCAAAATGATACACATATCAATCTAGTAATCTCGAAAGATACACATATCAGTCTAGTGATCCCGAAGGATACACATATCAATCTAGTAATCCCGAATGATATACATATCAGTCTAGTGATCTCAAAGAATACACATATCAATCTAGTGATCACGAAGGATGCACAACATGTAGTGATCCCAAAGGACATTGTGCGTGCAAAATACACTACCTCATAGATAAAGCTAACAATTCTCCCTCCATCCATTCTAAACAGTTCAAGACAATCACATTAAAGCATAATTAAAACTGTCAACATAACTCCTTCTCTACACATGCATAACCAGTTAAAATAAATACGCTAATGCATGTCACAGTTCAGTCAACAATATCAGTCATCAATACATTTTAAACTACGCATAACAGTCAAACTATCTCAGTTCAGTCAACAGTATAAACTATCAATACACTCTAAACTACACATAACAGTCAACTCTCTTAGTCAATAAATTCCAACTTCAATATAAGGTCCAGTAGTAGGAATCCCTTACCTTGAGGTTAGCTAAAATTTTCTGTTTAATTGATAGTCAATAATTTTCCAATTAAATAGTTTCTAAACAATAAGGAAAGTATCAGTAATTTTAATCAATAAAATTGACAATTGCCTACTATCCAAGAATTCTACCAAATTACTTACCTAAAATACCAAAATAGCTCAACTTGGCTCAAAAGAGAGAGACAACAGCTCGGCTAGGAAAAGAAATTGACTTATGCGGCTCAGCTAACAGAGGAAATCAACTCCGACGGCTTGCATGTAGCCTAAGAGAGGGAAAGAACCTGCGGCTCAAATCTGGCTTGGATGGCAGACATGTATGGTTAAGTTTGAGAGGAGCTCGTCGGGCAGACAGAAGCTCATGAAGGATGATCGGTGAATGTTTTGACTTCATGGAGGCTACAACTACTGAAAATGGCAGAAAGAAGAATGACGCACTCATGCGACGACATGCAATAGAGAAAAATAGAGGTCATGGAGAACTTGACGTGGACAGAACTGTGCGATGTGCGACGTGATGAAAAACAAAGGGAAGATGCGGCTGGGACACCCAAAGGACACTTTAGCTCGGGAAATTGACTCAAAAGAGTGAGACAGAGACGGCGAGCAGCGGAGACCAGTGGAAGTGGTGACCTGGCATGCGACGGTAATCAAAGATGGTAGATGGCGACAGACTAGGGTATTGAGAGGAGAGGATGAAGAGATGGGAAAGATGGAGGCGCATGCAGTCCAACACGATTTTAAAATAATAATAATACTTTATTATTATACTTTTCTTTTTCCAATTCCTTTTCAAAATAAATACAGTAAACTTCTCTCCCCTCGTTAACTCCTAAATATCCTATATATATATATATATATATATTTATTTATTTATTCATTCTCTTTCTTCATTTAACTTTTTCTATCACATCATCCATTTTTCTTCTAAAATACAATTATTATTTACTTCAAAAAAATAATGATATATATATACATATATATAACTAACCAAAATTTCTTTAAATTCTCAAATTTAATTAAATCAATAAAATTCAACTTAAATCAATTTTTTAACAACACCAAAATTTCAATAAATTAACACCAAAAAATTTAAAAATCTTAAGAAAATAGACAAATAGGTTGATAATAAATACCTTAAATTTTGAGAGGTTACATGTTCTTATTAAAAAAAAATTATGTCGATAATTAGAAGAAGAAAAAACCCACCATCGATCCACGCACACAATGAAACCCCTTTTATATTTAAAAAAGTTAAAATGATTTATTATGTTATCAGTATAAAAATAAAATAAACATTAACTATTTATTTATTTATTTATTTTTTCACTACAAGAAGAGAGTCCTGTTATGACAATTCATTCTATCCCAAATTGAAAGAATTAAAGAAAAAAATGTCATAAAAGGTCAAAATGCGTGTTTTTGGCAGAAAAATACGGAATTTTTCGAATTTGAAGAATTTATGACAGTTTTTAAGTGTCATTAATCTATGACAATTTTTAACTGTCATTAAATATAAATAATAAAATAATAAATATTTATTTAAAATCAAATGAAAGGAAAGAAAGAAAAGAGAAAGGTACCAAACCTCTTGCATGATTTTTTCTTATGCACAAAACATTTATCCCCAAATCCTTCTACACTATTTTCTCTCGCCCAAGGAAGAACAGGTACATCGTTTCATTCTTCTTCTTTATCTCTTTGCCTCTCTTGCCTTTTCCCTTCTTCTTCTTCCTCCTCTCTTAGATTCATCAACATTTCCAATCCATTCTTCTCCCCAAGCCCTTGTTTCCCACTTTTTGTTTCTTCTAGACACGTCATCTCCGTTTGTCATCTTCAGTCGTCTCGTGCTTCTCCTCGCTCCCTCCTCCATCTGGTACGTTCTTCATTCATTATTATAGTACTCCTCTTTGTTGCTTCGTTCTTTGATTCGTTCTTTGCTCTCCAATTTCCTTTTTACTTAACTTTCATTAATCGCCTTCATTTAGTTTTCTTGATGGATTCGAACGTGTTTGACGTGGGTCTTCATGTTTAGTTTTTGTTGTTTGTTCTTCTGCCTGCAAACTGTTTGAGAAAATGACTGATAGAGTAATTTCTAGATTATGATTTCTCGGGTACGAAAATTTCTTCCTTGTTGACTAATAAACTTAAAGGATGATTGCACAAGTTCTACGCTCATTTTGCTTTTTAAGTTTTACTCTAATTTTGATCTTCTAGCTCTTGGATGCACATTTGATATATATGAGTTATTGGATTTTGAATGTTTGAGTGAAACAGTTTGGAGGAAGCCGTTAGAAAATTGGAGGCATATAGACAAAAATTTCCAAGCTTGGAAAGGTAATTCCATCCTTGTTAAGTCATCTTCAAGATGGTTAAATATAAGTTTTCTTCATTTTTTTCTCAATAACTTTTATTTAGGTCCTTACTTGTTATGTAATGTATAGATTTCTTTTAGAAAAAAAGTATTTTTTTTTTTTGGATTGTTTTTCAATGGAAAGTTTTGTAAACAAGTAATCTTAGGGCATGTGTTAATTTGCATTGTTATGGAAACTGAATTTTCTAATTGGTTGTGATATTAGTTATAACAATAGTGCACATTGATTTTATTGTGGGTTTGATGGTGGTAGGTAGTAGCATAGCATGTAAATTAAGACTATTGTATCATCATCATGAATGCCTAAATTTGTTCTCTAATTGTGATTGAAAAACTACTAGAACTGATTTCAAATCTAATGCATTTAGATGCGGATAAAACAGTCTTTTTAGTGCAGTTGATTTTAATTTTTAATAATGAGAAACCAGGATTTTTAATCTTCTTCTTTGTTCTTATAGTTGAAATCTATATGTAGACTTCTTTTGTTTGTTAATTTATATTATTGTTTTGTAAATTGTGGTAGCAGCGAATCAAAATTACCATTTTGTGTATATTGCTCCTGAGGTGTTGCTTAAGAAAGAGTATGATGGCAAGGTAAATGTTATAATATAATTATATATATACATGTGTATCAATATGCCCATTCTATCTTGTGATGTGTTTTAAGGTTGAGATTATTTCTCTTTTTTGTATCTGACAGTGCATTTCAGATTGCAGATGTGTAGTCGTGTGGGGTGACCTTATATGTTCTTTGGTTTGTTATTCATTTATTATAATTAATAGCAAAGTTAGATATTGTAATTGGTTGCATATGTTTCCTCTGTGCTCCTAAAAAATGGTTGTTTTGGTCTTCATGTTGACAACAAGATATTGCTTTACAATAGGCGCTAACTCAACAACGCCTTTGTCCATTCCCTAAGGTACCGTAACTCAAAAACGCATTTTAACTATTTTGTGATCTTTTAAAGGTATATTGATGGTTTTGTGAAATATATTGTCGGCTATGTGATGAAACATTTTGGTAGCTTACAATGTGTTTGACGAAATGCCTCAATGAAGTCTTTGGTTGATTTTTAATTGATTTTTGTTTGTTTGAATTAGGAAATCAAGGCCAAGGGAGATTTCATGGCTATGGAAGGAAGCTTTGAGAAAAAGAGAATAGAAAATGAATGGTTAGATTTTAAACTTTGATGATGTGTAGGGCCTTTAAGCATTTTCTAGAATTTAGTTGTTAATGTCATACATGTTTAGTGTTAGGTTTTATTTCTAGTAGTGTAGAAATTTCAATCTCCTCTCTTATTAAAAAGAATATTTAGTCTTAAGATGTATTTAGGATTGTTTCTCAAGTAATGACTTTTTGGAATGAATGGAAAATTATTTGGATACTTGGTTTTATATTTTGCTATGATTTCTTACACAGGCACTTTAAGGATGACCTTCATCACACATTCGCTTTCTTGAACAGATCCTTTCGATGCTTCGAAAAGGTAACTTGTCTAGAACCCTTCTTTCTCATCTTTTTGCTTGTTCTCTAAAATTAGAGCCATCCAAAAAGTATCTCCATTTTTCTTCTCTTTTGTTCCTCTCTTTTTCCCTCAATTTCTTCATTTTCTTCTCTTTCGATGCTCACACATGTTTGTACTATACATGTACTTTTTTGATAGTTTTGATGTTCTTCTTTTTCTTAGCAAATGCCTTTAATAAAAAACCATATCTCCTTGGAAAAGTTCTATTTTATGGGTGAGCAATTTCTTGTATGTTAACAAAAGTTCTCATCAGATATTTGTTTTTGTAACGTATTACTTGTATAAAATCTTCCATTTCAAGAACATTTACGGCCATCAACTTTTGTTTCTTTTTCTATCTTTTAGCTCTCCACATACTTTAGTACTCCAAGTAGTAATTTTTAATTTATGCTCCAAGTTGAACTCAACCAAGTGATGAGTATATTTATAATTTATTTTGTAGGTTGAACTCAACCAAACGTGCCATTTGTTTGCAGATATATCGTGCCTGAGACAGAAGATTATTGATATGAAGTTGATGTTATACCCAAGAAGATCAAATTAGAAAATCTTACAGTAAGCCCGCTCATCAAAACATTGAAAAGAAATGCACAAAATAACATTTCCATCTCAAGTAATTGAATGATTTCTATGAATATCTATTACGGTGTTTGTTAATGGTTTGCTTCTCATTCCAAGAACCCCTTGTAGTTTCCAAGGTTGAGAGTCGTTTTTTTTAAGTAAGATTAATTGTTATGTAAGTGACGTCTGTGAGTTTGCCAATTTTATTTTGAATTCTTGAATTGTTTACTTATTTTCTAGGAGATAAGGAGTGCAAAGATTGAAAGGAAGAAAAAAATTGTACTAGATGAACATGTTTTTGGTGAATTCGTGATTCAGAGTGATCTTTTATTGATAATTTTGTACATACTCTTGAGATAGGTTTGTGTTGATGATTGTGAACATTGCTTTGTTAGGTTATTTTTGGTTTAATGAGTTCTTTGAACTAAGTAGTAAATTATGGAACTACAGACTTTATTATCTTTGCTAATATCCATGGACAATATTTTACTCTTTATTCAACAACTTTTTATTTTATAGTGTTGTCTTTAGAAGTCCAATTTGAGTTAACCTACTGCTTTCATACATTCAAATTTTAGATTTCTCACAACAATCTTTTGATTTTTCTCTCTCAGATTGTTCAAAGAAGAAGCTTAATTATTGAAGATTGATTTCACAAAGATGAAGAAGAAGAAGATTAAGATGGAGGGAAGAAGAGGATGAAGATTTAGAAGAACACAAGAATTTTATAGTGGTTAAGCAAAAATGCCTACATCTACTTAGAATGAGGTATTCCTTTTGTTTTGCTTTTCAAGTTTTTTAAAGATTTTACAAAGGAAACTCGTACCTCTCAATCTCTTTTATATCAAAAAATTTAAAGAGGAAACAACTGTTGGATTAGTTTCGAGGTTACAACAGAAGTAGGTATTTGTTTTAAATTACTTTTATACAGCATCAGATTACAAATGCTAGAGGTTCTTAAGGATGCCCAATGGTCAAATTTGAATATTTTTTCATGTATTCTGTCCAAGTGAAATTGTTGATAATAGCTTAAGTTTTGTGTTCTCAATCCAACCCACATCATTATCTTTCTATTTAGAATAACTTAAGTTTTTTGAATTAGCAAAAACAATGAACGGGTCCTTTGAGCTAACCCATAACATGCATGCTCTGTTACAGATCCTAAAGCTTTGTCATGCATTTGAATTAGTGCTCAATTCTACATGTACTTAGGAACTTGATACTTTGTTGTATTGCCTATTCTGCAATTATGGTAGTCATTGAAAAACTATTTTGTTTAATCCACTTAGACATATGTTATAGGAATCATATTGTTTTGTAATTACTTTGGAGGAGGGGGCTAAGGATAAGTTTATGCTAAGTTTCAACTTGATGCAAACTAGAACATTGCTTGGTCTGTAAATATTGAATCAAAACTTACATTTGCAACATTTATATACTATGCTTATGTCTATGCTTATGTAGTTGGTTTTTTTTTTATCTTTTGCATTCTTTACGGATTTTTGTATTAAAAACCTTGGTTGTATGAACTTTAGGCGCTTATTTTGAAAAGTTTATTGGTCTGCTTATTAAGAAGGTGATTTTTGTTCGGCATGTACTTAATGTTTATGCTTATGCATTTTCTGTAATGAATGTTGGCTAAGGTTCATTTTCATTCAAATTTGCAGATAGTTGAAGAATCCATGGACCATGGTATCAATCAAGTTCTCATTTATGTGTCAATTTGATTAGATTAGATCACACATACATGTAATATTACAATAAACTTATCTTTTGGATTATTGTAAAATCTTTACCGATAATGTAAGTTATATTTTTTATTATCAATATAAATATCTTTCCAAACATATGTGGGTAATGCTGAAATTTAATATTTAATTTTTTTTAAAGAAGAAATATATGACAGAAAAATATGTGTTGTGAAAATGAAGAATAACAACACCAAACATGTGTCGACATATAAGTCTTTATTAAACAGAAACAATATCGTTAAAGCACATTTCTTGACAACAATTTTGTGTAATGAAACATTTACAACGACAATATATTAGTGTCGAGTTATATTGAAATGTGACATACTTAAAGCGTCATTATAAGAGTATTAATGACAATATATTGGTGTCAAGTGATAGATAACAGTGAGACATTTAAATTGTCAATGTAATAGTATTAATGACAATATATTTGTGTCGAATGACAGATTACGGTGACACATTTTAAGTGTCAATGTAAGGGTATTAATGTCAATATATTTTTGTCAAGGTATAGATAACGGTGACATATTTAAAGTGTCAATATAAGGTTATTAATGACTATATTCGTGTCGAGTAATAGGTAACGGTGACAAATTTAAAGCGTCAATGTAAGAGTATTATTGACAATATATCAGTGTCAAGGTATAGATAACGATGACACATGATTTATTGATGTCGAGTTATAGATAACGATGAGATATTTATTGCATCAAGGTAAAGGTATTAATGACACAATTTTGGTGTCATCTAAGCATATTTAATGACACGTTTTACAAATTGTCGTTAAATAGTCTTTCTTGACAATGGCTTCAATGACGGAAAATTGTGTCGTTGAAAGCATTTATGATGAAAAATTTGCATTGTTAAAGCCAAAATTTGTGGTAGTGCTCAGATATGTATTGTAGAGAGCATTTAAGAACAACATTTGTTGATAAAAGTGGTGAAAATAGTTCAAGACCGATTTCATGTTCATCTGTAATATTCAGCTTGCTAGTTTCTTATAACTTGTTCTCAAAGTCTCAGGTTTAAAGCAAACAATGTATTTTTGCACTTGACATTATCATTCCTTTTAAATTAATATTTCTCTCACTTGATCAGATTTGATTGTTTGCAAGGTTGGAACGGTGCTCCTTAGTTGTGCCTTCCTCTATGATATCTTTTGGGTATTTGTTTCTAAAGAAGGTGTTCAATGAAAGTGTGATGATTGTGGTTAGTAGGGAGTGCCATTTTGACTTACATCGTCATAAACTTGAAGAAGATCACCTCTCAACTACTTTACTGCGTTGCTATTAAAAATCATTAACAGGTGGCTCTGTCTAATTTTCAAGTTGGCAACTTTCAGTTTCTGGGAACGGTTGGAAAAAGTATTTATGCTATGATGAAAATGTGGATTGAAAGTGCATCTAGTCTTGTATGTACATTGGCAATATTGATAGTGGGTTAGGGTTCTGCTAGTTGCACATGTTGTGTACTACTTTTCCCTCCTAGCATTTGTAGGGATGTATTCTTGAATGATTAATTTAATGATTTCTGCACTTTAATGCTTTCTTACATGTAAATTTGCTGTCATTTTGGCTACCATAAAGCCAATGGTGCTGGGTTGAAGGTAAAGGAACATGAATGTTCTTGATTGGTTATTTTTCAATTATTCCCGATAAATCCTAAATGTTAGAGTGTTTATTGTTTTTTAAATGTTACAAGTTTTATGAAAAGTATGTTGGTGAATTAAAAATGTGTTGAAGTATCCAAGAGTATGGCTTGTGATTAACATTAGGGTCTGCATTGAATTCGATGAGCATTCGATTACAAGATTTATGTTAGTATCATTGTCTTCTTGAAGATGTCTTGGTTCTCTCTTATTATATATCCTTATTGAAAGGTTTTGTCATCAATATCTTTGTTTGCAAGGTTTTGTCATCAATATTAATATCAGGGCTTGTGATGTCAATTGTTGCTTTTGATTATCAGGTAAGTTACATATGACTCATGTATTTAGATTTTTTAGAATTTAGAAAAATAAAGAGCTTGATGTTCTACTGGTTGATTTATTTGTCTATAATATGTAGGAGCTTGGAGTTTTGGTGATGCTATTTTCCATATTTCATGTCTGTATAGGTTTAAATTTACCTTCACTTGCAAAATTAAGAACTATGGTAGTGTTTTACTCTATGATAGCATCTGCTGAAACGTAATTATGCATACATCAGGTTTTGATTGCACACTGGTTTTTTTTCTTTTCTTTTCTTTTCTTCGTTTTAGTAGTTGTAGCTCACAAACGCAGAGACATGGCTTCCTTCCTCTTCTCCAACACTAATTTTGAAGCTCTAAACAATTATGAACAAATTGAACTTCTCATTGTTACCATCTCTAGTGATTACTATGGTATTGCCTTCCAAATATCTTTGTTATATATATATATATATATATATATATATATATATATATATATATCATCAACTTAATTTAATTAAACATTATCCATATAATTAATTGTTTCTTAATTAATATTTCCATCTCTTTCTTATTGTAGATATAGCCTTAGATATTCTTATGAAGAAACCTGAATTAGCAATGGCACGGCTGTGTCTGGAACAAGGCTGTAAAGGTTGTCAAGATTGGAGGTAATTTGGAAGAGAGATTTTATTCTAGAAATTAAAGAGCTCTACTTTCTATTTATATAAGTTAGCCCCATTAAATTTATGGTTAGAATTTTTCCAACACATTCATGATCTAAAGTCTACCCATTTCTATCTAGACCAGTCTTTACAATTACACTTTTTTAATATGCTCTAGATATAATTTCTACATATCCTTCGAGTAATTTCTCTAAAAATACTCTAATAATTAAGAAATCTGGCGTTTGCTTCGATTAGGCCCAAATAATTCTAACCCAAAATCAAATTTATATTTTGACAGTGACTTAGTGTTGCATGTACTATCTAGAAAGCCATCTGTAATTGGTAGCAGCAATGAGCTTAGCTTTTGGAAAAGACATGTGAACTCTAGTAATGCATATCAACTGTGTCTTTTTGTTTGAATATAATGTGTATTTTTTGTAACATTATATGATTTACATGTTTGTGTTTTTTAAATTTAATTTGGTGTATGCTTCAACATAATTTACAGAAAGGCTCTAATGGAGACATTAGCCTATCAAGTTGTTGAACGCATAGGCAATGTTCTTGTCCAGAATCTTTCACTAAAGGAATTATTTGATTTTATAAAAACTCCTTCATTCCCATTTTCCGACATAATAAAGCATTTACAGTGTTTGTCATATCAGATGTTGTAGCTCTGGTGATGTTTATTTGTGTCTTATTACCGTTGGGAGGCTATTACTGGCGCATCAAAAATTCAGTGATAATAGCATTTGCTGTCATTCACTACTACAAATTTGGGTTTCAACGACGCAAAATGTGTCATAAAGAGTTTCAACGACACACTTTTCGCGTCATTGAAGCCACTGTCAAGAAAAGCTCTTTAACGACACTTTGGAAAATGTGTCGTTAAATATGATTTGATGACACTAAAATTGTGTCGTTAATACCTTTACCTTGACGCAATAAATATGTCACTGCCATCTATAAAATGACACCAATATAGTGTCATTAATACTCTTACATTGACGCAAATGATGTGTCACCGTTATCTATACCTTGACAGAAATATATTGTCATTAATACACTTACATTGACGCAAATCAGGTGTCGCCGTTATCTATACCTCGACACTAATATACTGTCATTAATACTCTTACATTGACGCTGTAATTGTGTCTAATTGTGTCACCATTATCTATACATTGACACAACTATATTGTCATTAATACACTTACATTGACATAAATCAGGTGTCATCGTTATCTATATCTCGACACTAATATACTGTCATTAATACTCTTACATTGACGCTTTAATTGTGTCACCGTTAGCTATACATTGACACAAATATATTGTCATTAATACACTTACATTGACGTAAATCAGGTGTCACCGTTATCTATATCTCGACACGAATATATTGTCATTAATACTCTTATATTGACGCTTTAAATGTGTCATCGTTATCTATACCTCGACATGAATATATTGTCATTAATACCCTTATATTGACACTTCAAATGTGTCACCGTTATCTATACCTCGACCCGAATATATTATCATTAATACCCTTATAACGACACTAATATATTGTCATTGTAAATGTTTCGTTACACATAGTTCTTGCTAAGAAATGTGCTTTGAGGACACTGTTGTTGTTTACTAAAGGCTTATATGTCGACACATGTTTGGTGTCATTATTCATTTTCTCAGCACGTATTTCCTGTCATATATTTCTTCTTTCAAAAAAATTAATTACTAAATTTTAACATTATGCACATTTGTTTGGAAAGATATTTATATTGATAATAAAAAATGTAAATTACATTGTCGGTAAAGGTTTTCCAATAATCCAAAAGATAAATTAACTGTAATATATGTACGACCTAATCTAATCAAACTAATGTAGGAATGAACTTGATCGATACCATGATCCATCTATTCTTCAATTACCTACAAAATTGAAGAAAATGAACCTTATTCAACTTTCATTACGGAAAATGCATAATGACACCACATTAAGTACATTCCAAATAGGAACTTTTTAACATAAACGTCCAAAGTTCATACAACCAAGGTTATTTATAAAAGACCCATAAAGAATACAAAGATAAAAGAAAAACACCGACTACATAAGCATAAACATAAGCATAAACATGGTTGCAAATAAATATGTTTCAATTCAATCTTTACAGACCTAACAATATTCTGATTTAAATTTAAAACTTAAGCATACACGTATCCTTAGCCCCCCTTCAAAGTCATTTATAAACTTAAACATTAACTTAGCATCTCACTCACTCCTTCCAAGGTCATTATCAAAAATAAATGTATCACTCCCCTCCCACCCAAGTCATACAACCAAGTTTCTTAGTAAAAGATTCATAAGGGAAGCAAAAGAGAAATAAAAACACCAACTTCATAAGCATAAGCATAATATATAAGTAATGCAATAATTTGTTTTGATTCATTCTTTACAGACCTAACAATGTTTTAGTTTGCATCAAAGAACAACTTAAGCATAAACGTACCCCTAGTCCCAACCCCCCCCAAGTCATTTCTAACCTTAGCAACTCACTCCCTCCTTCCAAGGTCATTATTAAACATAAAGGTATTCCCCCCCCCCCCCCAATTTCCCACTCCCTCACCCCTTCTAAAGTCAAAATTGAGCTTAAACATGAACTTAGCACTCCCACCGTCCCGCTCCCCACTTCCAAGGTCATTAATAAACCTAAACATAGACTTACCTCCTCCATTCCACAAACACCTATGCTACGAATAAAACTTTACAAGTAAACGAAGTGAACGAGAAATTAACAAAACAAAACAATGTCAACACGGTTCCTAAAACATGTGTAAGCAGATTGAACAAAATAGCTAGCTTATCAATGACTACCATAACTGCAGGATAGTCAACACAACTATGAACAGAGATCCAAAGTACATGTCAACATGATTCCTAAAACATATGTCTAAAAATCAACAAAAGAGCATTTCAATGCAGGATAGTCGACGCAACAACACGTGTTGTAATAAAATCCACACAAAAAAGCATATAAAGTTGTCTAGTTTACAAATTTTACCTTTGAGATTGGGAACAGAAAATATATTTGTTTACGAATTCAGCCCACTCCGTTCTTACGACATCTAAATCGTCCTGTGAGTATGTTGAGGTTGATCCTTCCATCTATTCATCATTTAAAAATAATTTAATATGCAACAATTGTAAATAACATAAGTAGAGAGAAAAGGTAAAATGAAATACTTACTACTTCAATGATTGTCCTGTTGTTTTATATGTTGGAATTATGACTTGGTTCTCTTACATGTCAACTAACCTAATTTAAGTTTATAATTTGAGCATTATCCATGTAACATGCCTAGGATGACTTTGAAGTATCGGTAATCTTTATTTTTCTTAGGTTGTTCTCTCTTAGTAGTAACTATTTCATCGTATACTTTGTCATGGAAGGTTAAAGGGTCCAAGTAGTTATAGGAAAATGTGATGAATGTGATGTTTTCTTTAGCCGTTGTGTCTTTGGTATGGTGTATGAGTTAGGTAGCTGAAGTGTTTGAAAAAAGTACCCAATCTTCAAAAAGCTTCAGATTGGATCATTAGAAATGGTTAGTGTATTGCCATCATATATTTGTATTGCAATTCTCAAGCGCCAGAAGTTTCAAGTCTTTCTATTTTAAGGACATAATTCTATTACCAATGTTCGTAGACTTAGAAGTTAAAGTTCTTAGTTTTAACACTATTCTCATTTTGTGCTTTGTTACTTGCTAAATTATGCTTGTCGTTAGTGTGCATTGATAAACTAAACTTGATGATAAATTTGCAAAGAATGGCAACAGTAGACAGTAAAAAATAACATAGGATTCAAAATAGCAATCAAAGAACTCAAATTTCAACCAAAAAATGTGAATGGAAGAAAAGCGAGTGAAGGGAGCGAACCGGAATGAACGGAAAATAAAGCAGACGAAGGAGGAAGCAAGGAGAAGCAATCAACAGCAAAAGACAACTTCACGGAGGTAACCAGAAATTGATTTTGACGGTGTTGCAAATGTGCT
The DNA here is from genome assembly GCF_025177605.1 of Cucumis melo. Classification (NCBI taxonomy): domain Eukaryota; kingdom Viridiplantae; phylum Streptophyta; class Magnoliopsida; order Cucurbitales; family Cucurbitaceae; genus Cucumis; species Cucumis melo. Next base: position 19,306,090 of record NC_066860.1, on the reverse strand, counting down.
GCGCTTCAACAACTATTCCTAAAACACAAGGACCTGCAAGTGTCAAAAACGAGATTCTAAATGGAGCTAACCTAATGGCTAATTCATTCAATTCACACTAGTTGAAGTGCAATGCAATGCAGATGATAAAACTAGACAGCAACCATATTTAAAAAATCAAAATCAAAAATCATTTTTATTAAGCATTCATAACTACAAAAAACACCACTTAATTGAGTGGTTTCTTCAACTAACTTCCAAACTATTTTCATATCATTCAATAGCATTATATAGCATACAACCATACAATTAAGTCTAAAACTTCTCTCTGGTTCTTGTTGAGTTTCTAGCTGGATTAAGTCTAAAACTTCTCTCAGCTTCAAGCCACTTCTGGCTGCAGAACCACCTTCATATTAACAACCTTCATCTGCTTCTAAGTTTAAATGAAAATGATACAAATACGAATTAGTATAAACCTGGTTGGATCCTTCGGGCTAATAGGTTGCCAACACATGAGGCATTAATGAATGGAACTTTTGTGTAACAAAAGGGTGAATGCAAATAACAACAATAATATTAATATGACGAGCCAGTAAAGTCAAATAAATATTTAATCATATACATATAAGGACTACAGAGAATTCCCATATAATTTGAAAGCTGTCCAATTTGTAATATTTTAGGGTATGGTCATGCAACATTATTAAACTACTAGAAAAGGGCACATGATATTATAGTAGGAAATGAAGCCGCATGTCAAGGAGATTCATTCACTTTTTAATTTTTCTTGTATTTCGGGTTTCAAGACGTCGTATCCTCATAATTTCCTTCCTCAATTCTTTAATTTGAACTTGGACTCCTCTCTGAGTTAGAGTGTTATATAATCATTGTTATTGTTATGGGATTTGACTTTTTATAGCCATTTGGATAATTTGAATTAATAATATTCATTTTGGGATTAGGTATCACGAAAGGAAATGATAATTACAAGGTTTTAATTTGAAGCAATTGTACTTAATTCCATTCATATATTATATAAATTTAACTCTATTATAGTATGGAGTTTTAAAGTTAAAAAATGCCTTCATATCCAAAAATAAATAGACCATTATATGAGAATGTTTTTGTGCTGTCAAAGTTTTCAGCCATAGCCAATAGGTCATTCATTGTGACTTTGATTTACAGGATTATGATAGTGACTTAGATTTTGAAGTAGAACCTTTTCCATCTGTCAAAGCTAATGGTATACCGAATGAGTCAGACGTTCCAAATAGTTCTGCAGTTAAGGCCCCAATATCCCAATATAAATTTTCTAATCATGGTGACGGAAAAATGGCCATAAAGTTATGAAAAAAAGAAAAAAAAAATAAAGCACTCAACACTTCAATAAGATGGAATTTCCAACATAGCAAGTGCAGAATTTCAAAAGTCTTGAAACAACTTAAACATACTCGAAGTCAATCTCAAGGACATCAAAGGGACCTCTCAATTAAGCAAGAAAACAAGAATCAAAACACGAAGAAGAAAAAATATATAAGCTCCCAAACATATACAATGTTAACAACATAACTTACAACATGAATGCATTGGTAAAGGAAAACCAACCATAAAAGCAATAGTTGAAAAAGAAAAAGAACAACAGATCAGGAAACTAATATTTAGGTACCAATAACCAAACAAGAGTTTTGTAAAGGAATGGTAGCAATATACGGGATTAGACCTGTGCAGTATTTAAGTTATAAAAACGTTAGAAGCTTACCGGGTAGTCGGAACCAAATGCTAAGGATGCTTTGCAACTTAAAAGTGATCTAAATAAAAGGGATTCTTTTTCAGCTCTCTATGCTGCAAGTTTGTTTGTTGGAAACTTAGCATCATCCAGAAGGTGTTCGGGCTGCCAAGAAACATATTAGATCATCAATAACTTAGATGAAACCATCGGAAAGGATACTGAGATACCAACATGCTAAATAGTAATGTTAAAACCAAACTGTAAATTAAACTAAAAGGAACACTTGATGAAATTAAAATGTTTAGAGATCTAACTCATCCTACAAAGTTGGCGTTTTCTCGTCTGATCCTACAACTAAAATCAAATAAACTCGTAGGAAATAAATTTCGTAGATGACTACCCATGACCTTTTAGTTGAGATATCACCACTAGGTCAAATCACAATGGTTTAGGAATATATAGGTATTATTAAAGACGTCTTTAAGGAAGAGCAAGAATTAGGGGTAGATTATGTCTCATTCCATCCAATATATGCCTTATGTTACTCTTTGATTTAATATGGTATTTGGATTCCAACCGAAGTATCCAATAATCACATCTACTTTCATCAACTTTCATGTTTGTGTAACCTAATTCCAGTCACAAGAAAATTAAATAAATCAAGCAAAAGTATTTGAGTCATTCGGGCCAACTTCTCTTAAATCTAATTCTGGGAGTTGAAGATCTTTTTAAAATATGTATCTTCATATTACAATAGCATGCATAATTAGAGATATGAGCCGAAAGAGGACATCAATGGCATATAGAAAGAGAATAACATTGGCATCCAAATAAAACCTACTTGAACACCTTTAACTTACGCAAGACATAGTTCTCAAAGAGCAGAAAAACCCAAATGAAAAAGAGGAAAAAACGAGATCTTAATTATCAATTACTCAGGCTAACTATTACTACTCAAGGTGGCAACATTCTTCTCTCTTATCTCTATCATTTGCAAGTGCTAGGATAAAGAAGAAAGTCAGTTTTCAATATTTAAAAGTAAACGTATATGATAAACATCTGAGCATTATCCATGTAACATGCCTAGGATGATTTTGAAGTATCAGTAATCTTTATTTTTCTTAGGTTGTTCTCTCTTAGTAGCTAATTAGCCAGTCACGCATCGGCTTAAACAACGTTGCTTTAGGTGAGCTTACTGACCATTCACATAGAACAAATAGCTACTAAGTTGATGCGTGACTGGCTAATTAGCCACCAAAACAACAAGAAACAGTGTAAAACAACAACAAAACGAGAGGAGTGACCAGAAAAAATTAAAAGTGCTAAAAGCTAAAAGCAGTCTCCTTTTTCCATTAAAAGTGTGTTTTGCAATTACTTCTTAGACCAATATATTTTAAATGAAGCATTTGTCTCGTCATTGTTTGGTAAGTGATGGAGTTAAAGAAAGGAGATGAGAGATAAAAAAAAAGATCTGCTGGAAACCAAGACTTGTTTTATATGTTGGAATTATGGCTTGGTTCTCTTACATGTCAACTAACCTAATTTAAGTTTATAATTTGAGCATTATCCATGTAACATGCCTAGGATGATTTTGAAGTATCGGTAATCTTTATTTTTCTTAGGTTGTTCTCTCTTAGTAGTAACTATTTCATCGTATACTTTGTCATGGAAGGTTGAAGGGTCCAAGTAGTTATAGGAAAATGTGATGAATGTGATGTTTACTTTAGCCGTTGTGTCTTTGGTATGGTGTATGAGTTAGGTAGCTGAAGTGTTTGAAAAAAGTACCCAATCTTCAAAAAACTTCAGATTGGATCATTAGAAATGGTTAGTGTATTGCCATCATATATTTGTATTGCAATTCTCAAGCGCCAGAAGTTCCAAGTCTTTATATTTCAAGGACATAATTCTATTATCAATGTTCATAGATTTAGAAGTTAAAGTTCTTAGTTTTAACACTATTCTCATTTTGTGCTTTGTTACTTGCTAAATCATGCTTGTCGATAGTGTGCATTTATAATCTAAACTGGATGTTAAATTTGCAAGGAATGGCAGCAGTGGACAGTAAAAAATAACATAGGAATCAAAATAGCAATCAAAGAACTCAAATTTCAGCCAAAAAATGTGAATGGAAGAAAAGAGAGTGAAGGGAGCGAACCGGAATGAACGGAGAACGAAGCGGATGAAAGAAGGAGCAAGGAGAAGCAATCAACAGCGGAAGACAACTTCACGGAGGTAACCAGAACTTGAATTTGACGGTGTTGCAAATGTGATGCGCTTCAACAACTATTCCTAAAACACAAAGACTTGCAAGTGTCAAAAACGAGTTTCAAAATGGAGCTAACCTAATGGCTACCATAAAACTTGATATTTTAAACCTTCCTTCACATATTGCCATCTTACTTTTAAAAATGAAAGGAAAAATAAAACACGCATTTTAGAATACTATGAAAAGTTGACACCAAAGCACCAAAGTTTAGAAAATTTTCAATAGTCTTATTCTACATATAGAAGAGAAGATAATCTTCGAACTTGGATCATAGAAAACAAAATAACAGACCCAAAGGATGAAGCCAAAATAAGAGATGACAACCACAATTGATCCACTAAAGATGAGTGATGATCTAATGCAACCAAACACTCTGCATTCCAAGGAAGCCTTAACAGCTCAATGTGCAGTAAATACACACAAATCTACAAGATTTCAAAAACAACTCGAACGAGAAGAACCCCAAAGTTACAACCAAAATAAACAAACACTATCAGTCTTAAGTTAAAAAAGAAAAAAAGAGCCCAACAAGTTCAACGACAGAAAAAGGCCACCAGAAAAATGTCTTAGCTCTCAATTCCACTAGACAACTTTTTTTATGGTTCTCTTATTGCGTTCCATTAAGTTCTTTTTCCCCTCACTTGAAGAGTTTGTATGTCAAAAGTATCAATCACTTTTCAATTATAAACTGAAAATTTTCTGTCTATAATTCTATATTGTATAGGTTCCAAGTGATTCTTCATTGTTCCATAGACAATAAGGTCACTCCTTTGTAGTTATATAACAAAATAGCTCCATGATTGAAGGGATTAAAAAAAGCTCCATAAACAGGAGAAAAACAATCAAAACAAGAAATAGAAAAAACCAAGATCAGTCACCAACTTCAGTTTACACCCAATAGAATTTTCTTGAACAAGAGGCCAAAAAACAGCTGAATAACAACCAACCAAATTCCCAATATTCCAAAAAAGGGGAAGAAGAAACCCAATAGATTAGGAAAATAGAGAACCAAATTCATGTTAGAATTCCCAAAAAATGGTATGGTATCATAAGACCAAAAAGAGAGGTCAAAGAACAATACCCATATCCCAAAACACCATAAATTGAACAAAAACAAAAACACAGAATGTTACATTGACGACGGAATTACCTAAACACTGGCAGAGATTGGATTGAGAGAGACGACGTCGGCGGCTGGAAATCAGATGCGAGCAGTGGATGGTGGAGGGAGAAAACAGCAACGATCGATCGGGTGGTGGAGGGAGAAAACGACGACGATGGTGGAAGGAGAAAACAGCCGAGGTCGATCGGTTGGTGGAGAGAGAAAATGACAATGATGGTGGATGGTGGAGGGAGAGAACGACTGAGGTTGGACGGCTTTGAGTGGTGGGTGGCGGATGGAAACGACGACTAAGGTATGCGAGTGGTGGAGGACGGAGGGAGACGACGACGGAGATTGGATTGAGAGAGACGGCGTCGAAGGCAGGGAGGCGGCGCGAATGGTCAAGTTAGGGATTTTCTTTTACACTTTTAATTTGTGTCAAGAAATAATTTTCTTTTTTTTTTTATTTGAATAACTTTTTAATGACACTTTAATTATGCCATTAATTAGTGACGCAAAATTTTTGTCAAGGAAATTTGTGTCAAGAATTAATAAAATTATTTTTTTATTTGAATAACTTTTTAATGACACATAAATTTTGTCGTTAATTAGCGACTCAAAATTTTTGTCAAGAAACATTAAATAACAACGCAAAAAGTCTGCATTTGTTAGTTTTAACGACACATTTTTCTTCCACCCCACCTTTTTTTACTTTTAACGACACAATAATTTGATTACTAGTGTCGTTGAAACCCAAATTTATAGTAGTGATTGGTTTGCTCACTTCGGCTGGTAGTGCGTATGCATTGAAACAGTGGGAAAAACATCCATATCAGACTTGACAAAAGCAGTAAAGTTATATTTTATATTTCGATCTTTGGTTTGAAGTTAGTAAGCATCCATTCAAAAGTATAACTTCTAATCTTTATGCTTAAGCTTGCTAGACAAAGTTATATGATATCAATCTTACTCATGGACTTTGGATGGGGATTCCAGTTAAATCACGAAAATTTATATTCACATGTAATCAATGAAGATAGTCTAAAACAATCTCACTATAAAAAAATTTATATTCCTTATAGTTTGTACTTTCATTTTTTTTTCTTTCAATTTGTAATCTCATTCACTCGCTGTATAGTATTCAATCATGTTTATACTATTGTTTGCTCAGAAATTTGTACACGAGTATATGGTTCAATTCTTTACGTTTTGAAAGGTAGGGCTTTGAGATTCAATGAGGATCTAAAATTGTCTAGAGAATATTGTCTATTTGTTGACAACTTGAGCAGGATCTATTTTCCTCAAACTTGTCTCGAGCAATATTGTCTTTTTCTTGATTGTCACTACTACAAATTTGGGTTTTAATGACGCAAGTTTTGCGTCATAAAAAGTTTCAACGACATAATTTTTGCGTCATTGAAGCGACTGTCAAGAAAGGCTATTTAACGACACTTTGGAAAATGTGTCATTAAATATGCTTAGATGACACCAAAATTGTGTCATTAATACCTTTACCTTGACGCAATAAATATGTTACCATTATCTATAACTCAACACCAATATGTTGTCATCAATACCCTTATATTGACGCAAATCATGTGTCATCGTTATCTATATCTTAACACTAATATATTGTCATTAATACTCTTAGATTGACACTTTAAATGTTTCACTATTATCTATTACTCGACACGAATTTATTGTCATTAATAACCTTATATTGACGCTTTATATGTGTAATCGTTATCTATACCTTGACACGAATATATTGTCATTCATACCCTTACATTGACACTTTAAATGTGTCATTGTAACCTATCACTCGATACGAAGTGTAAAGAAATTTTTGAATGTTTCAGTAGTCAAATTAAGTGGTTTATTTTGATATTTCCTGTGGAATCATTGAAGACATATCGGGTTGAAAGCGAAGCGATTGTATTGTAGATAGCCAGATTATTGTTGAAGGTTGAAGATTAAGAAGACGTTTAGAATTTTTTAAAAAGTCTTGTCATAGGATCTTGTTTCATGTAGTGTTATAGAATGTATATATAAACACAATATTAAATTTTCATTTTGTGTATATAAATGTAAAAGACAAATATTATAGTTTCTAAAATAATATTAATTTTATCAATTTGTTGGAGTGAGAAAAAATATTTATTTACATGGACTCAATGTCAGATTATAAAAAATGGACAATAATAAAATAACTTAATAAAAATAAATTTAAAAAAATGGGTCTAGAGGAAGGCAAAGATGTTGTTTTTAAACCGTTGGTTTAGAAACAACATTAAAGGTATCTTTAATGTCGGTTTAAAAACGACATTAAAGACATCTTTAATGTCGGTTCTAAACCGACATTAAAGGTTTTCAATAACACCATTAAAGATGTCGGTTTTAAACCGACATTAAAGGCTAAATTTCTTGTAGTGCCCCCTTAACCCTTCCTCAACCCAGCGTGGCAACCTAGGTTGTCGACGTCATCGCCAGCTCCCCTAATTCCATTGTTTTAAAATTACTAATATCCCCTTATTCTTCTTCTTCTTCTTCTTGTTCTTCAGGCCATGTTGGATTTAGAATATGAATTTAAAAAAAAAAGTTTCATAACACTACCTACATAACCCTTCCCCTAAACATATACTATCATAACATTAAGTTTATCATAATACTAGTTTTATCATAACACCAACTCTTTATTACTCAACCATTCCCCCAAACGGTCCCCAAGGTTCTATTTATAGGACACCACCTATCATGATGTTTAATTAGGATATTATCTTTTTACCTAATGGGTCTAATAAAATAATAGACCGAAAAAGATAATATAGCATATAATGCATATGGGCCAAATTAATAATAGTATTATATTTAAAATAAATCAAACATGCAGGGAATGAAGATGTTAATGTAAGGCATATACATGAAGATGATGAAGCTCTTTGGTACCAAGTATCAAACTTGGAGGATAATGTGGATGATATTCATTTTTCAGTGCTGATAGTGAAGATGGCTTAAATGATAAGGTTTTGGAATAAATGAGTAACGAAGTTGAAAACACAATTGAAGTTGAAAAGGATAACATGAATAATATTCATTTTTCTGACTGCGAATTTAACTTAGATTCAATTGATTTTTCTGACTTTGATTTAGAGGATGATACTACCAAGTTTCTGTCGTTTAAAAATGTGATGGATGGATCCTTCTGAAATTCACTTTGAAATTGGCATGTTGTTTGACTCCTTAAATGAGTTTAAGAGAGCTATTTCTAAGTATGCCATACATGGAGGATGATCTATGCATTATAAGAATATAGAAAGAAAAAAAGAAGGTTCAAAATCATGCAAGTAGATTGCTTATGCGACAAAAATGTAGAAAGAAAAAACATTTCAGTTAAGAACACTAGTTGATAAAAATACTTGTGCTTGATTATTCAAGAATATTAGGATAACTTCAAAATCGTTGAACCCACTAGCCGCGTAACGCTAAAAAACCCTTTCGTCCAATTTTCCTCCACCCATCGGCGTCAAAACAGTGCTCCAGCCACCGTCGTCGAACTGCCACAATAAGCCAACGCCGTCGAACCCACCAATGTAGCCACTGCCGTCCGTCGAATGTTAGGTCGCGATGCCGTTGAATCAAGAAATCTAGCCATGGTCATGTCTCCTTTTCTCCCTATCCGATGAAGATGTACTTGAAGACAAGCCTCTGAAACACCTCTCTTTAACCAATCCAATGCCTGAGAAGACGATCTTCCTGTCCAACATCCATCTGGTTGTGGCCTTCATCTTCGAAATTGTTTACTTCTTCGAGGACGGTACAATGACGATGATCTCAAGGATTGTGAAGATAAAGCATTGGCGATTCTCTTGATTTCGTACTATTTCTTAGTCCGTCGACTTTAGATGAACTAGAAGAACGGTCAAATGGAGCGTTTTGTTTGTGAGTTCGAAATTGAAGGTGCTGATGAATCCTTAGCATAACATATATGCTATGGCAGGGGACTGGAACTGCGTTGCGAACACGAGGTTGAGAATGCGGAGTATTGGAACTAAAAAACCGTCAGGTGCTAGTTCCATTGAGGTCGACAATGAGGTTCATGAATTTACAGTTTTTGATCGATCAGATCCAAAATATGATAATATATATCAGGTGATTAATGGATAGCGTCATGAACTTAAACAAGTTGAGTGCTTTTTAAACATGTATTAATAGAGTTTGGGGTAGCTATAGAATTGTAGTAGACCGCTACTCAGAGATGTGACGTGATCTTGTAATGTGACAAGAATGTGTGGTTGAAACATGATGAGACATGTTTAATAGTAAAGACTAATTTGTAGGAGGTATGTAATTGTTTTTTTTTTCTTTTCCTTGAAAAAAACTTATCGTGTAAGTTTTCACTTGAAAAGAATTTAAGAATCAGTTGCTCTTGTGTTACCAGGTTCTAATGGAGACGCGTAGTCAAGCTGGCATGCATGACTGCACAATTAAACTGGTTCGGACTCTATTCTTAATTTCTTATTAATTTTTCTTGTTAACAAGTTGATGAAATAATTGTTAAAATTAAGGCGGTGGTGTCTGTTTACAGAGAGTAAATCCTAAAAAACAGAGAGACAAGGTGTGCATTGCCTGTGGTGCTAGTTTTGGAGGCGATAGGCCAATTGCGGCTCTTAAATAATTGCTTCAGAGGGTCAAAAACCTAAACTATCTTGTACTTGAATGCCTAGCAGAATGCACTCTTGCAGATTGCTATAAAGTTATGTTGTCTAGTGGTGATGGTTAGGATTCAAAGAGTATGCCCTTGTTTAATAATCATATTTAGCCTACAATTTTTCTATTAATTATATTTTTATCATTTCTTTCTCAAATTCATACTTCTAGAAAGTTCTTAAAATTGTTGAGATGGTAGTTTGGTATGAAGCTAGCAAAAGGTTCCTTACATTTGTTAAAAGTATATTAGTATTTCTAAAAACATTGAGCTCATACGGGTTATGTTGAAATGACTTGTTAATTTTTGGGTTAAGTTATATGTAGGTGGTTTTTGTATAGAAATGCTTTAGGTCACCGGTTTGTGATTAAATAGAAGAAATTTGTAGAGGGAATTTTTAGCAAACAAATGAGATTTTTTTGTTTCTGCACCCTGTGGCCTGAAGTAGTTTTTAAGACTTAGGAATCCCATTTTTGTGTTCTTTTTTTTGTGTTTCTAATTTGAACCATCCATAAACACCTTTGTATGTTAAGTTTCTAATCACGAGAGAAATGGAATATTATAATATTAGGGTTTCTTGATTCTAATCCTAATGTTATTTAGATGTGAAGAAGAAAGTGTTAGGGCTCATAATGTATGTCTTATTCCTAAAAGCCAATTCTTCTTAGACAGGCCAAGTGATTTTAATGGTGGCAAGTCGATGTTTATGTTGTGGGGGAGGGTTGCGACCCGACGGTTTGGGCAATTACTCTTTTCATCATTTCAGTACTCCATTGTTTATGATTGCCTTTGTATGTTGGCAAAATTTTATTTTTACTTTTAGTTCAGATTTTGTGAACATTAAATATCTTGCTAATGTACTTAGTTTTGCTCTTAGCCTACTATTTAATATACTTCATGGTTTTTTTTACACCCCCACCACTGTTGGTACTTTGAGACATACAATATAGATACTTCATGGTTTCAGAAAAATGCATGTCTGGACGTTCAAGCATCGAATTTGAATCGACTTGTTGATGCTCATGCTATTACACATTGTAACTGCCCATTAAAAAAAATTCTCATGTCAAATTCTGTCAGATTCTCATCATGAATTCAAGTCTAATTGCATAATCATATTTGGTTCCAAAATTTTTTCTTATAAAAGCTCTGGAGCTTCACGTTGAAGATTGGTCTAAATGTAGTTCACCAAATGATGACGTGAACTTCGTCAGGTTGTATTTGCTCTTTTCACATGGCTAATGCATTACCATTTTCATTTCAGTAGTAATTATTCTCTAGTTCTCCACTTTATATGATGAGCATTTCAGTAGTAATACCATTTTTATTTCAGTAGTAATTATCTTATGGATATTTAAACAATATTTGATAAATGAATTAGATATGCGTGATTCGTATCCTAATTGATTCTGAGCTAGATTAGAACTTGAATTGGGAGGTCTTTGACAGTTTCTTGCACAATCAATAATGGGATTCTGGGTTGTGACTTTTTTTTAGTACATTGTATTAGGATTCACCATGTATAATCGAGTGATTAGGATTTTTCTTGACCAGTTAGAAACGAAGTAGTCAGAAGTCTCCTCTTCTTGAGCTCGTGAAATTTTCTTTCCACAGATACACACTTTATGGGGCCTGATTGATTGGGCATAGTTCAAAGAAGCTTCATGCATAGTTCAAGAATTCAATTGAAGCTTCTTTGAACTAAACAATTTTGTGGCAGTTGAATTGCATAAATTAATTTCACCGATGTCTTATTGGTTAGTGCATTCTCATTCTTGCATGCATTCTAATTCAACTAATGCACACAAATATCAAAGGGCGATTTCTTTATCTAGCCTGTTGTATTTTTCAGGTATGGTATGAATAGGAGTGCAGAGTTGATTACAAACTATGGTTATGGTTGTTTTTTTATCTACAAAGTTGATTTTGTTAGCTTTATTTTCTCTTTTTTATGTTTTTCTAGGTATCGGTATCGGTCTTTATTGAGTTTTTTGGTTTTTTTGGACAGTTAATAGTCTTGATGGAAACTAGAATATTGTTGGAAAATTTGGTAGGTTTTTGTATAACTAAGTTAAGTTGGTTCTCTTTGTTCTCTGGCTATGAGTATTATCTTAAGCATGTTTTTGTATAGGTAAGTTTGTTCTTTTTCTTGTATATATATATATATATCACTCCTTCAAACAAATCAATCAATAACACTTAATCAATGATAGACTTCTATTAGGATCTATTAGTATCTATCTAGGCAATAAGAAGGTAGAAAATCTTGCTATAACAGGTAAATAGTTTAGCCTATTTTTCTATATTTAAAAAGTCTTAATAAATATGTATCAAATGGATTTTGAACTAATATACTCAATTTAAACAATATTTCCAAGATGTCATTGAGAAAAATTTGGGAAACCTACTTTGATTTTTTTTCAAGATATACCTACTTTAGAATTCTTTTTCCATTGTAATGCTTATGATCTTCTCATTATTCAGATTCACATTTCTATTGGAACCGACATTCTCTACAGTGAAGATATTACCGATGGTTTTGAGGTATAACTGCTATCTTTTCACTTCCTCATGCTTCATAATCTCACTGGAATTTTCTTTCAAGCAACGTTTATGATCAGAGAGTATTTCCGAGTTTTGACTTGTTCCGAGTGAAATGTTATTTCTTGCTTTCACGTTCCATTTTCCTTGTAATTTGATCTGGATACAGTAGGATTTGATTGATTATATTTTCATTTGTTATATCAGAGTTTTCCACACTTTTCAGCCCACAAATATATTGATGGATCCTTACTATTGGTGATTTTGCATGATTGACCTCCACTGTTTTCTTTCAGCGTCTGCAGAAAATGCTTGTTGAATTTGTTTTTTATGAGATGGAATTCTGATGCAATAAATTTGAATAGCTAAAGCCAAAATTCAGATAAACTAAATAACCACAACTCTAATTACTTCACTAATAAAATATTTGACTGCATCATTCTCCCCAATTTTGTAAGAGAACTCATTCAAGGGGATCGTTAGTGGTCATCAAAGTGGCTATGAGAGTGGTTCTCTCCCTTGTTAGTTCAATATGGTGCTGGGGATGACTTTTTCACCTTTTATGGCTCTTTATCCTATCTATTTAAACCTGCTGCACCATAATTTTTTTAGGGAGTACATTTTAGATTATTTGTTTTTATATGTTATTATTATCTTCTAGATTTGACACAGGCAATGACCATAGCTTGACTTTCCTAAAAAAATGAGATCAAGTCGCCTTGATGAGACAACGATGTCCTCCTTTTTTCTTTTTGTTGTCTTGTTCTTAATTTTGTTTCCTTTCATTTTTGCCCGTTGTTGGGACGAAAAAACATTTAAATATGCTTGTTTCTTCAACCCTGGCTCTACCATATGGCCGTAGCTTGACTTTTTTAGAAAAATGAGGTCAAGTCCTCTCTATTGTTTCTGAAGTCTGGAAAGGGGTGTGCTTCTATTTCTTCTTTTTTCTGTCCTTTTTCCCTCACGTATTATTTAAATCAATTTAAGGAGTTGTTCTTGTTGATTTATAGGTTACGTTGTTTGAATTCGAATGATTATCATATCCGATAGTGATGATTGAAGATATATGTTGATTTTTTTTTCTTTTTTGCAAATGAACTCAGTTTCATGGTTAATCTGTATGTAATTTTTCATTTCATTTCACTTTCTTCTTTTTCTTTTAAACAATTTTGATTGAGTTTTGCTTCTTTTGACTTTGATTATTTCACTCGGTCACGTTGTTGATTGATCCTACGTTTGTTTTTGGTGGAAAGTTTAGAAAGATTAAATCGAAACTTACATTTGCAACACTTGTATACTATGCCTATACTTATATTTATGCTTATGTAGTTGGTGTTCTTTTTTTTCTTTTTCATTCCTTATGGGTCTTTTATTAAAAACCTTGGGTGCTTATTTTAAACAGTTCATAGTCTGCTTATTAAGAAAATGATTTCTATTTAGCATGTACTTAATGTTTATATGTTTATGCTTATGCATTTTCTGTTATGAATGTTGGCTAAGGTTCACTTTCTTCAAATTTGTAGGTAGTTGAAGAATCCATGGACCATGGTATTGATCAAGTTCATTTATGCATCAATTTGATTAGATTAGGTCACATATACATGTAATATTATAGTTAATTTATCTTTTTGATTTTTGTAAAACCTTTACCGATAATGTAATTTACATTTTTTATTTTCTATATAAATATCTTTCTAAACATATGTAGGTAAGATTGAAATTTAGTATTTAAGTTTTTTGAAGGAATATATGAAAGAAAAATATGTGTTGCGAAAATGAAAAATAACGACACCAAACATATGTCGACATATAAGCCTTTATTAAATAGAGACAGTGTTGTTAAAACACATTTCTTTACAAGAATTATGAGTAACAAAATTTACAATGACAATATAATAGTGTTGAGTTATATTGAAAAGTGACACATTTATAGCATTGTTATAATGGTATTAATGATAATATATTTGTGTAGAGTGATAGATAATGGTGACATATTTAAATTGTCAATGTAATAGTATTAATGACAATATATTCTTGTCAAGTGATAGATTACTATGACACATTTAAAGCATCATTGTAAGGGTATTAATGAAAATATATTTGTGTCAAGGTATAGATAACGGTGACACATTTAAAGCGTCAATATAAGGTTATTAATGACAATATATTCATGTTGAGTTATAGATGATGGTGACACATTTAAAGGTTATGTGTGTCACCGTTATCTATACCTTGACACGAATATATTGTCATTACTATATTTGTGTAGAGTGATAGATAACTGTGACACATTTAAATGACAATATATTCGTGTCAAGTTATAAATTACTATCACCCTCTTCTGCCGTCCAAAACCCAAAAACCCACTTCTGTTCTAAATTCGTTTCGGCATCGCCATGAAACCCACTTTCGCTTGTGTTCCAGATATGTCCACGACGAACCATTTCCAGATTGTGTCATTCCAGCTCTCCTTCGACCTTGTACTGAACAATTTCATTGTTCCAGATCTCCTTGCCTTTCTCTGTTTCTGATCTTCTTCTTAATCCATATTTGTGCTTGGTGTAGATGGAGAAAAATGACATTGTTCGTCCTATTAGCACCATACTTGATAGCTTCAATTATATCACCTGAACTTATCAAATAAGGAGTTTTTTTATTGGTCGAAATTGTGGCGCATTGTTACTACAGATATCACTCGACCTGTTCAAAACACTCCAGTGACAAACATCAATAAAGGGACCCCTAAGAATGATGATGCATAATCAGTTGAAGTTACTATTCAAGACACTACTATAGAGGATGTCAAATATATTGAGCGCCTTAAGGATTGGGTTAACAAAAATCATCAAATCATCACTTGGTTGGATAACACTTCTATTTTGGCTATTCGTACTCAATTTGATGTATTTGATACTGTGAAAGAACTTTGAATTTTTTTGTCTACACGTTTTCAATCTATTGGCCTTGCTCTTCTCGAATTGTTAGTCTAAACTAGGAGGTAGGACAATTTGTGAACGAATATCTTGTTACGCTTCAGCCTACTTGGACATAGTTAGACCAGGCAAAAATCAGTCCCGATCATATTCGACTTATAGAAGTCCTCATGAGACTCCGCCCAGAGTATAAATCAATTTGTGCTGCTCTGTTACATCGCAATCCCCTGCCATCTCTAAACGTTGTTGTCTAAAAAAATTTATTTGAGGAGAAAAGAATTAGCATTGTCTCCCCTCTGTCATCTAACATCGCTATTGCAGCCACTCCTTCTCGACCTATAAATGAGTTAATCTTCTGCAAAAATTGTGAACTTCATAGCCATAAGTTTCCTAACTGTCCTACCGTTGAGTGCAGGCATTGTCACAAATGAGGTTATATCTTGGAGAGTTGTCCTGCTCCCCCACCCCGCCCTCCTAGTCAGTCACATAAATCCAAGGTCTCTCCTAATTCTGGTTCTTCATCTATTGTTGTTGCTGCCACACCATCTAACATTACCACACCTCCGAGTTTCCAGTTAAGTGATCTTCATGACTTAATGAAATAGGTGATCTCTTCCAACTCTACTGCTCTTGTTGTCACCCTAGGTACTTTTTGGCTCCTTAACTCGATTTGTTGTAATCATAGGACATTTAATATTTCATTGTCGTCCTCTCCTATTTTTGTTTACACCTTTCCTTCAATCCACTTTGCTAATGGTAATCACATGTCTATTTCTCACATTAGCATTGTTAATACACCCACCATAAACCTTTCCAATACTTATGACGTTCCTAATTTAACATTCAACTTAGCTTCATTGGTCAACTATGTGATCTCAGTCTAACCATTGTCTTTTCTTCTCGTGGTTGTTAGGTTCAAGATCCATAGACGGGATAGGTGATTGGTATGGGATGGAAGGTGGGACGATTATTTGAGCTTCACATATCTTCAGTACTCTTCTGTGTTCCCACCCATCTCTGCACCAGTCACTGATAATGCTATATATCAGTGGCACCTTCGACTTGGTCATGCTTTTTCTGATAAATTTCTTAATTTAGATTCTATTGGCACTTTGAATAATGTCTCTAAATTTAGTCGGTTTGATTGTTTAAATTGCAATCTTGCAAAATGACCCGATTTATCATTTACTACCTCTACATTATTATATGATACACCATTTAACCTAGTTCATTCTAACATTTTGGGTCCTGCTCCCTAAGTGGTTGTGGATACTTTATTTTATTTATTGATGACTATTCTCGCTTTACTTTGGAGTTATTTTCTTAAACATTGTTCTTTCTTATCTCAAATTTACGTTGATTTTGCAAAAATGGTTCACACTTAATTCTCTACCACCATTGAAACTATTCGCACAAATAATGCAATGGAATATAACTACTCCCAATTTCTTTCATTCCTTGCCTAAAAAGGCACTCTAATTCAACGTTCTTGTCCTCACACCTCCCAGCAAAATGGTAGAGTAGAACGCAAACACCACCACATTCTGGACTCTATTTGTGCTCAACTTCTTTCTGCTTCCTATCCTGAAAACTCTTGATGAGAAGCTGCTCTCACCTCTATTTGTGTCATCAACCGTCTCCCTTCTCAGGTCATCCATAATATTCCCCCTTCGAACATCTCTATGGTACTCCTTCCTCTTACTCTAATCTTAAAGTCTTTCATTGTGCATGTTTTGTGTTGTTACATCCTCATGAACATATCAAACTTGAACCTCGTGCTCGTCTATGTTGTTTCTTGGGTTATGGTATTGAACATAAAGAATTCCGTTGTTGGGATCTCATCTCTCAACGATTATGTAATCTCGTCATGTCACATTTTTAGAACATCGCATGTTTTCTAGTATTTCTCCATTTCATGCATCTCTATCTAGTCCTCACCCATTCTTCACTGATTCTTCTACCGATCTATTCTTCACTTCTAACTCACCACCCGACACTAACACCTTGTCCTCCACCCACATCTGAGCTCACTCGATCTAATCCTATTTTTGCGCTCTCGAATCTTCCATCTGTCCTTTGTAAGGAACCTGAATCTACACATGTCTGACACTCTACCCGAGTAAGAGAAACTCCTCCTCATCTCAAAGATTACCATTGTTTTTTCACTATTATGTCTTTGGTTGAACCTTCCTCGTTATAAGGAAGTCAGTACTAACCCCTTGTGACAGCAAGCAATGAATGAAGAACTTCGTGCCTCAGAAAAGACTCATACTTGGGACTATGTTAACTTACCTCCTAGAAAGAAACTTATCGGTTGTAAGTGGATTTTTAAAATCAAAATTCACTTTGATGGCTCTGTTAAATGATACAAAGTATGACTTATGGCCAAAGGCTATTCTCATGAATATGGCATTGGTTATGAAAAAAATTTTGTTCCAGTAGCTCGAATGACGTCTATTCACAGTCTTTTAGCCATTGTCGCTGCAAAACAATGACCCCTCTTTCAAATTGACGTTAAAAATGTGTTCCTCAATGGAACCCTATCTAAAGAAGTCTATATGAAACTACCACCTTGTACTACTCCGCCACCTCAAAAAGTGTGTCTTCTTTGCCATGCTCTCTACGGTCTCAAACATGCTTTCCGAGCTAGGTTTGCGACGTTCAACTCCATTATTATCCAACTTGGGTTCACCTTCATTTCTCACAATTCAACCTTATTTACTCGTTAGACATCTAATGGTATTGTTCTCCTTCCTTTATATGTTAATGACATGATTATCACAGGTAATGACTCTCAAGTCATATCTGATTTGCAATGTTACCTGGGTAAGAACTTTGAGATGAAGGATTTAGGCACCCTCAACTATTTTCATGGTCTTGATATCTCACCCTCGTCTAATGGCTACTACTTAACTCAAGCAAAATAAGCCTCTGACCTCTTTAGTCGATCTAGTATTACTGACTCTACCACATCCTCAACACCTGTGGATTCAAATCTGTGACTCACTCATTTTGATGGTGTTCCTCTTGACAATCTCATTTTGTATCGGTAACTTGTTGGCAGCCTGATTTACTTAACTGTGACCTGCCCAGATATTACATATGCAATTCACATTATGAGTCAATTCATGGCTGCTCCTTGTATTATTCAATTCACTGTTGTCCTTCGTATTCTTCGTTATATTAAAGGCACTTGGGTCATGGTTTAAAGTTCTCCTCATAGTCCTCTCTGGTTCTCTTTGAATTCTCTGATGCTGATTGGACAGGTGATCCTACTGATAGAAGGTCCACCACTGGTTATTGCTTCTATTTTAGGTGATACTCTTATCTCCTGGTGCAGCAAGAAACAATATGTTGTTTCCCGTTCTAGCACAAAGTCTGAATATCGTGCTCTAACTGATGCCACTTCAGAATTACTATGGTTTCGTTGACATCATATGGAGGCCTCAGAAAGGTCACCCATTATTCTTCATTGTGATAACTATAATGCTATTCAAATTGAACACAATGATGTTTTTCATGGACTAACAAAGCACATTGAGAATGATTGCCTTTTTGTTTGCCATCATCTTTACAGAAACACTCTCCATCTCCAATATAATTTATCTCCACCACTAACCAACCAGTAGATATCTTCACAAAAGCTCTCCATTCTCCTCGTCATCTCTACTCTACCACCTTGAGTTTGAGGGAAGGTATTGTCGTAATTAGAGTATATTTTGAGATATTGTTTTGAATATTATTCTTGATATTATTATTGATGTTATTCTTGTAATTCATTTGCATATTCTTTCCTTAAGTAGCTACTTCTTTGTGTATAATTAGGCTTGTACCATTGATAATATATCAAAAAAATACATAAATATTCAATAAAATTACAAGTATATTTACAATATTAAGTTTTTTTTTTCAAAACTGTTGTTGCTTGTTGACAACGTTACTTAATTTCACCGATGTTTTTTCTAGGAAACTTTGGTGCAACGTGGTGGATGCAAAGTGTCTAAAAAATCAGTACGAGCATCCTACCTTCAAATCTTTAAATCTCTTGGTAATGTTTATTTGATTAAACTATTATTGGAGGATTCAGGTCATAGTGTACAAATTCAAACTAGAAATGAGTCTGAAAATGAACCAAATCCCAAATTTTTGTAAGTCATGCATAAAAAATTTCTAGTTACTAGTTATTATTTTGTGAGAACACTTTATTTTCTATAAATACTTCCCCTCCCCACAATTTTGTTGAAAGCAAGGTTCAAAGCAAATTCTTTTTTGTTCTTTAGATTACTTTGTGACAAATTCTATAAATTTAACAAAAAAAAATCATTGTAAACTTTAACTTCATGATTATACAATAAAACCTTAACATTGTATATAACAATAAGTGCCAAGATCTTTGAACTAGATGATTTTATAAATTAAATTTATTTAAAGAATGACATACATTGATCAATGAATAATCTTCTTGAAGAATTGTGTTTCTCTCACTTTGGCCTTTTTTTAGAACTTAATTTAGGTTTTTTGATGGGAAGAATAAACTACTTAATGAGGCAATGAGAGAACCAATCCCTAAGGTTCTATTTATAGACATCATCCTTCATAGTGTTTAATTAGAGCATTATCTTTTAACCTAATAGACCTAATAAAATAATAAGCCTCCAAGAGATAAATAGCATATAATGCAATTGGGCTACATTAAAAACAATATTATATTTAGAATAAATCTAACACTCTCCCACTTTGCCCATTGACATTATTTACCATATACGTTCATAGACATAATGCACAAAATTAAACTTCATAACATATCATGTCAAGTCAAAGTAACAATCAAAGAATCATGGCAGTCATACATCATTGCATTAACATACTCCCTTCCATGTATCACTGAAATAGTTCTTCTATTAACATGATCTATAATAAAGATAATTAATAATGGTCCAAAAATAAGTGTCTTTGTCAAAGACGATGTCCTGTTTGGTTTACATAATTCATTTATGTATACACTAATCATGAGCTCAAAGTGTCAAATAACATAATCTTGATTTGAATAATAATATCTACTAATGCCCACACGTTTAACATGATCATCGAATGTACTCTATGGTAGCAATTCTTTAGTTAGTAGATATGTAATCATAAGTTTAGTGCTAATGTGTTTGATTGACACTCTTTGTTTCTGAACTTTTCTTCTTTAACAACAAAGTATTTTAATTCCATACGTTTAGCACCTTTAGAATATCTGTCGTTTTTCTTTAAAAAAAAACTGCTGCAAAATTATCACAATAAATTCTCAGTGACTTGGCAATATTGTCGACAATTCCAAGTCTTGAAATAAAGTTCTACAGCCATAAAACATGAAGCTGTAGCCTCAAAGCATGCTATAAATTCAACCTTCATAGTGGATGCAACAATAATACACTACTTCGCATTTTTTCATGAAATTGCTCCTTCACCTAATAGAACATATACCCAAAATTAGTGGATTTTCGTGTTTCCACACATCTGACAAAATCTGAATCTAAATATACAGTCACCTCAAGATGATCAAATCTCTTATAAGTAAGCATAATGATTATAATTAAACTTACTCCCATATACATCGATCAACGATGTTTTCTTTAAAACCAAAAGTTGTGATGGTATTAGTGTACTTAAGATACCATTGTCTGAAAGCTTATTTAAATCCATATATTGACCTCTTTAATTTACACATCATATGTTCCTTTCCTTCAACCATAAAACCTTCTAGTTGATCCATGAACATTTCTTCATCTAAATTTCCATTTATAAAGGTAGTTTTCACATCAATTTGATGAAGCTCTAAATCATAATGAGCTACAAAAGTCATAATAATTCTTAATGAGTCCCTTTTTGAGATAGGAAAAAATGTCTCTTTGTAGTCAATGTCATCTTTCTGAGTATAATCTTTGGCAACAAGTCAAGCCTTGTGTCATTCGATATTGCCATTTAAGTCAAGTTTGGTCTTAAAGACCCATTTACAACCAACTCTTTTACTTTTTTTTAAACAATTCTACAAGGTCCTAAACTTGATTATCATTCATTGATTTTAACTCTTCTTTCATGGCATCTAACCATTTGGTAGAATTATCTTCTTTAATGGCTTGTGAAAACAAAATTGGATCATTATTAATACTTAAGTCAAATTCTGACTCATGCAAATAAGCCACATAGTCATCAGAAATAGTTGATCTTCTTTGTCTTATAGATCTTCTTAACTCTATTTCTTGTAGTCCCTCAGTTACAGGTTCGTTTGTTATAATATCACTATGTGGTGTTTGACCATTAATTTGTTCTTCTTATAGATTGTTAACAGAGTTAACAACTATGAGAACAACAACTTGAGAAGAAGTTATAGATGAAGGAATTTCCACCCTGATTTCTTGAATTTTCACTTTACCTGGTTCCAAACTCCCACTAATTATGTTATTCTCAATGAACCTTACATTTTCAGTTTCAACTATTCAT
Organism: Cucumis melo; assembly: GCF_025177605.1. Classification (NCBI taxonomy): domain Eukaryota; kingdom Viridiplantae; phylum Streptophyta; class Magnoliopsida; order Cucurbitales; family Cucurbitaceae; genus Cucumis; species Cucumis melo. Next base: position 19,284,349 of record NC_066860.1, on the reverse strand, counting down.
GCACATACTATGGTTAGGACAATAAAATCTATACCATTTTGATTTTTCTGGATAACCAATGAAGAAACCACTGGTTGTTCTTGAATCCAGTTTTCTTTCATATGGATTATAAATCCTTACTTCCGCTTGACATCCCAAAACATGCAGATGCCTTAAACTAAGTTTCCTTACTATCCACAATTCAAAAGATGTCTTTAGAAATGACTCACTAGGAGCCATGTTTAATAAATATTAAGCAGTTCTTAATGCATACATCCACAAGAACACAGGTAAAGATAAATTAATTGACATGTTTTTAACCGCATTCATTAATGTACGGTATTACGTCTTTTTGCAACACCATTTTGTTGCGGTGTTCATGGTATTGTGTATTAAGCACATATACCATGACTTTCTAGGAGTTTAGCAAATAGGTCAAAACAATGTGCTTTTTCAACATATCTTCCATAAGTTTTATAAAAACCTTACATTTTCAATATTGTAATTGCAGACTTGAAATTGTTTACTACAATCATTTGCATAAACATTAGGCTCAATTTATTTGATCTTTTCAAACATTATAAAAAGATCTATCTTCCTCACTGCTAATAGCTGAAGTAAGTGTAGTAGGTTTCTCACTTAAGAGTGCCGAATAATCAAGATCCAAAACTTCAGGATGAAATCGGATTTGTTTGCACCAGTCAGAGAAATTGAGTGAAATTGAGTTCATTAAACTTGATTATAGATGTAGCATGCGAATGAATAGAAACAGGAGCTGATGATGCAATTACAGAATAGATATGCTTATACATTATTGCTTTGAGAAATAAACATAAAGATACAATACATATTCAGATAATATTAAATAATCATTAACTTATACATTGAAGTTCTTCTTTGGAAGGTACAACAATGTACAATATTTATACTTAACTGAAGTCAGATTTGGTTTCATATAATTTGTAATTTAAATGCCCAAATTAGATAAATTAGTTATCTTTAGATATACTAATAATATTTAACCAAACACCTCAATTAACCACAATAAGATTCAAAATTATAAAACTACTAATTACCTTCGAGCAATTTAAATGTTTTAAAATAATGAAAATCAATATATTCATAATAATATCTTTATCTTTCATAATATAATATGATTCATCATCACCACATAAATATGAGTAATTGAGGTTAATCTTAATTTGATATCTATTGAACTTACTAATTTGGCCACTTTGATGACTAACAAATTATTCGTAATATAGATATCATATTAAAATAATCACAAATAATTATTTCCTTAATTTGTAAGACACTATCAATGATGTATTTATAAGACTTACTAATTTGGTCACTTTGGTGTCTAACAAATTACTCATAACATAGATATATTGCAATAAAACAATCGCAAACATTGATAATTAAATTACAACTTTAATTTGATGCTTATAGAACACTTGGTAATTTGGCCACTTTGGTGACTAATAAATTATTTATACCATAGATATCAAATAGTCACAAACAAATACATGCTTTAAATTATTTCTGATTTAAACATAATGCAAAAGGACAATAAAATATAATTTATTGTACCAAATTTTATGGAACTTAAACATGTATAGTTTATTATTTTTTAAATTTAAGCAACTCAATCATGAGAAAAATAGTAACATTAATGGAGTAATTAAGAACGTAATTAAATATGGGATAATTTTAAATCAAAAAAAAATATTTGAATCTTGGAATATCCTAATCTTGATAGTGTGATTATTTTGGGTAAATTATCTCTTGATAAAATATTTATCTTTTTTTTTCTTTATTTTATTTTTCTTTTTCATAATAAGAAGATAAAAGATTTTGCATGATAAAAGATATTTTTCATAATAAGAAAATAAAAAAAATCTTCTTTATCTTCTTTTTATTTATTTTATTTTTCATTTTCATAATAAGAAGATAAAAGTTTTTCCATGATAAGAAAAATAAAAGATTTTTTTATCTTCTTTCTCTATTTGTTTTCCCTAATTAATTTAAATTTGATATCTATATAACATACTAATGTGGTATCGAATAATACATAATTCCCAAGTGATTTTAATCGCAAAATTTGTAAAAATATTAATATTGCAAATAATTTTATCAAAACTCTCGATCAATCTAAGATATAATTTAAAATCACTAAGATAAATGGATACTACATAATATATACATAACACATAAATTATAATTAATTCAAAATCATCCGTTTGAACGTAAATTAAATATATACATACCAGATATAGTAACTTTCAAAAGATTTTAAAACTAAATTTTAATTCTTAAATAGATTTTAATTCTTTTAATTCATGATTATTATATATTAAGTTAATTTATTATCTTTTAAAATAAAAGAAGAAACAAAAAATTACTTTAATAAATGTAATTGTGGCCGGCGGTGGTGGGTTAAATTTTTTTCCCATTCTTCCGACAATCATAAATAAACTCAATTTAAATTGATGATCAAAACTTCTCAGGCAAACATTATCAATTTTATTAAATTTCAATTACCAATAAATCTTAACGAGGTTGGGAACCTCTTTAAAATTATGAAAAACATGCCGCAGAAACATTAAAAAATATTAATCATTCATGTAAAGTCACAAGTTCTCGATAAGGCTTTAATATCATATGTAAACTTTAGTTTCATGATTATACGATAAAACTCTGACATTGTATATAACAATAACTGTCAAGATCTTTGAACTAGATGATTTTACAAATTAAATTTAGTTAAAGAAGAAAATACATTCTCCATAAATAATCTTCTTCGAGAATTGTTTTTCTCTCACTTGGCCTTTCTTTAGAACTTGGTTTCTTAATGGAAATAATAAATACTTAATAAGCCAACGAGAGACGATCAATTCTTAAGGTCTTATTTATAGACACCACCTATAATGATACTTAGGACATTATCTTTGAACCTAATATGTCTGAAAGAAATAAATAGCATTGGATCGCATTAAAAGTAATATTATATTTAAAATAAATCTATAAGTTGTCTTCTACCAAGAGTTTCAAATGAAACAATGACCGCTAGTAAAAGAGAAAAATTGCCCCCAAAGAGAAAATTGAAAAAGAAAGTTAGTAGACTTCCTTGGATAACAATGGAATAAAGTATTCGATTCGCAAAGATCTATATACTTTGAACAAGCTATCAAGTAAATGAATAGATGTAGTTGCCAACTTTTGTAAAGATTAGGCCTTACTGAAGTTTTGTGTACATGAAGGTGATTTTTTTATATTTTGTATACATGTACATTGTAGCAGGAGATAATATGTTTTGTATTTTTCAGGAAAGACCTCAACTTGATGCTGATGAAACTCTTTAACTTTGATGACAATTTGAATGTTTTCTTTTTAAGTGTTTAGTTTGAAGGCAGGCCAATTTTGAAGGTAGTTGTTTTGAGGAGAAATTTATGGTTGAAGCTGGGGTAGAAATTTAACTTGGTTTCTATTTCTTTTATCTCTATTAGGGATCGGAGGTCTTAGAGACGTGGATATTTAAATTGATGATAGTGTAACTATTTAAGTTTGATGACAATTTAAATGTGAATAAGCACGTAAGATTATTCTGTACCTAAAAATTACTTGATAGTTTATTGGAATTATTGAAACTCGTGATTTATAAGTTTATAAACATTTTATTTTTCTGATTTCATCTGCAACTACCTATATATTCATAAAATTGAAAATTTGATTATCAGTATTGTCATCAATATTTTAATTCTTGATTAGAATAAGATTTAATTTAATTGAAATTAGAAAGGATATTTTTGAAGCTAAACCTTTTATTAGGGATATTTTTTATATATATAATTTCTATCCTGTCACATGACGACCTGTCACTTTTTAACAGTCTACTTCACCATTATGTTTTTCTTCTTTAATCAAATTTGAAAAATCAAGAGTATGATTTAAGGGTATTTTTGACAGAAAAAAAAACCAAGTGTTAAAAAACATTTTGTTATAATTTAATTATTTAAATTTAAAAAACTTAAAACCTTTAGTTGTTATTATTTTTATACTTTTTCCTATTCTCTATACCTTCCACCTGCCTTCTCAACAATGGAAGGCGACCTGAGGAGAGATATAACAGAAATGAAAAACTATTTTATTTTATTTTTTTCAATATTTTTAATTTTAAAAATAAATAATATAAAAAATTAATTCATTCAAATATTTTTTTAAAAAAATAATAATAACTTTATAACTAGTTTTCTATCATAAGGTCAACGCAAGTGGTAGAAAGGTTGTGTTTGGCTTAACTGAATAAATTAGCGGTCGAGAGCCGAGGGAAAGGGTGTAACCCAGTTGAATGGTTGAGGTGTTTCTTCTAGGAGAAATGGAATACAGGCGTTGCTTGTTGCTGCTGGTATTGGCAACAAGATGTTTCAAAGCAAGAGATTACAACGAAAAACAGGTACACTTTCATTCATTCTATTTAACATTAAGTCGTCAAATTAACTGGTTTTGGATTCTACACAGCACCAAACAAACCCCATTCCCTATTACAAGAAGCTTTCTCATTCCTCTTTCTCTCCACCAAAAACACTGGAAAAGAAACTCAGAAAAACTATACATCAAAAACTAAAAACAACACCACCCCATCCCCCTTTAACCATCCGCAATCTCTGTCAATTCATCAGTCCTAACCTACCTACTTACTACCCTACTACCAAACCCAAATATTAAATCAGGAAACATCTTACGTGGACCAAGTTCATGATGCTAAACGGGTATCACATCATTCTTCGACGTGTCTTCACATTGCAAAACAATACCTTCAATACTAGCTGGAAAAATACACTTGCTCCACTCACATCCACTCGCAATTGGATCAGGCGGAGGGACAATCATTAGCACATTTTCGTTTCTCTGAACAACACCCATTACACTAACAGTGCTTCCTTCCTTGATATATCTGCAAAGGTAACAAATATTAAGACCTGCCACATAACTGTTCTTCGATCATACATTGTACTAATTAACAACTACGACCCTCCAAGGTAGAGTTGGGCAAACTGTGTGCTAGTGGCAAGTTTGCAGGAGGATAGGATAGGATCGTTGATGGCTAAAGATTGCTGGAACCAATGATTGAACCGATCATCAGAGGTTGTAAGACAATATAGTCTAACCATATCTAGGAAATGACTCTAAATTAACTATAATATTTTTTAATAATGTAATTTGCAAAAATATGTGAGATCCAGGGCTTCCTTCAGAGGCTCTAAAGAACTTTATTTGACACTAGCTATAGTTCTGGCTTCTTCATTTTTCCGAGTTTCAACAAATAATGAATAGAAAAGAGACCGTCCACAAAAATGTCTATCAGTTTTCTTTACAAGTAGTGAAGTAATCTGTAGGCATGAAGTATTTCAAAAAGCCAGCAAGATAAGTACATTACCCTTCTTTTAGCTGCATGACTCGACCATCACTAGAAAGATTTCTTTCTCCTAACCACCTGATGAAGTTGGGAGATAATTCTTCGTTTACTGGATTAACATCAATAACAATTGGATCATCGACATAAGGAGTCACCCTGGCTCCATAACCGGTCTTAACCAATGCTCTTAATCCAGATTGAAAATCAGAGATGTAGAAGTCAACCACATGTCTCTGTGAATAACAGCAAAAAGAATCCAGCTGTAAATGGCCTCAATAACAAAATAAATAATTCAAATTAAGCAACAAAGTAGCTGAGGACATTTATAAACAATTTCAAACTGCAAAAAATTTTAATACCTACATGGAACCAGTAGGCATGTGGTGTGGCAATATTTTATGGTATCGATTCACTATGTTAACTCCAAATGAATTAATGAATAGTACTTTTTATTGGAAAAAGATCATTGATACTCTATTCTAAGAAAAATAATATGTAAACACGAACCATAGCATACCAAATTTTTCAACCCCTCCCTTTCGAACACACAAGAGAGAGAAAGTAGAGGAAAACAATAAAACTTCAAGGATAGTAGTATTAATCAATCATAACAATAAATTGAGTCTTCAGTCACTCACTTCTAGTGATCTGAGCCCCCAAGTAAAACGGCGATGAGTAGGATTAGCAGCTTTGGAACTCCATCCACGGTACTCATATAAACTGGTTGACGTATATACACATCTTGGAATTTTTTGGAATGATGACTCAAGGGGCACATTACCACAGGTAACCACCTTTAGAACATGACCAAAACAAATTAACAATAACCAAATAAACCAGTATAATGATAAAATCAGAATAAGCTGAATTTTTCCCCAATTGAGGAACGGCAACATTTCACTTCTTACGGGAAAAGAATAGTCGACAAGCATACAACAGTAATCGGTCTCATATTAGACAATAGGCACAGATATAGCATCTATAACAATTAAATGCATCAGAACTATCAGAAGATGTCAATAGCCAAAAAGTTCTCTATGTGCACATTACAGTCTTGACAGAAATTTCTTAAAAAAATATCAATATATCTATTCTATAAGTGAATTTTGGAAATTCTTACCTAAACCAAATCCAGTGGTTTTTTTTCTTTTCTGTTTTTTTCTTTTTTCTTTTTTAAATGGAAACAAGAATTGTCACTTGACTTAGGATGTGTTTGGAATACATTCTGAGTGTTCAATTTAAAAAATAAGTCATTTTAGAAAAAGTTAAGGTATTTGAGTGTTTAATTTAAAAAATAAGTCATTTTACGAAAAATTAAAGTGTTTGGCAATCCCTAATAAAAATTTTGGACTGTATTTTTAAACACTTTTTATCAAAAGAGTTTTTTTTTAAAACATTTTTTTTCTGTAGTCATTCCAAACAAACCCTTAGTTCCACATAAATGTAGTTATGTCATGAAAAACAGTATGATCTATGCTAACTGTTATGTAAATATCAAAATTTGGAGAAGAACGCAAAACAAGTGTATTTAACTAATATCATGAAACATACTTACCCCAGAGACCTTCACAAATTGTCCATTCTTTGCAGTTCTAAGTTCGGAATCTGGATAGCGAGTAATGAAACCCATAATTGCCCTTCTACCCCAGTAAGTATTCCAAATGAAAAGTGTACCAACAGCAGCGAAAAGAACCACAACCACTATGAGAAGGATCGCATTATGGACAGCTCCAAGAATAAAACCCCCAGCAATAAAACCCATCACAAATAGAAGAATTAATGACCATAATACTATCTTTGGAAAGTTCTTTGCAAATGAATAATCATCATCATAAGTAAGAGTAGTTACAGCATGACCATGAGCAGCAGAACCCTGTAATTTAATGGATCCCATTGATTCTAAAGGGCCAGAAACTTTTCGTTGAGCTCCGGAAGAATTTAGAGGCCCCGAAGAAATGGGTCCTGAAGTGATAAGGCCAGTAGCAGGTAGTACCGGAGGAAGAGGCCCAGAGTTTTGACGACCGATAGGTGTTACACCACCAGATTGTGGACCAGACAACTTCTTTACAGGTTCCCCATGCTTGCTCAATGGTCCAGAATTGGACTTCTTCAGTGAAGCTGAACCAGAAAGGCCTTGAGAAGGTAAAGAACCTGAGGTGGTGAACATGGTGCGAGCAGTAGCATTTGGCATGATGGGTCCAGAATGAGATGCAACACCTCCGAAAGATCCAGACCTCAAGGAGCCACTAGTAATAGGTCCTGACTTCTTGGACTTGGAGCCATCTACAGGGATATCAAACATCTTCCCTAGCTCTCCTGATTTCTTGATATCTCCACCAGTATAGGGCATGGCTACAGAGCTCATCGTTGGGGGTCTCTCCTTAGGTTGCTCAGGCCTACCAGAGACGTAAAGACCATTGCTAAGCTGATGAGATGGTATTCTGGAACTCATCTTTGCCTCTTCAAAATAATATCAGCAGTTGATGTAATCCTCAAGTTTCCTGCTAACCAAAATGTTCAAATGATTACAAATCAATTGTAATCAAATGTTAAGCATGAGCTACAAAGACAAAACAGGCACTTGAAAATCAAAACAGATCCATCGAAAGCTACACAACGAGCAACATGTAAATAGATCCAGCGATGAATAGCCTTAAAATGAGAACTCAAAGCGATGTATTTGTTCAGATAATGCAATTATGGTTTCCAATATAATTAGAATTGGCTAGTCCTATATAAATAGATGCAGAAAACTTTCTTGGTCCTAAAGTTTGGATTTAGTGTCTATTTGAACTCTAAGATTTCAAAATGAAAATTTTAGTCCCCAAGGTACATAAAACACCTCTAGAACGTTCTCGGGCAGTTAGTTGATTAACGAAAAAATGGCAATCATTTAGGTTGTTGATTGGCTTATGTTGAATTGGCAATTTTACTTACTTTTTTTTTTATGAGGTGGCTTCACTAAAAAAATGGAACAAAACAATAGACCTTTTATCAAAACAAAAAAATTTAATTGTCTTTTTAAAAGGAAAAGTAACTTTTCACTAAAAAAATAAAAAAAGAAACTAAGGTTCAAAATACAAGAACAAGACAATAGGAAAAAAGTTCAGAGTGAAATTTCAGAAAAAGGCCGAAAACAAAACAACAATAGGCCCTTATCAGAAGAGAAAGATAACAAAATAAAAAACAAGGAAAATAAAAGTATCCCAGCTTCGAGAAATATCTTGAGTTGAAGAGTTGTTGAAGAGCTTTGTTATCACTTGACTTCTCTTAAAAATCAGTCAATTTCTGACTTGGTTTGATCAGGGAGCTCTATGTTCTTTTCTTTCTAGTTCTGACATCATCTAACCAATAGGGAGATGACAGAGGTTGTCTCTCTCCTTTCCTTGTTGGCAAAGTACAATTTTAGGGAAGGGAGAAGGGATGTTCGGTTCTAGATTCCCAACTCTATCAAGGGCTTGTAAATCCTTTTTTAGGTTGTTGTTGGATCCTTCTTCGATTAGTGAGTCTGTGATTTATGAGGTTTGGAGGATTAAGATACCAAAGAAAACCAAGTTCTTTCTTGCAAGTTTTGCTTGGTTGGTGAGCACTTTGGATAGGCTTGCTTGGAAGATGGCTTTGTTAATGGGTTCCTTTTGTTGTATTCTTTGAAGAAAGATGGAGGAAGACCTTGATCACTGTCTTTGGAGCTGTCAGTATGTGAGGTCCATGTGGATCTCCTTCCTGTAGGAGTTTGATGTTCAGATTTTTGGCCAGAGGGATGTTCAAGCACCAATCAACGAGTTCCTCCTCTATCCGCCTTTCAATGGAAAAGGTTGTTTTGTGGTTTGTTGAGGTATGAAATTTATTGTGGAATGTTTAGGTGAGGAACAATAGGGTGAGGTTTAGAAAGAATCCTAGTGAAGTTTGGCCCTTAGCGGGGTTTCACATTTCGCTTTGGGCTTCGGTTTCTAAGGCTTTTTGTAATTATTTCCTAGGTAATATTTTACTTAGTTGGAAGCTCTTCCTTTAGAGGGTGCTTTTATGGGCTTGTTTTTTTTTCATGTCCTTGTATTCGTTCATTTTTTCTCAATGAAAGTTGTGGTTTTCATCAAAATAACACCAAATTGAAACTTTATGATGAGCTACATCAAACTGATGAAAATGAGAAAAGAATTTTGAAAAGATCTTTGATTTCTCTCATGTCATATTTGTAGAACTTTAACTGCATTACTTGAAGGGAGATCTGTGAACGGAGCCAACCTAATTCCAACAAGACTTTAAAGGACATTGACCTTAAAAAATATTCCAAAAGATTCATTGAAGGTTGAAAATACGAAAAAGCTTAGACCAGCATGAAGAAGCATAAGAGCACTCAAAATGATTGAGAGATTCCCCCACCTTCTAACTTAAGACACAGATGGAAGATTGCAAGCACTAGTAGGCATGCTTTCGCTGTAAAATTTCAGCCATATGCAAATTACAATTAAGCATAATACAAATTGGAATATTAATTCACTTGGGAGTTTTGGACTTCCATAATGCAAAATATAAAGACTTATGCATAGGAGTTGAAAATCCAAAAACCCTGTCAATGATTTCTAGGAATTGTCCAAAGGAATCAGTGGAGCACTTTTTTAGAATCATCATGCATAGAAACTCTGAATGTGGATGTGAGTTGCACTAAATTCCAAAGTTAAAAAATCCCTCCTTCATTTAATAAATAAGGAAAACATGTGGAGGGTTAAGAAAAAGACAAAAGCTAATCAACTTGAATTTGAGACAACTATTTGAAATCTTTGTAAAAAGACTAGATTTGTTGTCTCATGTTTGCTTTCGCAAAAAAATTATCGATTGAAGTGGAGGGGCTCTTCAAATAACAAGGACCTAAGTCAACTATTCAATCAAATGATATTAATTAAATATTTATCTCTTTTCAAGAAACACGTGGACCATTCCTTTGCAAAGTTGCGCTCAATTTCATAAGTGGCAATTCTGCCAAGAACTCCTCTTTAGGTGGGGGAAGAATCTGCAACCAGATATTAATCCTTTGAAAGTTTTATTCAAGTGATATCATCTCAAATACAATATCTTTAAATATTTGGGGAGAAAACACTCTAGACTATTCACGATCCTCTTCCTTGGGCATTTAATTCAATACCGTGCTCGAGCATGTGCTTAATATTGGTAAAGCTTTCTTTAGCACAAATACTATCATTGTCCACAACCAAAAATTGAACATCAATACTTAACACTAATGATGATGCTCAATTACCTTGAATCCAATAAACCCAAATCAATTTCATATATAAGGTGGAAGGAAAGACAACATCAACAAGTTGAAACTATTCTCATAAGTTGATCTAGTTCCCGATTAACTCAAAGCACCAACTTAATAAGCTTAGACTTCTTGCCTTGTCCAACAAACATGACAGAAAGTACCTGCATAAACCAAGAGTTTCATTACTTGTTTTCAAACCTTTTTAACCAAACAAATACTCAATGTTCTTTTCTTGAAATATGGCACTTCTGAAACTCTCCTTTCCTATATCCTTTAACCATCAAAATACTCATACTTACTTAGTTCCAGCCTTCCAGGAATTTCAAGCTCTTTAGTCCATTAGTTTTTTCCTCCAACTTGAGTGGCAAAAATTTCCTTATTCTAACCATAAATTTAGCACACTGCAATTAGGAATGTCACTTCGAGACTTTGAGTTCTTTTTCTTTAAGAACATAGATACAAAATATCATGCCACATTGTGCTAGAGAAGATTCTTAAAGTAATCCTTATTAACTACTCTTGTCAACACTTTGGTATCAAATATCTCTCAAGACAAAAAGAGACCATACCTCCTTCCAAAAGAAATCTTTAGATCAACACCTTTAGAAAGATTTCAAGCAAAGCACCTACCAAACAACATAATTCAAGTATGATTCACGGATAACCATGGAAAATGTTATTTAGAAAGAAATCCATGTCTTTTTTCATTTTCCAAACTTATATATGGCATGAACTATCTTATCAAAAAATATATATATATTATGGCATGAACTTATATGCCACTTAGTTAACCTTAGAATCTACAGAATGTTATAATCATCACTCTAATACCGTCTATAACAGCCCATATTTCCAAAAACAACTATTAAACAAAAAAATATTGAACATGACCAATGTAAACTTTTCCTACTTATACAATTCAAAGCTACTTATTACTAACAATTTCTAAGTCAAACTATCAAATCCTGAGACAAACATCCTTTCTCAATTGTTGATCCTCAAATAACATAGAACATACTTTCAAACATTTATCAAATCACAATAGTCAAAATATATCTTTATCAAAATATATATTTTGGAAGGGATGTGGAAATTGCTTACCTCAATCTACAATTCTACAATTCTCAATCCAAAATTCACTTCCTAGAACAAACATCAAATTCCTAAAAGCCTAAACAATAAACAAAACATTTAAGCGTTAGAACTCAGTTTAAAAACCTTAATCAAGGTTGAGAGACTATTTAGGAAGAATAGTCTTACCCAAATTCAACCATAACAAACCATAGACCTTAATTGATCAGTCCGAGTTAGCCCAAAACTACAAACAGCAAGCCTTCACAGGTTAAAAACTGTTATAAGACACTCTAATTGAGTCGAAAACAGTTCAAGACATGCTAGTACTGATAGAACCTTAATCAAAATACTTCAAAACTGACCCAAACACAACGGATGAGTATCAAGAGTTCATAAAACGTTCAAACACTCCAATCCAATTTAAAAAGGAAATTAAAAAAATGATTCTTAACCAATCTTAAGAAAAGGCTCCGGACCTTTCTGGTCGGTGTTCGAAAATGTACGAACTTGCAGATCTGGACCCTATACGTTATGGTACACTAATTTGAAGCCAAACGGAGTGTGGGTAGCAGTCGAAAGCTTACCCCCAAGTCAAAAACGCCGCTGCAAGACACACAGACGTCAGAAATGTTTTTAAAAAACTGCTGTTCGCCCGCGGAACGGAGAAGAAACACAGCCGTTCGAAGTGGCGATAACGTCGCTAGTCAGATTCGTGGATAAACGTAGACCGTCGTCGACGACAGAACTGCGCGTTGGCGTGGGTGTCTACTCGAGTCAATCGTCGGAGGCACGTGGTCGTCGACATTGGTTCGTAGAGTCACCGGAGAAGGAGAACTGAGCACACAAGGTGGGCGCGCTGGCGGCTATGAGGGTGAGGGAGAGGAAGAAGATGAAGACTAGGGCTTTTCGTTTCTCTTTTACCTTTTTCTCTTTTTTCCTTCTATTTTATGACATCATAAAATGGTAACTTCTAAATTTTCATCTTATTAAAATTTCAAAAATTCTAACTAAATCTTTCGTTCGAAATTCATGAAGATTTGAGACCAATTTTAGAATATATATGATATAAAATTTCAATCCACTTTACGTTCTCATTTTTCATTATTTGTTACTTTATCCAAATTATTAAGATTATACTTTGAGATTATCCGACTAAAATAAAAAAAATTATTAAATTTTAGTTGATTCATTTATAAAAGTTTAAATATCCTACAATTTAAAGTTTAAACTAATATTATTATAATTTTATGTAAATGGATGTTTTCGTTTACGATGTTTTCAACATGTATATATATCATAGTTTCATTGAATATTTAAACATCGTCTTAACCAATAAAGTTAAACTCAAATTCACTCCAATTATCTAATTATCCTTTCAAATCTATCGACTTTTTATCCCTTCAAAGTCAGTCCAAAGGGTTAAGAGAGGGAAGAGTTCATCCAATTAGTATGTTGTATTATCTTTGCTTTCAGTGTTTTCTACAACCATAAAGAATAAATTAATTTAATAGTGATGTGTTTTTTTAACCTTCATTCATTTTTACTATCATTTTGTTTTCTATGTAATCATCCTAAGCTAATGATGGAAATAAATAAAGTAAATGAAGGAATCATTTACACTGTTAAACAAAAAATTTCAGCATAACATCATGCAATTAACTCAGGCTAACAATTTTTAAGTCGACCAGAACATAAACCAACCGATTATATTATACATCATAATCAGAATATTATATATTCAAATCAGTAGAAAAGAGTGTTCTGAATTATTTCAAACCTCTTACAACCCAGATTTTAATAATGAAAATGGAAGTATAAGAATGATAAATAGAAAATTACAGAATGAAGAGCAGAGTAATGATTTCCCCAACACACATAAATCATGATCCCTACCTTTCAACCAAAGCAAATCCCTTTTTTTCTCCTTTTACTTTGATATGTCATGGTGCCTTGGTAAACCCAATTGATGATAATTCATTCTTCTTTTCTTGTAGACTACTTTTGGCTTCTAATGAACAATTGATTCAACATCCTTCCTTTCACTATATGGCACAAATTCAACAAAGCTGTGCTCTAAACTTGTGCATTTCTCAATATTCTCTCAGTCTCAATCATTCTTCAATATCCTAGCTTGTAGTTTCAAATTTTGTATACACAATAAAATGTGATATATTACCTGACACAGCAGTTTGCAAAGAGAAAAGTAGAAAATTCCATAGCAAGACTAGCAAAATAGAAGGGAAAAAGCCATATCTGACACCAAAAATACTTGCATTACTTCACATAATTCTACCAGTCAGCTCAAGATTTAATGTTTTTCTTCTTCATATCATACCAAAACAAACCCAACAATATAATTTCACTCTAAAAAGATATAAAAGGAATATGAATACAAACTATACATCAAGCCAAGAGAAGAGAAGTGGGGAGCAGAAAAAAAAATGCTTTATGTCTGTCTTCTTTGGTTGTTCAGTGGATGCACCATGACCATCATCAACATATCTTTCAAAAAACCGTAATACCTCAACAAGTTTCTTACGCACATATAACTACACAGGGATGACATCGACTTTTGATGAGTCCTCGCATCTGAGGACGATACCGTCAAGGCTAGCTGGAAAAATGAATTTGCCCCACTGGCATCCTGTAGTTAATGGTTCGGATGGGGGAACAATCATAAGTACGTTGTCATTTCTCTGAACAACTCCCATCACACTAACCGTGCTACCCTCCTTTATGTACCTGCATTTGAATATACAGCAACACACTCACTAAATAATCACTATCCTTAAATGTCATTTCACATTTAACAACAATACTTAAAACTATCAAACTGGAACTGAAATCTATTACATCATCCAATGGACATTATAATCTGTGTTAGGGAATTCAATGTACAGTGCATGTGAAACTAATCAGCAACGCTCAGCTCAATGATTTCCACATGGATAATAATTGTAACAATGTAAATTTGCTTACTTGTTAGTTACTATGTTCACGTTTGATAACTACTTTGTTATTTAGTTTCAGCCTTTCAAATTATGTTTGTTTCCATGTCATTCTTTTGGTAAAAAATTATCCACCTTCTTTAACAACACAATTGAATTATATTTCTAAAAACAAAAACAAGTTATAAAAACAGTTTTTTCCTTCAAAATTTTGAAGTTTTTTTAAAACATGTTCAAAATAGGTAGTAAAGCAAGAAAACTATAGCTAGAAGAAGTGATTGCAAGCTAGATTTTCAAAAACAGAAAACCAAATACATGGCTATCAGTTGTCAGATGGACCTAGATGTTCCAAATCAACGACAATTCATCTCAAGTTTAGAAAATACCTGTTAGAAATAGTGGGCTTGGATCATGTTGAAAGTCCAAGGATCGTTGAGATTTACTTTGCCCTAATTTTTTATTATTTTAATTAGGCTCGTTTTGCTTATAAATATAAGAAATATCAATATCGTGGTTTTTCTTCCTATACTAGACTTTTCACGTAAATTTGTGTTTGTTCTACATCTCTACTTTCTACATGGTATCAGAGTGGGATATCGAGGAAACCCTAGATAATCAAACACTTGATGGAACCCTAACAAAAGGGACCGCCGTCGACATCAGTGCAATTGTCGCTATTGCAGTTGATGCCCAAATCAGCGCCGCCATGGATGAGTGGTTCCGACGTCTTCAGAACCCACCAGCTAGCCTTCTTGCCAAGATGCAACCGTTCGCAAACCAAGAACCTTCAGCTGCACAGATCCCTCATGCGCCTACTAGGTTAGCTGCAAACCTTAGTGGCTGCCTCGAGGTTGGAAATCCAGCCCGCTTGACTTTTGAGGTAGGTGTGTCCTCAGTGCAGTCAAGGGCCCATGAGTAGGGTCCGTTTCTCGGTATTGCTCAACATCAACTGGACATGCTACGATAGTAGATTGCAGCGATTGAGGCAACGCTTGGGGATCCGTCCTACAACCGTTCGACCTCACCGGTGTATTATGAAAATTTGGTAACCTCACTCCTTGCTTTGTCCTTTTCTTATGTGTCTAATATAGTGGCACAATTTACAGGATATTTTCCAAGGAGGAAATTGAATGGTCAAAACTATTTTTTAGGTCCCAGTCTATTAAAATGATCCTTGAAGGGCACCACAAGTTTGGTTTCTTGACAGGGGAGATACCTCGTTCTACATCAAGAGACTCTCAGGAACAATACTGGAAAGGTAAGGATTCTCTTATTCGGTCCACATTGATCAACAGTATGGAACCATAGATTGGCAAGCCCTTACTCTATGCTGCAATCGCTGAAGACATTTGGGATACGGCTCAAAAATTGTGTTCCAAGCGTCAGAATTCCTCTCGTTTATACACTCGACAAAAACAAGTTCGCGAATGCAAATAGGGGATAATGGATGTGACATCCTTCTTTAACAGACTTTGCCTAATCTGGCAGGAAATTGACCTATGTAGAGAAATTGTCTGGAAATGAACCAGCGATTGCATACAATACTCCAGAATTGAGGAGGTTGACAAGATATATGTTTTACTTACAGGTCGCAACCGTAAGTTCGATATTGTTTGCATACATATACTGAGCCAAAGACCTATACTCTCCCTAATGGAGGTTGTTCAAAGGTTTTCCTTGAGGAAGATCGTACCAATGCTATGAGTAGTCTGTCAAACCCCGGTATTGATTTCGCTGCCTTCAGTGTGAGGTCCCCTAGTCATGACAGTGAGAAGCACAATGGAAAACCAATCCTTGTCTGTGAACACTGCAAGAAACAATGGCATACCAAGGAGCAGTGTTAGAAACTACACGGTTGTCCTCCAAGAGGTAAGAAATGCCCTTCCAACGACAAACAAAACACGGGACGCGTTTATATGAGTGAATTTGCTAGCCCTTCCCAGCTACGTGGGGATCCCAGTCCGACTACCCTAGGAGCTATGCCTAGTCAGGTATACCTCAGTCCTTCCGTCTTATTAGTGTCGATGGGAAGAATCCCTTGATTCTGGATTTGGCACCAATGATCATTTGACATGATCCTTAGAACATTTTGTGTCTTATATTCCATTTGTTGGTAATTAGAAGATACGAACAACAGATGTTTCCTTGGCTCCCATTGCCAAAAAGAGGCTGATTTTTCCTTTTGAAGGATCAGCTCTACACTAGCATGTGCCTCAAATTTCCTATAATCCACGGTATATAAGCAAGCTTACTCATGAATTAAACTACAAATTAATATTCTGACCAAATTCTGTTTTGTTTCAGGATTTGAGCTTGGGGAGTAAGAGACTCTACCTGCTTGATGATGATGCCTCCTCTTGTAGCATTTATAAAACTAGTATTTTATCTTCATATTTTACTGCTTTAGAAAAAGACTTTATGTTGTGGCATTTCCATTTAGGCTACCCCAACTTTCAATATGTAAAATGCCTATTTCTTCATTTTTTTCTAAAGTTGATATTTCTGCCCTGTCTTGTGATGTGTGTATTCGAGCTAAACAATATCAAGTCTCCTTTCTCTCACAACCATATAAGCCAACCCAACATTTCAATCTTGTACATAGTGATGTTTTCGGACTGTCCAAGGTCACTACTTCCTCTGGCAAACGGTGGTTTGTTACCTTCATTGATGAATATATCCACCTTACTTGGGTTTTCCTCATCTCCGACAGATCCGAAGTTACATCCACATTCTGAAACTTCTATCACATAGTAAAAATGCAATTCAATGCAAAGATTGCAATCCTACACAGATCAATGGTCGTGAGTTTCAAAACCACACCCTTAATAAGTTTTTGTCCTCTTAAGGGAATTGCACCAGAGTTCTTGTGCTTACACCCTACAACAAAATAAGATCGCTGAGAGAAAGAATCGTTACCTTTTGGAAGTTGTCCATTCACTTGTGTTGTCTACTTCCCTTCCTTCCTATCCATGTGGCGATGTTGTTCTCACTTCAGCTCATCTCATCAACCAAATGTTTTCCCATATCCTACACCTCCAAACCCCCTAAGTATGTCTCAAAGAATTCTATCCCTCCACCCATCTCATTTCTAATGTCCTCTTTCAAGTGTTCGAGTGCACAGGCTATGTTCATAGTCATGATCCTAACCAAACTAAATTCACGCCTCGGGCTCAAGCTTGCGTGTTTGATGGATACTCTATGCACCAACAAGGCTATAAATGCTTTCACTCATCCTCACATAAATACTTTGTCTCCTTGGATATGACCTTTTTGTAGGATTGTCCCTTCTTTCTCGTTAGCCTACTTTAGGGGAGAGTGTGAGTGAAGAGTCTAACTATGTTGTTCCCTTAGAGTCTACCTATTTTACTCTGGTTACCTTGCCTGACCAAAATTCTCACACTGTAATCCTACCTACAAACCAAGTACCCAGGAAAACCTACTATAGGTGGACTCTTAGAAAGAAAGTTAGATTTACTGTTGTTCAGCTAGTTGTTGTCCAGGATTCTGAACCTTTACGAGATCAAGGTATGACCAATTCCATTGACCACAGTCATATATTAATAACACAATGAGTGAGAATAACAGGTTCGAGACGAATTCCACTAACGCACAAACCGACAGTAAGGCGGGTAAGAATGATCGGTCTGCAAATAACGGGTCCAAAACAGTTGTCCCTAAAAATATGGTTGAGAAGGGCAATGTTGATGAGGTCATTATAGATAGAGAGGTTAGGGTTGATGAGAATGACAAAACCAACTAGGACCATTCAGGAAACATCAATAACTATGATCCTTCTCTAGATCTTCCTATTGCACTGAGGAAAGGTATCAGGTCCTGTACAAAGCACCCTATTTCTACCTATGTTTTGTATGAGAACCTCTCACCCCAGTTCGGAGCCTTCACTGCCAGCTTTTACTATACTACAATACACAAGAATCATACCTTGCCTTAGAATCCCCTGGGTGGAAGACTACTGTAATGGAAGAAATGAGGACCCTGGAAAAGAAGAAGACCTGAGATCTTTGCACACTCTCTAAGGGACACAAGACTGGTGTTTGCACTCAAGTACAGAGTAGATGGTACTCTTGACAAACATAAGGTCAGGTTAGTTGCAAAAGAATTACTCAGATTTATGGGGTTGACTATTCTGAGACATTTTCTCCTGTTGCAAAGTTAAATACTGTTAGAGTCTTGTTGTCGGTTGCTGTAAATAAAGACTAACCCTTATATCAGCTTGATGTTAAGAACACGTTCTTGAATGGATATTTTGAAGAGGAAGTGTATGTGAGTCCTCCTCTAGGATTTAAAGCTCAGTTTGATAATCAGGTTTGCAAGCTTCGAAAGTCTTTATAATGGTTGAAACAGTCATGAGAGCTTGGTTTGATAGGTTCACCACTTTCGTCAAGTCTCAAGGATACAATCAAGGGCACTTCGACCACACTTTGTTCACAAAAGTTTCCAAGACTAGGAAAATTGTAGTATTGATTGTCTATGTTGATGACATTGTGCTATCTAGGGATGACACCGTTGAGATCATCCAACTAAAAAAAAATGGGAGATGAGATTGAAATTAAAGACTTGGGGAATCCAAAGTATTTTCTTAGGATTGAGATTGCTAGGTTCAGAGAGGGCATCTCCGTATCTCAGAGAAAGTACATTCTTGATTTATTAGCTGAAATAGGTATGATGGGATATCGTCTTGCTGATACGCCCACTGAGCTCAATGCCAAACTTGGAAATTCTAGTGACAGGATTTGTGTTGATAAAGAGAAATATCAGGGCCTTGTGAGAAAGTTGATCTACTTGTCTCACACTAAGCCAGACATCTCCTATGTTGTGCGTATTGTCAATCAAATCATGCAGACTCCTTATGAAGACCACATGAAGGCAGTTAATAGAATTCTGAGGTATTTAAAAGCAACTACCGGTAAAGGGTTGAGGTTCAGGAAAACTGACAGAAGGTGTATTGAGGCCTATATTGACCTTGATTGGGCAAAGTCTATTGTTGATAGAAAATCCATATCGGGATACTGCTCATTTATGTGGGGCACTCTTGTTACTTTGAGAAGTAAGAAGCAAGGAGTTGTGGCTCGAATCAACGCTAAAGCCGAATACAGGGATATAAGTTTGGAAATCTGTGAGAAAATTCGCTCCAAATAGGTGTTGTCTGATCTTTGTCGGGACAATTAGGTGCCTGTGAAACTATTCTATGATAACAAGGCACTATTAGCATTGTCAATAACTCGATCCAACATGACAGAACCAAACATGTAGAGATTGACTGACATTTTATCACAAAGAGAGGACAGTGGCAGTAACATCCCTTAGATACCTTAGAGCAAACAGATTGTTGATATACTCACATAGGAGTTCCTAAAACAAAACTTTGATTCATGTGTTAGCAAGTTGGCCTTTTCGACATTTACGTCCCAACTTGAGGGGGAGAGTTAGAAATAGTGGGCTTGAGTCATGTTGAAAGCCCAAGTGTAGTTGTGATTTACTTTGCCCTAATTTTTTATTATTTTAACTAGGCTCGTGTTGTCTATAATATTTTCCCCTTTGTACCTTTATTATCATAAGAAAATAATAAGAAATATCAGTATCGTGGTTTTTCTCCCTGTACTAGGATTTCCACGTAAACTTGTGTTTGTTCTACATTTCTACTTTCAATAATATCATCCCTGTCTAAGACATGTACAATCCTCAAATAATATTTTGTGATTCAAAGAGGAATATAGAAACCAAAACTGAACAAACCTTAAAGTACAAGGACCAAATGGTAGTTTAACCGATTCATTTTAAATGTGTGGAATAAAAGGCTAAAGTAAATTGGTTGACAGGAGTATGAGACGAAATTCTGTGATTCCGAAAGGAAAGAGTAAAAGTGGGTGTTGAATTTTATTGCCAGTTATTAAAATTGTTGGACAGACCAGCTGACGTTGGGGAAACCCTTCTGGGTGAAGCAAAACTGAGTCAGCCAGTTGATGCTAATGCAATATATCTCAGTTGGAATAAAAACAAGAGATAGAGGAACAGCAAAACAAACTATTGTTGAAATATGGTGGTAGGATAAAAAACAGGGCATAACCATGAGTTTACTGAAGTCTGAGGCTATTGAAGGAGTCTACATGTAATTTTCCTCTTTGAAAATCAAATATTGGGCAAAACTAAATAAGTTGAATAAAATTCACAATATAGAAGTTTCTAATAACATGAGAGATGTTGAATTGTAAGAGAAGAAAAACAAAGTAGTTTACCCTTCTTTTAATCGCATTACACGATCATCGCTTGAAAGATTCCTCCTTCCTAGCCATCGAACAAACTCCGGCGATAAGTCTTTGTTTGATGGATTAACATCAACAACAAAAGAGTCGTCAACATATGGAGTCACTCTAGCACCATAGCCTGTCTTAACTAATGCTCTCAATCCGGACTGGAAATCAGAGATGTAAAAGTCGACCACATGTCTCTATGGAGAAAAACATGAGCACGGAATAAATTTATTGATATCGATCTTGAAGTTCAACAATAGAACAGATTTACAAAATCACGATATTGTCATTCATATAATTGTAGCATGTCTAAAATTAGCTCGCACATGTTCTGGGCGTTAATGTCCCCGAGCAATAGCTCCCAAAGAAAGATTTTTACCTTTCCAGGTTCTTTTTAAATCATTTACATATCAAGAAAACAGATCCAAAATAACATCTGAAACGTAGGGAAAAATACATTTCTCACACTAAGATTTAATAAAAGTGTTAAGAGTATGTCCTCCTAGCAAGGGAAGTCTGTACAGCCTTGCTCCAGAAAAGCAAGATCCAATCATCGCAGGAATTCCTTAACTTGCCAGACTCCCTTGGCCTAATCCTCCTCAGTTACAAGATCCAAAACATACTTGCTACATCTGCTGTACTTTTATTTGTCTAGATCAAAAGTAGATTCTCGTAAAAAGAAAAGGTAAAAGAGAACTTGTACTTGTCCTTTATTTTCTTATTCTAAGCAATTGGAGCCTCTTTTTGTTCTGATTTTATGACTCACCTCTGTATGGCCCTTACTTTTGTAACTTACTTCAGATGGATGAAAGTTGATTTTCCATCAAATAAACTAGTTTGAGAAAACCTTGTGTTACAACTTGCAGCTTTACCCTACGTAGATTTGACAATTCCAAAAGATTGGTTCTGCTTTCGATTGGAATATTTGAAAACCGCATTCATCAGCCAGGGATCATCAAGACCTAAAAGTCCAAATCATCTCAAGAGTCCCCCCACAACCAATAGTGTGATATTGTGACAACCATCAATATTAGAATCCATTGTAAGTAGTATTAAATATCCTCAATATATTTTAAGAAGTTGACCGGAAAGAAATATAGAACACTACAATTTTTACTTGATGAAAACAAAGGACTAGCATTATATGAAACCAAGGAATGCAGAAAAGTCAACAACCAAATGTATTCCATCACCTATTGGGCATATTACCTCTGATGATCTCAGTCCCCATGTAAATCGACGATGTCCAGGATTAGCTGGTTTTGAACCCCACCCTCGATACTCATATAGACTAGTAGATGTATAGACGCATCTAGGAACCTTACGGAAGGATGATTCAAGGGGCACATTGCCACATGTAACAACCTGCAGAGTTTGAGAAATACTGTGACATCATAAGGAATTCCCTTTTGCAAAATGCAACAAAATAATGATAAAATAATATAAGAAAAAAGGGGGAAAAAATAAAAAAATAAAAAAAGAGATTAACCTTGGAAGTTCAGGTAATATTTACAGTAGATAGTCACCCAAAATTTCATACTTATTGATGGTTAAACAAATTAAAAGCAAAAAAAAAAAAAATACTTGAATGCATTTCGTTTAATTCAATGTCTTAGAAATTATCTGTTGCTATCAAGAATAGTAACTAGCTATTATCACCACTACCAAAGGACATTTTGTTAGGCTACATACCCCAGAGACTTTGACATATTGCCCATTTTTTGCAGTTCGGAGTTCAGCATCAGGATACTGAGCAATGAAACCAATAAGAGCTCTCTTTCCATAACAGCTGTTCCAAGTAAATATTGCAGCAACTACTCCAAAGAGTAGAACAATAACAATGAGAAGAACAGGATTGTGGACTGCAGCAAGAATAAAACTACCAGCAATGAGCCCCATGACAAATATGAGAATAACAGACCACAATATTAATTTCGGAAAGCTTTTTCCAAAAGAATATTCATCATCTGGGCTAAGTGTAGTAACTGCAGGATTTTGTGCTATTGATGGGCCATTTATTTTCATTGAACCCATTGATTCCAATGGACCAGACGTTTTTTTAGGTGCCCCAGATGAGTTCAGCGGACCAGAAGAAATGGGACCCGATGTGATGAGTCCAGTAGCAGGAAGAACTGGAGGAATAGGTCCAGAATTTTGGCGTGTAACTCCACCAGATTGAGGGCCGGATACTTTCTTTACAGGCTCTCCATGTTTGTTTAGTGGCCCAGAAGTCGACTTCTTGAATGAGGTTGAACTAGTCATCATGCCAGAAGAAATAGGACCAGAGGTGGTATAACTCGCTCGGGGAGCTGCATTTGGCATGATCGGTCCTGAATGAGTTGCAGCCCCTCCAAAGGATCCAGTCCTTGTAGGAGCAACATTGAGAGGCCCAGACTTCCTGGACTTAGAACCCTCCATAGGAATATCAAACATCTTTCCCAATTCTCCAGACTTCTTAATATCCCCACCAGTGTAGGGCATTGCCACTGAACTCATTGTTGGAGCCTTTTCCTTCTGCTGCTCTGGCCTCCCCGAGACAAAGAGGCCATTGCTAAGTTGATGAGATGGGAATCTGGAACCCATCAATTAGTTTCAAAGAAACTCACGTGGACCAAAGCAAATTGTGAAGGCAACTATTGTAAGGTCAATGTAGAAGTCCGTTGTCCTACAGGAATAAAACAATATCATAAGAAAGAGAGAGAAGACTAGAAGAACCATTTCAATTTACCAAAAGCAAAGCACAGGGCCATAAATGCAGTAAGCAAAAGGATTTTCAACATCCGGGAGAAGTTCATTTCGTCACAAAAATATGAAACCTTACCAGAATAATGACGTATAAACTGTTTACCTACATTTTTTTTTCAAAAATAAAGTAAAATAGAAACAGATGTGCTATACTTCCTACATAAAATTGAAAGTATATAACCGATGGTGAAACCCTCCAAAATTCTATTTCGGCAGTGATAACAACAAAAAGAATGAGTTTTTGTAAACATTTTTCTCTAACAAAGAAAAGAACAAAAAGAATGAATTTTCCACATTACAAAAAGAAACACCGTGGATAACAATCGTTTTACCCACTTCTTCAGAAATAATGCGTCGATGCAATAGTCTCTGGCAACAAATTGCTCCAATCCAAGACAAGAATGGTATGTACATCAAGAATTGGGGAAAAATTTTATTAAAACAATACAAGGTAGCTAGTGACTACAACTAAGAAAGAATTAAGAAACAGAGAAAGACTGAATTGCCAGGAGATCTCCTTTCACTTGTTTGGACTTTTTACACCAGAAAAGAAAAGATTTGTAGCAGGATTTGAGTAGTTGAAAAGTCCAAGGAAAAAAGAAAACTCAGCTTCAGATACATTCTCCTGGATCGAGTGAGGCAAAATTCCATCCCTCATAAGGGTTATTCGCAGTGAAGGCAGATTTCTAAAATTACATCTTTTCCTAATAATGACAACTCTCCAACGACTTCGAATCTAGAAGTGTAAGGAGGTAGCAGATCCATAGCTCAAAGAGAAAATCCAAAACAAGAATAAAACAAAAGACAGACCCCATTTGTCAAACTGAAGAAATCCAGAGAGTTCAAATCAAAGAAACTAAGTAAAACCAGGGTATCCCACTGTACATGAATGCGAAAATGGGGGATTCCAGAGCAGATGGCAATTGAACAAAAAATTCAAAAGTAACCCATTCCAGAATAAACCCATCTACAATCATAACTCAACTAAAATCGATCAAAATCGACAAGCCAGATCAGAAAATCATCAGGTAGTGGTATGAAAATGGGGGAAGATCTAAAAGGAGAAGAAGAAATAGGAATGTGGATAAGGGATGGATGATTTGATTAAGAGTAGAAAGTTTTACCTGTAAAGCAAAGTGAGTGAGTGTGTGAATCAAAGGTCACGGTGGAATGGAAGTAATGGCGCTACTGATTCAGCTGGGAAGAGGAGACTGAGATCCCAATTCCATAGCAGAGGGTCATCTCTCTCTCTCTCTCTCTCTCTCTCTCTCTCTCTCTGCGTGAGTTTGAGTTTTGAGTGTGTATAAAAAAGAATTTCTCTCTCTTCAAAGAGCCGCAACAACTGGTAGGTTGTCTGGCCCGGCAAAAACCACCAAACGGAGTATAAAGGTCAAGGAAAAGAACAATCTCATTTAACTATTCACCTCGGAGGAGACATCCCACCTCTCTCTTTCTCTCTCTTCTCAATTTTCCCCTCATTTTTATTTTGTCCCTTCTTAATTATGTGATAAAAATTTTGGTTTCTTGGTACTCATTTCATTTCACTGATTATTATAATTTATAAGTTTATAGTTATAATAGTTTGTGTTTAAAAACTATCGTATTATTTATATGGTCCAGATTATCTAAATGATAATAAATTATTTTAGTATATATTATAATAATTTATGTTTGAAAAGTATATTATTTTGATTTTGAAAAAAATAGTAAATTTCATTGACAAAAGTAGTTAAAGCAAGAAGAGATGTTTAATACTTCAATATTGTAGTTTACGATAGGTTATAATAGTTGAAACCCAAAAAATAGAGTTGAAATATAATAGTCAACTAGGTTAAAATCTAAAATAAATAGTTGTGTTCATTCAAACTATAAAATCATTTAAACAAATTGTTATCAATTTGAATATATAGTTAAGTTGACAAGGAAGACTATCAATTATCATCATAAAAATAATTGATAGCAATTTTTCAACTAAATATGGATGATTCGATTTTCATTTGGATATTTATTAATTTTAAATAAATTTTATCAATTTTAAGTAATTAAAATTAATTTTCTCCCCAAAACCTATTAAAATAGCAACAAACGAAATTTATCAAAAAAAATTCTAAATAAGTACGGAAAAAATAGACCGAGCAAAGAAAATGAAAATTTTATTCATACTTTTGGAAACCTTCTACTAATTATGTTTCTAATATTAATGATTTCTAAAATTAAATTAGTTCTAAACTAAGTCTATTATAAAAGTTTAGAATTGAAGGTAGGATTATTTCCGTATACAACCAAATGAACCAAAATATGTATGAATGCTATAAATTATCATTGATAGATGTAAAGGGACACTGGTAGATTATTATTATTTATCGTTGATAGATGTTGATAGACACTTATAAAAATCAATCAATGAGTATATTATTTATTACCAATACACTATTAAATTTTGCTATATTTATAGATATTTTCAACAGTTTGGATCACTTAAAATAATTTTCATATATAATATAATTATTAATGTAAAATTTTAAAAAATTGTTTTCAATGACAAGAATGTTGAAAATATTTAAAAATATAGCAAAAAAAAATTAAATAATTTATACTCGTAAATATTTTAGATGTTTTTTATAAATAAAAAAAAGTGTAATTTTATTTTAATCCCAAGAGTGGTTCCAAAGAAAGCCTTTCCCTTTTCCATATTTGTCTTCATTTTCACCCAAAGGTGGGATTTTCTTGGTGGAGAAGTTGAAGAATTACCAAACCGCTATGAAATGACAATAATTATAATTATAGCAACAAATTTAAACCTAATTCATGAAATGGTATTATTATAAGTTATTTATAAAATTAAAATATTTATTATAAAAAGGAAGAGAAAAATGAAGGAGAATGGAAGGGCAAGAAGGAGTGTCAAAATCATCACATGTAGACAAAGACAAACAGTAATGAACTTTACACGGTATCTATAGCTGTAAGGAATGGGGTGTTATAATATGTGTAACAGCCAGGTAAGATAATCAACACTCTTAAACCACACAAACCCTCTACTCTATATTTATCATTTTATTAAAGTGCAAACTAAGTAATTAAAGAAAAACATTATTAATAAACCCAAAGCTTTAGCGTTTAAGAAGGTTGCTTCCTCCCCTTTCTTCAATGCCACTTTGGACATTATTGCTCAATCTTCCAACCCACTCATCCCAATCCCACATCCACTCCTCTACTCTATAAATCCATTTTTCTTAATCAGGAGAAAGAAAAAAAAAAAAAAAACAATGATTTTCATTCCTCATCTGTACTTTCAGAAATTATCTACTAACATATATCAATTTTAAATTAGGATGGATAAGTATCTATTAACTATAATTTGTAAATATTTTTTGCTCATTTTGCAACATTTTGAAAATGGTCATATTCCTTCATAATCTTGTTGGTGGAAAAGAATATGTAACTGATCAATTATATTTTTAAAATAATTTATGAGTTAATTAATTTAGACTTCCTATGTTTAATTGCTCTTTTAATCACAGAATTTATTATAATTTTAAAGAATATGTTTCGAAGAAAATGGCTAATAACCGTGCTTATTGAGTTTTGGTTTTTCTCTCCTATTATTTCTTCTTTCACTTATTTTAAAAAAATATATGTAATCAATTTTCTTCTAAGTGGGATTTAGATGTTAGAGGTAGAATATAATGTTGCATGTTAAATGAATGATTTAGTTTATAAATTGTTGAACCTAAAACTTTTTTTCGCAGATAGTTTAATTCAATATTGATTTAGTTTAGCATTGAGATTAGATGAATATATCTATATATATATATATATATATATATATTATTTCATTTAGGAAACTGCAACAAGAGGGTTAAACGTCATATTATTATTGGGTTATTATTATGGTGCCCCTTGATCTCCCCTAAATTGTGCACTTGGTCATTAATATAAAATTCATGGTTGGGTTATCACTATTGATCGAACACACGAACCAGTTTTGAACAAAAAAAAATGTGGTCGACTCCAACAAAAGGTTCATCATATATAAAAGGGAGAATTATTCATCATCCATCCATTTTAGCGTGGAGACCTCAACTACTCTTCTTTAGTTTGATCCTTCTCCACCATCTCCCTTGCTAACCACCGGGGTGCCAAGTCTGAATCAACCATTTTTTGCTATAACAATCTCTCAATTCTGTACTCAACTATGCTCTCCATGGCGGAATGATAGGGAGAAGGAAAAAGTAGAGACAAAGAAATGTTGTGTCCGCGAAGGACCAAGTGACACCAAATTAATGGTAGGCAAAGGAGAAAAACAGCATGGATATAATTGAGTGGTTTTTCTTTACTCCCCGACCCGACCAATCAAAAAAATTATGATGTAATTTTTTTTCCGTAAACAAAAATTTTCTTATTTATAGTACTTCATGTCTAATGTATCTGCTACATGACCATTTACCTATGAACTAACAACACCATACAATAACCCATGCTAATCAAATCCAAATAACTTCCATCTAAATTAATAAAACGTTACATATTAAACTGAGTTGTTGTCCTAGTGGTAAAAAAAAGGTAATTATATTAGCTAGATAGCAACTTTTAGAATAATTATTAAGTATGTAGCAATATTTTTAAAAAATTGCAAATATAGCAAAGTCTATTAGTGATAAACATCTATCGTGGATATATTCTTATGGCTTATCAGTGATAGATCAACATTTACTACATGGTCTATCAGTGATAGATTCTTATCATCGATAGATTTTGATAGATTTTACCATATTTGCAATTTTTAAAAAATGTTGTTATATACTTCATTATTTTGAATATAATTGCTACATTTGTAACTATCCCTAAAAAAGACATAGTCTCAGTTCATATCATTCATCAAATACCAATACTCAATATCATATTAGTTTATGGTCATTCATTTACGACTATCGTTATTGATTTTAGGCACAACCAAAACTATTTGAATGGTAATTGTGTGATGGTAAAAATCTTGAAATTCTCGAACATTCACACAAAAGAAAAGTAACGTATCTCACTTAATTATTAATGGTAATTGGGTTCATCACTCCCTCTTCCACAATCAAATTATTACAAGCTTGAATTATGGGCTTCATCATTCATCATGATTACAAAATGTTAGCAAACTAGTTGCGACAAACATAATTAATTGGGACTCACTTTTGATATTACCATTGATTGTTTACATTTACATATATATGAGTAATTAAACTTAAACTTAGTTCTAAATCATTTTTCGAAACTTAAAAAAATGTGTAATACAAATCTCTAAACTTTGGATTTTTTTCGTAAAAGTTGATAAACTTTAAAACTGTATGGTACCTAAGTTAATTTAATCTATTTTTTTAATGCTAACTAATGTACTTGATACCAAATTGAATCTTATATGGTCGTACACAAATTGAGTCTTATATATCCAAGAGAACCTAGGCTTCCAATTTAGTATACAATAGGTTCATAAATATGTATTAAAAAATGTTTAAGGTGAACTACTTCTTATATCAAAAAGAAAAAGAAGAACTCATTGGTATACAATAATAGGTTCTATAAAGTTTTGTACTATGTAGTAGATCCATAAGTTGTTATTGCCTACCATTTTTTTCAAAAGAAAAAGATATTTTCGTCTTTCTCAACATGAATGCTCCAAATCGAGTCGATGGCGAATACTCTATTTTCATTTTCTATCACATCACCAATGTATGTGTACTATACCCTATTGCAATTGCCATTTATGCTTTAAACAATGCTTTGGATTTCTCTTGGATCCCTGCTTATTGTGTTATATTTTATTTCTTTTCTCAAAGGTTGTTTATGTCTTCTAAATCACGAAACATTGCAAATTAACACACTTAAAAGCTAAATGGAAATCCAACAAATTTCAAGATCCAAAAATCTACGAGGTTGGTAAAATTTGATAGGGGATTGACTGTTAAGATTCTACTAATCACATTTCATTCTTATTTTTAAAAACTATACTTCTTTTCTCACCGTTTTTTATTGGTTACTTTCCTATTTTCTAAGTAGACATTTAATTTCTTTGCTAGTTTCAAAAACAAAAATAAGCTTTAGAAAACCAAATTTTTTAGTTTTCAAATGTTGTCATGAATTTAAAAACACTCCTAATAAAATGCAACAACAATACATGATGCAAATTAAATATGCTATATTTGTTAAATGATGATTTATATAGCAAAAAATTTACACTCCAAATTTTAAATGCTCACTCCCAAATTAATTATATACTTATTTTATGTGATTTAGGATGCTTCTACACATGTTTTAGGAGTTTTTAGCTATTGTCTTTTTATCTTAAACATTTCACAACTTACAAACTTGCCAAATCCTATATCAATTATATATTTGTTTTATGTGATTTCGGGTGCTTCCATACATGTTTAGGGAGCTTTTCATAGGTTTTAGATTGCATATGGCAATTTGAAATGTCTAATTTCAAATTGATTTTTCCAAGAATTAAAAAGTTTGTATTTTAAGGGTGACACATGTTTGGATTTTAATGCCTTACGATAGTGTATGGGATGAGAGACAAAGAAAATTTTAGAAGGCATTCTATGAAATTAAATTGGAATAGAGCATTCAGAGTTTTGAAGTTACGAGATGTGAGTGAGATATTTACGAGAGAAAAACAATAATAGCTAAAACTTCCTAAGACATATGTAAAAAGACCCTATAATACCTTTAAATCACTTAAAAGAAGTATGAAATTGAATTGGATTGAACATTCGTAGTTTCAAAGTTGCAAGAGGTTTGCGAGATAAAAAAAATAGCTAAAACTCCCTAAGGGGTTATAATAGTTTGTGGTTATAATAGTATATGAGTTATTTCAGTCTGTGTTTCGGGTGTAAAGATTATAGTTTGGGTTATTAATTATTATTTGTGTTTAGGTTGCAGACTATTATAAACTGTGTTATTATAATATAAGTTTGGAGTGGAGACTATTGTAATATAGATTTTTCACTACTCTTTTTTGGCATACATATACTGTCACATCTCATCCCGGAGCGGCTCCTCACTCGACCTAAAATGTTTGTGAAGCCAACCAACATCATTCTTCTTTTAATGACACATGTCGACTTTGTTTAACTTGTAGCTCTTATCTAGATCCTTTAAGACTTTAAACATAAAATGCGGAAGAAAGTGTCTATACTTGAAAACAATAATTTAAATAATTTACAAAACATCTTCAGGTTTACCCAACTTTGGGACAACTTACCCAACAGTCTTATATGGACAAAAAGAAGTTCAAAGTCCCAACCAGACAACACTATTTTCAAAATTCAAATCAAAACTCTTATACTAGTATATTACAGACAAGGACAGCTAAGTATTCTATTAGAAGAATTACAAATTATCATGCATGCATGGAATAAGCCACGCAAAAATCTAGTCAAACTCTAGTAAGTAGGCAGAGCTTTAACAGGTGTCAAAACCATGATCTCTACTTGTAAGGGAATTAAACATTAAAAGGATGAGCTATAAAGTCCCTTGAGTGATAGCTTTTAAAACAAAACATATTTACTAAAACAAATATGCAACACATATAATACAATCTTATAAAGTACTTTTCTAGGTAAATATTTCTAGCAAAGCAAACCATGGCTTAGAATAAACTAGTTTGACTTACTACGTTGTGGTAGGGCATGTCCGATACCCCAACATCTTCCTCTCTTACCTTAACTCTATGATCTATGATGTAGTAGGGCACACCTAATACTTCCATTGTCTTTCTTTCCAACTTTACTCTACGATGTGGTACAACACGTCTAGTACTCCCATCATCTTCCTTTCTAACTTTACTCTATGATGTAGTAGAACATGTCTAGTACTCCCATCGTCTTCCTTTCTAACTTTACTCTATGATGTAGTAATGCACGTCCAGTACTCCCATCTCTTCCTTTTTAACTCTACGCTACGATGTAGTAGGACATACTCAATACTCTCATCGTCTTTCTTTCCAACTTTACTTTACGATGTATCAAAGGAAGTCTAGTACTCTCATTATCTTCCTTTCTAACTTTACTCTATGATGTAGTAGCGCACGCTCAGTACTCTCATCGTCTTCCTTTCTAACTTTACTCTACGATGTAGTAGGACATATCCAGTACTCCCATCGTCTTTTTTATAGTGGAGCACACCCGACACTCACGACCAAATCGTTGTCATGGATTACACTTAACATCGATAACGGGATAATCTTCTTTGTGCACATAACATCTTTATAATCTCAATCTCAATCTTAGTCATGTATCTAGTATCGCTCTTAGAAATATCAGAACATTTAATCATGTTTTGTTCTTAAGATTTGCTAGCTTAAGTCTCAACTTAGCTTAATTAGTACTTAGCTACTAGAGCTTTTTAACTTGAGGCCACTCTTGCATCATGCTTTGCCTAAACTTATCCATGACTTAGATATATTTTCATAAACTTAGGATTCAAATAATTAGCTCAAAAATCTCATGTTTAGATAGACATGTTCAACTTAAATGCTTTTAAAGTTAGATCATGCATACTTATTTATCAATCTCATAAAACTCTTCCTAAACTTGAAAGTCGTGCTTGGTAATATATTTATAACTCAAGTATAAATCAAATACGTTTAACTCAAACTATGCTATAAATATTGAAGGGATGAGAGCTCTATGTAGCAGAAAAACTAACAGAGACCATAAACTCAATTTAATTGAGATTTTAAAAATACCAAATACATTGACAAAAATAATTAAGAAGCTAATTTCTAGGTTTTAAGGTTAAACATGCTTTCAAAATTAAAATAAAACATTAGAGATTACAAAGAAAATAGAACAGGAAACTTACGTTGTTAAGGACTCTGAATCTACTAAAATCATATTCAATTAATATTTCATTTAAATCATATTTAAATGAATATCTCTCGTATAATATATAGTTTTAATTTATTTAATTAATTAAATTAAATTAAACTAAACTATTAATAAATTCTTCAATTAATTAATTTCTAAATTAAATATCTTATATTTAATTTAATCCAAATTTGAATCATATTCAAATATAAATTTCTCTCATAACCTATAGTTTTAATGTGTATTATATATACACATTAAATTTTAACCTATAGTTTTAATATGAATCTAATTCATATTAAATTAATATTTGAACTCATTCAAATATTTTATTCTCTCGTAAATTAATTTTGAACCATATCCAAAATTAAATTTGTATAATAAAGTTTAATTAAAATATAAACTTTATATTGTAGCATATCACCATACATTATATTAATTCTCAAAGTAGATTTGAACATTTCAAACTACAACGAATATAGATAAATCTCATCATCCTTTATGAGCTAAGAAGGGACCTAATAGACCTATAGATTAGAAGCTACAACAATATGAGATTAATTGGCTAAACTCGTTAACCACATCAATCAATATTCGTCAACAGTGTGTATACTCCATTAAAAACTCACAACTAAACTCTTCTCATTGTAGATATATTTATGTGTCTACGGATATAGACTAATAACAGTAAGTTAGTCGTTCACAAGTGTTCGTAACACCAGCTGGATCAAATTACCATTTTACCATTAAGTTACTTCTAGTCCTTAAATACCAATGCTTCTCTAATGAACAATCTGTTTATGGTCCAAGCATTAAACAGAAACTTCTCTCCTGCCATAGAGAAGGTAGGGCCCTTTTCTTATGTCATGGAGACACCATTTAAGGGAACACTTATTTACTTACTCTAAAGTTGGGAATGAGTGAATTCCATTTTGTGTGATTATGTTTCCAGCTCCCTACTCAGTCTTGTTCCCGAAATGATAAGCATATTGAATCGGCAATTTGGCCACTCTCACCCATACAAATCAAAGGATAATCTCTCATGAATAGGAGTTCATAATACACTCAAGAATAAGACTAAGTTACCTAGGTCATCCTAATGAAATAGAAATCCAACTAGTTAACGAAGTTACATCTAGTGGTTACTATTTCGTGGTTTGGTCTTATGGAAACTCATTGCATAGGATATCCTTACTCGCATGTCACCTACACGAACGCATTGGATCATTGCGTTTGTATCAAATACAAAGTGAGCCATATCCATAGTGTTACAAGGATAATGTACTAAGCTTTATCCTTATACTATAGACCCTTTAAGCTAATCTTGAACATCGATCCCTGTATGTCTCTACATACTGTTCGAGACTCATCAAACAATTTAGGGTGTTAGTTTATTAGATTTAGGTTATTAAGACAAGGCTAATAATATAATCAATAACACTTATTCACTACAAAAAAACAGAGGATTCCCGATGCCAACAAAGACGTAGGCATATAGAACGTCGGGAATAATTGTATTCCCGATGCTATGAACACTGCATCTGGAGAGGCATCGAAAATACACTTTTTCCCGACGCATCAAATACGCATTGACCACGTAGCATTGAGAAAAGGCTAAATTAATTTAAAAAAATACATTATTCCCGTCGCCGTGCACAGTGCGTCGGAAACAACGTCGGAAATAGGGGGTTTTCTCGACGCACGATAATGCGTTGGGAAAACCGTTTAATGAGCGTTGGGAAGCTCCTTTTTTCGACGCCTTTTTAGGGATTTCCCGACGCCGCGCGACTACGTCGGGAAATCCCCTTTATAATCGTTATAGTTCTGTAAAATACAGAATTGAAACCGAGAGGGGAAAAGGGAGGAGATCGAAGCGCTTTAGTCTCCCATCGTCATTGCCGTCGCCGCCTTCCGTTGCCGTCCCTTGCTGTCGTCTGCCACTTTAGGTAAGTGGAAGATTAAAATTTGTTTAGTTTAAATTTATGTTTTAGGGTTTTTTTAGGAGAATTGTTTTAGGATTTTCTTTTAGAATAGATTTTTTTTTGTTAAATGTATTTTTGTATAGAATGTGTGTAATTTATGGTTGAATTTAAATTTGAAGGGTTTAGGGTTTATGATTTATAGTTAATTTCAAAATTGAATTGGGGGGGAGGGGGGTTAATATAGTTAAATTGAAATTTGAATGGTTTAGGGTTTAGGGTTTATAGTTAAATTGAAAATTGAATTGAGGGGGGGAGGAGGGGTTTATAGTTAAATTGAAAATTGAATTGGGAGGGGGGGGGGGGAGAGTTATAGTTGAATTGAAAATTGAAATTGGAGGGGGGGGGGGATTTATGGTTAAATTGAAAATTGAATTGGAGGGAGGGGGTTTAAGTTAAATTGAAAATTGATTTTTTTTTTTTTGGGGAGGGGGGGTTATGGTTGCATTCAAGTTTGTAGGGGGTTATGGTTACATTCAAATTTGAAGGGCGGTTTATGTTTTGAATTGAAAATGTAATATGTGTGTTAAGATTTGATTTGGCTATCCTGCATTTATGGTAGCCTTTTTTGTTTTGAATTTGCTTATGTTTGGGATGATTTCAAGGGGTGGTAGTAGGATAGCTTGAAGTATTTTGTTGCTAATAATTAGATTGTGTTGGCTATCCTGCAGTTATGGTAGCCTCTATAGTTTGAAGTTAATTATTGAAAAATAGTGAAAATTCAGGGGAGTAAGTTATGGATGTGAGAGAGTGAGAGAGATATGTTTCTAATCAAACCTATTTATGTTTTAGGGACTTAAACGATGGATAAGGGTTGGATGAAACTTAGAAATAAGTTCTCCCTTGAGTATAGACATGGAGTGACCCAATTTTTAGAATTTGTGAAGTTTCACGTTGATGCCTACGAACGATTAAGGTGTCCATGCAAGAGATGTTTAAATTTAAATTGGAGCTCATTAGAGGGTGTTGAATGACATCTACTGGCTATTGGAATATCCCCCTACTACACAGAATGAGTGTATCATGGAGAGTCATTAAGCTCTAGAGGTACATAAAACTTTTAGGAAGGAACTAGTAGTAATCCTTTTGATGAAGGAACTAGTAGTAGGCAATTTAATGAAGAAGTTGATATCTTTGGTATGCTTATCACATGCCCCTATTGAACATGAAGAGGAAATAGAGGAATTTCGTTTGGAAGATGAAATACCGATAAATGTTGAGGTAAATATAGATGAAGATAGAACAAATAATATATTTCAGGACTTATTGAATCAAGCACGTAATGAGTTGTACCCCGGTTGTTCTAAATTTTCGTCGTTGAATTTTTTGGTTAAGTTGATGCATGTGAAAGTTCTAAATGGTTGGAGTAACAAGTCGTTCGACATGTTGTTAGAACTCTTAAGAGCAGCGTTTTCAATGTGTAGTAGTACTATTCCTAGTTCATTTTATGAAGCAAAACGAAAACTTTGTGACTTGGGCTTGGAATATGAGACTATTCAACGCGTGCAAGTATGACTGTGTATTGTATTGGAAAGAATTTGCTGATTTGCAGCATTGTCCTACATGTGGCGAGGCTAGGTACAAGGTTAATCATAATAGAGGGAAGAAAATTTCGCATAAGGTATTGCGCCACTTTTCTTTGGTACCTAGATTACATCGCTTGTTTGTATCACAAGAAGGGTCTGCTGACATAAGATGGCATAGGGATAAACGTGTTGAAACAGATGATGTCTTGAGATATCTAGCTGATGCAGAGGGGTGGAAGCACTTTGATTCTGAATTTTCTGATTTTGCTTCTGATCCACGAAACGGGCGTTTGGGCTTGGCTTCAGATGGGTTTAACCCATTTGGTCAAATGAGTACCTCGTACAGTATGTGGCCTGTTGTGTTACTTTCTTACAATTTGCCACCATGGAAATGCATGAAAGAGACAAATTTCTTTATGTCACTGCTCATACCCAGTCCTAAATCTCCTGGTAGGGAAATTGATGTGTATCTCCAACCATTGATTGAGGAAGTTATGGACTTTTGGGGTGCGTACGTATGACTCTCTTACAAGTCAGTTCTTTCAGCTATACGCAGCCTTGTTATGGACGATTAATGACTTCCCGGCGTATGGTGACCTATCAGGATGGAGTACGAAGGGGTATCATGCATGTTCTATATGCATGGGTGATAGATCGTCCTTCGGGATACGAGGTAGAATATCTTTCATGGGACATAGACGCTATCTTCCACAGAATCACGTGTGGCGTAGAAGTAGGCTACACGATGGAAAGGTAGAGCGTAAGGCTCCTCCAGTGGTAATGAATGGGCATGAAATATTAAAACAACTAGATTAGTTGGACTTTCCAGTTATGAGTTAACATCCTTCAATACAAGATAAGAAAAGAAAGAGAGCTCTGTTTGTGCTTGATTAAACATATCTAACTTTAACCAATCTAATGTGTTATATTTGTAATGTGTAACGATTGTTTGTGCTTGATTTAAATGATTAAGCAATGAATAGGTTTGTTGAGCATCAGATGCTCACGACCTTTAAAGAGTTTCGGGCCGATTGTCACAGACATTTCAAAAAGTACAACGACCCGAAGGAGGCTCGTGCCAACCCACCAAACGCATTGGTTGGACGTCATGAGGATTGGCACTTCCTCTGTGACAACTATATCAGGCGTGCATTCCAGGTATTTGTCATAATTAATTATGATAACAAGTTTTAATATGTATAAGAAATAAACAATATAATGGTTTTAGTGTAGGAGCAATCACGGACGAACAAGGCTGCTAAACAGAAGCAACCTTACAATCATAGTAACAGATCCAAGTCGTTTCTACAATGACAGTACGAGCTCGCTGAGAGAGAAGGAGAGTCGGTCGATTGTATGGAGTTGTTCCGAGAATCACATGTTTGAGCTGGGACGTTCGTGTCGCAGGCCGCCGAGGATGCGCATGTGAGTTATGCCCTTATTAATTATCCACTTTCATTATATATTTTTTCGCGTTACCTAACATAGTTTTTAAATTTGTTGCAGAATCAAATGCTGGAACTCCAAT
The DNA here is from genome assembly GCF_025177605.1 of Cucumis melo. Classification (NCBI taxonomy): domain Eukaryota; kingdom Viridiplantae; phylum Streptophyta; class Magnoliopsida; order Cucurbitales; family Cucurbitaceae; genus Cucumis; species Cucumis melo. Next base: position 19,246,758 of record NC_066860.1, on the reverse strand, counting down.
CCCAGCCTACCCCAGAGGTTACTCAGCCACTCTCTGAGGATGAGATATGCGATCAGGTGTTGGGTAAACGACCAGACTACTCAAAAGGCCTTGGTTGTGGACCCAAGCCAAAGGTCCGTAGTGCAAGCAGTTCGTCGACATCTTGTTCGTAGTCCAAAGAAAAAAAGAGATTGAATTACAAGCTAAACTTCATGAAACTTTGGAACAGATTGAAGTACAAGATAGAAATCACCAAGCGTTAGCTTAACAAGTGAAAACAATGAAAATGATGATAGAAGAATTAACTCGTGCACAACAGGGAGCACCACATGATCCCTAGCTCTGCGGTACGTATATATGTCTCTATTATTCTTAAGTTTTTGCAATATATGATTATGTACTAAAATTAGTTACTTTTATATCTTTTTTAGGACCGAAGGTGTAGAATGACGCATACGCACCACGTTGGGAGACTTTTTGTTATTTTTGTGTTTTCTTGTATTATGAGAACTATATTTTTTGTATTAAACTTAGTAATATTTTGTGAACTTATTCGTATTATTAATTTTAAATCTTTTTTTAATTTATGTTTGTATATTTCTTAATTTCTTAATTTATGTTCAATTTGTTTTAATTTAATCCAAAATATCGGGAAAAATATTTGAGCAATCCGAACATCGTTGTGAATATTTGAGCAAAACATTTTAAGGAAAAAAATAGAAATAAAATATTAAAAAATATATATAAAAAGGAATTCCCGACGCAATGAAACGTCGGGAAAAAAAACGTCGAAAAAGAGGCATTTCCGATGCCGCGAGGTGCGTTGGCATAAGGTCTGTCGGGAAAGAGGTATTTCCGATGCCACCTTTGCCGACGTTTATTTAGGCGTCGAGAGAGGCTTTCTCGATGCCGTGTTGGTACGGCGTCGGGAAAGCCTCTCCCGACGCGGTTCTCCCAACGTTCTTTCCGACGTCGTGATGTACGTCGACATATCCTTTTCCGACGTATTTTTCATTTTTACCGATGCTTTTGAGCGTCGAGAATACCCCCGTCTCTTATAGTGATTGAAATTATAACAATAACACTTTATTAATAACGATCGATGAATTATATTTACTATCTATGAGTTTTAGGACATAAAACCCAACAAACTCCCACTTGGACTAAAATTCTAGTCTTTATGGGATGTACATAGTAAAGTAATCCTCAAATATTGGAAATGGTAAAATGTACAAGTATATTACATAAAATGTATATATATAAATACAATAAACTAGGGCATCCTCGTATCCATTACACGTCTCCCACTTGCCCTAGATTACTTAATCTACATATCTCGTAGACCTAGACTTTCTAGATGACTCTAAAACACTTTAACTAGGAGAACCTTCGTAAACAAATCAGCAATGTTATGCTCCGAAGCGATCTTGGTGACGATCACATCCCCTTATTGCACAATCTCTTGTTTTAAGTGATACTTCCTCTCTATGTGTTCCCCTCGTTTGTGGTTGCAAGGTTCTTTTGAATTGGCTACTGTCTCACCGTTATCACAATATAAAGTGATAGGCATGTTCATGTTTGGAGAAACTTTCAAATCATGCAGGAACTTCTTAAGCCAAAGTACTTCTTTTGCTGATTCGTAAGATTCGCAAGTAGCGACGTACTCAACCTTCATAGTAGAGTCTCCAATGTATCTTTGCTTGATGCTACGTCATACTACAGCTCCCCCATTTAGGATGAACACTAATCCCGATATGGATTTCCTAGAATCCTTATCGATTTGAAAATCAGAGCCAGTGTATCCTATAAGGGTCAAATCCTTAGCTCCATACAAAAGCATTAAGTCTCTCGTCCTCATAAGATACTTGAGAATAATTTTAACTGTCGTTCAATGGTCTAACCATGGGTTAGACTAATACCTACTGGCTATTCCCACTGTATAACAAATGTCTGGCTTAGTGTAGAGCATAATATACACTAAGCTGCCCACAACTGAGGCATAGGGAATATGTCTCATATCCTTAACTTCTTGAGGTGTCTTAGGACATTGTTCCTTAGACAAGCGAACCCCGTACCTGAAAGGTAATAAATCCTTCTTAAAGTTCTACATCGAATATCGAACCAACAGTTTATCGATATAGGTTGCCTGAGACAGTGCTAGCATTTTGTTTTTACGATCCCTTATGATTTGGATCCCCACAAATATATTGTGTCTCTCCTAAATCTTTCATTTGTAATTGGGCTAACAATCAAGTTTTAACGTCAATTAGGTATCCCACATCATTTCTAATGAGAAGAATATCGTCCACATAAAGTACTAAGAAACCTACTTTACCTTTGTTGATTTTCTTGTATACACAAGGTTCATCAACATTTTATTGTCAAAACTATAAGGGGGCGTTTGGGGGAAGGGTTGATTTATGGAAGGCTTAGTGTTATGATAAAACTAGTGTTATGTTAAACCTAGTTTTATCATAACCCTTGTTTGGGGGAAGGGTTTAGAAACCTAGTTTTATCATAACCCTTGGGGAAAGGGTTATGTGGGAAGTGCTATGATAGTGTTATGAAAAAGGTGTGAACGAGAAGTTTTATGTGGGAAGGGTTATGGGGATTTTATGATAAGATGTGTTTGGGGGAAATGTTAGGTGAATAGTTTTATGAGAAACTTATGATAAGATATGTTTGGGGAAAGGGTTAGGTGGGTAGGTTTACGTGGAATTTATAATAAAATTTATTTGGGGAAAGTATTGTATGGGTTGGGTGAATAATTTTTTATTTATTTAATATAATATTTTTTAAATGAGATTGTAAATATGATAAAAATAATTTTATCGCACACTTTTTTTTTACGAAAGCGTTGAACCCGTCTTATTGCCAATAATTTATTCTATGTGTAATGTTATTAAATTCGTAAATACAGTTGTCCAATTTGTAATTAATTTATGAACATATTGTGAAAATTTTATTAAAATTCATTTTTTAGAAATACAAATTAATTATTTGCTAATTGTGATTAGCGATAGGGACGTCCCCCTATTATAAACATATATAATTACGTGGTATAACACCTGGGTGAAATTGTGAAGTAATCACATATTTAAAATAAACATTACGCGTGTAATTGAAGGGATGTACAAGGGACAACAAAAATAAGTATGCATAAACAACAGAAGTACATAAGGAAACAAATAGTTGTTTACAATAGGAAAAGTAACCCACAGTCATAAAAATGAGAAAGTGAAGTAAGCAAACAAAAACCAAGAAATGTCAGTACAAACATAATCTATCTCGGCATGTCACGTAGGAGGACTCTACAAAATCCCTCCCTCTCATCCTCAGGCATGAGTACGAAACACGTCAAGTCGTCTATACGAGACAGAAGATGCCTTTGCAACAACACCCTATCCAAACTTGTCAGTTTCGGCATCTCACGAAATATGCAGAAGAATTCCATGCGCACATGATTGTCATTAGCAAGGGTGCGTGCAGGCCACTCGACAATCATCCTGAGTTGGTCGTTTGTTTGGTCGAGCGTGTAATAAACATTATCAACATCCACCTCTCTCTGGCTTCCCCTCTTCCTCTTCGATCCACTCGATCCGACCCTACCTTCTAAAGCGCGTGAAGATTGAGATGCGCGCACATCGTTCTACGACAAGTACTGAATGAAAGACAAATGAATTAAATGTACATTGCGAACGTCGTGTGACGTCTATATTATTTTCCTTACCCTAACCCAATTATCAAATAATTCTTTCTCCGCAATGATACATTTCTCTTCATTGTTCCACCCAAAGCCACTGCACACTGGCCTCTGCATTTCGATGATGGCCTGGAATGTCCGCTTCAGTGTATTTTTTTTACAGTCAATTACAGTCGTTGTGCGGACCTGACATCCAAGTAGTTTCTTCGCCATCATGCGTACCAACTGGGCCAGGTAACCTGGTCGAGACCTACCATTATCCGATTTCCATCCCCCAATTGACACCAACTTCATTAAACACTCCACAAGAGAGCCCTCTGCCTCCTCTGTCCAGACATGTCTCGGGGCACGGTTTGAGGTTGACATACTAAGAATGAAAAATTACAAGAAATACATGGAGTATGTTAGTAATTTCACAATTTCACATTTAACAATCACAAACAAAAGGCACACGTACATTTCATATGCAATAGTACATTTTACAGGTGATAGAAATTCGCATACAATCGATTACTTGTAATGTAAAATTTTCTTATCTAAGCATTACGAAACTGTCAATCAGTAAACATCAATTTGGCTAGTTTGTCGCACCACTGAGACCACTCGTTTGTCGTCTCAATGTAGTGAATGTCTTCTAAAGCAGTGGTCGTTACGTACACGGAGTCCCATTCGTCCATGTCATCAATGTCGTCGCAATATGTCATTTCTCTGTTGATTAAATTGTGGAGCAAGCAACATGCTAGTATGGTGTGACACTAGACTTGTAGGGGATAGTACGACTTTCCACGAAGAATGGACCAACAACCCTTAGGAACACCGAAGGCGCACTCAATGACATTCCTTGTCGAGGAGTGCTTCATGTTGAAGTACTCCTTTGCATTTGTTGGCGCATTTCCAGCACCACGCCACTCTTGCAAATGGTACCACTGGCCTCTATATGGGGCGAGAAACCCCTCTGCGTTTGGATAACCTGTATCGCATAGATAATAATATCATGTTATTAAAACATTCGTTTAAGCGCTTTGAATAGGTAAGTAAAAAACGACATTGTTTTATTATAAATAAGATATACCCTTTGGTACTTGTAGTCCATTTTCTCGTGAAAGGGCATCACGTAGAATTCACGAGTCTGCCGCAGATCCTTCCCAACTAACGAGGACACAAACAAAATCCCCTTTCATGTCGCACACGCCCAGTATGTTTGTGACAATTTTCCCCTTACGCGTTCTGAATGTAGGCCGATCTGCTGCGGGAACGTTCACCTTTATGTACGTCCCGTCTAACGTGCCAAGACAATTCTGCAGGTTGTAATAAACACACCGATATAAGTGCCACGTACATTAAGCTCAAATACATTAAACTTGTACCATGCCCACCTCGAAACACTTCCAACGTTGATCATTGCAGTTGTTTGTCACCGGAACAGGTCTCTTTATCAACTCCTCGTATAGTTGAATGACAACCAACAGTACAAGGTTAAAATGTCGCGATACTGTCTCACCGGACCGTACAAATTCTCTTTGAATGACGCGGTTCTTCACGTCATGGGCAAGGACGTGCAAGAACATTGCTACCATTTCCTCAACGTCGATAATCTCGATGGACGAAAGACTAGATACAGTCCGAAGTAAATGACATAGAATTGCAAATGTTCACCTGTCCATTCGTGTGCTTTGGCGACACATAAAATCTGACTCGTGTATCATACGAAAGTACGTAAGCTGCCTTATTCTATGACGTGTATCCGATGGTGTATGTGTGATACACCTATTATCGTTCATTAATAGCTCCAACGTTAGTAACATCTGACGTTGGGCTAACGTGAACGTAGTTAGGACGCCAATGAGTGTTTGTTGATCCATTACAAACTATGTAAAGTTTCCTAAAAAATATGTAGTAAGTGAATTAGTACAATATCCATATACATTGTGAAAAATCCCTAATTAAAGCTTATTACGCACTTACTAATACCCTAAACTTAGTAATTTGTTAAACCCCCCTATTTAATATGCGATAACATGTCATGTATGAATTGTTTCCATCTTATGTACAAAAAGTTGTAACTTTACTTAAAACTTACGTACAAAAAACAAATAACATATGTACAAATGTTTCAATCTTACTTCGTTTGTGTAACATAAAACAAATAACTTGTTTTGAACGTTATTTTAAAATATGGGTTGCATTCTAAAGGCCGTATGAAAATTGTAAGTACAACGTGTCATAGGTATTAGAAAAATCATAGGTGAGAGAAGAACGTTATGATAAAAATATTATTTTCAAATTTTTTTTGTATGTAAGAGAAGAACGTCTTTGGTTTGTAAGTAGTATGGTGTTAAGTTAATTGCTTTATTTGTGTTACTTCGAGGGATTGTACAAACATTAAAAACTTTTTATTCAAAAAGAATTGTGAACTTATAAACTATAGTATGGTCTTAAGTTAATTGTTTTATTGTGTTACTTAGAAGGATTATTAAAACATTGAAAACTTTATATTCATAAAAAAATTGTGAACTTATAACTATAGTATGGTGTTAAGTTTATTGCTTTATTTGTTTTACTTACGAGGATTGTTAAAACTTTGAAAATTTTTTCATAAAAAAATTGTGAACTTATAAACATTGGTATGTTAATTTGTTAAGTTATTTGCTTTATTTGTCTTATTTATAAACATTGGTATGAAAATTTGTTCGAATGGCGTTTGTTGGCCGTGAAAGTTTAATTTAAATAGATGTTGAAAACATACAATGGAAAGAAAAATAATATTAATTCATTATATAAATGAAATGTCCATGAAAATAAATTATTACAAAACAAATAGTCTGTAAAAATACGTACATACATAATTTATAATGTAATGAAATGAAGAAATACAACATAGAAGTTTAATGTACATATGCCTAAGTTATAATACCTCTTATAAGTGTGGGATAATCGGGGATGTTCTGAAAAAAGAAAATGAACAAGTTAGTATACAAGTGAGGTCGAAAACAATACACGTTTTTCAAATGCAACATAATTGAAAAAAAAAAAAGAAATGGAAGAAGTGCATACCTTGTATTGAGAACCACTGACCCGATATTGAAACAGTAAAAAAAACATTGAAAACAAAAAATAAAATGTGAAAACAAATGTTAAGCAGCCTCAGAGTTTAGAAATCGGTTCAATAACTTGAACCAGATTTCATCATGGTTGAAACATCAATTAAGAGGGATAAAAAACAAACAACAAATGCAGAAATACATGTAAAAAATTAGGAAGAAGGTAGGTGATAAACATGACATCAACATACGTAAAAAAAACTGTTCATAACATACAATATAGTGGACATACAAAAGAGGGCAGAAACGGTGAGAGAACAACGCAGAAACTGAGAGAGAACAAGGCATACAAACATAGGCATACAAACCGTGAGAGAACAAGGCATACAAACATAGATGACATACAAACATAGGTGACAAACTAGGACAAAAACCGTGAGACAACAAGGTAGAAAGTATGATGAGAAAAGAGTATGAAAAGCTTAGAACCATTTACCTACGAAAGAAGAATAAGAATATGAAGGAAAGAGCCAAGCAATGAGAAATGGAAGTGGTAAATCATAAGCAGAAAAGGAGGTTTATATAGAGGATTGGGGATTAAATATGCAAATAAATGACCCAACCAAGAAAAGGCAGGGGAATCTCTGCAAAAGTAGGCTACAAGATAAGTCAAACAACAGTCAAAAGTAGATATTGGAAGCTATTCTTCAACCAAGTACACATGAAAAGATAAGACAAACAATTGAAGAGACAAAACACAAATAAAGAGATTTTTCCAAAATCGTAATATACATAATGAAGGGCAGAAACAAATTGAAGGTCAACAAAGTAAACCAAACTAAACCAACACAAACAAAACCTAACTAACAAGTAAACCAAAGTAAATTGAAAGAAAGTAAGCAAATAACACAGAATGGAAGGCTAACAAAATTTTGTACAACATAAAGGAAGAAGACAGAATGCAATCCCAACATATATTACAGCATAGCCAAATTAAATCAGAAGAGAATCAACAAATCGGGCTACATACATATATGGAAAACAAAAAGTGTAACAAAATCAGTTTGTGTAAAAAGGTTAAACTCATCCTCTGCTAAAAAATTGGATTAAAAAAGAGGCCAATACCTCCCTACCAAGCTCGATCGGCAACCATTGGCAGACAACGTGAAAGTTTCTGTCTTATTAGATTTAGAATGATGAAATGGCAAGCACATTTCTAACTGCGTTCCAATAATCTAATCAACGACACATTTGTTTGGAAGATAATTATATTGATAATAAAAAAAATGTAAATTACATTATCGGTAAAGGTTTTCTAATAATCCAAAAGATAAATTAACTGTAATATATGTACGACCCAATCTAATCAAACTAATGTAGGAATGAACTCGATCGATACCATGATCCATGTATTCTTCAACTACCTACAAAATTGAAGAAAAGGAACCTTAGCCAACTTTCATTACGGAAAATGCATAAGCATAAGCATAAACATTAAGTACATGCCAAATAGGAACTTTTTAACATAAGCGTCCAAGGTTCATATGACCAAGGATTTTAATAAAAGACCCATAAAAAACACAAAAGATAAAAGAAAAAAACACCGAGTACATAAGCATAAGCATGGTTGCAAATATAAGTTTCGATTCAATCTTTACAGACCTAACAATATTCTGATTTAAAGTTAAAACTTAAGCATACACGTATTCTTAGCCCTCCCTTCAAAGTCATTTATAAACTTAAACATAAACTTAACATCTCACTCACTCCTTCCAAGGTCATTATTAAAAATAAATGTATCACTCCCCTCCCACCCAAGTCATACAACCAAGTTTCTTAGTAAAAGATTCATAAGGGACGCAAAAGAGAAATAAAAACACCGACTTCATAAGCATAAGCATAATATATAAGTAATGCAAATGTAAGTTTTGATTCATTCTTTACAGACCCAACAATGTTTTAGTCTGCATCAAATTGAAACTTAAGCATAAACGTACCCCTAGCCCCAACCCCCCATCCAAGTCATTTCTAAACTTAGTAACTCACTCTCTCCTTCCAAGGTCATTATTAAACATAAAGGTATCTTCCCCCCCCTCCCCCCAATTCCCCACTCTCTCACCCCTTCTAAAGACAAAGTTGAGCTTAAACATGAACTTAGCACTCCCACCGCCCCGCTCCCCACTTCCAAGGCCATTAATAAACCTAAACATAGACTTACCTCCTCCCTTCCACAAACACCTATGCTACGAATAAAACTTTACAAGTAAACGAAGTCAACGAGAAATTAACAAAACAAAACAATGTCAACACGGTTCCTAAAACATGTGTAAGCAGATTGAACAAAATAGCTAGCTTATCAATGACTACCATAACTGCAGGATAGTCAACGCAACTATGAACAGAGATCCAAAGTACATGTCAACATGATTCCTAAAACATATGTCTAAAATGATCGAACAAAAGAGTCTTTCAATGCCTACCATAACTGCAAGATAGTTAACGTAATAACACGTGTTGTAATCAAATCCACACAAAAAAGCATATAAAGTTGTCTCATTTACAAATTTTACCTTTGAGATTGGGAACATAAAATATATTGGTTTACGAATTCAGCCCACACCGTTCTTACGACATCTAAATCGTCCTGTGAGTATGTCGAGGTTGATCCTTCTATCTATTCATCATTTATGCAACAGTTGTAAATAACATACGTAGTTCAAAAAGGTAAAATGAAATACTTACTACTTCAATGATTGTCCTGTTGCTTGACAATATTATATCACGCATGAATCGCATCACATAATACCTGCACTCCACAATGCCACCTTGCTTCGGACACTATCCATCAAAGAAAAAGAAGAACAAAATACCTATGTTACAGTTGCAAAACATAAAGTATGTTTACCTCTTTCTTATACTAAATCCCTACTTCTCATACCTTGATTATCCTCCAAATAGGCTTCTTCTTGTTCGAAATGTCGAAAGCCCTAAGAATGCATATCAAACTACGTAAGTTATACAATCATTGTCTCACATGCAATATATTAACTCATTATTGTTTTATCATAAATAAAAGTTCCAACATACATCCGGACGACATCAGAGGCATCATTGTTAATTCGGTTTCTCAAAGGATCCATCTAATATGCAGTGTCCCTTGAAAAATCGATGGCTATTAGACACCAATGGTTTCTATATTGATAGGTAAATGTGAGTTAAACTTAGAATGAAGGTCATATAGTTCATTAGGTGCATTAACTGAAAAAAGTTTTGCACATACCCTGAATTGTATGGAAACATCAAAATCTGACGATGGTCGGTCCCAAGCAATCTAGCATCAGGATCTGTGCTCGATCGTCTTTACTTATACCAACTGAAATAGAGCCAGCGTCTGCAAACTTGTAGGATCCTAACGTTCCTTTCTCTTCCATCACTTTGTAGAGGTGACTACAAATATGAATAGCATAATCGATTTTAGTGTGTGGTACATGTTATTATACTATGTAATTGATGTACAAAAGAGGTAACTTACAACATGAATGCATCAATGCATTGGGTTGATATAGGCTGCATTTGACAAAATTCTTGGAGTGCCTCGAGGAATATGCAACATTTTTGTTGATACCCAAAAACTTTAGCAGGTATGTGAATTTGAATTTTTAACCCAATATAATCAAGTTCCCATAGCAATAATCGTAGTGTAACTGGTGCTCTCTTTGTATTCAGTGTCAATGACGGTAATCGAGGATCAGCTTGGTACACGCTTTTCATCTGCCACAAACATAAAATCTCATCCATATGAAATATATTTAAACCAAATCCATTGTGAAAAACACATTACTTCTCGTCTGGAGGAATGACTAAATGACGAGGCCATAACAAATGTGAACCGACTTCTTGGGAAAACATAGTCATACCTTCCCTTGTTGGAATAGGAACGAAGCAATTACCATTGGCAACCATGTCCATGGATACCTTCATGTTGTCACCGTCCATGTCGTAGTCGAAAATAGTTCCAGCACCGACAACATTGTCCATAGTCCCAATCGTAAGTCATTAAGAAGTGCCATCCTACAATATACAGTGAAAGAAAATATGATAATATTACTATATTGCATCCGAGAAATTGGAAACTATAGGAATCAAATTCATACTGACCTTCACTTTTGTCAAAGTTTCAATCAATGCACAAACATCTTTGTTCTCGTCACCAACCTTTGCCGCACATAAGTTTTAATTGATCAGACATTTAATCATTAAAAAAATAACGTTTGAGTAAAAAAAATAAAAGTAGATGCCTTTTACCTTATCTTGTTTTTCTATGTCAAGTCCTTTATTGTCAAGTCTTCTTGAACTTGTTTATTTTCTTCTTCTGCGTCATGGTCATTTGCATCATCTGACGTGTCAATGCTTTTAGAAGCCATTTGACTCTAAATATTGCTCTCGTCAGTTTCTCCCTTTGTGACCACTTCAGGAACCCTCTTATGCTTCATTAATTCCGCTTCCAGTTTTAAGATACGAGCAGCCATTCTCGCTCGCTCTTCAGCATAATCTTCTTCTTTACCGACCTTCTTTCGTTTTTCTCTTGCAGTGAGGAAGTATTTACTCGGTGTGACGTATTTACCCACCCCTTGAATCCTTCCTGGTGGATCATTCCCTTCGATGGCTTGCGATAGTATATCACAAGTTACATTGTCCATTGAATGAGTCGCACATTTTGAAACAAGTAAGTTGTCCTATCATGAAAAGGTTATAGTATTTTTAGTAAGTACAAAAAAAACACCCTTAAAAGAGGAAAGTACTTACGATTTTATTGGCCACCTCCTTTGTGTCTATGGCTGGAATCTCTCCATTTTTAGTAGTTCGCGCTTTCTTCCATACTAAAGCACAATCAATTAAATTACCATTAGATGTGCTTGCTTTCTGAAAAAGGAAAGAACATTATGATTAGTTATAACACATTACATGTTGCATTATTCGAACTTATATATACTATTCCTTGCGTACTATCTCTTCGGCAAGGTTTGCATAACCTTTTTGCGACATTCGGTGGTTGTACTTGTTGTTCTTTCTCCGCTCATGACCCTTGTTGCTAACCATCTTCACACATAAACTATATTTTAGTATAATTACTGTCATATATGAATGAAGAGAATGGTGATTATAGTTACCTCAAATTGTTCGGTTAATCTGGAAGCGACAAATATGTTCCAATGCTCACGATCGATGAAAGAGTATTTTGTTGGTGGGTCTTTTAGTTTCTCCAAATCTTTCCTATATGGTAATACATGCTTTGTAGTTAGCGACGACTTGAAGTTTCGAAAATATACACTCGCGTTTTGTAAAATACTCTTTTTGGATCTAGGGTCTACTACGAAGCCACCCTATTACATTACATTATATAATGAACGCTAGTGACAAAATGCGAACAACGTTACTAACTAAAGGTGAGAAAATTACTTCGATTAGTTCGTAAATTTTATCTTTGAGCTTTGTAGGTACATCCTTTCAGGATTGGTAACTGATTGGAACATGAACCCGCACGGTTGTTCCAATGAAACTCTTTAACTTGGTTGCACTTTCACCAATGGGCTGACCAAGCTCATTGTATTCAACCACTCTCTTGTGTCCATCACAACTAACCCGTGTGATCTCAGACATCCCCGTAGGTCCACGTGTACCTTTACCTTTATTAATGACTCATTCGGTACTTGGTACGCTTGAGCAACCAACTTCTAATCTAGCTTGTTTTCCAAGTGTCATTGTTTGGTAAGTGATGGTCCACTTGCATGAAATGACACATAATTTTCAGTATAATACACTATTCATCCACATATCAATTATTTAGGCGAAATGAAAATGAAAAGCAATAATCATAAATAACAATAATCCATTAGTGAGATCCATCAGAAAGTTGACAGAACATATAGATCAACATACATGAAGATTTGATAAGTTTGTTACAAGACGTAAAAGAAAATGTTTACAACTATCACTAATCGCTCAATGGAAATACTAAAAAACGAAGCTAAGAACTACCAAGTGGACTATTGAATACTACAAGTAGGTCTTCTAACTTGGAATTAAAAGTGCCCTGCAAAGAAAGAAACGATAATATTATTTATTAGGCTTAAAATGAATGTTTTTCAATGACTAGAATGAATGATGGGAAACTTTAGAGGAACATTATATTATCAAATGTTTATATATTTACCCAAGTGCCTTCACAGTCGACCCTGATATATGGGATCTCTTCATCTTCTCTAGTCATGTCTGCTGGACATTCTAAAATCGTCGGACAATGGAGGGATGTATCGCCTAGCTCGTCGTTGTAACAATTATCAACAAAAAAATTTTCTTGTGGCTTCACAACGACGGACCATCTGCCATCATTGGGATCTTTAACATAGAACACTTGTCTTGCTTGTGATGCTAATATGAATGAATCTGAATAGTGACCTATACGATTGAGGTCAACTAGTGTGAATCCAAGATCGTCTACTCGTACTCCATTCTTCGTATCGACCCAGTCACATCTAAACAGTGTAACCCCAAAAGTGTTATTGACCCATAAAAACACTTTTTGAAGAGAGGCCGCACCCAGAACGATAAGAATCTGAGTATGAATCTTACATGTGAACTTTTAGGGACGTGAGAGCTAAAAATTGATATATCATATATACCATTTTTCTCCCACTAAAATATTCTATTAATTTAGATTTTGTTTTACTTAGTTAAATTTCAACTAAATGAATCCAACTACGTCTACTCTTATTATAATTATTATAATAAAACTTTGGGGCAAAACTCCACAAGAACATACGAAACGAAAGGAACGACACATGCGAAAGGAAAAGGTGCATGAAGAAGATGACCGTCTCTACTAAATGTTTAAGGAGAAAAATAAAAACGTCACATCTTTGGTGGAGACCATGACCAAACTGGTGAAAATCCAAACCACCAAGGAAAAAAAACAAGAAATGCTCGCAGACCTGAGCGGGCAAGTGAAAAGTGTGGTAGTAAGAAATAAGGCTGCCAAAATGCAAAAGGTTGACTGCTTAGAGATTGTAGTGAAAGAGTTTGACAAAGAAATTGAGAAGATGAGCCATCTAGAGCCAAAACCACAACTTAAAGAGTAAGGGCTTGTCTATGTCGCATAATTAAGAACTAAGAATAAGGTGGGGACATTCATACCTGTGGATGTCCATATGAAAGAACCTTTGAGCACCTAAGAGGCGGACAAGTTGATTAAAATAGAAAAGGGGCTCTTTTCATTTAATAGTCATCTGCGTAACTTTCTTTACAGGCCCATCAAGGCGTTTAGATGAGAGAAGTACTTTCGAGGAGAAACAAAAGTTTGGCTGGATGTTGTCAACATGTTTTTCGCGACAAAGTACCATTTGATAGGATCTTATGCAATAGTGGAATGTAAGAAGGTTCCCTTCACCGTCGAAGAGATCAACACCTTATATGGTCTCTCAAAAAATTCAAATGAGTACCCTGGTCAGGGGATTATCTTTAAGCGTACTGATGGCGATATAAAAAGAGTTCTGAAAACAATCACCTGGATAGGCACAAATTGGGAAGAAACGCTAACTGGGAAGCTACAATTATATCCATACCAACTGACAATTGAAAAAAATGTTTGACTATACTTTCTCAAGAAGAAAATACTTCCCACATGACATGATTGTACGGTGTTGCTCAAGTATGTATTGCTTCTCTACTGCATTATGTAGAAGCAAGCGTTTAACTTGGGATGAGTTATGAATGAAGCTTTTTGTGGATGGATGAAGCACTCCAAAGGTGCCCAACCTATCCCAACTATAGTGGAGAAGTTGTGCCTCAAATACCTCCCCACCCTCATGAGATATCCATAGATAGAAATGGGTGGGAGAGTCAACTTGGCGGGACTTAGCTACATAGGCAACCTCCACGAAAATAAGGAGGAAGAGAGACGCCAAAAGACCCAGAAACAACGAAGACCAGAGTCTGAGAATAACAAAGTTGAGAAGTCTTTACCTCCACCGCCGCTTAAATGCAAAGAGCCAACCTCAAAGGTAGAGGTTGACGCGATGAAGGAAAGTGTATCTGATCCTGACCCTCCGCGAAGAAAGAGAATAAAACTAAAAAACAAAAAGGTCTTAAAAGAGGACTCCCCTACCCAATCCAACCTCCAGTAAAAACTTCCACCTCCATTTCCACTCCGTGACAATCCCAAAATGCCTCCACCTCCTGAAACATCTAAAACGCCTCATCCACTAACCAAATCCTCTTCATCAACCAAACTACCTCCTCTCAAAATCCAAACTCCTCACAGCTCTCCCTTGTGACAAAAAACTTTATTGCTAGACCATAATCCAAACTCCAACACGCTAATCATCAACCTGGATCCTGAGCGTTCTGACTTGAATGTTCTTGTGGTCAATCTTTCAGAAGGGTACACAAATCTTGAAAATGCGGTAGACAGTGTAACACTACTTAACACTGTGACCAATGATGAAACGTCTCGAGACCTTGGTGCCTAGTTGACTGTTTATGACCCACTCTTCCAAGGCATACTTGCTGAAGAAGATGTAGACGAGACAAGTTCAGCAAGGTAAGCACAACCATAGATTGAAGCCCAAGAGAAGAATAAAGGCGAGCTTTGCAATTTACTCCAAAATATAATCATGGAGCATATGAATGGGGGTTTTCAAGACGTGCTCAGGGAGAATGCGACGCTAAAAGACCAAGTTGCCAGCTTCAACACGACTGTGCAGGGGCTCAATGCCAAAGTAGAGGGATTAGAAGCGACCATCTCCCAACCCAACTCCATACTCTCACAATTCTCTGCCACTTTGTAAAACTTAACATGCTTAATGATTTCGCACTTCAACCAATCGCGTTAAATTGTAGAGTGACATGATATGCAATTCGCAGCACAATTAGAGTATACACACGCGATATTCGTACAATGTGTACCTAAGCCTATCATCGCGCTAGACCTAATGACACCATTCCCTCCCATTCAACCAGCAAATTCCACTTTTGGCGAACCTGATCCTCGCGCGGTGAGTTAAATTTCGGGGAGATGTTTTTGGAATTTATGTCATTTTTCCTTATTATTTTTCACTATTTTATATTGTGTTTATTGATTTTAGTTAATCTTATCTATTCCTTTATGTCCTTATATCTTCTAATTTTTACAAATTAATTTTATTGTCACTTGTTTTATTTTTGGATTCCTTTTATGCTCTCTTTTGTTTTTCGCAAGGGATAACTTTCATGATAAAATTTATGCTAAGTTAATCTAATTTATTCTTAGCGAGGGCATTTTTTCTAGCAAAATGAACTTAGTAAATATTTCTTGCAATCTTTAGGCGAACAAGGTTACCTCAAACCTCTTTTGTAAATTTTTTATGTTCATCTTATCATACACTTTTCGCAATGAGGACCTTGCAATTGTAAACTTGAGGGTGTACAAGGTCCGAGCTAAAACATTCAAAAAATCAAGGAACCCTTCCTTTTCAAGCTATTTGAAAAAAACTAGGTTATTCTTTCATTCTAAATTCAATTGAAATAAAACTCCTATGTCGTCACCTCTCACCAAATAAATAAGAAGCAAAACTTCATCAAAGTTTGAGACCAAATAAATAAGTGGCGATAAGTGTTGTAGTTGAGGAGAGGAACATACTCATAGAGTACCTATGATATTCCACTCAACGCCTAATGAAAATTGTTAGAATTAGTACTTTTGGAAAGAATAAAATATACTTTTGGAAAAAATAAAATATAAGATTTTATTTCCTAAATATTTCCTAAATCTTTTCCTTTCTTATTCCTATTGTACTCTATTTATACTCCCTTTGTACCTATTGTTTTTGTTCATAAGAAAAATAATAAAAACTAAAGTATCGTGGTTTTTCTCCCGGTTCTCGGGTTTCCACGTAAGTCTCGGGTTGTTGTTAATTGCTTTCAATATGGTATCAGAGCAAAGCAATAACGAAACCCTAGAAAATAACCTAGGAGAAACCCAGATCGAAACTGAACCCGTCACCGCCGCCGCCGCCGCCGCCGCCGGAATCGCCGCCGCCGTGGACGCCGCCGTCGCCGCCGCCATGGAGAAACTGCTCCAGAACCTACAGAAACCGCCGATCTACCCAACGGGAGTGGTTCCGCAGCCGTACGCGCCGCCGTCTGACCAGAAGTTGATTCACGCGCCGCTCGTGTCCGGCGCGTGGGCCCACGCGCCGCCGCCGTCTCACGTCACCGTCCATCCCGTTCCCTTCTACGCGCCGTCGGATGTCCAGCCGTCAAACCCTTCCGGCCATCCGCATCCTCATGCGCCGTCTACGAGCTCCGGACAGCATCCCTCAACCGTAAATTTGTCAAATCAGTACAGTAAGCAGCAGCTGTACGTTGACCCTTTACAGCAACCGCTGTTTTCTGGTAACGGAATTGATCAACCCCAAAACAGATCGGACATTGAAGCGGGCGAATCTTCAACACATTCCAAACCAACCGAGTTGCCGATGTATTCCAAGAACCCGGTAACTTCGTTCCCTAATTCACAGTCAAATTATATAACTGGCTCTTTGGGTTCGTCTACAGGGAATTTTTCAGGCGAAAAATTAAATGGTCAAAATTATTTTTCTTGGTCCCAATCAATAAAGATGTTCCTCGAAGGTCGATACCAGTTCGGATTCTTAACTGGAGAGACTGTACGTCCTCCACCAGGAGACGCCTTGGAACGACTCTGGAAAGGAGAGGACTCACTTATTCGGTCCATGCTGATTAATAGTATGGAACCACAGATCGGCAAGCCTTTACTATATGCAGCCACAGCAAAAGATTTGTGGGATACAACTCAGACCCTTTACTCGAAACGACAGAATGTCTCTCGGTTATATACACTACGAAAACAGGTCCATAATTGCAAACAAGGGACCCTGGACGTAACTACCTATTTTAACAAGCTCTCTCTCCTCTGGCAAGAGATGGATTTGTGCAGAGAGACAGTTTGGGACACACCAAATGACAGTACACAATATGCTAAACTTGAAGAGGCTGACCGTGTTTATGACTTCCTTGCAGGACTTAATCCCAAATTTGATAATGTTTGTGGTCGTATACTCGGACAAAGACCTCTTCCCTCGCTAATGGAAGTTTGTTTTGAAGTCCGCCTGGAAGAGGATCGCACTAATGCCATGGGTGTATTGACTACCCCTACCATTGACTCCGCAGCCTTTAGCGCTCGGTCCTCAAATCATGACAGTGACAAGAATAATGGGAAGTCAATTCCTGTGTGTGAGCACTGCAAGAAACAATGGCACACCAAGGATCAGTGTTGGAAACTCCACGGTCGTCCCCCAGGAGGTAAGAAACGGTCCTCCAACGAGAAACAGAACTCAGGACGTGCCTACATTAGTGAGACTACACCTGCTAGCACTTCTCAATCAACTGATCCTACTGTGAGCCAGACCAAGACTCCGACTCTGGGTGCCATTGCTCAGTCAGGTATGCCTCAGTCCCTTGGGCTTATTAGCGTTGATGGGAAGAATCCCTGGATCTTAGACTCGGGGGCTACAGATCACTTGACAGGTTCTTCAGAACACTTTATCTCATATGCCCCGTGTGCCGGTAATGAAAAAATCCGAATAGCCGATGGCTCTCTAGCTCCGATCGCTGGCAAAGGACAAATAGTTCCCTTTGACGGTTTTGCTCTCCAGAATGTTTTGCATGTCCCTAAACTGTCTTACAATTTGTTATCTATAAGCAAGATCACTCGTGAGTTGCATTGTAAAGCTATCTTCTTACCTGAATCGGTTTATTTTCAGGACATGAGCTCGGGGAGGACGATTGGCACTGCCCGGCATAGCAGGGGACTTTACATCCTTGATGATGATACCTCATGTAGTAGTTTGTCTAGGGTTAGTTTACTGTCATCCTACTTTAGCACTTCTGAACAAGACTGTATGTTGTGGCATTTTCGACTGGGCCACCCAAACTTTACATATATGCAACATTTATTTCCCCACCTTTTTTCTAAAGTTGATGTCTCTTCTCTATCTTGTGATGTGTGTATCCGGGCAAAACAACATCGAGTCTCTTTTCCCTCACAACCATATAAACCTACACAACCGTTTAACCTCATCCATAGTGACGTTTGGGGTCCTTCCAAGGTCACCACCTCCTCGGGAAAGCGGTGGTTTGTAACTTTCATTGATGACCATACCCGTCTCACCTGGGTCTACCTTATCTCAGATAAATCCGAGGTTCCATCCATTTTCCAAAACTTCTATCATACTATCAAAACACAATTTCATACAAAAATTGCAATTCTTCGAAGTGATAATGGTCGGGAATTCCAAAACCATAACCTTAGTGAATTTCTAGCCTCCAAGGGGATTGTTCACCAAACCTCATGTGCCTACACTCCTCAACAAAATGGAGTGGCCGAACGAAAAAACCGACACCTTGTGGAAGTAGCCCGCTCACTTATGCTTTCCACTTCCCTTCCATCATACCTGTGGGGAGATGCTATTCTTACAGCTGCTCACTTAATCAATAGAATGCCTTCTCGTATCCTCCACCTTCAGACTCCCTTAGATTGTCTTAAGGAGTCTTACCCCTCTACTCGTCTTGTTTCTGAGGTTCCTCTTCGTGTGTTTGGGTGCACCGCCTATGTCCATAATTTCGGCCCTAATCAGACCAAATTTACCCCTCGGGCTCAGGCCTGTGTGTTTGTTGGGTATCCCCTTCACCAACACGGTTATAAATGTTTTCACCCGCCGTCTAGGAAATATTTTGTCACTATGGACGTTACTTTCTGTGAAAACCGACCCTACTTTCCTGTTAGCCATCTTCAGGGGGAGAATGTGAGTGAAGAGTCTAACAACACCTTTGAATTTGTTGAACCTACTCTTATTACCGTGTCTGACATTGATCCTCATCCCATAATCTTACCCACAAACCAAGTTCCCTGGAAAACATATTACAGGAGGAATCTCAGAAAGGAAGTTGGGTCCCCTACTAGTCAACCGCCGGCTCCAGTCCAAAATTTCGAACCTCCTCGAGACCAAGGTATGGAAAACCCTACAAAACCTTGTACTAATAATACAATGAGTGAGAATGACAAGTCTGATGTTGCTGTTCTTGAAAATATGGAAGAAAAGAACCATGATGATGAGACTGAGGTTAGAATAGAAACCAGTAACGATGAAGCTGAACAGGGTCATACAAGAAAACTTGATGAGTATGATCCCTCTCTTGACATTCCAATTGCATTGAGAAAAGGTACCAGATCATGCACTAAACATCCCATTTGCAACTATGTTTCCTATGATAATCTCTCTCCACAGTTTAGAGCGTTTACAGCAAACCTTGACTCTACCATAATACCGAAAAATATCTACACTGCTCTAGAGTGTCCTGAATGGAAGAATGCTGTTATGGAAGAGATGAAGGCTCTCGAAAAGAATAGAACTTGGGAGATCTGTGCTCTACCCAAGGGACATAAAACTGTAGGATGCAAATGGGTATTCTCTCTCAAATACAAAGCAGATGGTACGCTTGATAGACACAAGGCAAGGTTAGTTGCAAAGGGGTTCACTCAAACCTATGGTATTGACTATTCGGAAACTTTTTCTCCAGTTGCTAAATTGAATACTGTTAGAGTCCTGCTATCTGTTGCTGTGAACAAAGATTGGCCTCTATACCAGCTGGATGTTAAGAATGCTTTTTTGAATGGAGACCTTGTGGAGGAAGTCTACATGAGCCCCCCACCAGGATTTGAAGCCCAATTTGGTCAGGAGGTGTGTAAACTCCAAAAATCTCTATA
Organism: Cucumis melo; assembly: GCF_025177605.1. Classification (NCBI taxonomy): domain Eukaryota; kingdom Viridiplantae; phylum Streptophyta; class Magnoliopsida; order Cucurbitales; family Cucurbitaceae; genus Cucumis; species Cucumis melo. Next base: position 19,226,213 of record NC_066860.1, on the reverse strand, counting down.
TGGTCTGAAACAGTCTCCGAGAGCATGGTTTGACAGATTCACTACCTTTGTCAAGTCCCAAGGGTACAGTCAAGGGCACTCTGACCATACTTTATTTACAAAGGCTTCCAAAACAGGAAAGATAGCTATTCTAATTGTTTATGTGGATGACATTGTTTTGACTGGAGATGATCAAACAGAAATCAGTCAACTAAAGCAAAGAATGGGTGATGAATTTGAAATCAAAGACTTGGGAAATCTGAAATATTTCCTTGGAATGGAGGTGGCTAGATCAAAAGAAGGTATTTCCGTGTCTCAGAGAAAATACACCCTTGATTTGCTAACCGAGACAGGTATGTTGGGATGTCGTCCTGCTGATACTCCTATTGAATTCAACTGTAAACTAGGAAACTCTGATGATCAAGTTCCAGTTGATAAAGAACAATATCAGCGCCTTGTAGGTAAATTAATTTACTTATCCCATACTCGTCCGGATATTTCCTTTGCTGTGAGTGTTGTCAGCCAGTTTATGCAGGCTCCCTATGAGAAACATATGGAAGCTGTTAACAGAATCCTGAGATACTTGAAAAATACACCTGGTAAAGGGTTGATGTTTAGAAAAACAAATAGAAAGACCATTGAGGCATATACTGACTCAGATTGGGCAGGATCTTTCATGATAAAATTTATGCTAAGTTAATCTAATTTATTCTTAGCGAGGGCATTTTTTCTAGCAAAATGAACTTAGTAAATATTTCTTGCAATCTTTAGGCGAACAAGGTTACCTCAAACCTCTTTTGTAAATTTTTTATGTTCATCTTATCATACACTTTTCGCAATGAGGACCTTGCAATTGTAAACTTGAGGGTGTACAAGGTCCGAGCTAAAACATTCAAAAAATCAAGGAACCCTTCCTTTTCAAGCTATTTGAAAAAAACTAGGTTATTCTTTCATTCTAAATTCAATTGAAATAAAACTCCTATGTCGTCACCTCTCACCAAATAAATAAGAAGCAAAACTTCATCAAAGTTTGAGACCAAATAAATAAGTGGCGATAAGTGTTGTAGTTGAGGAGAGGAACATACTCATAGAGTACCTATGATATTCCACTCAACGCCTAATGAAAATTGTTAGAATTAGTACTTTTGGAAAGAATAAAATATACTTTTGGAAAAAATAAAATATAAGATTTTATTTCCTAAATATTTCCTAAATCTTTTCCTTTCTTATTCCTATTGTACTCTATTTATACTCCCTTTGTACCTATTGTTTTTGTTCATAAGAAAAATAATAAAAACTAAAGTATCGTGGTTTTTCTCCCGGTTCTCGGGTTTCCACGTAAGTCTCGGGTTGTTGTTAATTGCTTTCAATAAAAATAAATAAACCTGGTTTATAAAAGTGTTGCAAGAAAAAGAAAGGAACTAAGAATTTTTGAAACAACAACCATTTCACAAAAAGAGAAAATAAAATTTTCTAAAAATGAACAAGGTTATTTTGAGACTTAAGCATGTCTCTTTTAGAGTCTAGAAATATTTTCAAGTTTAAGTTGGGGAAGAAAATAAGAAACACTAGAATACAAAATAGATTATAAGTGCATTCTGAAAGGTTTAGCGATGTGCACAAGAGGAACCATGCTTAGAATCCGGAGATGATGCTTGAGGACAAGCATTATTTTAACTTAGGGGTGTGATAACTTGTAAAATACAAGTTATTATAGCCTTTTATGTCAAATAATAAAGTCTAAATGCATGAGAATAGAAGAGAGTAAGGGAAAAAGTAGGCGATTTGTTGAACTTATGAATAACATGAAATGAAAGAGCTTTATCCCTGTTTTATCGTGTTTTAGAGCTTTTATCGCATGATTTTTAGGAAAAAGGAGTGAAGTTCAACAAATTAGCATTACTCGAGAAGATACGCCCAACCATTGCTAGAAGAAAGAAGCAAGCTAGACATTTAAGGCACTAGAAAACAAAATTGGTTGGCTAAAAATTCACAGAAAGGACAAAAGGACGTTTGTGCAGCGTCATTGCAGCTTTTCAGTGGCCTATCAACATCAACTCTCGCCTTTAAATAGAGCCTCTCACTTCAGAACAAGGTGTGTGAAATTTGACTGAAGAGCAAGTGCATACATCGTCCATCCTTTTATTTCCCTTAAAGTTTTAGTTAAGAGCCTAGAACAAAAGAGAGAGAGAGTTCTTCCCCTTTCATCTCCTCCTCATCGGTAGACAAAAATCAAAGCCAAAGAGTATGAGAAATCATACTCTGAGGCTTGACACCAACTTCTATCCTTCATTTTAAATTTACAATGTACTTCATGGTTGAGAGGCCTAAAGCTATTTTATTCAATGCATTGCACTTTTCATTTCATTCTCCCATACTTCTTCTCCTTACTTTCTTTACTAGATTAGAGTGCTAGTATTAAAATGTGTTTTAATGCTTATAGAATCATAATATATATGTTTTAAGTTTTGTTGAGTTAAGAGTGAACGTCAAGAACGATGTATATTCGAGAGAACAAATTTTTTTGTTGTAATCATCTGACAAATGAGAACTCGCAATTAGTTACACGATTGGTGAGAAGGTTATAGTAATACAGTCTTATCATCAAGTTTATCCTTCACATTCATTGTAGAAATGACAATGTGTGTGGCTAAAGCATCGAGAGGTTGCTCGCCTTAATCAAGGAGAAATGATTTAAAATACTCATAAAATGGTTAGGTCTAAATCATAGTTTAACTTTGTATATTTCGATCCCGAGAGGCAAGCAAGTATGGTGAAAGTGCCGAGAGGTAGCTCGCCTTAATTCAGAGTTAAAGTATGCTTTGTATCACCTTGAACCATTAAACACAATTTATTATGTTGAGATAATTAGACTATTCCTTCCTCGTCATGCCGATATTAGGTTCACAATTCCTTTACTCCATTTTGTCGTGTCTACCTTGCACCACCAAGCAACATAATGTAAATACTTAGAATAGAAAATATATTGTCCATATTATTTACAGTATATCTTATACCGCATGATTTAGTCGCGCAGTAGGATAACTTAAGAGGTTAAATTACCTATGTTCAACCCTGGATTTACCAGGAAACCTCTCTTCACTTACACATGGACGATAGAAAGGAAAACTTGCACGATAATGTATTTTTTGTTTGATTTAGCAACACATGAATAGGAGTGCACCTTGTAACACATAACCTATTTAGTTGCCATTCAGTCGCTGAATAGAGCTTATCATATCTAATCTACGAACATAATCCTTTATAAATTGAACATACACGATCACAAGCAATTATCCCTTCGAAGAACTTTCGGCATTTGAACACTCGGATAGGTACGCTTAAAAACGACAGTAGAACTCCTTTAAAAGGGTAGAGCTCCCTCTCTATCTTGAAAAACTTGTTAATTGTCTTGCGCGAGGGTCTTGATGCCTTACACCGTGACTTTCATTTTGAGAAGGCTATATGCTACCTTCTCTTTCTTCCCTTGGGCCTTTCTCATGACCCTCTCAAACTCAGTTGAGGTGACAGGAAAGGAAGATTGTTCGTTTTTCCCTTGTTTCTTCAATTCCTTTTTCCTTCGCCTTTCCTCCTCATCACATTTCTTGTAACGCGCCTCTTCGTCCTCCTTTGCTCTCCTTTCTTTCTCTCCTCTTTACTTCTCTTCTTTTTCTATTCTCTCTTTCTTACTTGCTTTAACCATTTCCATCACTTAAGCCACATCTTCATCATCAACTTCCAGATCTAACCCTTTAATCCAAGTGGCCTCTTCCTCTTGCTTCCCTACCCTCACTATATACTCCTTGTACTTAAGCATGCTTCAAGTCAATCGAATCCCCAAAATTTTCTTCAGATGGGGGATTGTGACTGGGTTGAGCTTGTTTTGAAATAAGACCATCAGAATGTACTTTCTTTAATTTCTCTTAAGATTGAGTGGGTTTTGAGGTCAAACACATCTTGATGGTCTTGGTTTGTTTGTCTGCCATTTGAGAATAGGAAAGAATAGAGAAATGAATAAAGAAAAGGGAAGAAAGAATACTTGAAACTCACTAGAAAGCTTGTCCAATATTGCGAGAACTTAAAGCTCTTAAGGTGCGCAAGTTTCGATAAAAAGAAAAATGATGGTTTTTTTAGGGTTTATAAAGGGGATTAACTAGGATTAAAACAATTTTACCTCGCTTAGGTTGGGTCAAAATAAGTGTGCTTTAAACGAGATGGGACGTATGATATTGTCATTTATACTTCCAAGGCCACTCCTCATTTTACCCTTTTTAAATTTGAATTTAAAATGTTTCAAATTTCCTGAAACCCTAAAAAGCCCATGAGCTTTTTTTACCTGATAAGCTTCGCGAGATAACTATTGATGCGTTATGCGTTTTTGTAATTAATTCCTATCTCTCGCACAATGGTCTTATCGCATGAAGTCTATTTTTCTTCTCACTTAACCTACACTTAGCAAAGCACACTCCTTTTCATAAACTTGTAAAAAATAACTAAACTAGAAAGTAATAAATAGAGTAGTAAATGCAAGTAGTAAAAGGAATCAATAAATACAAAGAAAGTAATGCAATTGTAAAATGGCTAGAGAAGGCAATACGTTATAAATGCATCCAAGCGTTTAGATTTTTGAAAATGGATGTCTGGGGCCTTGCCGCAATTAATACTCCACACAACCATCCTAGACATGTTGTTTCATTTAGAATGCCTTGCGATCATTTTGGAGTTCTACAGCCTTGGAATTTAACCCTTTTGCTCATGCGTCCATTCATTCTTCGCATAGTTAGTGATGACTAGGTGTCTCACTGAATCTAATGTGTGGACCTTAATTATGACGCCTAATTGATCATTCCTCATTGAAGGGAAAGTGAACATCTTTACTTAGGCATTGAGGAACCTTTTAAGTGTTTCTTGATGTGCCTGTATCACAATTCCTCATGTTCCTTGCCGAAAGATGCACTCAATTTCTAGCTCAAGTCTATACTTTTGGATGCCTCTATTTTGTGTAAACTCGTACTAGTGTTCTTCACGTGAACTAGCGGTTCAACAATAATCGAGTGTTTTTCTGAAACTAAAGTAAAACACTATACCTAATTTTGAAAAGGAACTTCCCCGACAATGGCGCCAAAAACTTGGACTTGATAGTTTCGCACATAAAACTCAATCCCAACGATGAAAAAACTTACTTGTGTTGGTTTTGGTTTCGTCTTATGCAAAACTTAATTGTAAGTTGTGAGGCCCTGATCTAGAGAAAGGGAACCTTGTTGAAGAGGAACCCTATTGAAAAGTCATTTTGGCTAAGTGTAAATAAAAGGCATTCTGCTAGAAAGAATGTAATTAAGGAAAGGTGATGCGAGGAGAAAATGGTTGCGTTAAGTGCTGAATGTGTTGAAGCAAGGAGACACGATAGGACTAACTGGCAAAGAAGAAGCATGTGGTTGATGCTAAGAATAAGACATTTGGGTAGTAACGTGATAACTTGTAGAAATATAAGTTATTATTTTCTTTTAGAGAGAATAATGAGACCAAAAGGCATAAGAAATGTATCAAAATGTGTATCTTATGTTGTAAATTCATAAATATTTGGAAATACAATTTACATAAGCTTTCATGCCTATTTCACCCTATTTTTTGTGTCATAACACAAGATAATGAACAAAAGAAAAAGCTAGCGAATCGCAGAGGAACTCACGCTAAGACTAGGTGAGAAGACCATATTAGTAGACGATAAGAGTTTCGCTAGAAGACAAAAGTGGTAGATGGAGTTGATGTGACTTAACACATAAGCAACTTTCAACATTGACATGGTCAAAAGATTAGATTTCCCACTCAAATCTGCCTATATAAAAGACTTCATCACCATTAAGAGAAGCATTTGGTCAGGGTTTGAATGGCCAGACCCTAGAATGGTGGAAAGAGTAGACTTTCCATCGTCTATAAAGTTTTTCTTCATCTTCTCCGATCAATCTTCTAAGTATGCATTAGTCGGTCAAATGTCTTTCAATACATCAATAACATATTTGTTGATTGTTCTGATGCAGACAGGACACCACTCCATCTAATGTGTGGAAACAATAATAATAATAAGTTATAAAGAGTATAAATTTTATTAAAAAAATAATATATAAATAAAATAATATTTTAAACTTAGTGGTCGAGTAACTAGAGCCTGTAATGCCACTTGTGGTACTACAATAGGAAATATGTCATATGCCCATACTTGCAATAGCATTAGTGATCACCTGACTATTTCTAAGAATTATGCATTACTAGCTCGACCCAATTCCCTATAAAGTCATGCAAGGCATCTAGCACCCCAAGTGTACATACCTGTCTGGTCGAAATCATTTAAAGGCAAAAGAAACATATAGTGTATCCGGGTATTTGACTTGTCAGCAAACAAAAAGCCTCTAATGAGTTGCATAATGAACTCACGAGCATATCTCTAGGGTCGGCATCTAGTGGCAATTTTGTGAACTGTTCAGCCAACCATAGAAGACTAAAACATTGACCTTTCATGTCAGATGGTAGAACTTTCAAGAAATCTTCACATACTTGTTTGCAGTTATCCATTAACAATCGCACAACAGGTTTTTCATCCACCATAACCTCAATTGAATCATAACGGCCTACGATGTGATGATGCATTCGTCATAAGGCATATGAAATGTGTAGTCTCCAGTCTCCAAAGCTCTACCAAAGCAGTAATTAAGTGTCAATCCTATCACAAGAATCCTATCTAGGAAACCCCAAGAAATCTAGCAGCCTCTAAGTATGACACAATACACCGATCGAAGGGGATCGTGTACTAGGATGTTGCCTATCTCCTTCGACAACTCAAGACCACAGTGGATGAAGTATCCCATATAGATTGTGAGCGATGAGACGGTTATTGATACAACTAAATAGGATTAACAGGGTCAGGTTCCATTATGCAAATTCTCTGGAAAAAAAATACAATAAAGAATAATTAGATCATTGAAGTATTTCATTACTAACATAAAAGTATTTCATTAATAACATAAAAAGGAAAGTTCGAGCATAAAAGTGGTCGATTAAAAATAAGCCACATCAATGTTTTGAAGATGAAGCACGTAGAGGACAAGTATGTCTGTTATGTCCTTTTGCCATACATCTGTGCATCAAACTGATGGACTAGACTCTTTCCAATTAATTTCATTACAAATCCGGCTAGTTTTGGGTCAATCGAGTTCTTTAAGTAAGTTCGCATTTGGGAGAACTTCGGTGAATAATAACTCTAGCCAATAATCTGGATGTTGTATTGGATGGAATCGGTGTCATAAGAATGCTTGAATTAGTTAAACAATAATTATCATGTAATTATTGTCATGCTCCACCCCAAATGTCACACAATGTGACGAAATGAAGGGCATGCTGCCTAGACATTCAACGTATACCTCTTGCGAGATAACGCGCCGAACACCTAGTGAGCATAACAACTCTTATTCTTGTCTCTTCGCAAATCTCTTTCGTTGAGCCTTAGAGACCTTCACCACATTTACAGCAAAAAACAACTTTTTAATGTAGCTTCGTCGCCTAACACTTTTACAACATAACTTAACTTTAACCCTTAGGCGACAACTCAAGGAAATACAATAGTAGAATAACATAAACTCTTTCTCTTTATTAACATAACACTTACAGAAGTTAACTAGTACAAAATACAATTTACAATTTTTGCTTTGCATAAAATAAACCAACTAGATCTTTTCACATCATTCTTCTTTCTACCAAGTGGTAGCCTTTCGTGCTGCATACCTTCCTTCATCCATCGTCTAATGCTGCTCTACATAGAGGTGGTTGGGAGCATCAGACTCTGTTCTCGTTCCTTTTCCTTTTTATCATCTACAATCCAACCCATGGGCAACCACGTGAGGCTTCTTTTTCTTTCTTCACCGTTAAACACTACTTCTTGTGGTGGGTACCTAGAGGTGTAAAGGTAAAACTTCCTCCTTCACCTAGGTTGCGCAACCACCTCTCTTAGCGAATTGTATTTAGGACTAGCATCCCTCAAACTCGACTCTTTAGCTCTCTAGCTCACCAGGTTAGGCCTTACCAACCTGGATAGACTTGCACAACGAGTGCTACAATGTCTTACGCTGAGTTCATCTCACAAGAAGCTCAACTTCGAGATCTGAGATTCTCTCTTCACCTAGACATGGGATTTGTACTCACCAATATCATACGAGTTACTTGAGATTTCCCCCAACATTCAACCTTAGGAATACATCACAACTCACAACCACGCGAACATAATAAGGGAGCAACAATTCACAACTTTCTATTAGTACAGATCATCAAAGAACCATAAGACATCGCATGATCGTAATCACAAAGGAAAGAATACTCACAAAGTCACTTTTATAAAGCATCTCTTTTCCAAAATGAGAGTCAAAAGTTTAGAAGTTACATTCGAAGTCCAATTTATCATTCATAAACGTTTATAAATCTCGTTTTATCACCTTTAGAAGAATACTCATATTTATTCATAGAAAATATTCAATCGTTAACTGAAGAGCATCCATAACCTACATTTAAATATAGAAGACGTTTAATCATTCATAATCATTTATAAAAAAGATCTTAACACTTGTAGTAACAAAACATATAAAATGTATTTGATCATTCACAAAAGAGTAATCAATCATCAGAAATGTTTATAAATCACATTTATCACTTTTAAATAATACTTGTAAAATAATGTACCACACACAAACAAAACGTATTATTCATTTTGTCACTCGCAGATAGCCTCAACCCCTTCCTTCTTGGCTTCCAACTTTATCCTCTCGTTCGTCGGTTGAAGGAATCGTTCGTTCAACATTCAGAACTTTCTCCTCTCACTTTCATAAAAAAAATCTAGAGTCCTTTACAAAACTTTCCTTTTTTCTTTTTTTGTTGCCTTTTGGCCCTATTTATAGAGGTCTTTCACATGCAAGGGTCACTTATGCGCTTTACACATGTCACCTTACTAACACATCACGCTATGCTGGTAACTTGAACTTGACACGAAATCTTATCGTCAGCAATAATTTAACTTTCCCTTGATACAGACACCTTATCTCCTCGGGAAGCCAAACTCTTAGTTGTTCGACTGTCTTTTTCTCTTTTCGAAAAGTCACCATCGTTTCCTTTCCTACAGCAAGTTGTCAAGTCACCTCGGTAAGACTTTTGCTTCCTCGCCTCAATCTCTCAGGCACATATACTTTTCTTGCAATATCCTGTTAAACGCCCCACTCTTGGCACCTAACATAACACCTTCCTCGCTAGTCATCCTCATCGTGTTGCTCACCTTTACGTGATAAATCCTTGATTTACTTGTTTCCCTTTGCGTCACTTATTCTCTTTTCAAATCCTTTCTTACGGGATGTCTCAACAGTTATTGAAATAACCTTCTAACAAAGGTCCTTTACAACAAGACTTCCTTTTCCAGACTAAGGCCTCATAATTATACCTGCAATTAACCTATATACTTCAATATAAGGTATATACGTCAAATGCATGTAATTATAAGTTGCAATTGCATGTGAGCATGGAATCTTAAATGATTTTCACTTGTTGCAAGAATACATCCCTTTCATCAGACTTACTACTTGTTTGTATCGGCCTTTTGATTAAGATCATGCATGTAAAGGTTCTCAACGGTTGGAGTAACAAGTCCTTTGATATGTTGTTGGAGATATTAAAAGTAGGGTTTCCAATGTGTAGTACCAATATCCTTAGTTCATTCTACGAAGCCAAACAAAAATTGTGTGACTTGGGCATGGGATACGAGACTATTCATGTTTGTAAGTATGATTGTGTATTGTACTGGAAGAAGTTTGGAAATTTGCAACATTGTCCAACTTGTGGTGAGTCTCGATACAAGGTAAGTCATAACAGGAGAAAATTTTTCGTAGAAGGTATTATGCCACTTTTCGTTGGTACCAAGATTACAACACTTGTTTGTATCGCAATAAGGCTCATCTGACATGAGATGGCATAAGAATAACAAGTGGAAATAGAGGATGTGTTGAGACATCCAGTTGATGCGGAGGGATGGAAGCATTTTGATTCTGAATTTCCTGATTTTGCTTTAGATTCACGAAACGTTCATTTAGATTTAGCTTTAGATGGATTTAATCCGTTCGGTTATATGAGTACCTTTTACAGTATGTGGTTCGTGGTTTTAATTCCTTACAATTTGCCACTTTGAAAATGCATGAAAGAATCAAACATCTTCATGTCATTCCTCATTTTTTGTTTAAAATATCCCGGTAGGGAAATTAATGTGTACTTCCAGCCATTAATTGAGGACTGAAAGTGTTATGAACTTTTTGTGTGCGTACGTATGATTATCTTACAGGTTAGTTCTTTCAGTTGATGTAATCTTGTTGTGGACAATTAATGACTTTTTGGCATATGGTGACTATCCGGGTGGAGTACGAAGGGGTATCAGACATGTCCCATATGCATGGGAGATAAACCATCGTTGTGGATACGAGAAAAAATATCTTTCATGGGAGATCGATGCTATCTTCTAGAGAACCACATTTAGGGTAGAAGTAGGGTACACGATGAAAAGGTGGAGCGTAGGACTCCTAGATTAGTTGGAGTTTCCAGATATGAGTAAACATCCTTCATTAAAATATAAGAAAAGAAAGAGAGTTCTTAATTGGACAACGAAAAGTATTTTTGTTGAACTTCCTTACTGGTCAATACTACTGTTACGTCACAAACTTGATGTAATGCATATTGAGAAGAATTATTGTGACAACTTGGTCTGTACGTTGTTGAATCTCGAAGGAAAAATCAAGGATACCATAAATTCTCTGTTGGACCTACAAGATTTGAAAATAAGAAAAGATTTACACCTGATAGAAGTCGATAACAGATTGGTGAAGCCACATGTGAGTTATACGTTGACGAATTGTGAGCGAGTTGAGTTTTGCAAGTTTCTCAAATCAGTTAAGTTTCTTAATAGATTCGTTTCTAATATTTCATGATGTGTGAATGAAAGAGATGGGAAAATATCAGGTCTCAAAACACATGACTGTCATGTTTTGCTACATCGACTTCTACCTATTGGTGTTCGAACTTACTTACCAAAAATGTGTACACCGCTATTACTGAATTGTGTAGTTTTTTCTATGACTTGTGCGCAAGAACGATAAGAGTAAGTGATTTGGACCAATTGCAAGCAAATATTATAATCATACTTTGCAAATTAGAAAGAATATTTCTACCTGTTTTCTTTTGCAAAATGGTACTCCATGTTGTTTACCTACCATATGAAACCAAGGTTGCTGGTCCAATTTCTTACAGTTGGATGTCCCATCGAGAGAAGTCTACGTACATTAAAATAGTATGTTCGTAACAAAGCATGTCCTGAGGGGTCTATTTCAGAAGGATACTAATGAACAAATCAGGGACATTTTGTTCGAGGTATTTAAGTGGGATTGAAACCCATTTCACTAGAGATTAATGAAATGATGATAGCATTCTAGATGACGAGGTGATTGGTGAGTTCAAAGTATTTGTTTAGAAAGTACGACCATTTGGAGCGTCAAGTTTACGAAGCATATCAAAGAAAGAGAAACACCTCTTTCACTGGTAGATACTCTACAATGTTAATGAATTCGCAGACTTTCGCAAGTATGCATTTCCAACTTTATACTTCATTCGCTATCTTAAGTCTTTGTTATTTTCATCATACAAACTCACAATTATGTACTTTAGAAAAAATTTGAGATTGATACGTCGTCAGGGTCAAAGCATTTCTGACGTATTTAAAAGATATTAACAAGCATTTTCTGATTGGTTCAGGGCTCAGGTATATAAAGCAAATGAATTAGAGAATTGGTATATGCTTATTTCATACTTTATATACATTCATTTACATCAATTTCAGGTTCTAAAAATGTGTGAGAGAGAAAACCTTTCTCAAGACTTCTTCTTACTCTTGATGGGACCTTCACTTGAGGATCATTCTTACAGTGGATGCATTGTAGGTGGCATATGATTTCACACGTTGGAGTGTGATTCTCGATGCACTACACATAATAGTGAAGTCACAATTGTCGGTGACGGTAGTGGAGGTGGAAGTGTCGACAATAATTTCTACAGTAGTTTAGATGAAATGTTGTACATTCAATATCCACTTAGACGATGTGCTTGGATATTCAAGTGCAAATGGTTTGACACAGACAACAACAAAAACCATAGGACATACACGAAACTAGGCTATAAATCAATCAACACGTCCCATTTTTAGTTTGTTGAGGAACTAGTGATTCTCGCAACCCAGACACATTAAGTGTTTTACCTCGAGGACCTAAAAAATGGTACCAAATAGAAAGTTGTTCAAGTCGTCCAAAATAAACGTGTATGGAACATGTCAGAATTCGAAGACATTGAGAATGAGCAACTTAATGTATTGGAAATTATTTTCGGACATCGCGTTGACAATTACATTAAGGATGACACTCTGTGTAGGGTTCAAGTTGATCCTATAGTGGTTGAAAGACCGGATGTGCATCATGTTGTTAACAACTTCATAGACGATGATGATGAACAATCATCATTACCTCAAAGGGGATCAAGCGACAATGAATGATAATGTCTTCTTGACGTATATAGATTAGTCATTATTTTATACATTTAGTTAGAGATACTCACATTTTTAACGTTTGTTGGTTTTTATGTCTAGAGGAATTATGTCATTTTCTAGCGGTTTTCATGAGGTAGATATATACTTAGAGTTGGACGACACGTTCAACAACGCGGGAGGATCGTCATCAATGGGCGACACTTCAGGTTAGTCTCATTATATAAACACTTGAATCAGTAATTATGTTTCTGTTTTTGATAGATTGTTTTTCTTTTGTAGATGCCCCTCAACCCATTCCTACTCCCACTCTAAGGAGACGTCAACACACCCGAAACTTGGAGTTGGAGTAGTATGTACAGCAACATGGGAAGATCCCTATATCGATCGCCTTAGGAGGGAACAAGCTCATCTTGCCACATGTTGTTCAGTTCAGTATAGCCATCAGTGTGTTAACACGAAACACATTTTTTATCAATGCCCTCAAGTGGCCCGATGTACCTCCAGATTACATCGAGGTCGTCAGTGACCTACAGGTAAGTTTGTAAATTACTCGACATATATATTACTCCTCACATATATAGAAAACTAATCCTTATGTATTTTTCATTTGTAGTGCTAGTTCGAGCTCGATTTTGGTGATTGAGCTCCTACTCATTTTGTTGAGTATCAAATGTTCAACATGTGGAAGGAATTCAAGGGTGAAAACCACTGACATTTCAAGCAGTTCAACGACCCTGAAGAAGTACGTGAGAACCCATCGACAGTATTGGTGAATCGCGTGGAAGATTGACACTTCCTTTGCGATCATTACATGACCTGCCAATTCCAGGTGATTTATATTGTCTACTTTTACTTCACAATAAAAATTTATTGCTCTTGTTTTTCTATCTTAACATTTTGATTCTTTGAAAAGCAGATCTAAGTCGTTCCTTCAATGAGAATCATAAAAGCTGAAGAACGTGGTTGCCCAGTGGACTGTGTCGAGTTGTTCAAAGAAACACATGTCAGTAGGACTGGCGAGTTCATTTTGCAGGCGGCAGCAGATGCCCATGTAAGTTTATGAAATTAAACTTTTTACTTTACTCTATACTTTTAATTGTCATCTCACAACTTACAACTTGTATGGTGCAGAGTCGAATGCTGGAACTCCAGTCCTAACTCATCCCAAAGGGTTTGCAACCACTATCTGGAGATGAGATATGTGAGATCGTGTTGGGTAGGCGATCAGACTACTCGAAAGGTCTTGGTTGAGGCCCCAAGCCTAAGTCCCGAAAGAGTACTGCTTCCAGTTCTTCCTCTTCTTATCATGAGATGCACTCTAAAGAGGTTAGCAAACTAAAGGCTAGCCTTGAAAACGCTAAGTAGCTAATTGAAGAACAATGAATAAGGGAGTAGGAGCATGACCAACAAATGGCTGAGACTACTTGACAAATGGAGGGGATGAGAAAGATGATCGAGGAGATTAGTTGGGTATAGAGAGGACCATGAAGATGCTTGGGGTATATATTTTTCAACTTTTAATTCCTTTAAATTCAGATCTATGATATATATCTAACTGTACTTTTATGTTATTTGTAGGTTTGTATTTCTTTCTTTTCGCATGAGCGAGGTTTTAGGAGATTGATGTAGTTTTATTATTTTAATGTACTCCTTTTAAAGAATTTGAACAATATTAATTGTAATTTTTATTAGACATTCGGATTTCGTATTTTGATTTATAAATTATAAATTTTATTTTAATAATTTGTTATAAATTTTGTTTATTGCCTTCTGAAGCAGAACAAAAAAAAATAGCTCACGATAACATGAAATAATATTAATAATAAAAAAAATAACAAAAAAACTAATAAAACAATAAAACGAATTAATAAAAAACAATAAAAAATTAATCTCGATGCAAATACTACATCGAGTCAAGGATTTCTCCCGACTTGCGTTAGAATTTGTTTAATCCTGACGCACGGAGGCCGCGTTGGGTATAGTACATTGTTGACGTGTGCCAAAAGTTGGCATAAACTATGTCGATGATACGTTTATTTTGACGTTCTCCCTTAGCATGTCAAAAGAAGTTCCCCCAATGCAGTATTTTTGACGTTCTGGCTAATGGAGTTTTCAACATTGGCATAGTTTAAGCCAACGCGCTATGGCGTCAGGGATGCCTCGGATCATTGTAGTACAAGCACAAATAAGTTTAACTCCACAAATTTATTTTCTTTGAAAATCTCGTGTGGACAAATTGGCACGTCCAATAGGATATCTCTACCTCTCATCTCTCTCTCTTGTCATCTAAATCGACAAGCAAAACCAGTGGCACCAAAGTTTCATCCAAATCTTCTGTTGCAAGCGATGCTTACAACGAGACTTGTCACGTGCAATCATTCAAAGGTGATCATCTAGGAGCAGGATCAAGGTTCTGTCATCACAGAGAGCATCTTTAAGCAATTAATGGAGTCTTCCAAAGTTGAGATTGCCATTGAGATAAATCCCTTGTATGATAACTTTAATTTTGGCTCTAGCAAATTAAAGAGATAAGCACACCTTAACATGATGTTTTTCATGATGGTTGATGTAACAACCGAGGCTGCCATGGTAAGATGGATAGGAAAATTAATTTTTTGATGAAGTCTATTGAGGAACGAGACCACGAAATCACAACTTTGTGAGAGCAGATGCATACTTGTGAAACTTTTAAGTCAGGTCAAACCCCTGCTGTCAAAGCTAGTGACAAAAGAAAGAATATGGTGCAAGAAAGTCAACCACAACAACAATCAAGTTCTGTGGCTTCCCTCTCAATTCAGCAGCTATATGATATGATCACAAACTCCATCAGAGCTGAGTATGGAGGCTCATCTCATACTTCTTTCATGTACTCTAAGCTATACACTAAAAGAATCAACCACTTGAGAATGTCACTAAGGTCCAACCTCCAAAATTCCAATAGTTCGATTGAATGGGCAACCTTAAGCAACACATCGCCCATTTTGTCGAAACATGCAAGAATACGAGATCAAGATGAGACTAACTAGTCAGGCAGTTTGTTTGAAGCTTGAAAGGAAATGCTTTCGAGTAGTATATTGATATAGAGTAAGAAGTCATTGACAGTTGGGAACAATTGGAAAAAGAGTTCCTTAACCACTTCTATAGCACTAGGCGTGTCGTCAACATGATGAAGTTGACAAACACTAAACAGTGGAAGGGAGAGCCAATCATTGACTACATAAATCGGTGGAGACCTCTAAACTTGGAATGCAAAGACAAGCTCACAAAATTGTCTGTAGTGGAGATGTGCATCCAAGGCATGTACTAGGATCTTCTCTATATTCTGTAGGATTAAAACCCTGTTTATTTAAAGAATTAGCGACTCACAACCATGACATAAAGTTGAGCATCACTAATAGGGGGAGCTAAACATTTCATAATCTCTGAAGTAAAAAGGGACAATAATGAAATCAATGACACTAAAAAGATCACAACTAGTGTCATAAAAGAGTCTATGGTTGTTCATGAGACTCCATTGAAATCTTTCTATAAAAGAAAAGAAACAAAAGTTGAAAGAAAACATGATGGCGACAAAAAATGACGACCGACTCTTAGAGAAAAACATGAAAAAGTTTATCTATTTTCTGACTCTGATGTTGCAAACATGCTAGAGCAATTGATAGAGAACCAACTTATTCAGCTGCCAAAATGCAAACAACCAAAACAAGCAGGAAAATTAGATGATCCTAACTACTACAAGTATCATTGGGTCATCAGTCACCCTATTGAAGAAAGTGTTTCTTATTGAACGAGCTAATTCTAAAGTTGGCTCGAGAAAAGTAGATTAAGTTGGATATTGATGAAGTCGCTTAGACGAATCATGTTGTAATCGAGATGACTTCAAGTGTTTTTCCATCAACACAACTTTATGATCAAAGGAAAAGCATGCTTTTGTATGGGACTTTCGAACTTATAGTTGTTTGGTTCCAACAAAAGATCGTGAAGACAAACTCCCAAAATAAAGAAGAGCTTGTTAAAGGTAATGGCGAAGGATGGATAGTTGTGGCTTGTCGAAAAGGAAGACAAACAAATTTCATTCAAACGAAGTCACACTTTCATCAAAAGCATGTAAAAGGAAACATCTTCCATTAAAAGAAGGTGAACAAAAAAAGAAGATGTGGAAGCCTAAGCCTATCAAAGGAAAAGATTAGGACTTCCTTTGACCTCGACGATCGATAACTTTGATAGAATTCCTCCCAAGAAACTTCCTTGATGATCATCTAGAGGAAGTATTAGAAGTCACTGCATGTCATGCTGTCAGCATAGTAGAAGTCGACAACAATTATGCATCTTCTAAAAAAAGTCTACAATCCAAACCAAATTAAGTAAAGGACTTCTGTCTTTGATTGTATCAAGCCTTTAACTACTCGATCTTTAGTCTTTCAAAGGTTGAATATGACCACAAAAGAAGAAGCAAACCAATATCCAGCTTCTTCTTCCATTCAAACTTCAGCTTTCAAAAGACTAAGTATCTCCACATCAAAGAAAGATCAATCGTCAACATCTGCTTTTGATTGTCTAAAGATGACAAGCGATCAACATGAAAGAGAGATGGAAACATTGAAGGTAAAACCATTTGAGGAAGTTGTCTGTTGACATAAATACAGAAGATTCTTTGACGGTGAAGCCAGGATTTATTATATTCACCAACTCTACAAATGAATGAGGTGAACAAATTCTTAATGAAAATATCAGCTGCTAAATATGTAAAATTTCTTATCAGAAAAGCCTAAACTGCATGTGTGCTCCTAGCCCACAAGAGATTAAAAGGTGAATGATAAAAAAAAAAAAACTTAGTTGAAATGTGTTATGACTTGGTCCCTTTAATATAAAGAGTACATAGGTAACTTAAAAAAAACTTTAAGTTCAATCTAGTAAAAAAAAACTTAATTGAACTACGTAATGACTTGATCTCTATATTATAAATGAAGGAAACTTTAAGTTCAGTCTAGTAAAAAAACTCAGTTGAACTATCTTATGACTTGATCCTTATATTATAAATAAAGGAAACTTTAAGTTTAGCCCAGTAAAAACATTTAGTTGAACTATGTTATGACTTGATCTCTATATTATAAAGGGTACGTAGGCATCTTAAAGGAAACTTTAAGTTCAATCCAGTAAAAAAAAAACTCAAGTTGAACTACGTTATGACTTGATCCCTATAAGAATATGTAGGCAATTTAAAATAAATTTTAAGTTTAGTCGCACACAAATAAAAACAGTGTCATGACCATGTAAAGCATGACACTATGTAACTGATGATGTTCATTCTCATTAAAGAATATCAACTTAAAGTTGAAGATGCTCTGTTGAGGGTAATAAAACAAATCAAACAAAGTGTCGTATTAGGAGTAAGATGCTGCAAAGTTAGATGCTTGTAGGGGGCACCACTTCCCTGAAGTTTAACACTCCATCTTCAAGTTTAGAAGTTTTTCAGAATCAAATTATGAGGCTTTGTTGATGTTTCTTTAAATTCAAGTTCAAAGATTTTATCAAGGCTCATTCAAATGCAAGACTGGAGACTTTATCAATGCTTTATCATCTCTGACTTCAAGGATTACACTGCTGCTTCTCCATGTCTAAGTTTCCTTAAAGTTCAACACTTCATCTTCAAGTTTAGAAGTTCCTCAGAATTTGATTCTAAGGCTTAGTTCATGTTCTTCAAATTCAAGTTCAAAGGTTTCGTCAAGGCTTATTTAAATCCAAGACTAAAGACTTCATCAATGCTTCATCATTTCCGACTTCGAGGATTGCACTGTTCCTTTTCCATGTCCAAGTTCAAGGGTTGCTTTGTTGGCTCCATCCCCAAGTTCGATGGATGCTTGGTGGTGAAGTTTACCTCTCGAAAATGACAGTGGTGCAGCTCCACGTCACCTTTCCAAGATGACGATGGTGTATCGAAGCCTCTACCTCTTTAAGATGACGACGATGGTGCAGCTCTGCTTTCGCCTCTCTAAGATGATGAGGATGATATAGCTCCACCTTCATGAGACAATGACAATAGTGTAGCTTTGCCTCTGCCTCTCGAAGACGACGACGACGGTGCAACTTTACCTCCGCCTCTCCAAGATGATGACAATGATGCAGCTCTACCTTTGCCTTTCCAAGATGATGACAATGGTGCAGCTCCGCCTCCACCTTTCTAAGATGACGATGATGCAGCTCTACCTTTGCCTCTCCAAAATGAAGATGACATGATTCTGCCTTTTCAAAATGACGATAGAGCAAAGGTGCCCAATCGTTTCTACTAGTAGTGGGATCGATGACAGCAAAGTAGATGTCTCATCGATCCTAGTAAAAGTGAGATTGATGACGACAGAGCAGAGGGAAGGTGTCCGATTGTTCCCATTAGAATTGAGATATAACGGCAAAGTAAATGTCTGATCTTTCGTAGTAAAGTAGGATCGCTGACAGTAGAGCAGATCAAAGGTGTTCGATCGTTCCTACTAGAAGTGGGATCTAGCGATAAAGTAAACGTCTAATCGTTCCTAGTAGAAGTGGGATGGCATACGACAGAGCAGAGCAAAGATGTTCAATTCATCCTACTAAAGTGGGAACACTAACCGCAAAGTAGATGCCCAATCGTTCTAGTAGAAGTGGGATTGCTGTCGGTAGAGCAAATCAAAAGTGTCTGATCATTCCTACAAGAAATGAGATCGTTGACGGCAAAGTGGAAGAAAAAAAGGTTATTCCTTCGAGGCACAACAATTCTAGTTCCTGTAAAGAAATAAAAGAAAAAAGATAAAACGTTAGGAAAAACAAAGAAAAAAAAGAGAAAGTTAGAAAAGAAAAAAGGGAAAATTAGAAAAAAAAAAGTTAGAAAAAAAGAAGAGAGAAAAGAAAAGGAAAAAAAAAAGAGAGAAAAGAAGTTTTTTTTCCTACATTCTTTTATAGGATTGCTTTCTTCTGCTTGACGAGGAAACAATCATTAAGGTGTTCTATTTATAGAGCCAACAAGTCTAATTCCTAATATAATTTGGAACGATATCAAATCTTTTTTAATAATAAAATAGAAAAGAAAGTTCAATTATCTTATGTTATTTTAAAAGGTTTTATTTGGGAATAGATCTCGAATTTCAAATTTGAGATAATTAAAATCTCTAAACCGTTCAAAGTTCAAATTTTATCCCCAATTTTAAATAAAATTTGACCGTACGGCAAATTTTATTCCAAATTTCACCCAAAGTTCAAAATTCAAGTCAAATTAAATTGGATATATGTCCTTCATTTTTATCTCAAATTTAAATAAGAGTCATAAATTTAACTTTATCCCAAGATTGAGAACTCTATTTATCCAAATTAAAATTGACAATTCCAAATTTTTGTGTATGCTCAAGATAAATTAGGTATGGTTGAAACCTCATCCTTATCTCATATTAAAATTTGGTTATGTTCCAAATTTGATCTAAATTCAAATTCAATTTTTTTTACCCTCCAATCAAACTAAATTGCGGGTAAAACTTTAAACTTGTCCCAAATTAAGGTTAGACCATATTCCGACCCCTATACCAAATTCAAATCAAACTCGTATACTAAATTTATAGTTTGATTAATCTGATATGCCGAATTGAGAAAAAAATGCTCATCTTTTGACTTCAATTTTATCTTTTTAAAGATTCATCCACCTATACATAGGTGCATAAATCTCGAAAAGGGACATTTGTTGAATGAAAAATTATGGAACTAATCACAAATTGTCGTGCCATTTATTAAATTAATGATAAAAAGATACAAATAATTGAATTTGGGACTAATTAAAAGTTGACATGTGTCCCAAATTAAAATTGAAGACATAAATTCGTCAATTCTGATGATGTCAAATGTTTTCATTACGACCGTTAAATCAAGTTAATTATTTTGGTTTAATTAAATATTATTTACTTAGGCTAAAGTTCAATTGAACAAAAAAAAAAAAAACTTAATTTAGCCCAAATGTTAAATATGCCAAAATTCATGTGGTTGAACCCATGAATTTGGTCCATGCACCAACTAGACTCAAGCCCATAAAGCCCACCAAAGAACTCTCTTCATTTGTGGGGACGAAATTTTTTTATTCTAGAAGGTCTAGAGTTAATTCTCTCAAAGAGTCAGAAAATCTTTTGAAGATACAATCTTTCTTCCAAGATTCCGACCGCACTTGAAGAATTAAGTTTCTTTAAAGATACAAGTTTTCTTCAAAAACTTCAATTTCAACAACATCACGTGCTCCGCTGCTTCAAATAAAGCGTAGGCATTCAACTGAAAGAGAAAATTAGAGGATCAAATACTAGAGATTGAACCACGTTGCATCAAATCAACACAAGCACAAACAAATTCAACTCCACAAATTAAATTTCTTTAGAAATCTCTTGTGAACAGTCCTAATAATCAAACTAGCCTAATTCCAACATGTGAAAAGCATGCCCACGCGAATCAACATAATTGCCTAAGATTAAGGGAAAGATATGTTGAATAGTTAACTTCTATGTGTCTAGTTAACTATTTGGATGGATCAATCCAAAGTTGATTAGAACAATCACAGATAAATTGCTGGCAAGCTAATCTAACTCAAAGCTTCATAGAATTGTCATGCAACCAATAGTAGAATTACATAACAATAATCAAAACTATCATTATACAGTCCACAAACGCCCATAATATGAATTAGAATCATCCAAAACAGAATTGATTCTCGACATTACAATAACTTAGTTCAAATTCTCGCAAATGAAATAAAATAGATGGAAACCCTAGAAATCCAAACTAGAAAAGTGTGCCTTAGCCTCTCATCCACATGCAGATGATGAGGGAATGTTTGAGTACTTAAATAGAACTGAAATTGAAGAAAATTAGAGAGAAATCATGTTTTAGCCAGCTAAAATTAGAGATAACTCGACCTAGGCGATGGAAACAATACTTATAAACTCATGGCGATATAGTGACGCTGATGGTAATTTGGTGCGGGACGACTTTCGAGCACTGTGGCGCTTTAAGGAAACACCGCAATGCTTTGTGCATTACATAGACACAACGTTGTAGGGTGCCACGACGCTACAAGGCAAAGGCCAAATAAACATCTTTTGCACTCTTTTGACTCATATATGATGCCACGTGACTTCATTTTCACTCAATTTAGCTACAAAAGGACATCAACACCAAATTCTGCCCTTGATTTGTTTGAAACTTAAAAAATAGCAAAATAGAAACATAAAAACATAGAACAATCCTAAATTAAGAGGGATTAGATAACACATCTTTTGTGCTATCAGACCATCACTTTCCAAGTTTTCTATGTCGTTCGATCATGTTACTGTCATTCGATGCGCTTGGTAGTCGCATGCAAGGGGCGTGAGTTGTGTTCACAATTCGTTGAAGTAAAAAAAAAAAAAAAAAAAAAAAGCTACTCTTGTGTTCGACCATGAAGTCGAAAGCATAGATAGAGAAGCACCATTGAGAAATTAGGGTTTTTTTTTTCTTTTTTTTTTTTTCTTTCTAACGAGGATAGTTTTCATTTCACAAATTATTTGTCTTTATCTTTTTTCAAGAATGATCCAGACTCAAGACCCCTTGAAATTATCTTATTTTCGCGATTTCCCATTATCTTTCCCTCACTTTCCTCCTTCAGCGGTCACAATTTTACCGATAAACAAATACATCCGCCAACTATGGCTTCTTCGCTAATCGCTTCTCAATCTCTTCCCCTTCGCCGCCCCCTCCTTCCCCCAAACCTACGCCGCCCACCACCTTCTCCGCTCCTTCTCCCTTTGTCCACCGTCAAATCTCCAAATCTCGGCCTTAGGGTTTTAGCTTCCTCATCCCTTTCTTCTTATTCACCAAAACTTTCCCGTCAATCACAAGAAATTCCGATTTCACCGCTCCTTACCGGTCCAACCCGGATACTTGCTACCCTTCTTTCTGTTTCCCTTGCATTTTCGACCGTAATTGTTAAACTGGTTCAGAATGTTTGGCCGATTTTGATTCCCCAATGTCTCATAAATAATCCCTGTTCTGGGCTCGGTGCCTTACAGCCGGCCGGCTCTTTGTTCTTTGCTTCTTTACGGAACCCTTCCGTGGGAGGTCTCAACACGCCTTTGACGGTGGTGGCTGTAGGTTTGGCTAAGTGGCTGGATATTTACAGTGGGATTTTGATGGTTAGGGTTTTGCTGAGTTGGTTCCCCAACATTCCTTGGGAGCGGCAGCCACTCTCCGCAATTCGTGATCTCTGTGATCCGTACTTGAACCTCTTCCGGAATATCATTCCTCCAGTCTTCGACACGCTGGATGTTAGCCCACTTTTGGCTTTTGCGGTTCTGGGCACACTAGGGTCAATTCTGAGCAACACCACTCGTCTGATTTGAAGGAGGCTGTGAGTGGATTTGGTTGGCTGGTTGGTTAGTAGCGGAGTTTACGACGAGTAAGGTATAATTCAATTCATGGAAAGTTGGATTTGAGTTTAGGTTTTTGGATACTTTGTATTTTAATACCATAATTTGGGTTTTTTTATCCTTTCTTCAGGGGCTTTGAATTTGCGAGACATGATTGTAAATTTTAGTTAAAATATTTGACTTTTGACCGCTTTTAATGGAAGCATTTGTTCGATGAGGTGATCGTTTATGCCATTTCATACCTGGAAAAGGCTGATATATTTAAGTTTGTTTATTCGCTATAAATTTTCATCTGCTGTAGTACTTTTAAGCAGTTTTCCTGCCCGACCTCTCATTTACAGCTTGCGGAGTGATTTAAAAGTTGGCCTGTTTACTATGTTTGCTATGTTGATGATATATCAATCATATCTTGGCCAAGAATACAAGGTTAGTAATGACGTTAGAGTCTGTTGGAAAGTGGATTTTCTAGTACTTAGAAAGTCATTTAAGCAAACCCTTAGAAATGAAGGTAGCTTATTTGGAATATTGTTGAAGTTTTCAAGTAATTAGAAAGTCAACCAGAATAAGTTCTTACACCCTTGTATTAGAAGCTAGAGCACTCATTCTCGAATTGAATTATATCTCTAGGCGAAGGGACTAGCACAACAACTAACAAAACTACTAAATCTATTTTAGTAACCATTTTGTTTTCTGTTTTTTTTTTTTGAAAATTAAGTCTATACTTGTCCATTTCATACAATGATTTACATCTTTCTTAAGCGTAATGCTTGAATACAAGCAAGCTTTTAAAAGCTGCTTGTTAAGTTTTTAAAATTTTGCTTGTTTTTTTGAACTATTGGTGAAAGTTACATAATAAAGGAAAAAAGGAAAAAAAGTTGGAGGTGTAAGTGTTATAGACTTAATTTTTAAATAAAAAAAATAAAAATGGCTACCAAACAGATTCTATGTAATTTTCTTTTCATTTATTTCCTATGAACGATTCTGTTTATTTTCATGAGTGAAATTATGGATCCCAACTGGAGATGGATAATACTTCCTGTCTTCAGCTCTCTGTCACACAGGACTCAAATTGGGTTTACCAACCAGTACCCATGCACATTAGAAGCAATGAGAATAGGTGCGTGAATTAATCAGTTAGAATTGATAGAGTTTTTTATTTGATCCGAAGCATATATGACATTCAAAGTCATCCCATTTTTCTCCCGAGAAAAGGGTTGAATGGTTTCTTACAGAAAAACATATAGGCATGGGATAATGGATATGGTGCGATTGAATGTAGTAAGTGATAATTATCTAATTTTATGATTTCTCTGAACGGACTAGTCTTTATATGCATACGCAGATAGATTATGGGATCATTTTTAGACGATGAGAAGGTCAAAACTAAAAAGTGCAGTCGCAAATCTTGTATATGTGGATGCCAGTTAAACTATTATTACGCATTCGAACGCATCTTGCATTTGAATATTATTGTATAACAGGTGGATTCTGGTTGTACCCCTATTGGCATGTAGAAATATTAGGATTTTTTAATGAGCTGTTGGTTGAAAATGTTGTGTAGATATTATATATTTATATCTATGCTCTTCATCTTCAGGAATTGAAGTTGCATCTGAGATTTGTTAAACTGTCTTTGTATTAGAAATATCTTTTACTTACTGTGGACAGGTAGAAGATTTGTGAAATAGACAGGATAAAAAATGAAACCTACGGGCTCTAGTTTTGCTTCCACGTGAATCTTTACCTTGTGGCGTGGATGGATGGGGGAAATAACTCAAAATAACAATGTAGTTGGAGAACGGACAGCAGTTTGGAGTTGAGCTTGATTGATATGGAAATTGAAAGTTCCTTTTTCTTTTCTTCCATTTCTTCACGGCTTGGATTAGACGTAAATTTTCAATGGGGAAAGGAAGTTGATTGATGATTGTCTCGGATTTTGCTTGTATTGGTTTGTTTGGTGCATCGGAGGCCAGTAAGATGTGACAGGCCACCACATAGATACAAAACACTTTCTAATTCGGAATCCTTATTTCTAACAATGCCTTGAATTCGACATACTTCCCACTTTGTCTATCAATTAGAATGGAATTTTGTATGGACTTGACTTTTCTTATTAATTAGGGAGTGTTTGGGAGCAAGGCAAAAGGAGTCGATCATGCACGAAATTCATATTGTTTAATTGTGCGCTCACAAGCTTATTAGATCCACATGTAGAGAAGTGGTTTTTTATTGTTTGATTTGGTATAATGATTTTCTTCACTTTGACTAGTGACTATTGTTAATGACCACCCATTGGTGAGAATTGCTAGTGACTAGTTGCCTAGTTTTCAATCTTGAACCATAGAGTTCATTGTTGGTTGTTAGGGGTTACTATTTCTACTACTTGATTTGATTGGATTCAATTGCTGGTCACTGATCTCTAGTCTTAGAAGTCACTTGTAGTGACCAACAACACATTTAACCGTAGCTGACAACCGACTTTCAAGCATTTAACGAAATCATTAGTACACGGTGTTTAATATTCGTTAATTTGACATTTGTAAAGTTAATTTTTTATGCAGATTGCAAATCATACAAAAATGTAATAAAACAAAAGAGTTTTTTAATTATAAGAATTTTTCTTGGTCAAATGTTGAAATGAAATTATATTTTAAAAAACATCTGTCTTTTTTGAACAAGCAGAATAGAAAACAATTTGGGTTTGTTTGTTGTTTCTTACCGAGCAAGTAAACAAGAAGAGTGGTGTGGTTGATGATGATCAAGAAGACAATGAAAAAACAAATAGAAAGGGGACAGGTGCTCCAAAACCCAAAGCATATGGTGAGGTGTAAGAAAAATAGAATATTTAAGTGTCCGCCTTGCAATTTTCGGAGGAACTTACCTGAAGAAGCTAAAAAACCCCCATCTTGGCCATCCTCTTTTACCATAAACATAATTAGCAAAATCAACGGACAACAATGGAAATGGAGGAGAAGAAGAAGATGAAAGTGGTATTAAGGATGCTGCTGTTGCTGCTGCTTATTCTTGTTGGTATTGCGATGGCTAATGATGAAGCAGCAAATAACGTATATTCAGAGACATCAACACCAAATCCTCCAAACTCCTATTGGGAAGAAGTTCGAAAGGTGGTGAATAAAGCCTACTCGTATCTATTTCCCCCAAAAATAGAGTAAGTAATCTCCATTAATTTGGTTCCTGAACTAATTAATTAGTTACTAATTAAGGGGTTTGGGCTTTAGTTTCCGACCAGGAAAGGCTGTGGAAGACGATTCTGGACTGAGTGTGGAGGATGGGAATGTGAAGGAAGCTGTTACAAAGAGCTTCGAAAAGACGAAAGAAATGGTGGAGGATTCCGCTAAAGCTGCCGCCCAAACGCTTCAAAAACCACCACCACATTCAGAACTCTAGGAATACCAATTCCTCCCTTCAAGTTTCTTTACACTTCTAGTTTCTTCTTTAATCTTTATTATGTCTTCTTGTTATTTGTTTGTTTTTGGTGAATGGTGAATTATATGCTCTACAAAATTTGGATGTTTAAGGATGGGAAACTACTCCAATGAATTGGGCTCCCATTTTAACCCCATGCACCATTCTCTCTCAATATATTTTAAGTCTTTTTTTGGATTGCGTACGTATATAGCATTGGACCCTAAATTAATTAAGGATATAACAAAAGTTAAAAAAAATTGCAAATATGGCAATTTTTAACAAAAAAAAAGAAGACGAAATTATCCTTACATATACATTAAGCCTTTGGAAGATGATTTAAAGTAGATTCTTCACGTTTTCCTCCTCTTTCTATTTTCTTCTACTTTCTTTTACTTTCTTCGTACTCCCATTTAGTTTTTCGGTGTCGGTACTACTTTCTTCTATTTTGTTTTCCTTCTGTCGCGCTACGTTCTATATTGTTGAAGAAGATTAATCTGTTTGAAGAAGATTTTCTTCTTTTACTATTTGTTTGAAATCGATTCTTTCATTCCTTCCGTCGCGTTATGTTCTACGCTCTGCTTTTCAGTTTGTATCTATCAATGATGTATTTCTATCACTGATTTACCTAATTTGTTTATGTTGAAATGTTTAACATGCTGATCTGATTTAAGGTTGTGTGTTGGTGTATAGGGTTAGGGTCTATCGGTGATATATTTGTATTATTAATAGTCTTGAGGGATATTTAGTTTGTTTGCATTGGGATGTTAATAGATAATTTAGTTCAATGTATATTTTTATGTGATGTTTATGTTCTATCAGTGATCTGTTTCTATCAACTTGAAGGATGTTTTACTTGTTTGTGTTGGATTGTTATTAGATATTTTAGTTTAATGTGCACTTTTTATATGTTGTTGCCTAGGGTCTATCGTTGATACACTACAAGAAATCGGGCTTTTCTCGACGTCGAAAAAGACGTCGGCATAAAAGACGTCGAGAATAAGAGGTTCTCTCGACGCATAAAGTAAGACGTCGGGAGAAAAAGCTATTCTCGACGTGTAAAGTAAGACGTCGGGAATAAGAGGTTTTCCTGACGCACAATTCACGCGTCGAGCACAAGACGTAGGGAAATAAGGGATATTCCCGACACCGACCTAACGCGTCGGGAAAGGCTGTCGAGAAATAAAGGGTATTCCCGACGTGTTAGGCCGGCGTCGGAAAAGGCCTAGGTATTCCTGACGTCGTAAGTAGTGCGTCGGGAAAAGCCTCACGTGGGAAACAAGGGGTATTCCTAAGGCCTAGGTTTTTTTGACGCGGTAAGTGTGCATCGGGAAAGGCAAGTAGTGCGTCGGAAAAGGTCTAGGTTTTTCCGACGACGTAAGTAGTGTGTTGAGAGATCTCCTAAATATTTATTTCGTTTCTGTTTTACACAGAACTGAAAACGAAAGGGAGGATTTGGAGAAGAGAGAAACATTCATTACCGTCCGTAGCTTGCCGTCGTCCGTTCCATCATCGTTGTCGTCCCTCACCGCCGTCCGTCGCCGCGACCGCAACTTCAGCTTTAGCCTTTCTCCGTTCGTAGTTCGTCACCAACCTTCTCTTTGCTGTCTTTTAAGTTCTTCTCTCTCCATTCTCACTTTTTCATGATCCCGTTTGTCACTCTGTAGCTAAGTTAGTCGATGACTTTCTAAACAAATATATCTTAAATGAATATTTTTTTTATTGAAACAACTTTCATTGAATGAATATGTGTGCGTCTATGCATCATAGGGTTGGCCTAACATTGGACAAACAAGAAAAATCTCAAGTTTAACGAATCTTTTCAAGTGCCTTTTCTTGAGCTTTCGGTATAGTGTCGGCAAAATGGTTCCTTAACAAAGTTGCACGGTAAAGCCTATCGGGGGAGGCTTTTCCGACACCGTGGATTGCGTCGGGAAAGACGGCGTCGGGAGAGGCTTTTCTGATGCGTGACCAACACAGCGTCGGGAAAGCCTATCCTGACTCACTTCCCCCAACGTTTGTCCCGACGCCGAGAACTGTGTCGGGAGATCCTTTTCCGACGTATTTTTCACTTCCTCCGACGTTTTTCGGCGTCAAAAAAATCTCGATTTCTTGTAGTGATATGTTTCAATCTCTGATAGTCTTAGAAGATGTTTAGCCTGTTTGACTTGGAAAGTTAGCAGAAGTTCTAGTCTAATTTAGATTTTGTGTGTTATGTTGCTTAGGGTCTATCAGTGATATGTTTCTATCACTGATTGACGAATTTGGAGGATGTTTAACTGGTTTATGTTGGAATGTATAACATGCTGATCTGTTTTAGGTTTGTGAGTTAGTGTATAGGGTTATGGTCTATCAGTGATATATTTGTATCACTGATAGTCTTGAGGGATGTTTAGTTTATTTGCATTAGGATGTTAGTAGATAATTTAGTTTAATGTATATTTTTATGTGATGTTTATGTTCTATCAGTTATATGTTTCTATCAGCTTGAAGGATGTTTTACTTTGTTTGTGTTGGATTGTTATTATATATTTGTATCAATGATATGTTTGTATCACTAATAGATTTAGGGGATGTTTAGTTCATTGGGTTAATGTGTTTGTTGTAATTTTAATAGATGGATAAGAAAGAAGGTATTATGGAAAGCAAACCATATGAAAAAGGTGCAAAAAGAGTCTCAACACATGAAGCTTCATCAAGCAAAAAGAAGATTAAAAAAGAGAAGGTATTCCATTATATATATAATGTTTTGTTTCTAAGTTAGTATGTTGCATATTTGTAACAATTATTTTGCTCTAGACAGGGAAAACAATTAATTATTCCCAAAGAAATCTGGAAGTCAACCTTGAGAATCACTGTGTACTGTAATCTACAAACTTCTGACCATATTATCGAAAGTTTATCACCTAGTTGTCTAGACTTGTTTCTTGTTAAATTTAAAAATGACAAAAATACCTTTACAACTATTAGCACACTTGATTAGAAGATAATGTGTCTCAACGGACAACAATGTTTTTCTTTTCAACATCGAAGGTAACATTGTGGAGTTTGGACTGCTAGATTTTTGTTTGATTACAGGATTAAATTGTGGTGAATATCCTATAGAAGATATTTTAGATGCAACGGAAGAAAATGAGTCTATGGTTAAACAATTGCTTTTTAGAAATAACACTTCCATTAGTAGACAAGAATTGAAGACTGCTTTTAACTATCACTTTAAATCCTGCATCGATGAAGAAGAGTTAGTAAAATTAGCCAACCTTTACTTCTTGTACAATGTTTTAATTCCTAGACAAAATCACAATATGTTGGATGATAAAGAGAAGTTTAGGAATTATCCTTGGGGAAGGTTGTGCTTTAGTCTTACAAAGCAATTCATTCAAAATGCGGTGAAATCCAAAAGAAAGTCTAAGAACTCAGAAACAGAATCTAAAGCGTATGCCTTTCTACAAGGCTTCCCTATGGTTCTAGCTTACTGGGCATACGAAATACCTCCTCAACTTGCTAGCGGGTATGTGACAAGAATAGGGAAAGGGTGTCCAAGAATATTAAATTGGGAATCCAACTCGATTGGCAAGATCTTGAAGATAACATCTTTCTGGAAAAAAAGGTAAATTTCATTTGTTTTCCTTTTTAGTATTTTCTAAATTTGTTGTTACTAAGTGATAGATCCATATCAGTGATAGATCCATATCAATGATAGATCCTTATCAGTTATAGATCCATATCAGTGATAGTTTCTTTTTTGTTTAACACTGATTATATATTTTATTTTTTAGCTATCTGTGGTCCCCATTGTTGCATCAGAAGAAGAAATGGAATCTGAGTACTTCAGATATTTTTTGGAATTAGAAAATGATAGATTGGATGAATAAGCATGTGCTATGAAGGACAAAAATATGGCATAAAGAATATCTTCTTTACATGAAGATATTAAAGATTTAAAAAAACAACACAAAGAAGATTTAGACTGCTTGAAGAAGGGACAAGAGAAGATTGTTCGTTTGTTACTTTCACCGACAGAAGTGGTAAATCAAAGACTTTCGTACAAATGTGAAAATGAAAAAAAATCTCAAGAGCCCTTGGAAAAGAATCCTCCTCCATCAATAAGTTTAGAAATGATTGATGCTGATGTTGATAAAGAGAAAGAGGTAAAATTATTAAAGCTTCTAGTTCTTTTACTTTTACTTTTTTCCAAGACTATTATGATAGAATATTTACAATTTCTATCAGTGATTTCTAAGACTATTATGTAAAATTATTAGGGTTCTATCAGTGATAGACTATTTTGAAATCTCAATTGTGATTCAAAAGGTTTATCAATGATAGGATCTTGACAATTTCTATAATTCTTTTCATTGTAATACTAATATTAATATCTACAAAAGATTGAAGATAACGAGGAAACCGAGGAAGATGATAATCATCGTGAAAATAAGTCAAAAATGGTGCATGACACATCAAACAAAGTGAAGGTATTATAATAATCACATTTTGTTGTTTTATGATAGACTTAATGTATATATGTGGATAAACTCTAATTCAATATTATATTTTCATGTTGTTCAAGAAAAGACAAAAGTGAAAATTATGGAAATAGCGACGAATATTGAAAAAACTAGGCTGAAGAGACAACCTAAACCATCAAAGAAAGTGTTGGAGAATGTGAAAGAGCAAAAGAATGCAAGAGGCAAGAAGAATGATTCTCCAAAACCAACATGACATTCTTCTTAAATAAAGGATCTTGCACCTAGTTTTGATTTGCAAATCTCTCAATTATAAGTAGATGGATATTGTAGTGTAGTAGTTTAGTTGATATTTGTGATAGAGTTCACATTGTTTTAATGTACAAATCTCTTAATATTGAGTAGATAGATATTGTAGTGCATTAGTTGTTTTGTGGATGTTTGTGACAGAGTTCATATTGGACCATTCTAAACATGAAAATCGACAAAAAAATATTCTACAAAGATTCAAACCGGAAAATTATTAAAATTAGAGGAAACAACTAAAATCAAAGATTACAAAGATTCAAACAGAAAAACTAAAATAAGAGGAAACAACTAAAGAGAAAGATCAAATCTAAAATCTTTAAAAATATCTGATTACAAAAACGGTGTCGTTGGAGGTGGAAGAAAGCGTCGTTAGAGGCAGAAGAAGTCGTCGTTGGAGGCGGAGGAAGATGTTCTTAACGTGGAGAAAATCACAGAAACGGTGGTAAAGATGAGGAAGGGAGAAAATCGTGGAGAATATATTGGAGAAGGGAGAAAATCGTGGAGAAGGGGAATGATGGTGAAAATGGAGAAGGAGAAAATTGCGCCAATTTCCTTTTCAAAACAAGGACAATATTGGAATATATTTAAACAAATTGTTTAATAAATTAACATATACTTAATATTTTATATCAAAATGGTTATATATTATAAAATCTCTCTCTTTTTTTTTTTCGCTTAAATATTTCATATGGTCTTAAATAAATAGGGTTTAATTACACCATTAACCATTATTTAATTGCATCTATATTTACACAAAACTTTGACCCAATTTATTTATTTAGTTTTTTTTAGCTCTTTTTACTCTTTAATTTTATCTTTTATAATCATATATTATATCTCTATATCATGCACAATTTTTCAAAATCAGAATGTTTCTCATAATTTTGAAGTTGTTCACAGTAAACGAAAATAATAATTGGCGACAAGCTTCTTTGAGGAGTATTTGATATATTTTTGAATTTTCTAGAAATAAATTAAGGTACACTTGAGAAGTGCATTGTACAACTTGACAATTTGTACAGTATATATCAATTCTCAAATGTTGGGAGAAATAATCTATAAGAAATAGTTTGTTGTCAAATGTTGGAAGAAATAATCTACAACAAATAGTTTAATATTACCAAACGGATTATACCTCAACTATAATCCACTATATACCCTAATAGTGATCTAGGATCCTTGGGGAAGGAAATGATTGATAACTTATGTGTGTAATAAATGTTTATGCGAGATGAAACATTTCTACAGAAGGATATGTTATTGTGAAAGAATATGTTATGTTTAAAATGATTTGTCATGTTTGGCAAAATAGTGCTTATGAAAGGTATTTCGTGAAAAGGATTTCAAAAACCTCATTGAGTATTTTAAACTTACGTTTTTAAATTTCATCTTCCAGGGAGCAGGCATTAAGGCCAAGTAAGAAAAGTTGAAGGACTTGCTAGACGAGAAGGCTACTAAGGCGTTTTGGTAGCCTTTTGCTTCCTAAGTTCTAAGAGTTGTGTTTATTGTTTTATGATGTAAAGTACTGTAAGACACTTGGCTAAATTTTTAATAAAGTTTACTTTGATTACTTTCTTTGTTAAGTTGTTTATATCGCCTAAAGTTTATTTGCAAATTATAAGGTAAGACAAAGGAACATCACTAGGCGATTACGCAAAGTTTAAGGACCTCAAGATTGAGTGTCTTTGGTGTTTAACGTGTCAGAGATACTAAAAGTCACACTGCGTCTCACATGACATGCAAGAGCGTCTGTGGAGTGAGGTGTGACACAATTCTAGTTGAAAAATCACAGAAAATTAGTTTAGCTTGTTGGGTAGGGCTGTTGGACCAAAAGAAATTGAGGAAAAAGGCCAACGTTGGAGCTAAAGCATCAAAGGTCGTTTCTCGGATAACTTTGAGAAGTATTGAGTTTTTGGAGGCTATAGAATGCATCACTTAAAGTTTGAAGCTGAAATTTGGAGGTAAGATACTTAAGACAATTGTGAACACCTTTGTAGAAGGAAGTTGTTCATTTGAGTTCTGGATGTTGAGTTATCAACCTCTAAAGTTGGAAGTAAGTTTTGTTCGAAAACCCAGTCTTTGGGCATTGCACAAGGTGACCGAGCACTAAGGTTGTCATGCCTTGCCCCAAAGTCACTCTAAGCGACTTAATGGAGGCGTGCCACCTAGACACTCCACACGTATATCCCTGCGAGATAGCACGTTCAACGCCTAGTAAGCAGAATTACTTCAATGACCAAAATCAAACAACTTAACTTTGATAAACATAACGTAACATAATATAACAATCAACTTTTTTTATTAACTTAACAACAAGCATTCTATAAGATGATGAATGTGCTCTCCTTACAACAAAGCTTAAAACATAAATATTACGCCTTTCACACCTAGCACTGCTTCTAACGTCTAGCTTGCTCGCCTTAACATGGTCTCAGTGCCTTGAACCCAGAGAAGGAAAACTTAAACCATAAGTCAAATACTTAGTGAGTGATGCTTTTAGAAATCCTTTTGGGGAATACAATTCAATCAACAAATTCATTTTCATTATTATAAATAGGCTCTCAATGCCTCATTTCATAAATCATAGAAATCACACATTAGCTTTTTCTTATTCTTTTCCACCAAGAACATGAATCATTCTCACATATGGACTTGGAATTCGTTTCATGAGCATCAAGCCACTAGTTCACTAGCATCCAACATTTATACCTGGGATGCCTTTCACTAGCATCATTTGGGGAATTTTCCTGGTTCATTTCTCGTTCACTCAACGCCTTTACTTTTTTTCTACACGCCACATAATAGTTAGCTCATTGATAGGAATAAGGCTAATGGTTTACTCACATACAAGCATCACATTCATCAATAAAAAAAACATTAGTTTTCTTTTCAAATAGCAACATCGACATCTACAATAACAACATATAATAATGTACGGGTACAACACAAGTGTCAGAAAGAAAGCTTTCAAAATATTTATTTCATTTAGAAATCACTCACAAAATACTCAAGTTCTCTTTCTTTTAGAACGCCTAACTTCAGCTCCTTCTTCTCGTCTAGCACTTTCCTTAGCAACTGAACACTTTTACTAGAATTCTCAAAAGAAGAACACCTTTTTTAATCCTTCACAAACTTATTTGTACTAATCCTTTTAATTTGATTAGTCATTACCAAGCCTCTCTTAGCTTGCCATGTCCTACTTGACACTTTACACATGTTGGCTTATAACTCATCAACCCATGTACAATCTTAAATTCAACACGTAGCCAGCCATCAATTCAAGATTAGACATTTTCTTGAAATGCTAAATCCTCAGTACCGACTTTCTTAATGCGTTATACCAAATGCCTAACTCTTTTTCATTGAAACGCTTACTTCTTTTTGTGTTATCACTTGGACGCAAGTCTTCTTACCGCGTTGCCTTAACTCAAAACACATACTTCTTCCAAAAATGCCTCTTCTTTATACTTTATTCAAAATGATCATTTTAATCATAACTCTTTCCTCAACAAGACCCTTATATTCCAGACCTAGGCCTTACAAAGGTGGTGCTGTGCATGAAGGATGTTGGGGTGCCAAGGGGGATGTCATGCCTGAGACAAGCAATAGTGGCACAACCATGTGAGCAATGAGCAACGCATGCAGCATGCCATGCGCGCACGACCACCATGCACATGACACCCCAGCACATGGCAATGAATGCACAAGGTTAACATGCGGCTTAAGGCTGTGTGTGCGCCAGGCCTGCGCTCTAATGAAGCCCACATGACATTTTAGAGCATTTTTTAGTAATTTAGCAATTTTTGCTAGGAATTTAGGTATTTTTTGAATATTATGGATTAAATGAAGTATACATACCATATTTTCAGGACAAGTAAAGTTTGGTGATCTCAAGTCAAGGAGGAAAGCTTCAAGTTTGTGAGTAAAACTTGTTTGTAATGTGTATATCAAACATGATTTCTAGTTGCACAAGCAACAACTTGTGAGTAACTTGCATTAAATGATTTCTAAAAAATATTTCTAAACTTGATTTATGATTTCAAGGAACACAAGTCACAACTTGTGAATGACTTGCACTGAAATGATTTACTTCAATGCTTATGATTTCTAAGGTGAATTTCAAACTTTGCAAGCAACTTGCATTTAAATGTTTTCATGAAGCTTTGTTAGTACTATACAAATTACCTCTAAATGTGCACATATGGTTTTCAGTTATTGATGTGAAGGCTTTATAGAGGGCTTAAGTTGATTACATCAGTGAAGGCCTTAGTGCCTATGCAGGTAAAGTTTAGTTTAACCTAACCTATGTTAAATTATTAATGTATAGTAGAAAAATTGATGTTATAGCTTAAAGTATTTATGGATGTTTTAGGAACTTATGAAGAGTTTCTAAAGCTTTACTATACTATGTTTATAATGATTTCTATGTTTAAAGCTAAACATAGATCATAACTATTTAGAAATTATGTTTTTGAAAACATTAATCAGTAGTCATTTTTAGTTCATTATTTCAAATGTTATGCACTTTCCAAGTAAGGATCATGTTGCCTTGAGCTGAGCTTAATTATTGTTGCCATGTCGACCAACTTGTTAGGAGAATTTTATACAGTTTTTATACGTAAGTAACATTTTTGGGTTAAACGAAATTGATTGTATTAGAAGTCCGATTTTTTGTCAAAACCTTTGTAAGTACCTTGTTTTTAAGTAAGGATTAAAGGATTAGGGTCCACAGGTATCGTTGAGGCAAAAGATGGTATCGGCTGACTTTACATCGTCGGTGGTCCAGAAGGGGGTCTGATAATTTTGTATCAAAATAGTTTGCTCCATGGGAACTACAAAGAGTTAGTTACTTGGGAATGAAAAGAAATATAATGACAAGTCTTAAGTAATAGGTCATATGCACATTGGCAGACAATATACATAAGCAGCAGATGAGACACGATCTTATTTAAAGATCTGTAAGTAAAATTCATTTCCTAAAAAGTTAAGCTCAAATTTTAAGATTTGAAATTTATGCCACTTGTAGATAACATAAAATTAGCACAAAACAATGGATTATATGATAAAATTTTGAAACGGAGGACTAAAAGCCTTAGGAGTTTAGGAATTTGAGGGCTTCACTAGTCTTGCTGAGATTGATAATTGGATGAATAGACTGAGTGGTTGTTTTTGAGCCACTATATGTCTCGAGAACCAAAAAGTGGAATTAGCTGAGGTAATGTTACATGGGGAAGCAGAAGAGTGGTGGAAGACGATCAAGTAGGAACTGACCAATGAAGAAAGATTTAATTGGGAAATGTTTTAAAGAATATTTGAAGGGGAATTTTTCTCCAAACACTATTGTAATCTGAAGGAAAAAGACGAATTTTGCAAGGGATCTAATTCTATATGGAATATGCGAAGAAATTTACAAGAAAAATGGAATATGTGACCATTCCTTGTGTACCAAAGAAGGAACTTGTAGGAAATTAATTGATGGATTGAGAATCGAATAACATACATTGAGATCACCAATAATGAGTGGTCAAGTTTGTATGCATCAACTGCAGTTTTAATTGGACTGGAGATAAACTTGGAGGAGGAAAAAGAGCAGAGGTCTATATCGATGTAGGAATCAATAGGATCTTGCTCTATAAGGGAGGTATCAAGTGAAGTAAGCAGAAGACGCTCTTGTAGGAATTTTCGAAGATACCATCAAAGGACCATGCCTTGGTGATACCAATTGATGCTTCAATTGTTATCGACCTGAGCACTTTTAGAAGGATTGTCTTCTTCTTAAGATGGATCAACAGAAATAAATGAAAACCATACCACCCTATGTGCTGAGAACAATTCAAACTAGAGTTATAACATTAGGGATACGACCTAATTACTTTCTCAATTAAGAAAAAGTATGAAAACTGCTTGGAAGAATAAAAAGAATGTAAATGTTGTATGTATAGAAGAAAACTTTATGTAAAAACCTGATGTGAATAGATAATAAACTATCTTTTCAACCCTGAGTGTTCCTAAGTTTGCTTAAGTTAACATTATGCTAAGCATTTATATGATGTAGGATCTGTAAGTATGCCTCAAGGAAATAGGAAACAAAAGAAAGCAACAAAAGGGACTAACAACCCTATTAGAAGGGAAGATGAATCACAATATGAGACATAGTCCAGTGCCTCTAAGCAACAACTGCAAGGTGAAAAATAATTTACGAGAAGTTTGTAGAAACAATAGATTCATTACAAACCAAGTTCGGCAAGAAACATAGTATAGAAAGGTTAAAACACCTAGGAGCCATTATGTTTGAAGGATTAACCAATCTAGAAGATGTAGAAAATGAAGGAATGGAATTCCCAAAGTGGAAGCGTATGAACGCCGTTTAAATGAAATTAAATTTGAAATACAAAAAAAAAAAGAGAAAACAACATTAAAGACATGCTTCTAAGAAGGAAAAGAGAAAAAAACGCACCTTTGTAGAACCTCTCAAGAACTTCTTGAATCTCCTAAGAACACCACGAAGTCTTCCTGGTTATTCTCAAGGTGAGAATCAACAAAGAGTTGGCTTCTGTGATTTTGGTAAGGGAAACTTTTTTAGAGAGATTTCTTTCTGGAACAGAGAGATCGTCTAAAAATTCCAGAGAGCAGAGAGTTCAAATCAATTATGTATATCTTAACCATTTTAAAAGAGATAGGGGAAGTTATCAAATAACTCCCTCCCTCTCTCTAGACGTCAAATAACTCCCTTTATTGATTAAAAATATAATTTAATCCATATTATATCTTATATAATAGAAACTTTATATTATATCATATATAATATAACCATAATGGTTTAGATCTCTCATATGATCTATAGTTCTAATATGAATCAAATCCATATTAATTTTAACCTATAGTTTATTTATGAACCTTATTCATATTATTGTTATCATTTGAATCATATTCAAATATTAACTTCTCTCATAAAAACTTTATATTATAATGTATCAAATACATTATATAAATTGTATCATATACAATTTATTCCCTTTAATTAATTTGAAGAATTCAAATTAAACCAAAATAAATTTGACTCTCATTTATCCTTATTGAGCTAAAAGGGGACCTTATGGACCTACAATTGGAGCACCAATGGTATGAGATTATTTAATTAAACTCTTAAATTAAATTAATCTCTAATCTTTATACATTAACTATTAGTCATTCCACTAAAGATGAATAATTGCACTATTCTTATTGTAGATATATTTTTGTGTCCGTTAGATATAACCAATAACAGTGCAATGACCCTTCACAAATTGCTCGTAAGTACAACTAGACAAAAAATTACCGTTTTGCCACTGTAGTTACATCTAACTCCTTAAGTACTATTGATTCCTCTAATGAACAATAAGTTATAGCCCCACTATAACTAAATTCCTCTCGAGCCAAGAGAGAATGGTGCCACATTGTTCAAGCCTTGGAATTAGCCCTTAGGAGAGAAATTTCTCTACTTACTCTATATCTATAAAGAAGGAGTGAATTCCTTCTTGTGTAGCTGTGTTCCTAGCTCTCCAGTCAGATGAATCCTCAAAATGGTATGTACATTGAATTGGCAACATAGGCCATTCTCATCGATACAAAACAAAGGATCGCCTTCATAGGTAGAAGTTCACAACTCACTCAGGAAGGTTAAGTCACCTATGGTCAGTCTGGTGAAATGTAGTCTCAACTAGTAACAGTGTTAATAACAGAGACTATTCATGTCATGGTCTGATCTTTTACAAACTCTTTGTATAGAATACCCCCGCTCTAATGTCTAGACATGAATGATTAGGATCAAATCACTTGTAGTACTTTAGAGCAGTTGTAACAACTACAAAGCATGCCGTATTCGTAGTGTAACCAAGATAAGGTATCAAACCTTATCCATCTACTACAGACCATTTAGGTTATCACTTAAACATGATCCACTTATATGTCTCCGCATACAAGTTTAGTTATGGAAGATAACCTTGAATGTTAGTTTATTGGTTTTATGGGTTAATACAGCTAAATGTCAAAAAGAATAAAACACTTTATTTTATTAGATAAATAAAATGTTTGTATAATATATACAATTACAAATTACAAGATCACAAGATATAAGACATCAACCCCAATTGAAAGTTGGTTGAATTTGTTGGAAAAATGTTTCCAAGTAATGGACTATTTAGAGGACAAAATGGTAAAGTTAGTCACCTTTCTACTACAAAATGAAGTAGAAGGTTGGTGGAGATCGATTAAAGTTCGATGAGAGGATAGGACTAGAAGACTTTTAAGGGAATATTTGATAACAGATATTACTCAACAACCTACTGTGAGACTAAGAGAGAAGAATTCTTGAAGTTAACCCAGAAGTAACTTTCAGGAGCTGAATACAAACAAAAATATAGCCTTCTTCGATGGTATACCGAGCCAAACATCGCATATAAAGGTGAGAGATGTTGAAATTTTAAGAGAGGAGTAAGGAAAGAAATAAGTACATCGGTAAGTGTCGTAGAAAAATGGACTAATTTTCCGTAGTTGATTGAAACTGCTTTACGTGTAGAGCAGAGTTTATTAGAAGAAAGAGAGGAACTTGAACTCTTTTTCTTCTAGAAAAGATGAATGATGAAGGAAAATGTCATGCCCCGCCCCGCACATGTCCTTAAACTTGCCGTGCGAAACAAAAAGTGACTTGAGCAATTATGACACCTCTAAATGAAATGCCAGAATGCTTGCTTAGGTCCTTTAACACTACTAAATGATAAAAAAAATCATAACCAAGCATATGCAGCGGAAAACAATGCAATACTTCATTTTTATTCACTTAAGCTCATGAGTTATACAATTGTACATGAAACAAGATCTTAAAACAAGCTTAATAAATAAATGCCAAAAGCCTTCAGAGTCCTCAACCCTTAACGATTGTTTAGCTCTTCAGATTGATTACTTAGCTCCTTGATCAATCTCTTAACTTAGATCGCTTACCTTTTAACCTGATCACTTAGCTATCTACAGATCACTTAGCTCTAATCGCTTACCTTTTAACCTGATCGCTTAGCTCCCCTAAACAATCGCTTACCTTTCAACTCGATTTCTTAACTCCTTAAACGATCGTTTGGCTTTTACAACATGGAGAAGGAAAAACTTAAATTGTAAGTTTATGACTTAGTGAGTGATATTTTTGAAAAACTTTTGGGAATACAATTCAAAAGTCATTTTCATTTTAAACACAGGCTCAACAATCATTCCCGTGCATAGAGCATTATGATATGTCCTTTTCATCAACGACATCCTTGAGAACTTCCTAGTTCATTTCTTGTTGCTTAGGCCGCTAAGCTCAACATACTCCTTTTATGCATTGGCCAGTTGTACTCTACCATGCAGTTCTTTTTTACATTGCCTTTACTCCTTATGTGCATATAATAGTTAGCTCATTGATAGGAATATGATTAATGGTTTACTCTAAATCAAGCATACAATAGAATCAATAAACAAGAAACTTTAACTTTAAAACAAAACAATATAGCTTTTTGTATAAATCTTGCTTTTTCATAACGTAAACATGCAACACATGATACATGAAAACATGACCTTTAGAAATGAAAGCTTTAGAAATTTGAAGTTCTTTAGAAAATCACTCACAAACTATGC
Source organism: Cucumis melo (assembly GCF_025177605.1). Taxonomy (NCBI): domain Eukaryota; kingdom Viridiplantae; phylum Streptophyta; class Magnoliopsida; order Cucurbitales; family Cucurbitaceae; genus Cucumis; species Cucumis melo. The sequence continues at coordinate 19,185,378 of NC_066860.1, read as the reverse complement.
TAAAAAAACTTTCCCAAACCCTCTTCTTCACCGAAAAGTTTTTTCGTATTACAGTTCCTAACCTTTTCTTTTTGTAAAATCTCAGAGAACAATCCTTTTCATTTATCCTTACCTCTTAATAATACTAATCTCAAAATAGATTAGTCATTCCTTGAACTCTTAGTATCATGCTAGCTATTACTTCCCAAAATTCTAAAGTATTTTTACGTCAAGATACATGCAATCCAATTCCACTAATCTAATAATTAAAACTCTTTTGACAGACATAACTTTGAGAACCTCCTACATGATCGTTCACCCTTCTATGCGATTGTTCATTCTCTTACACAATTATTTAACCCCTTATACGATCATTCAATCCTTTTACTCAATCATTTATCCTTTCATACGATCGTTCAATTCTTACACGATTGTCTAACTTCCTTACATGATCGTTTAATTTCCTACACGATTGTTTAACAAAATAATCCTTCAAAACTTTCTCCAAAACTCTTGCTTACCAACAATGACCTTCAACTTAGTTACGAGTCTTACGAAAAAGATAAACAAAGTTAGAGTAATTTCAATTCTCGAAAATTTGCAAGAAAAGACTTTCAGGCACGATCTGGAGGACGGCCATCAACAAGAAAGTACACTAATGTGTTTCAAGATAGAGGTCAAGCATTTAAGAGACAACTGATAAAACCACTACTATCTAAATTAGGATCTACAGCTGATATTGACAAAAGAACATTTTTGTGAAGAATGTCAGAAATACCATAGGGGACCCTATATTAAGGGTGCAGCTGTATGTTTTATTGTCAACAATAGGGCATTATCTAAGAAAATATCCAAAACTTTAGGAACAGAAAAGTGTCACAATCAGTATACAAGCCTAGGTTGCACCGGTTGGTAAAGAAGGACCAAGTGACGCCAAACATAAAGGAATATTAAAGTAACCAGTTTAAGTTGAAACTAATACTTTGGAATGAGATTATAATTGCCTGTAATAGTTGTGTTAAAAATAAACCAAGAAGTTTCTCCAAGTCAAATTGCCTAAAGTTATTTAGCAATAACAGTAGTAATATAAGGATGGACATTAAGGAAATTAAGGGAACTAAGATAAGCAAAAGTTGTACGTTACTTAAAGGACATTGCACAAACTTTGAGGACAAAGTTTCTTAAGGGGGAAGGAAATTGTAAACTCTAGATCCCAAGAATTCCTAAGTCTTTTAAGGAACTTAAGAGATGAATATGGATTGAGTTTAAGATTGACATGAAAGGAAAATTCCAAAAATATCTTACTAAGGTTTGTTGGTTGTTATGAAAAACCTAGACCATAAAACCCTTAAAATCTCTTAAAGCAAGTGTAGTAGTCTTAGTTAAGAAGGAATTTACTTTAAGATTTAGTTACAAATGACATCTGGGTGCCATGGTTTAAGTGACATAATTGGTGTGTCATAATTTGAATGTTATAATAAAAGTGTCATGGTAGCCTTAAACTAAGAGATGAGATGAAGGATAACTAGAAGGTGGTAGGTGGCAAAAGGGAACAAGTCAAGACAAGTAAAAATATAAGTGTCATAACAAGTCATTTGACTCATGCTAAGTAGGAGCATAGGATGACTAAGATGGATGTGTCAATGATGAACAATGAAAGCATGAGGTGGAAAGTGTGACTAGGAGATGTTATCATCAAGAAATGCAAAGAGTTCTATAAATAGGAAAATTTGGAGAAGGATTGCATCATCTGACATCTCAATGCTTTTATAAGCCATTTAACTCTTGACCTTGCTCTCGTTAATAGTTTCTCCCTTTGTTGCCACTTCATGAACCCTCTTATGGTTCATTAATTCCGTTTCCACTTCTAAGTTACGAGTTTCCATTCTTGTTTGCTCTTCAGCATAATCTCGAGCTCATAAAGCTCTTTAAGAGTTTTCTCCGAGGTTCCTCTCTCATTGGTATGTTCTCTAGATTAGGTTCTAAAGGATTCTTTAGATGTGGGTCTTGTACAACGTGAATGTGGGCTTAAAAACTAGGCGTTACTCTTTTTTTTTTATTTTCTTTCCTAAGCCTTTTTTCGTGTAAAGTAATATCCTCAACAAAATCTATGCTAGGACCTATGGAAGACCTAGTCATGCACAACTGGAAAAGCAAGAAAACAAAAAATCACGCAAATTTTTTATGGTGATTTTCAAGAAGGAATTTTTATATACTACTATTACTAAATGGACGTGCTTCCTAAAATTTACTAGAAACTAAAACATACAAGAATATGCAAGATTGATTTCAAGATGGTTTTAAGTTGTGCCATTCCCTGACAACGACAATTTTTTTTTTGTCTGGGCAAAAAGCATATTATGAAAATACACTAATTGGTAAGGTCGCTAAAGATCTAACATGCAACAATATGAAAAAAGATGATATGAAAATGTAATACTAGTTGCAAACTAAGAACTAAGAAAAAAGCTAATTAACTCACCAATTGGTAAGATCGCTAAACCCTAAACCCTAATTTTTTTTTTAGATTTACCCTTAATTTTTACTATAGCCCGGTGGCAAGTTGGGGTGTCGAACCAAATGGTTGCTAACAAAAATTCTTAAAACCAAAGCTTGAAAGGAAAGTGATTAGTATAAAATGTATCTTGCATATTAATTAAACAATCAATAGCAAATTAAAGGATTGTTTCATAGAGATCACATGGAATTGAATTCGTTCTTGAACAAAAATTAAAGATTCAACATGCTAAATTAGAAGAAAAATTGAATATATTCTCAAAGAAATTGAATACCCATTGTCCTTTTACCTCTTAGAAGATTATCCCTCCATTGGAATAAAAGATTGTTGGAATTATTTCTCCACTGAGATAAAAGATTGGGAGAAAAATGACAGAATGAGAGGGGAGTGTTCTGGAAAAATGATATTTAGAAAGAATTTGGGTGAAAATTGGAGTCGAATTGATGAATTAATCAAATGAGTGGAAATTTATTAAGATTTGGGGGAAAACGAGGTATATATAGAAGAGAAATGAAAATAACAGCTTAAAGAGTTCGAACTCATGACTTCAGGGTTGGGCGCGCACTCAATTGATGGAACGGAAAGGATTTTCGGAAAGTTGTTAAATAGTTACAAGATTTCCATTTAAAATATGTAAGGAAAAAAATGATTTGCAGGATGTGAGATTCGAACATGGGACGTCAAAGTCGGGCGCGTGAGAAGAAAACGATGCGTGGCATGCACAGATTGGTTGATGAGTGGAAAAGGCGCGCATGAAGGCTTTTAAAAATGCGAAATAAAGAAATACGCTCGGCTGGGATTCGATCTCGGGAACTTGAAGTGTTTTTCACTCGTGGAATTATTGAATCTTTTTTGTTATTTACCAATTTGTCCCCGATCTTCGATTTACCTGTTTTCTTCGTTCGAATTTCGTTTTAAGTGTTTTTCGTTGCGTTGGATTCGTAATAGAGTCTAGATTCAAATTATGCATAAAATTATAAAAATAATAAATAGATGCATGATATAGGTTGAAAATAAGCTAATATAAGTGGTTCAAGAATTGCCCCAACAGAGATGACACATGGAAACTTTCGAGCGAACTGGTTGAATCGAGAGACGACGCGACTTGTAACATGGGTTTCAATGGTGCTTACTAAGGATTGGCACGAGATGATGGCAGCGACTAGAAGGTTTTTTCCGACAGGGAACGAGGAAGAAATGTTTTAGAGAAAAGAGGAAATTTCGATGAGGTTTATCACCTGGAGGGTTTTTTTTTTGGTTTTATAGTGTTTTTACTATTGCTGGAGTAAGCTAAGGGATTGCAAAAGATTAATTTTGTGCTAATGAAAAGGAGAAATTTGTTAAATTTAGGAATAGGGGTTTTTATTAGGAAATTTTTTTAATGACATAAAAAAGATGTCGTTAATTAACGACATGAAAATTATGTTAAGAAAAGACAAATTGTGTCAAAAAAAACCCCGTCAAGAAAAAATTTGCATTTTTATTTTCAATGACACATTTTAATCTATCCAATCCATTTTTTCCTTGATTCCAAGTGTCATTAAAACCCAAATTTCTAGTAGTGTTTAGTCCTCCTAAGATCCATTGAATTGTATCATGAAAGGTCGACCGTTTACCGACGTTGCTTTAACTGCGTCGACAAAGGTTTAGCATTTAAAAATTCTTACAACCATATCACGATGAAAATTGTATGGCGTCGTGAGAGGTCAAACCACTGCTGACATGGAGTAGGTAATGTCATGAGATGTGTGATGTTTTAACTACTTTTGATAAGGTTCTCACGATGCCATAAGTGACTGTATCGATTGTTCGTTATGAACCGATGACACCATAAGTGATGGCATCGCAAGTTAGAAGATCTCCCGACGTTTTTGAGTTGCGTGGGAAGATCCCCTCTCAATTTAGTTCTACATTCACAGAACACAGATGCAAGCGAAGAAGAAAATAGAAAAGAGAGAAGAGAAAGAAAGAAAAGAGAGGAGAGAATCGCCGCTGTCACTATTCATCATTCATTGTTTCGTGTCCGCCGTCGTCACCGACCGCCACCCACTACTTTCTTGCCATCGTTTATTTAGTTCGTCGTCTTTACCAGTAAAAATAGTGTGTTTTATTTTTTTTTTTGTTTCTAAAAAATATATATTAGATTGTATGTATAAATTATATATTGTATAAATTTTGCATGTGTATGTTAGGGAATAATGTATATTGTATAAATATTGTATGTGTATTTTAGGGAATAATGTATATTGTAGAATGTATAAAATTTACTAGATTGAATAAGTAAATATCTTTGTAATTTAAACTGTAAATTGGTTAGAGTTTTTTTAGTTATAATGTACATTTAATTGTTTAAGAACTAAATTCTATGTGCAAATGAAATTTTACCAATTGTAATAGGTTAGGGGATGATTATTATTGAAATTGTGATATTAATGAAATTTTTAAATGTATGATATTGATGAAATTGAAGAATTTGAAACTTTTTATTGATGTGTTGTGGATGTCTTGAAATTATGGTAGCCTGTAATTTATTATTTGTGAACATGACTTGTGTGTTAGAAGTAGGATTGCATTTATTTAGTTAAAATTATGTTGCCCTTAGTGCAAGAAATTACACTTCTTTATGTTCTAGGTGTTTAACGATGGACAAGAATTGGATGAACATTAGGAATAAGTTATAGATTGAGTATAGAGAGAAAAGTTTTAGATTCTTAAACGTTGTGAAGTATCATGTCGATGAATACGAACGAACAATTGTCCCTCCTACACATAATGGGTGTATCATGGAGAGCCAGTGAACTTGTATAGAGCTATAAAAAGATTTGATGAAGGAACTAGTATTGACCCTTTCCATAAATGAACTAGTATTGACTCTTTCCATAAATGAACTAGCAGTGACCCCCTTCCATATTGAAGGAACTAGTAGTAATCTATTTTCTGAAGATAATGAAATATTGGGAATGTTGCATAATTTACAAGGTTCGATCAAACATGAAGAAGAAACAGCGAAGGAAGTAGATTTAGAGAATGACATGAGTTGTATTGGAAGGAATTTGCCGATTTGGTATATTGTCCAACTTGTGGTGAGTCTTGATACAATGTTAGTCCTATCAGAGGGAAAAATCCCGCACAAGGTAATGTGGCACTTTCCATTGATACCAAGATTACGAGATACAAGTCGAAATGAGATGACATCAGGATCAACGAGTCGAAATGGACGACATGTTGAGACATCCAATTGATGCGGAGGGATAGAAACATTTTGATTATGAATTTCCTAAGTTTTCTTCAAATCCACGGAACGTTCATTTGGGATTATTAGCTTCTTATCGGTTCGATCCTTTTGGGCATATGAGTACCGCCTACAATATTTGGCCTCTGGTGTTAATTTCTTACAATTTGCCACCTTGAAAATGCATGGAGTCCAACTTCTTCATGTCATTGCTAATACTCGGTCCAAGATCTTCCTGTAAAGAAATTGATGTTTACCTCTAACCATTGATTTATACACTGCTTTGTTATGGACTATTAGTGACTTATCAGGATGGAGTACAAAAGAATATCAAGCATGTCCCATCTACATGAGAGATAAATCGTTGTTTGGGATAAAAGGCAAAATAACTTTCATGGGACACCAATGTTATCTTCTGATAATCATGTTTGGCGTAGAAGTAAGTTACATATGGAAGTGTAGAGCATAGGCCTCCTTTGATTGTTCTGAATGGGCATCATATCTTGGAAAAGTATATTCCCTTGAGTTTCCAGTGATGAGTAAACATCCATTATTGAAAGATAAAAGAAAAAAGACCTCTGAACTAAACTAAAAGAAGTATCTTCTTTGATTTGCTTTACTGGCCAAGTCTACTAATACGTCATAAATTAAATGTAATGAATATTGAAAAAAACATTTGTGATAACTTGGTAGATACACTATTGAACATTAAGGGAAAACAAAGGAAACTATGAATGCTCAATTGAACATTCCGGATTTGAAAATAAGAAAAGATTTACACCTGATAGAAATCGGTAACAAATTAGTGAAGCCCCATGCAAGTTAAATGTTGACTAGCAGCAAACAAGTTGCGTCTTGTAACTTCCTAAAATCAGTTATGTTTCTCAATGGATTTGTTTCTAATATTTTATGACATGTGAATGAGATAGATGAGAAAATATCAAGTCTTAAGACTTACAACTGTCACGTTTTGCTTCATAGGCTTCTACCTATTGGTATTCGAGCATACTTACCAAAAAATGTGTATACTGCTATTATTGAGCTTTGTAGTTTTTTCATGACCTATGCACAAGGATGATAAGAGTAAGTGATTTGGGTTGGCTGCAAGAAGATATCATTATCATACTTTGCAAACTGAAAAATAATATTTTCACTTGCTTTTTTTAGCATAATGGTACATCTTGCTGTTCACTTATCGTATGAAGCAAAGGTCATTGGTTCGGTTAATTATAGTTGGAAGTATCCCATTGAGAGAAGCCTATGCACCTGAAGTAGTACGTCCAAAACAAAGCATGTCCCAAAAGGTCCATTGTTGAAGCATATGCCATGAATGAATCAAGTACCTTCTGTTCGAGATATTTAAGTGGGATTGAAACTCAGTTTTCTCGAGATGAACAAAATGATGATAGAATTCTTGAAGACGAGATAGGTGGTGAGTTTGAAGTGTTTATGCAGAAGGTACAACCATTAGGCGTGGCAAGTTCAAGATCTCTATCACAAGAAGAGAAGAGCCAGATCCATTGATACATCTTGAACAATGTAGATAAAATTGTTGAGAACCGCAAGTATGTACTTCCAACTCTAAATACTCCACTAGCACTTTATGTACTTTTCTTAAGTTATAACCGTTACAAACTCACAACGATGAACTTTAGGAAACACTTTAGGCTGATACATCGTCAGGCAAGCAACGCTATCGACTTACTCAAAAGACATCAATGAGCATTACCTGATTGGTTTAGAGATCAGGTATGTATGTAGAGTACATAAATTCATTTGGAATTTTCCTAGGCTTATTTCACAGATGTATATAGTTGTTAACAAAACAATTTTAAGTCATCGAAATGCGTGAAAAGGACAACCTTTCGCATGATTTCTTCTCACTTGCGATAGGACCTTCACTTGACATTCGATCCTACACTAGATGCATCGTGGGTGGGGTACAATTTCACATGATAGATCGCGACTCCAGACATACAACACAAAATAGTGAAGTCATGGTAGTCGATAAAGCAGTGCGAGTGGAAGCAATGACAATAATTTTTACGGTGTATTAGAAAAGGTTCTTTCTGTGGCATATTTGATGAGCCGCTATGTTTGGTTATTGAAGTGGTGATGGTTTGACACAGGCAAGAACAAAAATCATAGAACATCCGTGGAGTTGGGGTACAAATCATAGAATACATGTACGCACATCAAGTTTTTTACATCAACGACCCAAAAAATGGTCCCAATTGAAAGGTTGTTTAGGTGGTCCAAAATAAACGCATAGAGAATGTGCACGAAGTGGATGATGTTGAGGATGAATAACTAAATATACCTGAAATTGTTGTCGGTCATCATGTCACTAATCACGTTAAGGATGACACCCTATGTAGAGTCAACATTAATCCTACAATGGTGGAAAGATTGATTATGTGTCATGTTGTTGACGGCTTTATAAACGATGATGATGAACAATTATCCGTTCAAAGCGGATCAAGCAATGATGAAGAATAATAACTGACGAATCACGTATTAATAGTTCTTTTTCGTTTTTTTACATATTTAGTTTCATGTACTCTCATATGTTTAATTAATTTTGGTTTATATATTCGTAGGTACTATGTCTTAATTTCCTATCGGTTTCAATGAGAGCGATGGTGTATTCAATTTTAATATCGAGGAGTTCAATACCATTCCAGGCATGTTGTCAGTTGACGACATATCTGGTTAGTAATCGTTTCATAAACAATTATTTATGCATAAGTCTTTTTGTTATGTTTAAGAAATTATTTTATTTTTCTAGATGTCTCCCAACTTGCTGCTCCTACTCCCAAGAGACAACAACACTCTAGGAACCTAAAGTTAGAGAGATATGTTGCACAAAATGGGAAGATCCCCATATCTATCGCTCCAGGCCAGAACAAGCCTATCTCGCCACAAGTGGTTCACTTTAGCAATACCATCGACATGTTAACACGAGATACATTTTTAGTTTGCTTTCTTAAGTGGGCTGATGTGACACCATTGTACATCAAGCTCTTTAAGGGTGATTTACATGTACGTTTTTAAATCACCCATACATATATGTTACGTATACGCATATACATATACTCAATCCTAATTCGTATGTACTTTTCTTTTACAACAATGGTTCGTGCTAGATTTCACTGATCCAGCACTTACTCAGCCTGCCCACCCTTAGATGGAGTAATCGGGTGTAAGATTGTCACTTCCTTTGAGACCACTGCCTTACTCGACAATTTCAGGTGATTTAGTACTTTTAATGTTTTCAAATGGTACTTCATTTTTTTTTATGTAACATTTTGATTGTTTTCATGTATGAGCAATTTTCAATGAACAAGGTTGCTAGAGTGAAGCAGCCTTACAACCATAGCAACGATGCCAAGTCGTTTCTACAACGACAACACGAGCTCACCGAATAGCGGGATCATCTGATCAACCATGTTTAGTTATTCAGGGAAACACACACTCGAGGTAGCCTGTTTATTTCGCAAGCAACTGCGGTTGCACATGTAAATTTATAGACTATCATTTGTCTTGTTTCACACAACAGTTGATTTATACATTTTGCTTAATTAACAAAAATTTTATTTGCAGAATCAAATGCTAGAACTATAGTTCCAGCCTACCCTAGAGGGTTCTCAAACACTCTTTGGGGACGAGATATGTGAGACCATTTTGGATAGACGACCGGGCTACTCAAAAGGTCTTGGTTAGGGCCTCAAGCCAAAGTCCCGACACGCTGCTGACAGTTTTTCATCTACATTTATCGAGCGAGAGCTAGCCCATGTCAGGGAGGTTAATGAGGATCTAAAAACTCGTCTTGAGGTAGTAGAAGAAGAGAGTAACAAGAAGCATGAAGAAAGTATTCGCTTGATAGAAGCATAAGCTCGATAGACGAAAGAAATGAAGAAAATGATTGAAGACCTCTCCCAAGCTTCGAGAGAACCTTGATTTCCGTTTTTTAATTTCATATTATTGGTGATATATATTTAAACTTAATTTCTTGTCATTGTGTTTAGTTTTCTGTTTTTAGTTTATATTTTTTATTTTCATTATGTACGTAATTTCTGAACTACGAACGTATATTTTTGAACTATTTTTAATATAAATTTCAATCGGTATTTCATTATATTTACGTTTATTTTTTTTAGTATTTGAATGAAATTAAATCGAATTCGATCTTAATTTGAAAAAATAATTAAAATTAAATAAAATAAAATTAAAAATTATTATAATAAGAATTTCGTGACGCACATTATGCGTCGCTATTGGTCATTCCGACGACGCGTCATCGTTAGAAGGTCTGTCAATGCCACGTGAGTGGTTCACATACGCCGACGTACTTGACAACATTGGCAGTAACCTGTTTGTTATGCTGCTACCAGACATTGACAATTCCCCAATGTTGACATGTAACCATGTCTGTAACGACCCAACTCTTTATATTAAGCTGAGGTCATTACTAAAAAGAAAAAATAACGATAAACACTTTCTTGAAACGAGGGAAGACTAAATTTTCATTAAAAACGGAATACTGAAACACTGAAACATAGACGCGGAAGCAAAACCGAGTCCCCATATGGCATGTCACGGATCCTTCTCTGTTGCTCGCCAGCTTTCCTCTACCTTTACCTTTACCTGAAATATTAAATATAGAAAGAGTGAGTATAAACATATACTCAGTAAGGGACCTACTACTAGTTCCGCTAGGTGTCTGTTAACTTTCCATTAAAGTCCTAAAAAGTGGTACCCAAGAACTGACACGTTCCCAAACACGTGCAACATGTGATCCCGAAGGAACATAACTGGTCTTCGGTGATCCTAAAGGAACACCAAGGACAAACTGGTCTGTAGTGTACCCGGAGGAAACTCTAAGACAATCGGGCTACAAGCGATCCCGTCGAATCACTCGAATCATGCCTATGTCAATGCCAGACTGGCGATCCCGTCGGACTACGCAGTCCTAAAAAGGTGGTGATCCCGAAGGACACCCATGCAGGTACAACTCTAATAGATAAAGTTAACAGAACACCCTATCCATAGCATGTATTGTAACGACCCGACTCCTTATACTGAGCCGAAGTCATTACTAAATGTAAATAACAGGATTTAAGTCATAAAGTTTAGTTAAAACGAATAAAACCTCAGAATTTTATTTATAAAATCAAATCAGGGTAATGTGCAAAATATAAATGAATATTAAAATCCTTCTCAGGCCCTATCTACTTTTAAAGAAATGAAATAGTAAATAAGGAAGAAAATAAAACTCAAGTACTAAATGTCTAAAACGGGGTGTAAGCGGAAGGAGAAATCCCTATGGCTCACCACGGTCACTTCTGGTCGCTCGCCAGCTTGCCTTTGCCCCTACCTCGGCCTCTACCTAAAAAACATGACATGGAGAGAGTGAGTATAAAATACTCAGTAAGGGACCCACTACTAGTCCCACTAGGTGCCTGTTAGCTTCCTATTAGAATCCTTAAAATGGTACCCAATCTCTGGTACGTTCCCGAACACGAACATGCGCTCCCGTAAGAACGAAAATCTGGTTTTCGGTGTCCCGGGGGAGCACCTAGGACATACTGGTCTGTAGTGAACCCGGCGGAGCACTAAGACAATCGGGCTGCGAGGATCCCGTCGAATCACTCGAATCATATCTATATCCATGCTAGACTGGCGTCCCGTCGGACCACGCAATTCTAAATAGATGGTGATCCCGAAGGACACCCATGCAGGTACGACTCTAATAGGCTAAGCTAACAGGTACCCTAACCATAGCATACATATACATAATATCATCATCTAATCATATCAGTCTAACATACAGTCATAACAAATCACGTCATCACATTACCATGCCATCATATAACCACGTCATCAGTCACATCATGCTCTCATTAATTACATGTGGTATACAGTCTAGTCCTTAACATGCATAACTGGAGGTGTATGCAGTTTCATGGTTTTAATCACAGAGCTAGTAGTAGAAATCTCTTACCTGGAGATTTGCTCGACGAGTCCTAACAGCGAGAAAAAAATGTGCTTTCCAACCAGTGGGGCCCTAAATGGTTAGGAACAACGATTAATAACCTAACCTTCAAAGAAAAGAAGTCCAAGAGTCGTTCGAAGCAACTTACCCAAGATCAAGGTTGCATTAATTCCCTTTAAGTCGAGAAATCCCACGCTCCAACTCCAATTGGTCCACCCAACCCTTTTAGAAAAATAATTTAATTTAATCCAAAATTAAATTATTTAAAACAAAAATTACTCTTCGTTGGATATGCCAAAAACCCAACCAACTTACCAAAAACTTACCACTCACACGCGGGGAAAGGACTAAAAACTAGGTGGCTCAAAAGGGCTTGACGGCTCGGCTGGAAGAGTAGGGATCTGCTTGACGGCTCGGCTAGGAAAGCGGGGATCGACTCGGCTTAAAGTATTTTGACTCGCAAACACGATGTGGCGTGGCTTAAGGCATGGAGCAGGCGCGCGGGCGCGGCTGGGAGGCGCGGCTCGGCTAGCGGATGGGCGCGACTCGGCTAGGGCTGGACGTAGGTCGGCTGGCGACTGGGTACGGGGCTTAGGCGCGGCTCGACTTTGCGAATTCAATCGATGGTGCTCGGGTTTTAGTGGCTGGCGCTCGGCTCCAACGGACGGTCACGGCTGGGCGACGGTTGATTTTGAGGCAGAGGGTTATGCGGAACGGATTGGCGGAGCGACGTGGGTTGAATCGGGCGGATGGCTGCACGGGTTGGATCGTGGCGGAGCGATGTGGGTTGAATCGGGTGGATGGCGGCGCGGCTTGGCTGAACTGTTCGGCTGATCGACTGCGACGCCCGACGGCGGTGTCTGACGGAACGCGGCGCTCGACATCTGGCGGAAGGCGGCGGCAGCGGAACTTGCTAGGGTTTCCAAACAAATTTCTTTAGGTTGCTCTCTCCCTTTTTTTTCTTTTCCTAAAAAAAGTTTTACTTTTGGTGCACGGGTCCCAAGGTTCATTTAAACACCCAATAACTCCACCTTCTCTCTCCTCCTCCAAATCTCACCAAATCCCCCCTTTTTCTCTCCTTTTAAAATAATTCTTTCTTTCTTTTCCCTAATTAAATCCTCACCTCTCTCTCCTTAACCACCCAACCTTAATCTTTAACAAATAACTTCACCAATCTATTTTCAAATAAAATAATTAATATCCAATCAAAATTATTAACTCTAAACCTTAATTAATTACCAGGTCAAAATAACCATGTTCTCAAATAAATTCGAAATTTTCCATAATTACACTTAAGACGATAAAATGAAAAAAATCCAATCTGTTGGGGCGTTACAACCTTCCCTCCTTAGAAAACTTTCGTCCTCGAAAGTTTTAATCCTCGAACAGCTCGGGGTACTGGACTCTCATGTCCTCTTCTCTCTCCCACGTGGCCTCTTCAACTCCATGGTTTCGCCAAAGAACTTTGACAAGTGAAATTTTTCGACTATGGAGCTTCTTGACTTCCCTTGCCAAGATCTCGACAGGCTGCTCCTCGTAGCTCAAGTTCTCACTGATTTGCAGTGGCTCGAAGTCCACTACATGTGTCGGGTCTGCGACATACCTTCTCAGCATGGAGACATGGAATACAGCATGCACTGCAAAAAGAGATGGGGGCAACGCCAAGCGATAAGCCACAGGGCCAATTCGCTCTAGTATCTCAAACGGCCCTACGAAGCGTGGACTTAGCTTCCCCTTCTTCTCGAACCTCAGAACACCCTTCATAGGTGCTACCTTCAGAAAGACCATGTCTCCTACCTCAAACTCGAGATCCTTACGTTGTCCATCAGCATAACTCTTCTGTCTACTCTGTGCCATCAACATACGAGCTCGAATCTTCTACATGGCTGCGTTGGTGGTCTGAACTAACTCGGGACCTAGCATCCTCTGCTCACCGACCTCGCCCCAGCAGACAGGAGATCTACAACACTTACCATACAGAGCCTCAAATGATGCCACGTCGATAGTAGCAAGCTGTTATTATAGGCGAACTCCATCAAATGTAAATGGGAGTCCTAACTCCCTAAAAACTCTAACACACAGGCTCTCAGAATGTCCTCCAAAATCTGGTTCAACCTCTCTGTTTGACCATCGGCCTACGAATGAAAAGCTGTGCTGAAGTCTAACCTCGTGCCTAATGCAAGTTGAAGTCCTTTCCAGAACTTCAATGTGAAACGAGCATCTCTGTCTGAAACGATGGATACAGGCACTGCATGCAATCTCACTATCTCCGTCATATATAACTGTCCCCACTTACTGGCAGTGTAAGTGGATTTTCCTGGAACAAAGTGGGCTGACTTCGTGAGTAATGAAGTCCTTTAGGGTCCTGGGCAGTCCTGTAATGAAGTCCAACGACACACTCTCCCATTTCCATCCTGGCACACTCAAAGGTTGCAACAACCCGGCTGGTCGCTGTCTAGGTGCCTTCATATGCTGGCATACCAAACATCTACTGACAAAATCTGCCACTTCTCTCTTCATGTTCATCCACCAATAGACACTCCTTAAGTCCTGGTACATCTTCGTACTTCCAGGGTGCATGGTAAATGGAGAACTGTAAGCCTCAGCCAAAAGCTCTGTCTTTACTGCACTGTCTTTCGGCACACACAAGCGTCCTTCAAACGTAAGGCCATCGTCTGAGGATATGGAGAAGTCCTCACCTTGCCCTGTCTCTACCAAACGACGTTTCTCAACCAAATAAGGATCATTTAACTGAGCGACAATAATCCCCTGTCTCAGGGTCGGCTGTACTGACAACTGAGCCAACTGTGAGGTAACCTCTCCTACTGAGACTGCAATCTCGGCTCTCTCAAAATCTCTGAGTAAGGGGGCTTGCTTGGTGATCAGTGCTGCTGAATGTGCAACCTTCCTACTCAGCGCGTCAGCTACTACTTTTGCCTTACCTGGGTGGTACAGAATCTCACAGTCATAGTCTTTCACTAACTCGAGCCACCTCCTCTACCTCATGTTCAGCTCCTTCTAGGTGAAGAAGTACTTCAGGCTCTTATAGTCAGTGAAAATCTGTATCTTCTCACCGTACAGGTAGTGCCTCCATATCTTCAGTGCAAAGACGACTGCTGCCAACTCTAAATCGTGGGTAGGGTAGTTCTGCTCATGACTCTTCAACTGACGGGAGGCATAAGCAACTACCTTACCTTGCTACATCAGCACACAGCCCAGTCCCTTTATGGAGGCATCACTGTAGATCACAAAACTTCCCGACCCATCGGGCACTGTCAGGACTGGTGCAGTCACTAGCTTCTGTTTAAGCTCTTGGAAGCTACTCTCGCAAGCTGGGCTCCAAACAAACGGAGTTCCCTTCCTGGTCAACTGGGTCAAGGGACTGGCTATACGTGAGAAATCTTCCATGAACCTCCTGTAGTAGCCTGCCAAGCCCAGAAAACTACGAATCTCACTAACTGTAGACGGTCGAGGCCAATTGTTAACCGCTTCGATCTTTGCTGGATCCACAAAGACTCTTTCACTGGACACCACATGTCCAAGGAAAGATACCTTCTTCAGCCAAAACTCACACTTGGAGAACTTGGCGTACAGTCTATTGGCTCGAAGAGTCTCCAAAACTTGGTGCAAATGCTCTTGATGCTCAGCCTCAGTCTTAGAGTAAATCAAGATGTCATCAATGAAAACTATGACAAACGTGTCTAAGAAGTCCTTAAACACCCTGTTCATCAAGTCCATGAATACCGTAGGAGCATTAGTCAACCCAAAAGACATCACAATGAACTCGTAATGTCTGTATCTCGAACGGAAGGCCGTCTTAGGAATGTCACTATCCCTGATCCTCAACTAGTGGTAGCCTGATCGTAGGTCGATCTTAGAAAAGACAGTGGCTCCCTGCAACTGATCGAACAAGTCATCAATCCTGGGCAAGGGGTAGTGGTTCTTGACTGTCACCTTGTTCAACTCTCTGTAGTCAATGCAAAGGCGCATCAACTCATCCTTCTTCTTCACAAACAACACTGGGGCTCCCCAAGGTGACACACTGGGTCGGATGAAACCCTTGTCCAGCAACTCCTGCAGCTGTACCTTCAGCTCCTTTAGCTCGGCTGGAGCCATTCTGTAAGGGGCCCTCGAGATAGGAGCAGTGTCCGGCTCTAACTCGATGGCGAAGTCTATCTCTCTGGGAGGTAGAAGTCCTAGAAGCTCTTCGGGGAAAACATCAGGGTACTCTCTTACCACTGGTTCGAAGGACAAGGAGACTTCCTGTTCTCTGGTATCTACTATGCTTGCCAAGATTCCCCAAGTACCCTGGCTGAGCAGTTTACTCGCCTTCATGGCTGAGATGACCTTGGGTATACATACAATGCCCGCCCCCTAAACTTGAAACTAGGCCCAGATTGAGGGTTAAAGACGACTTCGTTACCAAAACAGTCTATACTTGCATGGTTAGCCGACAGCCAATCCATGCCTAAAATCACATCAAAATCTCGTATATCCAACACTAGCAGGGTCACATCTAACACATGATTTGCTATTTCTACCCGACATGCTTTTATTTTTTCTTTAGACAATAGGACCTCCCCAGATGGAGTAGAAACAGACAAAACATTACCCAAAGGTTCTACCTCTAAACCCACATGCTGAACGAACATCGAGGATATAAACGAATGGGATGACCCAGAGTCAAACAGTACAAAAGCATAATGCCCCAAGATTGGGAGCGTACCTGTCACCACTGTACCAGTTCGCTCGGCCTCCTGACGGGTAGTGGCAAAAACTCTTCCCTGCTGGGAAGCAGAAGGCTGGTGCAGTGTCGTCTCAAAGGGTTTCCGAGGACATGCGTCAGCGGTATGTCCTGGTTCTCCCGGTTGCTGCAAGCTCCTGTCGGTGCCTCTGAAAGACACCTCCTGACCTTAGAGTTCGCTGCGGTACCACGTCAGACTGCGACTCAACCTTCCTCTTCTGTCTCAGGATTGATCCTCTGTCGGCAGCCTTAGATGAATCAGCTCTCTCATGCAGACTCAAATCCAGTGCTATGCGTAGTGCATCCGCATGAGTGGCTGTTCGAAGGGCTCGGACAATGCCCTGAAGGTCTAGTCTGAGACCTCTAACGAATTTCTCAGTCCTGGCAGCCTCATTTCTTACCACATCGGGAGCGAAATGTGATAGCATGTCGAACTCGGCGTCGTACTGCTCCACGGTCATGTCGCCTTGCTCCAAGTTTAGGAACTCTTACAGCTTGGCGTGCTTCACGTTGGCAGAGAAGAACTTAGCGTAGAAGTTCTCCTTGAACTGCTCCCAGGTTATCTTGCTGACGTCGCCCCCCAGCATCCTCTCAACAGTTTCCCACCAGATGGTGCCTCTATCCTCTAGGAAAAAAACTGCACACTGTACCTTCAAGTCTTCTGGGCACTTCATATACTGAAAGATAATCTCTATGGACGTCAACCACATTTGGGCCTTTGTGGGGTTGTCCATGGATCCGTCAAAAGTCTTAGGGTTATACTTTCTAAAGTCTCTCAAGTGTTTGGCCTCAGCCGACAGTTGAACTGGCGCGGGCTGAGCTTCCACCGGGGCTGGAGGAATGACGGTCTGGGCCTGAACAGGGGCGGCCTGGTTCTGCTGGGCAGCGAGGAAAGGCGCTAAAGCGGCTTGCAGCATGTCCTGATAGCGCTGCTCCATTGCGGCGAGATTCGCCTGGGTGACTGGTGCGTTAGGGTCGACCGTCGGTTGCTCCTCCGGCTGGCCACGACCGGCTCCTCTACCTCCCCTACCACCTCCTCGACGTGCACCTCTACGTGGCGACATTCTCCCCAAATTTCACCAGTAAAAACTTTCACCACAAGAACATGACACTCAAATTTCTAGGTTTATTTTATTCAGGTAAGGTTATAATCTTAACATTAACAAGGCTTTGAGACATACCTGGCGAGTGATGAAGGACTGTATAGCCATAGGGTTAAAATAAAACCAAAAAAAAAAAACAAAGACTTACATCGTAAGTCAGTCTACAGAACCTAAAACACTGGGTTCTGATACCAACTGTAACGATCCAACTCCTTATACTGAGTCGAAGTCATTACTAAATGTAAATAATAGGATTTAAGTCATAAAGTTTAGTTAAAATGAATAAAACCTCAGAATTTTATTTATAAAATCAAATTAGGGTACTGTGCAAAATATAAATAAATATTAAAATCCTACTTGGGCCCTATTTACTTTTAAAGAAATGAAATAGTAAATAAGGAAGAAAATAAAACTCAAGTACTACATGTCTAAAACTGGGTGTAAGCGGAAGCAGAAATCCCTATGGCTCGCCATGGTCACTTCTGGTCGCTCGCCAGCATGCCTTTGCCCCTACCTCGACCTCTACCTGAAAAACATGACATGGAGAGAGTGAGTATAAAATACTCAGTAAAGGACCCACTACTAGTCCCACTAGGTGCCTGTTAGCTTCCTATTAGAATCCTGAAAATGGTACCCAATCTCTGGCACGTTCCCGAACACGTGTAACATGCGCTCCCACAGGAACGAAAATCTTATCTTCGGTGTCCCGGGGGAGCACCTAAGACATACTGGTCTGTAGTGAACCTGGGGGAGCACTAAGACAATATGGCTGCGAGGATCCCGTCGAATCACTCGAATCATATCTATATCCATGCTAGACTGGCGTCCTGTCGGACCACGCAATCCTAAATAGGTGGTGATCCCAAAGGACACCCATGCAGGTACGACTCTAATAGGCTAAGTTAACAGGTACCCTAACCATAGCATACATATACATAACATCATCATGTAATCATATCAGTCTAATCATCATCTCACATCTCCTCTCTAAATCCAACATATAGTCATAACAAATCACGTCATCACATTACCATGCCATCATATAACCACGTCATCAGTCACATCATGCTCTCATTAATTACATGTGGTATACAGTCTAGTCCTTAACATGCATAACTGGAGGTGATGCGGTCTCATGGTTCTAATCACAGAGCTAGTAGTAGAAATCTCTTACCTGGAGATTTGCTCGACGAGTCTTAACAACGAGAAAAAAATGTGCTAATGGTTAGGAACAATAATTAATAACCTAACCTTCAAGGAAAAGAAGTCCAAGAGTCGTTCGAAGCAACTTACCCAAGATCAAGGTTGCACTAATTCCCTTTAAGTTGAGAAATCCCACACTCCAACTCCAATTGGTCCACCCGGCCCTTTTAGAAAAATAATTTAATTTAATCCAAAATTAAATTATTTAAAACCAAAATTACTTTTCGTTGGATATGCCAAAAACCCAACCAACTTACCAAAAACTTACCACTGACACGCGGGGAAATGACCAAAAATTAGGTGGCTTAAAAAGGCTTGGCGGCTCGGCTAGAAGAGCAGGGATCGGCTTGGCGGCTCGACTGGGAAAGCGGAGATCGGCTCGGCTTGAAGTATTTTGGCTTGCGAACATGGCGCAGAGCGGCTTAAGGCATAGAGTAGACGCGCGGGCGCGGCTGGGAGGCGCGGCTCGGCTAGCGGATGGGCGCGGCTCGGCTAGGGCTGGATGCAGGTCGGCTGGCGACTAGGCACGGGACGGCTGGCGACAGGGCGCGGGGCGGCTGGCGACTGGGTGCGTGGCTTAGGCACGGCTCGACTTTGCGACTTCAATCGATGGCGCTCGGTTTCAGTGGCCGACGCTCGACTCCAACGAACGGTCGCGACTGGGCGATGACTGATTTCGAGGCGAAGGGGTACGCGAAACAAATCGACGAAGCGACACAGGTTGAATCGGGCGGATGGCTGTGTGGGTTGGATCGGGGTGGAGCGACACGGGTTGAATTGGACGGATGGCGGCGCGGCTTGGCTGAACTGTTCGGCTGATCGGCAGTGACGCCCGACGGCGGTGTCTAGCGGAACGCGGCGCTCGGCGTCTGGCAGAAGGCGGCGGCGGCGGGACTTGCTAGGGTTTCCAAACAAATTTCTTTAGGTTTCTCTCTCCCCTTTTTTTCTTTTCCTAAAAAAAGTTTTACTTTTGGTGCACGGGTCCCAAGGTTCATTTAAACACCCAATAACTCCACCTTCTCTCTCCTCCTCCAAATCTCACCAAACCCCCTCTTTTTCTCTCCTTTTAAAATAATTCTTTCTTTCTTTTCCCTAATTAAATCCTCACCTCTCTCTCCTTAACCACCCAACCTTAATCTTTAACAAATAACTTCACCAATCTATTTCCATATAAAATAATTAATATCCAATCAAAATTATTAACTCTAAACCTTAATTAATTACCAGGTCAAAATAACCAAGTTCTCAAATAAATTCGAAATTTTCCATAATTACACTTTCCAAAATTCAATCTGTTGGGGCGTTACATGTATCATAACATAACATCATAACATGGCATGAGTATTAATCTTAACGTCCTTAATCATGTGATTAATATATCATGCATCAACATAAACATCAACAGTCGTCAATAACTGTTACGACCCAACTTTTCGGTTTAAGCTGAGGTCACTACTTAGTGCAAAGACTCGACCATAAAACACAAAATTCATAACGGACCGGTATGATTCATTAAAACGTTAGAAATATTACAAAAAAACAGTTTCGAGCCCTATTTAAATCACAATCACAAAAGTTTCAAATAAAATACTCAGGTCATCAACTCAAAATCACAAAACCAAATATTCTAACAAAATACATCAGCGGAAGCATAAAGAAAACCAGACGCATCCATATGGCCTTCACGCATCCTTCCTGCCTCTCGTCGGTCTGCCCCTCGCTGTACCCTTACCTGAAAAATTAAAGAAGAGAAAAGGGGTGAGTATAAATATACCCAGTAAGGGACCCACTACTGGGCTCGTTAGGGAACAACAGTTAACTTCCTATTCAGGGGTACCCTACATAACAGTCTAGTGGTTCCGTAGAACGCACATATCAGTCTCGTGATCCCGAAGGATACACCTATCAGTCTAGTGATCCCGAGGGATGCACATATTAGTCTAGTGCTTACGAAGGATGCACATATCAGTCTAGTGCTCCCGAAGGATGCACATATCAGTCTAGTGCTCCCGAAGGATGCACATATCCGTAAGGTACACTACCCCATAGATGAAGCTAACCGTTACCCCTCAGTCCATACTAAACCGTCTACAACAGTCATACCCCAACAACATTCATATTACAATTCCGCCATAGGCTTTGCCAGCCAGATAGTATAGGTTTAAACAACTACATCCTCAGTTGCTATACGCATTTCCAATTCGCACACCATTGTGATAACCCCTAGACCCAGTCAACTAATCAATCAAAATCGGACTCACCGTCCTTCCCCGACCAAACTCCATGATCAATGTCCCGATCGAAGACTACCACGTACCTAACCGTAAAACTTTAAGGTCCATCGACATACAATTCCAATCTACAACGTAGCCCATTAACATAACCACACTATACCGAACATCCAGCATCGGGGTCTATCCGTAAACAACTCCTTACACCCGATAGCACACAAGCTACAACTAGCGGTCGCATTACCTTTACATCAGACAAGGGTATAGCAACAATACTTAAAAGTCAAACACACATACATTTATTCGGTACAGTTACTAACGTGTAATCCCCTGTGGGTTACTACGTTTCCAGCCTCGATCCGAGGTCCAGTAGTAGGAAAACCCTTACCTGATACTCGGTTATGCCCCTCGATCGAGTCCACGATCAACGGATCCACCTAAACGAAAACACGAAGGTTTTAATCGATGATACTAGTGGAAGTCATTTTAAATGGTCCTAAGCAACATCCGTTGACTTACCCAAGGAAAGGAAAGCTATCTCCAAACAAGCCTGCCGCGGAACCCGAGAACTTAAACGTCAACTCCTTAATACCTTCAAGGGATGAAAGGTAGGATCAAATCTTATTCCAATATTCAAATTCGAATCGGATGTAGCAACATTAGGAAATTCATCAAAATCAATCCTTACCGAAGACTCACCGTGACCTGAAGTGGAGGAAGGAAGGCTTAGGTGGCTTGGTGAACAGGGAGCTCGGCCTGGCTTGGAGGTGTTCGGCTCGGCTCGGCTCGGCTTGGATCAGTTCATGGCTCGGCTTACGGCTCGGCTCGGTCCTCGGCTCAGCTCGGCTTGGGGCTCGGCTCGGTCTTCGGCTTGACTCGACTCGCGGCTCGGTTCGGCTTGGGGCTCGGCTCGGCTTGGGGCTCGGCTCGGCTTGGGGCTCGGCTCGGGCAAGGATGGCGGCTCGGCTAGCTCGGCTCCACACAGCCGGCTTGGAGCCGATTTAATTTCCACACCACCAGGTGGCGAAACACACGGCGGCGATGGCAGAAATGGCTTGCCCGGCTACTTACGTCGATGCTAGAAATACGACGGCCGATGCTGTACAACCGAGGCAGAGACGACCGATGGCTGGCCGTGCACGCGGAACCCAGAAAAAGACGGTCGGAGACGGCTGCAGTTGGGTGGCTTTCCGTCGGTGGTGTGCGGCCGGTTAGATGAAGGAGGGAACGTTCGTGCGGACGATGACGTACGACCGAGCTTGGTGGCGGAGAGGAGGTTGGAGACAGGGGCGGAGGTGGAGACGTGCGCAAACGGAAGGAAAAGAAAAGAAAAATTGGCGGCGACGGCGTGACACGAGGAAGAAGAAGACGAATTTGAAAGAGAGGGGGGGGGGCGCTCCTTAGGGTTTATTTTTTAAAAAAATATTATTATTATATATATATATATATTAAAACAAAATAAATATATAAAAGTAATAATAATAATAATATAAATAATAAAAGAAAATATTAAATAATAAAAATAAAATTAATAATACAATTTTTAATATTAATTAATTAAAATAACATTAATATCACATAATGAATATAATATTCAATAATAAAAAAATAAAGGTTTTAATATTAATTTATAATGATAATAATACATAATGATAATAAGATGAGTAATATTATATTATTATTTCATCATCTACAAAATTTTAAAATCCCGAAAAATTCACATAAATGCTAAAATTTTACCTCGAAATTCGGGGCGTTACAATAACATACTACCAGTCATTGACATAACATCAGTCATCATCATCAATCATCCATAAAATGACAGTCATTATCAATAGCATCAAGTTATGCATTTTAGCTACCATCAATGCATAATCATAATTACATGCGGTCTCTTAAATTCAGTTCGAAGTTCTAGTAAGAGAATCTCTTACCTGGAGATTTTAGCCAAACAAAGTATTCCTTAGCTGACAGTAAAAAAAATCTCCAATTAACTTGATCCTAATCATAAAAGGAAAATTCAATATCTTAATTAATAAAATTAGCAGTTGGCTAACATCCAAAAATTCTCCCAAATTAATCAACTTCTCAAACAAAAGGGGTTTAAACCAATTCAACCTTGATTGGGAAAAATCCAAGATTAATTCTAAAAAAAATTAGCTAATTGAACCTTCAAAGAAACCCCAAATAAATTCAAAATTAAATTAACAAAGTATTAATTTAATTTCATTGGCTTACCAAGGTTACTCAGATGGAGGTTGAAAAATCCTCTTATCCTTGATGGGAAAATTCATCACTTTAAATCTTCAAGCTTTGCCAAAGGGACCAATCATAACCAAAACTGATGAGGCCGCAGCGGCAGAGTGTTATCTTAGTGAAGAAGATGAAGAATCTTTTTCTTTTTCTTTTTCTTTTTCTTTTCAACTTAAGCATTCCAATGCTATTTATAGATCCAAATAATAACAATAATATTTATTATTATTATTATTTCCTTTTCCTTTTAGGAGATATATATATAATACCAAAATATACAAATATCTTTATTCTCATTATCTTTCCTCAGTAAATGCCTTAAATGCACAAAATTTTAGGCATTTATAACCATTAATAATAATAATAATACTTCTTTATTATTATTATTTTTCTCTCACCAAAATCTACGATAAACATATATATTTATTTAAACCATTATTCTCTCTTTTAAATAAATATATATCTTTTTCGTCTGATCAAATCAACCATCTCTCTTCTCATGGATTATCTTCTTTTCCAAACAAATATAATTATATTTCATAAATAATTAACTACACTTTTCCAAATTATTAATTAAATATATATCCATATATATATATACTCAATTAAATCCAATTCCACCAAAACCAACTTTTCCCTCCAAAAACTCAAATTAACTTAAATCTTCAATTTCTTTAATCAATCAAATCTTTTGCAATAAATCACTTATAACTTCCAACATGAATTATCTTAACCCAACCATAACAACTCCATTCCATAATCAAGATTTATCTTTCTGCAGAATAATTAATTATCTTCTACAATAATTAATTATTATTTAACTTTCTCCAAAATAATTAATTATCTTCCACAATAATTAATTATCATTTATCTTTCTCCAAAATAATTAATTATCTTCCACAATAATTAATTATTATTTATCTTTCTCTGAAATAATTAATTATCTTCCACAATAATTAATTATTATTTATCTTTCTCCAAAATGATTAATTATCTTCCATGATAATTAATAATCATTTATCTTTTTATAAATAATTATATTTTTCCAAAATATACTTATCTTCCTTTTTCTCCCTTAAGAAATATCATTTCTCCAAAATACAATTATCTTTTCCTTAAATAATTATACTTCAACAAATATAATTATCTTTTCCTTTAACATAATAATTATATATATATTTCCACATATAGATATAATTATCAAATCTCCAACAAACTTTCTACTCTACAATTTAATTAAATAATATCCATAATTATTTAATTAATTTCAACTTCAACAACACTAAAAATCCACAACTTTACTTAGTTCTGTTAACTTACTATTTAATCAAAAACCCACAAACACCACATGTCAAAACCTCTAATTAATTAAATATTCATCCAACAATTATTTAATTAATTTCAATTCTCACATAAATCAAATAATTCTCATTAAATGAATTCAAAATAACGCCCAATAAATTATCTTAATTTTTTGGACGTTACAATGTCGGCGAACACTTTGTTAGTAGTAACCCTTCGCCGATGCTGAGTCATTAGCGCATCGAGAGAGCCTCTTATGATGCTTTTCTTGTGACGTTCTTGTCGACGTTTACTTTTTTGTCGACGTAGCTTCTCCTGATGCATTTCTAGCTTCTGCCGATGCATCTCTGCATCAGCATACCCCTTTCTTCTTGTAGTGAGTTGAGCTTAACTTTTTAGGAAATGAACTTTACTTATAAAGCTTCAAGTAAGATCCTATCCAATATGCTGCTTATGTATGTCGTCTGTCAGTCTGCATGTAACTCATTACTTAAGACTTATCTTTATATTTCTTCTCATTCCCCAATAACTAATTATTTCTAGTTCCTATGAAGCAAATTGCTTTGATACCACATACCTCGTTTCGAGAGATTATGTGAAGTCAACTGATACTGTCTTTTACCTCAACGATACCTGTTGGCCCTAAACCTTTAATCCTTAATTAAAAACTCAGTGAAAGCATAAAACTTATCTTTTTAGAGAAAGAAAAATCTAAGGTACATCTTATTTTCAAGCTTTTATAAAACAAGGTACTTACCAAGGTTTTGACAAAAATTAAAACGTCTAATACAAGCAGTTTCCTTTACCCCTAACAATGTTACTTACGTATAACAACTTTATAAAATTCTCCTAACAAATTGGTCGGCATGGCAGTGGTAAGCTCAACTCAAGTAAACACAATCCTTACCTGGAAAGTACAGAACATTTGAAATAATGAGCTAAAAATGCCTAGTGAATGATGTTTTCAAAAACATCATTTTCAAATAGTTATGCTCAATGCTTAGCTTTAAACGTAAAAATCATTATAAACATAACATAGTAAAGATTCAGAAACTATTCATAAGTTCCTCAAACATTCATAAATACTTTAAGCTATAGCATACTAGTTTCCTACTATACACTAATAATTTAACATAGATCAGGCTAAACTAAACCTTCCATGGATAGGCACTAAGACCTTCATTGATGTAATCGACCTAGGCCCCTCTATAAAACCTTCACATCAATAATTAGGGATCATATGTGCACATTCAGAGGCAATTTGTGTAGTATTGACATAGCTTCATGAAAACATTTAAATGCAAGTTGCTTGAAAAGCTTGAAATTCGCCTCGAAAATCATAAGTATTTAAATAAATCATTCAAATGAAAATTATTCACAAATTGTGGCTTGTGTTCCTTGAAATCATAAACTTTGAAATATCTTTTAGAAACCATTTAATGCAAGTTACTCACAAGCTATTGCTTGTGCAACTTGATATGTTTGATAAACACATTTAAAATAAGTTTTACTAACAAACTTGAGGATTTCCTCTTTGACTTGAGAAAATTCACCAAACTTTACTTGTCCTGAAAATAGGGTATTTATACTCTATGTAGTCCCTAATATTCAAAAAGTACCTAAACTCTAAGCAAAACTTGCTAAAATACTAAAAAATGCCCAAAAATTTCATATGGGCTGAGCTGGTGCACAGGTTAGGCGGTAGGCCTGGCACACTTGTAAGGGCCCTGGGCCGTATGCTAATCTCGTGTGCGCATGGGCATGCTGTATGCATTGCTTGTCATACGCATGGCATTTCCTTCGGCGCCCCAACATCCTTTGTGCACAGCAACACCCAAGTGTTCGGCCACCTTGTGCATGTTGTTAAATTGGTTATATGTAATATGATATTTTCTTTAACTTATGGCTAAGATATTTTTCTAAAATGACTAAAAAGTATCTAGGTCTTAGTTTTTTAGTTTCCATTTTAGCTTCTATTTTTAAACTCGAGGACATCTCGAAGAAACCTTAACCCGAGATCATATTACATAATGTTTTTGTTCTTTAGCTCGAGACCATCTTGGAGCAACTTTGGCCCAAGATCAATGACATAATTGCTAATATTTTTTAGCTCAATACATCTCGGGGTCACGATGGCCCGAGAACATTTAACCTAAATACTTCTATTTTCAACTCGGGGACTCTCGTGGTAAATTTGGTCTAAGAAGAGTTAATCTCAATTTCAAAATTTTCATAAAAAACGCACTATCTCGGTGACGTACTCAATCGAGAGAGATCGAGAAATTTTCTTTAAAAGGTTTCTTAAAATTTGGGAAGAATCTTAGGTGGATCGTGGTCGAGATTAACCTTGAGAAAAACAAAATTACGAGTTTTCTAAAACCAAAATGGTGCTAGTTGGGTCAATCTGACCCTTAATTGCCAAACCCGGTAACTCGACTTATTATAAATATTTTTTTATTTTCTAACCCAACCCAACCGTTACAGTTTGGGTTGGGCAATCCAAGTAGGTTGGATTTTCGATTTTTTCTAACACCCCTAGAAAACAGTTAACTAAACTCATTGATTTATAATTATAAGAACGTGTCTTTACTTGATTCTCACTCTTGTGCCACTTTTATTGCTTTCTATAATTAAAATTTATCTTATATTGAATTTTCATTAAAGTTGCGTTCTCTACCTAAAATAAGAAGCTTCAAATTGATAAAAGATAACTAAAAATCAATTTCTTGTAGATCCATTCCAATCCACTCTTACTATGTCTTTGGTAATAGTAGTAAGTTGCGGTAATTATAAATTTTTTCTAGCAATCATTTCAATTAACGAAAAAATTGTCATAAAAAATGGCCCCTTGATTTCTTTCAAGACTCAGTAGATTTAATTAATCTTAATTTAAGGTGTACATTAATTTCTTTTGGTTTTGCTTTTTTTTTTCCTCCTTTTTATTTTTATTTTTTTTTTATTTTTTTTTAAATTTTTTCTTGGTTGGAATAACTACGGTGTTTGTCTGTTATGGATTTCAATAATTATTTAATTAAATTAGTGTTGGGTTTTATGTCCTAAAACTCATAGATAGTAAATATTATCCCTTGATTGTTATTAATAAAGTGTTATTATTATAATTTCAACAAGTCTTATCGATTTTATTATTAGTTTTGTCTTAATAACCCAAATCCACTAGAAGAAATCTGACCTAAACCGACATTAAAGGGCTTTAATGTCACTTGGCAACCGACATCTTTGCGAGCATTATTAAAGGCCTTTAATGTCGGTTGGGCTTTAATGTCGGTTTAAAAACGACATTAAAGGCCTCTTTAATGTCGGTTTAAAAACGACATTAAAGGTCTTTAATGTCAGTTTTCAACCGACATCTTCGATAGTGTTATTGAAGTCCTTTAATGTCGGTTTGGCTTTAATGTCGGTTTAAAAACGACATTAAAGGCCTCTTTAATGTCAGTTTTCAACCGACATCTTTGATAGTGTTATTGAAGCCCTTTAATGTCGATTGAACTCTGATGTCCGTTTAAAACCGACATTAAAGCTAGTTTTTGGGTTCATTTTTACAAATTTATTTTTATTTAATTATTGCATTATTGTCCATTTTTTATAGATCGATATTGGGTCCATGTAGATAAATATTTTTTTCACAGCAACAAATCAATGAAATTCATATTATTTTAGAAACTATAATATTTGTCTTTTACATTTGAATACACAAAATAAAATCTTAATATTGTGTTTATATATACATTCTACAAAAATACATGAAAAAAGATCCTAATACAAGAATTAAATAATTAGAAATCCTAAACGCCTTTTCAGTCTTCAATTTTCAACTGTCGCCTTGCCATCTGCACACTCGCTTAGCTTTCAACCCGATATGACTTCAATTATCTACAAACAATATCCAAATAAACCATTTATTTAGAATAGCAAAGCTGTTTGAAGCACTAAAATTGCAGAGAAGGATAAAAAGTGGAAAGCATAACCAACCTTGACTATTAGAAATTATGGAAATTTAGCGCTCAGTACTGCGGTAGATCATATCATCATATATCCTGTAGGTACATTAGTCTCCAAAATAGTCAAGAAACCTCATGATCCTACTAAATTAGTTCTTGAAAGAGCAACCCTTATCTCATAATTAATTATATGAATATCTTTAACTTAAAACGTAAAAAGGGGTAACATGCTTAGAAACTTATCTTTAATTTTCAAACAAAACATCATCACACAACACAAGCTCACATTCATCCATTTTATGCCATGGAATTACAGCCCCCAAAATTAAATTCTTTTTTTGTCCTCAATTAATATTATAAACAATTCCCAAACCCCAACATGCATACTAAATTTTATAATTGCAAAGATGGCCACTTTCAGAAGGTGGTCTCCAATCAATTACCAAGCATAATCACAAACTCCCTTGAGGCACGCACAAGAGTTTAACTGTGGCCATCAACTCTGAAAAATTACAAACATACTAGAGGAAGAAAATTTGGAACTAAAAAACTCTAATTACATTAGTTTAAACAATTATGCTTGCTTGTTCTAAAACTAAAAACAGAGTTTGCTAAACTTACATTGGTGCGTAGCTCAAAACTCTTACTATCTTTCGATTGAGATCACGAACACTTTATGGACAACTATTAGAGTCTTTCCTACTATTCACTTGTGGGATCTTAATTTGTTATGAATTAAAGAGAATTTGGAGTATTTTGAGATTTTTAGTTTCAAAGAGTTTTCCGTGAGAAAATTCCAACATAAACTACTAGATTAACTTCCATACTAAACCCCATCTTCTTCTATTAATCGGCCCCTTCACTCTATGCTTCACTCTAGTGTTATTAAAGGTCTTCCCCTTTCCTACCATTGCATTTCTTAACAAAAATATCGACACAATATACACAATCAACAACCAACAATGCATTTGAAGCATCATTTAATCTTTAGAATTACAGAAACAACTTTACTAGAATCTTCATATCCTAACAGCCTACCAAAGATCCATGCATCATAAGACAAAGTTAATTCAAATTTGACAAAAATAACGCAGAAAGAACAGACAAATCCCTCTTTGCTTTTTGGATGCTTTGAATCAATAATTGTTCAAACCATCCAAGAAAGGTTTAAATCTGAACTTAATTCAAGATTTGAAGGGACCAATAAAATAAATAGTCATCTGAATTTCTTATAATCTTATTTACAGTAGTATTATAATGTGTATTGCTTACTGAAAGTTCAACAACACATTACAAGTTCATCATTGGAAAATTTAAACGATTGAGTGCAACCCAGAACTTAAAATCAACATGAAAACACACAAATTTTGGAAATTAGTTTCTTCGGTCAAATTTAACTAGCAATCTGGATGAGACCCAACCAATAATTAACAACAGAATCCTTCAAACTCGAAGGACAGCAATGCAAATCAGAATCAGAGATCCCTTTCAATTAAACTCGCAACTTCAACCTACCAAACTTGCAGTAATGTCATAGCCCACATAAAAAAGAAACAAATGAAAAGGAGGAAAGTGAAAGAAAAATGGTACCTCAGAGACGAGAGTGTTGTAAGAAGCCTGAGTGGTAGAGAATGAAGAAAAGAGAAGAGCAGGGTTGTTCCTTTGAACTAATTTGAAGTTGGGTTTGCCTGGCAACGGTGAAAAAGAGTAACGAACACAATAAAGGCCATGGAAGACGCATAACAACTTACGGGTCTTATACTTCAGCTTCATCTTTCAGAATCAGAACGAACCATTGTCGTGTATCACGGATGTGAGGAAATGGAGGTTCATGTGGACAAAATCTGAGTCCACCCATCTTCCTCCACAAAATATTCATCTTCTTTTCTAATATTTTTAATTTTTCAAAAAGGAAAAAAAATACATAAATAAAAGTAAATCAGTATATAAAAAAAGAAACAATTCATCATACCAACTTAGTACTCCTTAGTTTCTCAATTATCCCTTCAAGATAACTAATGGCAGCTTCTTTCTTCGTATATTGACGATGAAATTATGATATAGTTGAATCAATACAGGCTATACGTATCTATTAACATAAGGAGAAATGATTTCTGAGTTGAAAGAGAGAAAGAGGAATATACCCGAAAGATAAAGAAGGAATTGGTGGTGTCATTCCAAAAATGGGCCGTTTATTATGAACCAAGTTTGGAACATCGCACTGTCCACGTTCAACCAAAGCCTTCTCATTTTCCTTTACCTAAAATTTTCAAATTATATGAACATATTACATTCTTAGAGGCTATTCAACAATATTAAATTACTTTAATTAATTTATATACGGCACTGAAAATATATAGGACATAATTAATTTTATACCTTATTTGCTAGCTGCCTGTTCTCTTGCAATGCCTTTTCCTACAACCATTTTATGAACCAAATTTTACACCATGGAAAATAAAAAATTATAGTCTTGTATGCATAATTAATGATGCCAAAACATTAATTACTCTAAAACTAAGTTATTCACCTTTTTGTGCAATATTGAAATAGATTCTTGCATTAGTTGGTTCTGCATCTGTAAAGCTTTCTTAGCTTTTTCTAAAGCATCAAGAGAGAGATTTCCACTTTTCCCAGCAGTTGAGGATGTCCTATCTGTACTAGATTTTCCATGAACCTCATGAGATCTAGTAATACTAACTCCCTTATTTTCATTTGTGGTAGAAATTGAAGATACAATTTTGGTGACTTAATTAGCATAACATAATCAAAAAAAAATTCTTGAGCTTATACACATCTATGAACAGCACCATATTAAAACAAGACTTGTGAATATAATTTGTCCACAACTTAAAAAATTCAAGATCCCATGAATAGTACACATCCTAGCACCGACAATTCTTAGGCTTCATAACGTTTACAGAGATATGAGTCTACTCACATGAAAATTACCTCTCAAAAAGAAAATTTCAAGCCTAGAGGTCACACAATGACATTCACATAAATTTATGTATGTATACATATTATAAGAGATACCACTTTATTGAAGGAACAAAAAACAAATAAGGACACCCTAATGGACCTACACAATCACATTATATATATATATGTATGTATATATACACACATATATACATACAAATATCCTGTCAATTCAAGAAGATAAGGATTAATTATATCCTGCCAGAAAGGGAGGAAAGAAAGAAATGCCAAGCGAGGACATTAATTACAAGGGATGTTAGAGCGGGTCCAGCCCAAGTAGTGACCTAAGCCTAAGGGGGAGAAACAACAGAAAGTAGCAAAGAAGTGTGAAGTCATTCGTCAGCAAGGAAATTCCGAAGAGTACGGTAATTCTAGAAGTCTCCTCAAATGTACGGTTCCATTTTTCATAAACAAGAAACGCTTTCCCCACCATTGATGATTGAAAACAAAGTGATACTAGGATGAATTGCCAAATGAAATGTATAATAGTAAAACACAATGCCAATTATATATGGCAGAACTTGATTGCTAGAGCCGATTTGATAAACATTCGGTTTTCTGAGATTGTATTTTTCTCACAAATTCTTAATCAAGATTTTCATCGTCTCGAGAAAACATTTGAATTCTCAATCAAATTCTAAAAAACAACAATTTTCTAGTTCTCAAAACTTGGTTTATATATTAAAATTTAGACAACGTAGAAATAAACTAACAAGGGGAAATAGTGTTTATCACGAAATGGTCGAAAAATAGGTTCTAGTGAACGCTAGTGAACAATTATCGGTCCTACAAAATGATGCCAATGTTGTATGAAGAAATTATATTGGTGTAATTCATTACAATAAAACACAGCATATGCAAAATGAAACTTACATTCCCCAGTGACCTTTTTTCATCAGTGGTGCCTCCAAACTGAACTTTCCCATCCCCCACGTCTCCTTTGGACTTGTATTCAATCACTTTCGCATGCTTCTCATCAACATTTCCACCATGATCTTCTTCCTTCACTCAATCCTCAAACCGCTTCCGGTCCCTCCTTGCCCTACCACCCAAGTTTGCTCCATCGTTTTTTTTCACCGTCAGCAAATCTCCTCCGCTCCTTTTTCTCGTCCATCTCAGCTCCATTCACTTCATTTTACTTTGTCAAAACTGAGAAATCTCTCAAGTTCAAACTTCAGTTTACTGCCCATTCTTCTACTTTGTACCTGGGAAACCCCCTTAATCACCTATATACTAGAATAGTAGCAAGTCTTAGATGAAGAATATAAATATTAACCAAAACCTTTCAGTTCAATAACAAAAGAAATAAATAATACAATGATACAATATGTTTCCTATGTTAAAACCAACATTCCTTAGGAGTTTGCATCTTTCAAACAACCTACATTCTCAAAAAGAATACTCAAAAACCAAACAAAACGCTCACTCAATACATAAGAAAAAGAGACTTTTACGAGACATTTCATCAAATATCTTAAGAGCATAAACTAATAACTCAAGAATGCATCTTCCTCATCTTTTCACATAGCACAAGGTGAAATTAAATTCCACTAGCAACAAAAAAGACATTTTGAAATCTGTCAGACTGCCTTGCAACCATCCTAGCAGAATATACCTACCAATAACGATCCTATACAAGTGCAAACTATGGGTCTATGAACCATTAATCACATTCTCAATCACACTCTTAAGAATGAGTAGTCTGTTGCATATCAAAACAAAGTGAAAAAAAAAAAAGATACATCTCTTTAGGTTTAATAAGAAAAGCACATGTGATGTTGGAAGTGCATCATTTGGCTTATGTGTGTTCCCAATTTTTTTTTATTTAAAGTGCATCACTCTGGACCGATGGATCGCTAAATCTTCGGCCAATTAAATGCTTAGCATCTGATAATAAACAAAAGAAGCTTATCAATCAAAACTATAAGAATAAATAATGATTATATTGAACCCTTATTTCACAGTAACATGTTCCACAATAATGAATGAGCCACAACTATCACCAACGATCCTGATATAACCTATCTTCACGAGTGGAATGAGAAATGAATCCATCATATATCAAGAGAAAGAGACACTGCATACATCATTATTGGCATGAGAACAGTATTTAAGATATGAACATCACCTTTGAAGAACCGTGTTGGAATGTATTCCCCGAGGTTGATAATCTATAACTCCTTTAGAAAGTAGAAAAACTGCAACAAACCAGAACTCCATAGAACCAGAACTCAAATCGCAAAAAAAAAAAAAAAAGAGAGAGAAAAAAAGAAAAAAAAACTTACCAAAAACGATGTTAATCAGGCTCATGGCGACCTGATTCTTAGCTACATCACCGATCAAGCGCTCAGAGTAGGTGAAATTAACATACGACGGCGTCGTCCTGTTGCCCTGATCGTTGGCAATGATCTTAACTCGATCATGCTGCCACACACCGACGCAAGAGTACGTGGTTCCAAGATCGATTCCGATCGCTGAACCTTCTCCTTTATCGGCCATAGTAAATCTTCAAATCGTCGATGGAAAAATGAATCATCCAAGAAAATTTGATTGGTGGCTGCAGAATTTAGGGTTAGAAGATTTCAAAGTTATAAGAAGGAAGAAGAGAGGAGGAGAATTTATATAGAAACTTTTAAGGAAAAAGAAAAGGTAAAGTAAGAGAGAGAAAACTTGATTTTTTACCAAATTAAAAAAATAAAAAAAAATTACAAAGGGGCTTTAATGTCGATTTTCAAAAGGTGGTCCTTTAATGTCGGTTTTAAACCGACATTAAAGCTCCTTCTTTAATGTCGGTTTAGCTTTAATGTCGGTTTAAAACCGACATTAAACGTCCGCCTTTTGAAAATCGACATTAAAGCCCATTTTTCATTTTTTCCACCCGACATTAAAAGCAAGATTTGTTGTAGTGATCCAATAAATTAACATCCAAAGTTGTTTAATGAGTCTTGAACAGTATATAGAGACATATAGGGATCAATGTTCGAGATTAGCTTAAAGGGTTTATAGTATAAGGATAAGGATGGGTACCTTATCTTGATAACACTACGGATACGACTCACTTTGTATTTGATACAAATGCAATGATTTAACGCGTTCGTGTAGGCACTACAAGAAATTCATTATTCAATGACAAAGTTTTAGTGACGCAAGTAATTTTTGTCAATAAAGGTTTGTTTTCAGTAACGCAAAAAAAAGTGTCAATAAAAGATTATTATTAGCAATAAATTTTTAATCTGCGTCACTAAAAGAATTAGTAACATAGCAAATAATGTCACTAAAAGTTAACTAGTTTTAGCAACAAATAAGAATGTTGCTAAAACTTTACCAAAATTTCCCCTCATTTTTTAATTTTCCTAAACTTTTTCATTTAATAATTTTTATTAAATATATTTTTTATTTTTCTAAACCTCTTTCCCTCCCTCTCCACAAAAAAAATCTCAAAATCCCAAAACCCCAAACCTCAATCCTCTTTATCTCCACTGCCCGACCACCTTTCAGCCTACGGAAACCCATGGAAGGGGGCGTTTTGCCACACACAGAGGTAACGTTTCGGCGACCACCACATAGAAATGGCTATAGAAGGAAGCTATGAAATGCCTCAATGAAGCATTTAGTTGATTTTTAATTGATTTTTATTTGTTTGATTTAGGAAATCAAGGCCAAGGGAGATTTCATAACTATGAGAGGAAGCTTTGAGAAAAAGAGAATGAAAAATGAATTGTGAGATTTTAAACTTTGATGATGTGTAGGGCCTTTAAGAATTTTCTAGAGTTTAGTTTCTACGGTCATACGTGTTTAGTATTAGGTTTTGTTACTTTGATAAATGTTGTGGTTGTTTCATAAGTTTCTTTTGATAATTAAAGATTGAGAAAAGGAGTTTAGTTGTTACGGTCATACATGTTCTAGAGTTTCTTTCATAAGTTGTGTTGTTTGCATTTAATTGTTGTAAGGTCTTTTGGTTTATGTCTATGCATTTGCCAAGTGAATTTGGGTTCTTTTGATCTCTTCTATTGATCTTTTGTTTATGATTTCTATTGAGTTGTATAGGTAATTGCATTCTATCTTATGAGGGTATATTTTCTTTGTCTTTTTTATTTGTTTTACTTTTGAATGGGGCAAGCTTCATTGTCATTGTATTCTTTATTTCCTTGTAATCTTCAAATTATAAGTTTCACTGTCATTATATTCTTTATTTTGGTACCTCCTCATTGTGTGTATTGCATATGCTTATCTTTTTTAGTTTGGTGTGAGAGTTTTGAATATGATTTATATGACTTTATGTTTATGGCTTTATGCTTATCTTACGAAGACTAGCAACTCAGGAAGATACCTCTAACATAGAAAGAAGTTCAGAATAATCTAACAGTAGTTAACATGTAATATTTATTTGAAATTCTTTTTACAACTCTAGTTTGTTGTAGTTATTGGTAAAATAGAAGAGGCAATTAGTTGATTCTGGTTTTGATATCTAGAATAATTCCTTTGTGCTAATCCCCATTATGGCTTCTTTATTTATTGACATTAATATTAATAAACTATGGATACTTTCTGCCTAACTTTAGTTTATACTATGAAAGAGTTTTTATACTACTTCTTGGTTTTTTCAATTTGATCTTAGTAACTTTGTTTTTTAGGAACAAGCGACCAGAGTTCATTACATGATTGGTTGAAATAAAAAAGAGTAAATTGACGTTGGTAAGCTGTGACATTATCTTGTTGTTTTGTTGCAAGTACAAAGTGTGTGGAATAGTTTTATGCAATACTTGAATTTTCCTCATTTTTAACACATTTCATGCTTTCATTACGATGGAGCTAACTTCAATGTTTCATCTCTTCAGTGTATGGGTTTGAATTAATTAGAGCCAAGTTAGTTTTTCATGGTACTTCACCGTCTAGGAATAGAAAAAGAAAAAGAGACTTCGAGTTTCTATTTTGTTTCGATTTCAAGGACATGATTCTTTTTTTTCTCTTTTGTAGATTTTAAAGAGTTGAAGATACTAATCAGTGAGACTTTGAGTTTGGAGTTATCGAGAGTTCTTTTAACTAAGGTATGCAACAAGACTTCTTCATTGATTAATTATGATTTAATGGATCTGCTAGTTATTTAGTATGCTACAAGATGAATATTTATCTGTTCTAAGTTTGCTCCAATTGATTACTTATTTTTAACTTGACATTGTTATATTTTTGTTTAGGTTATGTGGAATCCAAGTTTGTATTTAAAGCCAAGCTCATACAAGGTCATTGAGTTTCAAGCTTCTTTAATTAAGTTTGTGTTTCTTGAACTAGAATTGTAATGATCAACTATATGTATGTTCAAGGATATATATGCAATTTGTTAGTTCTTTGATTGAAAGTTTGGCTTGATTCAAGAAACTTAAATAGTTCAATTGACGGAAAACTTAAATTCTTGCTTATGTGTTGTTTAAGTTGATCATGTTGTATATCATTGTTGGACTGCAAAACATATGCAATATAATTATATTTGATTTTATAACAAGTTTATATAATAAATTAGATATTATTTTTATATAATAAACTACTTCTAAAAAGCATTGGTGTAAAAAAAAACTATAGGAATTTTTAGTGGCACACTTCAATGTCACAAAAGATATTTGTAACAGTCTCAACTGTTTCAGCAACAATATTATTTGTCACTAAGATATCACCTTTAGTGGCCAGTGCAATATGCAACTATAAAAAATAAATAGTGACATAATATATGTTAATAAAAGTAATTAAGCTTTTAGTAACACGAAAACATCACTAAAAGTATACCTTTTGCGGCGCTAATATTACGTCGTTAAAACTAATAGCAACACGGATTCAATAAAACTCCTAGCGACAATGGCTCTACATCACTAATACCTGTAGCGACGTGTTTTTGCGTTTTAGTGCGTTTTTGGTGTGCCACTAAAAACATAACTTCTTGTAGTGAGGTGACATGCGAGTAAATTATCTATGCAATGAGTTTGCATAAGACCAGACCGCAAATAGTAACCACTGATGTAACTCCATTAACTAGTTAGGTTTTTATTTCATTAGGATGACCTAAGTAACTTAGTCTTAATCCTGAGTGTATTATGAATGAGTTCGCAAGGGATTGCCCTATGATTTTTACGGGTGAGAGTGGCCAGATTGTCGACTCAATATGCTTATCATTTTGAGAACAAGACCGTGAGGGGAGCTGGGAACAAAATCACACAAGATGGAGTTCACTCATTCCCAACTTTAAGGTAAGTAGATAAGTGTTCCCTTAAATGGTGTCTCTGGAACTTGAACAAAGGTCATTACCCTCTTTATGGCACGAGAGAGGTTTTTGTCTAGGGGTTGGACCATAAACAGATTGTTCATTAGAGGAGCATTGGTATTTAAGAACTAGAAGTAACCCAGGGGTAAAACAGTAATTTAATCCAACTGGTGTTACGAACAACTAAAAAATAGGTAAATGTGATTTACTTGTCTTAGAAACATGTTTAATGAAAGATGACGAAAATGCTTGGATACTTGATTCAGGAGC
The DNA here is from genome assembly GCF_025177605.1 of Cucumis melo. NCBI lineage: Eukaryota > Viridiplantae > Streptophyta > Magnoliopsida > Cucurbitales > Cucurbitaceae > Cucumis > Cucumis melo. The sequence continues at coordinate 19,147,357 of NC_066860.1, read as the reverse complement.
CACTAACTATGTTTGTTCTTCTTTATAGGAAACTAGTTCCTTGAAGCAGCTCGAGGATGGGGAGATGACGCTCAAGGTTGGAACAGAAGATGTCATTTCAGCTCACGCAGTGGAAGATGCTAAGTTGTTTTTCGGAAATATATTCATGTTTTTTGAAAACTTGTACATAGATCCTAAAATCAAGAGGAACTAAATTTTCGTTTCTTGTCTTATTGAACATACGTACTCAATTAATTTTTCTATGAATGAAGCGTTCATTTCTAAGAATGGTGTACATAAGTTTGTTCGACTAAGCTTGAAAACAACTTATATGTATTAAGACCTAATGAAGAAAAAGTAGTTTTAAATTAAGAGATGTTTAAAACTGCTAACACTCAAAATAAAAGGCAAAGAATTTCTCCAAATAACAATACTTATCTTTGGCATTTAAGATTAGGTCACATTAATCTCGATCAGATCAGGAGATTAGTAAAGAATGAACTTCTAAATGAGTTAGAAGACGATTCATTACCTCCATGTGAATCTTGTCTTAAAGGAAAGATGACTAAAAGACCTTTTACTAGAAAAAGTTATAGAGCCAAAGATCCTCTAGAACTTATACATTCAAACCTCTACGATCCAATGAATATAAAAGCTAGAGGAGGTTTTGAATACTTCATCTCTTTTATAAATGATTATTCAAGGTATGGTTATTTATACTTAATGAAGTATAAGTCTAAAACTCTTGAAAAGTTCAAGGAGTACAAGGCTGAAGTTGAAAATCTATTAAGTAAAAAGATTAAAATACTTCGATCTGATCAAGGTCGAGAGTACATGGATTTGAGATTCCAAGACTATATGATAGAACATGAAATCCAATTCCAACTCTCAGCATCTGGTACACCTCAATAAATTGTGTATCAGAAAGGAGAAATAGAACCTTGTTAGACATAGGTCATTCAATGAAGAGTTATGCTCAATAGCCTAGCTCATTTTGGGGGCATGCAGTAGAGACTGCAGTTCATATCATAAACAACGTTCCCTCGAAGAGTATTTATGAAACACCTTTCGAGTTATGGAGAGTAATTTACGTCACTTTATAATCCGAGGTTGTCCAGCACATGTGTTAGTGACAAATCCCAAGAAGTTAGAACATCGTTCAAGGCTATACCAATTTGTTAGTTACCCTAAAGAAACGATAAGTAGTCTATTCTTTAATCTACAAGAAAATAATGTTTGTATCGACAAACGTTACTTTCTTGGAAGAAGACCACATGAGAGATCATAAATCACGAAGCAAATTAGTATTAAATGAAGCTACTAATGAATCAACAAGGATTGTTGATGAAGTTGGTCCTTCATCAAGAATTGATGAAACCACAAGATTAGGTCACTACCATCCTTCTCAATCGTTGAGAATGCCTTAACGCAGTGGGAGGATTGTATCAATACCTAACCATTACTTGGGTTTAACTGAAACTCAGGTTGTCATACTAGATGATGGTGTTGAGGATCCATTGTCCTATAAACAGGCAATGAATGATGTAGACAAGGACCAATGGGTGAAAGTCATAGACCTTGAAATAGAGTCTATGTACTTCAATTCAGTGTAGGAGCTTATAGATCTACCTGAACAGATGAAACCTATAGGGTGCAAATGGATCTATAAGAAAAAGAGAGATTCAGCTGGGAAGGTACAAACTTCAAAGCTAGGCTTGTAGCAACAGGGTAAACTCAAAGGGAAGGGGTTGACTATGAGGAAACTTTTTTCCATGTTGCTATGTTAAAGTCTATAAAGATTCTCTTGTCCATAGCCTAATTTTATGATTATGAAATATGGCAAATGGGTGTCAAGACTGCTTTTTTGAATGGCAATCTTGAAGAGAATATCTTTATGTCTCAGCCCGAGGGGTTTATAACCCAAAGTCAGGAGCAAAAAAATTGAAAGCTGAATCGATCAATTTATAGGTTGAAACAAGCATCCAGATCAAGGAACATTAGGTTTGATACTACGATCAAATCCTACGGTTTTGACCAAAACGTTGATGAACCTTGTGTATTCAAGAAAATCAACAAAGGTAAAGTAGCTCTTTGTACTTTATGTGGACGATATCCTCCTCATTGGGAATGATGCAGGATAGGGGTGAGCATCGGGCGGTAAACCGCTCCGAACCGACTACAAGTCGGCACGAAAGTTGGAAAATCGGCCTCGGCCGCCGTTTCTAACAAAACTGACCGGTCCAACCGGCGGTTGGGTCAGTTGGGTTTCTTTTCCTTCTTCTTCCTTTTCTATGTTTCTTGCTTTCTTTGATAAACGATTTTAAAAAATAAGAATGGCATTATTATGTTTTATTTCACTTTTTAATTTCAATAGAAAAGTCTATGATATATATTCTATATTGTCTTAAAATCATATAATTGTGATTAAAAAATAAAATCTAGTTCTATTAATTTCAATGCTTAGTTCATAGTTATTACACAAATTAATAAAATAAACAACATAAAAATAAGAATCTAAACATACTACCAAAATGAAATTAGAAACATCCAAGTTCAATTCACTTCACCACATTACTTTTAAGAGTCACAAATACAACCAAAGTATAAAACAGAAACACTATGATAGTCTAGTCAATAGAAATATTACAAGTCTTGGATCAGAATTAGTTAGTAATCGCTTAATTGGTAATTGACAACTTATCAAAATCTGGAAAGTCTTCAAGCTCTTTTTCATTCTCCATAACCACTCGGAATCCTACATAATCAATATGAAGAATTTATTAAATAATTTAAGATTTTACTGAAGTTACACATTACAACTACAAAAGATATCATGTAAAGATTTGAAAATACCTTCTTCAATTTTTGAAGCCTCTTCCAATTCATGTTGAATTTAATGATGTATTGGATCAGAATTTAGCCAATTTTGAGTACATATGAGAGCCTCCACTGTTTTAAGAGCCAATAAGCAGCGTGATGAGTCAAAAACACGTCCTCCAGTACTAAAAGCTGACTCAGACGCTACAGTAGAAACTGGAATAGCCAAAATATCTCTAGCCATATGACCAAGAACCTCAAATCGATCAATGTTCATCTTCCACTACTGTAGTATGTCAAAATCACCTTCAGTCCTAACATTGGCTTCCAACAAATAGATATCAATCTTCGATGACCCCTGTTCGGAAGGTGTAGTAGCATCATCTACAAATTCCTCAACAATCGTGTTGTAGACAAAATCTTCACCCACATTTTCATTTGAATCAAAATCAATATTAGCATCCAAGCCTGAAATAGTTTGTGTACTAGTTGTACTAGTACTACTACATCCTTGTCTACTCCCGCTTCAAGTAGTACTATACTCATGAAACAGACGTCTACAACATTGTTCCACTACATTTTCCATGGATTCAGCAACCTCGGGACCAAAAAAAAATTTCAAACAAAAAGATACAAATCTTAATTTCTTTCGAGGATCCAACTCAATAGCAACATACAACAACAAATTATTCTTTTCATTGTTTCCTCAATATTTCTCAAATTTTGCCTTCATGTTATTAGCCATTCCAACTAACAATGCATTTGCACTACCTGCATTCAAACGTATACAATTCTGAAAAACTGTAATCTAATGGAAAACCAAGTTCGAAGTAGTATACAAAGAGCTCAAAATCTTTAATGTGACATCATAAAATACTTTTAAAAACCTTATTAACATCTTAGCATTTGTCCAATCTTCCTTATTCGGTGACATATCATGTTTATACGAGGCATCTTTATCTTCTAACCGATCAAAAGCTTTTTCAAACTTAACAGAAGCTTCAAGCATCATATATGTGGAGTTCCATCTTGTAGGAACATCAAAACACAGATAACTCTTATAAACAATTTTTTCAAGTTCAATGCACTTTTTAAATTTCAAAAAACGACCAGGAGAAGACCTTATAAATCGCACGACATATTGAATTCTATCAATACAATCATTATGTTCCTTAAAAGCATCAATTACTATAAGATTCAATATATGGACACAACAACGAACATGCAGAAATTTCCCATCAAACAATAATCCTTTATTGAATCTCTTTAAAAGATAAGCAACAGCAATGTCATTCGAACTTGCATTATCAACCGTCAAAGTCATTACCCTCTCAATGCCCCAATCCTTCAAATTCTTTTCAATGGTTTTACCGATAGTATCACCTTTATGATTCTCAATTGGACTAAAACTAAGTATTCTCTTATGTAATTTCCAATCAGAATCAATGAAATGGGCAGTTAGGACCATGTAATTAATATTTTGTGTTGATGTCCAACAATTAGTGGTGAAAGAAACTCTATACTTATTTTTTACAAACATGTCTCTCAAACGATTCTTCTCATTAACATACAACTTAAGCACATCTCTAGCCACAGTAAATCGAGATGGAACAACAAATCTAGTATGATTTCCACATGTTAATATATCCACAAACTTCTTAAACCCCTTACCGTCCACAAACTTAAAGGACAATTCATCAACTATTATCATCTCAACCAAAGCTTTCTGACAACCCTCTAAACTAAATGACTCACATACATGTTGTGAAGAATTATCTCCAACTTTGTCTTTAGGTTTAAAAGCTAATGTCATTTGAGTTTGGTCTCTCTTTTTTTGGGTAAGGGTACTTTTTGCAATTTTCTAAATGATGCTTCATAGTTCCAGTACCATTATGTTTAGAATAACATGCATAAACAACTCCACAATATTTACATTTAGCACGAGGATCATTAGGATCACCTTTAAGCCTCTCAAAGTGGTCCTAAAGCATTGATTGTTTAACATTCTTCCTTATTTTCGGGGGATTTGGAACATCTTCTCTCCCATATGAATCAAGATCAACATCAATAGTTTTACGCTTGACATCCATATCTTCTTCCCTTACGATTTTTAAAGTTTCGCAACTCCCATCACACTCTAACTCCATGTCCGTTGAATCCATTTGATTTAGCTATAATGGGAGTAAAAAAAATATATTTCATTTTAATGTGTGTGGGAAGAATAAAAGAAACCCAAAGCTTAAAAATAACAAATCAATAGATATAGATATCGTAGGCAAAAATGATGATCAAATTCAAAAGCATGCTAGATAACTACTGCATGATATCGAAATTCAAGCAAAACTCATCAAATGAAACAAACCACAAAATTATAAATGAAATATTATCCCATATAAATGTTGTAAGATGAATTTAATCAACATATTAAATCCATCTATTTTTCTTTTTTTTTCATTATATATAAAATCCAATACATATCTCCAATTATTTCACAAAAAAATAAAATTCAACTAAGACAATAGGTCATGAAATCGTATATTTTTTTCTTAGTTTTGAATGTATAATATCAGTTACAAACTTTACCTTTTAAATAAGTTACTGATGTTATTGATATATATAATAAATCATTATATTTTTAACCAAGTTTTGGTGAAAGATACTTAAGAAACAATTAAAATTGTTCTGAAGAAAAAAAGAAGAAAATTAATGATGGAAAGTTGTGTTGTGGGTGAAAATTAATCATCTTTTTTGGGTTCAAATAACAAATCAATTTAAAATCAAACCCAAACATAATTTGAATTCAAAATGTCCCCTAAGTTTGGGTCTGCAATCTTTTTCTTTTCCATATTCTTCATAATAAAAAACCCCACTTCCAATTTTCCATTAATCTCAATCCAAAAAAGTGTTAAAAAAGAGAGAGAGAAATCCATTTTCAAACAGAAGCAAAAATCACTTCAAAAACCCCATCTCTTCAAAAATCTCTTCCTTTGATTTTTTCTTCACACACAAGCAAAAATCACTTCAAAATTTGGTAAGTGTTTTTCCCCTTACAGAAATGAGAAAAACCCATCTCTTTAGAACCTTAAAAAAAATTCGTTCTTTTTCTTCTTCATTTCAATGGAGGAAGTTTTCTTCACAGTTCACAACATCCCCTTTAATTGCTCCATTTTTTTAGTTCTTTTTACATTTTCGTATACACATATATTCAGAAAGAAAAGAAAAAAATACCTAACAGGTTAGGCGTGCGGCTGGTGGCGAACGAGTTGGGCATGTGGCTAACGACGAACAGCACAAGAGATCTGTCTGTGACGGCGAACGGTTGAGGCAACGAACTGGCCAATGGAGTCACTGGCGGCAGCGATTGCGACGGCCAACTGAAAGGGAAAAGGAGAGATGAAAGATCTGTGCGTGTGGATGTGGACTGTGGTCTGGAGCGTGAGCCGAGGAGATGAAAAAACCTAACTTTACAATAGTTATATATATATATTAAAGGTAGAGTCGGTTCGGTCGGTTTACCAAACTGACCGACCTCATAGATTGAATCGACAGCTTGAACTCGATTTTAAAATTGTAATAACCAAAACCCGATCGTCCATAGTATTTTTTCACCCAACCGACATCAGTGCGTTCTGTCTCGGTCGTTTGTTTCGGTTTTTCGGCGCACCATGCTCACCCCTAATGTGAGATACCTAACTGATGTTGAAACTTAGCTGGTAGCCCAGTTCCAAATAAAATATTTAGGAGAGGCACAACATGTTCTTGGGATCCAAATCATAAGGGATCGTAAGAACAAAACACTAGGACTATCTCAGGAAACCTATATTGATAAAATGTTGGTCTGATATTCGATGCAAAACCCTAAGAAGAGTTTATTACCTTTCAGGCATAGGGTTCACTTGTCTAAGAAACAATGTTCTAAGACACCTCAAGACGTTAAGGACATGATATTTATTCTCTATACCTTAACTGTGGGCAGCTTAATGTATGTTATGCTCTGCACTAGGCCAGACATTTATTATGCAGTGGGAATAGTTAGTAGGTATCAGTCCAACCTAGGGTTAGACCATTGGATGGCGGTTAAAACTATTCTCAAGTATCTTAAGAGAACGAGAGACTACATGCTTGTGTATGGAGCTAAGGATTTGATCCTTATAGGATATACTAACTCTAATTTCCAAACCGATAATAATTCTAGAAAATTCACATCGAGATCAGTGTTCACCCTGAATGGGGGAGCTGTGGTATGGCATAGCATCAAGTAAGGATGCACTGCAAACTCTACAATGGTATCTCCAGGACTTAGAGAAAGGGTCTTACCCTCTCTATGGCACGAGAGAGGTTTCTGTTTAGTGGTTGGACCATAAATAGGTTGTTCATTAGATGAGCACTAATATTTAAGGACTGGAAATAACCCAGAGGTAAAAAAGGTACTTTAACCCAACTGGTGTTACGAACACTTGTGAAGGACTAACTTAATGGTATTGGTCTATATCCTTGGACATAGAAATATATCTACAGTGAGAAGAATTCAGCTGTGAGTTTTTAGTGGACTGTACACACAGTTAACTAATATTGATTAATGTGGTTAATGAATTTAGCCAATTAATCTTATATCGTTATAGCTTCTGATCTGTAGGTCTATTAGATCCCCTTCCTAGCTCGTAAAGGGTAATGAGATTTATTTCTATTGGTTGTAATTTGTTCAAATTTACTTTGGGAATTAATATAATGTATGGTGATACATTATAATATAAAGTTTATATTTTACTTAAACTTTATTATATAAATTTAATTTTGGGTATGATTCAAAATTAATTTATGAGAGTATTTGAATGAGTTCAAATATTAATTTAATGTGAATTAGATTTATATTAAAACTATAAGTTACAATTTAATATGTATATGATTCAAATTTGGATTAAATTAAATATAAGAAGTTGAGGATATGAGATGTATTCCTTATGTCTCAGTTGTGGGCAGCTTAATGTATGTTATGCTCTGCACTAGGCCAGACATTTGTTATGCAGTGGGAATAGTTAGTAGGTATTAGTCAAACTCAGAGTTAGACCGCTAGACGGCGGTTCAAACCAATAAGGATTCTAGAAAATCCATGTCGAGATCAGTGTTCACCCTGAATGGAGGAGTTGTGGTATGGCGTAGCATCAAACAAGGATGCATTGCAGACTCTACTATGAAGGCTGAGTACGTTGTTGCTTGTGAAGCAGCAAAAGAAGCAGTTTGGATCAGGAAGTTTCTGGATGATTTGAAAGTTGTTCCAAATATGAACATGTCTATCACTTTATAATGTGATAATAGTAGGACAGTAGCCAATTCTAAAGAACCTCGCAGCCACAAACGAAGGAAACACATAGAGAGGAAGTATCACCGAATACGGAAGATTGAGCATCAAAAGGATGTGATCGTCACCAAGATCGCTTCGGAGCACAATATTGTTAATCTATTTACGAAGACTCTTACGGCTAAAGTGTTCGAGGGTCATCTAGAAAGTCTAGGTCTAAGAGATATGTAAATTAGGTAATCTAGGGCAAGTGGGAGATGTGTAATGGGTATGAGAATACCCTAGTTTATTGTATTTGTATATATAGGTTTTAGTTAATATATTTGTACATTTTACAATTTCCAATGTTTGAGGATTACTTTATTATGTACATTCCAGTGGGAGACTAGAGTTTTAGTCCAAGTGGGAGTTTATTGGGTTTTATGTCCTAAAACTCTTAGATAGTAAATAAAATCCCTTGATCGTTATTATAAAGTGTTACTATTATATTTCAATAAGTGATATTGATTTTATTATTAGTTTTGTCTTAATAACCCGAATCCAATAAAGTAACATTCTAAGCTATTTGATGAGTCTTGAATAGTATCTAGAGACATACATGGATCAATATTCAAGATCAACTTAAAGGGTCTATAGTATAAGGATAAGGCTGAGTACCTTATCCTGGTAACACTAGAGATACGGCTCACTATGTATTTGATACAAATGCAACGATCCAACGTGTTCGTGTAGATGACATGCGAGTGAGTGTATCCTATGCAATGAGTTTGCATAAGACCGGACCGCAAAATAGTAACCACTAAATGTAACTCCGTTATAGTTAGGTTTCTATTTCATTAGGATGACCTAAGTAGCTTAGTCTTAATCCTGAGTGTATTATGAACGAGTTCGTGAGGGATTGTCCTTTGATTTGTACAGATAAGAGTGGTCAGATTTTCGACTCAATATGCTTATCATTTTAGGGACAAGATTGAGTAGGGAGCTGGAAACATAATCACACAAAATGGAATTTACTCCTTCCCGACTTTAGGGTAAGTAGATAAAATTTTCCTTAAATAGTATCTTCGAAACTTGAACAAAAGGTCCTACCCTCTCTATGGCACAAAAGGAATTTTTGTTTAGTGGTTGGACCATAAATAGGTTGCTCAATAGGGGAGCATTGGTATTTAAGTATTATAAGTGACCTAGGGGTAAAACGATAATTTGACCCTGCTGGTGTTACAAATATTTGGAAAGAACTAACTTACTGATATTGGTCTATATCCGTGGACACAGAAATATATCTAACAAACATTGATTAATGTGGTTAATGAGTTTAGCCAATTAATCTCATATCATTGTAGCTTCTTATCTATAAGTCCATTAGATCCCCTTCCTAGCTCGTAATGGGTCATGAGATTTAATTGTATTGTTTATAATTTGAAATGTTCAAATCTACTTTGGGAATTAATATCATCTATGGTGATACATTATAATATAAAGTTTATATTGTAATTAAATTTATTATATAAATTTAGATGTGATTCGAAATTAATTTATAAGAGAATAAAATATTTAAATGAGTTCAAATATTAATTTAATGTGAATGAGATTCATATTAAAACTATAAGTTAAAATTTAATTTATATATGATACATATTAAAACTATAGGTTATGAGAAAAATTTATATTTCAATATGATTCAAATTTGAATTAAATTAAATATATGATATTTAATTTAGCAAATAATTAATTAGAGAATTAATTAATAAATTAGTTTAATTTTATTTAATTAAGTTTGATTTAATTAAATTAACTAAATTAAAACATAGATTATGTGAGAGATATTCATTTAAATATGATTTAAATGAATTATTAATTAAATATGATTTAATTAATTAATTAATTAATTAATTGATATTAATATTATTTTAATAATAATAAGTTATTATCAAATTAATAGGGAACGTGAGTGGTTTTCCCACGTTTCTAAATTTTCTCTCAACTTCCCACTTCTTTTGTCTGAAGAAGAGGGAGAGATCTGCGTAATGGACAAAAGAGTTCTGTGATTTATGGATTGTGAATTCTCTTAAGAATATCTCTCAAAACAAAATTTCCTTATCCAATTTTGCCCACAAACCAAATCTCAACCCAGAGAATAGGAATGTTTCCAATTGGTGTTGTCACATTTTAGAGTTTTGTAGATCCAGAGACGTCAACGTGCGTAAGTTTCCTGTTCTTCATCTTCTGTAATTTATTTCTTGAAAGCATGTTTAGCCATAAATAAATTCGATTTTGCCAATGTACTGGTATTTTTAAGTTCCTAAATTAATTTGAGTTATGCTCTCTGTTAATTTTTTGTTGCGTAAGGCTTTCATCCATTCACTTAGGTGCATAAATACTACCACCACCAACGTTCAATTAAGATTCTTTTCTTTTAATTATTCATCATATAACTATGAGATTTACAATCCAACCCCAATGGAAGACCAAGGATTTAATGAGAGAATTTATTTTTGAATGTAGGGTAAGATAATTCATCGGAGAAAAATGAGAGGCTAGAAAATTTTGTAGAGAAAATAGGAGCCAAATTGATAGTTCAAGAGGCTGCTATTAACCATATAGGAAATCAACTTAGTCAACTAGTTGATGCACTTAATGCCTTGAATGAAGAAAAATCCTTCGATTCTACCGATATGACAACTTTTTCATTCAACATGCCCATTCTTTTTAGGTGTGTATAGACAAGACACACGATGGGTGATCCCAAAAAAAGCTCAAACAGCGAAAAGATTACAAAATTTTCCCCCTCTCAATAAGTTTGTAAGCTTCTAATTTTAGCATCAAATTGAGCTTCTGTTATGTTAGTGGTTCCCCTTCCTATTATTTATTCATTATTTTGTTTTGGAAAAATATCTTTATTTTGGTTGTGTTATTAAGATTGTTTCTGGTTGTTAAGATTCATTTCGATATTTGCGGGTTGTTCGTGGTTATTTAGTGTGTAGAAAAAATAAAGGTTGACTCTGTGATCGAGCGAGTGTGGCAAGAACAAGAAAAAGCTGAAAAAGTGTATGTATTCTTCTTGATGAGTTGAAGATGATGAAAAAGCTTTCTGATTGAGAATCAGTATTGTGATTCGAGATTGTTGAAGATCAAATATGACTTGATTGATTGCTAAAAGTAACTAATGATTAAAGGAGGTATTCCGTTATGATGTTTATAATGAAAACTAGTGATTAATTTTACTGAAGAAAGAGTCACAAAAGTACAAAAGGTTGAAAATGTGTTATAATTTATATACTGATAGTCATAAGTCCGCAATTATGACTCATATCACAAGGCAATAAAAAATCTCTTATTATGGGTCAAGAACCCCCCAAATATAGATATTGTGTCATCAAACTAGGTTAACAATATCTGATGTTACTTTTTTATATATGCTTATTGCTCTTTCAGTTGTTTCTTGAGTTATTAACTATGGTGTGTACTTGAAGCATAAGTGTTGGTTGTTCTATTTTTCCCATTTGATATCAGAGCCATCTTTGTGGTGTTTTGTATGAAACATGTGCATGAAGGAAGCTCGACTACATAACCTCCAATTCTGGACGGATCAAATTATGCCTACTGGAAAACAAGAATGATTTCTTTCTTGAAGTTAATAGATAGAAAATCCTAGAAGGCTATTGTTACTAGGTGGGAACATCCCATCGTTACAGATGTTGCTGGTAAAGTCTCTCAGAAACTAGAAATCTAATTGTCAAATGCAGAAGATGAAGCCTGTCTTAGAAATTCTCATGTGTTAAATGCAATTTTTAATGGAGTTGATTAAAATATCTTCAAATTGATTAGTACTTGTACATCTGTAAAGGAGGCTTGGAGTATTTTGGAGGTAACTTATGAAGGTACCTCTAAAGTGAAAATGTCATGATTACAAATCTTGGCATCAAAATTTGAAGCCCTCATGATGGCTGAAGATGAATCCCATAGTTGAGTTTGATGTTCGAGTTCTTGACTTAGAAAATGAATCCCTTGCTCTAGGTGGAAATATCTCAAATACTAGGCTAGTTAGAAAAGTATTGAGATCTCTTCCTTTTTGTTTTAGTATGAAGGTCGTTGTTATTGAAGAAGCAAATGACATTACTACAATGAAGCTAGATGAGCTATTTGGATCCCTGAGAACTTTTAAACTGATTCTTGAAGATGGAAAACCTAAGAAGAAAAGTGGAATTTCACTGCAAGTGATAAACGATAACACTCCTCAATTGAGCAAAGAGCGTATTCATGATGACAATTTAGCAAAGTCCAGAGCCTTACTGACAAAGCAGGTTTCAAAGCTTAGAAGCCAATTTCATAAAAGATCTAGTAATTACAGAACTCTGTCTAATAGAGAGTTCAATCATTCCCATATCTTAGGATCAAGCTCCTTTAGTTCATATGCAGCTCATAAGCACAAAGATATTGACAAAAGTAAAAGAAATTCTGAAGGATGAAAACCCTTTACAGCGGAAAATTACAGAAATCCAATTTTAATTGGAACCTTAAAATTACCAATACATTGGAAAAAATTACAAAACTATTTTTATGGTTAAACATGCTTTGAAGAAAAATACATAGAAGAAAACTTATGCTCGTTGACGACTCTGAATCTACCAATCACCAATTTGGGCACCACCACTTGGAAACCTTCCTATTCTCTGATTGAGATGGTTTGTGGGAACCAAAATTGGAAGAAGGGAATTTTTTTTAGAGAGAAATTTTGTTCAGAGAGAAATGGGAGAGCAAATCAAACTTCGCAGAACTCATCCCTCTGATATTCGTTACGCAAAAAAATTCTCTCTTCTTCAGTCGAAAGAAGAAGGAAGTTAGAGAGAATAAATGGGAACGTGGGAAAACCACCCACGTTCCTTATTAATTTAATAAATATATATTAAATTAATATATATTAAATTAATTAATTAATTAAATCATATTTAATTAATATTTCATTTAAATCATATTTAAATGAATCTCTCACATAACCTATAGTTTAAATTTAATAAAACGAAATTAAACTAAACTATTAATTAATTCTCCAATTAATTAATTTCTAAATTAAATATCTTATATTTAAATATCTTATATTTAATTAATCCAAAATTTGAATCATATTCAAATATAAATTTCTCTCATAACCTATAGTTTTAATTTGTATCACATACACATTAAATTTTAACCTATAGTTTTAATATGAATCTAATTCACATTAAACTAATATTTGAACTCATTCAAATATTTTATTCTCTCGTAATTTAATTTTTAATCATATCCAAAATTAAGTTTATATAATAAAGTCTAATTAAAATAAAAACTTTATATTATAATGTATCAATATACATTATATTAATTCCCAAAGTAAATTTGAACATTTCAAATTACAACCAATATAAATAAATCTCATTATTCTTTATGAGCTAGGAAGGGGACCTAATGGACCTACAGATCAGAAGCTACAACGATATGAGATTAATTAACTAAACTCATTAACCACATTAATTAATATTCGTTAACTGTGTGTACACTCCACTAAAGACTCACAGCTGAACTCTTCTCACTATAGATATATTTCTATGTCCACGGATATAGACCAATACCAGTAAGTTAGTCCTTCACAAGTGTTCGTAACACCAGCTGGGTCAAATTATCGTTTTATCCCTTGGTTAATTCTAATCCTTAAATATCAGTGCTCCTCTAATGAACAACTTGTTTATGGTCCAACCCCTAGACAAAAACCCCTCTCGTGTCATAGAGAGGGTAGGGCCCTTTGTTCAAGTCTCGGAGACACCATTTAAGGGAACACTTATCTACTTACTCTAAAGGTGGGAAGGAGTGAATTCCATCTTGTGTGATTGTGTTCCTAGCTCCCCACTCGGTCTTGTCCCCAAAATGATAAGTATATTGAGTCAACAATTTGGTCACTCTCACCCGTACAAATCAAAAGACAATCCCTCGCAACCAGGAGTTCATAATACACTCAAGATTAAGACTAAGTCACCTAGGTCATCCTAATGAAATAGAAATCCAACTAGTTAACGGAGTTACATCTAGTGATTACTATTTCGTGGTCCAGTCTTATGCAAACTCATTGCATAGGATACCCTCACTTGCATGTCGCATACATGAACACATTGGATCAATGTGTTTGTATCAAATACAAAGTGAGTCGTATTCATAGTGTTAACAGGATAAGGTACCCAACCTTAACCCTATACTATAGACCCTTTAAGCTGATCTTGAACATTAATCCCCGTATGTCTCTACATACTGTTCAAGACTCATCAAACAGCTTAGGATGTTAGTTTATTGGATTTAAGTTGTGAAGACAAAACTAATAATATAATCAATAACACTTATTGAAATTATAATAATAAAACACTTTATTAATAACGGTCAATTGATTATATTTACTATCTACGAGTTTTAGGACATAAAACCCAACAAATTCAACATCTATCAAAAGTGACAAAAATTTCATGTCATAAATGTGAAAGTTTTGGACACTACCAAGCGGAATGTTCTACTCTTTTAAAAAGGAAAAATAAGAGTTTTACAGTTACTATGTTAGATGAGGAATCATCATTTAATAATGATAGAGAAGAATATTTCAAGGCTCTTACAAGCTATACATATCAAAAGGAACCAGAAGTTTCTTTGAGTGTATCTGTCCTCAAATCAATTTGTGAGAATGATAGAAAAGCCAATCTTAGGAAAATTAAGTATGATGAATTGTTGACAAAATGGAAAGAAGATGTGAGGTTTTGAAACTTCAGAAGGAGAAAATACAAGCTCTTATGGAAGATAATCACTGACTTATAACAATGTTATCTACTCTTAAAATGAAACTAAGAGATGTTCGAAGTGAATTTGAGTCCTTGTCTAAATATGTATTACTCACTTCAAGAGCTCAAAGTTTGGACAATCTTCTTATTGAATGAAAGATTAAGGAAGATAAAAAATAAAAAATAAAAAAAAGCCTTGTTTTCTAAGAAAAACTTCACTTTTTGGATGGTCGTTTACAATATTTGTTAAAGCTTCTGATAGCGAGAATGAGAATGCAGAACGCTTTGATGTTTTGCATGCTAAAAGCGGTCATCACAAGGTGTGCTTAAGTTCCCCAAGAAAGTGGACATGTCATTTCTATGAAAAAGTTGGTCATATTCGTTGGTTACAAGCTTCATCAATATAACTATTTAAGTCATAGAAGATTGAGTGATAAAAGTAGCAGAAAAATCTTACAAAGTTGGTCTTATCTCTCTGTAAAAACTGAGTGGAGAGTGAAGAATGAAATAAAGCACAATCTATGGAATGTGGCGCTTACATCTATTCATACATCTAATTCGAATGATTTGTGTTTTGACAGTGGCTGCTCTAGACATATGACTGAAAATTCGTTGTTTTTCACTAAATCTAAGGAATGCAGTGGCATCTATGTGACCTTCAGTGATGGAGTAAAAGGAAAAGTTGTAGGAAAAGGAAATATAAATAGATCTGATATACCTATTCTCAATGAAGTTAGACTTGTTGAAGGGTTATCAACAAATTTGATTAGTATCAGTCAGCGGTGTGATTGAGGATTCTTTTTTGGTTTCTCTAAAGACAAATGTCATGTTCTGAATCAATAGAAAAGTATTGCAATTATTGGCACTCGATTATCAAATAATTGTTATCATTGGAACAATGATCTAAAGAATCTTTTGTGTAATCTATCAAAGTCTGATGAAGCAGTTTTATGGCATACACAACTTGGTTATGTAAGTATCTCAACTATTTCCAAAACTATCGGGGTATAGAAGTTGTGTTAGGAATACCTTTGTTGAAAAATTCTTCGGAAAATTTATGAAAGTGTCTAGCTGGAAAACAAGTAAAAGCATCCCACAAGTCTGTTGGACAATGCACTACAAGTAGTGTTCTTAAACTCCTTCACATGGATCTTATGGGTCATATTCAATTTGAAAGTCTTAGAGGAAAGAGACATGCCTTTGTGGTTGTAGATGATTTTTCAAGATACAAGTGAGTGAGATTTATTAGAGAAAATCAGATACGTTTAAAGTGTTTCAATCGTTATGCTTTTAGCTTCAAAAAGAACAAGACAAAGGCATAAGACGTATTCGAAATGATCATGGAAGAGAGTTTGAAAATTCTACATTCAATGAGTTCTATCATATTGAAGGAATTTTCCATGAATTCTTAGCTCCTTTGACTCCTCAGCAAAATATAGTTGTTGAAAGAAAGAACCGTATATTGCATGAAATGGCTCGTGCCCTATTGCATGCTAAGTCTCTCATGTTGTACTTTTGGGCCAAGGCTTTGTATACTGCCTGTCACATCCATAATCATATTTCACTCCGACCAGGTACCTTGCATACAAACTATCATTATGGAAAGGACACAAAGCCAAATGTTAAATATTTTCATGTTTTCAATAGTTTGTGTTATATTCTAATGACAAAGAATTTCATCAAAAATGGGATTCTAAATCAGATGAAGGTATCTTTCTTGGATATTCTACAAATAGTAGAGTCTTTTGGGTGTTTAATAAGCACATCAAAACTGTTTTAAAGTCTATTACTGTTGCTATCCATGACATGGGTGACAAGATTATGAGGTCAAACGATGATGATGATCAAGTATTTCTACCTATTAGTTCCTCTTCCATTACTACTGTGAGATCAGAATGTTCACTTTCAGTGAATAATCTGAAGTGTGCGTTTGCAGTTTCATCGTCAATAAGCGAGTCTGCTAGAAATGATTCTGCGGAACCTGAAGTTATTAACTCAAATGGCTGCAATAAAGACATTGGTTCGACTGATCTACCTGATGTTCAAATTCTTGCTCTTTCTACTCACATTTAGAAGAATCATCCATCAAGCAGTTTTATAAGAGAAATAATCAGTGGAATCACAACTCGTAAGAAGGAACGTCGTGATTATGCAAAAATTATTATAAATGTTTGTTTCACATCTCAAATTGAACCTACAAATGTTATTGAAGCTTTGAAGGATGGCCAGTGGATTGTAGCCATGCACGAAGAGTTACTTCAATTCGAACCAAATCAAGTTTGGCAGTTGATTCTAAAACTAGCACATGCCAACATTATAGACACCAAGTGAATTTTCAAAAATAAGATTGATGATAAAAGTTGTGTAACCAGGCACAATACTCACCTTGTTGTGCAAGGGTATGCCCAAGCTAAAGATATGGATTTTTGCAAAGCATTCCCTCTTGTTGCTCATCTTGAAGCTATACGCCTGCTGCTCGGATTAGCCTGTATTCGTAAAGTAAAATTGCATCAAATGGGTGTTAAAAGTGCATTCTTGAATTGCTTTTTAAACAAAGAAGTATATGTTGCTCAGCTTAAAGGTTCTATGGATCCTACGAATCCTAATTATGTGTATAAACTTCATAAAGACTTAAACGATCTCAAATAGGCTCCTCGTACTTGGTATGAACAGTTAACTGAGTTTCTCTCCAAACAGGGGTACAATCGCAGTGGTATTGATAAAACTATGTTCATTAAAAATGAGGAACATGATTTCTTGGTTGCTCAAGTCTATACCGATGAAATTACTTTTGGTGGCTCTCCTCCAACCTTGGTAATAGGGTTTGTCGAGAAAATGAAATCTAAATTTGAAATGAGTATGGTGGGAAAGTTGACTTTCTTCTTGGGATTTTAGATTCATCAATGAAAGTTTGGAATTTTTCTCTCTCAGAAAAAAAATATACTCGAAATATGATAAAGAAGTTTGGTATGGATAAGGCTAAGGCAAAGCGAACTCCTACAACTTCGCATCTGAAAGTTTCAAAGGATGATTCTGGTGATAAAATTTATGAAAGTTTGTATCGAAGTATAATTCAAAGTCCTCTGTATTTGACTGCTAGTCGTCATGATATTGCTTTCGTTGTTGGAGTATGTGTTAGATATCAGTTCGATCCCCGTGCTTCTCATCTTCATTGTGCTAAACGTATCTTAAAGTATATTTTAGGAATAGTCGAGTATGGGTTGTGGTATTCATTTGATAAAACCCCTGTGTTAGTAGGATAATGTGATGCTGATTGGGATAGGTGTTTTGAAGATCAAAAGAGTACGTTCGGTGGTTATTTCTTTCTAAGAAACAATCTAGTAGCTTGGTTTAGCAAGAAATAAAAGTGTATCTCTATTTTAGCAACTAAAGCAGAGTATATTGCAGCTAATAGTAGTTGTACTCAGCTATTATGGATGAAACAAAAGTTTTCTGAATACAATATTCATCAAAATTCTATGGTTCTTTATTGTGATAATATGGGTGTTATCAACATATCTAAGAATCCAATGCAGTATAGTCGAACAAAGCATATTGACATCCATCATCACTCCATATGTGAACTGGTTGAGACTAATGTGATTTCTCTTGAGCATGTTCGTAGATCTGTGCAATTAGCTGACATGCTAACAAAACCTTTGAAGGTCACGATGTTTGAAAATCTTCATGTTGGGTTGTTTGTCAATTTAGTGAATAGCAATTACATTGTTATGTGTGTGGGCTTTTTTCTGGGTTATTTTTTCTTTTTGGGTTTTCCTTCTGTTGCTCGACCCACAAGGCAAAGATTTTATTTGATTTTGTATCTTTGGTATTTAATTTTTCCTCTTCATCTTTCTCGGTTTGTGCTTTTGGTTGTGTTTACGTTTTATCACTTGTTTCGTTTTCTGTACATAAAGACGTATTTAGGTTCTTCATCTGTTACAATGATGTCTACTCACAAAGCTCACTATTGCTCTACTTATTCTGCTTCTTCGATCACGACTCCATCTTCTTCTAGTCTTCCTCCTACTCGTCCTAAGCGTTTAAAGATGATTCCTACTCAAAATCCTCTGAAATGTCTTCGTTAACTGTAGGATATTCGTGAATCTTCTTCGACAAGTTTCAAGGCTGCTTATCTGAAATCTTTTGTGTCTATGCATGATGAGTTTGTTGCTTCTACTAGTAGGTATGTCTCTGATTCTCGCATGTCTTCTAGCTCTGACTTATTCGTTGTGCAGATGTTCTTGATAGTTCTCCTTTTGCTTCATCACATAAAAATTCTAGTTTGTCTAAGTCTTCTCTAAAGAACACTTCTAGGGTTCCTATGTCTGAGACGACAACTAATGGAACTGTTAATATTGATTCTAATTCTTTTGACGATGACGACCATTTTGCCTTATCTGAGTTCTTACGTCATTCGTGACGTTCTGTTGTTGTTCACTCATCGTGGTTTCTGACTCTGGTTACATATACATTCCCTCATTTACATCGCCTAAACAAAGTTGAGTTCATATCACGCATAACCACTATCTTTGCCTCTATCTTGTTTCCCAAGCATGTAGTATAGTCATACTTAAAGTAGATAATACTGTGAATACGTTTATACTGTATAAACATCACATGAAGTTAAATTGTATGTTATAGCCTTGTTTGTGTTCGATCCTAACTTACCTAGGAAACCTCTCTTTCGACTTATACTTGGGAAGAAAGAGGAAAACTTGTATGTACATGACATATCTTTAGATATAGCAACAGTTAAGTAGACATCAACCCTTTTTATTGCATGACCCTATCAAGTGTCTAGCCTAGTTGCATACTTAAAGCCCAAATTCCACATCCACCATAGCTTAGAGCACATCATATACACATAAACAAGCAATATCTTTTTTCGTTGAAAAAAATTCCCTTTGTTCAAATGATTAGATTTCTAAGCTTAAAGAATCCCTTCTAATGAATCACAATGCACAATACTAAGGAGAATAGAGTCTGTCTCTAATACATGTTAACATTTCCTTCTTTTAACACAAGTTAAAACAACTACAGCAAGATAATACAAATGTTGCTCTTAAGACAAACAAACGAACAACCCTAACCAAATGACAAGTTTCCTTTAAATATGCATTGTGGAATCACAATCACCAACAACCCTAAATTCCATAACAACCTTACATTGAATGAAGAAAGATGGTGGTAGGAGAACCAGGAAAGGCAATCACCGATAAGAAAAGTATCTTGTAGTATGAACAATTATGCACATCATCCCTGTTTCAAAACAACAGCAATGAAAAGAAATTTTCGATATCTAAAGTCATAAAACAAATACTATCAATCTCATAAAACCTAACAACTTCAAATAAATTCATCACAATACTAACAATATAAACATTTCAATTTTAGAGTTATTTTCTCAATGAAATATTAACAATTTTAGTTCATATATTGATTGTGATAGTAGTTTAAATAAATTTATCACTATACCTAACCATGGTGTATTAAATCTATTATACAAAAGAATTATTATACGTGAATCTAATTTATATGAATTAAATATTTAAATCCTATTTTAAATATATCTCTCGGGTAGTTTGCATTATAGATCATATCTATAATTTAACTTTATTTGATAGTGTATCAAAAAATAAACTATATTTTATATTAATCACATTAATATAAAATTATCTTAATTAATTTGTACAATTTAAATTATTCCCTATAACTATCCTAGTAAGCTAACAGAGAACCTAAAAAACCTACAGATTAAAAGCTTCAATGATATAAGATTAATTAATTAATTAAACTCTTTTAATTCAATTAATCAATGTTCATTAATTACCGGTTACTCCATAAAAACCGATTGTTGCACTCTTTGCACTATAAATATATTTCTGTGTTCATGAATATAATTAATTAACAGTGAAGTGAGTTGACCATTTATGATTGCTTATAACTATAGCTGAGTCAAATAAGAGTTTTACCCTTGTAATTACATCTAATTCCTTAAATATCATTGTTTCCTCAAATGAACAAACTATAGCTTATAGTTCAACTATAAACTAACACCTATTAGATCAGTGAGAGGTTAAGGTTTCATTGTTCAAGACCCAAAAAAATTAATTATAGTTCAACTATAATTAGCTATTAAGGGAGCAATTATCCACTATCCCAAATAATGAGGAGTGAATTTCATTTTATAGTTGAGTTTTCAACTCCTTACTTCGACAAATTCCTAAAATGGAAGGTTTGTTGAGTCGACTATTAAGGTTGCTCACACCCATACAAATTAAAGGACTGACATCACAAACAAGAGTTCACAACTCACTCAAGATTAAGCTTAAGTCTACTATGGTCATCCTAGTGAAATATTTGTTTCAAAAAGCAACAATGCTATAAAGAGAAACCAATTATTTCACGGTCTGATGTATGTGTAAACTCCTTCATATAGAATACTCCCACTTCCATGTCTTCACATAAACAATATGGTTTATATTGTTAGTAACATTTCAATCTCATGTAACAAAAACAAGATGTGTTGTGTATTCATAGTGTTATAGAGATAAGGCTCCCAATCTTTATCCAGACCTTCTAGATTAATAACTAGAACATGATATGGATATGATACCGGTCTTTGGGCCCATCGTGGTACACCCAGAAGCTTTCGTCATGTGCTGTGGTGCTTAGCCTTGTGGAGGCATGTTCTCCGTACATATGAAGTTTAGGGGCTAGGTGCATCGTGATGACAATTTTTTCATGCCCATTACCTATTTTTATGCCAATTGAGAAAGAAATTAGATAGTTTTATAAACATTTTAAGAATTGATTAGGCTAATTATGTTTTATAAACATTTTAGAGATCAAGAAAACCAAACTTCTAAAATGCAAATTATTAGTAATTCATTTTTGTCTTTTAACTTGTCCTATCTGAAATTATGCTAATTGATAAAGAAATTAGATGATTTAATTACATTATTAACTAATTATACTAATTGTAACAAACGAACAATAATATAGGTTTAGGAAAACTAAATGCAAAGAATTAGTAATTCAATCGATTACATAAAATATTATCAATAAATCTTTTGGAATTCTTAAATAGCATCAATTGGTTGAGTTTCGAACAGTTATATAATCTCTCTTATATCTCAGTTCTCAGTTTCGTTCCATGTTTCCAATTCTATAGTTTCAAGGTAGGATTCGGACTCCTTTTTGTTTTCTTAGACTTTTCTAAATGGGTTTGTTAAAAAATCTATCTCTTGAAAATCTTTTGAAATTCATTGACTTTTCAAGTTAAAACATAAAAATTGTACTTTACAACATCTGAGTGTGAGTTTGATCCTCCCATTCAAGGCTAGGTTGTTCAAATCAAAAGGTTTTTAAGTTTGACCCAAGAAGTAAATTCATAAGCATCAGTAAAAGTAAGAGCATATCCAAAGACCGATATGAACAATAATAGAAAAACATATCCTCAATTGATAGCTAATTCAATAGTAATTGATATGTGATATGTAATTTATGAAGTTAGATAAAATATCTCATCAATTATAATCTTCAAGAATATTACTTATGATGTTCTTATTCTTTTACATATTGTAATATTTTTTTCATAATGTTATATAAATAGTGAAGTTGCAAAAAAAGATGCAGTATTTCGTCTAATTAATTACTACGTTTTTTCCATTATTTTTTTTATATATTTTCTCTGAAATTTGATTCTTATTAAATTATTTTTTGAAAGTAGGCAAATGCAAAAAATGCAAGTATTGTTTTTTTTTTCCTATTGCACGTGCTTCTCCTATACAATCCTATACATATATAGGAGGAATAAATATATCCTACTAATTGAATATGTACAATTACCTCCCACCAAATAAATACATCCAAATGGCATCCATTGCATTCCATCTTAAATAGTATTCCGTCAATAATTACACACGTCTAATATCTTTCAAATGGACACTTATGCTGAAAAGTTCACAACTATGACAATATGAAAATTTACAAAAATATTAGGACAAAGAGCATGTAAAAATTCTTCTAATATAATTCCCTTTAATATAGTAGTGATAGATATACGTACATATGTATATAAGAAACCTATGTTTGTCAATTCTCTTAATTTGGGTTCTTTGTTCATTTATCAATTCCCTTCTTTAAAAGTTTCTAAGGCTTGGTATGGTTTCTTTAAAAGTTTCTAAAACTTGGTATGATAGAACTAACCCAGTATAGTTGATTTTTTTTTTCAAATAATTTTAAAGTAGGATTGTCTAGCAATCATTCTAACATTCCATTTTAAAACTATTTATTGGTTTATCCATAAATGTTTAATTGAGAGAAAAATTAATGAATTGAAAATGGAGAAGAAAAAAAAGGTTATCAGAAAGAATCCATCTAACAAATTAAAATGAAAACAGAGCACATATGTCAGTGCATTGTTAACGGTTAGTACACACATCCAAACAGGAACATAAAATATAGGAACAGTCAATCTGATGGAATTTAATGGAATTTGCTGTCTTTTAGATGCAAAAATCTAAGTTTGATCTACTTTGAGTACACTAATTTGAATAAAAAAATAGAGATGCATATCGAGTAAAATGTTTCTGACAATAAAAGAAGGAAAAAGAATAAAGTTTATTACAGCCTGAAATTGTCTCCCCATATGAAATCCGACCATTGTCAAAATCATATTCCTTCAAAAGTAAAAAAGAAAAAGGAAAGAAAGCTGCACTATAAAGAATGCTATTATAGATCAAACTATGAATGGAATCAAAGTTAAGATACAACTTACGGAGGGAATGACCAATTTCACTTTAATAAGCAATGGAAAGTAAAAATCCAATTTCACTCTAATAAGCTATGAAAAGTAAAAATTGCAGGCAACTCGAATCCTGAAATAACTTTTTTGTTTTATACTATATGCAATCACATACCAGTTGACGAGGTCCGATTAATCCTTTGTGCCCCTAATTTTGGAGGGGCTGCTTTGTTTCCTCTTCCCCTACCAGCTGACAATGGCTTGGCTCGAGTCGTAGGTGCGGGAGCAGCAATGGCAGCCCAAGGATCATCATCATCAACAGGTGCACTTGATTTTACATTCAATGGTTTTGAGACAGTTCTTGGAGCAGGGGCAGCTATGGAACCCCAAAGATCGTCATCCTCTTTAGCTGGTCGGGCTGTACTTCTTGAACCTGAAAGAACTAAAATGAGTTATATGTGATCGAGCCGTGATCTAGAAAAGCTAAATGAATTGGCATTACTTGGTGGTTTTGTTTGTGAGACAGGTTGAGATACAGGTCGCTTTTGAGCCGCCTGAATGTTTGCAAGAGCTGGAGATGGCTTCGGCTCATCGAGAGGTTCCAACTCATCCCACCCATCCTTTTCAGTCTCATCTTCATCATGAAGTCCATTTTCAACTTCTCCCCAGCCATCAGTAGAAGTTGGCGATTCAGTTGCATGTTGTTCAGTTAAATCGAAACTCAAACTTACCCTTATAGGTGCGGTAGTTTGAGCATTTTCAACTGGAAGAAATATGAAATAATAAAGTTGACGGTAAAATGACAATGCTAATTTTGATAATTGACACATCTAAAAGATATCGCAAGCATTAAAAGGGGAAAAGTTGGTATCGTGACGTACTAGGCTCTTAGTTATTCAACTATTTGATCTCAGTGAAATCCATTATTTTCAGTAAACAAATGCGAGAATCAATATTTTTATAACCCTAGATTTTTTTTTCCTTCAACTTTTGTGTGGAGGTGTACATTCAAACTTTGGACCTCTTGGTCGATGGTATATGTCTTAATAGAGTCATGGCTTATATACATTTTACTTCTAACACATTTTCACTATATCCAAATTCAAAAAGATTTGGAATATTTAATTATAATATTTAGTAATAAACACTATGTAGACAAGAAATAAAGGAAGTCAGTTACATAGAGACTATAAGCAAATGGATAATGGTGCAGTACCCTATTACAAAGATGAAAATAATTAATTCATTGCCCTAAAAGTGGTGTTAGGAACACATCAAATAACTAGATTTCTGTGCTTCGTGAATCGTATTTTGATATCCTCAAAAGTAGGTATTTTTCTTTCCCTAGTTGTACAACGAACAGTGAAAAGTTTGTCAAGCACATTCTGACCGGCTGACAGATTCAAATAAAATCAAGAGAAAATTTAATAGAATAACCAAAATCTTGTCTACTTTATGGCGGATGAAAATCCCATCTATATTATCAAAAATGAAAAAAGAAAAACAACCAAACTATCAAATACCAACACCAATCAACATGAAAAAGACATTAGCATTGGCAGAGGAATATAGACACATCAGCATAATTTCAAAAATAATAAATAAACTCGCAGATGTATAAAGTACCTGAGATGGAATCAGAACTTGTAGTAGCTAAAGGCGCATTAGAGCTTACAGGAGCGCTAGAAGCATGTTCAGAAGGTTTTCCTTTTAGAGTTAAGGAGCTCATTGCCCATCTGCACATAAACATGAGATCAGGGTGGATAATAGATTGGTATTTTGTGCAGAGATGATAAGAGTATATTTATGACCACTATTTCAAATTTGTACATCAATAAAAACCCTGTTGCAACAATATGATCATCCCACATCCATCGAGTTATTAATGGACTCTTGACCCACTTAAGTAGCGTATTAATCACAATACGGATAGACAATAGCAGTAAAAGGTTCATCTAGTTAGAACCAAAGGTTCTCATTGAGTGATATATAGACACATCATACAATTGGCCAGGAAATCCAAAAAAACTTTGGAAGTCTGGCCATATCAAAGACTTGGCCATGCTTCACCCACCACATCAGAAAGTGTAAGTCTTGTTAGGGAACCACATATAAATTGGCAAACCAAAAAAAAGGTGGGGGGGATGAAGAGGTGTGTGAGATGGTGAGGACAGGATATTTAAATCAACTCACCCAAGCAAACTAGCGTTTCCTGGCAGAGACGGGATATTCAGACCTCCAGCAGCTGTATCTCCTGAAATTTCCTAGAGTAAACCATAGAAGAATGTCAACACAACACATCTCCTAATTAAAAGGCTGACCAGCTTCTGATTACTATGGACTCCCCTATTTTTTCTCCCTTTCCAGGAGTAGGCAAGCTATTTGCCATTGTATTCTCGTCAATAGAAAACTATTGTTCTTGCATCTAATACCAAACAGCAAATGTACAGGAATTTTTGCATGCACACACGAGAGAGTGTGTTGGGTAAACAAAACAAAAAACAGTCTCTCACAAGCAGCAGCTCAACTTGTTCTCCAAACATGATCCAGCATATATATGAAGATAATGGTATCAGACTATCTATTCCCAGGAATCTAAAACCTTTTAAGTCACAAGATTAACAAAGTAAATGCGATCTTGAACTAAATGTGCATTACACACCTTCTCATTGTTTTGCTTTAGTATCTGTAGGAACTGATCAACAGCTTGAAAGGACTTTGACCGAACATCACTATCAACAAGAGAAGTGACAGAACAAAAGGCATTACTGAATACATACAGATATGAGATAACTGACATAAAATGAAAATATTTCAGAACATTCAAATAACCATTAGACTGTATAATTATAAATTGATAACCAAATAAGAGTATGTATTGAAGAAGAGCAAATTAACTAAAACCCCAACTTTGTGAAACGAGTAAAAAGGTCCCATGTAATAAGAAATTTTATTAGAATACCCATCTATAGTCTCATCTTTCTCCAATACATTAGCCATCTACTCATGCAATGCTATAGAATGTAAGATAAGTCAGAAGGGGAAAAATATTTCAACAGCCGGTCGGTAATACATAAAAGTATTAAAGCCTAATCATAGTTCAAATAATTACTTCCATACCTAGTTCAGTTCTGTTCATCGACAGTTTAAAGTCTAGTATCCTAATTGGATGCTAGGAGTTCCATATGTATTGAAATTTTATCGAAAAGGAGGATGAACTCCTCAATCAGCTCCCTAGTCCCTACAACACAGTGAACTTGCCAAACTGAAGCCAAACACCTTGAAGAAACCACACCAAATTCTCATCCTACAAAGAATACAACAATGTGGTCCGACCAATGACAACCCTTTGCTCGAGAGCCTGTATAAGGTGTTAACTCTTGTGTAAACCCTACCACACAAAGAACTTAAACTTCTTGGAAATTTTCACCTTCCACACCGAGGAAAAAACACAAATAACCTCCCTTCTTAGAAGTTTGAGGCTCAATTGCGACAAAAAATTGCCTCTAAAATCTTCACAGAGCACCCATGAGATGTTAAATAAAGAGAATATTTGTATACTAATATGAAAGAAAATAAATAACGTATGTACCATAAGATCCTTATTCCTTGACACTTGTTAGTGAATATCACAATGCTGAGGGGTGGCATAATCAACACAAGATATGTATAAGAACAAGATATTTCAAGCGACAGTGAACAATTTGCTCTCTCTTTCTTTTTTCTCCTTTTATTTTTTTCCCCCTTTCGGGGTGGGGGGGTGGGTTGGGAGAGGGGAGTGTTGTATTATGATGTCCATTGTTCAGAACAGTTCAAAAATTTCGATCAAAACAAACCTGTCAGGATCTATGGTAAGCACAACAACATTAGGAAGAATCCTAGTTGCAATTTCTGTACTGTCATAATATCCACTTGTAGCACATAATGCCATTATGCCTGTCATGATAACATTGACAGTTAAAATTAAAGAAATATAACACCATTTATTAAACAGTTAACAAAAAATCTCTTTGAAATTAAAATAAAATGGGCAATGCCATTGGTCCTTCAACTGAGAAACTTAAACGGACCTAATATTAAAACAAAAATGAGAAGGAAAAAAAAAAAGACTACAGCAGTTACACCTGCACCACGGGCTGGGGAAAATGTATCACGCAGTGCACGGACAGTGAAGGCATTAATTAAAACTCTCTTCCTTGTCTGCATTTAGATTTGAGCTCAATCAGATTTTATTTCAATAGAAAAAGGCAATTTCGTGCACCAAACTTATATAATGATGGTAAGTGCACCAAACTTATATAGGATTAGACCTATACTTATATAATGATGGTACGACTATGAAAAGTGGATAGCTAGTACATTTAAGAAATAATTGACACAATTAAAAAAAATATCTCGAAACCAGAATATCCCAAACTTTATGACCATACATCCTTATCTCTGATGATTAAAATAAGAAAAGAAATGAATCTCCTGAGCCTTCCTAGAAATCCCAAGCAAAGATGTCATTCAAATGAAAGACTAATATAAATTTAAATGTAACTTTGATGTAGTAGGAATAGGATATTATGGTCAAATCTTTAATCTATTAGGATTAAGATTAGTTTCTTTTATTGATTAGGATTAGGGTTATTTTACTATAAATTGAGTACTTGTTTTCTTGTATTCACAACTTTTAAAACATTAATAAAATTCTATACACACCAAAAAAAATTTAAAAGAATACAGTAAAGATCATAAGAAATATCATACGAGGATAAAGGAAAAACATGAGGATAAGTGATCAGACATAAAAGAAAAGAAAGCGTACTTTTGAATACCAGGAAACTCTAGTATATTGCTAAACATCATCATAAGAGAAAAAAAACCTAAAATTTAAACACTTGAACACGATTGTTGACTGATGGCTGTAAGTGAATCAGCAGGCAACTTTCACAAATACTCACCCCTTCATTTAAGTAACTTGCAATGTTCCCAAGTAATATAGTCGTATTCGTTCGGATTGCTGGTTCTTCGTCAACCTGTAGGACTCAGGAATGTTCTAAGTAAATAATTGAACAAATAGCAGAGGAATAACAATATTTGGGTGGTACGAAAGTGAAACCACCAATACAGTTTACGTATGCTAGGAGGAAGTTAAGCCTTATTTATTAGATTTAGTTATACAGAAATTATAAGAAAAAGGTAATGTGTCCAACCTTGCAACGGTAGGACCCATTTTGTAAGTAACAAACAGATAGGGTTCTGTCACAAGGGAAAAAGGATAAAGATACAAAAGTTGTATAGGATATTCGGTCGGTTAGTGGCGTTTTGGCCAAGAGATTTGTCTATATTTTCCATTTTGACGTAAAGGGTTCTTTGGGACCTATCATATGGCAAAATAGATGCATGTGCATACACCTGAAGAAAGTAAAAAGGATGAAAAATGGATGCAGAACCAACTGTAGCAATAAATGGCTAAAGCAGTACCTGTAACTTCGAAAGATGCTTCAATAATGACCCAGAAATAGTGCGTTGAGAAAGCTGCCATACCAATCCAGATCATCTCAAAACTTGATCGTGAATAATATGATTGTTTTTTCAAAATAAAGAGAACTTTCTTTGATACAATGACGAGAGATTATTGCTCAAAGTTACAATAACCCACGAAAGAAAAATAAAAAGAACAAAGAACAAAAACCAAAAAAAAAAAAGGAAAGACACAAACAATACTAACTCATAATGAAAAAATTAAACCACTACAATTAAGATAAAAATCTCAAGTAGAGTAATAAGTAAAGCACTCATGGCCATTAGGTTGTTTCTTTTGTTTGATTGCTTATTTCTAAAGGGTCGAGCTACTAACAAAAAAGAAAAAGGAAATTATAATCATCTCAAAATATCATTGGAAAACATTAAGATTAATAATAAGTGACATATGTGTACCTTGGGAGCTAGAACAAGCATGGATTTTAGAGTCAATTCACGAAGAAAAGCAGATGTGTCAGAGAACCCGGTGGCAATATGGGGATAGACCTAGGTAAAACAAGGTGAGATTATAAAATTGGATACAATAGATATCACAGTATTCTTTTACACAAACAATCAAATTCATAAATATAAGCTAAGACCACTAATAACCCCACCCCACATCATATAAGCATCCAATCAACCATTGTCGAAGCATTCATTGTGTGAGAGCAGGTGCACATAATCATGCGCTGTTCTACACATGTATGCATATAGATATAAAGTAACTTGTCGAAAAAGCCTTCCGCCAAACAAATTCCAAGAAAGAAAGAGAGATGAGGGGGGTAGCATCCCTATACAGACTATTAGTTTTGTTCTTGAAATCCAGCCCAAGTGTAAGTTAATACATTTTCAATTGGTAGTGGAAAAAAATCATCTAATACTCATCCTAACCATTTCCTTCTCACCAAAATATACTAGTTTCATTAATTTCTTTTATTATTATTATTTTATAGAAACAACATCTTTCACCAAGAAAAAATAAAGAATATAAGGGAAGCCCACAAAAATCCCACCTCAGTAAGAGTTTCCAACTAAGTAAGATATTGCGTAAGGAATAATTATTCCCTTTGTTTTAAAACCAGAAACAAACTTTTCATTGAAAGGTGAACATTCTTGAGTTTCTTTAGATATAGATGAAACATGCAATAATTGTCCCCAACTTCATACCTGTTCATCGACCATTTGGGATGACAATGATTCACCAAATTGATCAATATGTTGCAGGAGTCCTGTTCTGATAGCTCGATCATTGGAGGCAAACAGTTTCACAATCGTAGGCAAAACCTAAACATCATAGTGGCCAACCCAAGTGAACAAGAAGTAATAGACCAGGACCAAATCCGTGTCAGATAAAAGTAAAAGATCAAGCAAACAAAAATTTGAAGAAAAAATTATTTTAACATTGCTTGAACAGTATAATATCAAACTAAAGAATCAAGATAACGAAAAAACCTTTGCACTGAATTCTTCCGTTGAAAGCCAAGAACCCATTTTTAACAATGCGGTCAAGGCAGGGGCAGCAGCTGAACCAAATTCAAGGGAGGAAGCTAATAAAGGAAGCAACTGTAGAATGACAAAAGAATGAGACATTTACCAAGCACAACAAGAAAACAAATACTGTAATTTTGAAGTACCTTTTTCAGTACTATTTGACGAGGAAGTTGTTCAGCTAGAACTGGGAGCTTCCGGAAGAAGGTATCCTTCTCAACACTATCCTTTAGACTAAGAATTTCCATGAAGTGTATAGTGTCCACCAACTTATTTTGGAAATACTCTATCATCCATAGATAGCAAATTAATCAACAGATGTAAAGGCCAAAACTAAAACAAGACAAAATGTTGAAGATAGAATAAGAAATGCAGATACAAAAATGAAATCGAAAAACAAATAACTTTCAGTGATAAGACAAGAGTGCAAAAGAACACACATGTTATATAATAAGAAGTCTTTATATAAAAATGAAACAGAAAAGAAGGGAAAGTGTGGCAGGCATGCATGTCGATCGTGATCAATTATTTTGTTATTTTAAGACCTTTTTCTTACTTAGGTTGGCAGGTTTTAAGATGTTACTATTATGTTTTCCTCATCACTTTCTAATCATCAACGAAAAGTTCTTGTTTATCTTTAACAAAAGAAGACAGAATCAGCACCCCCTCCAGAGAGAAATAAAACTTCTTTTCAACTCATCTTCAGAGCATTAGGTTCCAATCATTACAAAGGGAATTAAGTTAAAGGGCTTGATTTCAATTTGTTTTTATAATATCACTTCAGTTCCTATTGGAAAAAAAGATCATTACATGTGTTAGCGGTTCGTTCAGGAATGCTAGTCTCATGCAACGTTTAGGTGCAGTTTAGTATAGGCAATGAATCCTTTGCACGTTCACCACTGGCAATTTGTCAAAGACCATCATCTTTTTTTTCCTCCCATGAGAAAGAAGATATTTCTGATCTCAATAAGTTCATTCAGGCAGTAAACACTCATGGAAGTTCCCTTACAAAATGGAAGACACACTTGATCAAGGGAGGGAAACTCAATTGCTAGATCCCTTCTTGACCGGCTTTTCATTAATAAAAAATGAGAGGGAGAGTTGAACAGTTCGAGGGCTCTTACACAAACTCGTTTATTTATTTTATCATTTTCCTATTCTTTTGGAAGCAAGTTCATTGACTTGGGGGTCTTCTCCTCTCCGATTTTGCAACAGTTTGCTGGATATAAATGCTTGTAACAGAATTATTGAAGATGCTTGGGGCAGAACAGAAATTAATGGGTGGGCAGGCTTTGTCCTTGGTTAGAAATTGAGAATGACTAAAACAGCTATAAAATCGTGGCATGCAGAATTCTGTGAAACTCAAAGGAAAAGAGAAAAGGAGTTATTAGGGGATATTGATAAGTGGGACGTCTTGGCGGATACCATTAAGATAAGTGAAGGGGATGTGATGATTAGAAACTTTTTAAAGACCGAGTTAATAAGTATTTATCTTTTGGATGAAAGAAATCAGATTCAGAAATGCAAGCTGAATTGGTTAAGAGTCGGAGATGAAGATTCAGGATGAAGGAGATGAGTTACAGCATTGATTTTTTTATAGCACATATGCTGCCAACTGATGGAGGAAAGTGTTCTCGGTTTTCCGAACTGTTTGGGTGTTTGAGAATAATTTTAGTTGTAACATACAGCAGTTATTATCGGGGCATATTTGGAGAAAGAAATCAGCGCCTTGCTATGGGAAAACATGGTCATACTGCTTGCAGATTTGTGGTTTGAGAGGAATCAAAGAACACTCCATGACAAGGAAATGAGGTGGATAGATCCTTTTGAATCGGCAGCCCAAAACACTTCAGCTTGGTGTTCCTTAAATAGAGAATTAGAAGGTTATAGCATTCAGGAGATTTGCTTAAATTGGAGTGTTTTTATTTTTCCAGATTGTTAGACTTCCTATTTCGATTGTAATAGGCGTTTATTTGTATTACTTTACTTCTTTTTGGTTTTATTTTTTGATGTATCACTGTCCCCTCAGGACTTGGGTTGGGGTGGAGTTGGCTTTTTCTGCGATTGATCTTTAACGCTAGTCTCTTTTTGGTGGAAATAATGAGCATGCTATAGAGGTCTCAACCTAGTTGAGATGTCTGGATGTCAACCTTGAAGAAAATATCTTAAATTTATTGATTGGTACAATTGTTGCACTGCGTCAAAGTCCAAAGCTTTATGATCTGATGTGGTGAAGGCTTTATTATCTGAATTAAGGTTTGAATGCAATCAGAGGGTTTTTCATAACAAGGCTATTCCATAGGTTGATTGAAAGTTTGGTCGGTTCGGTTCATCTCATCTTAAGGCCTCATCATGGTGTTCACTTTATAAAAGCTTCCCAAGATATTTTATTTAGAATTTGTCTTATTGGAATATTTTTCTATTTTCCTTATAATTCAATTATGTCTTGACACTCTATTTTAATTTTCTGTTTTACTTTTTATTTTTATTTTCCTTTTGGGTTTCCCTTTTGGGTTTCTTTTACTTCTAAACATTAGTCTCTTTTCGTTCTATCAATGAAAAAAGTTTGTTGTTTCCTCTTTATATATAGATAAGTGAAAAAAAAATGTAATTTTGAGAATAAGATGTTTAAGAAGAAGATAAGAATTGTATTAGATGTGGAAATGGGAAACATAATATGAAATTTAGATTTTTATTTATTTGCTATAAAAATCTCATTATATTTTAAACAAATTAATTAGTTACATAAAATTAAACCAAATTCAACGATTCTTTTACATAAATTGCTTCATAGTTCATACAATCATACTAAATCTAAACTATTTATTTATAATTAAAAAACAATAACTATATTAGGTAAATGATCTTTTATAAATAATAATTATAATGGATTTACGATGTCACCGTCCAATGCTAACGAGGATTTTCTCGTCACCCTTATTTTATTGATGCATATTAAAAGCTCCCTGAAGAAAATTTTTTAATAATTTAAAGCATTTTCCCATAGGCCTTTTATATCTGAAGTAGCTATTTCCAAAGAGATTTTAATTAGAGCATAAAAATGCATGATGCATACTGGAATCCAAATATACGATTTCATGATAATAAGGAAGCTCACCACTATTTTCTATAAGCTTGGATGTATTCAACCTGCGAGAAGGCATAGAGCTCAATAGCCGTTGATAATCTGGAAGTAAAGACTGGCAGAAAACACATCCACCAATGAAAACAGATAATTCAAGATTTGAAAGCAACCAAATGAGATATAAAATAAAAAGTAACACAAATTTATACCACAAATCCCTCAAAGATTCAAAAGCAGTCGAATGAGATGTAAGGTCAAAAAGCTGGCAATCATTCTAGAATAGTAGGTGGCTAATTTGGAATTGAACTACAACAAATTAAGGAACTTTAACTGAACTTGGCAACCACTATGATGCTTGGCCTAGTTCTTCAATGTGCATTGCAACTATGCATTCTAGTCCTTCGCCTCTAACTTTCCCTTTGGCCCTTTAATAAATAAAGCCACACATCACCACTAGAATGAGAACACATTCAATTGCACTATGAAAAACAGGAGAGAAATTCAGGATATTTACAAAATGAGAATTGGGATATGAAAGAGAGCACCAGCTTCCATGATGTTCAACGGTTTTTTTTTTTTTTCTTTTGAAAAGGAAATAGAGCATTTCATTGATATAATGAAAAAGAGAGAGAACCAATTACATCGAGACAAATCGGAACAAAAACAATCCCAAAAACGAAACCACCAAAACGAACAAACTGGTACAAGGAGAAAAAGAAATGAACCAGAACAAAACTCATACAATGCAGAACATAACAACAATACAAAACAAATTCAAGACAATTTCAAGAAATTAAGCAAAATGAACTTCAAAGGAGGCAACTTTAGCTGCTGCAAACTGAGAAATTGCCCGACTTCCAAGGGGAGAAGACAAGGCCAAAGATGACACCAACTCAAAACTAGAACTCATCTTCAATCAATAAAATAAGAGGATTAAATCAATTTGAACCAGAGAAGCTTGGAACTCAGATCCAACCACTACTGTCATGCAAAAACTCAAACAGCTTCAAACTTGAATAATCACGATTTCGAACCAACCAAATCTAAGAGGAAATCAGGATGAACGAGCAACTCAAAATTAAGTCACAATCATCAACAATGGACCTTAAATGTACTGGAATTTTAGAAAGGGTCAAATTGGTCCTTATAGAAAGCTCCTCCACTTTTGAAGTGGAAAGCTCATCCTCCTGAAATAGAGCAACCAAATCCCCACCCAAGTTGTCTAAATTCTCAGGTGATTGTTGAGCAAAAGTCTCTTCGGTGTCATCAGATTCTTCACTACTCACGCAAGAGAGAACCAACTTCGGAATCTAAACTCTTTTTTAGGCATGAATGCTGAGGAGAGCAAGGAAAAACTCCTTGAAAATGAACTTTCAGATTTGGGTTAAAGACTTCTTGAAGGAAGGAGGAAGTTGAGCATGCAAATAAAGAGCTTCTAAAAGATCCAGGTTGGAAGCAGAAAAGGAAGAATGAAGGACTGAGCAACATTTTCTTTTCCTTGTGAAGTGCTTCCAATAGGGCTTGAGCAGCCTTGAAATTTGTGTAAAAGCTTGCTCTTTTTCCTAGAAGTGTTAGGAAAGGCTGCAACAAATGAGCATGACTTTTGGATAATGAAGGATTGCTGAGGTTTGAATAAGGAAGATAAGGTGGTAACGACAAAGAGGAAGAAAGCAAAACGTCGTTTCCCTGCCCAAGAGAGAGAGACTTGTCATTAAAGACATTCACAACATTGGCTGGTGTTGGGACTGAACAGATCTTGGACGAGGAAATGGTACTGGGGAGTCAAAAACAACAGGGCTAGTTGGGAAAATTTCTAGTCTAGAGAAGTTCCATACCTCCTCCATCCAATGAGTCGCATGTCACTTATTACGGCCCACATCCATTTTACATGATTTCGTCCTCCTTTTTCTCTCTCTCAAATTTAATTTACAAATTTTCTCTCTCCATTTACATGGGTGATGTGTCATTATTAAAATTGTTTTTATAATATTTTTTATATACTAATTTTAATTTATTCAATTTTTCCTCTCTCATATCTAGTCTTAACTCTTCACATTCCCTTTTATTTGTATTTTCTCACTCCCATATTTTTTACTCTTAACTCTTCCATATTTCTCCATAACAAATTTATTATTCATTATGAAAAGGTGCTAGAAAGGATTCGCCTAGTTGAGTTGATTAAAAATTTCAAATGTAGTCAAACTACACCAAGTTGAGCAAGGCATGATCAAACAAGCATCCAAAGAGTTAAACCATGCTAATTTTCAAGATTTTCTTTCTTTTTTATTTTTTTGGAAAGGAGACGATCTTTATTATTTCATAATAAACTCAACATACAAGAGATATATACTACGAGTACAAATAAAGAGACCTAAGGATCAGGAGACGCACCCAGACATCTCAACAAGGTAGACACCCTTTAGCGTCCTCATTATGTACATACAAAACTAGTAGAATATAAAATTGTATAATAATAAATAAGTACATCAGGGTAATGCATAGGATAGACACACAAAAAGCCAAATATCTTCACAAATAAAAGCCAAATATCTTCACAAATAAAAGCCAACTAGTTCAAACACAAATCTTTAACAGAATATGCAATAAACTCCTTGTTTAAAGTGCACCAAGTGGCTGGGTTTCTTTTTGCAGTGTCCATTCGATCTGACCAAACCATGAATTTATCATGGAAAACCCTTTCATTACGTTGGAACCATATTTCTGCAAGCAGTGATTTGGACAAGTTAGTCCAAAGTAGCCATGGCCCCTTTTCTATGAGTGGGCCCAAAGTAAAATGTCTCGCATTGGAGCTGAATGTTACGGTCAAACACCCAGCTTGCTTCAAATTTAGAGAGAAGACTGCCCCAACACTTAGCTGAATATAGACCGGAGAAAAACATGTGCTACAGAACTTCTTCTTCAGAGGCAAAGAAGGCATACAGAGGCACAACAGCAGTTTGGCAGCTTCCTTTGCATGACCAAAGAGCAGTTTAGTAACCCAAATAGCACAATTCAAACTAAAATGCTGACTCTTCAAGGCTGTTGGATTTCCACAAGGTTTCGTAGGTCTCTCTAGTCATCGGAGAAGATGCTGAAAAAGTGATTCACCAGGGATTTGAATGCTACTTTCACTTTTGCAGTTGTTCATGAAGGGCAAAACCAGCCCATCCATTGCTGAAAAAGCATCTCAAGACTTCATCAATTACTTTGTTACGTTCTTTTTTTAGCAGCAGACTATTACAAAACCTGAACGGCGAGGGACCCCATAAAACGGTGCCTGCCTCAAGCACCAATGAAAAATGATCAAAGGAACTGTGTGCTTGTCTGGTGACTCTTTGTGTTGTCAAAGACACCATCCCACTCCTTATTGATGAAGAAACGAAACAACAAGAATTTGGCAACCGAATTTCCTTCTCTAGGACCATGTATATCTTCCGTTTTGGAGAGGGGTTTCCATGAGGTTTGTTGTATCAATGCAACTATATTAAAACGGCCGCATTCCCCGTGTAATTCTGTTGAATGGAAATCTCTCATATGCCCAATAGGTGATGTTGAAATCTCCCTCCATACACCAAGCATCAAAACAGAAATCCAAAAGTGAGAAAAGTTCTAGCCACACTGATCTTCTTTCCCTATAGTCACAAAGCCCGTACACATTGGTGATCGAACATGTCTTTTTGTAAACTGTGGAACATTTAACAGACAAGGAATACTTTCCTTTAAAAGTTTCAACTACGGTTACCTTTCTCATATCCCACATTGTCACAATTCCTCCACAAAGATCAATTGATGCCACAAAATCCCACCTTATTTCCTTTGAAGTTTAGAAAGATCTTATAAAGCAACATCCAAATGCTCCATCTTGCAACTCTCTTATTCAAGCGCCCTCCGGAAAAAATAGGTCAGTTTCTACTCCTTTAGCTCCTAAATCATTCAATCATACAAGCTTCATCCATCCTAATTCAAAGATCAATATCTTGAGTGGCTCACCAAGTCACCAGGTTGGCTGTAATAATAAGGAGAAAGACATTGTACTAGAATCACCAATTAGTGTTAGCAGTGAGGAATCCGAGGGTTTGATAGGCGGCCATGATGATGAAATTATAGAGGATATTAATGGCAAGGATCTCAATTCCCTGTTTGCAGCAAACAGATTCTGATCACAATAATAGCTCAGCATTGGTAGCCCCCTTGTCTTCCCCAACAAAACTTTCAGACCTTCCGGCCCATTTGGTGTCTATCATAAAGGATTGTGGGTTAATTCTAGCCTAATTCTTCTGCCAGATTTTCTAGGTATTTGCTGATATTTGGGTAGTTTCAGAATGAAGGTGGTATCCTAGAATACAAGGGACTTGAAGGATCCATCTAAGAACTTTCTGAAAAAAATTAATCCAGAGGTGGTTCTCTAATTCAAGAATCCAAGATGGAGAGTTTGGAAGCTACTTTCGTCAAATCTATATGGAGTTCCAAGGAAATTGGATGGGATGTTGTGGCTTCAATTGTTTTCTCTGGAGGAATCGTAAGAATGTGCAATATGATCAAGGTAACAGTAGTAGGAACTATTAAAGGAAGGCACTCCTTGTCAGTTAAGTGTTCCACAGTCATGTTAGATAACCAAAGTGAACGGACATTGTGAATACAGGGAAAGAAAATTAGTGTGGCTAGAACTTCTCACTTTTGGATTACTGTTCTAATGCTTGAAGCATGGAGGGAGAATTCAATATCACACGTTGGGCATACAAGAGATTTCCATTTGGTAGAAGTACATGGGCAATGTGGCAATTTAATAAGTTCATTGGTACGAAAAACCTCATGGAAATCCCTCTCCAAAACGGGGGATATGCTTGGTCTAGAGAAGGTAATTCGGTTACTAGATCCCTGTTGGGTTGTTTTTCATCAATAAGGAGTGGGACGATCTCTTTGACAACACAAGAGTCAACAAATAAGCACTCACCTTTTCTGATCATTTCCCATTGGTGCTGGAGGCAATCGTAGTTTTATGGGGTCCCTCACCATTTAGGTTCTATAATAGTCTCCTGCTAAACAAAAAATGTAATAAACTAATTGATGAGGTTTTCAGAGGCTTTTCCCGCAATGGATGGGCTGGCTTTGCCCTTCACGAATAGTTGCGAAAAGTGAAAGTAACACTGAAAGCCTGGCATTCTACCTTTCAGGTCGCTCTCAAACAGAAAGAAGAGTCATTGTTACAAAGTTAGGCCTCTGGTGTGCACTCGCTGAAATCTATGGCCAAAACTCAAGAGAAATTGTGTATAGAAACTACTTGCAAGCTGATTTATTGAGCATATACAGAATTGAAGAAAGAAACCAAATTCAAAAAAGCAAGCTTAACTGGCTGAAAGTGGGGGATGAGAACTCGGGTTTCTTCCATCGTTTCCTGAATGCAAAAAAGAGAGTGAATCTTATCACAGAACTGATGGATGATATTGGGGCAGTAACTAGATCTTTCCATGATCTTTACAACCATCAAGACAATTAGTGGAGTCCTGTCTTCTTCTTCTCTGACTTGTACTATTCCTTATAATCATCACAACCTTGCTTCCGCTCCGGTCCTTTTGACTCAAGGATTCCATATTACTAGAACCCAGAAGAGGATTCGTCCGCTCCTTTGGAGTTGTCTTTTCCTGACATTGAAGGGCTGATTTTGAGTTTTCATGGTAACTTATATAAAAGGATATCGAGTGAACAATTTTTCCTCTCAACTTGGATTGGCCTTGGGTCACACCAAGGCAGAATGCTATTCTCACAGGATTTTTTACAGATACTGAAATTTTAAGGGCAGTCAAAGTCCTCGAGAAAAATAAAGCCTCGGGTCCTGACTTCCTCATTAAACATTGGGCACACCTTAAGACCAGCTTCAAAAAACTTCTTGATCAATTTTACACAAATGGAAAATTAAATGCTTGTGTTCAAGAAAATTTTGCTTGATTTAGAAGAAAGAGGACACAGTTTTAATAAAAGATTTCAGACCAATAAGTTTTACCACTTTATCTTGTAAGGAGGTGGAAAAAGTGCAAGCTGAACGGATGAAGATGGTTATGGACTCAATTATAAGCCCTTTTCATAGTGCTTTTATTTGGGAAGACAGATTTTAGACCCGGTTTTTAACTGCAAATGAGGTTGTAGAAGACTATCGTGCTAAAAGGAAGAAAGGATGGATCTAAAACTTGACCTCGAAAAAGCTTTTGACAGAGTGGATTGGGTCAGAAGCACGGATTGCTATGACCTGTGAGGTTTGCCATTCTAGAGCCTTTCTTTCGCCTAAACCTCTGCTTCAACTGATCCTGATTCCACCACCCAAACGCGAAAAGACATGTAAGGATACAGTCGATATACCACTCATCATCCTATGGTTCATGGGAAAGGATCCTCTATCTCCACTCATCATCCTATGGTTCATGGGAAAGGATCCTCTATCTCCCTTTCTGTTTCTTTCAATTGGAGAGGTCTTGGGAGCTCTCCTTTTGAAGCTTTATGAAAATGGGCTTTACAAAGGTTTCATGGTGGGAGAAGATAAGGTTCGTGTCCATCTCCTCCAATATGCCAACGGCACTCTCCTTTTTTGCAAATATGATGAGGTTATGTTGTTTAAATTAAAGGAAACCTTATCATTGATTGAATGGTGCTCAAGTCAGAAAATTAACTAGGAAAAGTCAGTCCTTAGTGGAGTCAACTTGAGTGAAGATGAGTTGAATTACATGGCTGGGAAAATAGGCTGCAAGACCGAGAAGCTTCCTTTTATGTACCTTGGTTTGCTTCTGGGAGATTATCCGAGGAGAGAACTTTTGGCAACCGGTGATCGATCGAGTTCACAAAAAATTGGATAGGTGGAGAGGATTTAACCTTTCAAGAGGGGGGAGGCAAACGCTATGTAAATCGGTTTTGGCAAACTTACCAACTTACTACATGTTTCTATGTGTAAAGTTGATGAAGGTGGTATCCTCTTTGGAGCGGCTATTGAGAAATTTCATTTGGGAAGGCCACTCGGGCAGCAAAATCAATCGCTTGGTAAATTAGGCTAGAGTCTCCCACCTGAAACTGGATGGTAGCCTTGGTTTTGGAGGGCTAAGCAATAACTGCACTCCTAGCTAAATGGGGATGGAGATTAATGGAGGAGGAAGAGTCTCTATGGCGCCAAGTAGTCAGAAACATCCATGGTAAAGAGCTTTTCGATTGGCATACTGCTGGTAAATCTAGGAACAGCCTGAAAGGTCCTTGGATATGTATTTCCAGAGCATGGAGAAAGGTGGAACCTTTGTCCAACTTCAAGCTTGGAAATGGACCTTTATCTAACATCACTTTTTGGAATGATACGTGGGCTGAAGATGCCCCCCTTAGATCTCGTTTTCAAAAGCTGTTTAGAATCACTTTGCTGCCTAATGGATCAGTAGCTGCACATTGAAAACTGTTTAGAATCACTTTGTTGCCTAATGGATCAGTAGCTGCACATTGAGACCATTTCACCCTATCTTGGTCTATAATCTTTAGAAGACTCCTATAAGAAAAGGAACTTTTAGGATTTCAACAACTGCTTCACCTCCTTTCACAAAGGCAGGTGGTAGACTCTATGGATAGAAGGATTGGTCTTTAGAACCATCCAGTAAGTTTTCAGTCAGATCCCTTGTGAATCACTTTTCAGCATCTTCTCCGTAGAGACCTACAAAGCCTTGTGGAGATCCAACAGCCGTAGAAGAGCCAGCATCCTAGTTTGGATTATGCTATTTGAGTTACTAAACTGCTCTTTGGTCATGCAAAGGAAGCTCCCAAACAGCTGTCTTCTATCCTCTGTTGCCCTCTTTGCCTCCCTAATGAAGAAGATTTGCAGCATTTGTTCTACTCCTGTCTTAGTGTTGGCGCAGTCCTTTTTCTTTATTTGAAGTAAGCTAGGTGTTCAACGGAACTTTCGGCCCCAACGTGAGACATTATTTTGGGCCCTCTTATGAAAAAAGGGTCAGGGCTACTTCGGACTAACTTAGCCAAGTCACTGCTCGTAGAAATTTGGTTCGAACGAAATCCAAGGGTATTCCATGATACAGATCGAATGGACATTGCAAAAAGAAAAGCGGCCACTTGGTGCACTTTAAACAAGGAGTTTAAGGCATATTCTATACAAGAATTGTGTTCAAATTGGTCGGCTTTTACCTACTAAGACATCTAGGTTTTTTTGTGTATCTATCATATGTATTCCTTATTGTACTCCTTTTCATTATACATTTTAACTTTACTAGTTTTATTTTTGTATGGACATGATGAAAACACTAAGGGAGTGCCAACCTAGTTGAGATGACTGGGTGCGTCCCCTGATCCCTAGGTCTCTTTTATTTGTACTCTTAGTATACATCTCTTGTACTATGAGTTTGTTTTATAATAAAGAGACAGTCTCCTTTTCAAAAAAAATTGAGTGCCTTTTGATTTTCTTCCTTTGCCTTTTTGCATTCCTTATTATTTAAAATATAGTTGTTTGGCAGGAGTTCGGGGCCCACATCAATAAAAGCGCAATTGTCTTTGGCTACACTCTCTCTCTTCTTTAATTGCGACATTTTGCATTCTGTCAACTAGGGATGCCGCCGATCGGAGCACCGCCATCTATCTTCTTCTTCGGCACTGAAGGTGAGTCGTGGATGAGATTCAAGGCCTCAAAAGGGTTTTGTGAGAAAGAGGGGACTGTTTTCATGGCTTTGAAATCGTCTACATTAGAAGATTACATAGACACGTCAACGTCGTCATCCTCCATAACTTGCCTAACTCTTAATTGATCAATTGGGTTTTTGAAGTCTTTAACAACTAACCTTCCTTTGGTGATGCTTGGTAAATCCATAGAGCTCAATGTCACCAAAGTTCAAGAATTATTTCCCTTGTTGAAATCTATAATTTCGATAGTGTTGAGCATTAAGCCACATAAATTTTGCTTGACCTGAGGTTGAGTGTTTATGTGGCTATATCTTCCGGCCCCCAAAATAATCTTCGATTCAAAAGTTTTCCAGCATCACTAATCCAATGGCAGGTTTCGAGTTCTCAACCAGCCACCAAAACCTTATACTACTAGAGGTCTGCTATGCTTGAATTTATCCCACATTTCGAAACTTGAGGTGGAAAGACCCCATTGCCTGCCATCTTCTTGCTTTGATGATGAAATCCTCAATCCTTTTTCCGTTTCTTCGAAACGGAGACAAGTCTCTTTATTTATTATTATAAATAAATGAAACTTAAGCTCAAAGTATAAGAGTGTTATACTAAGAGCAAGAGAAAAGAGAAGAATTCAGTAACCTAAACTTAGGCAACAAAGGAGATGACAAGCTAAAAAACGAATTCCAACAGAAATAAATCAAGCTAAACAGAACCACGGCTGTAGACATCCAAATACAAAGCATAAGAAAATTTTCCCTTATAAGGAACCCAAACGAATCTAAAAACTTGCAAAAGATGCAACCGGCTGCCTCGTAGCTATCTTGCCATATTAATCCAAAATCCAGAGAAAGCTTCAAAAAGACTTTCAAAACATCAGAGCATCAGCAACTTGCCACCCATATGAAGAGAAATCCAAGAAAGACTGAAGTTGGTCCAACATCTCTAAATGCCAATCTGCTCCCCGTTAGCTCCTAATGAAACATCTATTTGCTTTCTTGCCCCCATCTCCGGCCAAACCACACATTCCATAAGCCATCCATCTCCAAAGCGAAACTTTGAAGACGAACTACTCCATTGTCGAGTCCATCTTTCTTACAAAAGAAGGCATTAACCAGGCCCTTTAGCAGCTGAATCAAACCTTCTAGTCATTTTACCATTGACGTTGAAAGTAAGACCTTAGGCTTCTTCCTCAAATATTCTGCTAAGAAGCCATATTCTGCTAAGAAGCCATATTCTGCATCAGGAAGCCACATCCAGATCAAGTCAATGATGGGAGAGCCTCCTTCTTGACAAACTCAGATATCCGTTGATGCACTATGTTTTTTAATAGGGAAAGTCGTTGCACACAGTAGAGTCTATGACAGTTGATGCACTATGTTTTTTAATAGGGAAAGTCGTTGCACACAGTAGAGTCTATGGCATTCTGCAAGGATCTCAGTATATACTTTCCTTGTTGATTTGTTCTCAATTTCTTTGTTTTTTTCTTTTAAAGGAGACGGCCTCTTTATTAATGTATTAATAACGAGACAAAAACTTATAATACAAGAGAATTATATAATGAGCATGTA
The DNA here is from genome assembly GCF_025177605.1 of Cucumis melo. Taxonomy (NCBI): domain Eukaryota; kingdom Viridiplantae; phylum Streptophyta; class Magnoliopsida; order Cucurbitales; family Cucurbitaceae; genus Cucumis; species Cucumis melo. The sequence goes on along the minus strand of NC_066860.1, from coordinate 19,103,418 downwards.
AACCATGGATTAGGAGGTGCACCTAGACATCTCGACTAGGTTTGGCACCCCATAGTACCCTCTTCGTATCCAACCAAGCTAAAAACCAAAACAAAGAGTAATGTCTAAAAGCAAAACGAAACCAAAAGAAGTACAAAAAAATACAAATAAAAGGACTAAAACAGACTAAACATCCGTCTAAAGAAAAGGCGACCGATTAGGCTTATATCTCGAATTGAGTCAATCTTGAGATCCTTGGAGAAGGAACACCACGAGGAGGCTAAATTTTGATGACTCCATCAAGGTCTTACGCTGAGAAGCTTGCTCTAAAAAAATCTCTAGAATCTTCCCAAACACAATTCTGACAACAATGCAAATAAGTTGATAATGAGCAATTAAAAACAGATACCGTGAAGAGTTGCTAGCGACAGAGCATAAATTGCATATTGAAGGAGATAAACAATGATTAAACATCTTCCTTTTTAACAACCCTGAACTCCAAGAGCCATTTTCCAAATTAGTTTAGAGATTCGACGTGGACTTCCATATTCCCATAGTGATTTTTCCAGCTTTTTAGTTAGAGGAATGAATTAACACAAAAAATTTCCAACAGGATCTAACTGCCACTATCTTTGGTGAAATATAACTCGTACTTTCCTGTGTGACTAAAGCCCCATAAGAATCTGAAACTCACTCACTTCTTCAACCTTCAAGTTTTCTTGAAAGAATAGTTCCCACCAAACTACTTTCTGCCATACAACTAAAACATCTTCTTCCTCATGTCAAACTACCTGCTGGAATTCATCTTGTCATACTAAATTAGCTCCAAAAGATCAAGGCTCCTGTTAGAATTAATAGGAATTAATAGGACTTTGTCCTTAGAGTATTTTTTGAAAGAATAATATAGAAGATTTTATTTCCTAAATCTTTTCCTTTCTTACTCCTATTGTATTCTATTTATTCTCTTCTTTTGTACCTATTGTATTCATTCATAAGAAAAATAATAAAAACTAAAGTGTCGTGGTTTTTCTCCCAGTTCTTGGGTTTCCACGTAAGCCTCGTGTTGGTGTTAATTGCTTTCAATATGGTATCAGAGCAAAGCAATAACTAAACCCTAGAAACTAACCTAAGAGAAATCCAGATCGAAACTGAACCCGTCTTTGCCGCCGCCGCGGGAATCGCCGCCATGGAGAAACTGCTCTAAAACCTATAGAAACTGTCGATCTACCAAACTGGAGTAGATTCGCAGCCGTACGCACTGCCATCTGACCAGAAACTGCCTCACGCACCGCTCCCGCCCAGCCCATTCCCCTCTACGCGTCGTCAGATGTCCAACCGTCATACCCTTCCGGCCATCCGCATCCTCACGCGCCACCTATGCACTCCAGACAAAAACCCTCAACTGTAAATCTGTACAGTAAACATTCGTTGTATGTTGACTCTTTACAACAACCGTTGTTTTCTGGTAACGTGATTGATCAACCCCAAAACAGATCAGACATTGAAGCAGGCGAGTCTTCGACGCATTCCAAACCAATCGAGTTGCCGATGTATTCCAAGAACCCGATAACTTCGTTCCATAATTTACCGTCAAATTATATAACTGGATCTTTGGGTTCGTCTACAGGGAATTTTTTAGGTGAAAAATTAAATGGGCAAAATTATTTCTCTTGGTCCTAATCAATAAAGATGTTCCTCAAAGGTCGCTGTCAGTTCGACTTCTTAACTGGAGAGATTGTACATCCTCCACCAGGAGACGACTTGGAACGACTCTGGAAAGGGGAGGACTCACTTATTCAATCCATGCTGATTAATAGTATGGAATCACAGATCGGCAAGCCTCTACTATATGCAGCCACAGCAAAAGATTTGTGGGATACAACTCAGACCCTTTACTCGAAACGACAGAATGCCTCTTGGTTGTATATACTGCGAAAACAAGTCCATAATTGTAAACAGGGGACCCTAGACGTGACTACCTATTTTAACAAGCTCTCTCTCCTCTGGCAAGAGATGGATTTGTGCAGAGAGACAGTTTGGGACACACCAAATGACGGTACACAATATGCTAAACTTAAAAAGGCTGACCGTCTTTATGACTTCCTTGCAGGACTTAATCCCAAAATTTGATACTGTTTGTGGTCGTATACTCAAACAAAGACCTCTTCCCTCCCTAATGGAAGTGTGTTTTGAAGTCCGCCTGGAAGAGGACTGCACTAATGCCATGGGTGTACTGACTACCCTACCATTGACTCCGCAGCTTTTGCACTCGGTCCTCAAATCATGATAGTGACAAGAATAATGGGAAGTCAATCCCTGTGTGTGAGCACTGCAAGAAACAATGACACACCAAGGATCAGTGTTGGAAACTCCACGATCATCCCCCAGGAGGTAAGAAATGGTCCTCCAACAAGAAACAAAACTCAGGACATGCCTATATTAGTGAGACTACCCCTGCCAGTACTTCTCAATCAACTGGTCCTACTGCAAGTCAGACCAAGACTCTGACACGGGTGTTATTGCTCAGTCAGGTATGCCTCAGTCCCTTGGGATTATTAGCATTGATGGGAAGAATCCCTAGATCTTAGACCCGGGGACTACATATCACTTCACAGGTTCTTTGGAACACTTTATCTTGTATGCCCCGTGTGCCGATAATGAAAAATCTTAATAGCCGACGGCTCTCTAGCTCCGATCGCTGGCAAAGGACAAATAGTTCCCTTTCACGGTTTTGCTCTCCAAAATGTTTTGCATGTCCCTAAACTGTCTTGCAATTTGTTATCTATAAGCAAGATCACTCGTGAGTTGCATTGTAAAGCTATCTTCTTATCTAAATCTGTTTATTTTAAGGACATGAGCTCGGGGAGGACGATTGGCACTGCCCAGCATAGCAGGGGACTTTACATCATTGATGATGATACCTTCTGTAGTAGTTCCTCTAGGGTTAGTTTACTGTCGTCCTACTTTAGCACTTCTGAACAAGATTGTATGTTGTGGCATTTTTTATTGGGCCACCCAAACTTTACATATATGAAATATTTATTTCCCCACCTTTTTTCTAAACTTGATGTCTCTTCTCTAGCTTGTGATGTGTGTATTCGAGCTAAACAACATCGGGTCTCTTTTCCCTCACAACCATATAAATCTACAAAACCGTTTACCCTCATCCATAGTGATGTTTAGGGTCCTTCCAAAGTCACCACCTCATCGAGAAAGCGGTGGTTTGTAACTTTCATCGATGACCATACCGTCTACCTTCTCACAGATAAATCCGAGGTTTCATCCATTTTCCAAAACTTTTATCATACTATTGAAACACAATTCCATACAAAAATTGCAATTCTTCAGAGTGATAATGGTCGAAAATTTCAAAACCATAACCTTAGTAAATTTCTAACCTCCAAGGGATTGTTCACCAAACCTCGTGTGCCTACACTCCTCAACAAAATGGAGTGGCTGAACGAAAAAACCGTCACCTGGTGGAAGTAGCCTGTTCCCTTATGCTTTCCACTTCCCTTCCATCGTACCTGTGGGGAGATGTTATTCCTACAGCCGCTCACTTAATCAATAGAATGTCTTCTCATATCATTCACCTTCAGACTCCCTTAGATTGTCTTAAGGAGTCTTACCCCGCTACTCGTTTTGTTTCTGAGGTTCCTCTTCGTGTGTTTGGGTGTACCGCTTATGTCCATAATTTTGGCCCTAATCAGACCAAATTTACCCCTCAGGCTCAGGCTTGTGTGTTTGTTGGGTATCCCCTTCACCAGCGTGGTTATAAATGTTTTCACCCGCCGTCCAGAAAATACTTTGTCACTATGGATGTTACTTTCTGTGAGAACCGACCCTACTTTCCTGTTAGCCATCTTCAGGGAGAGAGTATGAGTGAAGAGTCTAACAGCACCTTTGAATTTATTGAACCTACTCCTAGTACCGTATCTGATGTTGATCCTCATCCCATAATCCTACCCACAAACCAAGTTCCCTGGAAAACATATTACAGGAGGAATCTCAGAAAGGAAGTTGGGTCCCCTACTAGTCAACCGCCGGCTTCAGTCCAAGATTTCGAACCTCCTCGAGACCAAGGAATGGAAACCCTACAGAACCTTGTACTAATAATACGATGAGTGAAAATGACAGGTCTGATGTTGCTGATTTGAAAATGTGGAAGAAAAGAACTGTGGTGATGAGACTGAGGTTAGAATAGAAACCAGTAACAATGAAGTTGAACAGGGTCATAGAAGGAAACTTGATGAGTATGATCCGTCTCTTGACATTCCCATTGCTTTGAGAAAAGGTACCAAGTCTTGCACTAAATATCCAATTTGCAACTATGTTTCCTATGATAATCTCTCTCCACAGTTTGAAGCTTTTACAGCAAACCTTGACTTTACTATAATACCGAAAAATATATACACTGCTCTAGACTGTCCTGAATGGAAAAATGTTGTTATGGAAGAGATGAAGGCTCTTGAAAAGAATAGAACTTGAGAAATCTGTGTTCTACCCAAGGGGCATAAAACTGCAGGATGCAAATGCGTGTTCTCTCTCAAATACAAAGCAGATGGTACGCTTGATAGACACAAGGCAAGGTTAGTTGCAAAGGGATTTACTCAGACCTATGGTATTGACTATTCAGAAACTTTTTCTCCAGTTGCTTAGTTGAATATTGTTAGAGTCCTGCCATTTGTTGCTGTGAACAAAGATTAGCCTCTATACCAGCTGGATGTTAAGAATGCTTTTTTAAATGGAGACCTCGTGGAGGAAGTCTACATGAGCCCCCCGCTAGGATTTGAAGCCCAATTTGGTCAGCAGGTGTGTAAACTCCAAAAATCCCTATATGGTCTGAAACAGTCTTCGAGAGCATGGTTTGACAGATTCACTACCTTTGTTAAGTCCCAAGGGTACAGTCAGCGGCACTCTGACCATACTTTATTTACAAAGGTTTCCAAGTCAGGGAAGATTGCTATTCTAATAGTTTATGTGGATGGCATTGTTCTGATTGGAGTTGACTGGAGATGATCAAACAGAAATCAGTCAACTAAAGCAGAGAATGGGCGATGAATTTGAAATCAAGGATTTGGGAAATCTAAAGTACTTCCTTGGAATGGAGGTGGCCAGATCTAAAGAAGATATCTCCATGTCTCAGAGAAAATACACCCTTAATTTGCTAACCGAGACAGGTATGTTGGGATGTCGTCCTATTGATACTCCTATTGAATTCAATTGTAAACTAGGAAACTCTGATGATCAAGTTCCAGTTGATAAAGAACAATATCAGCGCCTTATAGGTAAATTAATTTACTTATCCCATACTCGTCCTAATATTTCCTTTGCCGTGAGTGTCGTCAGCCAGTTTATGCAGGCTCCTTATGAGAAACATATGAAAGTTGTTAACATAATTCTAAGATACTTGAAAAATACACCTGGTAAAAGGTTGATGTTTAGAAAACAAATAGAAAGACTATTGAGGCATATACTGACTCGGATTGGGCAGAATCTGTTGTTGACAGAAAGTCTACCTCCAGTTATTGTACCTTTGTTTGGGGCAATCTTGTAACTTGGAGGAGTAAGAAGCAAAGTGTTGTGGCCAGGAGCAACGCTGAGTCAAAATACAGAGCTATGAGTTTGGGAATATGTGAGGAAATTTGGCTCCCGAAAGTCTTGTGAAATCTTCATCAGGAATGTGAGACACCATTGAAGCTTTTTTGTGATAATAAAGCCGCTATTAGTATCGCTAACAACCCAATTCAATATGATAGAACTAAACATGCTAAGATTGATCGGCATTTCATCAAAGAAAGACTTGACAATGGAAGCATATGCATTCCGTACATTCCTTCGGACCAACAGATTGTTTATGTTCTCACCAAGGGGCTTCTTAGACCATACTTCGACCTTTGTGTTAGCAAGTTTGGACTCGCTGATATTTACATCCCAACTTGAGGGGGAGTGTTAGAATTAATAGGGCTTTGTCCTTAGAGCATTTTTGGAAAGAATAATATAAAAGATTTTATTTCCTACATCTTTTCCTTTCTTACTCCTATTGTATTCTATTTATCGTCTCCCTTTGTACCTATTATATTCATTCATAAGAAAAATAATAAAAACTAAAATATCGTGGTTTTTCTCTTGGTTCTTGGGTTTCCACGTAAGCCTCGTGTTGGTTTTAATTGCTTTCAATAGCTCCAAAAATGAACTCTACAAAAGAAATAAGTTCCAACCAAATACAAAATTTCTCTATGATCATACAGTCCATATTCATTTGTGATCCAGAAATCTTTTTACAAATTGTTCATAAGCATCAAAAGTACAAGAGAACTCCACGAGAATTTGAAAAATCTGGATCATAACTTTACTTTTTGTTACTTGTAGCAAAACCAAAACCGGGGTTATCTTCTTTATCTGCTCCCTAATTTCCAATCTTTTTTATTAAATCCTAGCTCCCTTGAATTCCCAAAAGGACTTTCAATGCACTACCACATCCAAGACTACTTTCAATGTTGGAGATGAAGTTTATAGTACTCAAAGGAAAGACAAACCAAAAGCTCATCTGCAGCTGCCTCAAATCGCACATAGATAAAAGATGCTTCTACACCCTCAGAAACAACAGAATTGCTGCCACTACTACTGCGCATAGCTACCTGAACCTTTTTCCATGCGTCCCACTAACAATAGTCTTCGCTATTGTTACTTATTGTTGAATTTCCTTCTTTTTTATCTTGTAATATTATTTTGTGTTGGGCTGCTATCTTAAGCCAAAATAATTCCACAATCATTGACTATTGACATCAAATGCTTTCACAACTCCAAGGGAACTTTACTTGGAGGAGTCATCATCATTAAACAAAGCATTAAGATCCACCCCTTCAAATTTTGTGTCAAATTTAAGGTTGGACGTGCCGAAAACACCTATTGATTCTTCACTACTAACACTGATAGGCAAGGTTAAATCGAGCTGCTTCTTGAAAGAATTATCAACTTTGCAAGGGGAGCCTTACAGTAGAGTAACCTTTGTGTTAGAGTTGGTGAATTTAGAATAATTGAAAAGCTTAGATGGAGAGTCTACAGTTACTGACCTAATGAAGCAATCATGAGGCAGAGCTTTAGTGTTGCAAACCTCCAAGAGATCCGGGTTTTTATCAGAAATGGAGGGCTTGAGTGGGTGATTCCAAAAAGAAGCTGAAGATGGGGGGCTTTAAGGACGCAAACCCCATTTAGTTCCGATTTTAATAGAGCAAGCATCATTATGAATCCTTTGTTTGATTTGATGAAAATGCCCTCATTAGTATTGATTAAGGTGCGATTAAGGATTTGCTTATTCTAAAGGTAAATTTTTTATTGAAAAAATCCACCCACCATCTTTCACCACATTTGGATGACCGTGCACTTGCTTGTTCCATTTTTCAAATTTCAAATGAAACCGACTCCATTCTTGTCATTTCCTAGGATAAATAATCTAACTCTTTCAAATCACCTTGATCTAAATGAAATAAAGCACTTCCTGCGAACATGTGATTGATGATAGTTTCTGTATCGAAGTATAATTTGAGAGTGTCAGCAGTTCATTCATCAAACTCAAACAACCTTGTTACAATCCAAAGATTGTTAAAATCAGTCTTGAAGACTTTGAAATTCTTCTGAATCCAGTAGTTCAACTTGCTCTGTTTTTCGGGTGCCAGAAGAAGTTACCCTTTCGATGCTCTGTTCTTTCTGAAAAAAAAAAAAGAGTTGTTAACTCCTTCAGTCCTTTGACATCTTCAGCAAAGTTCACAAGCCTAACGTTTATAGAAGCCCCAATTAAGGTCAGATTAGCCTCCCTATTCAAAGCTAAGAAATCTTCCGAGAGGTCCTTCAATCAAATCCAAAGAATTTCTGAGCATTTCATCAAAGGAATGCCATCCTTGAGGAGAGTGAGATGGAATGTGAATGAAGTATCTGCCTCCTGAGGATGGCCAAACAACACATCTCATAATCCATCCCAATGAGCTGAGCAACCATCCTTTCCTTCTTTAAAATAAAAACTCGAGATAGGCCTTTTGATTAGGTCTAAAATGCTCTCCATAAACTAAATAATTTGTGATTTTGAAAGGACTAGTTTTTTTTATAAGGATACCGTCTCATTTATTGATAGACAATAAGACAAAAGCTCATAGTACAAGAGGATTACAACGAGCAAAAGCGCAAAACATCTTTCACAAAAAATTTGCCAGACTTTACCATGAGCAGAAATAAGAATTGTTCACTTTGCAATTTTTTACTTCCATAATCTAAAAGAACTGAATTCTGGTACAAATGAAGGCAGGCTGAATGGAGAAAGGAAGAAGAAACAGAGGCGGGAGCTACTGGATGGAGGAGGAAAGTAGGCAGGAGAGGAGAGAGGAGAGAGGAGAGAGCATACTTACCTTTTGAAATGCTAGGAATTTTATAAGGGTATTATTGGGAATTTTGGATATTAAGGATTTGTTCCTTTTACTTTTGTCTATGTTCAACAAAATTCGTCAATTGGAAGATTATGTTGTAATCACCTTTAGGTGCATTGGTTCCCCTATTTCTCTGATCAATGAAATGTTTCTAATCAAAAGAACATGAAGAACCAAAGCTTTTCAGCTTTCCCCTTCAGCATGTAGCCTGTACTTGAGGGAAGAAGAAAACATTGATCATTTATTTATTTAGTGCTTCTTTTCTTCAAGTGGTTGAATTTTTCTTTTGAAGACTTTTCATTTGTCTTTGTGTTTGCCAAATTCAGTGATTTAGTGGATTTTAAAAAATTCAAATGGATGAAACATAGACTAAAGGAAATGAACAAACTTTAATGACAAGAACTCACATTTTGATAATTTTATGGGTTCGTTTCTTTTTTATGCTTTGTATGGGTGTAAACGTATGCACCCTTTTACCAATTACCATCTTTCCTCTCTTCTTTTAAACTGAAGATTTTCTTGTAATGCACTTTTTGGTGTTGGGAGTCTATAAACTCTCTCTTTCAATTCCTTCATCAATAAAATTCAGTTTCTCTTTGGAAAAAAATCAATATCATAGGTGTAAGAAGCAAACTTTAAACTCCCCAGATCCATCACAACTATATGTTCATTAAAATAAGAGACTTCTTCCTTGTTCCCTCCTAAATATTTTTTCCACCTTAAAGGCCAACAATCGCAGTGAACAGACATAGAAGAATTGAATAAGAGAAAACATAAGAAAAATGTGTTTAAATCTAAAGCATACAGTGCGTTTGATTGCAGGAAGTAAAAATCATTGAGAAAAGAATACGAGAAAAATCAACATCCCATGAGAATTTTTCAAGTAAGAACAGAAACCTTGGGAATGGAAGCAGTATTTCGCAGCTCCTCGGTTTTGCCCAACTTCAAACCAGAAAATAGTTCATAGATGAGACAACCTATCAACCACAATGAAGAAATATTGTTGTAAGTTTTCTTGTTTTCTAACTAGAGAAGAGACAACTTTTCATCAATGAAAAGGAACTAATGCTCAATAGCAACAAAACTCCACAAGGGAGAGAAACATAAAACAAGAGAAACGCATGCCGAATTGCTCTCTTTATCAGCCCTCTTGCTCCTTCATGTATCCGTACTTCAGCAGGAAGTCAGAAGGATGAAAAGTTGCAAAAGATCATCACCACCCTGCAACAAGATCCATCTGGGGTCCCAAAATTTATGCTACAACAGGGGAAGCTGCTTTACAAGGGACAGCAAGTAATGTCGAACTTCTTATTTAATATCATCTCATTTACACACCTACCACGATTCTGTTTTTAGAAGACCTTCGGACTTCCTTACGACATGCAAGCGACTTACTGGTGACTTATACCAGAAGGGGATGATGTCTAACGTTAAGACTTACAATGAAAGTTGATCAATATGTCAACGAAACAAGACAAAGTCGTAATACTTAGCTGGGCTACTACAAGTCTACAACCACTTCCACTTCCAATCTCCAATCATATTTGGGAAGAAATCATAATGGATTTTTTTGAGGACCTACCTATACCATTTAGGGCATGATCCGATAATGGTGGTAGTTGGTCGACTGAGCTAGTATGAAAATTTAATACCCCTATTCTGCTAAGCAAATAATCGAGATATTTATCAAGGAGGTGGAATAATTTCATGGGTTACCAAAGTCCATTGTTTCATACCTGAGATAAAATATTTGTGAGTAATTATTGGATAGAGCTTTTCACTCTCTAAGATATGATATTTAAACGCAGCACAACTTTTCACCCACAAACAGATGAGCAACAGAGCACAGGGGAAAGTGAGTACAATGCTGTGGAAAACATGTAATACCACATTTCATATTTCAATAAACACCATCCATTTAACGTGGTCTACCACCAATATCCACCTCCCTTAATTTCGTAGGGACTCAGGAGAGAAAAATACCGCTAACAACACCTTGGAATAGTAATTGATGCATGTAGACAAGGCCTCAGTAACATTGAAGAAGCATCTGGGAATGGCTCAAGGTAGAATGAAAAACATTTGTCGATCAAACAAAAAGAGAGTTTGCCTTTTGCAGTGGGGGATGAAGTTTTTCTGAAGCTGAGACCTTATAGCCAAAAAGAGGTGTGAAAATCTATCTCCAAAGTATTATGGGCCTTGAGGGAGGAAAAAAAAAAGAAAAGAAGGTGATAAAAGAGGATTAGGGCAGTGGTATATAAGTTGGAATTACCTCCTAAGGCCTTGATTCACAAAGTCTTTCGCATCTTGAAGTTAAAGAAGATGATGGGGTCGTATTTGTAGTGCACTTGACCTTTATGAAGACTTTGATCTAAGGGTTACCCTGTGTTGCATGTCGTTGGATTGCCAATTAGTAAGAAAGAACGGCTATTCAATGGGCCAAACAACCTGAGAGAAGACCACCTGGGAGTCCACTGACATCATGTACAGTTTCCTACTTTCCATCTTGAGGACAAAGTGTGTTCCAAAATCGAGGGTATTGGGAGACCTCTAATGATCCAGTCATGTGGGAGAAGGGCAAAAGAGGAAAATTGCATATCGAGGGTATTGTGAGACATCTAATTAACCAGACATGTGGGAGAAGGGAAAAAGAGGAAAATTGCATATCGAGGGTATTGTGAGACATCTAATTAACCAGACATGTTGGAGAAGGGAAAAAGAGGAAAATTGCATGAGATAGACAGTTATGGCACAACAAATGTTGTTATGTATTTGAATGGGGACCAACCGAAGCGTTTTGGCGTATTGTTGGAGGCGTGGATATTTTAGAGAAAGTTGAGGCTGAGGAGAGAAATGAAAATAAAGTTTTTCATTGATGAAATAAAAAGGGCTAATACTCAAAATACAATTAAACATAATAAGCAAGAAAAAGAAAATACAAGAATAAAACCAACAGGATAAGTAATAATGATTAAAAACAATGAAACTTAGCAACCCAACCAGTAGGAGTAATTCAAACTTACCCAAGCCCCAAGAATCAATGGCCCATGCAGGAGACTTTCTAATAGCAGCCCAATCAGACTTCACCAATTCCATCGGCTTATATTGTGATCCAATGAGCCAGGCATATTGCTGAAGAAAATACTCAAATAACCAACACAGAAATCCAAAATTGTAATGCAACAACAGCACCCAAAAGAAAGGAAAGGATGACTATTTTTATCTGCTGCCAGTGCCACAATGAAAGATTTACTAGGTTAAAATGGTTAGGACTAGTGAGCCTAGAGTTAAATTCCCCACTCTAGTTGGTCTAGAAAGAGAGCCTTTTGATATTTGATCTTTGTTTCGCTTCAAAGTACACTAGGAAGAATTTTTTGTAAACTGTTTTTACATCACCAGTTCGGGAATATCTTACCCTCTTAACTAATCATTGTAATTATTGTACTGTCTGTACAAAGAATCGGTTTTGGTTACCAATAAGAAAGAAAATCTAAAACAAACCACTTATGCAATCTAAGTAAATAAAAACCAAAATCAAAGCAAAGGTTCTGCGACTAGAGATCAACAGTGCAATGCAACACACCTTGCTTGAAATATTCATGCCACATCTAATTTGATGGATAAACCATTCATTACAGATTCACTAGGGTAGTGTCAATTAAACAGACAACACCTTTTTGAGAACGAGACCATATAAAATATCATCTACTATAGCCCTTGACATCCCACAATTAACTTTCAACTTTTGCTACTTAAATCCAGCTCATAAACATAACATCAGGAACATAATAGAGAAGATAAGGAAATTTCAATGCACAAAACTCAAGACTTCAAGAGATATTGTTATTTACCAGCATTTGCCCACTTGAAGCTTCACTGCTCCCATCAAACTCGGATAACACGTCAAAAGCATGGAGCTTCCAATCCAAGGTTGGAGTGACAACAACACTGGCCAAGCAAACATTACCATGAACCTGTTGTAGATACAACTAGTTAAACAGCTAAAACTTGAAAGGGAACAGGGGACACTGCAGCAGAGCAAATTTGAATTCGAGAAAGCGATGGTTGACCACCTAATTAGAATCCAGGTACAAAATATCAAAATACTTACAAGCTTACAGTCATTGTTTAAGAAGCTCACAGCTTTGGCAACCTGGTGCAGACCCCAAGCATAATACTCATCCCTGCCAGTAATGGAAGCACTCCGAATGAAGAATGGATTTGTCATGAATGTTTTTATTTAAATTTTCTTTAGAAAAACCAAACTTTCGTTGATTGAATAAAAAAATTACAATGAGAGAGACCAGAAAAAAAAAATCAATCCAGAATCTAAAAAATGCAAGACAACCAAAAACCTAACTAAAGACTACAAGAAAACAATACAACCCAAAACTTCGAACTAACAATAAGGCTAACCAAAGAACTGGGGAACTCAATCCCTATTTTCTTTAGAAGGGTTCTCTCCAAGGCATAGCTGAACTAATCCATGCGTCCAATACAGATTCCCTCCCACTAGAATAGAATATTTTGTATTCACACAATATTGTAAGTTAAAATGCCTTTTTATATAGGAGAAAGGCTCATTACATCAAAAAAAAAATGAATAAATTATAATGAAAATAAAATAAAATAAAATCATAGATAACTTTAATGGCAGACCATTTTAGAAGCTCGAAACAAAATCCATTGCCTCTAATGATATCATTTTACATAAAAGAATATACTTCTGAATAATGAATACAAAACAGTACACAAAAGAAGATGTTACCGACTGAAAGAAAAATGTAAAAACCAAAATTGGAGAAGAGCTTCTGTTTGGATTTTGCTTATACCTTTGGGTACCTTCTAGACCCAATTCCTTGATCTTTTCAGATAATGGCATAACAGGCTCTGTAACAATATAAATAGTAACCTTGGAAGCAGAACCATCAATAGTTTCTGCCTCATTACTATGAAGAAAGGATAAAATATTTGGATGCCTAACCTGAAACAAGACGCAGATATAGACTATTAATGTCAATGAAGTATCAATATGTCTCACAGATATTCTAGAAAAATCACATAGTAGATTTTACGGAAGAACCTAAAGAAATTATCAATTATCAGTATAAATGAGGGAAAATGAAATAAATTTTGGAGCATAATCAGGTAAATGAGCAGACAAAGGGGAGTAGATTAGTGATTTTAAAAAAAAAAAAGTTTACTTTTAGGCTTTAGCCCAAAAGACAAAAATAACCTGCCATTTTAGGTATAGATTACATAATTAGTTCAAATAATGGATCAAAATCCACAAGCTAGAGTTGAAAGGCATAGCAGCAATCAAAATTATGAAAACACACAAATATTCTCATTTATATTTATTGGGCTCATTTTGAGAATGGGGTTTTTTTTTTTTTTTAATTCCCCTTGTCATTTGATTTCAAAGAAAGTGTGGCTTTTCATAAAAAAAACCCAAAAATAATGATCTCGTCTGAATGCATCTTATCCATAACAAAAGGCCTTGGCAGCTTACAGTTCGCAGCCGTTTCACACCATTACGACCTGCAGCCAAGTGTCCATCCTGAGCATTACTCCCTGAAAGAGAAAATACAGAGACTGGAGACCCATCATCCTGAAAATGAAACCATTCTTACATCAACTTCACCAAAAAACGAAAAATTCCGAAGAAAAGGGTGAATGCCATAACCTGAGCATAGTTCAACTAGCAATTTCAGTAGATCATAGAGATGACATAGAATATACATAAAACAGAAAAGGTGAACAAAGAAGCCCAAAAATTTCTGAAATCTACACTTCAATGACAGAAATCCTATATTTTTTTTTAAACGGAAACAAGCTTCTTAATTAATGATAATGAAACTAAAGCTCAAAGTACAAGAGTACTATAATAAGAACAATGAACTAAGGGAAAATACAAGATAAAACTAAAACAAAGAATAAACTCGGGCAACATAAATATGATGGAAACCTAAAAACAAGCTCGAACAGAAAATAAACGAGCTAATCAAAGCCACTCAAAGACAATACTTCAGTAGAGAAGCTAAATACAAAGCAATACTTAAACTCTCTCCCAAAATTAGCCCACTCGAATCTAAAATCTTGTATACCCATATCTTCAAGATGAAAGGAGACAGAAATCCTATATGCAATAATCATATTTAGCTGCAAACTGCTCAACAAAGAAAACATCCAAACTTCAACGAAAACAGGAGTTTTCAATTAAACAAAAGATTTTTCTAACTATTTGGATATTGCAACTGCAAGATTGATTAAAGTTAAGTGTAACAAAGATGTGTTTGAGGTATCTGATTTGTTGAAAAGGGTGTTCCCATACGAAACTAGGAAACCTGTTTTGTTTTAGCTCCTAATGAAGCGGATCAGCTTCCCCTAGGGAGTCTTAATTGTCCTTTGGAAATCCCAATTAGCATTTCACAACATGTTGACTTAAAAGGGCAGAAAGAGGGTGCGAACATTGAAAGATCTTCATTTCCTTATTACCCTCTTTCTCCAGAAAATTTGAGAAAAGAAAATAATAATGATAAAAGCAATCATATGCTAAGAAATATTTAGAGTTCAATTTAGATGCTCTGGATGAGTCTTGTACATGTCTCCTATTAACAGATTCAATCTCATGGACAATCCGCATCCCTTCCTTCCTGGACTCCTGGTTCAAGATTCAACCAATCAAACATTAAATTCCCAAGATCAAATAGTTCTATTCTTCTTTTCTTGATATATGTGACTTTCCGAGTCAGCTTACGCACACATCGACTAATATCGAATATTTCTTTTGTTAAAGAAGCTAATAGCCATCCACCTCTTAATGATCTTTCCGGTTACAATTCTGATGGAGATTCAAATATTAGTGTACACAGTGAGGATATTATGGACTCTCTAGCACCAGATGGTTTTGTTGAGGAGAATTTGGAGGCTTACTTTGCAAATGTTTTGATACCTTGATTTAGAATGGTGAAAATGTTCAAGCAGAATTGTCACCCGCAATTCCTGCCAAATTCTCTGCTTTGATTGAAAAATGTGGTTTGCATATGAAATCAATTCCACCGGCAGACTTAGTATGGGCCCGAGCCCCCCCCCCCCCCCAAACTTTATGCTTTTTATATAATATATATACAATTGAAATAATACCAAAAACAGTAGTTAGCCCTGTGGAGCCCCCTCTAAACCCAAGTTCAAGTCTCACTCTTTACATTTTTTTTCCAAATTATTTTCACATAACTACGAAGTCCCCCATCAAAAAAATTTCTAAATCCGCCACTAATAGCATCTCCTTTATAATTTCACGAGTCTAAAAAAGTGTTAGACCTCCAATCATTCACACATATAAAAGGAGGAAATCAGGGGAGGGCATGATGGGAATTACACAGAAGACAAGAGGGCAGGAGGAGTCTGGAGGGAACCACTCATGAGGAGTATATAGGGAATGTTTTCGGGGATTACCAAAGTAGGTCATATTTTGGGAAAAGTTGCTGAGGAATTTTGGGAGAAGATACCGGCCTTCTCAAAGGAGCTGGGGAGCTAGTCTTTGTTCTTGTTTTCTTATTGCCATTTCCTTTACTGTTGGTTTGCATTTAGTATTGATCTTTTGACTCTTGTGAATGCTTCTGGTTTTACATATCAATATAAATGTAGCAGAGTTCTGTCGTTGTTTCTCCCAAAAAAAAAAACATTTCCTATATACATGTTGCCCTACAAGAAAAAGGATAGTATATGACCAAATAAAATACAACATTTAAGTCCTAAAGCTACTGTTTGGGATCCTCCATGTTGTCACAAAGACATGAGAACCTCCATACAAACTCATTACCTAAAGAACAAATCCTATTCAAGTCAGGTCATGCACATTACTCTCTTCCTTCTCAGAAAATGCTTTAATGTTTGGATCTGTTAGGAGCCATTTACCATCAACAGTAGGTTACTATTACACAAATATCGTTTTAGTTATAATTTTCATATATGTGAAGACATATAGGGCACTTAATAATTGATTAACGCATTTCAGACCCCAAACAGGAAGAAAAAATGGAAAAAGAGGAAGATGAGTTTTGATACATTAGATAATGCAGCTCACATACATTTAGATGTACATTTCATTTCCTTTCACGTGTATGAACCACATGCTAGCATGGTTTCATCTCAACGTAGAAAGACTTTGAGAGTTCATTTCCTCACCTCGTAAGGAACAAAGCTGGAAAAAGTTGAGCAATAACAGACAAAACACAACAACTCAAAGTTGTCAAATGTAAAGCAGTTCAATTCAACCCCTAAAACAGACTGCTACACACCACCGACCAAAACAGTAAGAAGCCAACTAAGAAAAGGATGGACAATTTCCCAGCTACAGGATCAAGTCTCGTCAATTCAATTCAAAATCCAGTACAAATCACTTAAAATTGAACAAACCATAATTCAGCAATCCGCAATGCCAAAGTTAGATCATGTTCATAACTAAGAGACTATTTGTCGTGTTAAAACATACCTTAGAGGTACCCCGAAAGTGAGTCCATGACCCCCAGGCAGATGGGTATGGATCGCCGATGTTGTAGGGCAGATCTTTGAGCCCAGTCCCAGATCCACCCACCACTCCCTTTAAGAACTTAAACATCTTCGATTCTTTATCCTTCCTCCTCCTCCTTCAACAAATAGAAAGAAGAGGGAGCCCTGCCTGATTGGATGATGCAATCCGCTATGTGGGTAGATTTCAATAGCTATTATGGGTCGAAATGCATTCACTGGTTCAACTGCCACAATCAATGTTCATCCAAACCAAACACAAACCCTGATTGATATGTCGAACTCCCTTGCTCCTCCTGCGACAGAATCAACAACCATAATTTCACCATTAACTAAAGGAAGAGAAAAAAAGGATAGTAATGATTATTTAAATCAATTAACCAAAAGCGATTGCCACCACTTTTGTTTGTCTCTGTCCCTGTTATTGAATTTTCACGAAGACTTTCTCGGAAAAGTTTGTTCCTCGGAGCTTCGAAACTGCTGAAAGAGTTGGAAAGGCAGAGGATGGTGATAAATAGGAAGAAGAAGAAATTGAAAGGAGCGAATCAATCTGACGTCCGTCGTCGGATCCGGTATGGAAGATGGAAAAATGGAGGAGCAGAAGTTGTATTTTCTGCCTTCCAACTCTTTAACCGGGACCGTTAAAGATAATTTTTCTTTGTTGTATTTTCATTTTATATGTGCATTCGTTTCCTAAAATTTTAAAGAGGGGCGTAAAAATAATGTTAACTATCTAAATCATATTATATTGGTGGGATCGGTTTAGTTTAAGATATTGGTTGGATTGTGTTGAAAATTTTAGTTTTCTTGGGTTGGGTTGAAAAATCTGTTCAACCCAACCAAATCCGAATTAATATTTTTTTTTATTATTTATTTAATAAAAGTAAAGTTAGGAGTATTTTATTAAATGATCATGTAAAAAGTAAACGATTGTTTAAAGGTACGTAAGAGACTAAACAATCGTATAGAAAATTAAACGATCGCGTAAGAGGATAAACGATCATATAGAAGATTAAACGATGCGTAAGAGGTAAATTATCATATATAAAGCTAAACGATGTGTAAAAAGTAAATGATTGTGTTAACTATGCTAAACGATTATTTCTTTTGGTCAATCATTTAAATCATATCTACCTGATCATGTTTTTCTTTTTTTAACGTTTTGTTATGGTAAACGATCATTTAGATTATATTCACACGATCGTGTACTTCTTTTTAAACAATGGGTAAAGGGATTCAAATCTAAATGATCGTATTAACCATGCTAAATGATCATGTTGACTAAGTAAGCGATCGTTTAGATCATATCAGAGCTAATTAGTCCTAATTGTTGTATAATTTACATTTATACCTTCCCTCAAACACAAGCTGGTAAAGAAGATATTAACTTGAGTTTGGTAAGTAATTGATTAAAGTGACCAGGTGGTAAAGCTTTGGTGAAGATATCTGCTTGTTGCTCAGTAGTGGAAATAGAGCATAAAAGGAGAGCATTGCTCAACAGATGATGACGAACAAAGTGATAGTCATTTTCTATGTGCTTCGTACACTCATGAAAGACATCATTGTGAGTAATCTGGATGGCACTACGATTACCATAATGAAGAAGGGTGGGACCCTGTTGAGGGGCACCCATATCAGCAAGGAGACAATGGAGCCGTAGGAGTTCTACGATAGCATCAGCAAGAGCACGATATTTTGATCCAATATTGAAACGAGAGACAACACTTCGTTTCTTAATGCGCCAAGAAATAAAAGAATCTCCTAAGTAGAAACAATAACCTGTTGTAGATCGTCGATCAGTAGGATCCCTAACTGAATTTACATCAGAATAGCCAGATAACATGAGAAAGGATTGAGAAGAAAATTGAAGTCCATGCCCCAAAGTTTCCTTGATATAGCGAAGGATGCGCAGAATAACAGTAAAATGGATGGTTCGAGGAGCAGCCATAAACTGACTAATAATATGAACAACATATGAAATGTCGGGACGAGTCACTATTAGATAGATGAGACTACAAACAAGTTGTCGATACAAACTCATATCTTCAAGAGGAACACCATCAAAAGGGGTTAGGTGGACATTGGGATCTAACGGTGTCGAAGCGGTGTTGAAGTCAATGATTCTTGAGCGGACTAAAAGATTAGAGACATATTTTGCTTGAGACGATAAATATCCATCTGAGCTTCAAGAGACTTCAAGGCCAAGAAAATAGTTGAGAGATCCAAGGTCTTTCATCTTAAAATGTTGGCAAGATAATGTTGGAGGTCAGATATGGCCTGTGAATTATTACTAGTAATTACCATATCATCAACATAGAGAAGAAGAAGAACAATACCATGAAGTGTCTACCATGTGATAACTTGTAGAAATACAAGTTATTGTAGTCTTTTATATAAAATAATGAGGTCTAATCGTATGACAATAGAAGAAAACAAGGGAAAAGTAGGCGATTTGGTTAATCCGTGAATAACATGAGACAAAAGAACCTCATCCCTATTTTATTGTGTTTTAGTGCTCTAATTGCAGAATTTTAGGCAAAAAAAAGTGAAGCTCGACGATATAATGGTTACGTGAGGAGATCTGTTCAACTTATGCAGTCACAAGCAAGTAAGCTAGGCGATATGAAGCAGTAATAGACAAATTTGGTTGTTACGAATGTCTTAGAAAGGACAAAAGGACGTATGTGCAGTGCTAATGCAACTTTTCAGAGGCATTAATGATACGTGGAATGTTCTGTCAACATCAAGTCTCGCCTATAAATAGAGTCTCTCACATCAAAGCAATGTTTGCACAATTGGACGTAGAGCAAGTTCATACATCGTCCGTCTTCTCCCTTCCTTTGAGTTTTAGGTGAGAGCTTAGAACAAAAGAGAGAGAGAGAGTTTATCCACTTCATCTTCCCTCTCATCAATAGGCAAAAATTAGAGACAAATAGTATGAGAAATCACACTGTACAGGTGTAACCTTCTCTTGTATTTCAGTTTATATTTTTCTTGTACTGTTTTGTAAGATGTACATCATGGTCGAGAGACTTAAAGTTATTTTTATGAAAGTAATGCATTTCTTCTTTCATTCTCCTCCCATATTTATTTTACTTTTCATGTTCAATCTATTAGATTAACTTGTGACCAATGAAATGTGTTTCTAAACTGAAGAATCATAATGTTCGCTTTATGAGTTTTGCTGAGTTAAACGCGAATATCGAAGTATTGTACAATCGAGAGAAGGACAATGATGTTGATTGTAATCACCTAACAAGTGAGAACACATATTTAGCTAAGCGAGTGGTGAGAAGATTGTAACAATACAATCTTATCACCAAATTCATCCTTTGCATATGTTGTCGAGAGGTCAATGTATGTGGCGATAACGCCGAGAGGTTGTCCGATTTAATTAAGGATAAATTAATAATTAATAATGCATCCAAAATGATTAGATATAAATCATAGCTTAACTTTGTGTATTTGGATCCCAAGACTTGCGCAAGTATGACAAAGGCACCGAGAGGTCACTTGCCCTAATTCAAAGTTAATATATACTTTGTATCTCCTTGAAGTATTAAAGCACAAATCAATTTGATTAGATAATTAAACTGTTCCTTCATCGCAATTCCTAAAGATGAGTTCAATTTCCATTTCCACCATCTTGTCAGTCCACCTTGCACCGCTAAGCACCATAGTGTAAATAGTTAGAGTAAAAATATATTGTGCATAATCTTTACTGTATAATTATATTGCATGACTTAATAGCGTAATGAGATAATTAGGAGTTTAAATTCCCTGTGTTCGATCCTAGACTTACTAGAAAACCTCTCTCCACTTACACTTGGACAATAGAGAGGAAAGATTGTGCGACATGCATATCTTTAGAAAGCTAGCAACGGATGAATAGGAATACACCTTTCAACGATAACCTCATTCATTCGCCTAAGAGTCACCCACTTCTTAGAGCCTAGCATTACAAATCAAATGTAAGAAACTTATGCATAGATTATATAACAACCAGCATGTAAAGAGTGTAGTGTCATGAAAGCTGGAGGCAAACTAAGTTGAATAGTGGTAGGACTAAACGTAGAAAACCAAGCTTGTGGAGCCTATTTCAGACCATATAATGCTTGACGAATGAGGCACACATTGTGAGGAGGAGGATAAGTACGAAGAAGTGGCTTCATATAGACTTCTTTAGATAAGATCCCAATGAGGAAAACATTTTTGACATCCATTTGAAGAAGCGGCCACTGCTAACAAACTTCGAACAAACATCATTCGAGCCATATGAGCAAATGTTTCATCATAGTCAATACCATATTCTGGGGAGTATCCTTTCGCAATAAGACAAGCCTTATAATGCTTAAAAGTGCCATTAGAGTGATTCTTTATTTTGCAAATTTACTTGTATCCAATGAGTCTTTTATTGAGAGGTAAATCAACGTAGTCCACCTATGCGTCTTTTCAAGAGCTTGCAGTTCATCATTCATCGCTTTCTACCATAAAGGTCAGTACTAGCCTCTTGATAAGAGGTAGTTCAACAAGGGAAACAATAGTAGAAAAACAGTGATAATCTTGGAGATGAATGAGAGGTTCCCTTACTCGAGTAGAACGACAAAGAGAAGTATCTGGAGTAGGCTTAGGAACATCATTGAAGGTAGACAACTGGTTTGAGTTTGCAGGAGCTGGTGCAGATTGAGCAAGCTTAGTATCAGAAGTGGATTTAGAAAGAGGAAAGAATTCAACAGATGTATCAGTGAAGAAACAACGAGGACTTGAGAAGGAAGTGTGGAATGACTAATGAGGACAAATGAGAGAACATAGTATGTTCCCAAAAGGTGACATGGCGAGATATACGAAGTCTGTTGGAAAGAGGATCCCAACAAAGTAAACCTTTATGTTATGTTCCATAGCCAAGAAAGCAACATAGGCGGGTACATGGTTCAAGTTTAGTGTGTTCATGAGGATGAAGAAAAACAAAGCATGCACAACTAAAAGTTGAAGATTAGAGTAGTTGGGAGGAGTACCATGTAGTCTTTCGAATGGAGAGATGTTCTGAAAAGAAGAAAGACGATTGATAGTGTAGATGGATGTAAGAGCAGCCTCACCTCAAAATTTCTCAGGATAGGAGGTAAAAATAAGTAGAGCACGAATCGAGTCAAGCATGTGGTGATGTTTACGGTAAACACCCCCATTTTGTTTAGAGGGGAGAGAACATGAGCGTTGAATGAGAGTACCCTGTTGGGAGAGAAAAGAAAGAAGAACGGAGTCTTTATACAGTCCAATGCATTATCAGTGCATAGGGTTTTGACAGGATGAGAGAATTGAGTGTGGATTATGGTAGCAAACTCAATATAAATGCGAGATGATGCAAAGTGATGTATACGAAAATAAATCCATGTAAAACGAGAGTAATCATCAATGAACAGAACATAATAGCATAATCATGGATAGTAGTAGTAGGGGCAGGACCTCAAATGTTAGAATTGTTGGGGTTAATGCCCTAAATCTCATGGTATTGTAGCTTGTAATTATATTATACAAATATTTTATTTATCAAATAAAATAAAGCGTTTTATTTTATTTGACATTTAGTTGCATTAACCCATAAAACCAATAAACTAACATCCAAGGTTATCTTCTGTAACCTAAACATGTATGTGGAGACACACAAGTAGATTATGTTTAAGTGATAACCTAAATGGTCTGTAGTAGATGGATAAGGCTGAATACCTTATCTTGGTGACACTACGAATACGACATGCTTTGTAGTTGTTACAATTATTTTAAATTGCTATAAATGATTTAATCCTAATCATTCATGTCGAGACATTAGAGCGGGGATATTCTATCCAAACAGTTTGTATAAGACCAAACCATGAAATGATTAGTCTCTTTTATTAACACTATTACTAGTTGGGACTACATTTCACCAGGATGACCATCGGTGACTTGACCTGAATCCTGAGTGAGTTGTGAACTTCTGTCTATAAAGGCAGTCCTTTGATTTACATGGGTAAGAATGGCCTATGTCGCAGACTCAATATGCCTATCATTTTGGGGATTCGTCTGATCGGATAACTGGGAACACAACTACACAAGGAGACATTCACTCATTCTGTATAAATAGATTAAGTGGAGAAATTGCTCTCTTAAGGACTGATTCCAATACTTGAATAATGTAGTGTCACACCCTCTCTTGGCCCGAGAGGAGTTCAATTATAGTAAGACCATATAATTATTGTTCATTAGAGGAATCAGTGGCATTTAAGGAGTTAGATGTAACTACAGGGGCAAAACGATAATTTTTGGCCTAGTTATGTTTACGAGCAATTTGTGAAGGATCATTGCAATGTTGATTGGTTATATCTAATGGTCACAAATATATATCTATAGTAAGAAGAGTGCAACTATTAGTCTTTAGTGGAATGACTAATAGTTAATGAATAGAGAATAATTTAATTAAAGAGTTCAATTGATCATTAATCCCATATCATTGTGTTGGAATTTATGTCCTAAAACTCGTACTTTGTTATTTGATTCAATAAAATTTATTATTGAATGCTATAATCTTAAAATCAATAAATTAAGGTCCCGAGCCTATTTTACTAAGTTTGTCAATACACTTGAACTTTATGTAG
The DNA here is from genome assembly GCF_025177605.1 of Cucumis melo. Taxonomy (NCBI): domain Eukaryota; kingdom Viridiplantae; phylum Streptophyta; class Magnoliopsida; order Cucurbitales; family Cucurbitaceae; genus Cucumis; species Cucumis melo. Next base: position 19,079,858 of record NC_066860.1, on the reverse strand, counting down.
AGACATAAACATGGATTAAGTTCGAGTTAATAGTCCAAATAGTCTATAGTGTATGAATAAGGTTGGGTGCCTTATTCTGGAAAAACACTATAGATGCGACCTGTTCCATAGTTAGTACAAATAATGTAATCCTGAATCGTTCATGTAGAGACATGGGAGTGGGGGCGTCTTATGTAAATGGTTTGCATAAGACTGGAACCACGAAATAGTCACTTTTAGTTATAACGTCGTAAACTATAAACTGATTATTTTAATGACCTAAGTAACATGATCTTAATCCTGAGCTAACTATGAACTTCTGTTCATTCGATAGTATCCTTATGTAACGCCCCAAATTTTCGAGGTAAACTTTTACCGTATTATGTAATTTTTCGGGAATTTTAAATTTTGGATTTATTTCTGAAATTCTGAAATTAATATTTGTAAATTTATATAATAATATAATAGTAATTATATTATTATTATCATTAATGTTATTATAATCTTTATATATATAATTTGATATTAATATTTTCTTTTATTATTATTATTATTATAATTTACTATTGTTATTATTACTATTATTTAATATTATTATTATTGTTATTTAACATTATTATTACATTAGTATTAATTAACATTATTATTTATTATATTATTATCATTATCATTATTATTATTACTATTATTATTATTATTAATTATTATTATTATTATTATTTATTTAACTTAATATATATATATATATATATATATATTTTTTTAAAAAAAGGGAGAAACCCTACTTACCGCGCGCCGCCCGCCCCCCCCCCCCCCCGATTTTCTTTCCTTTCTTCTTCTTCTCCTTCCTTTCCCGACGCCACCATTCCTTCTCCTTCTTCTTCATCTCTTCTCCATCCGACAACGCCACCACTGTCCTCTTCAACCTTCTCCTTATTCTCCGACAGCGCCAGCACTGCCGCCTTCGTCTCCGTCGTCGAGATCTCACCGCCGCGGCACCCGTCCGTTTCGATCTCCTCTCGGGTTCACAACGCCAGCCACCGGCGTGCGCCCTCCGTCAATCGTTCGCCGCGTGGGAGCAAGGCCGGTCGTCGAACGCCTTCCAGCTGCCGTTCGTCACGGTCGTCGGACGCCGGAGAGCCGTCGTTCGTGTTGCCGTTTTGCGCTGCAAAACCCGACCCGGTTCCAAGCTGACCCGACCCGAGACCCATTTGCAGCCGAGCCACGAGCCACAAGCAAACCCAGCCGAGCCGCGAGCCACCAGCAGATCCAGCCGAGCCGCGAACCGCGAGCCGAGCCGCGAGCCAAGTGAACCGAGCCGCGAGCCGAGTGAGCCGAGCCGCGAGCCGAGTTGAGCCGAGCCCCAAGCCGAGTCAAGCCGAGCCGAGCCGAGGCCAAGCCGAGGCCAAGCCGAGTCAAGCCGAGCCGAGCCGAGGCCAAGCCGAGTCAAGCCGAGCCGAGCCGAGGTGGAGCCGAGCCGAGCCGAGCCGAGCCGAACGCCTTCAAGCCGAGCCGAGCTCCTTGTTTCACCAAGCCACCTAAGCCTTCCTTCCTCCGCTCCGGGTCACGGTGAGTCTTCGGTAAGGATTGTTTTCGATGAATTCCCTAATGTTGCTACATCCGGTTAAAGTTTGAATATTGGAATGAGTTGTGGCCCTACTTTTCTCCCTTGAAGGTAGTACAGGGTTGACGTTTGAGTTCTCGGGTCTCGCAGTAGGCTTGTTTGGAGATAGCTTTCCTTTCCTTGGGTAAGTCAACGGGTGTCGTTTCGGACCTTTTAAAACGACTTCTACTAGAGTCATCAACTAAAACCTTTGTGTTTTCGTTTAGGTTGATCCGTTGAGCGTGGATTCGATCGAGGGGCATAATCGAGTATCAGGTAAGGGTTTTCCTACTACTGGACCTCGGGTCGAGGCCGGAAACGTAGTAATCCACAGGGGATTACACGTTAGTGATTATACTGGATAAGTGTATCTATGTTGACTGTTAAGCACTGTTATTATGTTTCTGTCTGATGTAACTGAACCGCAACCGCTAATTGTAGATTGAAATTTTAGAATGATGGACGTTGATCATGGGATTAGACGGGGAAGGACAGTGAGTTCAGTTGGTTATTTAGCTGTTTGAGTCTTGGGACTCTTCCATAATGGTATACGAATAGTTGACGCGTATAGCAACTGAGGGTGTAATGGTTTAAGCTTATACTACCTGGCCAGTAAAGCCTTTAGGGGAATTGTAAATGATTGATGATTGTGGTATGACTGTGGTAGACGATTGAGTATAGACCGAGGGGTAACGGTTAGCTTCATCTATGAGGTAGTGTGCCTTACTTATATGTGCATCCTTCGGGAGCACTAGACTGATGTGTGCATCCTTCGGGAGCACTAGACTGATGTGTGCATCCTTCGGGAGCACTAGACTGATGTGTGCATCCTCCGGGAGCACTAGACTGATATGTGCGTCCTTCGGGAGCACTAGACTGATGTGTGCATCTTTCGGGAGCACTAGACTGAGATGTGCATCCTTCGGGAGCACTAGACTGATATGTGCGTTCTACGGGACCACTAGACTGTTATGTAGGGTACCCCCGAATAGGAAGTTAACTGTTGTCCCCTAACGGGCCCAGTAGTGGGTCCCTTACTGGGTATGTTTATACTCACCCTTTTCTCTTTTTAAACTTTTCAGGTAAGGGCACAGCGAGGGGCAGACCGACGAGAGGCAGGAAGGACACGTGAAGGCCATATGGACGCGTCTGTTTTCTTATCGCTTCCGCTATGTATTTTGTCGGAATATTTGACTTGTGCTTTTGGAACTGATGACTTGAGTTTTTGTTTGAGACTTTTTATGATTTAATTTAAAATAGGGCCCGAAACTGTCTTTTTGTAATGTTTCTAATGCTTTTAATGAATCGTAACTGGTCCGTTTTAAATTTTATGTTGAATGGTCGAGTTTTGGTATTTGGTAGTGACCTCAGCTTAGTCCGGAAAGTTGGGTCGTTACACCTTATATCTGCATAAGTGAGGGGCAGCTCATCATCGTTGGTCAAATAAGCCTTCCATTTCAGGGATAAGACCGAGTGGAAAGCTAGGAACATAGGATGCAAGATGGAATTCACTCCTACCCACTTCTGGGATAGTAGATAGGTTGTTCCCTTAAGGACTGAATCCAAATCTTGAATAAGGGGCCCCACCTTCTCATTGGCCCGAGAATGACTCATGTTTATATGTTGTACCTTAAACCAATTGTTCAATAGTGGATCAGTGGGTCTTAAGAAGCAAGATGTAATCTCGGGGGTAAAATGGTATTTTGACCCAGCCAAGATTACAAACAACTTGTGAATGATCAACTTACTCATCATGGTTATATCAGGTGGACAGAAATATATCTATAGTGAGGGGAGTGCAACTAAGAGTCTTAGTGGAATGACTTTTTAGTTGACGAATGTTGATTAAGTTTGGTCTAAAAGAGTTTAGCTAGTTAATCTCAAATCGTTGGAGTCCATGATCTATAGGTCCATTAGGTTCCACTACTAGCTCATATGGATTCAACTAAGAACCATATGTTGAAGTAACTCGAATTAGAAAAAGAGAGAGAAACTGATAAATATATAAGATATAAGTCGGTAGATATAAATTTTAATCTTTGTGTTTAAATATGATTTAAATAAATATGAATATAAATTCATATTTAGAAGCTCGTGAAGTTTTGAAACGATCAAAGTTGTAAAAGTCAACATGTTGACTTTTAACTTTGAAAAACAAAACTTTGAGGGGAATTTATATTCAAATATGATTTGAATTTTAGAAAAAATGAACGCAGATTCATACTCGAGAGGTTAGAATTAGTCAAAACGTGTAAAAATAATAAAAAGTCAAAAAGTTGACTTTTGACTTAGAAAAGTCAAAGTCAAACTTTGACTTAATTGGTCAAATGACCAAATTGCCCTTTGACTAATTTCCTTATTAACTAAATGTTAGTGGAAAATGTGACAGCTTATAATGAATTAGAAGCCACTAATTTCATTAATAGTTAATGGATTAATTAGGTGTTGAGATTATATGAAATAAATTGCATGCATTTTGCATGTAATTTTTTTATATAAACTTCTCATTTCAGAATGAGAATAGGATGATGATTCTCATAAAATTATCTGAACGATACACCTACCTCCATCCTTCTCTCTAAAAGATTTACTTCACAAAAATGAGTCCCACAACAGTTCTTGGTCCTGAGATTAGTAGGTCAACATAGTGGTTGCCCTATGCTCGTGATTTATAGGTAGAGAAGTTTTTTGGAACAAAGAATAAGTTGAGAACTACAAAGGTAAGCTCATCATTTACTTTTTATATTATTCGTTTAGGTCTATCGTTTAGTAGTTGCATGTTAATTTATAAATTGTTTAGATGCATATAAAGTAAAGTATGATCATTTTCTTCTGCTGCTGCATGCTTTTTGTTGTTTTTCCCTTCACATTGGAGCTTTAATCTATAGGTTCATAAGGTCTCCTTGTTAGCTCAATAAGGATAAATGAGAATCAAATTTATTTTGGTTTAATTTGAATTGTTCAAATTGATTAAAAGGAATTCAAATTGATTAAAAGGAATTCAAATTGATTAAAAGGAATAAATTGTATATGATACAATTAATATAATATATTTGATATATTATAATATAAAGTTTTTGTGAAAGAAGTTAATATTCGAATATGATTCAAATAGTAATAATAATAATATGAATAAGATTCATAAATAAACCATAAGTTAAAATTAATATGGATTTGATTCATATTAGAACTATAGATCATATGAAAGATCTAAACCATAGGTTATATTATACATGATATAATATAAAGTTTATATTATATGAAATATAATATAGATTAAATTTATATTAATTTTGTTTTATTTTAATTAATATATTTTTAATAAGTAAAATAACACCCTGGGAGTTATTCTACGTACACAGAGAGGGAGAGAGTTATTTGATAACTTCCCTCCATCTCTCTTAATGGTTGAGATATATATAGAATTGATTCCTGAATCTCTATGATCTCTCTTTTTTTAGACGATTTCTCTGTTCCAGAAAGAAAAAGAAATCTCCCTAGAAAAATTTTTCCATACAAAAAATCATAGAAACCCTCAACTCTATGTTGATTCTCACCTTAAGAATAACAAGGAAGACTTCGTGGTGTTCTTGGGAGATTCAAGAAGTTCTTGGGAGGTTCTACAAAGGTTAGTTTCTTTTCCTTTTCCTCCTTAGAAGCATGTTTAGGTTCTACTGTTGTTTTTCTCTGAATTTTTTGATTTTACAAATTGAATTTCATTTGCACAGCGTTCATATGCTTTCGCTTTGGAAATTCCATTCCTTCAAGAATGAATTAAATCGAACGGTTTATCACATATAAAAGTGGAGTAAGAAAAAAATAAAGTAGGTTGTTTAGCAACTTTGCAATTTAAGCAATTAAAAGGAACAAACATAGTAACATGATTCAAATTGTTAACGAAAATTAAATGACGAAGTTTTTCAGAAGAAGCATGACCAAGATGAAGATGCCACTAATATGTATCAGAGTCAGTGACAAGAGCAAAGATAGATGAAGGAGAAGGAAGCTTGGGTGATATAAGCTTAAACAATCTTACCACTTTGTGACCAGTGTTAATCATTTGTCCCGTACCGTCTGTGGATTCTAAACCTGATAAGCATTAGGAGAAAAAGAAACAGTTAAGCCAATATCACACAAAAATTGACCAACAGATATAAAGATTAAAGATCAAGTTTGGGACACAGTAAGTATGGAGAAGACTCAGGCTGGGAGTATCAATGATGTCAATATGAGAGATGTTCATACAATTGTCATCAATAGCATAAATTAGAAGTAAAGATTTTTTAGGACTAGAAGTAGTCATAAGAGAAAAATCAGATGTCATATGGTTGCAATAGGCAAAGTCAATAAGCCATCGATTACTTGGTGAGACGGAAAGAGCAGAGGAAGATGATGAAATTAACTGATTTAATAACCTCGAAAGGTCACTTATTTGAAGATTGGGGGAGGAGGAATCATCTGAGGCAATACCAACAACAACAGAGGAGGTACTGATTTTATTAAAATTCCTTGCTTTCGTAGGATAATCTGGAGGTTGAGAGATTGAGGTGGTCTTGTGGGACAATTATCCAGAATATGACCACGCTTATGGCAGTACATGCACTCTATTTTAGTGCAATCAATAAACTTATGATCAGAGAGCTTACAATTTTTACAAAATGTGGTTGTTGCGCCATTGAGTGGATAAGTGCTTGCAAGAACAACATCTGATTGATTGGAGGGAATGATGTCAAGGCGTTTTCTTCAAATAAAATCTCTTTGATAGTTGCATCAAATGAGGGCGAGGACTTCAATGTAGTAAGACAGCCCTAACAAATTCGTATTATGGATGTAAGCCCATAAGAAGAACCTTAATAAGGCAAAGATGATATTTATTGATTTTCGCTTGATTGAGCTGAATCCAGATAGGTTGAAGAACTGTTAGATATTCATTAATAGATTGACCAACACCTTGATGAGATTGACAAGGGTACTTTGCAATTTATAGTAATAAGTTAATCCGATAGATTCAAAGCTTGAAGACAAAAAATCCCATAACTTTTTAGCATCATCAAAGACATCAAATTGTGCATGAATAGCAAGGTTAGATGTGTTACTAAGCCATGTGATAATATGGTGATTTTTACTGTCACATTCTTTGAGGCGTTCGATAAATTTACTATCATCCTCTTTGTCCTGTTTGGTTGGTTTGATAACATCGATGGTAACAATACACCATAGTTTTTATCCAATTAGAAAACTTTTCATTTGATTTGCCCAAGTGAGATAATTAGTCCCACCAAGGACTGTGCTAATAAGATGAACAATATCCATTGAAGCTAGAAATGTCTTGGTGATTGATAACTTAAAAAAATTAAATTCTGAGCAGTCTCGGGTTGGAATTCTCGTGCAGTCTTAGGCAAAGGCGAATTCGATGAGAAGGTGGTGGATCTAAGCAGGTCGAAGAAGTTTGGTCGGACCGTGTCAATGAATCTGAGAGAGGACTGGTTGGCAAGGTTTGAGGTAGAACTTCAACAAGATCTGAAGGTCTTTGGCTTAACGGAAATAGAGGATGCAAATTGCGAATGGAGATGGAGGATCAATGCTCAAACGACTAGAGAGAGATGGAGACAACGTTGTCGTCGGTGGGCTTTGTGACAGAGAGGAATGGCGGCAACTAGTACAGATCTGGTACAGGGTTGACGATGTCAAGAGAAACTAGTTTAAATGTTTAGGCTCAGATACCATGTGAAAAATATTTTATTAATATTTCAAGTAAATAAGGAAAGTGATGTAATTACTTCTAACTGCGGTATAATTTACCATTATACATACCATTGTGTATTTGTTTTTCTTGTAGGCATTGATGTGAAGGCAAAAATGAAAACTTACAATTAATATTTACAGCGAATGCAGTTGATTTGCTGTAGTTCTCAACATTGGCCATATAAATTCATCGTATTCAATTGATCGACATTGACTAAATACAAAATTATAAAAGAAGCAAACCATTCACATGTTAAACAAGCATCCATAAAACATATATTTTCTTCATGCTATTTAACTTCTATTTCGTATATGTTTTTTCTTTTTCTTTTTAATTTCTTAATCTATCATTTTAGTTTATATTTGTAGGCTCATCCAATTTTCAACTATAAGATATAACCTCTGCGTCTGTAGGGTTTTAGAATTTAGATACACTTAAAGTCCTACCATCTCACGATTTGATTTAGAGCTCTCTAACTTAAAGACCAATTGGTTACTCATTGATTTTAAACAAAGTAACGATTAGTTGACTTAGTCTTTTAGACAATAAATTGGTTATTATAGTAAGTGAATATAATAATTACTCTCTAAAGTAAAAGAATAATTTAGTTTAGATTATAATAATTTGTGTTTAAGATACAAACTATTTTTATTTAGATCGAGAAAGTAAACACGATAACAAAAGAGAAAGAGAATACAACAGATGAATGATAAATAATAAATACTATAACAAATAATAAATAGGTTAATTTTTATAAATATAACAAACTCATAAAGTATATGTGGGATATAACTAAATGAAAAAGTCCATCAAGCTTATCATTTTTTAAAATATTTCAAGTTTACCTTTTTTTTCTATCAAATATAAAAAATCTCTTATTTGTTGTTCAAGATCATGTACAAATATAAAAAATGTTGGAAAAAAAAGAATTTGGCTACCAAATTCAACCGATCGTATATCAAACAATAACCGATGACCAAACAATAGTCAAATTTAATCGATCGTATCAAATATCAAATATATTATGGGCGTTGTTGGCAATACATTCTTGGTATTTTTTATTATAGAACTATGGACTTTTTCTATTTTCAAAATTATTCTAGATCGTAAATATTTTGGTAACTTGTTATATTATTTAAAAACCCCATAATAAATATTATAATATAGAGGATTGTAGAATAGAATTTACTATAAATAATGGTCTATAATACTAATAACCATTCCCCCTCGTGGGGCTTATTCGGTAACACTCTCAATTTTCTTTGTCCTTTAATTTTTTTGCTCATTTTTATATTTTTGGAGAACTTTTATAATGTTTCATTTTTCATTTTTTTCATATTAATTTTTAAAAACAAAAAAACTAACGAGTTAAAAAACGGTCCTTCATAATTGTGTTTAAAATTAGAATTTAGCCATTTTTGAAAAATAAAAGTTTAACTTGTTTTACAAAACAGCTAATTGTATGGTCATTTATCTAGTCGCTCCATCTTTTTCCTAACATCCCCTATTGGAACACAACATCTAAAGCTATAGAACATACCCCTAGAAGAATCCTCCAAGACACATTACCAAAGGTCAAAATAAGAAAAGTTCCCCCCGTAGCGCCTTCTCTTTGTCTATATTCGCAAGGTTCTCCCTATTCCTTTTCACAAACAATCCTATTTGAAACAGGAAAAGTCTTTACAAGACTTTACCTTCGCTTCATTCACATACAAATAATTGCATTTCTTCCAGATTATAAATATCTCCAAACTTTCTTCCATTCTAAGCTGTCACCTCGATACTTGCTCCTGAAAAGAATAATCAAGAGGCACTTTAGGTCAAAGAAAGAACTTTAATTTGCGTTGCCTCTTGCCAATACAGACGAGGATATCATATAGGCCATCCAAAACGAACTAAGCGAGCAGGATTAATATATTTGGATCTAAATAGGGTAGTAACTTGCATGAACTTCGACATATGTGGTTTAATGTCCTAATCTGAAACTTCAAGCCAACAGCTTCTGAACCCAGAATACTGCCCGCCCATTAGGCATGGGCCAGAGGGAGGAGAATCATGTTTGGGAATGCTTAAAGTTGAAAGAAATAAATATTTAGAACCCTCGATAGTTCTCTCTGTCCTCTCATTCTATTTCAAATGTGGCTTCGACCGAAAGGCGAGGAGTTTGATTCGTAAACCTTCTTTCTAAACCTACTTAAAATGGGTGATCAAAAGATCGAATCACTATGCGTATCTTGGTATACAACAAGAGAACACAATACATATGCGAAAAGTTGAAAGAAATAAATTACTCAAAAGGAAAAACATTTAAGAGCGTTCAAGAGCAGAAACTTCGAAATGATGGACGAAGAGCCATTGGATAAATAACACTCGCCAACCAGTTTCACATCTGTACAAGCTTCTACACTTTGCTCGGCCATCTTGCTAGTCTGTTATTCGGTTGTCTTCTTCTATACATGAAGTTTACAAGGCAGGGTGAGCTGCAAATAGTAGTAGAAGAAAATGCCATCATTTGTATTACTTTCATTATCTCTAGGATCTTGTATTTTTTACAAGAAAATGTGATTCAGTTCTCAAACGATAAATAAATGTTACTTCTAATTGCCCCCCTCCCCCCAATTCTTCCACCATAAAGAACGCTCATTACAATAGACGCACAAAATCTACAGTTTTGTTTTTAGGAAACAAGGTTACGATATCAAAAGAGAAAGGTAACAGACTCGAGCCGAGTAGATGAACCCAACAAAGCTAAAAAGGAATGATCTTCCAAAAATTACACAAGATTTCAAACAACACCAAGCAAGCTGCAGACCAAAGTCAAAAGTTGAAAACTTATCTTCCTCTGCTATAAACTGATGTAAACTTCAATCTAGAAAATCACTCCAAAAAGTATAGCAATCTCCAAATCTTAGATTAGAATTCCAACATACGGGTATACAAAGAGCTATCACTGTTCAAGATTATAAACGTGCTTCTCGTAACAATATGAAATGAGAGTAGAGAAAAGTAGAGAACATGACAATCTGAAGAGTGCTAATTTGTAGAAATTAATCACAATAAAGGAGCTATCAAGTTAATTCTTTGATTGAAAGTATCTCAATATACAAATCTAATAACTTGCAGGGCAAAAGAAAATATAATTCAGACTTCATTATAGCGCCAGAAACTAGTTTAGTATGAGAACTAATAGGAACAAACCCAGATCGGGTTCTCATCCTTCCTCGCGATCAAGGGAAGCATCACATTCAGTCGACGTGGTGTCAACCTCCGGATCAAGAGAAGGAAGATGCGTACCTACGATGAAAGGGTATTTTTTTTCCTAAATAAATAATTTAAAAAGAGAGAGAGAGAGAGATAGAATAGAGATAAAATGAAAACGAAATACGAAAGAAGAGGAATACCTTGAATGAAGTAATGAGAAGAGGGCCAGCCACGGACAGTAGTGGTAGACAAGGATTGTTCATGAGAGAGAGGGTTAGCCAAGTTACGAAGAACGCTGGCAATGGGAGGTAAATGGGAATTAGAAGGCAGAGGAACCCAATAGGAAGCTCCAGGAACGAAGGGGAGCCAATCGGGAGCAGATCGGCGAACGAGGATGCGTTGAATAGCGTCCTCAAGGTTGCGAAGAAGGGGATCGGAGGAAGAAGGAGATTCAGGGAGATCGGTGAGATCGTGATCGGAAGGTGAGGAGAAAGTACGGCGGAAGATGTGAGGGCGGAGGAGATTTAGGGTTAGGGCTAGGGATTTGGGTTTGGATAGAGAAGAGCGAGACATAAGGAATATGGAGATAAATGGAAAAATGGAGAAGGTGATAGAGAGCCAGAAGAACTTTGGGAGTGGGAGAGGATTGGAATTGGGAATTGCTAATTTGATTTAATTTTATCCTAAAAGGAAGGGTTGTAGTACGGGAGGATATTACTACATAATACATATAATAGATATATTGGATGACGGTAGAAAGGCATTGAAAATAAAATAAGGTGACAACCACGTAATGACGTGGCAGATGACTGTGCGACGTCAACAGGAAGTATACAGAGGGACTAAATGGAAAATGATAACTAAATTGGGAAGGAAAGTTTGTAGGTGTGTGTTAATTATGGGAGCAACATTTTACTTGCTTTATATGCTTCATATATTATTTTATTTCTTCCACCTCTTCTTTTTTTTAATAATAAAATTATTGAAGACATTTATAAATATGTTATTTTTTTTATTAACGATAAATCATGGTAATCTAAGATACATATCTATTAGTTAAAATATCTATTGAGATTTATTACAATCCCTATATTTGTAAATAACTTAATTAATTTTACTATTGTTTACACGAGATTTCTCGAGAAATGTAATTTGTTGAATTGAATTTTGTATATTGATTTATATCATTTTGTGAATACAATCTCTAATATTTACTCATTTGATGTTTTATGTTTTATCTTCCATCTTCATCAAATTATGGTTGCAAGTCTATTTGAGACTTAAATTTTTGGAATTCAAGAAAAATTTAATCTTCTAAGTTTTCACTAAGTTTTAGAAGTTTGAGTCTTCAATTTTTCAGAGACTCAGTTCTTTATTCAATCAAAAGATCATCAAATGAATTACAAAGGTTTCTATTTATAAAAAATTTCCATAGGCTTTAGATGGACTTGAACCCATTTGCTTATTGGGCTTGGGCTTAGGCTTTGGTCCATTTTCTTTGTGGACTTGGGTTTGGACCCATTCATTTGGTGTGCTTGGGATCGGACTCACTTGTTTGGCGGGTTCGGGTCCATTATTTCTTTGACCCAAATTTTCATCATGGGATTGAACTGGGTTGGATATAAGAAAACTTGACTATCAAAATCCAATCAAATTATAATCATCACAATTTTGATGTGATGACGTGCGATTTAATTGACCAAAATTTCTTGTTTAATAAATGACCATTTTTTAGATTCATGCACGTGTATGAGTGGGTGAATCTCGAAAACGATAAGTTTAAACAAAAAATACAAGTGACATTGTTCTTAACTTTGGCTCCAGTTAATAGTTCAAATTAATAATACTATGCATTTAAAAATAAGTTTGATTAAAATGTTATATGAAGAAGTTTGGAATATAACCCAATGTCAATTTTGCGGAAAATTTTAAATTTAATTTAAATCATTTGGAATATGGCCAAGAAATAAATTTGAATGATTTTTCTTTTTAATTTACCCCGAGAATTGAGACATTTGATAAAATTGGAATATTGCCAACTCAAAAAAAATTTTTTTTTTGCTTAATCTCTTTATTTGAATTTTTAGCATAATGTGCTACTTGAATTGCCTTCAAACTTAAATTTGAAAAATTTACCAATTTTTTTTATTTAATTTGAATTTGAAATGAATTTATGATTTGGGATAAAATTTAAGATTTCTCCAATAAAAAACTCAAAATGATTTGGGGACTTTTTTTTTTTAATTCTCAAATTTATGTTGGTTCAATCAGTATTTAATTAGGAGAGATTTGTTTTAAAAGAAATATATTTTTATTAATTAATTAATTATTTTTTTCACCTATTTGGAATAAAAAAAAAACTTAATTAATCAAACTCAATCTCAACTTCTAAGTCATTCTCACAAGTTTGGTTGAAATTTGCCACCTTTCATATTTTATAAGAAGAATGAGTGAAAACAAAATAAACACTTCCTTTCTCACCATCTCTTCTAATTCTTATCTTATTAGTTTTTTTATGCTCCTTGTCCCTCTCCATAAAAAAAAATTAAAATTTAGATTTATGGTTATGGATTTCGGAGGAGGGTTTGGGGTAAGAAAGAGGGAGAAAAGAAGAGAGAGATTGGAAAAAATGAGAGGTGGTAGCAGAAGAAAAGAAAAAAGAAAAAAAATTAGGTTTTTCTTTTTCATTTTTCATTTTTTTAGTTTTTTAATAATTACTCCCTTTTCTTTCTTTCTTTTTTTTTTCTTTTCCATTTTTTTTGGATATTTTCAAAAATATAAAAAGCGGCAAAGTATTTACATTATATAAAACAATTCTGAAAATGAAAAAAGTTCAGAGGTCCATCGTGTAAAATACCAAAAATGCCTCGTCAACAATGAGCGTAATATATTTGGTAACGCGATTTGGTACACGATCGTTTAATTAATTGGGTACACGATCGTTTAGATTTGGCTACCCCAAATCTAAACCATTTTTTTTTTCAAAATTTGGTATACAATCGTTTAGATTTGGCTACAGGATCGTTTAGATTTGGCTACACGATCGTTTAGATTTGGCTACTCGTTTGACTACATGATGTTTACATTTGGCTACACGATCGTTTACATTTGGCTACCCCAAATCTAAACGATTTTTTTTTTCAAAATTTGGTATACGATCGTTTTTCAATATTCTTTATACACGATCTTTTAATTTTGGTTACTCTAATTTAAATCCCTAACCAATTTTTTTCAAGATTCTTTATACACCATATGCGTAAAGAAGAAAGACGATTTTTTTCAATATTCTTTATACACAATCTTTTAGTTTTTGGTTACTCTAATTTAAATGCCTAAACAATTTTTTCAAGATTCTTTATACACCATCTGTTTAAAAAAGAAAAGAAGAAAGACGATACAATGAAAAAAAAGAAAAAGAAGAAACAGGAATAAAAAGAAATAGATTTGGTTACCGAAATCTAAAAGAAAGAAAGATGGAAGAAATCGCATGAGTAAAGAGGAAGAAGACGATAAACAATCGAAAAGGATGGAAGGATAAATCTGGAATATTTTAAAAATGGTTAAATTTATGGGCTTCATTACACGAGCCGTAAATTATACTAGTTTGTTATATTTAGGAAAGTTTCTTTTTTTTTTTTCTTTTTCCGCTTTCTTTTTCTTCTTTTTTCTTTTCTTTTCTTTTCGATTACTCTTTTTTTTTTCTTTTCATATTTTTCTTATTTTTTTCTCTCTTTTCTTTTAACCATTTTGTAAACATTTTCTTTAAACCAAAAATTTTCAAACTTTTTATTTTTGCAAAAAAAAAAAGATCTTTTATTTATTTATTTTTCACCAAATTCTTTTTTTTTTCTTTTTCTACTAATAATTTGTCTCATTTTTTATAGGAGTGACCCTACCTTTTAAAAGAAAACATTAGCTTGGACAAATTTGAATATAGAGCGCCACTTGAACAAATTTGAAGATGGAGCACCGCTTGAACAAATTTGAAAATGGAGCGCTGCTTGAATAAGTTTGAAGACGAAGTGTTGCTTGAACAAATTTGAAGACGGAGTGCTGCCTGAACAAATTTAAAGGTGGACCGCCTACTGAACATATTTGAAAATGGAGCGCTTGAACAAATTTGAAAATGGAGCGCTTCAATCAAATTTGAAGATGAAGTGCCTACAATACATGGAAGAGGATGATCCTATCGACTTCAAGGCTGCGACCGCATTGAAGATGAAGATGATGATCCTATCGGCTGCGACCGCATTGAAGATAAAGATGATGATTGATGAGATGATGATCGTCTTTGCTGCAACATATGGTAGAACACATGTGAGAAGATGAAAATGATGATTTTCTCAATTGCAACACATATAAGAAGATGAAAATGAAGATCCTCTTGAGCAACACATGTGAGAAGATGAAGATGATAATCCTCTTGTCTACAACACATGTGAGAAGATGAAGATGATGATCCTCTTGGCTGCAACACATGTGAGAAGATGAAGATGATGATCCTTTCGGCTGCAACACATGTGAGAAGATGAAGATGATAATCCTCTTGGCTGTAACACATGGGAGAAGATGAAGATGAAGATCCTCTCGACTACAACACACTACAAGAAGTTTTGGCAATTTCGACATTTTTTATCCCGACGCATCATTTTACGTGGGAAAAAAAGTTTTATCCCGACGAAGTTCTAATTCGTCGATAAAGTTTTAGAAATCCATACACTTTTTATACATATTTATGTCGACACAAGATTTGTACATATGTCGACGCAGACAATGTCAACCAAAGTTTTAAAAAAGAAAAACCGATACATTTTTATACATATTTATGTCGACGCAAGAATTATACATATGATGACGCGGAAAACGTCGGCATAGGTTTTAAAAATGAGAAACCCATACATTTTCTTTACATATTTATGTCGACGCAAATTTATATATATGGTGAAAAATGTCGGCGTAAATTTTAAAAACAAAAAATCCATATATTTTCTTACATATTTATGCCAATAAATTTGTTATACATATCTTGACACAAAAGAAATTGACATAAATTTTTTTTATTTAAATAATAAAATTAATATCAATTAACATATATCTTTTTTTAAAAAAATCATTTTTAATTACCTAATTCCCATCCCCTTAATCCCACAATTTCCTTCCCTTTCTCCAACAGTACAACCGCTCCCCCTCAACTCACCCAGTCACCTCCCTCCTCCCACAGCCGCTGATGCTTACTTCCCTCGCACATGTCACACGCATCGTAGCCTTCACAGACGTTGTACACCGTCGCGATCCTCACAGACGACGCTGCACTCCTGATCTGCATGTCGTTGTGGTCCTCACAGACGATGCTGCACGCCTGATCTACATGTCGTTGTGGTCCTTACAGACGTCGCACGCCTCTGCACGTCAGTCACACGCCTCTACACGTCGCCCACACCCGCCGCATCCATTCTACTTCTCCCCACCAGTCCTTACTTAATTTGTCCACATAAGCCTTACGATTTTCCTTTTTTTCGCACAGCCAACACACAACACTTTGTCTTCTCAATCGTCATCGACATTATCGCTTCGCACGCTCACTAAAGTTTGGTACATCTTAAACTCCCATTTTATTTGATTTGAAACAAAAAGTAACAAATTATTGTTGTCTAATTACTTATAAAATAATTTGAAACCAAAGTTTATCTTAATATCTATTGTGCAAGGATACGTTCATATATTTATTTGTTAACTTTACTACCATGTTAATTTAAAATAAAATTTGATTTCTTATAAGTTGATGCAATCTAATAAGTATTGTGAATGGTTATTATATGAAATCTAACAAGCATTGTATATATTTGATAGTTTGGGGTTGTTTGTTATACAATATGAGTTTGGTGATATTAGTAGATTATTTATCTTTTGATTTGGAATTAGTAGAAATACTTATAAATTTCATATATATTATAATATGAAATCTAATATATATGAAATCTAATAAGGCTTAATTTTGGAAGTGATTTTGAGATATGAGTATGATAATATTTGTTATTATATGAAATCTAATAAGTATTGTATATGTGAATTGCTATGACTATACTACAGTTATGGTAGTCATAGATTTGTATGGAATATTAGTTGGGTGATCTTCGTTGAACTTGAATTTCAAGCATGCTCTTGGTGTTGTTAGTTATACAATATGAGTTGGATGATATTAGTTGGTTATTTCTCTTTTGATATGGAATTAGTAGAAATACTTATTAGATTTCATACATATTATTATATGAAATCTAATAAGGCTTAATTTTGGAAGTGATTTTGGGATGTGAGTATGGTAATGTTTTTTTTATTATATGAAATCTAATAAGTATTGGATATGCGAATTGCTATGACTATCTAGCAACTATGGTAGTCATAGATTTGTATGGAATATTAGTTGGGTGATCTTGGTCGACATTTGTGTTAAAGTAACAGTTTCAATTTGGTATACTTAGGCACCATTATAGAACCTTATAAAGTTATTCTTAGGTTTGTGGAAAAAAGTTTATTTAACTTTTTGCCTTAACTACTACAAGATTTAAATTTATTCATTTTGTATCAACGATGAATAAGGATTGGATTAAACTTAGAGATAGATTCTCAAAAGAGAATGTTAATGGAGTTGCACAATTCATGGAAGTGGCAAAGTGCCATGTAAATAAAGAAGGACAAACAAGATGCCCATCTAAAAATTGTCAAAATTCAATGTGTCAAGCTTTAGACGAAGTACAAAGACATTTATTTGCTAATGGAGTATCTCCTTCATATAGTCAATGGATTTATCATGGAGAACCAGCAAATTTAGCCCAATTTGAAAGAGTCATTACTTCTTTAGCTTCTTCAGTTGATGATGGATTAGTAGATGACAGATTAAGGAAAAGACCTACTGTTGAGAATGATGACAATGAGTTGTTCAACCTTTTAAATGATTTGCAAGGACCAATGAGATAAGGGGCATATGATGAGGATGAAGAAGACTTTGGAAATGAGATGCATGAGAACACTGAACAAAGGTATACTACAAACATTTTTTAGGAGTTGATGGATGAAGCGCGCAATCCATTATACTCAAGTTGTACCAAATTTTCTTCATTAAGCTTCTTGGTGAAATTGATGCATGTTAAGTTTCTCAATAATTGGAGTAACAAATCCTTTGATATGTTACTAAGTTTGTTAAAAGATGCATTTCCAATTGACACATGTATACTTAATTCTGTTTATGAAGCTAAAAGAAAGCTACGTGACTTAGGACTAGGATATGATTCTATTTATGCTTGCAAGTATGACTATGTGTGTGTGTGTAGGGGGGTATATATGAGTGTTCTAAGAATTTTAAGGAGGAGTTTCATACTTGGCCACTTGTTGCTACGTTGTTATTTTGTCACTTTATGTTGCTACTTTGTCACATTTTTATTTCTAATTTGTCACATTGTCACTTGGATTTTGTTTTCTATTTCAGGTTTATACGTGTGATCTCGAACATCAATTTTTGGAGATTGTTAGAAGATTTTGAGTTAGGATATATTTTGGCTAGGTGAATAGAATTTCTTTTAGTATAGAAAACTTGTGAAGAGTTAAAATGACAAACTCTGGCTTAGAGAATGATGTATGTGAGATTTGTGAAAACTTAATTAGCAATCCTCAAATATTATACTACTAAGTTACATTGTAGAATTGAACATTTGTTTTACTTTTAATATAGAAGCTTATTTTTGTTATATTTGTTCATCTATTAATTTCATTGTCGATTAATTATTGTTCTTGCTTAGGTATTATTGAAAAAAACTACTTATTTAACAATTAAAATTCATGTATAAAACTGTAAATCACTTATTCCAATGAAAACGACATCGGAAAACATATGTTTTAGACTGTATTTTGAAGAATGGTTAGGCCGACAAAACATGTATTTTTGTTGGGACAAATTATATGAAATGGTTATGCCGACAAAACATCATGTATTTTTGTTGGGACAAATTATATGCCAACGCAACATCTTTGGTCAGAAAAAATGTTGTATGTCGACGAAATTGTGTTTTGTTGGTGAAACTTATATCTCGACAAAATACAATTGCGTCGGGATAACTTGTATGCCGACGAAATTGTATTTCATTGGGGAAACTTATATGCCGACGCAATTGAGTTTCGTTGAAAAAACTTGTATGCCGACGCAACAACATACGTCGAAAAAAGGTATTTATGCCGATGAAACTAAATTTTGTTGGCAATAACTTCTCTCGACATGGATACGGTGACGATCTTACCGACGCAAAAAATGCGTCGACATAACTTATGGCGATGTGTTTTGAATTTTGACCGACATTTTTTCGTCGGTAAAAATAAAAATTCTTCTAATGACATATCAGAGAGGAGTAAAGTTCGTCGGTTGACATTTTGGAGATGAGGCGAAGCCGCACCTGTAGCAATGAAGTTTAAAACCTTTGAACTTAAACTTGAAGAAGCAACATTGAAGTTTCTTGAGGAAGACGAAGCTAGCTATCTTAAGAAGATAGACAATGAAACATCCCAACTATCACCAAAGAAGCCATTGAGGCCCTAGCTAAGGTTCATAAGAGTATGGAGGTTGCACGCGAAAAATTTAAGAACTCCAAAGGGAAGCTTTGACTTTATGTCCCATTTGCCCCCATTCTTTTTTTTTCTTTCATTGCAATTCTTGTCAATGCAAGATTTTTGTTGAATGATAATGAAATATTTCTTATTCTGTGGCTGCTCTTGAATTTCATTTTTTTATTGCTTACATATTCTTTACTACGTACAAAATCACAATGAAGCATAATATTTTTTTCTTTTGCGTGCAACTGAACTTAAAGTGAAATTTAAGCTACCTATGTACCCATTTTATAACATAGGGATCAAGTCATAACGTAGTTCATTTTTCTTTCCATTCACCTTTTAATCTCTTGTAGGCTAGGAGCACCATGTAGTTTAGGCTCTTGCGATAAGGAGCGTTGCATATTTAATAGATCCTATTTTCATCAAGAATTTGTTCATCTCCCTTGTTTGTAGGATTGGTGAATATAATAAGTCTTGGCTTCACGATTAAGAAACCTTCTGTATTTATGTCAACAAACAACTTCTTTTTCATGTGTGATGGGACACGACTGTGAATTTTATTGTCACTGTTTTCTTCATGAAATAGTTTTTCCTTCAAAGTTTTCATCTCTCTTTGATGTTGATCGTTTGTCATTTTTAGACGATTAAAAGCAGATGTGTTGAGGTCAATCTTTTTTTTATGTGAAGATACTTAGCCTTTGAAAGCTGAAGTTCGAGCGGAAGTAGATGTTGGACATTGGTTTTTTTCTTCTTTCGTGGCCATACTCAATCTTTGAAAGATTGAAGATCGAGTAGTTAAAGGCTTTTGATATGATCAAAGACGAAAGTCCTTTGCTTAATTTCTTTTAAATTGTTGACTTCTTCAGAAGATGCATAACTATTGTTGAATTCTACTATACTGACAACATGGCATGCAGTGACTTCTAATACTTCTTTTGGATGATCATCAAGGAAGCTTCTTGGGAGAAATTTTGTCATAGTTATCGACCGTCGAGGTCGAAAGAAGTCCTCGTCTTTTTCTTTAATAGGCTTAGGCTTAGGCTTCCACATCTTCTTGTTCCTTTTTCCCTTCTTTTTATGGAAGATGCTTCCTTTTGCTTACTTTTGATGGAATGACAACTCCTTTTGAATGGAATTTGGTTGTCTCCCTTTTTGATGAGGTACGACTATCCATCCTTTGTCCTCATCCTTAACATGTTCTTCTTTGTTTTGGGAGTCTGCCATCAAGATCCTTTATTGGAATTGGACAACTATAGGCCAATTCAAGCCTCTCATGAAAATTTGGATCAAAAAAATAATGGACCCGAACCCACCAAACAAATGGGTTCGAGCCCGAGCCCACTAAGTCCAAGCCTAAGCCCGCCAAGAAAATGGACCCAAGCCTAAGTCCAACAGACGCATGGGCCCAAGCCCAAGCCCAAGAAAATGGGTCCAATCCTACCTAAAGCCCATGAAAAGTCTATAAATAGAGACATTTGCCATTCATTTGATGATCTTTTGATTGAAGGAAGAATTGAAACTCTAAAGAATTAAAGACTCAAACTTCTAAAAACTCTTAAGACGTGCAAGTTCTTATCAACATCGAGATCATCATCTTCTAAAAGATTGAAAACTTGAAAGATCAAACTTTCCTTGAATTCCAGAAGATTGAAGCTCAAATAGAATTGCAACCAGAACTTTCTGAAGATCGAATACCAAAAAGTTATAAGTCTTAATTAGTACTTGAGAGAAAGTATCAAATGAGTAAATATTAAATATTGAATCCATAACATCATATAAATCAATATACAAAGTTTAATTCCACGAATTACATTTCTCCAGAAATCTCGTGTGAATAGTTTGGCACGCCTAATGGGACGGTCTCTACTTTTCATCTCTTTCTCTTTTTTAAGAACATCTAAAGAAATCATGAAATCTCAAGGCAACACCTCCAAAGCTCCGAGCGACATCAGCAAGCGTCCAAATACCCGCAGCCACTCAAGGAGACTCAATCATATGAGAATATGTCATCCTTTGAGGTTGCAAAGAATATTTGAGAATAATTTTCTAAGTCACCAAAAGGTGGAATTGTAATCAAAGAAAATCCTGTGATTGATGAACACAATTCGTTCTCTAAACACTCAAGTGAGGATACGTCTCAACCAAATATAATGTCAGTTATGGTGATTGACGTGGATACGAGTGAAGATAAAATGACAGAGCTTGAAAATAAAATCAACATGCTCATGAAGGTCGTTGAAGAAAGGGACTATGAGATTGCATCTCTCAAGAATCACATCGAGTGTCATGATGTTGCTGAATCAAGTCACACACATACTGTCAAGAATGCTAACAAAGAAAAGACAATTATGCAAAAAAATCAATCACGAAATTCGACCTCAATTACATCGTTGTTTGTTCAGCAGTTGTAGGAAATGATAGCAAATTCCATCAAAACTCAATATGGTAGACCTGCTCAAACTTTCTCTTTGTATTTCAAGCCATATATGAAGAGGATTGACAATCTCAGGATACCAAATAGATACCAACCACCCAAGTTTCAATAGTTTGATGGAAATGGCAACCCAAAACAACACATTGTTCATTACATTGAAACATGTGAAACTGCTGGTACACGAGGGAATTTGTTGGTAAAACAGTTCGTCCGAGCTGATCTCAAAGAAAACACCTTCGACTGGTACACCAACATGAAGCCTGAATCCATTGATAGTTGGGAGCAGCTTGAAAGAGACTTTCTCAACCGCTTCTACAACACCTGACGTATCGTCAGCATGATGGAGCTTACAAACACAAGACAACGAAAAGGGGAGCCAATCATTGACTACATCAACCGATAAAGAGCTCTGAATCTTGACTGTAAGGATCGACTCACCGAACTATCTGCATGGAGATGTACACCTAAGGCATGTATTAGGAACTTCTTTATATTCTGTAGGGAATAAAACCTCGCATGTTTGAAGAGTTGGCGACTCGTGCCTATGATATGGAACTGAGTATTGCCAACAGGGGAGCAAAATATTTCTTGGTTCCAAAAAAAGGAGTCAGAACAATGAAATTAATGACACTAAAAAGATTGTAAAATAGTGTCATGGTTGCTCATGCTTGAAATCTTTCTCTGAAAGAAAAGAAACAAAAATTGAAAGAAAGCATGATGGCGATGAAAAGCGACGTCCAACTCTTAAAAAAAGGTAGGAAAAGGTTTATCCATTTCCTGACTATGATATTGTAGACATGCTAGAGCAGTTGCTAGAGAACCAACTTATTTAGCTACCAAAATGCAAACGACCGGAACAAGCAGAAAAATTAGATCATCCTAAATACTGTAAGTATCATTAGGTCATTAGTCACCCTGTTGAAAGTTGTTTCGTGTTGAAGGAGCTGATTCTAAAGTTGGCTCGTGAAAATAAGATCGAGCTAGATATTGATGAAGTAGCTCAAACGAATCATGTTGCAGTCGAGATGACTTCAAGTGTTCCACCATCAATACAGTTTTATGATCAAAGGAAAAGCTTAATTCAGTTTGGGAATTACGAGCCTTGGGTTGGATATAAGAAAACTTGACTACCCAAATCCGATCAAATTATAATCATCACAATTTTGATGTGATGACGTGACATAGTTTAATTGGCCAAAATTTCTTGTTCAATCACTATATTTGAAAACATTCCTTTACGGATATTAAAGTAAATAGAACTATTGATTTTTTAAAATTCCAAATTTGTCATTTGTAAATGAGGGTTCCATATTCTTCTTTGGAGCTTTTATTAAAATATCGTAAAAGAAATAAATGTTTAGAAATTTATTGTAGTTTTAGAAATATTCATTATAATATTGTAGGTTTTAATAATTTTAAAACTATTTTGCCTTCTCTCTCCAATGTCTTGGGTTGAACTCAAGACATTTGCCTTTCTTTTTACAATTTAAATTAAATTTGGTTATTCTCTTCCTCCTTCCTTACTTGTTCTCTCTCCGGTTGACCTTGCCTTCTTTTTCTTTTTTAATACTTTTGTGAAAATTTAAATTTGGTTATTGCTGAATATGAGAAATTCATATGATGTTTTTAAATAATTAAATAATTAGAGATTTTTGTCTTTTAAATCAAACCATATTGAAATTTTAATTCTTTTTATAGATTTTGTATTTATCTTTCATTCATTTGTCATTAATTTTATGAAAATCTATAATTGTATGAAAATTTATAATTTTATTTTTTAATTATTAAAAAATATGATTGTTGAACCGTTCGTTTAATAATGACTTGCAATTGAAAAAATCAAATGTAAATTAAAATATTTTTTAATAACCAAATTACACATTTAAAAGATAAAAGAAATATTTAGTTATTTCAAAACCCGAATGTCATCGATTTCGAGCTGGTTGTCGCTGTCGACTTTGAATGCTATGTTATTTTGGCTCCTCTTGGTTCTTTGATTCTGGTTGATACTTTTATCGATTTGATACCTATGCATGTGCTTCATAGTATAGATATTCATTATGATCTCCATGACCACGTCCATGTCCATGCATGTAAGAAGTTGATGGATCGACATCTATGTATGAAGACGATGGACCGACCCTTGAATCATAATATCCTGTACCAACCTCAGAATCACAATATTTATCACACATGGATGTTGGTCCATCGTCTTCATACATCAACTTCTTACATGCATGGACATGGACGTGGTTGTGGAGAACATAACGAATATCTGTAGATTGAGACATAAAGAACGAAGCAATTTGTTCAACAATCATATTTTTTAATAATTGAAAATATAATTATAAATTTTAATAAAATTAGTGATAAATGAAATGAAGGATAAAATGCATAATCTTTAAAATAACTGAAAGTTCAATATAGTTTGATTTAAAAGACAAAAATCTTTAATTATCTAATTATTTAAATTTACCTATTAAAAAAAAGAAGGCAAGGTCTTGGGTTGAAAACATGACCTTAGAAAGAGAAAACAAGAAAACCGAAAACCTTGGAGAAAGATTAAGAAGGTCTTGGATTCAACCCAAGACCTTAGAGAGAAAACGCAAATCTATCATATTCTTTAAATGTTTTTAAAACTATAATATTTTCATAAATATTTTGTAAACTCACCATATTTATTTAAATTTCTCTTCTTCTTCTCTTTATCTTTCTTCCTTTTTCTGATCAGTGCAGGTGTCAGAGTTGGAGCTACATACGGGTGAGAAAGTTGGTTTTGTATATGGTGGAGTTGTCGTTGGCATGATAGTTGTGACTTCAATCGGTGGAGACAATTTTTGTCTAGCAAAAAGGAAGTTCATTGTGAGATGGCCCGAGGGCGCTGATCGGTGCAATTACGGTCTTTAATAAAAAAGTAAGCGACAAAGTTCGATGAATCCATGGGGTGATGGGGATAATGCTTTTGGGTGTGAAGTTTGGGGAAAGATCGAAAGCAATAGAGGAGGCCGTAATGGAATTGAGATTTAGAGATGATGAGTTTTAGGGTTTTAATAGCAGAGACTCAAAAGACAGATTGCAAGAGGAGGAAAGAGACAAGAATTTTGTTTTGTTTCCTTATTTTTATCCAATTGAAATCTATCACAGTATATTTCTTAAATTGAAATATCACAGTATATTTCTTAAATTGAAAGCTATCATTGATAATATATTTCTTAAATTGAAAGCTCTCATTGATAACAACACCACCGATAGAATCTGGTAATTGATAATACATTTCTCAAATCCAAAGCTATTTCTCATTGTTGATATAGATGATATTCGTTGATATAGGTGATATTCGTTGATAACAGTTAACGGTGATAACAACTTATAGCACATTTCTCAAATTGAAAACTATTATTGATATTAGATATATAGGTAATACTCACTGGTAGTAACTAATAATGATAGCAACCGATAGTGCATGTCTAAAATTGAAAGCTTTCAATTTTCTCAAAATCGAGAAGAAATGTTTAAAATAGTGGTTAGACATGAGTTTTTTTAGTCCGATTTTAATGCTATGTATGCAATTGTTTTATTCTTGTGCTATGAGTTTTTCTTTTTTTGGCTACTTATGTGTGTGTGTGTGTGTGTATATATATATATATATATATATATATATATAATATTTGTGGGAATAACAAAACCGTTGGGTCGGTTAAGTTTTTTTTATTGGAATTTATGTCCTAAAACTCGTAGTTTTTAGTTAAAATTATTCTATTCAATAACGTGGCTATTGAGGACTTATTAGTGAAATTAGAATACTATAATCTTGAATCCAATAAATTAAGGTCCAAAGGTATCTTGTGTAGACTCGAACTTTATGTAGAGACATAAATGTGGATCAAGTTCGATTATATAGTCCAAACGGCCTATAGTGTGTATGGATAAGGTTGGGCGCCTTATTCTGAGAACACTATGAATGTGGCATGCTCCATAGTTAGTACAAACGATGTGATCCTGAATCGTTCATGTAGAGACATGGGAGCGGGAGCATCTTATGTAAAAAGTTTACATAAGATTGGAACCATAAAATAGTCATTTTAAGTTATAACATCGTTGATTATATAAAACAAACTATTTCGATTATGATGACCTAGGTAACTTAATCTTACTCCTGAGCTAACTATGAACTTCTGTTCAAATGGAATTATCCTTAGGTTTGCATGAGTGAGGGCAGCTCAACAATGCTGGCCCAATAGGCCTCCCATTTCAGGGGTAAAACCGAGTGGATAGCTAGGGACATAAGGTGCAAGATGAAATTGACTCCTACTCGCTTTAGGGTTAATAGATAGGTTGTTCCCTTAAGAACTGAATCCAAATCTTGAACAAGGGGCCCCACCCTCTCATCGTTACGTGAGAAATTCGATTTATAGGTTGAACTTTAAACCAATTGTTCAATAGTGGATCAATAAGACTTAAGGAACAAGATGTAGTCTCGGGGTTAAAACGGTATTTTGACCTAGTCGAGGTTACGAACAACCTGTGAATGATTAACTTATCGATCATGGTTATATCAGATGGACAGAAATATATCCATCGTGAGGGGAGTGCAATTGCGAGACTTAGTGGAATGACTTGTAAGTTAACGAATGTTGATTAGCTCGGTTTAAAAGGATTTAGCCAATTAATCTCAAATCGTTGGAACTCGTGATCTATAGGTCCATTAGGTTTGCCTCCTAGCTCATATAGAATTAACTTAGAACAATATGTTGGAATAATTCGAATTGTTCCAATTAGGTAGAGAGAGAAAAACCGACGAATATATATAATATAATCGTCGATTACAGAGCTTTATGTTTAAATGTGATTTAAATATTAAAAATATGAATACGGATTCATATTCGGAAGCTCAAAACTAATGAAAATAGTCAAAGTTGTGAAAAGTCAAAATATTGAATTTTTACTTTGAAAAGTTAAACTTTGACCGACTTTATATTCGATTTAAATTTTGGAAAAATGAATGTGGATTCATGCTCGAGAGGTCAAAATTAGTCAAGACGAACAAAATGGTAAAAAGTAAAAAATGTTGACTTTTGACTTGAAAAAATCAAAGTTTGACTTTGACTTAATTGGTCAAATGACCATATTCCCCTTGGACTAAAGTTAGTGGGAAAATCCAACATTTTGTTGGATAATCCCACTGACACTTAGTGGGACAAGTGTTTACACATGATGTAAACAACAAACCCATTAAGATTAAATGGAATGAGAGGTGTCTTCCAAAGATGTCGATTTTACATGCATTTTGCATGTTACTTTTTTATAAAATGTTTTAAAAAATCTTTTCAAATCGACTTCTAAGATTTTGAGAAATTGTTCAATTTTTAACAAATAATCTCACCTCTCTTCTAAACCAAAAGTTGGTTTCCTCCTCCAAATTCCAACTATCCCTCTCTCATTTCCATCACTTAACGAGTCTCACAACCCGGTTCTAAGTCCAAAAAATAGCAGGTCAATACTAGTGGATTGGTGGTCTCGGTTCTTGTTCGTGGGAGATATCGAAGATCAGGAGGCTTCAAGGTAAGTCTTCTTTTAACCTTAATTTGTTTTAATTAGGCTAATAAGCAAGTTAATCACTAAATTAGTTTAGATGCATCTAGAGTAAATTAGATATGTTTATTTTGCTACGCTGGTATGTTTTCCATCATTTTTGTCAAATTATGGATTAATAAGTTTTTTGGTAAAAGTGTGTTTTGCAAATACTATATTTTTATTATATTCCTATTTCACCTCTACTACTGCTTGATCTAATACAATGTAATTGATGTATCATGTGATTTAATTAGGTGTAATTCAATATAGTTGTAGTGTGTTTCAATTATAGGAATTCGTGGACAAAGCAACCGAATTATTGAAATAGTGTGCTCTGAACCGTTGGTTATGGGAACGAGTTAAAGAATTAAATCAGCGGAATTTTTCTCTATTTTTAATTTTGAATATTAGGTTTCATATATCAATTTTATTTTGATATAATTAATTTTTTACAATATCTCGAATTATTCTATCTTAAATTTGTTTATAGCCTTTATGGTTTATTTAACTAATTTTTGAAAGTATCTAATATTATTTCATCTTTAATTTGTTTATTACTTTTATTGATTTTAATTTATAACATATGTTTGCAGTTTTTTTTATCTTATTTGTTTTTTATAGTTTTAAATTCCGATTAGACTATTTTTATTTGTTTACTGTTAATTTAATTTGTAATACATTCTTACATTTTATCTTATTTGTAGGTCGAATTATTGAAATATTGTACAATTTGAGACGTTGGTTACAAGATTTCAAATCCTAATGCTTTGAAAATAGAATATTGGTGGTGAGTTTTAAGTTTAATATAATTTAAGAAATTAACTAAATTATTGAAATACGGTATAATTTGAGACGTTGATTATAAAATTTCATCTTAACGAAGTGAAGAGATAAACTAGTCGAATTTTTCTAATTTGAATTGTCATTTTATATCAGATTTATTTTGATTTAACTCATCTATGAAAGTATCTAGGATTATTAAATCTTTAATTCTTTTTTTACTATTTTGATTTTAATTTATAGTATATCTATAGATTTTCTTATTTATTATTATATTTAAAATCAGATTAGAACAATTTAATTTGTTTCTTATTATTTTATACATATGATATATTTGATCTCTATGATAAAGTGCTCGTAATCGAAATAAGAATCCAATAGTAAAATTGTTTGTCATGTCAAAAGTAAAACACTAATTTGTTTTGTTTTGTTTCAGTCATGCTTAACTAAACGCAAACTTTTCTATTTTCTAATTTTATTTATGACTTTCGACTTCAACAACCTTTTTTAGAAATGTATAATTTGCTTTATCACTTTAATGATTTTAATTGAGATTTCTTGTCAATTAGAAAGCTTAATTTTCTCCACTAATATTGTCATGTTCTAGTAATTAACTAGTATATAGTTAAATATGTCATGTAATAGTAATATGAATGCATGAGCTTTTGGATTGCATCTTGAAGTAATTAAATTAAAAACAAGTTATTTAAAAAAAATATCACCTAAAATAAATTTTAGAAAAATGAGTTTATAAAATAACGTAGTTTAGGATAAATACCTAAAACCAACTTTTAGAAAAATAAATTTTATGTATTTAATGGTTAATGTTCCTAATTTGTATGAAACAATCCGGTCAATACCTTCAACTATTCTGACCAACCAACCTTCGATTTCAACCGACTTTCTTTCACCGTTTTTTCGTGGTCGTTGCCTATTAACTTTTGTTAGTCATTTTTCCTGTGACCGCAATTGGCTTATTTTTGTCAATTGTTTTATGGCAACTTTGTCAACTGTTTTTCTATGATTGTTATCGGTCAACAGGTAATAACTATTTTTTTGTTATTGTCATTATTTGACTTTCAATGACCACCGTCACCGTCCTCTGATTATCATTTTACAGTGACTGTCCCCAAACACCTCAAACCACCATCCTCAATAATCGTTGTCGAACTTCTATCAAAATCTCAACAGACAAATTCTTAAAATTTGTTTGATTTGTAATAGAGTATATATAAATCTTTTTACTCTATTACAAATCAAACAAATTTTTACATGAAATTTTTTTTGAAAAAGAAGTTGCCAGTTTTTAGAAAAAAATATTTAAATAAAAGTGCATTTTTAGAGAACAGTATTTTATTAAATCATTTCAAACGAAACCTTAATTAATCTACAGTTACAAATATATAAGATATTAGCTATCATTTATTTTGTTACTCCTAGCTATAACAAAAAATTTGTATTTTCCTGATTTTTCTCTAAGAATATCTATTCAAATTTGTAACCGTATTTCATTTTCTCTCATTTTTTTTCAAATTATTTATATATTTTCTTATCAAGTTCAGTTTTATCTTATTTTTTCAAGTTTTTTATACGTTTTATTATCACATTTAGTTTTATTTTTTTAATCTTCTTCTTCCATTTTATTCAGTTTTATCGTTATTACAGTTCCATAATTTTTTTTTTCATTTCATACATGTTTTCGTTTATATAATTAAATTATAAGAGTGTTGCCTTTTAATTTTGTATCTTAGTGTAGAAACTATATAACTGAGAATATAAGTAATTTGAATTAATTTAATAACAGATTTGAAATATTTGCATTTAAAACGATAAAAATTTTGAAATTTGTAAATTTTAAATTAATATATAGAGAATTAGATTTCATTTTTAAAAAAACCTAATAAATTTTAACCCCGTTTGAAATTCTAGAATTTTTTTAGAATCTAATTTTAATACAATTTAAATTTAATAAAATGTAAAAAAAAAAAAAAAAAAGAATAAAAGGAAGGAAAAACATGTAACAGTAACAGTATTGGGCTACAACTTCCTTGTCTCTTCCCACTTTTATTGTTTAACTATTGGTGCACGTTTCCCATACTTCTATAATTTATTTCCTCCTATGATGCTGTCACTGATTGTCGAATGCCAAAAACATCCATCTCTGCGTTTCTTTTTTCTCTCTTCTTCTTTCTTCGCCCTCTACTTCAACCACAAACCATTAAGCTCATCTTGTCTTCTACTTCAATCTTTCATCAATTAGTTGCTTTCCTTCAAAATGTACCCCATTCAATCTATTTTTGTAGCAATATATATTTTTATTCTTATTGCGTGTAATTAATGACCTCGTATAATACTTAAATATATTGCATTTTCATTGGTCTAACTTTTTTCGTATTTTATGTTTGACGGATGTATAGTGGTATTTTGCTTATTTATGGGATGTTTTGGTGTTTTTTATGGTTTAAAAATTTAGTGCATTTATGACAATTTCCTACTTTTATTTCTTTATTATTTATTTAGATTGTTCGCAATTTATCTAAGTAAACTTTTAATTTACCACTTATTTGGTCAACCTTTAGGATTGTGCTGTTGAAATTTATGTTTTTTCATTGAAGAAATACATTCTTTTCCTGTTTGAAATCCCTTTATTTATTTATTTATTTAAATTCAATACTATATTCTAGTGGATATTCTAGGGGTAGACCACAAAATTGTATTTATGCAGTTTGGTTCACTCTCAAATTTGATTTTGGTAATTTTTAAACATTTTTAAAAATAATTCAGTTCAATTTTATATTAGATTTTGTTCTTTCAATCAAAAGCGGTTCAATCTTAGATTGGTTCTACTCTTTTTTTTTGTTTTTTTAAAAAATATATAAATATAAAAATAAAAATAAAAATATAATAGTTAAAATCAATTTGGTTAAGTTTCAATTTGATTTTAAACATTTTTAAATCAAAGGGAACCAAAATTTTGGATTTGATTGAATTTTGGGTCTGATTTTAAAAAATAGTTTGATTTTTGGGGTTTAAGTGGTGACCCCTGCTGTGTTCCTCACCTCTTACCGACGACTAAATTAAATCACACCATCATGTTTTGTTTTGTTTTGTTTTGTTTTTTCCCAATTTACATTTAGATATTTTGTGCAAAAGTTTCATCATTCCGACAATCACCAATGTGGAGGAACCACATTCTCAAAAGTCAAGATAATTTCCCGTTTATGTCATGTCCTCAATGTATTTCTTTTTCCAATATTTTATTTCCTTCTCTAAACACACTCTCCCCATTCATATCTTCAGGTAAAAAAGCCTCTATTCTTTCTACTGCAGAGCTCACTCAACGTCTCGATGTCGTCTTCACCGCCACCGTCCGCTACCAACCGCCACGTACTGGTCTTTCCGTACCCAGCTCAGGGACATATGCTCCCACTCCTCGACCTCACCAATCACTTAGCCTCTCATGGGGGCTTCACAATTACCATCTTGGTTACCCCCAAAATCCTCCCCCTCCTTCACCCCCTTCTTCAAACCCACCCATCCATTCAAACCCTCGTTCTTCCCTTCCCTTCTCACCCCAAACTCCCCGTTGGCGCCGAACACGTCAGCCACATCGGCAACCATGGAAATTTCCCCATCATGACTGCCCTCCGCCAACTCCACGACCCCATTGTTGAGTGGTTCAGTTCCCATCCTTCCCCTCCCGTCGCCATCATTTCCGATTTCTTTCTCGGCTGGACCCAATGCCTCGCCGACCATCTTCAAATTCCCAGAGTTGCTTTCTACTCAGTTAGCTCACTCCTCGTCCATGTAATGAACTCTTGTTGGGTTCACATTAAAACAGATTGTTTTCGTTCTTCCCCTGTCATCGAGTTCACTGAAATCCCCAAATCACCTTCCTTCAAAAAAGAGCAGTTGCCATCGTTGGTAAAGCAGTACCAGGATTCAGATCCAGATTGG
The DNA here is from genome assembly GCF_025177605.1 of Cucumis melo. Taxonomy (NCBI): domain Eukaryota; kingdom Viridiplantae; phylum Streptophyta; class Magnoliopsida; order Cucurbitales; family Cucurbitaceae; genus Cucumis; species Cucumis melo. The sequence goes on along the minus strand of NC_066860.1, from coordinate 19,047,986 downwards.
AATTTATTGAGAGACGATGTCTTAGCTAATACATGCAGCTGGGCTTGTGTTGTTGACACGTTCGAGAATTTGGATCTCGAGTATTTAGACCACTTGAGGAAATTATGGGGCGAAGGGCGTGTATTTGGTGTTGGACCGTTACATCTCATCGGCGCTGCAAAGGATGGGCGGAACCCAATTCGAGAGTCGAGTTCAGAGATTCTCACATGGCTAGACAAATGCCCTGATGATTCGGTGGTTTACGTTTGTTTTGGGAGTCAAAAGCAACTGAGTCGACAGCAAGTGGAAGCGCTGGCTTCTGGACTTGAGAAAAGCGGTGCTCGATTCGTATGGGTCGTTAAGACAATTCATGAAACAGATGGAAGATCGAACGGAATACCAGTTGGATTTGAGGATCGTGTATCGAATCGTGGAATTTTGGTGAAGGGATGGGTGTCGCAAGTGGCGATACTTAACCACCGGGCCGTGGGGGGGTTTCTGAGTCACTGTGGGTGGAACTCGGTGCTTGAGAGCATAGCGAGCGGAGTAATGGTACTTGGTTGGCCCATGGAAGCAGACCAGTTTATCAATGCGAGACTACTGGTAGAAGATTGGGGAGTGGCGGTGCGTATTTGCGAAGGAGCGAACTCGGTGCCTGAATCGGAGGAGTTGGGAAAGGTAATTGCCGAGTCTTTGAGCAGAGATTCATCGGAGAAAATGAAAGCGAAAGCGCTTAAAAGAGAGGCGGTCGGGGCAGTGAGGCCTAATGGAAGTTCATGGAAGGACATGCAAGCCTTCATCTATAAGTTGATTCAACTACCTCAAAACTAGATAAATATAATACATAGTTGTCAGTCTTTTTTTCATTTTAATATTTGTAGGGTTTAAAAAATGCATTTTGTAACGATTTCAATGCGGTTATGATCAAAGTACTTACATTAAACACTTAAAAATGGATAAAAAAAATAAAATAAAATTATATACACCTGTATTGAAAACGTTTTTCTTGTTTCAAATTTTTTGGAATCAGTTTTAATTTCAAAATATCTTGTCTTCCATTTTTATGAAGTCACAATTTAAGTGTCTTTCGAACTCCATTCTTTCAAAATTAATTTAAGTATCTTAATTTAAACTATTGATATGATTTAACACATGTGGTAGGTTAACATTGCTAATTTGTTATAATTATTAATAAGTTCTCTATCATCATAAATTTAGCTCAACGTCTTCGATCACTAGTAGAAATTTGAATTTTAACGACTCAAAATTTGTGTCATAAAGACTTTCGACGATACAATTTTCGCGTCATTAAAGCCACTGTCAAGAAAGATTATTTAACGACACTTTAAAAATGTGTCATTAAATATGCTTAAATGACATCAAAATTGTGTCATTAATACCTAAACCTTGACGCAATAAATATGCCATCATTATCTATAACTCGACATCAATATATTGTCATCAATACCCTTATATTGATGTTTTACATGTGTCACCATTACCTATACTTTGACACAAATATATTGTCATTAATACTTATATTGACGCTTTAAATATATCATCATTATCTATCACTCGACACAAATATATTGTCATTAATATCCTTACATTGACGCTTTAAATATGTCACCATTATTAATACCTTGACATGAATATATTATCATTAATACCTTACATTGACGCTTTAAATGTGTTACCGTAATCTACCACTTGACACGAATATATTATTATGTTTAAATGTTTTATTACACATAATTCTTGTCAACATTTGTTTATGTCGTCGTTATTTTTCAATTCACAACACCTATTTTTTAGTCGCATAAAAAAACTAAATACATTATTCAACAATACCCACATATGTTTAAAAAGATTTTTATATTGATAATAAAAAATATAAATTACATTGTCAGTAAAGGTTTTATAATAATCTAAAAGATAAAATAACTAGAATATTACATGTATGTGTGACCTAATTTAATCAAACTGATGCATAAATGGACTTAATCGATACCATGCTCCATGTATTCTTCAACTACCTTAAATTTGAAGAAAATGAACCTTAGTCAACATCCATTGCGAAAAATGCATAAGCATAAACATTAAGTACATGTCTAATAGATTTCACTTTCTTAATAACCAAACAAATGAACTTTTCAAAATAAGCCAAGGTTCTTAACAAAGACTTTTAAGGGATGCAAAAGATAAATAAAAACATCGACTACATATATAAACATAGTATATAAGTGTTGCAAATGTTAGTTTTGATTCAATCTTTACAATCTCAACAATGTTCTAGTTTGCATTAAGTTGAAACTTAAACTCCCTCACTCCCCTACCACTTATAAAATCATTGTTAAAATTGTTAAAATCACTTCGAAAAATGATTTTAATCGTTCAAAATTAACTTAATACTTAATCTTACATTTTTTAGTGGAATGCTCGTATCATCAAAATTAGTTTCAATGATTAAAAGCACATTTATAAAAGATTTAAGATGAAAAGTAATTTTAACTATTTTATAATCATTCCCAGACATGTCCAAAGAAAATAGAAATTAAAATACAGAAAAGAAAGAACAAGAAAAGTGGAAGCCAACTTCTTTTTTTTTTTGTTTACTCTTAACTTTGTTTTCGCTTACAACTTTTTATAATCCAATGAGTAAAACATATGTTAAAGTGTTAAAAACTACAAGATCGTAAATATTTTCTTTGAGAAGTCCAATAAGCAATAGTACACCAAATTTTTAAAATTGATTTGTCTTGCCTACCTTTCACTCTATTGATAAATATGTAAGCCTTGCAGCACTTGAAGGCCACCACAAACAATTTTGAAAACATTGTTCAACCCATGGTGGTTTTGACAATCAATTTTGATTCTTGAATCATCACAATGTCAGGACAGAAGCCCACCGACTAAAATCTTAATAGTCATACTCACACTCCTACCTTTCATTCTAATTTGAAATCTTCGTAATCCAAAAGATTTGATCAAGTAAAAACATGAACTAAGAAGGTAGTTTTTTTTTTTTTTTTTTTTTTTTTTTTTTTTTTTTATGGATAAGAATGTTCATGTAACATTTGAACAAGAATCCAAAAACCATGTCTTACAATATTTTCTTTGGATAAAGAAACATTTCATTGATAAATGAGAAAAGGGCAAACCCCAAATCACCTATAGGTGATTGCAATAGAGATTTCCATTTGGTAAGAAGAAAAATAAGCTACATTAGCTTAACTTTGCACCAAGATAAAGCAACAAAAAAGAACCAATTCTAAAAACCTATCATACAAGAAAAAACGAGTCACTAAATAGGCAACCATTTCTTTCGCCCCAAAAACCAAGTCTTAGAATTAGATGTCAACTTACCTCCACCTTATATGAATCCTTGCTTGCTGATAATGCGATTGTTTCAAAATGTTCATTTGTAAGAAGAAGTCGAGTAAATGAAGCAAACATTAGCCTCCTCAACAAGTTAATGAATTTTCATCACAAAAGGAATCGAGACTGTATTGCAAGATGACAAGAAAAATTCAAGTACAAGATTTTGATGAATGTTCATTATTCTTCTATTTTCAAAGCACAGCTACAGATGTAATACAAAAGTAGAAATTTGAGTGTGCCCCAACCCAAGCGGACACTAAAATTCCATCATCATTTTTATAGGGAAAAACAAGTTAATCTTGAATAAATTATGTGTTAATCATTTTTACTACTCTTGTGTATTACCTCCCTATAAATAGGCAAAATTTCAACACTAAACCAGGAAACATCACCAAAATTTATCCTTCGACTAACTCTACTATATACGATGGTTTAGAAATGTTAACAGCATTGTGATGTAACCATTACAAATCACATGAGAAGCAATTTTAATTACATATCCAATCAAAAAAAGCTAACATTCAAAACACTTTCTAATAAGGTACACAAGACTTTTACAAAATCTAACATATAATATAACTAACCAATTCAAACTAAAGACCACTCAAACAAATCCTCAAAACAAAATAAATAAAGTGTATTGGGCTATTACAACCACCCAGCTCAATCCAATCCCTGAGCTCAAGGGAAACTAACAAGATTTAAAACTAAAATAGGATTTCAACTCCCTATATGTTCTTAAACAAAGTATATTTAAAAGACAAGCCTAATAGTCAATCGTTTTTAAGCTCCTGCTTCAGCCTTACCAAGGTTGTAGCACTCCCCGTGAATCATTTTTTGGTTTATGTTTTGAAGATGCCTGTGCAAATGAGTGTACAAAGTGTAGATTCTTGTGTTTTTAATAGAAATTTTTAGTGTGGGGTTTCTACAATTTCTTGGACAATAATTTCTGTGTCCCTTTGTTTGGTATCTTCAATTTGGGATTAGGGTGTTGAAGCCATAGGCATAAATCTTGAATCCAGCCTCATTTTAATTTATTGATTGGTGGTGAAAGTTGTTGACCAGGGGTGATGTTTTTCTTTTTCATTCTCTTTTGTGATCTCGGACTCATCAGTCACCTAAACCATGTGTCACAAGTATTCACACTTTGCTGTCTCAAGGCCTCCTCTTAGTTTGAAATTTGCACCGTAGGTATTGGAGAAGTTTTACTTACTAATTGCGGACACCTCGCTCAAGTTCTTGTTCCCTCTATTTTCTCACCCTTTTTCCATCCTAACATATACTCAAAACCTGTCGCTCTCGTTCACCCAGAACTTGCAACAACAAGTAATCTGCTTCATGTTTACGATAAAAAACCCTAATGAAATGCTATTCAGTAAACCACAATCTAACTCAACAGGAATTTTAAACTTACGTGTCAAATTCCAACATTAGAATGAAGAAGTGAAAAAAATGAACCTATTTCTTACTGTCGTAGAAGCAATTCGACGACGTTGTAAGGTTGTGGCGTTCGATGGCGGCGGCTGGAGGAAGATTCCGACGGAATTGTGAAATTCTGAATTTCGACAACAATGGCTGGAGGATTTCCTGAACGGCGACGGCTGCAACAAGATTATGACATGTTGCGATGTTTCGAAGTTCGACAACGGTGGCTACGGGAACAACCAAATTGTGACGACTGGATTTTAACTTGGTTTATCTCTTGTCTCGACGGCGGCGGTGGGCGAAGGTGGCTGAATGATTGACTCAATACAGCTGAAGTTCGACGTCGTTGTAAGGTTGCGATCGTAGTTCGACGGCAAGGGCTTTAGTCCGTCTTCACTCTTTAGATTTACGCGGATGGAGGGTTGCCTTTTTTCGAGAGAGGGGGGAATTAAAATAGTATAATATTATTTTAATAAAAATTAAATAACGATGCAAAAAATGTGTACTTAAAAATTTTGTTTTTTTATTTTTAACGATCCGTCACTCCACCCCTCTTTTCTTGATCTCTTGTGTCAAGAAAAGTATATACGGCTATAAGAGAATTACCTCGTTGAACGATGGCACAAATCTTTTGGAAGAAGACGATGGTGATCGATAATTCAATAGGTGAGAGCGGGACGGTTCCTTTAACAACAACACAAATGTTTGTAGGGAAAGACAACGACCGGAAATCCTCTGCGGGAGGTGGTATGAAAAACTCGACAGCGGACGTTTGCAAGCAGTGGATGGCAGAGGGAGACGACGACGACGATCAGTTGGATTGCTCAAGAGAGACGACGGTAAGAAAATTTCAATAGGGTGCAAAAAGCAACGACGACGCAAATGAAAAGTTAGGGCTTTTTTTTTACACCTCAAATTTGTGTCAAGAAAGAGAAAATTTATTTTTTAATTTGGATAACTTTTTAATGATACACAAATTATGTCGTTAATTAACGACGCAAAATTTGCATCAAGAAAAATTAAATAATGAGGCAAAAAATGTATCACTAAAAATTCCGTATTTGTTATTTTTAACGACACATTTTACTTCCACCCCACCCTTTTTTATTTTTAACGACACAATATTTTGATTACTAGTATCGTTAAAACCCAAATTTGTACTAGTCGATCTACATCCATCAATAGTAATAATAATTAAGTTGGTGCACAAATATGATCGCAGTTTTGACAATGAAAAATCTTATGTTAGCTAGGGCCTGGGATCACACTAGCAAGAGAACTCCCACCTGCAGTAAAGCAAAAACAGTCTCATTCCTGAAATATTACAAGAAATGTTAATTCATCTAAACACCGACAATAAAGTGTTGCTCTCTTGTAACACTTAGGAACGCTTGAGATAATGAGTGATTTAATAAGTCCTGGTATTATAATAGTATATGCGTTTGGTGAGGAGTATTACAGTTTGTGTTATGATACTCTACGTTTGGGGGATAAACTATTATAGCATGTGTTATAATAGTCTGTGTTTAAGACGCAGACTATTATAGTCTATTTTGATAGTTTGCGTTTTTGGTGAAGACTATAATAATCTATGTTATTAGAAACTGTGTTTTGGGTGAAGACCATTACAACCTAGGTTTTTGACAATTTTTTTTTCTAAAATATATTGTAGATCCAATATACAATTTTCATAAATTGATTTTATTAAATAATTTTAATTATGGTATTCATTCAATAAATTTAGCATCCATCGTGATGTTTCATGTTATTTTGTTCATGCATATATATTGTACATCAAATTAGAGAAGTTTTCTAATTACAGTTCATAGTAATAATTTAAGTTTTGATCTTGTGTTTGCACTAATCTTTTTTCCATGCCTATATATTTGTCATTAATTGCAATATCTTTCTTAAAATCATTTTCCTTAATCTTCTTAATTACGACATTCATTTCGTAAATTTGTTCTTAAATTGTTACTTTTCACCACTTTTTGTTTTATGTCGTACACATGTCATGGAAAACATGTAAACACAAACCACTATTATTAAAATTGTTTACTTACGATTCTTAGCCCATTAAATTTCGACTTATCTTGACATAATGCTTAGGTCATTAAATTAGGTCATCGTGCGCCATACTAATTAAAGCACATAACTACTATTCGTAACTTTGGAAGTAAAGCAATGCAAAAGACATTTCAAATGCACATTTTCTCGAACATAACTTCATTAATATACAAAAGGTTCATATAAACGTTTTTTACAATAGACTACAAAGTTAAGACAAATACTTTAAAGTAGATGAAGCAGCAGACAGACGAGACTAACGAAGAAAATGGAAAATCACTCAAGCATTATCTTCGAGCATGGTCGTGCAGTAGTCCAATTTAAGCTCGTTGGGTACCTCCAAAAATGCTCTCATGTTGTGGACATTGTGCATTATTATCCACATAAGGCGCACTCTATCGCGGGTACTCAGTTTAGGGATTCCCTGCAACTGGCTCATGACTTCTGCACGGGAGGCGTCATCTACTTGACGTTGTACATTCGACCTTTTTGCAGTGGCCTTCAACTGGTCATTTGTATATTCTATTGCATTGCAAATGATTTTCACAGTTTCAGTCGTTTGGTCTCCCCACTTTCTCTTGCTTCTGCTTGAAGCATTCCTACCCTCACTTAAGTGACCATAGATCATAGGGATCTCCAAATCATTTCCATCGTTAGCGGGAAATCCCTTATACACTTCAAACACATTCGATCTGACATCTACAAATGTCTCCACGCATGCTCTCGTAGCACGACCTTTCCCAAACATGTAGCACAGGTCGTCGTAATAGGGAAAGTCTTTTCTATTAAAAAAATCGTCAGTTTTTTCTATTATAAACGAATAATGGTTGACATAATGAATAACCTACCTTCACCCAATTGTCGAACTCCTTCTCAGCGATGGGCCGTACATTCCTTCTCTTTCGTCCACAAGTGTTTAGGGGTCGTAACGAACTTGTCATACTAAAAAATAAATGTAAACATGTTAATCAAGCAAGTTACAGAAGTCATAAACACATCCAAACATAATGCATTGTGCTTCAAGTAATTTGTTAGTGTTTCATTGATGTCATAGGTACACATAGATACATTAAAAAAAAATGTAAAACATATTAAGAAAAACAAGTAAATTGGCCATCTTTAACAAATAAATGTAAAACGGTACTACTGCTACACTAGGTACTACTGATTACATAACTCTCATTCATTGAACATTTCTTCGACCAGATCATCCCTCCATTGACTCTATTCGTTTGAGGTCTCAATGTAGTGAATGTCGTCACCTGCAATTGTTGCATAGGTCAAATCACCCTCATTTATATCAACATTCGTCATCTCTCTATTAATGAGGTTGTTCAGTAGACAACATGTCAGTGTTGTGCCACATTGGATTTAGATCAGGTAGTGAGACTTTCCTTAAAAGATTGTCTAACGACCCTTCAGTAGACTGAAAGCTCTTTCAATAACATTTAGTGTAGAATAATGTTTCATGTTGAAGAACTCTTTCATTGTTGTACGTGCATTTCCTGCTCCTCGCCACCCCTACAAGTGATATCTTTGTCTTCTATAAGGAGCCACAAAACCCTCAGTGTTGGGGTACCCGATGTCGCTTAAGTAGTAATACCATGTTAGAATATTGAACGTTTTAAATGTCGTAATTAAGGAAGTTTAAAATATTGTTGAAAGGAAGTATGTGTACGTAGTTACCCTTTGGAACCTTCAGGTCGTTCCATATTGAAATAACATCTCTAAGGATAAACGAATAGGCTGTGGATCCTTCCCAGCCGGCTAAGACAAACACAAAATCTCCTTTTGTATCACATACTCCCAAGACGTTAGTGGCAACACTACAAGAAATCAGAGTTCTTCCGATGCCGGCATGCATCAACTCAGGTTCCAAACGGTATCGGCAAAAGATGTCCCGAAAAACATACACACGTCAAAAAGAATGTCGACAAAAATGCGTCAGGGACACATTTCCAAAGTGCGAACGGTACAACATAGGAACTTCCTTTCACCCATGCTTCTATTGCCAACGAACAAAGACGTCGGAAAAATTTCACACCCGACGTCACAATCGTACGTCAGAAGTAGGTTACCGCCGACATCATGTAGACGTTGGGAGAAGACTTCTTTCAACGTTGCATTGAAAAATCATTTCCCAAATGTGTTGTTCAACACATATGGGGAAGAGCATCATTCCTGACACAATGCGTGTATCGAGAGATATTTTAAATTTTTTCAATTTAATGATTTTATTTTCAATCGTGCAGTATTCTTTTCGGTTTCAATTCACTTTAAATTAAATAAAATTGTAAAAAATAAGCTTACTAAGTTATTATATAAAATACAAAATCAAAATTAGATATATTATAAATCAAATGTTAAGTTGTCTAACAATGTCGAATGTTGAAAAGAAATTACATAGAAAAGGAAAAAAAATACATTGATGTTCTAATGGTCGCTGACGCCATATTATCACAAATCCACACCTACAATGTCACAAAAGTACATTTAAATATATATATCACTGAAGGCAAACTAAACAACTTAAAAGTTGAAAAATATGTATCGCAAGTGCTCACGGTCTCCTCTATGCCCGACTCATTTCCTCAATCATCTTCTTCATTTCTTCAATATTTAACAGCGTACCAACCAAGTTCTCACAAACATTCTTTTCAATATGCATTAAATTAAGTTTGTGACGTAATAGTAGTCTCGACCAATAAGGAAGTTCGAATAAAATACTTTTCTTAGTCCAATTAAGAGCTATCTTTCTTTTCTTATCTTTTAATGAAAGATGTTTACTCATAACTGAAAACTCCAACCAATCTAGTTGTTCCAAGATTTTATGCCCATTCATTATCATTAGAGGACTCCTACACTTTATATTCCCATCATGTAACTTACGTTTATGCCAAACGTGGTTCTTTGGAAGATAACATTGATGTCCCATAAAAGATATTTTTTCTCTTATCCTAAATGATGATCTATCTCTCATGCATATGGGACATGCCTAATACCCTTTCATACTCCACCCGGATAAGACACCATACACCAAAAAATTATTAATCATCCACAACAAGGCTGCATACAATTGAAAGAACTGACGATAAGAGAATCATATGTATGCACACCCAAATTCCATAACTCTTTCATTTCCTCAATCAATGGTTGGAGATAATATCAATTTTTCTACTAGGAGATCTTGGACCGAGTATGAGCAATGACATGAATAAGTTTGCCTCTTTCATGCATTTTCAAGTGGCAAATTGTAAGGAATTAACACCATAGGCCACATAATGTACGAAGTACTTAGATTCACAAACGGATTAAATCCATCCGAAGCTAATCCCAAACGAACGTTTCATGAATATGAAGCAAAATCAGGAAATTCACAATTAAAATGCTTCCATCCCTCTACATTAGCTAGATGTCTCAACACATCCCCTGTTTCCACTTGTTTATCCTTATGTCATCTCATGTCCGAGCCTTCTTGCAATACAAACAAGCATTGTAATCTCGGTATCAATGAAAAGTGGGGCAACACCTTATGCAAAATCTTTTTTCCTCTGTTAGGACTAACCTTATATCCAGACTCACCACAAGTTAGACAATGCTGCAAATCGTGAAACTCTTTCCAGTACAATACACAGTCGTACTTACACGCACGAATAGTCTCATATCTCAGACGCAAGTCACACAATTTTCGTTTAGCTTCATAGAATGAACTAGGGATAGTAGTACTACACATTGGAAATGCTACTTTTAACAATTCTAATAACATGTCGAAAGACTTGTTACTCAAATCGTTTAGAACATTGACATGCATCAACTTAACCAAAAAATTCAGGGAGGAAAATTCTGAATAATCGAGGTATAGCTCACTACGTGCTTCATTCAATAACTCTTGGAATATGTTTGTTGTCTCTTGTTCTATATCTACTTCAATAGTAAATGGCATCTCATTCTCCAAACCCTCCTCCATTTCCTCTTTGTGTTCAATCAGAGCTTGTAAATCATTTAGCATACCGAACAAATCCTTTTCACGAAATGGGTTACTCCTAGTTCCTTCATCAAAAGGGTTACTACTAGTTCCTTCATTAAAGCTTTCTATACCTTTATGCAAGTTCAACTAACTCTCCATGATAAACTCATTCTGTACAGGAGGGAGATATCCCAATTGTTAATAGATGTCGCTTTACACCCTCTAATGAGTCTCAATTTGAGTTCATACATCCCTTGCATGGACACCTTATTCATTCGTAATCATCGACGTGAAACTTGGCAACCTCAAAAAATTAGGACACTCCCTCTCTATACTCAACCGCGAAGTTATTCCTAAGTTTCATCTAACCCTTGTCCATCGTTAAAGATGTAAAACATCAATAGGTTTGATTATTCTTATACTCCTTCTCTCAAACCCTAAACTTAGTCCATGAATAAGCTATGCTCAATCTCCCAAACGTTTTACTTAAACTAAGTTTAAACTACAGAGGCTACCATAACTGTAGGATAACCAAGACAAACTAACTACAACTAACATAACTTCAATCTTTACAACCTACCAACCCCTTCGAACATACTTTATATAAGCTACCTGATAGTTCCAACAAATAAAACTACTAAGAAATAAACAATAACTAAGTCTGAACTAAAAACTACCATAATTGTAGGATAATCATAACAAATCTCAACCACAAATTATAGAAATTTGAAAACAATTACAGCCTTCATACCTCAAATATCGAAATCATTACCCCCTCAAATTTTCAAATTCAATCAATATAACAAATTCAAATTTATTCACAGCATCAAATTCAATCTTAAATTAATTCTTAAACCTTAAAAACACTTAAAATTCAAATTCAATACTGAAAACTAATTCAAAAATTAAATCTTAAAACTATATTACTTTAACCAAACACGAAATCCACTGAATCAAAGAAATAAAGTAGAGATAAATTAATCATCAATAGACTCACATGAAGACAAATTATTAACAAAGATTCCAGTAAATATCCATCATAATAGTTTTACCCAAAGTTCCATTCTGCACAAACATATGGAGAAAACCTAAAATGCTTAGAAAATGGATAAAACCACACACCTAAAAGGATAAAACCACACTCAAATGCTTTAACATAAAAGGAAATCCCTAACCTCGGATGAAACTATATTCTCCAATTTCGTACGGGAAAAAGAACTGAAGTATAAAAGATGACATTTCACAACAAGAACGAGAAGAAATAACGCCGATGAAGTTGCGAAAGAGTGGGAAAAGCTATTTAGTGGCTAATGGTTGATGGAAAGGGCTGGGCATGGACGCACGAACGTGAGAAACGAGGACGACAAACAGACGATGAATGAGCACAATGGTGACAGATGTGGCGGTAGGTGGGCACGAGGGACGACGAAAACTGTGGGTGCATTGGTTGTTCATCGGAGAAGAGAGGGTTGAAAGTGAGATTGAGAAGAGATAGAAGAAATTGAAAGAGGGATAAAATCATGTGGCATGGCATCGTGAGAAAGGAAAGGGTAAAGTAAGAGAGTGAAGGTACTTAAGATTTTACAAAATTAAAAAAGAAATAAAAAAATTAACTATACCTTTAATGTTGGTTTTAAACCGACATTAGAGCTCTCTCTTTAATGTTAGTTTAAAACCGACATTAAACATCCGCATTTTAAAAATTGACATTAAAGCTCCATTTTCATTTTTTCCAACCGACATTAAAGACCATATTTCTTCTAGTGGTTGGAACTCATTTCGATTGGAGAATTGAAGATGCTATCATGAAAACATTACCTTCAGTCTTTAAACGTCAAGCTAGTAGACCAAGAAAATAAAGAATTTCATCTATTAGCAAATTTAATAGTTCATCAAGATGTTCCAACTGTAATCATAAAGGACAAAATAGTAGGACTTGCAAGCAAAGTTTGAACACTTAATGAAAATGTGTGATTTTTTTTCTTTCATGCTAATACATGTATGTAGAACTGTATGACATTAGAGTTGGTGAATGACTACAAAGATTATAGAGATTTAATAACATGATTCTTTAGATTTAGTTAAGAGATCGTTTACATGTATTAACAGGATCGTTTCGAGTTTACTAAATGAACGTGTGATGTGCACCACACGATCGTTTAGGCTTTATGGTTATACGTTTAAATTTTAGTAACGAGATTGTTTTGACTCAATACATGGTGGTCTATGATGTATTACATGATCAAATTTGTTTATTTTCGCGATCGTGTAGACATTGTAAGACGATCGTTGTCGTTTTTTTTTGTAATATACACGATCGTTTAGAATTTTATTGTGATATATATACATACGATTGTTTGGACTTGTATACACGATCTTTTAGATTTATGCACATGATCGTTTTTATATTTTTATATGATTGTTTTTTGAAAAACATTTAAACAAATACAAACATTCAGTCAAAAGGGGATTAAAATTAAAAGGTAAAAATTGTACAAGTATAACATAAACCAAACAATTATTTTATTTACCAAAAGAATCTATTTGCCCAAAATTCTATCACATATTGTTGTCTAAACAGTTTATACTTTTTATATCTAGACAATTACGATTTAAATTTGTTATAAAACATTCAAAAAATTTAGCACAAAAAATCTCGCAATCTAATAACAGATTAGATCTAATTATTGGCCAAGGGCCGATTTTGAAAATTTCTACTGTGTCGTGCAGTCCAACAACTATTGCCAGTGAATAGATGCATCGAGTAGGTATTGCAAGAGCTTTATCAGCAAGTTTTTTTTTAACATAGTTGGGCATAGAGTCAATCACAAAGATCTTGTAGTTCCTCATGTCGGCTGCAGTAGCCATCTAGTGTTCTCTGATGTCGATGTAGCCAATCATGTAGTTAACACCTGACCACCCTACTTTATTTGGGACTACACCAACAGTAGAATTAAAATAGTAAAGTAAATCTTTTCCCCCCATACAACTATGTGTACAGTTACGGTTAACCATTCAACCTCCTTTTTCTCTTCATTCAGTACACGATCATCAAAAAACCATTCTTTAAGCACTGGGTATAAATGCCATACTTAAACAACAAATAAAACAGTTTAGCCAAAATATAATTATGCGGTTTAATTTCTATACGAAAAAAGTTTAAAAAAGAATAACTAACCATAAATGACGAATCTATTATTGCAAAACGAGACCTAGAAAGATGCTTTCTTGCTAACATCTTATTTTGCACATGATACAATAATGTATCCTCAAGTTTCATTTAGAGGATACATTATTGTATCATGTGCAAGAATACAAATGATCGTTTAGAGAATACAAGCAATCACTTAACACGTACAAGCGATCGCTTATAAAAATTCAACGATTGCTTAACAAATATAAGTGGTCGTGTACAACATTCTTTTCGAAACTAACCGATCTTGTATTATATATAAATGAGCATTTAGTTAAATCGAGAATGTTGTACACGATATGTAGTTGTATATATAAATAAAATCTGGAATAGGTACTTACGTCCTATTATCCATGTGTTTTCTTCAAGCGTTTTGAAAAATACCTTTTTTCTAAATGAGAAGACTAGTCCTCTTTTCATTATTTGTTTTTCTAGATCTCTTCTATGCTGAGTATGCTTTCCACAAATTTGGATCCACTGGCCACATGAGATCATATCTATCTACATCTTTCAATTCGACGTCTGGGACAGGTACTATAGGCTTTGATATGACTCCAGTAGGTTGTCTAAGTAGATCAACTTGTGGAATAGGCACTTCTTCATCTTTTTTTTAGACTCAACCGTTTTCTCAGGTTCTACATCCTTTTTTTCAATTTTAGTTATTTTGTGAGTCGCTTCTTCATCTTCATTTGCTTTACTTAGCTTCCTTCTTTTTATGGGTGTATGTTGTTTGGGTATTTCCTAGAATGTATGATATTAAATAAGAAAAAAAATAATTAATGCAAAGGACTACACAGTTCTTATATATACATATCGATTGAGATTCTTCATTTTCAGTCAAAATAGATGGCAACACGTCGTCAATTGTTAAAGTTTGTTTCTCAGTCAGTGGTTTATCTTTTTTTTTTTTTTAATATCAACCGATTTATCAATTACTACTTGACTTTTATTTTGATCGCTAAATGGTTTCTTAGTAACTGCTTCATCATTTTTTTGAACTCAACTTGTTGTTGTCCATCAGAAGCTTTATTTTGCCTAATTTCCTCAAGTTTCAACAATATAACCAACTTCTTTTTCTTTATCAGTGTTTGTTGTTTAGGTATTTCCTTCAATACATAATATTAGATAAGAAACAAACAATTAATGTAAATGACTACAGAGTTGTCATGTATACATACCCGTTGAGATTCTTGATTTACAGCTGAAATAGATGGTTGCACTTCGTGAGTTGTCAAAGTTTGTTCCTTGGGTAGACATACCAATGGAACTAATGCGAGGTTTTTGACACTAGTTGATGGTAGCATCTCACAAAGTGGAAGTGGTTGGCTTACCAATGGAAGATTTTCAATCATTTATTGCAGCTCATTTACTATTTGAGTATGAACGTCCAGATTCTCTGCTATATTACTTATAGTTAATAGCAACTATGTATCTTTGTCATCTATGCTAATATCACTCATTGAATGCTCATGATGTTGAAGTCATATTCTTTTTTGTTTCCTACACAAAAAAAAAAAGAAAAAAGAAAAAATACAATTTTTGGAATCTAAGTAATTTTAAACAATATAAAGTAGTAAATAGTGAAAAAACATTAATCATTGAGTTTCTACAGTAGGTTCTTGAGCATGTGACTCTTCAACAGATAGATCCTTAACGATGATCACATGTTTGTTATTGTGTTGGTCATCATTTTTGTCCAGATTGTGACGATCAAAATCATCATGAAGATCATCATGCATGTGATGAATATCATGATTCCATTGATTATGATTCTGATTGTGATTCTAATAAATAAATAAAAATGACAATAAAATTAAAAAAATTGGTTACTACATGATTGTGTATACACAAGCAAACAATCTTGTATCATATCTAAACAATCGTGTAAACGGTATAAGCGATCGTTCAAGCAAACGTGTAAGGAAGTTTAAACGATGGGATATTTCACTCAAATGATCATTTATTTAAACAACTGAGAAACAAAATATTTTCGAAAATCAAACTTTACATGGACCAAACTCTCGAGTATTTGCTTCATTTCAAACACCTCAAATGTCTGCTTTCAAATTGCATCATCTATCCTACACACTATGGAAGTTAATGTTGATAATTCCTTACAAACTTCCTTAATCTCATTGTTTAGTTTTTTGTAAGATTTTGAATGACTTCGTTTTGATTTTTCATTAGATTTGGAACGTTTATTGTTGGTGTTTGGATTGGTTTCAAGCTGGTCAACCACTGTTTGTCTTTCTTTTCTTTGTGGTTGGTCGTAAATTATTCAAGTCATCGTGATCTGATGACTGATTGTTCATACCATCAGTAGGAGTATTGGTGTCACTACTGTTTACAATCTGGCATTGATTCATCCTCCTTGATATCCATGTTTTCATCCCCTTGAATTCTCTCCTTAAAAGCTTTCTCTTAGGGTGATAGCTTCAGTTTAGGTAGAACAACAGTCTGCAATGATATAATCAAATAATTGTTAATACATTGTTTGTCAAAATTAGTCTTAAACTTAAAAAAAAAAAGGGAAAAATCACTTAAGGTAAACGACCATTGAGAATAGGATACACAATTAGGTACCCAAGATAAACGATCTTACATCAAGGTAAATGATTGTCTATCAAAAGATACAAGATCACACTCCCAATGTAGGCAATCAACACAAAAGGTACACGATCGTGCAACTTTTCTAAATGATCGTTGAAAATTTATACTTACATTTTTGTTCTAGAATATATTTTTCTCCAACATTTTGTAGGATAGAGCTTGTGTTCAACTCTACCTCAATATTCTAAGGATGGATCTCTTTCTATTTTTTGTGACCAGGTGTTCACTTGCAGTTGAGAGTGCTTCATATGCTCACACCTATAAAACTTAAAGAAATATGTTAATGTTTAATGTTTAGTTTGTATTTAACTAAATATATAAATAAATAAAAATCACCTGAAAAACAAGCAGGTAACCCTTGATGTTGTAGTATGTGACTGCTTTGGAACTTTATCCTTCTTTAACTCGTATGCTTCCTTTTTACCATCTAGAATTGTCTTCAAATTGTAAAGCAAACGAGTGTAGAAGAAAGTTGACTAATCAAAGTTTTTAAAAACTTCTTTGTCATCAACTTTTCCAAAAACATCCATATCGAACTGTATTTTCTTATCTTTCCCCACCATCATAGTTTCGATAAAGATGGATAAGGCAACCTTCATAGCATCTTTAACATTTGTAAAATCAAACAGTTTGAAAACTTCCTCAACTTCCAAGCATGTTATTATCTTCTTGTCTTGTGATTCGAATAGGAGGCTTTGTAGCTGCTTATTGTCATAATCTTTATCCAATGTTAGACCTAATTATGCTGTTGTGTTCGTTTTGGGTGAAGCGGGTGTTTTGCCCCAAAATAGAAAAATAAATTCCGTTTGTCTTGGCTTCTTCAGGTATTTGCCTCAGCAAAAAATGATGGATCAACTTGCCATTGAAGACTATGTTCACATTCAATAATGGACCATAATTTGTTTTATGGAACATCTGCAACTGTTTCTTGGTTAGTTTATCTTTAATAAGAGTACCAATCTTGTAGACTTAACATGAGACAGTAGCAGAAAAGTATTTGTCCCCAAGTACAATCATCCCAAAAGGAATGATCATAGTATATTTTAGTTATGGACACGATCATATAGAAAACACTAAACCCTAAACCCTAAAAGTAAACTGTAAACCCCTAACCATCGTTTAGACTATGTGCACGCTCGTCAAGATAACTCTAAACGATCGTGTAGAATATGTGCACAATCGTTCAGATAAATTTACATGATCGTTTAGTCTAGGTTAAAACATTGTTTAATTGGCGTAATAGATCATTTAATCCAAATAGTAATCCAATCATATCAGAATTAATCAACCAGTAATGATAAATGGAAACGTTTAACAATTTTAAGAATAAAAATTTAATGGAATTAGAAATGTTTGAGAGTAAAAGATTAACAAGAGTACAAGTTTCGAAATATATAGAAAAAAAGTCATAAATAATTAATCAAGAAAAAGTTAGAGTTGCACGAACACAACTTTCTTGTTGAAGACATAAGTGGAAATGTTTAACAATCTTGAGAATAGAAGTTTAAGGGAACTGGAAAAGTTTGAGAGAAAAAGCTAAACAACAAGTACAAATTTGAAATATAAAGAAGATGAAGCATAACATGATAGTACATCAGTCATAACATAGTTAAGCAACAAAAAATCAGAGTTACAGAAATATACCTTTGATGTTGACGAGGAAAATGAATGTTTGGGAGGAAATAATTAAGGGAAATGGAAAGGTTTGAGACGAAAAGCAAAGGAAACAGTGCGTTTGAAACAAAGTGAGTGAAAATGAAGAAGACGGTACATATTTGGCTTGTTTTTACTAAAAGGGCAAGATTGTAAATTCACATGCTTTTTTAAAGTGTCAAATCACATTCATTAGCATATCAAACTCGTTTTTGTAAACGATAAGTGTAAATGATCGTTTAATAATCTACAAGATCTTGTAATATAAGTCAAAACGATCTTTGTAAACATTTAAACGATCAAATCGTTGAACGTAAACGATTGTGTTGCTAAAAGTAAACAATTAAGATCTCCTAGTAATATCAAAACGATCATATTAATTAATCTACACAATTGTTTATTTAAGTCAAAACGATCTTTGACTATATCAAAACGATAAACATTAGGCCCTAAACCATAAACAATCGTTGTTCATTTAGGTAGACGATCTAGTAATTTGATCTGAACGATCCTTTAATAACATCCAAATGATAATGCTAATTATTTTAAACATTTGTTTTACAACATCTAAGCGATAATGTTATACAAGTTAAACGATCATGTAGTTCATTCAAAACAATTAAATGTATATGTTTAACAAGTATAAAACAGAGAAATGTTGAAAAGTTCTTATACATTTATTGTAAATGTTATCTGCCTTCATCAAACCAACTTTCCATTGCATGTAAATGTTACAGAACGTGTAACATAGATATTGATAATATTTAAATGTTCATGGATAGAGTGTGTTTATAATTTTGACCAAATCGTACAATCATTTCATTGAGAAACATCGAAAGCCAACTTTCCAGATCCAAGCCATTATCTTCCGTTGTCAAGCCAACTTCCCATTTTCTTCTATCTGGATTTGGAAGCTTCAGAATCTAGGAAGTAGATAAGGGCTTACCATAGTCTTTTCAAGACATTTTCGGAATCACCATCACAGTTTCGGTGAAGAGTACCAAACCAATGTTACGGAACATGTAAACTACACATCCTTAACATGTAAATATTATCTACCTTGAAGGGAAGCTCCAGAATCACGAAACTTGATAAGAGTTTGTCGTATTTTTTTTAAAAAAACATCTTCGAAATCACCATCATCGTTTCTAAACAGTCAAAGATAAAGGAGAAGCAGATTTTCTCCTGAAGACACTATAGAAGAATGGCTACGAGGATTCAAGTATCCCAATCCTTTTTAAGCTATACAGTGTCATTATCTTCTTTTCTGAAATGCATCGTTTTTTAATTTAGGCCGGTGGAGGCGTTAGAATCTAGGAAGTTAAAAAGAGCATATCATAGTCTTTTATAGAGATTTTTGGAAGCACCTTGCACGTTTTTTTCCTTTTTCTTCTGAATCTTGTCATTTTTGGTCCAAATAGCAGCATCTTGAATCTTAGTATGTTGGACCTCATTTTGTCAGAATGAGGTAAAGTTTGAGAGGAAAAGTTTGGAAACCCTAAATAATGGTTTGTAAAAAAGGATTTTAAAGGAAGATGAAGGGACTGAAAATAAAGTATTTTTGCGTTACTCGCTAACAGGTTAATAAATCCCTTTACAACACGCGAATTAACATTTTCATCATAAACCCTAAACTATTCACATGATTGCCACGTGGTCTTAATCCCTAAATCTTCTAACTGAAATCACTTTTATTACATGTCAGCTTGTTTTAGTACACGATAAGGGTAAACGATTGATTAAGATCATGCAATAATCTACACGATACTATAATATATTGCAATCTAAACAATCTTTCATTTACATGAAAATGATCGTGTTTTTAAACCTACACGATCGTGCTAGTAAATCTAAATGATCTTGTTATACATTTTACATGATGGTAATATATGTTAAACGATCATGTAGTTAAACCAAAACGATCTTTGAATACGTCTAAACGATGTTGTCATTACATATAAACTCTAAACGATTGGGTTGTTAGTCATAAACGATCATTTATGTAAGTAAACAATCTGGTAATAAAATTCAACGATCTTTAAACATGTTAACGAACGTTTATGTTCATTATTTTAAACGATTATTTTACAATATGTATGTGATGTTGTTATAGAAGTTAAACGACTTTGTAGTTAATTGAAAACGTTTACATGTTAATGAGAGGAAAAGTTTAGAAACCCTAAATCTAATGGTTTGTGATAAAGGGTTTTAAAGAAAGATGAAGGGACTGAAAAGAAGAATTCTTTTGCTTTACTCGCTGACTGATTAATAAATGTGAATTGATCATTTATAACACATGAATTGACTATTTTCACGCATAAATCCTAAACTCTTCACATGGTTGCCACATGACCTTAATACCTTAAATCTTATAACTAAAATTACTTTTATTAACATGTCAATGTGTTTTAGTACACAAATAAGGGTAAGAGATCGATTAAAATCATGTAATAATCTACACGATACTGTTTTAAAGGAAGATGAAGGGACTAAAAAGGGATAGTTTTTTTTTTGTGTTAATTGCTGATAGGTTAATAAATGCGAATTGATTATTTACAACACGCGAATTGACCTTTTTCACCCATAAACCCTAAACTATTCACATAGTCACCACGTGGCCTTAATCCCTTAATCTTATAACTAAAATCACTTTTATTAACATGTCAGCGTGTTTTAGTACACGATAAGAGTAAACGATCGATTAAGATCATGTAATAATCTACAGGATACTGTAATATATTGTAGTCTAAACGATCTTTCATTTACATGTTAATGATCATGTTATCTAACGTAAACGATCGAGTTGTTAAACCTACACGATCGTGCTAGTAAATCTAAATGATCTTGTTATATGTTTTACATTATGGTAATATATGTTAAACGATTGTGTAGTTAAGTGAAAACGATCTGTGATTACATCTAAATGATGTTTTCATTACATATAAACTCTAAACGATCTATCATTAAATGTAAACGATCATTTAATAATATTTAAACGATTGGTTTGTTAGTCATAAACGATCCTGTAGTGTTCTATAAATGATCGTTTATGTAAGTAAACGATATGGTAATAAAATCCAAATGATCTCGAAACAACATCTAAATGAATGTTTATATTCATTATTTTAAACGATTGTTTTATAATATGTACGCGATGTTGTTATAGAAGTTAAACGATCGTGTAGTTAATTGAAAAGGTTTGCATGTTAATATTCAACAAGTGTAATACAGAGAAATATTCAAAAGTGTTTATACATTTATTGTAAACGTTATTACATGTAAAATACATATCGAAAAAATATAAATGTTTGATGTAGAATCTGGATCTGGAAGCTTATAAAGTTCTAGATGTTTTTTAAGCAGAAACACAAGATTTTTCGAGTCGTTATCTTCCTTTGTCAAACCTACTATCCGTTCCTTTCTATCTAGATCTGGAAATATAAATGTTCATGGATAAAATGTGTGTATAGTTTTCACTATTGGAAAAGGTATACAATCATTTCAACCAGGAACACAGGAGTTTCAAGCCCTTTATCTTCCCTTCATAAACCCACCTTCCATTCATTTCCATTTGGATCTGGAAGCTTGTAACTCATCAAAAAAGGTGTACACACACTTCAACCAGGAACACCATTTTCTGGAGTTGGAAGAGAATTCTGAATGAAGGAAGTAGATAAGAGCTTACCATAGTCTTTTCTAGACATTTTCGAAATTATCATCACAGTTTCCTTTATCAAATGCACTGTCCATTCTTTTCCATCTACATCTTGCACGCTTTTTCCTTCTTCTTTTCGATCTTGTTGTTCTTGATTGAAATAGCAACAGCTTGAACCACATTTTAAGAGAGGAAAATGTTCGAGAGAAAAATTTTAGAAATGCTAAACCTAGTGGTTTGAGAACACGAGTTTTAAATGAAGATGAAGGATTCGAAAACGAAGAGTTTTTTGTGTTAATCGGTGAAAGGCTAATAAGTGAACATTGATTAGCTACAACATGCAAAAAAAACCAAACTCTTTGCATGGTCTCCATGCGGCCTTAGTCTCTTCGTGTGATCACCACAATAGACATAAAGGATCGTTGGTGTTTAACCAACGATCTTCTTCAACTTTAAACGATCGTGCTGCTACATGTAAACGATGATGTTATCTAGGGATAGTTGATGATAGTATTATATCTATGTGTATCTGTGATTCTAAAATTAAGATTGGAAATAGAGTAGAAAGAAATACAAATTACTCAAGTATAAAACAAAGAAATGTTCAGAAGTTAAAATTTACATATTTGAAGTTTTACAAATACTATAAATCATTTCTAAAATATTAAGAAATTTTTAGGTCAAAGGATGAAGCGGAATCAATTTATTCTTGAGTTGACATTCTTCTTTCTTTCTTCTAGTTGGTTTTTTCTTATTTTGAGAATAACGGCCTCCATAGCATGTTTGAAACCTTTGACTTTTTTTAGTCCCCACCATTTTTTTACATTTGCTTTTCCTTAATTTTTCTTTTGTTTCCACTTCTTCTGCTGCATTTTCTTCACCACTGTCAGTGTTAGTCTCCTCTTCAATTTCATTATCATCAACATCAACAACTTGATTCAAGTTTTGTTTTCCTAATGTTGTTAACATGATTTTTCACTATCAGTATTTGTATCTTCCTAATTTTGTTCATCTTCAACTTTCTCTTATTGTTTTTCTATTTTATTTTCTTCAACGAATTGCTGCAAGAAATTGTTAAAGTTAATAAGAAGAACAATGAATGGTAAGGAATAATAGTTATTTATTCTTTTTAGATAGTTAGAGATAGTGAAATATTACAATATTTACCAATTGCTCCTGACTTTGTTTTATTTTGTTTTCCTTTCTCCTATTTTCTTCTTCACCACTTTCTTATGATGTTTGATTATCTTCTTGTTCATCTTCATCTTCTTCTTTTTCTCCATCTTCATCTTCATTTGTCTAAATGTAGCAAGAAAATGTGCTGTCAAAATGGTTGTGCAAGAAAATGTAAAAGAATATGTAGTATAAAGTATCTAAACGATCGTTTAAAGATCTATACACGATAGTGTAAAATATATAAACGATCGTGTAATATAAATGAATGATCATGTAACATAAATAAATGATCGTGTATCATATATAAACGATCGTGAAACCAGTTGTATACTGGAAAAGTTAAAACCTGTGTCAACAATTGTGTTTTTGGCATTTCTAAATTTATAATTTCATTATTCTCTTTTTCTTCATCATCTATCTGCAAGTATGTAAAGTAAGAATGTTGTGAAAACATCATATAGATGTCTAGGATTGTGCATCTTGTATATGCAAATACAGAAGACTATCTCTGACTATCACAAATAGACAGAGATAGACCTCTATATCTACATATACTAGATAGTGTGTGATAGATTTATTGTTTGCAAAAGAATTAAACCTATGGCAATAGTTATGTTTTGGGTGTATTTAAATCTATAGTTCATATTGTTTTCAAACTACTTTGTGTTTCAAAGACCACAGTTCCCTACATAGAAAAAGAAACCACACAATTGTTTTCTATTTGAAATTTAAGCAATTTTAAACAATACAAGGCAGTAGATAATGAATTAAACACTAACCGTAAAGCAATATATTGTTGCATAGTTAACCATTGTACTAACTTCTTCATCTTCCTCAAGCAGGCCAAGGCTAGAAGTAGGTGGTTTATTTTTTTTCCACAACTTTTGGATATGCACTTTCTTTCTCTCTTTGTTGTTGATGAAGTTTGTCTGATGGTAGTCGTACATTCAAGCTTCTCATAACCAGTGTCAAAATACATTTTATTTCTTTTAGTCCTTGTCATAATAAAATTTGCTCTGATTCTTTTTTTTTCTTCATTTAAGATTTTGTTTGTTTCTATGTTTGTTTCTATTTCTCTCTTTTTTTTTTCTGTTGCTCTGTCTGTTCATTTTTATCCTGCTCCTCAATATCTTTGAAATATTTCAAAATTGTTTGAGACTCTTCTTCTGTTTAGTCTAGTGGTGTCATAGAGAACTACAAGTAAAATGATGTTAGATTATTAGTGAAAAAGTAGCAACTGTATTGATAAACAATAATAGATTTTTATCATCGTCTATTCTTAGATAGACATATATAAAATATGCTCTAAATTTACTTACATTCTCAAATTAAAAAATGTTCTCGTTTAGAGTCCTCCAATCACTTGACTCCAAACATTCCCATGTCACGATTGTTGGCTCTTGAATTCCAAGCTTTTTTCTAAACCCAACATCTAAATTGAAAAGTCTTGGTATTATTTCAAAAACCCAATAGACTAAAGGTAAGGGAAATCCTTGATGGTATACAACATCATTGTCGCTGCAGCTTTCTTGAAGAATTGATATGTTAAGATGTATGATAATCTCCCCCATGGATCGTCTTTGAAGGTTTCTTCATGATCTAATATGTCTAGATGTTGGAGATTTATGTGGTTGTGATGTTGCTTGAGAATTAAAAACACTTATAAGATATAGAGGTTAACTAATTTTTCCTTCAATGAGTCTTCCTCATTGCGTAATGCTTTGAAATTTTTTTCTATATATCTCTTCTTGTTATAAAGTTGCCATGAGGGAAAATGACATTTTTTAGATCACTTTCTTTTCTTTCTCCTAGATTTAACTCTGGTAATTTGTGCCCTTTTAATCTAGTCACTAAATAGAATTCTTTCAGCCCAAATTCTACTATATGTCTATTGAAGTTGAAAGCAAGGACATTGAGAAATTCATGAATTGTGTTAGTATTTTGGTCATTTTAATGTTAAGGAACTGCCCAAAATGGCTGTGCAAACATTAGTTTCATGATTATACAATAAAACCCTAATATTGTATATAATAATAACTATCAAGATCTTTGAACTAGATAATTTTACAAATTAAATTTAGTTAAAGAACAACATACCTTGAGCCATGGATAATCTTATTGAGAAATTGTGTTTCTCTCACTTGCCTTCCTTTGGAACTTAATTTAGGTTTCTTGATGGGAAGAATAAACTACTTAATGAGTCAGTGAGAGAACCAATCCCTACGGTTCTATTTATAGACACCATCCATCGTGGTGTTTAATTAGAGTATTATCTTTTAACTTAATGGGCCTAATAAAATAATAGGCACAAAAGAGATAAATAGCATATAATGCAATTGGGCCACATTAATAATAATATTATATTTAAAAATAAGAGGTTTTAACTACTATAGCTTAAAATAGAATGTCTTATTACAAGTTTGACCTAATTTTGCCAAATTTTTCATAAATGTCCTAATGAGCTTCAATTTTACACAAAATATAGAGCCTAAAAGACCAAATTACCCATCTTTATTATTAATAATATATTAAAAATAAAAAAATTGAAATAAGGAAAGCAAACCAAGATTTGCATTTATTAGATATCTTATGTAAATATGGTATGTGATTAATTTTATTATGGTAATATTATAATTAAAATTATCCCATAACTATTTTTATTTTGTTGTTTTTGTTCAAAAATTCTTTACTCCATCCGATCTCTCTCTCCGTCCATTCTTTTTTATCATGTTCATCTCCTTCAAAATTTTCCAATGAGTAAGGGTTTATGGTTATATACAAAATTTGTTCGAGTATATGAAAAATATATAGTATATTACGTAGTTCATGCTTTGAAAAATTTATAGTGTAGATGAAAAATATATAGTATATTATGTAGTTTCCAATCAACAAATTAGAGTATATGAAAAATATATAGTATATTATATAGGTATATGAAAAATATAAAACGTGGGAATGGAAATGTGGAAAAATTAGATGAAATTTTAAAGTTGGTGGTGCAAAATTTGACTGACTCTTTGTTCTTCGTCAAGGATGAAGAGGATGCCACCATTTGTGATCTTAGAACTCAAATCACTGCTCACAAACCAACCTCCCTTCTCACCATTTGATCTTCATTCTTGACCACAATCCCAAATGTCTCATCCCCCAGGTCGATGAAAGAATCTCGATCTCATTCGTCGATTTTGGCTTACATGATGACTCTCACATTTACATCTTTTTTTGTCCCCTCGACGACGATGATGGTGATGACATCGAAGCTTGCCGATTCTTCTTTACTTCTTCTTCCAGCGCCAGATGAATTGATGATGATTCTTCTAAACTTCTTCTTCCGGCACCGAATGAAAATTGATGATGTTTTACATAGTGATGAAAATAATATTGATGATTTATTATATGGTTAAATTTAATAAATAAAAAATTTTCATATTAGAAGAGATTTTATTTCATAATAATTGCAAATCTACAATAAATGATAACGTAATATTGAATATAATTAAAATTGTATATTAATTATTAGCATAAGTATGGAAATAATAAGTTACATAATAAATTCAATATAATGTAAATAAGAAAATATTTTATGTTTATTCCGAAAACCATTTATAATTAATAATTATGATAAGGTTATAATTGTCCTAAAAATATACGAAGTCCTAATCAAGACAATAAATTTTATTTTAGGACATTAGTGAAATTTTCTAGCAAAACTAAATCTTTTCTCTAAATCTTTCTAAAAATAATTCTAGCATTCTCCCACTTGGCCCATTGACATTATTTACCATATACGTTCATAGACATAATGTGCAAAATTAAACTTTATAACATATCATGTCAAGTCAAAGAAACTATTAAAGTACCATAGCAGTCATACATAATTGCATTAACATACTCCCTTCCATGTATCACTAAAGTAGTTCTTCTATTAACATGATCTATAATAAAGATAATCAATAATAGTCCAACAATAAGTGTCTTTATCTGTTTGGTTTATATAATTCATTCATATATATACTAATCATAAAAATAGAACCATAAGATAAAATCAGAAACAATAAATAAATGAGCTTAAAGTTTCAAATAACATAATCTTCATCTCAATAATGATATCTACTGATGCCTATACGTTCAACACGATCATTGAACATCTTTGGTGACAATCCTTTAGTCATTGGATTCGCAATCGTAAGTTTAGCGCTAATGTGTTCGATTGATACGCTTTGTTTATGAACTTCTTCTTTAATGGCAAAGTATTTTAATTCCTTATGTTTAACACCTTTAGAATATTTGTCATTTTTTTAGAAGAAAATTGCTACAAAATTTATCACAATAAATTCTCAGCAGCTTGGCAATACTGTCGACAATTCCAAGTTCGAAGATAAAGTTCTGTAGCCATAAAACATGAATTGTAGCTTCAAAGCATGCTACAAATTAAAACTTTATAGTGGATGCAACAACAGTACACTACTTCATACTTTTTCATGAAATTGCTCATTCAACTAATAGGAACATATAGCCAAAAGTGGATTTTTGTGTATCCGTACATCCGCCAGAATCTGAATCTAAATATTCAATTATCTGAAGATGATTAGATGTAACGCCCCAAAAATTTAGATAATTTTGGAGTCAGTTATCTTAATTTTGTTTATCTAGATTTAATTTATTGGGCGTTATTTTGAATCCAATTAATGAGAATTATTTGAGTTATGTGAGAATTGAAATTAATTAAATATTTCTTGAATGAATATTTAATTAATTAAATGCATATTTAATTAATTAAAGGTTTTGGCTTGTGGAGTTTGTCGAGTTTTTAGATTAAATGGTAGGTTAAGAGGATTAAGTAAAGTTGTGGATTTTTAGTATTGTTGAAGTTGAATTTAATTAAATAATTATGGACGTTATTTAATTAAACCGTAGGGTGAAAAGTTTGTTGGAGATTTGATAATTATATGTATACGTGAAATATATATATAATTATTATGTTAAAGGAAAAGATAATTATATTTATTGAAATATAATTATTTAAGGAAAAGATAGTTGTATTTTGGAGAAAGGATATTTATTAAAGGAGAAAAAGTAAAATAATTATATTTTGGGAAAATATAATTATTTGTAAAAGGATAATTAATTACTTTGGAGAAGATAAATAATAATTAATTATTGTGGAAGATAATTAATTATTTTGGAGAAAGATAAATAATAATTAATTATTGTAGAAGATAATTAATTATTTTGGAGAAAGATAAATAATAATTAATTATTGTGGGAAATAATTAATTATTATGTAGAAAGATAAATCTTGATTATGGAGTGGAGTTGCTATGGTTGGGTTAAGATAATTCATGTTGAAAGTTATATATATATAATTATTATGTTAAAGGAAAAGATAATTATATTTGTTAAAATATAATTATTTAAGGAAAAGGTAATTGTATTTTGGAGAAAAGATATTTGGTAAGGGAGAAAAAGTAAAATAATTATATTTTGGGAAAATATAATTATTTGTAAAAGGATAATTATTTTGGAGAAAGATAAATAATAATTAATTATTGTGGAAGATAATTAATAATTATTTTGGAGAAAGATAAATAATAATTAATTATTGTGGAAGATAATTAATAATTATTTTTGGAGAAAGATAAATAATAATTAATTATTGTGGAAGATAATGAATTATTTTGGAAGAAAGGTAAATAATAATTAATTATTGTGGATGATAATTAATTATTCTACAGAAAGATAAATATTGATTCTGGAGTAAAGTTGTTATGATTGGGTTAAGATAATTCATGTTGGAAGTTATAAGTGATTTATTGGAAAAGATTTGATTGATTAAAAGAATTGAGGACTTAAGTTAATTTGAGATTTTGGAGGGAAAAATTGGTTTTGGTGGAATTGGATTTAATTGAGTATATATATATGGATATATATATATATATATATATATATATATTTAATTAATAATTTGGAAAAGTGAAGTTAATTATATGTTGGAATATAATTATATTTGTTTGGAAAAGAAGATAATCCATAAGGAGAGAGATGGTTGATTTGATTGGACGAAAAAGATATATATTTATTTATAAGAGAGAATAATGGTTTAAATAAATATATATTTATTGTAGATTTTGGTGAGAGAAAAATAATAATAATAATAAAGAAGTATTATTATTATTATTAATGGTTATAAATGTCTAAGATTAAGCCATTTATTTAGGAAAGATAATGGGAATAAAGATATATGTATATTTTTTTTGGTATTATATATATATATATATATCCTAAAAGGAAAAGGAAAAGGAAAAGGAAATAATAATAATAATTATTATTATTGTTATTATTTGGGTCTATAAATAGCATTAGAATGCTTAAGATGGAAATAAAGGAAAAAGAAAAAGGTTCTTTATCTTCTTCTCTAAGATTGTCGCCACCTCAGTTGAAGTTAAGATTGGTCTCTTTGGAAGCTTAAGGATTTAAAGTGATGAATTTTTCATCAAGGATAAGAGGATTTTCCAACCTCCATCTGAGTAACCTTGGTAAGCCAATAAAATTAAATTAATATTTTATTAATTTAATTTCGGATCTATTTGGGTTTTCTGTAAAAGGTTCAATTGGCTAAACTTTTTAAGATCTAAATCTTGGATTTTTCCCAATCAAGGTTGAATTGGTTTCAACCCCAATTTTTAGAAAGTTAATTAATTTGGGAGGATTTTTGGATGTTAGCCAATTGCTAATTTCATTAATTAAGATACTAAGTGTTCCTTTTATGATTAGGATCAAGTTAATTGGAGAATTTAACTGTCAACTAGGAAGTACCTTTGTTTGGCTAAAATCTCCAGGTAAGAGATTCTCCTACTAGACCTTCGAACTGAATTCAAGAGACCGCATGTAATTATGATTATGCATTGATGGTAGCTAAAATGCATAACTTGATGCTACTGATAATGACTGTCATTGTATTGATGTTGATGATGATGACTGAGATTATTATGTTGATGATTGATGATGATGACTGATGTTATGTTAATGACTGGTAGATTGATGTTGATGATTGTTAATGCATGATATATTAATCACATGATTAAGGACGTTAAGATTAATATTCATGCCATGTTATGATGTTATGTTATGCTACATGCTATGGATAGGGTGTTCTGTTAACTTTGTCTATTAGAGTCGTACCTGCATGGGTGTCCTTCGGGATCACCACCTATTTAGGACTGAGTGGTCCGACGGGACGCCAGTCTAGCATGGATATAGATATGATTCGAGTGATTCGACGGGGTCCTCGCATCTCGATTGTCTTAGTGTTACCCCCGGGTTCACTGCAGACCAGCATGTCCTAGGTGCTCCCTCGGGACACCGAAGACCAGATTTTGTTCCTATGGGAGCGCATGTTGCACGTGTTCGGGAACGTGCCAGAGATTGGGTACCATTTTCAGGACTCTAATGGGAAGTTAACAGACACCTAGCGGAACTAGTAGTAGGTCCCTTACTGAGTATATGTTTATACTCACTCTTTCTATGTTTAACATTTCAGGTGAAGGTAAAGGTAGAAGAAAGCTGGCGAGCGACAGAGAAGGATCCGTGACATGCCATATGGGGACTCAATTTTGCTTCCGCGTTTATGTTTCAGTGTTTTAATATTCCGTTTTTAATGAAAAATTTATTCTTCCCTCGTTTCAAAAAGTGTCTCTTGTCATTGTTTCTTTTTAGTAACGACCTCAGCTTAGTATAAAGAGTTGGGTCGTTATATTAGATCTCTTGTAAGTAAGCATATAGAATAAGGATTATAAACTTACTCCCACTGATCTTTACGTATATACATCGATCAACGATGTTTTCTTTAAAACGAAAAGATGTGATGATATCATTAAACTTAGATACCACTGTCTGGAAGCTTGTTTAAGTCCATATATTGGCCTCTTTAATTTACACACTATATGTTCTGTTCCTTCAACTATAAAACCTACTGGTCGATCCATGAACACTTCTTCATCTAAATTCTCATTTAGAAAGGTAGTTTTCACATCCATTTGATGAAGCTCTAAATCATAATGAGCTACCAAAGCCATAAAAATTCTTAATGAGTCCTTTTTCGAGATAGAAGAAAAGGTCTCTTTCTGAGTATAACCTTTGGCAACAAGTCTAGCGTTGTATCGTTCGATATTGTCATTTGAATCATGTTTGGTCTTAAAGACCCATTTACACCTAACTCTTTTACTTTCTTTAGGAAATTCTACAAGATCCCAGACTTCATTATCATTCGTAGATTTTAACTCTTCTTTCATGACATCTAACCATTTGGCAGAATTATCTCTTTTAATGACTTGTGAAAACAAAATTGAATCATTATCAATGCTTAAGTCAAATTCTGACTCATGCAAATAAACCACATAGTCATCAGAAATAGCGAATCTTCTTGGTCTTACATATTTTATTAACTCTATTTCTTGTGGTCCCTTAGTTACAAGTTCATTTGTTATAATATCATTATGTGGTGTTTGACAATCAATTTATTCTTCTTGTAGATTGTTAACAGAGTCAACAACTACAAGAACAATAACTTGAGAAGAAGTTATAGATGAACGAATTTCCATCATAACTTCTTGAATTTCCACTTTACGTGGTTCCAAACTCCCACTAATTATGTCATTCTAAATGAACCTTACATTTCCAGTTCCAACTATTCTCGTACTGTGGTTAGGACAATAAAATCTATACCCTTTTGATTTTTTTGGATAACCAATGAAGAAACCACTAGTTGTTCTTGAATCCAGTTTCTTTTCGTGTGAATTATAAATTCTTACTTCTGCTTGACAACCTTAAACATGCAGATGCCTTAAACTAGGTTTTCTTACTGTCCACAATTCAAAAGATGTCTTTAGAACTGACTTATTAGGAACCATGTTTAATAAATATTAAGCGGTTCTTAATGCATACATCCACAAGGACACAGATAAAGACAAATTAATTAACATGCTTCTAACTACATTCATTAATGTACGATATTATGTCCTTTTGCAACATCATTTTGTTGTAGTGTTCCTTGTATTATGTATTGAGCATATATACCATGACTTTCTAGGAATTTAGCAAATGAGTCAAAACAATGTGCTTTCTCTTCATATTTTCCATAAATTATAAATAATCCTTGACATTTTCAATATTGTAATTCCGGACTTGATATTGTTTACTACAATCATTCGTATAAACATTAGGCTCAATCTATTTGATCTTTTCCAAACTTTATAGAAATATCTATCCTCATCACTGTTAACAACTGAAGTAAATGTAGTAGATTTCTCACTTAAGAGTACCAAATAATCAAGATCCAAAACTCCAGGATGGAATCAGATTTGTTTGTACCAATTAGAGAAATTGAGTCCATTAAAGTTGATTATAGATGTAGCATGCGAATGAATAGAGACAGGAGCAGATTATGCAATTACAAAATAGATATGCTTATACATTATTGCTTTGAGAAATAAACATAAAGACACAATACAGATTCAAATAATATTAAATAATCATTAACTTACACATTGAAGTTCTTCTTTGGAAGGCACAACAATGTAATATATTTATACTTAACTTATGTTAGATTTAGTTTAATATACGCAAATTAGATACCCTAGTTATCTTCGGATATACCAATAATATCTAACCAAACACCTCAATTAACCACAATAAGATTCAAAATTATAAAACTATTAATTACCTTTGGACAAATTGAATGTTTTATAATGACGAAAATCAATACACTCATAACAAATCATTAATGTTTCGTAATATCATTTCATTCATTAGCATCAAATGAACATGAGTAATTGAATCAACTTTAATTTGATGTATAATTTACCAATTTGGCCACTTTGGTGACTAAATGTTCATAACATAGGCATCATGATAAAACAATTCCAATAACCACAATAAGATTCAAAATTATAAACCTACTAATTACCTTTGAACAATTTAAATGTTTTATAATAATGAAAATCAATATACTCATAATAATATTTTTGTGTTTCATAATATAATATGATTCATCATCATAACATAAATATGAATAATTGAGTTTAACTTTAATCTGATATATATTGAACTTACTAATTTGACCACTTTTGTAACTAACAAATTATTTATAATATAGATATCATATTAAAATAATCACAAATAATTATTTCCTTAATTTGCAAAACACTATCAATGAAATATCTATAAGACTTACTAATTTGGTCACTTTGGTGACTAACAAATTATTCATAACATAGATATATTGCAATAATCGCAAACATTGATAATTAAATTAACATAACTTTAATTTGATACTTATAGAACACTTAGTAATTTGGTCACTTTGGTGACTAAAAAATTATTTATACTATTGATATCAATTAATAGTCACAAACAAATACAAACTTTAAATTATTTGTGATTTAAACATAACACAAAAGGACAATAAAATATAATTTATTGACCAAACTTTATGGGATTTAAACATGCATAATTTATTATATTTTAAGTTTAAGCAACTCAATCATGAAAAAAATAGTAACATTAATGGAGTAATTAAGAACATAATTAAATATGGGATAAATTAAATAAAAAAAAATTGAATCTTGGAAAACCCTAAATTGATAGTTTGTGATTATTTTGGGTAAATTATCTCTTGATGAAATCTTTATCTTCTTTTTCTTTAATTTATTTTTCTTTTTTATAATAAGAAGATAAAAGATTTTCCATGATAAGAAAAAAAAATCTTCTTTTTCTTTATTTGTTTTCCCAATTAAGTTTGATTTGATAACTATATAACATACTAATTTGGTTACTTTTGTGACTAACAAATTATTCCTAACATATAAATATCAAATAACATAATTTCCAAGTGATTTTAATCGAAAGATTTGCAAAAATATTAATATTGCAAATAATTTTATCAAAACTCTCATTCAATCTAAATTACGTAATTTAAATTACTAGGATAAATGTATATTTTAAAACATAATATATGCACAACTCATAAAATATAATAATTTTCGAAAAATCATCGAAATCTAAATTTTAATTCGATTTTAGGATGAATTAGAATTTTGGCAATATTCTAACCTTCGTTAGATTTTAATTCATTTAATTATGAATTAAAATATTGATTTAATACACTTATAGCCTAGTTGAAATTGATATCAAAATTCAATACCTTAATTCCTTAAACTACTAAAGAAAGTTTAATTACTAAATTAAAGAAAAGAAAAACAGTGGTCGACAGTGAGAATTAGACATTGAAGAAACAAAATAATGTGGCTAATTTAAATATATTTCCTTCCTTCATGCTTCCAATAAAATTCAAATTCACAATCGATAATAAAAAAAAACTTTAATTCAAATGATAATTGATAATTAAAGAATCTTGATTTAAGTTTAAGAAAACAAGCAGCAGAAACATAAAAAAAAAAAAAAATTAATCATTCATGTAAAATTACAAGTTCCCAATCAAGACTCTGATACCACATGTAAACTTTAGTTTCATGATTATACAATAAAACCTTAACATTGTATATAACAATAAATGCTAAGATTTTTGAACTAGATAATTTTACAAATTAAATTTAATTAAAGAACAACATACCTTGACCCATGGATAATATTGAGGAATTGTGTTTCTCTCACTTGCCTTCCTTTGGAATTTAATTTAGGTTTCTTAATAGGAATAAACTACTTAATGAGGTAGTGAGAGAACCAATCCCTAAGGTTCTATTTATAGACACCACCCATCCTCGTGTTTAATTAGGGCATTATTTTTTACTTAACGGGCCTAATAAAATAATAGGCATAAAAGAGATAAATAACATATAATGCAATTGGATCACATTAATAAGAATATTATATTTAAAAATAAATCTAATGGGATGTTCATCAAAACTCGAGAAAGAATTGTTTGGTCTATTTTTGATTTGATCTGATTCAATGTCTTTAAACTATAGTACACAGTAATTCTAAATTTTTTGTATTTATTTTCCGCAATAATGCCATTTGAATGGTGTTTGACTTGTTGAAAAGATATAATTAACAGTATGTTATAAACAAAGGGCTAGTTCTACTAGATTCACAAATGCATAGTGCTATTTAGATTGATATTGACAAAAACAGGGCAATCAGACAAAGATACACAAATATAGATAAAGATAGAATAGTATACAGACAGATATTCACATTCTATTTTGTTACCTTCATTTTTTTTCTTTTCTTCTGCCTTTCCTTTAGATTTCATTGATTTGCTACTTGATGTTGTTTGCTTCTTGCTCACCATCTATCTATTAAAAAAAAGAAGTTAGGGTTATGTTACATAGAATAAGAATGATTATTCAATTAAATATAACGAATATAGATTTAGACCTCTTGGTATGAGAGATAGATCATGATAGATAGAGATAGATGATGAAGAAAGATCGAAATAGATGGAGATAGATTTGGTTGTGCAACCAAAATATTGATCAACGACCAGAATGCCGGAAACAAATTTTCGATGAGAACTCTGAAGAACAAGACAGAATTTCGAAAGTTCTGTTGAAGAAGTTATGAGAAAATAAACAATTTGACGAAGAAGATGCACAACAGGAATGATGTGAAGAAGACAGAGAATATTGTAAAGAAGAGGAAAAGTCTGAGCAAGTGTCTTCTCCTTTTTATAGTGTGTTGATTTTGCTGGTATTTTTGTAATTATGAGTGATTGGACTTGGTTTCTCTAAACGATCGTTTATACTTACATACATGATCAGACGCTCATATGAGCGATCGTTAAAGCTACTCTACACGATCGCTTACATCTATAGTTTTTCGCCATCGTTTAGCGTTTATTATCTGATCGTTCATATCTATGGTAATCTACAAGATCGTGTATCAATTGTATATTTGTTTACACCATCGCGTATGATGATCGTTTTTTATCAGTTATACTTACATATACTATCTGACGCACATATGCAACAATCGTTGAAGATACTCTACACGATTGTTTATATCCAAAGTTTTTCGCAATCGTTTAGCGTTTATTATTTGATGGTTTATATCATGGTAATATATAAGATCTCGTATCAATTTTATCTTTTTCTACACGATCGCGTATGATGAACGTTTAGTAGAAATTAATCGCGCACGTGGCTGATTAATCGTACGTTTATTGGGATATTTTTGGTATTTTGCATTGTGGGCCTATGAGTTTTTTCGTTTTCGAAATTGTTTTATAGAGTATAAATATTTTGCCGCTTTTTTTTTTTTTATTTTTTAAAAGACCCCTTAAACAAATTAAATATATACATATTCATACATATATATAATGTTATGATATAATATATTATAATAATTATGTTATCTTAAATAGTTTAAAATCTAAGATATATGAAATGGAATCTAAGATGTCCTATATAAAAAAGAACGAGCAAAAATAGAAAAGAAACAAATAAAGAAATTAAAATAGAACAAATATGAAAAGAGAACAAAGTAGTTGATGAGGACATGGAAAGAGCAAACGAGAGGGAAAAGGAATCAAGGAAAGACAGAAAAGAAAAAAAAGAATAATCAAGACTTGAGAGAGAGTTTTTGTTTGGATCATCTGATTTATAACTCTATTGGACATATGACATTATTGAACTATACTTATTTTGACCATTGGAGGGATGAATTTATAGTATCTATACTATATATAAATGGTCTATAGGAAGAAATTTTTTCTTTCAATTTTGTTTATTTCATTTTAGTGATTATAACTATAACATTAGGAATAATTTTGTCAATTTTAAAATTTTTTAAATAAAAATTCAAAAGAAAATTGTAAAGTCAAATAACTTGTTAAATTAATTAACAATTAATATCTAAATATTAATTACATTTAAAACAAGGGTAATTTTCATAGACATAACAAAACACCAAACTATTTATAGCTCTTATATCAAAGCCCATAAAATTAACCATTTTTTAAATATTTCAGGTTTGCCCTTCCATCTTTCTTCTCTTCCTCGCTATGACACTACTACAGAAACTGACTCTCTTGACGGTTTTAAACTGTCAAGAAAGAGTATTCTTGACGGTTTTAAAATCGTCGTTGAATCCAGTGTCAAGAAAGACAATTTTCTTGATGGTTGTAAAAAACGTCAAGAATTGGTACCGTTGACAGTTTCTAACCGTCAAGTATTCCATTTTTCATGACAATTTAGAACCGTCAAGAGGATAAGTTTTCATGACCGTTTAGAATCGTCAAGAATGAGACGATGAAGGCCAAAAACCATCAAGGATACGAAAATTCATGACATTTAAAAACCGTCAAGAGTGCATTTTTCATGACATTTTAAAGCCGTCAAGAGTACATTTTTCATGACATTTAAAAACCGTCAAGAGTGTATTTTTCATGACATTTAATAACCGTCAAGAAAGTCATTGTTTATGACATTTTGTACTCGTCAAGAGTGTTCTTTTCATGACATTTGGGAACCGTCAAGAGTGCTTTTTAATGACATTTTGGAACCGTCAAGAAATTCGTTATGACATTTGGAAACCATCAAGAAATGTATTGTTCATGACATTTCAAAACCGTCAAGCAATTTTTTATTTTTTTAATTGTAATTTATTTATATTATTGTTCCTGTATTATGCTCTCATTGGTCCAAGAATTCAACTACATATAAACGACAAATATACATCAAATGGTAACTAAACATCATCCATTCATATCATTTCCAAAATTTTACATCATATTCATATATCATTTACCAAACCAATATATATATATAAACAATTTCAGCAGATTTCCAAGAATCGAACTAAACATCATCTAATTAACTAACCTAGCCCAAAAGTATATCATCCCCAATACATAAAGTTTCATAATGGCAACCCCTTACATATGAACAGTTCACCCGACTTGTAGTGGACACTATAAAAACAACAAATTAGAATAACGGACTAATCTTAATTGCTAGTAATCTACAAAATACAATGAATTTAAATATTTATACTTGCCTTTACTGTTCGCCATAAAGTTTGTTTCCTGCTTTTATTAATGTTCTTTTGCGAGTGAAATATCGCTATTGCTCTGTTTTGGCAAGATAAGATTGCACATATCTTAGAATATTGTACATGCATTAGAATTAACAGCACTACATGATATAAAAAATTAAACTTACGTGTCGGTTACATATCTTGTAGTTGCTTTTGATGTCGTCCTTAACAAGTCAAGGTAAAACACTGTATCCTCATACACATTTATAGCAAGCAGTGCCCAATGACCCCTAATTATACAAAAATGTAAGTACTATTTTATTGTTAATGCAACCGATACCCTAACTAAACTTACCCGGGATTAAAAGGAGCAAGAACTACTTGGTTTGCTTTTGACACCATCAATCTACTACACAAGTTTCGAATTCAAGATTCTTCTTTGTTTCCAGAAGAGATTAGGGACGGATCTACGAAGACATACTCACATCTTCTTTCTAACCAATAACAGATAAATACAAGTACCTACAAAATATATAAACTCGTAAAGGAGATACATAAATTTAGATGCAAAGGAATGAAATTGACTACATCATATAGGCCACCAATGTAAACGTTTTCACTTCGTTCATGTTACCACCATGTGCCTTCACAATCTGATCTTACGTACGTTGAGATATTGTCATCCAAATCATTGTTAAAATCGACATCTGGCATATCATTGGGTATTCCTTCACACCGGAGTATTGTATCACCAAGTTCGTCATCATTATATCTATCTTCAAAGTCTCTTTGTGGTGGAATGAGTACAACTGACCATCTAACATCACTTGGATCCTCAACATAAAACACTTGCTTTGCTTGGCTTGCTAGTATAAATGAGTCTGACTTGTGTCCTACTCTATTTAAATCAACTAAAGTATAACCAAGTTCATCGATCCGAACACCACCACTATTCTGAACCCAATCGCATTTAAACACCGGAACATTAAACGTATTATAATTGAGTTCCCATATCTCTTGTATCACTCCATAGAATGACATATCTCCAATGACGACATTTTTATCTTTAGAACTAGACACTTGCATTGTTTTTGTAACTAAGCTAACTCTACTGTTTTGTACACTTCGATTCTTCTCACAAGATGTTGTGTGATAGCGACATCCGTTTATTGCATAACCACTATATGTAATAACAAAAGGATGAGGGCCATGAGCAATCCACCTTAAGTTATCTGAAACTCCACTATTTCCAACTTCAAGCTCAGTTGATACCTACCACAAGAATTCTTATTTCAAGTTCAACACATAACATGTATAACCAAATTACAAGGTTCAACACTATACCTCTTCGCGTAATCAGTGTATAAAAAATTCGATTATGTTCCTCTTGAAGCCATTTCTGATTTTTAGACTTATTCTGATATTGTAGTTGCAAAGCCTTCATATATTTTCTTTGTAGTCATCATTCAAGCATTGTAATATAGTTAGATTTAATTATATAAAAGTCAATAAAACAATGAAGAAAGCAATGAATAAACTTACTCCATATATGGTTGAACATCAATTGTATTTTCCAACACATATCGATGAGCTTGACGTAGAAGTTTTTGTTCAGGTTTGAATGGAACTCCCATGGACAATGACCTACCAATGTTTGAAGTGTCTAAATGGTCTTGTGAATTGCGAGTCCCAAGCCCAATGGGATCTACTCCAGATAAGAAATCAGAAAAAAATTCAATAGCTTCTTCTATTAAATAACTTTCGGTAATACAACCTTCTGGACGATATCTATTCCTTACAAGTTTTTGATGACTTTCATGAATCTTTCAAAGGTATACATCCATCGAAGATATATAGGCCACAAAGTTTGACTTTCCTAACTATGTGTACTATGAGATGAATCTATGAAGAATGAAGGAGGAAAATACTTTTCAAATAAACACAATGTTACCACAATATCTTCTTCCAACTTTTCTAATTGTTGCGTATCTAACACCTTGTTGCATACAAAATTGAAAAAGATGCACAACCTAGTTATAGCATAACGAACATGTTTCGGTAGCACCGATGTTATCGCAATGGGAAACAACTGTTGTATGAGCACATGACAATCATGAGATTTTAAACTATTAAGTTTAAATCTGTCATTGACACAAGGTTTCTAATATTGAAGAGTAACCTTCGGGAACCTTTATTCTTGACAAAGTCTTCAAAACACATCGTTTTTCTTCCTTTGTAAGAGTATAACACGCATGAGGAATGAATATTTTCTTCTCACTACTAATAGGGGCAAGCTCCGGTCGAAGTTTTAGATCAACTAAATCACGTCTAGCATTCAACCCATCCTTACTTTTACCAGGAATATCAAGAAGCGTACCTAAGATATTCATGCAAACATTTTTTTTCAATGTGCATCACATCTAAACAATGTCTAACATGCAGATCTTTCCAGTATGGCAACTAAAAAAAGGAAGATAACCTATTCCAATAAATCTTTTCACTTCTGTTCATCGATAGGTTCTTATGGATCTTCTTTCCTTTAGGAAATTCAAGATCTTTTAATTTCAAGTACACATCCTCCCTAGAAAGTGGTTCTGGGAATTGTACCAAGTTCTTTTTTACCGTTAAATGACTTTTTTTGTCGTCGGTACAGATGATCGCGTGCTAGAAATCTTCGATGTCCTAGGTATGCTATTTTCTTCCCATGTCGCAACCTTATAGAATTTGTATTATCTCCACAAATTGGGCATGCCTTATACCCTTCAACACAACATCCACTAAGGTTACCATATGCAGGAAAATCGTTGATTGTCCACAACAAAACCAACCTTAAGTTGAATACTTCTTCTCGATAAACATCATAAAATTCAACACCATTTTCCCATAAAAGTTTTAAGTCTTCAATTAGTGGTGCTAAGTATGTGCCTATATCATCCCCCGGTTGTTTTGGCCCTGAAATTAGCATTGATAGCATCATGTACTTTCTTTTCATACACAACCATGGTGGAAGATTATAAATAACCATCACTACGGCCAACAACTGTATTTAGAACTCATGTCACCATGAGGATTTACTCCATCGGCTGACAATGCTAAACGAAGATTTCTAGGTTCAGAACCAAAGTCTAGCCATTTAAAGTTTACTAACTTCCATGCTGGAGAGTCCGCTGGATGTCGTAACTTACCATCCTCAATTCTTTCACTAGCATGCCAAGTCAGGTTTTCAGCACATTCAATACTTCTAAATAGCCTTTTGAATCGTGGAATTGGTGGGAAGTGCCATATCACTTTTGAGGGAATTTGCTTTCTCTCTTCATTTCTATCCTTAACGTTTTTTCACTCGATTGACCACATTCAGGACATTCAGTTGCATTAGCAAATTTTTTCCTATAGAGACAACAATTATTAGGACATGCATGAATCTTTTCATATTCCATTCCTAATGCACCTAATGTTTTCTTTGCTTCGTACAATGAATTTGGAAGTTCATTGGTAGTTGGCAAAATTTCCTTAAAAGTTTTAAGTAATTCTGAAAAACTGATATCACTTCATCCATATCTAACTTTTAAATTATACAATTTAACAGAGTAGACAACTTGGTGTACTTTTTACATCCTTCGTACAATGGTTTTTCAGCATCAATAAGCAACTTCTCAAATCCATTTGGGTCTTTTGAATACTCCTCGTGAGCAACTTCAATCATTTCTTTTACACTTCCAACATAATTCTCTTCACATGTATGTGTGTCAAACTGTGAAGATTCTCCATAGAAAGATGAGTTAGGA
Organism: Cucumis melo; assembly: GCF_025177605.1. Taxonomy (NCBI): domain Eukaryota; kingdom Viridiplantae; phylum Streptophyta; class Magnoliopsida; order Cucurbitales; family Cucurbitaceae; genus Cucumis; species Cucumis melo. Next base: position 19,006,101 of record NC_066860.1, on the reverse strand, counting down.
AGTTCTTCACCATGCCAAAACCAAATTTTATAAATTTCATCAATAACATTAACATATAAATGATCTCTAACACCCTTTCTACAATGTTTTTCACAATTCCCACATTTCAAACAAGGACAACGAATGTAGGAGGTACTTGTATTCGAAAATCCAAATTTGATGAAATTTTCTACACCCAACTCATATTCTTTGGATAATCTACTTTTGTGCATCCATGATTTATCCATAATTGTAAATCTATTGACAAATAAAGTAAATTAAATTATTTCAAAAAGTCTTGTTGTGATAATAAAAAGAGAAAACAAATATGGAGATTGAACAAACATTCGCTTAATAAGACTAAATTTCCACCAACTAACCAAATAAAGAAAATAAATTCCTAAATAACATTAGGTTTCTTCAAGCCCCCATCACAAATTTCCCTCCAATGAAACAAATAAAGAAAATAAGGTTCCACTACTACAAAAAAATGACTCTCTTCACACAAATGTGTTGGATTTCAACTTTAACTTTATTTCAGGCATTTCATCAAATAGTTTAAGAGCATACTGAGAATATCAAAATTAACAACAACCTACAATGTTTTGCTTATCACAAAGAATATGACATTCTTCCTTAGGCCAAGAGATGAATTTAAATTGAAAAATTGATATCACAATCCATCAGAAAACATCAATATTGTACTGTTGCCAGAATTCTCTAACCATCATCAACCACAGAAAGCAGAACCCAACACTCAATTTTGTCATGTTCATTATGCTTTATATTAACACAACCAATGAATATCGAAGTTAAGGCCAAAGTACCATTTATTTATCACGAAAAAGACATTTATTTGTCATGAAAAAGATGATTAAAAAATACCTAATCGTCGTTCAACGTTGGGCGAGCAAGGGAGCATGGGAGAGGCGTTCGACGAGTAGGGGAGCGGCGTTCGACGAGGAGGGAGCGACGTTCGATGTTCAGATGGTAGCAATAGCGGCATTCGACAACAGTGGCATTCGACAATCGTTTGGCAGACGTTCGATAATCAGGCATTTGGCGACCAGGTGTTCGGCTTCAGCGGGGTTCGACGACAATGCGTTCGACTTCAGCGACGTTCGACGACAACGCGTTTGTCTTCAGCAGCGTTCGGCGACAATGCATTCAGCTTCAGCAGCGTTCGACGACAACGCCTTTAGCTTCAACGATGTTCGGGGCATTTAGGATGGGTGTGAAAATGGGGTCGCCGTCGGGGGGACTTAATGTGAAATTTTGGGTTGTGTAGAGGGAAAGGGAAAAAGTAAAAAAGAGTGGAAAAAAATTAGGTTTATTTTTTAAAAAAAATTAGGTTTTTTTTTGGGATAGTTGCAAATTTAGCAATTATATTCAAAATAATTAAATATATAGCAACATTTTAAAAAAATTGCAAATATAGCAAAATCTGTCAAAATCTATCGATGATAGGAGTCTATCACCGATAGACTATGTAGCAAATGTTGGTCTATCACTGATAAACCATAAGAGTCTATCAACGATAGAAGTGTATCACTGATAGATTTTGCTATATTTGCAATTTTTTTAAAATATTGCTACATACTTAATAACTATTCTAAAAATTGCTACCTATTATAATTACCCTTTTTTTTTTTAATTTTTTCTTAAAACGTCAAGAAACGTCAAGAAATATAAAAATGAATCCCCTCCGCTTTTCATAAAAATTCTTGACGTTTTAAAACGTCAAGAATTTGTCGATAGTTCTTGACAGTTATAAAACGTCAAGGATGAGTACATATCACTTGACGTTTAAAAAACGTCAAGAATATCGAATTCAAAACATTCTTGACGTTTTACAAACGTCAAGAATTTAAAATATAACACTTGACGGTTATAAAACGTCAAGAAAAAAGTTCATATTTCTTGACGTTTCCAAACCGTCAAGAATTCTGATACTTGCCTTCCCTCCACCTTTTTATCAAAATTCTTGACGGTTTTCCTATTAAACCACCCCTTTCTTGACGGTTTTTGAAAAAACCGTCAAGAAAAGAAAAAATCAACCGTCAAGAAAGGGTCTTTTTCTAGTAGTGTGATTTCTTTCATCATCTTTCTTCTTTTCCTTTTATCTTTTTCTGCTGTGATTTCTTTCCATCGTCTTTCTTCTTTCTGCTGTTATTTATCTCCATCGTCCTTCTTCTTTTCCGATTCTTTTTTACATCGTTTAATCTTTTCATCGCCTTTCTTCTTTTCCTCTTTTTTTTTGCTACAATTTCTTTCCATCATTTTTCTTCTTTTTTTACGTCGTTTAAATTTTGTAACCAAATCTAAACGAAATGTGCAAAAAATAGAAAAATCTAAAAGATCGTGTATAAAGAATCTTGAAAAGAAATCGTTTAGATTGGAGTAGTCAAATGTAAACGATCGTGTAAAAAAAGTAAACAATCGTGTAAAAAAACACTACTAGAAAAGAAGGCTTTCTTGACGGTTGCATTTTTATTTTCTTGACGGTTTTGGAAAAAAACGTCAAGAAATTGGTGGTTTAATAGGAAAACCGTCAAGAAATTTTATGAAAAGGCGGAGGGTAGTCAATTTTTAGCTTTCTTGACGGTTATAAATTGTCAAGGATTATCTTCTAAATTCTTGATGTTTTTAAAACGTCAAGAATTTTTATAAATTTGACATTCTTGACGTTTTTCGAAACGTCAAATAATATGTAGTTATCCTTGATGTTTTAAAAACGTCAAGTAATATCGATTAAATTCTTGATGTTTTAAAACATCAAGAATTTTTATGAAATGCGAAGTAATTTTAAAATTTCTTGACATTTTTCAAACGTCAAGTAAGACCAACGACCGAATGCCTGTGCCGAACTACAGAACTACCCCTCCGCCGAAGAATGCTGTCGACCCATGACCCCTCTGCCGAAGAACACCGAAGAACTCAAAGAACGCCATCGCAATTATGGCGACATAAGACTTATACATATGCCAACGCAATTAACGTGGACATAAGTATTGAAAAAAAGACCTAATTTCCCCAAAATTTTCCCTCCCTTTCCCTTTCCCTCTTTTCCCACACAATTCCCCCTCCCCCGATTTTTTTCGCTCACTCTGAACGCCCACCCTCACACCGGACGTTCCTCGCTGAACGGTGGGACAGCCCAGCTTCGACCCCTTCTCACGCAAAATGCCCACCCCACCCCAATCTTCTTCTCACGTCGAACGCCCGTGTCCACCAAATTTTTTTCCCTCGTCCAATGTCCCTTATTGCTCCATCGCCAAACAACCCAGCTCCGACCTTATATGTTTTGGTTCCATGATGGGTAGAGGTAATATAGGATACTTTCCTTGCAAAAAGATTCCTAAAAATCTCTCCCGGCCCTTCATTTAAGATTTCTCTCTGTCAAATAAGCTCACTTTGTTTGAAATTACTACTTAAACTGTTCTATGTGAATACCCTTTGGTTTCCTCTCAAGCCACACTTTCCAAAAAAGACCATTCTACTTATGCAAGCTTTCTTTTGTACTATTTTGTGGGGAGTGTGGCTCAATGATGCAAATGCTTCAAGATTATTAAAGATAAATTCTTTTATTGATTCAAAAAGAGAGGGCAAGAAGTCTATATATGTATATTGTTTTGGTGCTTCTTCTTTTTCTTCTTATCTTTGTATATTGTTTCATTTTTCTTCAGTAAGTTTGTTCTCTTGAATATATGTATGTATGTATGTATGTCTTCAATTCATATATATAAGTTCCTTGCTAATAAGTGTGAGAGACTAGTTATCTTGCTGAATTTATTGAACTAAATCAGGTAAACAAATTAGGGCTTGAAGCAGATGGTTTGGCTGATGATGCTCCTAAAATGCATCATGTTGAAGAAGCTTTTGTGGAAATGCTTCTGTAAGTTCACTTAGTAGGTTGAATTCCATTAATGAATGTTAAAAGCAAATATCACATTTTGTAATTCACCCAGTTTCAACTCTTCAGTGTGCCTGATTTGTTTGAAATATTCTCTTCCAGGGGCTGTTTTATGTGCATTGTGATAGGATATTGTGAAGGAGGAGACATGTAAGTTCTGCTGAAATACAGAAACCTTTCTATAGGCAGCTATTTGGCTAGGGGAATTAATAACAAAAATTGTATATAAACTTTAGAACACCAAGAATTTATCTAAATAGAATTTAGTCAACAACACCATGATATCTCATTTAAAAAGTTTGTTATACAATATGAGTTGGATGATCTTGGTTGATTATTTTTCTTTTGATTCGTTTTTCTCAAATTTTCTTTGAATTGGTGCTTACCTAGTGATTTTAAGATACAATTTGTCATCTTTATTCAATTCATAACTTATGTATGTATGGATGGATGGTTTGGTTTTTTCAAGTATTGTGCATTCTGTTGTTTGATTCCATAGGGTTGCTAAGTTTGATCTCAAGTAGTACTAGTAGTGAATTTCGGCCTACTGGTTCATGACTTGATGTATCCCTTTTATGAGTTTGCATATGTAACGATCCAACTTTCCGGACTAAGCTGAGGTTACTACTCAGTACCAAGACTCGACCACATAGCACATAAAATCACAAAGGACCGGTCACGATTCATTAAAAACGTTTTAGAAATAATACCAACAAAACAGTTTCGGGTCCTATTTTAAATCAAAATCACGAGAGTTCCAAAATACAATACTCAACTCAACAACAACAAAATCACAACCAAATATTCTAAACATGACTCGACCTGGCAATGAAAATACGAGTAACAAAATACATCAGCGGAAGCATAAAGAAAACCAGACACATCCATATGGCCTTCACGCATCCTTCTTGCCCCTCGTCGGTCTGCCCCTCGCTGTACCCTTACTTGAAAAGTTAAAGAAGAAAAAGGGTGAGTATAAAACATACCCAGTAAGGGACCCACTACTGGGCCCATTAGGGAACAACAGTTAACTTCCTATTCAAGGGTACCCTAAAAAAACAGTCTAGTGGTTCCGTAGAATGCACACATCAGTCTCGTGATCCCGAAGGATGCACGTATCAGTCTAGTGACCCCAAAGGATACACCTATCAGTCTAGTGATCCCGAAGAATGCACGTATCAGTCTAGTGATCCCGAAGGACGCACATATCAGTCGAGTGATCCCGAAGGATGCACGTATCAGTCTAGTGTTCTCGAAGGATACACATATCAGTAAGGTACACTACCCCATAGATGAAGCTAACCGTTACCCCACAATCCATACTAAACCGTCTACGACAGTCACACTCCGACAACGTTCATATTGCAATCTCGTCATAGACTTCGTCAGTCAGATAGTATAGGTTTAAATAACCATAGCCTCAATTGCTACATGCGTATCCAATTCACACATCATTGTGATATTCTTTAGATCCAGTCAACCAGTCAAATTAGAATCGGACTCATAGTCCTTACACGACATAACTCCATGATCAATATCCAGACAATAGACTACCACATACCTAACCTTAAGACTTTAAAGTCCATCGACATACAATTCCAGTTCACAACGTAGCCCATTAACATAACTACAATATACAGAACATTCGGGCATCGGTGTCTGTCCGTAAACAACTCCTTACACCCGATGGCACACAAGCTACAACTAACGGTCACGTTAACTTTAATCAGACAAGAGCATAACAGCGATACTTAATAGTCAAACATGCATCAAGTCATTCAGTACAGTTACTAACGTGTAATCCCCTGTGGATTACTACGCTTCAAGCCTCGATCCGAGGTCTAGTAGTAGGAAATCCCTTACCTGATACTTGGTTATGCCCCTCGATCGAGTCCACGCTCAACAGATCCACCTAGACGAAATCACAAGGATTTTAAACGATGATACTAGTAGAAGTCATTTTTAAATGGTCCTAAGCAACAACCGTTGACTTACCCGAGAAGAGGAAAGCTATCTCCAAATAAGCCTGCCACGAAACCCGAGAATTTAAGCGTCAACTCCCTAATACCTTCAAGTAACGAAAGGTAAGACCAAGATTTGCTCCAATATTCAAACTCGAAACGGTTATAGCAACATTAGGAAATTCACCAAAATAATCCTTACCGAAGACTCATCGTGACCCGAAGTGGAGGGAGAAAAATGGCTTGGGTGACTCGGCTCGACTCGGCTCACTCTCGGCTCGGCTTGACTCACCCTCGACTCGCGGCTCAGCTCAGCTTGACTCTCGGCTCGCGGCTCGCGGCTCACGGCTCACGGCTCAACTCGGCTTGACTCGGCTCGTGGCTCGGCTCGCAGCTCAACTCAACTCAGCTTGACTCGACTTGCGGCTCGGCTCGCGACTCTGCTCAACTCGGCTTGACTCGGCTCGCGGCTCGACTCGATCTTCGACTCGCAGCTCAACTCGCGGCTCGCTCGGTTTGGATTCGTGGCTCGGGTCGGCTTCGATTCGCGGCTCGGGTTCAAATCTTTGCTCCACCCGACAATGACGACAGAAGAGAGTGGCTCCCCTCGGTGTTCTGGGCTGCGTCAAGAACATGGGATGAGGAGAGAGAAATCGTCGGCAGTAGCGGAGACGAAGAGGGAGGGAGAGACGTCGGCTGCAGGCGATCGGACGCCGATTTGGGGATTCCGTCAATGATGTGCGGATTCAGAAATGGCGGACGATGAAAACGCGCTGATGGCAGCTATGTTTGTCGGGTGAAGGAGCTGAAGAGAACAAGAAGAAGAAGAAGAAGAAGAAGAAGAAGAAGAAGAAGAAGAACGGACGTGGCGTCGTCTGAAGGCGGGGACGACGGGCGGCTGTCGGGCGAGAAAGGTTAAAGAAGAAGGTGAAGCGGCGGGGGGGGGGGGGGGACGCGCGCGGGATTAGGGTTTGAATAAAAAATTATTATATATATATTAATAAAAATAAATAAAATAATAATAATAATATAAATAATAAAAATATTAAATAATAATAATAATAATATTAATATTAAATAATAATAATAATAATATTAAATAATAATAATAATAATATTAATATTAAATAATAATAATAATAATATTATTATTAAATAATAATATTAATATTAATATTAAATAATAATGATAATATTAATATTAAATTATAATAATAACAATAAATAATAATAATAATAATATAATTAATATTATATTATTATTATATCAATTTACAAAATATTAAATTTAAAGAAATTCATAACCCTAAATTTCTTTTTCTACCCTCTTCAAAGCCAACTAAGAATTTACTCCAAAATTTTAAATTTCCGAAAAAGAATTACACAAATGACAAAATTTACCTCGAAAATTTGGGGCGTTACATTCTTCCCTCCTTAAGAAACTTTCGTCCTCGAAAGTTTTTTTATTCCTCGAACAATTCGGGATAACGGGACCTCATGTCATCTTCTCGCTCCCATGTAGCCTTTTCAACCCGGTGATTCCGCCATAAGACTTTAACCAAAGGAATTTGTCTATTCCTCAACATTTTCACCTCCCTAGCCAGTACCTCAACGGGTTGTTCTGTATAGCTCAAGTTTTCATCAATCTCTAGTGGCTCGTAATCCACTACGTGGGATGGATCTGGCACGTACTTCCTCAACATAGAAACATGGAACACATCATGGACTGCCGAGAGTGATGGTGGCAATGCCAAGCGATACGCTACAGGGCCAATCCGCTCCATAATCTCAAACGACCCAACAAAACGGGGACTCCGCTTTCCTTTCTTTTCAAATCGTAAAACACCTCTCATAGGTGCTACCTTCAAGAACACCTTGTCCCCCACATCAAACTCAAGATCCTTCCGTCTAACATCAGCATAACTCTTCTGCCTACTCTGTGCGGTCTGCATGCGAGATCTAATTTTCTGTATCGCTTCATTAGTAGACTGTACTAACTCAGGTCCCATCAATCTCTGCTTACCCACCTCACCCCAGCAAACAGGGGATCTACAACATTTGTCGTACAAGGCCTCAAATGGTGCCATGCCAATAGTAGCCTGATAACTGTTATTATAAGCAAATTCCATCAAATGTAAATGGGAGTCCCAGCTACCTGGAAATTCCAATGCACACGCTCGCAACATATCCTCTAAAACTTGGTTCAGACGCTCAGTCTGACCATCAGTCTGTGGATGGAAAGCTGTACTAAAGTCTAACCTCGTGCCCATAGCAGTCTGCAAACCCCTCCAAAATTTGGAAGTGAAACGGGCATCTCTATCAGAAACAATCGACACTGGCACTCCATGTAATCTTACTATCTCAGACATGTATAGCTGTGCCCACTTACTAGCGGTGTAGGTGGATTTACCCGGAACGAAATGCACTGACTTGGTAAGCCTGTCAACCACAACCCAAATCACTGTAAAACCCCTAAGAGTTCTTGACAGTCCTGTAATGAAATCCATGGACATGTTTTCCCACTTCCATTTCGGTACGCTCAAGGGTGGTAATAAACCCGGTGGTTTCTGCCTTGGTGCCTTAACCTGCTGACACACCAAGCATTTACTAACAAATTCCGCCACCTCTCTCTTCATATTACGCCACCAATAAACCCGCTTCAGGTCTTGATACATCTTCGTACTACCCGGGTGCATGGAAAATGGGGAACTGTGAGCCTCAGATAATAATTCCGTTTTAATCGCACTATCTGATGGCACACAGAGACGCCTTTCAAACAAAAGTCCACCATCAGAGGATATGGAGAACTCAACAGCTTGCCCTGCCTCTGCTAGGCCACGCTTCTCAACCAAATAAGGATCGTTACTCTGAGCATCAATGATCCTTTGCCTCAAAGTCGGCTGTACCGTCAATTGGGCTAACTGCATGTAACGCCCCGAATTTTCGAGGTAAAATTTTAGCATTTTATGTGAATTTTTTGGGATTTTAAAATTTTGGTAAATGATGAAATAATAATATAATATTATTTATCTTATTATTATTATTTATTATTATCATTATAATTTAATATTAATACCTTTATTTTTATTGAATATTATATTCATTATTTATATTAATATTATTATAATTAATTAACATTAATATTGTATTATTAATTTTATTATTATTATTTAATATTTTTTATTATTTATATTATTATTATTATTTTTATTTATTTATTTTGTTTAATATATATATATATATAATAATATTTCTTTTTTAAAAAACCCTAACCGCGCGCGCGACTGCACCCCCCCTCACTGCTTCGACTTCACCTTCTTCTTCCTTCACCCAGCGAGCACCGCCGCCGCCTCCCACCATCCTCTTCCGTCACGCACGCCTCCACCTTCGTCCGTGTCTCCTCGTCTTCTTCCGTCGAGCCGCGTCCCACGTCAAAGCTTCACCTGCAATCGACGCCGTCGGCCGACTGTTGTCGTTGAGCCCCCCGCGACAACCGAGCTTCTTACCGCTCCTCCGTTCGACACCGGATCTGTCTCTAACGCCAATCGCCGCCTCCGACGCTTCCTTCCCCTCATCCCGTGTGCCCGAGGCAAACAGAACACCAAGGGGCTGCCTTCTACCGCCGTCGTTGTCGGAAGGAGAAAGGAGTTGAACCCGAGCTGTGAAGTGAAGCCGACCCAAGCCACGAATCCAAATCGAGCGAGCCGCAAGCAGAGTTGAGCCGAGACGCGAGCCGAGCCGCAATCCGAGTTGAGCCGAGCTGCGAGCCGAGCTGCAAGCCGAGTTGAGCCGAGCCGTCAGCCAAGATGCAATCCGAGTTGAGCCGAGCCGCGAGCCGAGCCGAGCTGAGGCCGAGCTGAGCCGAGCCGAGGGTGAGCCAAGCCGAGCCGAGCCACCTAAGCCATATTTTTCTCCCTCCACTTCGGGTCACGGTGAGTCTTCGGTAAGGATCATTTTGGTAATTTTCGTTCCTTGAAGGTAATAGGGGTTTGACGCTCAAGTTCACGGTCCCACGACAAGTTAATTTGGAGATAGCTTTCCTTTCCTCGGGTAAGTCAACGGATGTTGCTTAGGACCATTTAAAATGACTTCAACTAGTATCCTCGTTTAAGACCCTTGTGTTTTCGTTTAGGTGGATCCGTTGCGCGTGGACTCGATCGGGGGGCATAACCAAGTATCAGGTAAGGGTTTTCCTACTATTGGACCTCGGATCGAGGCTGGAAACGTAGTAATCCACAGGGGATTACACGTTAGTAACTGTACTGAATAAATGTATGTGTGTTTGACTTTTAAGTATCGTTGCTATGCTCTTGTCTGATGTAAAGGTAACGCGACCGCTAGTTGTAGCTTGTGTGCCATCGGGTGTAAGGAGTTGTTTACGGATAGACACCGATGTTGGATGTTCGGTATATTGTAGTTATGTTATTGGGCTACGTTGTGGATTGGAATGGTATGTCGATGGACCTTAAAGTTTTACGGTTAGGCACGTGGTAGTCTTTTGTCTGGACTTTGGTCATGGAGTCTGGTCGTGGAAGGGCGGTGAGTCCGATTTTGATTGACTAGTTGACTGGATCTAGGGATATCACAATGGTGTGTGAAGCGGAAACGCATATAGCAACTGAGGATGTAGTTGTTTAAACCTATACTATCTGACTGGCGAAGCCTATGGCGAAATTGTAATATGAATGTTGTTGGGGTATGACTGTTGTAGACGGTTTAGTATGGACTGAGGGGTAACGGTTAGCTTCATCTATGGGGTAGTGTACCTTATGGATATGTGCATCCTTCGGGAGCACTAGACTGATATGTGCATCCTTCGGGAGCACTAGACTGATATGTGCATCCTTCGGGAGCACTAGACTAATATGTGCATCCCTCGGGATCACTAGACTGATATGTGCATCCTTCGGGATCACGAGACTGATATGTGCGTTCTACGGAACCACTAGACTGTTATGTATTGTACCCCTGAATAGGAAGTTAACTGTTGTTCCCTAATGGGCCCAGTAGTGGGTCCCTTACTGGGTATATTTATACTCACCCTTTCTCTTCTTTAATTTTCAGGTAAGGGTACAGCGAGGGGCAGACCGACGAGGGGCAAGAAGGATGCGTGAAGGCCATATGGACGCGTCTGGTTTTCTATATGCTTCCGCTGATATATTTTGTTAGGACAGTTGGTTTTGTGATTTGAGTTTGATGACTTGAGTATTGTATTTGAAACTCTCGTGACTGTGATTTAAAATAGGGCCCGAAACTGCTTTTGTAATACTTCTAACGTTTTTAATGAATCATAATCGGTCCTTTATGAGTTTTTGTGCTTTGTGGTCGAGTCTTAGTACTGAGTAGTGACCTCAGCTTAGTCCGGAAAGTTGGGTCGTTACAGTTGGTATCAGAGCCTAATTTTTAGGTTCTGTAGACTGACTTATGATGTGAGTCTGTGTTTTGTGTCCTTGTGGCTAAAACGATCATTGCCACTCGTCAGGTACGCTCTCATGAAATTATATGTATAACTCTATATGCATTACCTTACCTAAATTAAACTGCGAAGTTAATTATCACTTATGACTAAAGGGATCATTGGTGGTTGTTAGGGAAATGCCGCCAAGGAGGGGTGCACGTAGGGGTGGCCGAGGAGGCCGAGAAAGGGGAGCAGGACGTGTTCAACCTGAGGTGCAGCCTGTAGCCCAAGCCACTGACTCGGCTGCGCCAGTTACTCATGCAGACCTAGCTGCTATGGAGCAGAGGTTCAGGGATTTGATTATGCAGATGCGGGAGCAGCAGCAGCAGCCTGCCCCGCCAGCTCCTGCGCCAGCTCCTGCTCCAGCTCCGGCTCCAGTTCCAGTTGTACCCCAGGTCGTGCCGGATCAGTTGTCGACAGAGGCCATGCACCTGAGGGATTTTAGGAAGTATAACCCCACGACATTCGATGGGTCTTTGGAGGACCCCACCAGGGCTCAGCTGTGGTTATCGTCTTTGGAGACCATATTTCGGTATATGAAATGCTCTGAGGATCAGAAAGTTCAATGTGTTGTTTTCATGTTGACAGACAGAGGTACTGCATGGTGGAAGACTACAGAGAGAATGCTAGGGGGTGATGTGGGTCAGATTACGTGGCAGCAGTTCAAGGAGAGTTTCTATGCGAAATTCTTCTCTGCTAGTTTGAGAGATGCCAAGCGGCAGTAGTTCCTGAACTTAGAGCAGGGTGACATGACAGTGGAGCAGTATGATGCGGAGTTTGACATGTTATCCCGCTTCGCTCCCGAGATGATAGCGACCGAGGCGGCCAGAGCTGATAAGTTTGTTAGAGGCCTCTGACTGGACATTTAGGGTTTGGTTCGAGCTTTCCGACCCGCTACTCATGCCGATGCACTGCGCCTGGTAGTGGATCTCAGTTTACAGGAGAGGGCTAACTCGTCTAAGGCCGCTGGTAGAGGTTAAACCTCGGGACAGAAGAGGAAGGCTGAGCAGCAGCCTGTTCCAGTGCCACAGCGGAACTTCAGACCAGGTAGTGAGTTCCGCCGCTTCCAGCAGAAACCTTTTGAGGCAGGGGAAGCTGCCAGGGGGAAGGCGTTGTGTACCACTTGTGGGAAGCACCATCTGGGCCGTTGTTTATTTGGGACCAGGACTCGCTTTAAGTGTAGGCAAGAGGGGCATATAGCTGACAGATGCCCGATGAAGATTACCGGGAATGCGCAGAATCAGGGAGCAGGTGCTCCACATCAGGGTAAAGTCTTTGCTACCAACAAGACTGAGGCTGAGAGGGCAGGCACGGTGGTGACAGGTACGCTTCCAGTATTGGGGCATTACGCCTTAGTTTTGTTTGATTCGGGTTCGTCACATTCTTTTATCTCTTCTGCATTTGTGTTGCATGCCCGCTTAGAGGTAGAGCCCCTACGCGATGTTCTATCAGTGTCTACTCCTTCTGGGGAGTGTATGTTGTCGAAGGAAAAGGTGAAAGCATGCCAGATTGAGATAGCAGGCCATGTGATTGAAGTAACGCTGTTAGTCCTGGACATGCTCGACTTTGATGTAATTCTGGGTATGGATTGGTTGGTCGCTAACCATGCCAACATAGATTGTTCCCGTAAGGAGGTAGCGTTTAACCCTCCCTCGATGGCCAGTTTTAAATTTAAGGGAGAAGGGTCAAGGTCGATGCCTCAGGTAATCTCAGCCATCAGAGCCAGTAAACTGCTCAGTCAGGGTACTTGGGGTATCTTAGCGAGCGTGGTGGATACTAGAGAGGTCATGTATCCCTGTCATCAGAACCGGTGGTGAGGGACTATCCGGATGTCTTTCCTGAAGAACTTCCAGGGTTACCTCCTCACAGAGAGGTTGAGTTTGCCATAGAGTTGGAGCCGGGCACGGTTCCTATATCCAGAGCCCCTTACAGAATGGCCCCCGCAGAGCTGAAAGAACTGAAGGTGCAGTTACAAGAATTGCTTGATAAGGGATTAATTCGACCGAGCGTGTCACCTTGGGGTGCGCCAGTTTTATTTGTTAAGAAGAAGGATGGATCGATGCGTCTATGCATTGACTACAGGGAGTTGATAAGGTAACCGTTAAGAACAGATATCCCTTGCCCAGGATCGACGATCTATTTGACCAGTTACAGGGAGCTACAGTGTTCTCTAAGATTGATCTTCGGTCGGGATATCATCAGCTGAGGATTAAGGATGGTGATGTACCGAAGACAGCATTTCGTTCCAGATATGGACACTATGAGTTTATTGTGATGTCTTTTGGTTTGACGAATGCTCCAGCAGTGTTTATGGACTTGACGAACAGAGTGTTCAGGGAGTTCCTAGACACTTTTGTGATCGTGTTTATTGATGATATCTTGATATATTCCAAGACGGAGGCCGAGCATGAGGAGCATTTACGTTTGGTTTTGCAAACACTTAGGGATAATAAGTTGTATGCAAAGTTCTCGAAATGCGAGTTTTGGCTGAAGCAGGTGTCCTTCCTAGGCCATGTGGTTTTTAAGGCTGGAGTCTCTGTGGATCCAGCTAAGATAGAGGCAGTCATCGGTTGGACCCGACCTTCCACAGTCAGTGAGGTTCGTAGCTTTCTGGGTTTAGCAGGTTATTATCGACGGTTTGTGGAGAACTTTTCTCGTATAGCTACTCCTCTTACTCAGTTGACCAAGAAGGGAGCTCCTTTTGTTTAGAGCAAGGCATGTGAGGACAGTTTCCAGAACCTTAAACAGAAGCTAGTTACCGCACCGGTTCTTACTGTACCTGATGGTTCTGGAAGTTTTGTGATTTATAGTGATGCTTCCAAGAAAGGTTTGGGTTGTGTATTGATGCAGCAAGGTAAGGTAGTAGCTTATGCTTCGCGTCAGTTGAAAAGTCATGAGCAGAATTACCCTACACACGATTTAGAGTTGGCATCAGTGGTTTTTGCATTGAAAATATGGAGGCATTACTTGTATGGTGAGAAGATACAGATCTTCACGGATCATAAGAGCTTGAAATACTTCTTTACTCAGAAGGAATTGAATATGAGACAGCGAAGATGGCTTGAGTTAGTGAAGGATTACGACTGTGAGATACTGTATCATCCAGGTAAGGCAAATCTGTAGCTGATGCTCTTAGTAGAAAGGTATCACATTCAGCAGCACTTATTACCCGACAGGCCCCATTGCATCGAGATCTTGAGCGGGCTGAGATTGCAGTGTCAGTGGGGGCAGTCACTATGCAGTTAGCCCAGTTGACGGTACAGCCGACGTTGAGGCAAAGGATCATTGATGCTCAGCGTAACGATCCTTATTTGGTTGAGAAGCGTGGCCTAGCACAGGTAGGGCAAGCAGTTGAGTTATCGATATCCTCTAATGGTGGACTTTTGTTTGAGAGGCGCCTCTGTGTGCCATCAGATAGTGCGGTTAAAACAGAATTACTATCTAAGGCTCACAGTTCCCCATTTTCCATGCACCCAGATAGTACGAAGATGTATCAGGACCTGAAGCGGGTTTATTGGTGGCGTAACATGAAGAGGGAGGTAGCAGAATTTGTTAGTAGATGCTTGGTGTGTCAGCAGGTTAAGGCACCAAGGCAGAAACAAGCAGGTTTATTACAACCCTTGAGCATACCAGAATGGAAGTGGGAAAACGTGTCCATGGATTTCATTACAGGACTGCCAAGAACTCTGAGGGGTTTTACAGTGATTTGGGTTGTGGTGGACAGACTTACCAAATCAGTGCACTTCGTTCCGGGTAAATCCACCTATACTGCTAGTAAGTGGGCACAGCTGTACATGTCTGAGATAGTGAGATTACATGGAGTGCCAGTGTCGATTGTTTCTGATAGAGATGCCCGTTTCACTTCCAAATTCTGGAAGGATTTACAGACTGCTATGGGCACGAGGTTAGACTTTAGTACAGCTTTCCATCCACAGACTGACGGTCAGACTGAGCGTCTGAACCAAGTTTTAGAGGATATGTTGCGAGCGTGTGCATTGGAATTTTCAGGTAGTTGGGACTCCCACTTACATTTGATGGAATTTGCCTATAATAACAGTTATCAGGCTACTATTGGCATGGCACCATTTGAGGCCTTGTACGGCAAATGTTGTAGATCCCCGGTTTGCTGGGGTGAGGTGGGTGAGCAGAGATTGATGGGTCCTGAGTTAGTTCAGTCTACTAACGAAGCGATACAGAAGATTAGATAACGTATGCATACCGCTCAGAGTAGGCAGAAGAGTTATGCAGATGTGAGACGGAAGGATCTTGAGTTTGAGGTAGGGGACAAGGTGTTCTTAAAGGTAGCACCTATGAGAGGTGTCTTACGATTTGAAAGGAGGGGAAAGCTGAGTCCCCGTTTTGTTGGGTCGTTTGAGATTCTGGAGCAGATTGGCCCTGTAGCTTATCGCTTGGCGTTGCCACCATCACTCTCAACAGTTCATGATGTGTTTCATGTTTCTATGTTGAGGAAGTACGTGTCAGATCCATCCCATGTAGTGGATTACGAGCCACTAGAGATTGATGAAAACTTGAGCTATACTGAACAACCCGTTGAGGTGCTGGCTAGAGAGGTGAAAACGTTGAGGAATAAAGAAATTCCGTTGGTTAAAGTCTTATGGCGGAATCACCGGGTGGAAGAGGCTACATGGGAGCGAGAAGATGACATGAGGTCCCGTTATCCCGAACTGTTCGAGGAATAAAACTTTCGAGGACGAAAGTTCCCTAAGGACGGAAGAATGTAACGCCCCGAATTTTCGAGATAAAATTTTAGCATTTTATGTGAATTTTTCGGGATTTTAAAATTTTGGTAAATGATGAAATAATAATATAATATTATTTATCTTATTATTATTATTTATTATTATCATTATAATTTAATATTAATACCTTTATTTTTATTGAAAATTATATTCATTATTTGATATTAATATTATTATAATTAATTAATATTGATATTGTATTATTAATTTTATTATTATTATTTAATATTTTTTTATTGTTTATATTATTATTATTTTTATTTATTTATTTTGTTTAATATATATATATATATATATATATTTCTTTTTAAAAAAACCCTAACCGCGCGCGCGACTGCACCCCTAGCGACAACCGAGCTTCTTACCGCTCCTCAGTTAGACACCGGATCTGTCTCTAACGCCAATCGCCGCCTCCGATGCTTCCTTCCCCTCATCCCGTGTGCCCGACGCAGACAGAACACCAAGGGGCTGCCTTCTACCGCCGTCGTTGTCGGAAGGAGAAAGGAGTTGAACCCGAGCCGCGAAGTGAAGCCGACCCGAGCAACGAATCCGAATCGAGCGAGCCGCGAGCCGCAAGTCGAGTTGAGCCGAGCCGCGAGCCGAGCCGTAATCCGAGTTGAGCCGAGTCGCGAGCCGAGCCGCGAGCCGAGCCGCAATCCGAGTTGAGCCGAGCCGCGAGCCGAACCGCGAGCCGAGTTGAGCCGAGCCGCGAACCGAGCCGTAATCCGAGTTGAGCCGAGCCGTAAGCCGAGTTGAGCCGAGCCGCGAGCCGAGCCGAGCTGAAGCCGAGCCGAGCCGAGCTGAGGCTGAGCCGAGCCGAGCCGAGGGTGAGCCAAGCCGAACCGAGCCACCTAAGCCATATTTTTCTCCCTCCACTACGGGTCACGGTGAGTCTTCGGTAAGGATCATTTTGGTAATTTACCCAATGTTACTATAATCATTTCGAGTTTGAATATTGGAGTAAGACTGGGTCCCATCTTTCGTTCCTTGAAGGTAATAGGGGTTTGACGCTCATGTTCACGATCCCAAGGCAAGTTAATTTGGAGATAGCTTTCCTTTCCTCGGGTAAGTCAATGGATGTTGCTTAGGACCATTTAAAATGACTTCTACTAGTATCCTCATTTAAGACCCTTGTGTTTTCGTTTAGGTGGATCCGTTGCGCGTGGACTCGATCGGGGGGCATAACCAAGTATCAGGTAAGGGTTTTCCTACTATTGGACCTCGGATCGAGGCTGGAAACGTAGTAATCCACAGGGGATTACACGTTAGTAACTGTACTGAATAAATGTATGTGTGTTTGACTTTTAAGTATCGTTGCTATGCTCTTGTCTGATGTAAAGGTAACGCGACCGCTAGTTGTAGCTTGTGTGCCATCGGGTGTAAGGAGTTGTTTACGGATAGACACCGATGCCGGATGTTCGGTATATTGTAGTTATGTTATTGGGCTACGTTGTAGATTGGAATGGTATGTCGATGGACCTTAAAGTTTTACGGTTAGGCACGTGGTAGTCTTTTGTCTGGACTTTGGTCATGGAGTCTGGTCGTGGAAGGACGGTGAGTCCGATTTTGATTGACTAGTTGATTGGATCTAGGGATATCACAATGGTGTGTGAAGCGGAAACGCATATAGCAACTGAGGATGTAGTTGTTTAAACCTATACTATCTGACTGGCGAAGCCTATGGCGAAATTGTAATATGAATGTTGTTGGGGTATGACTGTTGTAGACGGTTTAGTATGGACTGAGGGGTAACGGTTAGCTTCATCTATGGGGTAGTGTATCTTACGGATATGTGCATCCTTCGGGAGCACTAGACTGATATGTGCATCCTTCGGGAGCACTAGACTGATATGTGCATCCCTCGGGATCACTAGACTGATACGTGCATCCTTCGGGATCACGAGACTGATATGTGCATTCTACGGAACCACTAGACTGTTATGTAGGGTACCCCTGAATAGGAAGTTAACTGTTGTTCCCTAATGGGCCCAGTAGTGGGTCCCTTACTGGGTATATTTATACTCACCCTTTCTCTTCTTTAATTTTCAGGTAAGGGTACAGCGAGGGGCAGACCGACGAGGGGCAAGAAGGATGCGTGAAGGCCATATGGACGCGTCTGGTTTTCTTTATGCTTCCGCTGATATATTTTGTTAGGACAGTTGGTTTTGTGATTTGAGTTTGATGACTTGAGTATTGTATTTGAAACTCTCGTGACTGTGATTTAAAATAGGGCCCGAAACTGCTTTTGTAATACTTCTAACGTTTTTAATGAATCGTAATCGGTCCTTTATGAGTTTTTGTGCTTTGTGGTCGAGTCTTAGTACTGAGTAGTGACCTCAGCTTAGTCCGGAAAGTTGGGTCGTTACACTGCATAGTGACTACCTCTACTGACACTGCAATCTCAGCCCTCTTAAGATCTCGATGCAATGGGGCCTGTCGGGTAATAAGTGCTGCTGAATGTGATACCTTTCTACTAAGAGCATCAGCTACCGCATTTGCCTTGCCTGGATGATACAGTATCTCACAATCGTAATCCTTCACTAACTCAAGCCATCTTCGCGGCCTCATATTCAATTCCTTCTGAGTAAAGAAATATTTCAAGCTCTTATGGTCCGTGAAGATCTGTATCTTTTCACCATACAAGTAATGCCTCCATATTTTCAATGCAAAAACCACTGCTACCAACTCTAAATCGTGTGTAGGGTAATTCTGCTCATGACTCTTCAACTGACGAGAAGCATAAGCGACTACCTTACCTAGCTGTATCAAAACACAACCCAAACCCTTCTTGGAAGCATCACTATAAATCACAAAACTGCCAGAACCATCAGGTACAGTAAGAACCGGTGCAGTAACTAGTTTCTGTTTAAGGTTCTGGAGACTGTCCTCACATGCCTTGCTCCAAACAAAAGGAGCTCCTTTCCTGGGCAACTGAGTAAGAGGGGTAGCTATACGGGAAAAGTTCTCCACAAACCGTCGATAATAACCTGCTAAACCCAGAAAGCTACGAACCTCACTGACTGTGGAAGGTCGGGGCCAATTGGTGACTGCCTCTATCTTAGCTGGATCCACAGAAACTCCAGCCTTAGAAACCACATGGCCTAGAAAGGACACCTGCTTCAGCCAAAACTCGCATTTCGAGAACTTTGCATACAATTTATTATCCCGAAGGGTTTGCAGAACCATACGTAAATGTTCCTCATGCTCGGCCTCCGTCTTGGAATATATCCAGATGTCATCAATAAACACGATCATAAAAGTGTCTAGGAACTCCTTAAACACTCTGTTCATCAAATCCATAAACACTGCCGGAGCATTCGTCAACCCAAAAGACATCACAATAAACTCATAGTGTCCGTATCTGGAACGAAAGGCCGTCTTCGGTACATCACCATCCTTAATCCTCAGCTGATGATATCCCGACCGAAGATCAATCTTAGAGAACACTGTAGCTCTCTGTGACTGGTCAAACAGATCGTCGATCCTGGGCAAGGAATATCTGTTCTTAACGGTTACCTTGTTCAACTCCCTATAGTCAATGCATAGGCGCATTGTTCCATCCTTCTTCTTAACAAATAAAACTGGCGCACCCCAAGGTGACACACTCGGTCGAATGAAGCCCTTATCAAGCAATTCCTGTAACTGCACCTTCAGTTCTTTCAACTCTGCTGAGGCCATTCTGTATGGGGCTCTGGATATAGGAACCGCGCCCGACTCCAGCTCTATGGCAAACTCAACCTCTCTATGAAGAGGTAACCCTGGAAGTTCTTCAAGAAAGACATCCGGATAATCCCTTACCACTGGTTCTGATGACATGGATACATCAACCTCTCTAGTATCCACCACGCTCGCTAAGATACTCCAAGTACCCTGACTGAGTAGTTTGCTGGCCCTCATGGCTGAGATTACCTGAGGTAACGACCTTGACCCTTCACCCTTAAATTTAAAACTGACCATCGAGGGAGGGTTAAACGCTACCTCCTTACGGGAACAATCTATGCTGGCATGGTTAGCGGCCAACCAATCCATACCCAGAATTACATCAAAGTCGAGCATGTCCAGGACTAACAGCGTTACTTCAATTACATGGCCTGCTATCTCAATCTGGCATGCTTTCACCTTTTCCTTCGACAACATACACTCTCCAGAAGGAGTAGATACTGATAAAACATGGTGTAGGGGCTTTACCTCTAAGCCGGCATGCAACACAAATGCAGAAGAGATAAAGGAATGTGACGAACCCGAATCAAACAAAACTAAAGCGTAATGCCCCAATACTGGAAGCGTACCTGTCACCACCGTGCCTGCTCTCTCAACCTCTGTCTTATTGGTAGCAAAGACTTTACCCTGATGTGAAGCACCTGCTCCCTGATTCTGCGCATTCTCGATAAGTCTCATCGGGCATCTATTAGCTGTATGCCCCTCTTGCCTACACTTGAAGCAAATCCTGGTCCCG
Source organism: Cucumis melo (assembly GCF_025177605.1). NCBI lineage: Eukaryota > Viridiplantae > Streptophyta > Magnoliopsida > Cucurbitales > Cucurbitaceae > Cucumis > Cucumis melo. The sequence continues at coordinate 18,985,574 of NC_066860.1, read as the reverse complement.
AATAAACAACGGCCCAGATGGTGCTTCCCACAAGTGGCACACAACAGCTTCCCTCTGGCAGCTTCCCCTGCCTCAAAAGGCTTCTGCTGGAAACGGCGAAACTCACCACCTGATCTGAAGTTCTGCTGTGGCCCTGAAATAGGCTGCTGCTCAGCCTTCCTTTTCTGTCCTGAGGTCTAGCCTCTACCTGCAACCTTGGACGAGTTAGCCCTCTCCTGTAAACTGAGATCCACTACCAGGCGCAGTGCATCGGCATGAGTGGCGGGTCGGAACGCTTGAACCAAACCCTGGATGTCCAGTCTAAGGCCTCTAACAAACTTATCAGCTCTGGCCGCCTCAGTCGCTATCATCTCGGGAGCGAAGCGGGATAACATGTCAAACTCCGCATCATACTGTTCTACTGTCATGTCGCCCTGCTCTAGGTTCAGAAACTCCTGCCGCTTGGCATCTCTCAAACTAGCAGAGAAGAATTTCGCATAGAAACTCTCCTTGAACTGTTGGCACGTGATCTAACCCACATCACCCCCTATCATTCTCTCTGTAGTCTCCCACCATGCAGTACCTCTGTCTGTCAACATAAAGACGGCGCACTGCACTTTCTGATCCTCAGGGCACTTCATATACCGAAATATGGTCTCCAAAGACGATAACCATAGCTGAGCCTTGGTGGGGTCCTCCAAAGACACATCGAAAGTCGTGGGGTTATACTTCCTGAAATCCCTCAAGTGCTTGGCCTCTGCCGACAACTGATCTGGCACGACCTGGGGCACAACTGGAACTGGAGTAGGAGCTGGAGTAGGAGCTGGCGGGGCAGGCTGCTGCTGCTCCCGCATCTGCATAATCAAATCCCTGAACCTCTGCTCCATAGCAGCGAGGTCCGCATGAGTAACTGACGCAGTCGGGTCGGTTGCTTGGGCTACAGGCTGCACCTCAGGTTGAACACGTCCTGCTCCCCTTCCTCAGCCTCCTCGGCCACCCCTACGTGTACCTCTCCTTGGCGGCATTTCCTAACAACCACCAATGATCCCTTTAGTCAAATGTGATTAATTAACTTCGTAGTTTAACTTAGGCAAGGTAATGCATATAGAATTATACATATAATTTCATGAGAGCGTACCTGACGAGTGGCAAGGATCGTTTTAGCCATAGGGACACAAAAACACAGACTCACATCATAAGTCAGTCTATAGAACCTAAAACCTAGGCTCTGATACCAACTGTAACGACCCAACTTTTCAAACTAAGCTGAGGTCACTACTCAGTACCAAGACTCGACCACATAACACATAAACTCACAAAGGACCGGTCACGATTCATTAAAAACGTTTTAGAAATAATACAAACAAAATAGTTTCGGGCCCTATTTTAAATCAAAATCACGAGAGTTCCAAAATACAGTACTCAACTCAACAACAACAAAATCACAACCAAATATTCTAAACATGACTCGACCTGGCAATGAAAATACGAGTAACAAAATACATCAGCGGAAGCATAAAGAAAACCAGACACGTCCATATGGCCTTCACGCATCCTTCTTGCCCCTCGTCGGTCTGCCCTTCGCTGTACCCTTACCTGAAAAGTTAAAGAAGAAAAAGGGTGAGTATAAAACATACCCAGTAAGGGACCCACTACTGGGCCCATTAGGGAACAACAGTTAACTTCCTATTCAGGAGTACCCTACATAAACAGTCTAGTGGTTCCGTAGAACGCACACATCAGTCTCGTGATCCCGAAGGATGCACGTATCAGTCTAGTGACCCCGAAGGATACACCTATCAGTCTAGTGATCCCGAAGAATGCATGTATCAGTCTAGTGATCCCAAAGGACGCACATATCAGTTTAGTGATCCCGAAGGATGCACGTATCAGTCTAGTGTTCTCGAAGGATACATATATCAGTAAGGTACACTACCCCATAGATGAAGCTAACCGTTACCCCACAGTCCATACTAAACCATCTACGACAGTCACACTCCGACAACGTTCATATTGCAATCTCGTCATAGACTTCGTCAGTCAGATAGTATAGGTTTAAATAACCATAGCCTCAATTGCTACATGCGTATCCAATTCACACATCATTGTGATATTCTTTAGATCCAGTCAACCAGTCAAATCAGAATCGGACTCATAGTCCTTACACGACGTAACTCCATGATCAATATCCAGACAATAGACTACCACATACCTAACCTTAAGACTTTAAAGTCCATCGACATACAATTCCAGTTCACAACGTAGCCCATTAACATAACTACAATATACAGAACATTCGGGCATCGGTGTCTGTCCGTAAACAACTCCTTACACATGATGGAACACAAGCTACAACTAACGGTCACGTTAACTTTAATCAGACAAGAGCATAACAACAATACTTAATAGTCAAACATGCATCAAGTCATTCAGTACAGTTACTAACGTGTAATCCCCTGTGGATTACTACGCTTCCAGCCTCGATCCGAGGTCCAGTAGTAGGAAATCCCTTACCTGATACTTGGTTATGCCCCTCGATCGAGTCCACGCTCAACGGATCCACCTAGACGAAATCATAAGGGTTTTAAACGATGATACTAGTAGAAGTCATTTTTAAATGGTCCTAAGAAACAACCGTTGACTTACCCGAGAAGAGGAAAGCTATCTCCAAATAAGCCTGCCACGAAACCCGAGAATTTGAGCGTCAACTCCCTAATACCTTCAAGTAACGAAAGGTAGGACCAAGTTTTGCTCCAATATTCAAACTCGAAACGATTATAGCAACATTAGGAAATTCACCAAAGTAATCCTTACCGAAGACTCATCGTGACTTGAAGTGGAGGGAGAAAAATGGCTTAGGTGACTCGGCTCGGCTTGGCTCACTCTCGGCTCGGCTCGGCTCACCCTTGACTCGCGGCTCAGCTCAGCTTGACTCTCGGCTCGCGGCTCACGACTCACGGCTCACGGCTCAACTCGGGTTGACTCGGCTCACAGCTCGGCTCGCGACTCAACTCAACTCGGCTTGACTCGGCTCGCGACTTGGCTCAACTCGGCTTGACTCGGCTCGTGGCTTGGCTCAACTCGGCTTGACTCGGCTCGCGGCTTGGCTCAACTCGGTTTGACTCGGCTCGCGGCTCGACTCGGTCTTCGGCTCACTACTCAACTCGCGGCACGCGGGTCGCTCGGTTTGGATTCGTGGCTCGGGTCAGCTTCGATTCGCGGCTCGGGTTCAAATCTTTGCTCCACCCGACAATGGCGGCAGAAGAGAGCGGTTCTCCTCAGTGTTCTGGGCTGCGTCGAGAACACGGGATGAGGAGAGAGAAATCGTCAGCGGTAGCGGAGACGAAGAGAGAGGGAGAGACGTCGGCTGCAGGCGGTCGGACGCCGATTCGGGGATTCCGTCGATGATGTGCGGATGCAGAAATGGCAGACGACGAAAATGCGCTGATGGCGGCTGTGTTTGTCGGGTGAAGGAGCTGAAGAGAAGAAGAAGAAGAAGAAGAAGAAGAAGAAGAAGAAGAAGAAGAAGAAGAAGAAGAAGAAGAAGAAGAAGAAGAAGAAGAAGAAGAAGAACGGGCGTGGCGTCGGCTGAAGGCGGGGACGACGGACGGCTGTCGGGCGAGAAAGGTTGAAGAAGAAGGTGAAGCGGCCGGGGGGGGACGCGCGCGGTATTAGGGTTTGAATAAAAAAAATTATTATTATTATTATATATATATATATTAAATAAAAATAAATAAAATAATAATAATAATAATAATATTAAATAATAATAATATTATTAATATTAAATAATAATATTATTATTAAATTATAATAATAATATTAATATTAAATAATAATGATAATATTAATATTAAATTATAATAATAAAAATAAATAATAATAATAATGATAATATAATTAATATTATATTATTATTATATCAATTTACAAAATATTAAATTTAAAGAAATTCATAACCCTAAATTTCTTTTTTTACCCTCTTCAAAGCCAACTAAGAATTTACTCCAAAATTTTAAATTTCCGAAAAAGAATTACACAAATGACAAAATTTATCTCGAAAATTCGGGGAGTTACAGCATCCTTGTAATCCAAAACCAAGAATACACTTTCTCTGTTCCTCAAAATTACAGTGTTGAAGAATTGGAGTGGTGGGTGTGTGAGAAGGATGCCTTTGAAATGCATTAATAGCAGTGCTGAAGGAGATGTGTTTCTAACAGTTGAAAGGGTTAAATTGCCATATTTTGTACAGTGGTCTGATTTAGGGTTTACTGAAGATGATTGCAAACAAATGTTTGGGCTATCTGAATCGATGCATTTTTTTAATATCTGAACAGAATGTTGAAACTTTCCAAAAACCAATAATGATTGATTTTAATTTTATACTTTTAAATATATATTCCTTGACTATCATTTCTTACCGAATGCTTTTACTTTTACATTTATTATATAAGGAATGTGATGGAGGCTATGGAGTTGTGGTGGAAGGTAATGATTTTTGGTTTTAGTTTAATTTTTAGAAATTTTGTTGTTTTAGGTTTTCAAAAGAAGAAAATTGGGAAATTATTGGTCTTAGTCTTGAAATTGGCTTGTGCTATATTTGAAATAAGTTTTTTACCAATATGTATGTATGTTTGTAATAAGTTTCAACAAATTTGCATCCATTTGACAAGCAGTGGTTTATATGTTAGTTGTTGTTCACATCAACCCGCAGATTTGAATTTAGTGAAACATGTTTCTTATTTATGTTTTGTTTTATTTTCATCTCTAATATTGTCGGTCTTAATGTGAAAGTTGTTTACAAAGTACAAGTGGTAACTTCAATTTTTTTATTCCTCAATAGGTAATTTTTCTGATGTATACCATTACTTTAATGCAAGAGAAATTTACAGTGTGCATCGTGTGTATGTGTTGCTCCTACGTGTGGATGACTGGATTTGGAAAATTTTCATATTACTATGCTTGTAAAGATTTTAGCCTCTCTAGATTTGCTCAAGCATGTTCTCCTATTGATTCTTCAATTTCTTGCTATCTAGTAAATTTTAAAAGAAACAATCCTTGTAATCAAAACTATTATTTCATTGACTTTTTACATCATTTTTGTAGAGCAGATGATGTGGCTATGGTGTGGCTATGTTCTTAGCCTAAGTTTACAGGCTCATCACTACTACTCAAGGTCAAATTTATCTACCTTTCTTCCTCTTGTTTCTGTTTTTTTTCTCATATATAACTCATAAAACTCTTAAAGTATCTCTTAAGAATTTGTAATAGCATAATTTGGATAAATGACCTCTCTTAGTAGACACTAATATTCTAACTTCCTTATTGAATCTTTTTTGAAGCATACTAAGTTGAAAATTTATCTATCTTAGTAGACATTGGAAGATGGTGATATAGCTTTGTTTGATATGGGAGCAGAATACCAATATAATACCAATAAAATACAACCAATATCAATCTTTTTTCAAGAGACCATATCAACATAATACTTAATAAGATACACCCAAAATGTCATTAAATGTAAAATATAGAATGTCAACTTCTATCAAGTACGTATAAATGTTTTTGCATCGAGTTCCATAATGGTTAGGGGAACCTCACCCAATTTTATGACAACTCTTTCTCACTGTTGGTTATTCTTTGATGGAAAAAATTGAACAGACTACTTGGTCACCCCCAACACGATTGTTTAATGTCCTTAAATGTTCTGTTAAATTTTTTATACGAATGTCCCCATCACATTAAGATGATATACATCATCATGTGTGATCATATCCAACACGATACATTAAATCGTCATACCTAACATGATACATTAAAGAAATTGATAGTGAACTATTTTGATGAACACTTTATGATATGGTGATATATATGATTGTATGCATGAGTGCTTATGTGAATATGTGCTATGTCAAATGGGATATTTCTCAACAGAACAAATAATATCACGATTGCTATTAGTGGCTTATGCTTATTGATTCTCATTCCTTATCTATTCTTGGCATATTCCATTTATGAACACTATTGACTTAATATCTATCTGCATTTAAAAAAAAAATCTTTGTAATGCACAAAATTTGGTTGTAAAGTAAATAATGTTGTGATTTGTGCATATTTTTGGTATTGACTTTTTGTTTGATTGGTTTAAAGAAATTTATAGTTCGAAGTATTAGAGGTTTTGTCACCTTAAATTTGCAATTCCATTTTGTCTTACCCTCCCGCATTATAATTTTAATTGTGTAGAAAAACGTGTGTTTGTTTAGTTATACAATGCTAACATTATTCCTTTAGCTATTTTGAGGTATAGGTTTGGAGCTTTCATTTGTGTTATGGTTGAATCTTCTTTTTTCATTTCTATTTTTGTTTACAATTTGAATTTTGAAATGAAGATATAATGCTTAAAATACTGAATAGGGTTCAAGCTGGGTCATTTAGTTTGTTTGGAGAGCGAGTGTCACTTAAACACTTTTTAGGAACCTCTTTTACATGAATTATATTACATGATGTGTTTTATTTAGTTGGTGGATTGTGTTACTCTCTTTAGTTTTTAGTTCTCAAGCTTCACTTTGATCATTTTAATCTCTTGTAAAGTGTTGAACCTAGCTACTTTGTAACTCTTGGAAACTATTGTGTTTTTATTAGGTCTTGCACCAATATCTGATCGATCTACTGTAGTGATGAAGCTACCGAGAAAGTGATTGATGTTTGGTTAGTGACAAGACTTGTTGTAATTTCGTTATTCACGACAATACCTTGTTGTATTTAGTTTCTTTCTAAAAATATATTACCAAGATTTAGTTTCTATTTTGCTTGTATTTGTCCCTTTAGCAAAATTTGAGATTTCGTGTACTCAGTTTCTTTGTAAAAATGTTATCTATGTTATTGTTATATATGAAAGTTCTAATATTTGCAAAGTTTTGGAAATGATATGGTAAAAGGTTTTATATTTGATGATTATTGTCGTTTATATGTATTTATGGAACAATTGTTGGACCACTATACAGGACCAATGGGAGTATAATATAGAAACAAAAATATAAAATTACAATTAAAGAAATGGAAAATTTCTTGACGGTTTTGAAATGTCATGAACAATAGCTTTCTTGACGGTTTTAAAATGTAATAAACGACATTCTTGACAGTTCTTAAATGTCATGAAAAAGCATTCTTGACGGTTTTAAAATGTTATAAATATTCATATTCTTGACAGTTTCTGTCATGCATACTCATATCCTTGATGATTCTAAACTGTCATTAACACTTAATACTCTTGACAGTTCTAAACTGTCATGAAAAATTGAAGACTTGACAGTCATAAACTATTAACGTTCACCATTCTTGACGATTTTAGCAACCGTCAAGAACTTTGTCTTTCTTGACACTGAATTCAATGACGATTTTAAAACCGTTAAGAATAATCATTTTTTACAGTTTAAAATCGTCAAGAGAGTCTGTTTTTGCAGTAGTGAAAATAAATCATCGTGTAGTTAAATCCAAACGATCACGTACCAAAAGAATTTAAAAAATTATTTATCCTAATCTAAACGATCGTGTACTAAAGAATCTTGAAAAAATAAATGATCGTGTCAACAAATGTAAACGATCATGTAAAAAAATAAATGACCGTGTACAAAAAAAAAATTTAAAAATCGTTTAGCCAAATCTAAATGATCGTGTACCAAAAGAATCTTGAAAAAAAATTCGTTTACTCAAATCTAAACGATCGTGTACCAAAAAAATTAAAACCAATTATTTAGCCAAATCTAAACGATCGTGTACTAAAAAATCTTGAAAAAATAAACGATCGTGTAAAAAAAATAAACAACTGTGTACAAATTTTTTTAAAAAAAGCCATTTAGTCAAATCTAAACGATGACGTACCAAAAGAAAACGATTTACCTACCTAAATCTAAACGATCGTGTACCAAACAATAACCAAATCTAAACGATGTTTACCAAATGTATTACGCACGCGTTGTTGACGGGGCATTTTTGGTATTTTACACAGTGAGCCTATGGGCTTTTTCCATTTTTGGAATTGTTCTATAGAGTGTAAATATTTTTCCGGTTTATTATATTTCTTAAAAGACCCCTTAAAAAAATTACCACTAAATATATTAATTAAATGTTACCCTTTGTTCTTTTTTAATTCCAAATACCTTTTAGCTTTCCAAACTTTCATAAAATAATTTTCATTAATTTTTATTATCGTTACAAAACCATCCACTAACTAATATTAATTAGACAATTTACACCAATAATAAATAAATAAATTTTTGCATCTAAGGTCTCTTCTTATTCTACAAATTTAATTTACTATATAAAGCTCATTATGTTAATTGAAAAATGTAACGCCCCGAATTTTGAGGTAAAATTTTAGCATTTTATGTGAATTTTTCAAAAATTTAAGATTTTGTAAAATGACAAAATAATAATATAATATTAATTATATTATTATTATTAGGTATTATTATCACTATAATTTCATGTTAATACTCTCATTATTATTTAGTATTAGTATTAATATTATTATTTAATATTATTATAATTATTTAATATTAATATTTTATTATAATAATAATTATTATTATTTAATATATATATATATATATATATATATATATATAAATTTTTATAATTTTTTTTTAAACCCTAGACGCGCGCGCGCCGCCCCCCCCAGTTCTTCTTCTTCCTTTTCCCCGTCGGTCTTCTTCTTCTTCTTCATTCTCTTCTCCATCCGACGCCACCACCATCCTCTTCAATCTTCTCCTTCTTTGCCGACAGCGCCAGCACCGCCTCCTTCGTCTTCGTCGTCGTTGCCTCGCAATGTTGTCCGCGCATGGCTAGCTGTCGACGGGTCCTCCCAGATCGGTCCAACGCTCTCTCACCCTTCATCTCTGTCATCTCCGATGCTCTCTCTCTCTCTCTTCATCTCGTGCACTCGAACAAGCTGTCCTTCCATTTTCGTCGTGCTTCCCCCTTCCGACCGTCGTCGAGTGAAACAGAGGGAAAACAGCCGTCGCGTGTGCGCCGACTACAAACGATCGGGTCGAGCCGAATCAAGTAAGCCGAGCCGATCGAGCCGATGCGTGCAATAGCTGAAACGAACCAAGCCGAGAGCCACAAGCCGTGAGCCGAGCTGCGAGCCACAAGCCGAGCCACAAGCCGAGCCGTAAGCCGAGTTGAGCTGAGCCGCGAGCCGAGCCGTGAGCCGAGCCGCGAGCCACAAGCCGCGAGCCGAGCCGTGAGCCGAGCCGCGAGTCACAAGCCGAGCCGAGCCGAGCCTTAAGCTGAGTTGAGCCGAGCTGCGAGCCGAGCCGCAAGCCGAGCCGAACCGAGCCGTGAGCCAAGGCCGAGCCGAGCCGAGCCGAGGGTGAGCCAAGCCGAGTCGAGCCACCTAAGCCATATTTTCCTCCCTCCACTTCGGGTCACGGTGAGTCTTCGGTAAGGATTATTTTGATGAATTTCCTAATGTTGCTACGTCCGATTCGAATTTGAATATTGGAATAAGATTTGGTCCTACCTTTCCTCCCTTGAAGGTATTAAGGAGTTGACGTTTAAGTTCTCGGGTTCCGCGGCAGGCTTGTTTGGAGATAGCTTTCCTTTCCTTGGGTAAGTCAACGGATGTTGCTTAGGACCATTTAAAATGACTTCTACTAGTATCATCGATTAAAACCTTCGTGTTTTCGTTTAGGTGGATCCGTTGAGCGTGGACTCGATCGAGGGGCATAACCGAGTATCAAGTAAGGGTTTTCCTACTACTGGACCTCGGATCGAGGCTGGAAACGTAGTAGTCCACAGGGGATTACACGTTAGTAACTGTACCGAATAAATATATGTGTGTTTGACTTTTAAGCATTGTTACTATACTCTTGTCTGATGTAAAGGTAACGTGACCGCTAGTTGTAGCTTGTGTGCTATCGGGTATAAGGAGTTACTTGCTAGTAGACCCCGATGTTGGATGTTCGGTATAGTGTGGTTATGTTAATGGGCTACGTTGTAGATTGGAATTGTACGTCGATGGACCTTGAAGTTACGGTTAGGTACGTGGTAGTCATTGGTCTGGACATTGATCATGGAGTTTAGACGGGGAAGGACAGTGAGTCTAATTTTGATTGATTAGTTGATTGGGTCTAGGGGTTACCATAATGGTGTGCGAATTGGAAACGCGTATAGCAACTGAGGGTGTAGTTGTTTAAACCTATACTATCTGACCGGCAAAGCCTATGGCGAAATTGTAATATGGGTGTTGATGGGGTATGACTGTGGTAGACGGTTTAGTATGGACTGAGGGGTAACGATTAGCTTCATCTATGGGGTAGTGTACCTTACGGATATGTGCATCCTGCGGGAGCACTAGACTGATATGTGCATCCTTCGGGAGCACTAGACTGATATGTGCATCCTTCTGGAGTACTAGATTGATATGTGCATCCTTCGGGAGCACTAGACTGATATGTGCATCTTTCGGGATCACTAGGCTGTTAGGTGTATCCTTCGGGATCACGAGACTGATATGTGCGTTCTACGGAACCACTAGACTGTTATGTAGGGTACCCCTGAATAGGAAGTTAACTGTTGTCCCCTAACGGGCCCAGTAGTGGGTCCCTTATTGGGTATGTTTATACTCACCCTTTTCTCTTCTTAAACTTTTTAGGTAAGGGCACAGCGAGGGGCAGACCGACGAGAGGCAGGAAGGATGCGTGAAGGCCATATGGACGCGTCTGGTTTTCTTATTGCTTCCGCTGATGTATTTTGTTAGAATATTTGGTTTGTGATTTTGAGTTGATGACCTGAGTTTTTATTTGAAACTTTTGTGACGGTGATTTAAAATAGGGCCCGAAACTGTTTTTGTAATATTTCTAACGTTTTAAGAAATCGTAACCGGTCCTTTATAAATTTTGTGTTGTGTGGTCGAGTCTTAGTACTGAGTAGTGACCTCAGCTTAGTCCGGAAAGTTGGGTCGTTACAAAAAATATAATTCTCTCAAGCCTGCGATGATGGATAATGATATAAAAATATGAGAATGTTTAAGGCCACACCATTAGAGCATCAAGTCACGTAGAAACCAACCAATTGAGACTAAAACAAAAATAGATGAATGAGGCACCAAAAGTCACTAGCTAGCAAAGTTAATATAGCTTTTCGTATTGGAGTACTGTTGATTAAGGTAAGTACATATACACAACAATCATTAGAGTAACATCAAGAATAGCTTATTCAAATTTCCCTATTCGATAAATAGTGAACACAAGATTTTTGTTATGGCGATGCTAATTAATTTCTGCTCATGATAATTGCATTTTGACTACATATAGCAGTTTTATTTAGAAATTGTCTTTGCACTTGTTTTATCACGTGAAGATAAAGGGGTGATTCTAGAATTTATTTTTATTGCATTTCATAATCATGGGTTGTCTTTAAAAAAAAAAGATAATTAATAACTTATGGTTATTAGTATAAAAAAAATTATTAGCAATATGTAAAAGAAAAAGAAAACACAGACACACACATACTTCCAATAAACTTTTTTTTTTCATTTAAAAATTTATTGTTCTAATAATTTACTTTACTTTGTATTCGTATTACGTAGAAAATAGGGGTCTTTTCGAAAATATAAAAAAGCGGCAAAGTATTTACATTGTATATAACAATTCCAGAAATGGAAAAAGCCCAAAGGCCCACCGTGTAAAATACTAAAAATGTCCCGTCAACAATTCGCGTAATATATTTGGTAACGGGATTTGGTAGATCGTTTAGATTTGGGGTTGCAAATCTAAATTTTTTTTTCAAAATTTGGTATACAATCGTTTAGATTTGGTTACACGATCATTTAGATTTGGCTACACGATCATTTAGATTTGTCTACATGATCGTTGAGATTTGGGGTATTTCAAAATTTGGTACAAACGATTTTTTTCAATATTATTTATACACGATCTTTTAATTTTGATTACTCGAATTTAAATTCCTAACCAATTTTTTCAAGATTCTTTATACATCATCTGCGTAAAAAAGGAAAGAAGAAAGAAGATTTTTTTCAATATTCTTTATACACAATCTTTAGTTTTTGGTTACTCTAATTTAAATGTCTAACCATTTTTTTGAAGATTCTTTATACACCATCTGTTTAAAAAAGAAAAGAAGAAAGACGATACAATGAAAAAAAATAAAAAGAAGAAACATGAATAAAAAAAATAGATTTTGTTACCCAAATCTAAAAAAAAGAAAGATGGAAAAAATCGCCAGAGGAAGAAGATGATAAAATCGCAGAGAAAAGAAAATGATGGAAGGAAAAATCTGGAATATTTAAAAAATGACTAAATTTATAGCTTTGTTACACGGGTCGTAAATATTTCAGTAGTTTATTATATTTAAGAAAGTTTCCCATATATGTATTTGAAAACATCTTTAAAAATGTTTGATATTACAATACCTAATATGTCTATTAAACAAATAATTTATTAGCACGATTCCTATGATATTTTTATAACTCTAAACAAGTTTATAAAAATAAAAGTAGGTTATAAATATAAAATGAAATTATAATTTTCTTAAAAAGTATATTTTAAATTTTTAATAAATTCTTGACATTCGACGTGCATAGCACGTGTTGTCACTAGTCTATAGTATATGATAAAAGGGTAGAAGTGGAGAAATTTTTTAGTCTCATTTTACTCTTTCGTTATAACTTTCTTTTAGTATTGCGTTAGTGAAAATTTTGTCATTCACATAAATTTAATGTTTGTGGTCATTTTCACATATTCAACAAAATAGAAATTACATTTTCTTAATTTTTCATCTTCTTATTATAATTTTTCTCAAAATTTTAAAAATTTCTCTCCAATTAATTATATCATTTAATTTTATCCAAATCCATTCATATTCCTCTCTCTTCCTTAATCTTTCATCTCCCAACTATTCACATTCCCTTATCTCATATTTACTCTTTTATATCTCTTACAACCTTTTAAATTCCTCCTTTTAAATCTTTAAATATAAACACCCCATTTTTTTTATTCATGTTCACAAGTCACAACAAAATGCTAAGGGTGAATGAGAAATCAAATCATGTTTTTCTACTCTCTTCTAATCTTTTTTGTTGCCTATTTTTTTGTATAGAGAAGTATGTTTGTGCATATTTCTTCATTTACGGGTTTCTTTTTAGTACACAACAGAAGTTGGAAAAACTTGAACCATCAATTTCGTGGTTGAATGTACAAATGTCTATGCTCTTTATGTTTAAGTTATGTAATATTGAGAATCTTTTTTTAATGTAACCATGAGAATCTTACTCATGTTTTTTTCTTCATTTAATTTTTTTTTATTAAAGCTATTTTATTAATGAAATGGTTGAGTGACTTATACTTTGATTTTGGTTAAAACAATGTAAGCATAGTTGGAATTTATAAACTATACATAAAAGTAATAAAATGTGTAAAACAAGAAATAGTAAAGCTTTTTTTTTTTAATTTTTTACCTACAAAAATGATTGAAAAAATTATGATTTCACATTTATAGTTTCATAATTTCGTAACAAAAATGATTTTGGTGGATGTTATTACCCTTTCATTAGAACTTTTTTTAAGTTTTGATTTAGTGGCAGCTTTCTCATTTACATAGATTTAAGGTTTTGGTAAGTTACACTTCGTTAACTTTTCATCTTCTATAACTAATATTAGTTAATGTTCTATGTCATAAAGGGTCATAATGTAACTTTTCATCTTCCATAACATAACTGATATTACATAATGTTATATGTTAAAACACAACTAACAACCTTTCTATCTTCCACTTTATTTGGATATATATAGATTGGATGGTTAAGTTTACAACGTATAAGCTCAAGATGTTAAGAAATGAAATTTGAATTGTGCAAGGAAATCAAATTCAACATCTGATCAATGAAAAAACAAAGAGACATAGGAGAAAAAGATGATGAATGTGGAGAATATTAAAATGATTGTTCCAAGATTAAAATTATAATGTTTTCGTGTATGATTTTTACGTGCATCGCATACGTTGTTTACTAGTATATATAAAACTCTCAATGTAGAGAAACTTTTTTTTCCACTATACCCTTGAATTTAATTCTATGTTCCAAATCAATATTTAGTTTTATGGTAAATTCATTTTAATATATATAATTATAAAAGACACACTTCTCCCACTACTTTTTTTAATTAGTTCTACTTAAGTTTAGTAAAATTAAAGTATATACAATCTGAAAAGTTGAATGCAAATGATTTTTCATTTACCCACTACTTTTTTAATTAATTATACTTAATTTTAGTAGAATTAAAATATAGGATGTGAAGAGTTGGAATGCAAATGATTTTTCATTTACATTTTAGAAATTAGTTACAAATTAAATATCTTATTAATTCTAATTAACAATACAAATTTAAAGACTTAAAAGTTAAAAAGTTTTTGTAACATTTTTTTCTACTATATATAAGATTTCCTTAATTATTTTTTTTACCAACATTGTTATTGAGAAATTTGGATTCATCCAATGGATTGTGTAATGGGACAAGATTGATATGTCGATCATTTAGCAAAAATATTATACACGCTGAAATAGCAATTGGAGAAATAGCAAAAGTATTAAAAGTTTTTCTTCCACGAATACCATTAAGCCCACTAAAGGACAATGACTATTCATTCAAGTTCAAGAGAAAATAATTTCTCATTCACTTATGTTTTACAATGACAATTAACAAAACACAAGAACAAACAATTCCTAATGTTGAAATATATATTCCTAAAAAATGTGTTTTCTCATTGACAACTTTATGTTGCATTATTGAAAGGAATTTCAAGAAGACAACAAAAATTTGGATCAAAGCAATAGGTAACAATAAGTTACCTTAAAATTGTATAAAAAATATTGTTTATAAAGAAATTCTTTATTTATATATGCAAGTCTTACACTTAAATTTTTATATGCAAGTCTTACACTTAAATTTTTATATTTTAATCTAATTATCGTAACTTATTTCATGTACATCTAATTCTATTACGTTTTAAATTTAGTACTTTTAAATTTAGCACAACCTAAATATATGCAATGCGTGTCTTTTGCTAGTAGTAAAAAAAGTAAAGTTAGAAAGAATGAAGAATAAAGAAGAGAATAAAATGAATGGTGATGTTTAATTAAGATGAAGAATAAAAATAGGATTCCTAATTTTAGAGTAAATCTCTATTGTATTCGTAAAGAGGGTTAAAGCGAAATTTAAAGTATAAGACGTCCCTCACTTGTAGGGGTTTGAAAAAGTAAGCAGCCACAGGCAGCCACACCATACTTAGAGATAATGCATTATCCTTTCCACGACACGAAACCGGCCACAAGCAGCTCCAGTTTCTTTACCATACATTTTACGCTACGCTACGACACCACCAACTCCCCAACTCCATTCCCACATTCTCTTTCTTACTTTTTCCCATTTTTTTTAAACTTCCACGCATTTCCTACCTACAACCATATACTTCCATTTGGGTCTTGGGATACACCTCTCGCTTCCACTGTTTCAATGTGTTCTTCCAATATTACATCATTTCCAACTCTGCAGGAACTGAATCTCAAATATAAGCCTTCCCATTTGCGGGAATGTTGAAATTAGCGTCCCATTCACACTTACGCTTTGTGGGTTTAATCCCATTTTGCGTCTTCTTCACACTTGAGGGTATGTTGGATTATACGCGTATCGATTGGTTATGTTCAGTTGGGAATCCAGAATGGGCTAAGGTACTCATATAACTGCATTCCATTTTCCTTTCTCTCCATATATACCAATTGTTAGCTTTTATTCTAATGGTGTCTTCTTCAGATTCATACCAAAGGGTGTCTTGTACAAGACATTGAGAAACATGGCTACTACCCAATTAAAAAATGGTGATGATTTCAGATACCTTGTTGTGCGGCCGGGGAAGGGTGGAATCAGGGACGTTTTCCGGTGCTGGGTTTGGCCGGATGGCGACGGTGGACGGAGATTTTTCGAGAGCTCAGAGGAGGGTGTTTTTGATGCGAAGGTTTCGGGAAGCAGGTGGATCATTGTAGTATCAGTTCTGATTCGAAAAGTTATAGCGATTTTGGGGAAACCATTGGAGTGGACTGGCAATGTGGTGGAATTCACTCTCAATCTTCTGTCTATGAATGCCAATCTTCTAGGATTGCTCTGCAATATTGTACGCGGTGCGGGACCATAAGCTTTTAAATCTCAAGCAATTTTTTCATCACATGTAGATTTTACAGAATAGGTTGCATTCATTGATTGTTTGAAAAGTTCTTTTAGCCCACAAAAGCTTTCCCTATTAAAAGAGTTTTTCCTTGTGGTTTAATGACAGATTGACAATCAAATCTTAAGAGAAAGTGAAATTTTTTCAATGTGGGTTTATTGACTATTTTTGCTAAATTTTCCCAATTAATACATGAAATCTCTGCACTTTCTGAATGTTCTTATTCTTAAACCACTGAATTTGCTGCCATGATGGATGAGCAGGAGAAGTGGTAGTGCCAAGGAGGGGCACTGAGACTTTTATCAGCACCGTTGGTCTTTTAGATGGGCGAATGGATCTATTAAATGAAGAAAAACTGCTTAAAGGAACTACTGATTTTGTTTCTGAAGAAAGAGGCTTAGGACTTGAAATGGGCAATCGGTATCTAGTGGACCTTTGCGTCATGGCTTCAAAATTATCCTACGAGAACGAAAAGGTCATTCAAAATATTGTGCTTCGCTATTGGAAGGCAAGTTATTTCATTGCTTCTCAGCCTTCTATTTATGTGTCATTTCAGAGTAAGACATTCTGTGTCAGCTTCAGGTTACGTGATAGGATCTCTAACTTTGATCTTTAATAATGAAGCAGATGCATTTTGTGGGCTTCTACAATTGCTGGAATGGTAAGAAGAAAACTCGCATCTTTATCATATTAGTGATAAATAATTCTTATTTAGTTTCATTTAGAGCTGACTCTTTAGCCAATTGGTTGATTAACCTAATAACCGAATTCTGTTTTTCTCTTAACCATGATGGAATTGGGTAGATTTTCAAAAGGACAACTGTACTCAGGTGTTCATATTGTGTAATAAGCCTAAAGACGCGAATTTGATATTGATCAGCTTCAGAGGCACTGAACCCTTTGATGCAGATGACTGGAGCACAGATTTTGACTACTCTTGGTACGAGATCCCAGAAGTCGGGAAAATTCACATAGGATTCTTAGAGGCTCTTGGTTTGGGCAACAGAAATGACACCAATAGCTTCAATGGTCACCTTCAGGCAAAAACCAGTATTAGCTCCATTGCTTCAGATGTTTCCCATGGTAGCACAAGTCCATTTGGGCATACCAAATCAACAATCTCAAACCTTGATCAAAACATTGAACATTTTGATGAAGTTACACCAGAAGTGGAGCAGTTGACTGCATATTATACGGTGAAACTTCAACTCAGGAGATTACTTATGGAGCATAGAAATGCAAAGTTTGTGGTCACTGGTCATAGTTTAGGCGGAGCACTTGCAATATTATTCCCTACAGTTCTCGTGCTGCACAAGGAAATGGAAATAATGGGTAGGCTATTGGGTGTATATACATTTGGGCAGCCCAGGGTCGGGAACAAGCAACTGGGGCAGTTCATGGAGCCCTATTTGGTAAATCCCATTCCAAGGTACTTCAGGGTTGTATACTGCAATGACATTGTACCAAGGTTGCCTTACGACAATAAAGCTTTTTTATTTAAGCATTTTGGAGTTTGTCTATACTACGACAGCCTATTCATTGAACATGTATGTACATTGTCCAACTCCTGTGTCGTGTGGATAAGCTAGACTTTTTAATTATGAATCTGAACCATATTATGAATAAACTTCTCTCATTAAGAATATAGTTGTATGATGTTCTATTAGTTCCGTTTTTTGATACTTTGACCCAATTTGTGGTTCTTATTCTATAAATTTGTTTTTTCTATTTGCATAATGAAGAAAGTAGATGAGGAACCGAACAAGAATTTCCTCGGGATTAGATACCTGATACCAGAATATCTCAATGCTTTGTGGGAGCTGCTCAGAAGCTTGCTGATGGGCTACACACATGGACCTGAGTACAAGGAGGGATGGTTTTGCATATTGGTAAGGGTGATAGGACTGGCATTTCCTGGTATTTCTGCTCATTGCCTCACAAATTATATTGATTCTGTGAGGCTTGGAAAGAAGAGCCAATCCCTTTGAAGATTCCAACGATTGTTCACTTGGCAAGGCAAGGGCAAGCTAATTCCGTTCCTCCACGTGCTATAGCTTCTTCCAATTAGGGATGTTTTAAGGTTAGCAGTTTCTGACCCAGACACGTTTTATAAGTAGGATAATTGTTTGTCAATATATAGTGGAAAGAATGTTATTCTAGAGGTTGTCTTATTCCTAATTACCTACCCTGTGTTACTGTAGTTGAAAGAACAATACTAATCTTGATTACCAAATCTTCTTGTCTTTCATATATATTGCCAAGTCGAGAAGACAAACTGTAGACTGACTCAGTTGAAGACAAAAGATTGTGTCCTTAAAAAAGAAAAAAAAGAACAACTTTCTTTGCAATCAATAGTTAAGTGGGATTGGATTAGATAAGATTTCGGGTTATATAAATATAAATATTGGTGGCACTCTCCCTTAGTTGATTGTGATTGTTTCATTAGAATATATTCTATTTAGCTAAGCTAAAAAGTTATGGATGTTAAAGATCCTACACAGAAACATCTTCCACCGTAGATTTTGTTCCGAGTGTGTGGGACATTTTTTCTTTCCATCTTTTGCATCCCACTTTTCTAGAGAACGCTCACCCCATGGATAATCTAGTCTTGCTCCATTTTGTACATTTTCTAGAAAACTCGGGCTGTTTAGTTAAATAATAAATACTACCAATTCTTTATTCAGCTCAGAAGCCTTACCCTTGCTACCTCCCCCTCGTTCTCCATAAATGATTCTCTTTGTACTAAATTAGGCCTCAGCATCGTTTGTTAATCATTTACCAAGATTCCAGAGTGTTATCCTCATTACATTATTCCATGGAGATACATTATGGTTGGTGGTTTGGTGGTGGTGGGGGGACTATACAATTATTTGGGACAAGATGTGTTCGTTCAATTAAGAGATGGCATTCAGACAATACATCATCATGACCTTAGTAGAATTTGGTATAAATCATTTCATAATATTTCTCCATTACTTTGCAGGAAAAAAAAAAGAACTCACAAGTGTGTTCAACTCATATGTTAGACTCTTTCCAAGATTAGTTCTAAGTGGGGATGGATATCCATAGATTTTTCTTATAAAAAGAAAACCCATACCCTTGTAATGAAACGTAGTTTAGCTCTCCTTTTAACTATCTAGCTTCTTTCATATTCCTATCCGGTGGTGATGAGTAATTTAATCGGTTGGTTAGGAAGAAAAACCAAGAGGAACAATAAAAGAAAGAGCTTACAATTAATGAATATAGATTACAGCTCTCAAGTTTATGATAAAAAAGTTAAAGAGGAAGATGACAAATGAAGAGAAAAGATCAACTGTCAAGCCACAAAAAGATTACAGTACAGTTCAACTAATGAAACCAAACACCATTTAAAGACAAACCATTTGTGTTAGTCCTCTAATGTTTGCAGGTTCCAACGAACTGAAGCAATGTGGGGGTTTCAGAACCAATGCAAATGCAAAAGTTCAGCTTGCAGTAAATTTCCATGACCAAACGTGCTCCAAGTGTTAATCATCATCTGATTAGCAATGCATAAATAATTATGAGCTCAGAATTAACAAACAAATGTTTACTGTGTACAGCATACCAATAAACCAGAAGCAATCATAAGGCATGTGTTTGATAAACGAGAAACGAGAAAGATGGTGCCAAGAATACGGTAAATTTAGAAAATGAGATGGATGAGTCCAGTTTGTACGTGGATTCAAGAAGTAACTACTCACCATTACTAGGGTCAACGTGTACAAAAAAGCTGGCAGCCACTATGAGATAACATAGAATAAGCATTAGACCTTTGAAATAATTTGATGTCCCCTCCTGCAAATTTGACCAACGCCGAGTTATACAAAACTAAGATATCAATCGTTCTACTACTATGAATGGTGCTTTGCATATAAATGAAAACCCATTAATGGAAATGCACCAAAAAATTCGAAGTAATAGTACTAAGAACAGCTATTAAATTGCAAATGAATTTAATTACAAGAGGATAGATTGAAGATATCACACCTGCAACATAAAAGCCACTACTAGCACAGTGATGAACAACGTTGCTGTTTCAAAGAGTTTAAAGTTTAAGTCCATTGGTTTTCCCATGCACCATCCAACTACTACGCAAAACGGGATCTACACACATCAATAACACACAGTCAAGTTACCAGTACAAAATCAATTTCCAAGCCAGCACAAGGTTTTTAAGACCTAGGGTTAAAATCAACCGTTATTAGAAATTTAGAACATGTTATCATTCTTGTTTTCATTGCTCATTTTTTAAGGAGCAGCTTATATGATAACTATTTTTGTGCACATTTTCCAAAGAAAAAGGGTCAAATTTGAGAAACAATGAGTTCCGGTTTTTTTTCTCTCTTGTTACACGTACCCCACGTTTATCTCTCCTTTCTTCCAACACATTTTTTTTTACTTTTTTTCTTAATACTTTCTTTTCCTTTTCTTTGTTCTTTTCCCTTTATTTTATTTCTTCCTCCTTTTTCTTCTCCCTAACCTTATCATTTTTTTCTCTCTCTTCATTAAGAGCCTTCAACTATGGTTATTTTCTCATATCTCTATTATTTTCCCTTGATTTCCGTAAGATTTTGATTTTTTTTATTAAACAAATAAAAAAGATATTTCATGTTTACCATTACTTTTCAAAATATTAAAAAAATAATAATAAAGGAGGAAAGCAAAAAGAGAAAATCACCGTAAATGCAATAAAAATATTTACAAAATGTAGTAATTCAAATTCTATTAACGATAAATCTGAAATTTTATTATATTTTGGTTCATTTTGTTGTATTTGAAAAATACCTAAAAAATTTGTCAAAAAATAGAACATTTGACAACATATTTACCTTCATACAAGAATCAAGTATAATAAATTTTATCTTTTAGTGATTTTGATCTATGAAATAAATAATGTCAATTTTTTCTATATTTGAAAAACAAAAAAAAAAAGGTAATTTTTCTCTTTTTTTAGATTTTATTTGTGTATATAATTGAGTCATGAAAAACATAATTTTGAAAGGAAAGAGATAGAAGTAAAATTATAAATTATTCTAATAGAACTAACTCAGGTAAGGTAAGACAACATTATCTAAGATGTGGGATAACCTGTCAAATCAATATTGAACTTTAGTTGAAGAAAGTTTCAATTATTATTATTTTGCTTTGGTGAAATTATATTCCATACCATGAAGTCTTTTTAAAAATTTATATTTGTTTTAATGCATGCTATATAATATATTATATTATATGTTATGAATTTTACTATAAAAACATTTCTGATTCTGATTTTTTGAAGTAAAAAGGAAAAAGAATCAAGAAAGAAAAAACGAAGAACGAGAGTGGCATCAAATGGAGCCTAAAACATAATCCACAGCACATACCACAAACATGGATATTTGTGTAGATGATCCAATAGCAACTCCAAGAGTGATGTCCTACAATAACTTTTAGGTCAATCAAACCAAACAAAAGAGATGATTGTGATTGGAAGAAAATAATAATAATAAAATTAAATAAATCCAGAAAGTGCTCACAAGCTTATCCTTCATGGCAAACATGATTGCACTTGCATGTTCAGCAGCATTTCCAACAATTGGCAACAAAATTACACTAATAAATGCCACTGGCAAATTTAATGATTCAGATGCTCCCTGAGAAAAATATCCACAAACTACTTAAATTTACAAGGATATGTTACCCTCATTGGGCAACTAGTAAGGATAAAGATAGAGAGAGAGAAGATGATTAAAATCATTACTACCTAAAGAATAGTTACAAAAAGTCTTGGTAAAAAAAAACATGAAACCTCGTCTAGCACCACATCAACACATCAAGTGTGAACGAAGCTTGTAAAATGAATCTTTGGATATGGTTTATGACAACTGCTTTATATGGATCAAATTTTGATTACATATTTCAATTAACTAATATTTGATATTTTGAAAAAACACCTTTTGTTCTTCCGTATCTTCTTTACTGTAATCCTTCTAGAAAAGGAAAAAGTTTATAAATTTCACTTAAAAAAAAAAAAAAGCATTGAGCGAGCTATCAAGAACAAAAAAAAAAGCATTGAGCTACCAAGAAAAAGTATCAGAGTCAGCCAACGGATGGACAAGCAAAGCAAACAATAATAGAATGCCAATAATTGTAGTTAATAATTTAAAAGCAATTAGAATAAAATTTACCTGGATAGCATCAACAAGGTATCCAGATAAAATAGATACCCATACAGTCAAGATGGCAAGCCATCCAATTGCTTCCCAAGCAAAAATCTCAGAATCGTCCTCAACTTCTCCATCAACTTCCTAAAAAAATATAAAAAGAGGCTAAAACCATTAGAATTAAATGCACATCTGCTTAAAATGGAGTTCTGGAGTGGAAAAAAAAACTGTTGATCATTTCCTTGATTATGCATTTTTTAAGCGTGGGACTACTTAACAAATAAAAAGTGCCCCTAAAGACATATTTGAATTGACTAGAGAAAAAAGTGTATCAAAAACTCGTTTCCATTTAAACCTTTTTGATAAAAACCTGTTTAAAATAAAGTTTGAAAGTTCCAAAAGTCATTTTGAGTGTTGCCTGCACTATGAATTATTTTTAAAATTAAACACTTGAAAAGCTAAACCAATTGATTTGTGACTCGTTTGTTAAGTTTCCATTCTTCAAGGATGCATTCCCCACAAGTCCAATTAAAGTTATCATATGTAAAACAACTATGTGATTGAGGTTATGTATGATAATTATGCTACGGTCACATTAGCATTTATTATTGATGGTACTAGTTTTCTTTTTTATTTCTTCTTGAAAAAAATAAAATAAAGAATTTTCAAGCCATCGTTTCAAGCTCGCCTCTAATAGATGTTGCAAATCCTGATTCCTAATTCGCCCTAATAGTTGGAACATATTATAGTATGTTA
Organism: Cucumis melo; assembly: GCF_025177605.1. Lineage (NCBI taxonomy): Eukaryota > Viridiplantae > Streptophyta > Magnoliopsida > Cucurbitales > Cucurbitaceae > Cucumis > Cucumis melo. Next base: position 18,962,436 of record NC_066860.1, on the reverse strand, counting down.
TGGATAAAAGAAGCCAAGTGAAGAACTATTGCTTTTTTAACTAAAAACAACAATTAAAAGCAAGATCCAAACATAGATCCAAAGAGACTCACCTCGTCAAGAGGACCATAGAGATTATGCTGACTTTTTAGTTGAAAGAAAAGGTAGCTTGCATATGCAATTAACATTATACAACTGCTAAATCTTGAAAGAGATAATGCTGACTCTCCCGAATGAAGTTCTGTGTGTGTGAAATGAAGCACAGCCGGAAAAGTCGTTCCCATTACAGCCATCAATAACAATCCTGAATTCACAACAGCAGCACCCTGTTGCAAAATAGTCATATATCTTAATGTAAACCAATAAAATGCAAGTAAAATATCTCCAAAATAGAGGTAAACCATAGTGCCATGAGAACGAAACCTTGTACCTTATTGAAAACCTGCACCTTCTTATGATGAATAATTCCACCAGTGAAGAAAGCGCAACCAAGCACAAGGAGCATATTTGACAAGATTGACCCCAGCAATGACTGTTGAACAACCCTAATCATCCCACTCTTTAACGCATATATCGATATGATCATTTCAGTTGCATTTCCAAATGTTGCATTCAAAAGACCACCAACTGCAGAGACCATTGGCATTTGAGTTATTAAGGAAACTAACCAAACAGCCACCATTAAATGATCAAAACAAGCCATGTTCTTTGGATCAGGTAGCACTCAAACCTGTTGGTCCAGTGTAGAAAGCAAGCTGCCTGTCACAAATATTTTTGAAAGTTAAGTGTAGCACAAATGGAATAATATGAAATCTTAAACATAGAATATGGGAAACCAAATCTTACTCAGTTGCATAACCAAGACGTTCCGCCAAGGGTGTAATTCCAAGTAAAGTGAAAAAAAAGACCCATCCCTGACATATAAAACTGACTATCAAGGAATTATGAACCATGAGACAAATCATACAAGCCAAAGTACTAACCAGCAAAACGATCTCAAAAGCAGAATGTTTGAATATCCAAAATGATATTAACAGATCAATAGAAGATGGTCATAGACCATATCTTCATTGAATCAAATAATAAGAAACTATCTTTGATAGTCTAGGAGCTTCTGTTCCATGAAAAAGTTACCCAATACAACTCTTTCACCATTTCTTTCTTCTCAAATCCAATCATGTCATTTACAATTGCAGAAAATCAACCAGTAAAATTATGAAGAGGAGTAGCTCTTACATGCTTTCCCGTTAAGTAATGTAGCAGAATTGCCAAAGGACCAAAAGGTAGTAACACGTTGATCTTTGCTCTAACCAACACAATATAAGCACTTCTAAGAGGTCTAATACGAATGTTGTTAGTCTTCCACCATCTTGTATCAGGGGAAGAACGCACAGCAGCCGTCTCACAATCAAAACTATGCAATACGTTCTTCGCAACTGGTGATGACTTCAATGGAATCTCTTCATCTGATAAGTAATTTGTTTTCTCCTCTGTTGATCCCATCTACAACCACAGCTATCTCGATCAATTAAACCTTTCCACTACACTAAAATACAAATCTGGGTTGATTTACATATACAACTCATCAGCTACTTCATCTTCCACAAGTCAAATCCAAAGCATTATTAACTTAACAAAAAGAAGAAATCAGATCGAGTCGAGATTAAAACGAGATTTATTTACCCAAACAAGAAAAAGAGCAAGAGGGTATTTACCAGATTGGAGATGAACTTGAACTGACGCAACGAGGATATCCAGGTCGAATCTCAGCTGGAGAATGATCAAGAACTCCCCAAATCGAGCTGAGATTCCAACCCTCAAACGCAAGAAGGGGAGAAAATAAGACAAGAAGCAATCGGGTCCCACTAATTTGGATCGTATAGGTAATTTCAGTTGCTTAAAAATAAAATCTCTGGCCAACACAGCCGGCAAAGGCCAGCCAGAAGGAAAGTTCTTCGAAATAAGATTTTCGACTTCACCAAAATTATAGATCAAGCGAAGAAGAAGTCGAGTTGGGTGGCTGATAGGAAGGGGAAGGCAATATAGCGAAACTCAACAGCAGCTAGGAAGCTTCTGCGAAATATCGTCCTCTTGCGTCTTCCCCATTTAATTTTGACTTGTTTATTTATTACATTACATTACATAAAGTATGTATTTTTAAAAAGTAATAATAAAAACAGAATAATTAGACGTAAACTTCTTCAAGTTCAAACAAAATCCCATTACAAGTTTGAAAAACACCTCTTCTTGGATGGGGTTAGATTCAGTTTTTAATCTTCTTTTCAGTTAAAGATTTGACTTTAATAAGTTTGAAAAGAATAACTGATGTATTTCTTTGGTGGGTACTTAGCAGAAGGGAAAAATGAAGAACCTCTTGTTGTGAATAGAGGACCAGCTGAGAAAAAAAGTCCACCATTGCGTTTTCAACTTAGGAATTAAAATGGGTTTGGCCTAAAAAGCACAAAGTTTTAAGTCTTTTAAGCCTCTCTCATTCTCCATCTCTTGTGTAAAATTGCAAGTTCGACTTCAATAACATGTGGAAGAAAAGGGGATTGTGGAAAATGCAAACAAGAAGTCTAGACCTTCTCCTCCAAAGCTATTTCTTCTTATCTTGATCCATTCAAAGTGCGTGATTTTAGTGACGGTTGAACTGGCTTTAAGCGTAAGGTAAACTCAAGGAAGTTTTTCAACAATAAAGAGTCTCGTGTTTAGATGAGATTTTTGTCATCATAAAAGGTCAATTTCAAGTCAAAATGCTTTTCATGATGGGCGGATTCAACCCCTCCCCCCCCCCCCCCCCCCCAACAATGACGATAAAATATGATATGATTATCAATTCCATGAAGTTCCCTCATCTGCCATTTATCACCTTTGAATTGAATACCAGAAAAAGAGCAAAGGGCATTGCAGAGGAGATCATATATTTAAACAGAACAGAACAACCCCAATCATTAAACTCTCGGGTCCTAACAAAGTGAGGCCATTGCTATAGAGCTATTATATGCTATTTGATTTCACAGACATACAAATGATTGAAGAGGCCACAAATATGACCCAACTTTGGTAAGAATGACAAGAAAAGAGAGCACCAAGAGTCATATATTCAAAAGAAAAACATAATCTAATCTAACAAGCTAGAGTTAAGGAAAGTTAAAACGAATTTGATTTAGCTTGATTGATATTTCAGCCACCGGCAAAAGATTACAGAATTTTTGCATTGTTTGTTCTGAAAAATGTCGTGAAAAACAGATTGATTTACTGATTCTAAACAGCAAATAATTTACCATTCCCTTGGGCTATTCCAGAAAAATTACAGGACAATAATGGCGGTCGTCATGCTTCTCAGGAAGACAGAGTAATTCAAGGAAAAAAGAAAAAGAAACAAAATGAGAAAAATATTAAAAGACTGTCTTGTTGTCTCAAGAAAGGCTGGAAGGATGAAGAGGCGGAGGAGGTAATAGTTGACGAAGATTCTGATGATGAGCTTGCTTATTCTGGAACTGACTTGCTCCATTTTTCCTTGTTATGAACGCATGCTCCAGTAATGCAGCTGCAGTCCATCTCTTCCGAGCTTCTCTTTGCAAACAACAAGCAATAAAGTGGCGGAACTCCGGTGAAGCAGTGGCCGGGGCCTCTGGTGGCTGAGCCATACATATAGCACACATCAAGCTAGCCCAATCCCCAGGCCTCTCAACAGCAAGAGGAAAGCGACCCAGATAGAATTCCAATATGCTAACCCCAAAGCTCCAAATATCCCCTGCATAACCATTGTACTGACCCTGATTTAGATCGGAATTGATTCTCTCAGGGCTCATATACGCAATAGTCCCAACCGAGGAATTACAAGGGTCCATAGTCTGTTCCAAGATTCGACCGACGCCAAAATCAGCGATCTTAACCTGCCTTCGAGAATTGATGAGAAGATTGGACGGTTTGATATCGCGATGAACGATACGTCGGCTATGAAGATAAGCAAGACCGCTAAGAATCTGGCGAGCCAAATCAGAGAGTTGATGTTCTTGAGGGATGTGTGTTCCTTCCAAAGAACCCCGATCCATATACTCAAGAAGAACCTGGATTTCACCGTTATGATCAAACATATCATGGCACTTAACAACATAGGGATTGTCAACGTCACGAAGGATCTCGACCTCACGGCACATCTGAAGCCTAACCGCATCTTCGTGGTTTCCGTAAATGACCTTGAGAGCATAAACACGACCGGTGGGACGGTGAACGACTTTGTAAACGGTACCTCCACATCCGCTTCCGATTCGGCTGACACGCTCAAACTCAGAAAGGGTGAAAGGTTGACGTTGGTGAGGATGAGGGTCAGGGGGGCGATTGGCGTTGTGGAGTTGACTGGTGGAAGGAGGAGGCGCAGAGTTGGAGGAGGTTGGAGGCAAAGGAAGAGGAACAGCCAAAGATGTGTTGTCCCGTTGAGGAAGATGGAGATTTAGATGGGGACGGCGACGAGTACGATCGGTGGGAGGATTTGTACCTGGAGGCGGCTGGAAAGGTCTCATCGGCACTGACGAAGAAGAAGAGGAATCGAAAAATGGAATAAAAATGAAAACGCAGAAAGAAAATTGAAGAATAAAGATTGAGAGAATGGATCGGAGGAAGAAGAAGAAGAAGAAGAGATTGATTGATTATAGTGGGAGGGATTAAAAAGAGAAAGTTCTTGGAAGAGGGGAAAGGAGGGGGAAGAAAAATGAGGGAAACCAAATTAACTTTTTTTTTTTTCTTTTCCTCTTTTTCTTTTTCTTTTTCTTTTTCTTTCTACAAAATGAAACGGAGGAAGGGAAGAAAGTGTTGTGTAATATGTATGTAAGTATTATTTTCTATGCTTTTTTTTTTTTTTTTTTTTTTTTTATTATTATTATTATTATTTGTGTATGTGTGTGTGTGTTGGGGTTAATAGAATAAAAATAAAAAAGAAAATGAATATATTAGATCGAGGGAGAGGTCGAAATCAAAAGAGGGAATCATATAGATATTATGGAGGAAGAGGGAAGGGAGGGGTGACGCGAGTGGAAGGGGAGTGTAGAACACGGACCAATTGGGTTTAATAACTATTGGAAACACTCCATAATTTCAGAATGGGAGCGTGTTCTTTCGCACCATTCTCTACGTATATCATATATCATTCATTATATCTCTCTCCCTCGTTTCGGTGCACTTTTTTCCTTTTTTTTCTTTTTTTTTTTACATCTCTGTCACTGTATCATACAATTATACCCTCCCCTTGTCTGTTTGTTTGTTCAAACCCACCAAACCCCATTTTCTCAAGCCCAAGCCCAAGCTCCTAAAGCCTTTTCTCGTTTGGATCTAAAATGGATCACCCTAACCTTCCCACTTAGATTCTTTGGGAATCCCTTAGGTCAAATACCAAACAGAAATGGTGATGTATGCCCAAAATATAGGATATGAGGTAAAAAATCTTTACTATTTTAGGGTATTACCTACTTCAACCATATAATCTTATATTTAATACTTTTTTATTTCAACTTTTAATATACATTTGGATTTGTTATTATCTTTGTTTTGCTTTATTCAGATCTATTTTCCATTCTATTTTATGATTTCTTTATTGATTTTCTTCTTTCTCTATATATCTCCCTCTTAAAATTCAATGTAACTTCCCTCCATGACAAGCATCTATTATTCTTCCGTTTTCAGAAACTTTTGTTCACGTCTTTGAATGGCACGAACAGAGGAGATCTGAGAAGACGAACAACAAAGAGGGAGGAGATGACGAACGACGCCAGGAAGAGAAGCGGAGGAAAGGAAAGCACGAGCAAAAATAGTCTTAACCTAATTGTTTTTTTATTTTTATTAAATAAATAATAAAATAGAAATATATATATATATATATTGGATAAGAAATTTTGGAACCAATCACAAATTGCCACATCATTTACTAAAATAGTTGTATATAATTGTATTTGGGATTAAGGCAATTGGATCAAATTAATTATTTTGGTTCAATTAAATATTATTTACTTCTGTTAAAATTCAATTGAGCCAAAAAAAATAAGCTTAATTCAATTGAGCCTAAAAATAAGGTTAATTTAGTTCAAAATAAAATATGACCCAAAATCCATGTGATTGAGCCCATGGGTATGGTCCATGGACCAAACCAGGCTCAAGTCCATGAAAGCCCACCAGGAAACTCTATAAATAAAAGAGTTCTATTCAAAATTCTCCCAAGAGATAGAAACCTCCTCAACTCCTGAAGTCAACTAACCTTGAAGATCTAAACTCCGACCAATGAAGATTGAAGCTTCTTTGAAGATACAAACTTTCTTCCAAGACTCCAACTTCAAGAACACCCTCGAAGATTGAAGATCATTTGAAGATACAAGCTTTCTTCGAAGGCTCCAACTTCAAGAACACCCTCAAAGATTGAAGCTTCTTTAAAGATACAAACTTTCTTTCAAGACTACAACTTCGAGAACACCCTCGAAGATTGAAGCTCCTTTGAAGATACAAACTTTCTTCCAAGACTCCAACTTCAAGAACACCCTCGAAGATTAAAGCTCCTTTGAAGATACAAGCTTTCTTTCAAGACTCAAACTTCAAGAACACCCTTGAAGATTGAAGCTCCTTTGAAGATACAAGCTTTCTTCGAAGACTCGAACTTCAAGAACACCCTCAAAGATTGAAGCTTCTTTGAAAATACAAACTTTCTTCCAAGACTCCAACTTTAAGAACACCCTCGAAGATTGAAGCTCCTTTGAAGATACAAGCTTTCTTCGAAGTCTCCAACTTCAAGAACACCCTCAAAGATTAAAGCTCCTTTGAAGATCCAAGCTTTCTTCGAAGACTCCAACTCCAAGAACATAACGTGCTTTGCTTCCTTAAATCAAGCGTAAGCGTCCAACCGAGAGAGAATCAGAGGATCAAATTCTAGAGATCGGACCACATCGCATCAAATCAACGTAAATATAACATCAACACAAGTTCAACTCCACGAATCAAATTTCTTCGAAAATCTCGTGTGAACAAATTGGCACGCCTAGTGGGACATCTCTACCTCTCATCTCTCTTTCGTCATCCAAATCTACAAGAAAATCAATGGCATCAAAGAAGGTTGCATCCAAATCTTCTGTTGCAAGTGACGGTTACACAGGACTCATCACCCGGAATCGTTCTAAGGGAATCACTTTAGAGCAGGATCAAGGTTCTAATGTCGCTCGAAGCATTCTCAAGCAATTGATAGAGTCTCCTAAAGCTGGAATTTTCATCAAGGAAAATCCTTTGTATGATAATTCTGATTCTGCCTCTAGCAAGTCAAAGAAGGAAGCACATCCTGATGTGATGTCTGTCATGATAGCTGATATAATGGCCGAGGCTACCATGGCAGAGATGGAGAGAAAAATTAACTTTCTGATGAAAGTTGTAGAGGAACGAGACCATGAAATCACAACTTTGAGGGAGCAGATACGGACTCGTGAAACTGCTGAGTCAAGTCAAACTCCTGTTGTCAAAGCTACTAATAAAGGGAAGAATGTGGTCCAAGAAAACCAACCATAACAACAATCAGTTTCTATTGCTTCTCTCTTAGTTCAGCAGCTACAGTATATGATCGCGAATTCCATTAGAGCTCAGTATGAAGGACCGCTGCAAACTTCTTTCATGTACTCTAAGCCGTACACCAAGAGAATCGACAACTTGAGAATGCCACTTGGGTACCAACCTCCAAAATTCCAGCAATTCGATGGAAAGGGCAACCTAATGCAGCATATCACCCACTTTGTCGAAACATGCGAAAATGCAGGATCAAGAGCAAACCAACTAGTTAGGCAGTTCGTTCGAAGCTCAAAAGGAAATGCTTTCGATTGGTATACTGACCTAGAGTCAGAAGTAATTGATAGCTGAGAGTAGCTAGAAATAGAGTTTCTCAACCGCTTTTATAGCACTAGGCATGTCATCAGCATGATGGAGTTAACAAATACCAAACAACGGAAGTGAGAGCCAGTCATCGACTACATAAACCGATGGAGAGCTCTAAGCCTGGATTGCAAAGACAAGCTCACAAAACTATCTGCAGTAGAGATGTACACCCAAGGTATGCACTGGGAACTTCTCTATATTTTACAGGGAATAAAACCTCGCACGTTTGAAGAATTGGCAACTCGCACCCATGATATGGAGTTGAGTATAGCCAACAGAGGAGCAAGATTTCTTGGTTCAAAGAACAAGGAGTGACAAGAATGAAATAAATGACACTAAAAAGATTGCAAATAATATCTTAAACGAGTCTATGGTTGTTCAAGAGACTCCATTGAAATCTTTCTCTAAAAGAAAAGAAACAAAACATGAAAGAAATCATGATGACGATGAAAAGCGATGCCCAACTCTTAGAGAAAGACAAAAAAAAGTTTATCCCTTTCCTGACTCTGATGTTGCAGAAATGTTGGAGCAATTAATAGAGAAGCAACTTATTCAGTTGCCAGAATGTAAACGACCGGAGCAAGCAGGAAAAGTAGATGATCCTAACTACTGCAAATATCATCGGGTCATTAGTCACCTTGTTGAAAAGTGCTTCGTGTTGAAGGAGCTAATTCTAAAGTTGGCTCATAAAAATAAGATTGAGCTGGATATTGATGAAGTAGCTCAAACAAATCATGCTGCAGTCAATATGACTTCAAGTGTTTCGCCATCAATACTGCTTTATGATCAAAGGTAAAAGTTTGATTCAATTTGGGACTTTCGAACATATACTTGTTCGATTCCAACAAAAGATCATGACGTCGAAATCTCAAAATAAAGAAGAGCCTATTAAGGATGAGGGCGAAGAATGGATAGTCGTGGCTCATAAAAAAGAGAGACAAACAAGTTCCGTTCAAACGAAGTCACCCTTCCATCAAAAGCATTCAAAAGAAAACATCACCCATAAAAAGAAGGGAAGAAAGAACAAGAAGATGTGGAAGCCTAAGCCCATCAAAGGAAAAGACGAGGACTTCCTCCAACCTTGACGATCGATAACTTTGGCAGAATTTCTCCCAAAAAGTTTCCTTGAGGATCATCCAGAAGAAATACTAGAAGTCACTGCATGTCATACTACCAGCATAGTAGAAGTCGACAACAGTTATGATTCTTATGAAGAAGTAGACAATTCAAATGAAATTAAGCAAAGGACTTTTGTCTTTGATCGTATCAAGCCTTTAACTACTCGATCTTCAGTTTTTCAAAGATTGAGTATGGCCACGAAAGAAGAAGAAAAGCAATGTCCAACATCTACTTACACTCGAACTTCAACTTTCAAAAGGCTAAGTATCTCCACATCAAAGAAAGATCGACCTTCAACATCTGCTTTTGATCGTCTAAAGATGACAAACGATCAACAACAAAAAGAGATGAAATCTTTGAAGGAAAAACCATTTCATGAAAAAAATGGTGACGATAAGATTCACAGTCGTGTTCCATCACGCAAGAAGAGGAAATTGTCTGTTGACATAAATACAAAAGGTTCCTTGACCGTGAAACCAAGATTTATTATCTTCACCAATCCCATAAACGAAGGAGATGAGAAAATTCTTGATGAAAATAAAAGTTGATAAATATGCAAAGCTCCTTATCGTAAGAGTCTAAACTGCATGGCGCTCCTAGCCCACAAGAAGGTGAATGGCAGAGAAAAAAAATTTTGAACTACGTTATGACTTGATCCCTATATTATAAAGGGTACATAGGCAGCTTAAGGGAAACTTTAAGTTCAGTCCAGTAAAAGAAAAAATTTGAACTACGTTATGACTTGATCCTTATATTATAAAGGGTACGTAGGCAGCCTAAGAGAAACTTTAAGTTCAGTCTAGTAAAAAAAAAAAAAAGAACTCAGTTGAAAAGAATGGAAAGCAAGAGTAGTGTCATGATCACATAAAGCATGACACTAGCAATTGATGGTTTTCGTTCTCATCAAAGAATATCAACTTAAAGTTGAAAATGCCTTACTAGGGGCAATATAACAAAATTAAAAAGGTGTGGCACTAGGAGCAAGATGTTGCAAAGTTAGATACTTATAAAGTGGCATCATTCTTTTGAAGTTCAACACTTCATCGCCAAGTTTAGAAGTTCAACACTCTATCGCCAAGTTTAGAAGTTCCTCAAAATCAAATTCGAGGTTTTTGTTAATGTTTCTTAAAATTTAGGTTCACAGAAGATTAGAAGTTCCTCAAAATTTGACTTTGAGGCTTTGTTGATGTTTCTTCAAATTTGAGTTCAAAAATTTCATAAAGGATCATTCAAATGCAAGGTTGAAGACTTCACCAATGCTCCACCGACTTTGAGGATTACACTGTTACTTTTCCATTTACAAGATCGAAGGTTTCATCGATGTATCCTCATATTCAAGCTCAAAGGATTCATTGATGCTTTCTCATATTTAAATTTAAAAGTTTTGTCTTCTTCAAGCAAAAAAAAAAAAAAAAACACAAAAAAAGAATTCATCATTACCTTTTGAAGCAAGTTTGAAGACCATAGGCTTCATTGATGTACAGACGGCTTTGCCTCCTCTAAAAGAAATATCGACACAAAAAAATAATAAAAATAAAAAAAAACTCTACCTCATTTCTAATATGTTGTAGCCTTGAGAGGACGACGACGGTGCATCTCCACCTTTGCTTCTCCAAGAAGACGTCGATGGTACAATTTTACCTCCACCTCTCCAAACGAGGAAGATGCCCGATCACTCCTGCCAGGACGGTGGATCTGACAGCAAAAGTCCAATCGTCCCCCGATAGAAGTTGGATCGCTGACGGCAGTATCACCTCTCCAAACGACGAAGGTGTCCGATTGCTACTACTAGGACGGTGGATTTGACAACAAAAGTCCGATCATCCCCTGATATAAGTTGGATCGCTGATGACAGTATCACCTCTCCAAACGACGAAGGTGCCCGATCGCTCCTACCAGGGCGATGGATCTGACGACAAAAGCCCGATCGTCCCCCGATAGAAGTTGGATCGTTGATGGCAGTATCACCTCTCCAAACGACGAAGGTGCCCAATCGCTCCTACCAGGACGGTGGATCTGACAGCAAAAGCCCGATCATCCCCCAATAGAAGTTGGATTGTTGACGGCAGTATGACCTCTCCAAACGACGAAGGTGTCCGATCGCTCCTACCAAGACGGTGGATCTGACGGCAAAAGCCCGATCGTTCCCCGATAGAAGTTGGATCGCTGACGGCAGTATCACCTCTCCAAACGACGAAGGTGCCCGATCGCTCCTACCAGGGCGGTGGATTTGACGGCAAAAGCCCGATCATCCCCTAGTAAAAGTTGGATCGCTGACGGCGGAGTTACTTCTACAAATGATTTCGAAAAAGAAAAAGAAAATAAAAAAGAAAAAAGAAAAAATCCTTACCTTTGCAAGACGCATCTAGAAGTAAAGAGAGGCACGATAACTCTAGTTTGTAAAGAAAAAAAAAGATAGAAAGTTTAAATTTTTTTTAATTATTATTAAAAAAAGAAGAAAAAGAAAAATAAAAAGGGAGAAGAGAAGTTTTTTTTTCTCTCATAGCTTTGTTCTTTTTTATGAGAAAAAAATGATCAAGGTATGAGTCTATTTATAAGGCTAACAAGTCCAATTCCCAATAGGATTTGGAAATGTTTTAATTTTTTAATAATAAATAAAATTAAAATCCAATTATCTTATGATATTTTATTTTGGAATATAATCTCGGATACCACTTTAGAAATATTCAAACATATTTTAATAATTTAATTTTTTAAATAAAATTAAAATTCAATTATCTTATGGAATAAAATTTCAAGTTTCAGAGATAATTAAGTATATTTGAATATTTCAAAGTTTAGATTTTACACCCAAATTAAAATTAAAATTTAGATTTTATCTCCATTTTTTTTATCTCAAATTTAAATTGGAGCCATAAGTCTAAATTTAGCCATTTTAAATTTGGCCATTTTATATTTATCTCAAAATTAAATTTGGTCATTTTATCCCAATATTAAAATTGGTCATTCCAAATTCTTGTCCGTACTCTAGACAAATTAGGGTATGATAGAAACTCATTCTTATCTCAAACTAAAATATGGTTCCAAAATTTTATCTTAAAAGAAAATCAAATCATCATCAAATTTAAATTTTTATCCTCAAATTAAAGTAAATTTTGGATAAAACCTTAAAATTTTCTCAAATTAAGGATTGGCCATATCCCAACCCTTATTTCAAATTTAAATCAAACTCATGTACTAAATTCATAATTTGATTAATGGAATATGTCAAATTGAGGAAAAAAATGCTCGTATTTGGAATTTAAATTTATCTTTTTGAGATTCACCCACTCATACACGTGCATAAATCTCGAAGGGGGCATTTATTGAATAAGAAATTTTGGAACCAATCACAAATTGCCACATCATTTGCTAAAATAATTGTATTTAGATTAAGGCAATTTGATCAAATTAATTATTTTGGTCCAATTAAATATTATTTACTTCAGCTAAAATTCAACTGAGCCCAAAAATAAGTTAATTTAGCCCAAAATAAAATATAACCCAAATCCATGTGATTGAATCCATGGGTATGGTCCATGGGCCGGACCAGACCAGGCTCAAGTCCATGAAAGCCCACTAGGGAACTCTATAAATAGAAGAGTTCTATTCATTTGCAAGGGTTGGAATTTTTTGACTCTATAAGATCTAAAGAATTCTCCCAAAAGATAGAAGCCTCCTCAAATCCTGAAATCAACCAACCTCGAAGATCGAAACTCCAACCACCGAAGATTGAAGCTTTTCTGAAGATAAAAACTTTCTTCCAAGACTCCAACTTCAAGAACACCCTCGAAGATTGAAGCTGCTTTGAAGATACAAGCTTTCTTCGAAGACTCCAACTTCAAGAACACCCTCAAAGATTGAAGCTTCCTTGAAGATATAAACTTTCTTCCAAGACTCCAACTTCAAGAACACCCTCGAAGATTGAAGCTGCTTTGAAGATACAAGCTTTCTTCGAAGACTCCAACTTCAAGAACACCCTCAAAGATTGAAGCTTCCTTGAAGATATAAACTTTCTTCCAAGACTCCAACTTCAAGAACACCCTCGAAGATTGAAGCTGCTTTGAAGATACAAGCTTTCTTCGAAGACTCCAACTTCAAGAACATCCTCAAAGATTGAAGCTTCCTTGAAGATACAAACTTTCTTCCAAAACTCCAACTTCAAGAACACCCTCGAAGATTGAAGCTCCTTTGAAGATACAAGCTTTCTTCGAAGACTCCAACTTCAAGAACATCCTCAAAGATTGAAGCTCCTTTGAAGATCCAAGCTTTCTTCCAAGTTCCAACTCCAAGAACATAACCTGTTTTACTTCCTTAAATCAAGCGTAAGCGTCCAGCCGAGAGAGAATCAGAGGATCAAATTCTAGAGATTGCACCACATCGCATCAAATCAACGTAAATACAACATCAACACAAGTTCAACTCCACGAATCAAATTTCTTCAGAAATCTCATGTGAACAATATATATTATATTAATTCGAGTTGGGAACCAAAATTTTTAACCCTCCAACCGGAGACCTAACCCAACTCCAAAAAATCATTTTTTTTCACCTAACCCAACCCACATTTTAACTTGAAATAAGATGGGTTTGGGTAGTCCAGTTGTCGGGTTACTCGGGTCGGGTTATTCTTACAACCCTAGATGATTATTTGAGGGAATGCGACGTAAGTATATAAGTTAGAACAACAACTATCTTAATTGGTATGAGACCTTTTGGAGTGGTACCAAAAGTAAAACCATGAGGTTATAGGCCTAAAGTGAAAAATATCATACCACCCAAAGTGAACAATATCATACCATTGTAGAGATATCTTGAGGGTATGATGTCCTAACAAGTGGTGTTGGAGCATAAAAAAGAGAAACAGACATCAAGCTTTATGAATTTAGTAAAGTTTGATGTTGATGTGGAGAAATATGATGGAAGGATCAACTTTGACTCGTGGCAAGTGCAAGTCAAGGAGGTGCTAATAAAATACTAGCACATGAAAAACAGAGTACGTTTGTCAAAGGGGCTCTCGATCAGATGGACATAATTCATACTCGTGGTATGCCCGCTCAACCATGACTTGGTGGTTATGCAAGGTGTGATGGAGTTGTGTTGATAGTCGAAGAACTCCCACATGAGCTAAGCGAAGGTGGAAGTTGGAACTATAAAGATCAACAATGTTTATCGACATGTGGCAAGTGGTCTACTTTTATGGTGGAGTAGGCTATAATTCTATAAGCTGAGAACTATGATGGTCAGTAATACAATGAGTGTTGTAGAAGTCGTGGATTCTTCAAATATCTTGTCAATGTCAAAATTGTTGGAGTTTTTGGCAAAATATTAAAAGTGTCGTTGTCTAACATCAAGAAGGTTTAGGAAAGTCATGAGTTTGTCCTACATTGAAAAAGTTTAGAAAAGTCATGAGTTTTTCCTACCTTAAAAAGTTTAGGAAAGTCATGAACTATAAAAGAAGACTATGCATTTGATTTTCAATTCAATTGTCTTAGTTGAAAACATTTTGAACTTAAGCGTGTTAACTCTAATTAAAATTCCTTTTGTATTCTCTGGTTGGAGAGTGAGAAAAAGCGGCCAAACACTTTGAGAGAGTGTTCTTGTATAATTGGAATTGAGAGAAGAAAAAAATTATTCTTTGTGATTGTAGCAATTTTCGCTTAGCTAACAGATTTCTTTCTTATCCATGGTTTGGTTGTTTCCAGTTTTATTGTTTTCACTTAATTTCTTTATCTTTTTTTCTACTTACTAATCGTGGTAGAAGTGAGAGATTTTTTCCAACAACATATACTAAGGTAAATGTATAAGATATTTGTATGTTCAATTGATGAACATTTAAGTTGTTTTTAATACAAAGTGGTTTGCATATGACGCAATACAAGGTACATGTTTAATTAGAAGACTAACTTTAGGTTGTTTTTAGCTAAATTTGTTTTCTAGTCGTTACATTGGTATCTAACGATGATTTAAATTGTGTTATGAAAATTTGAAGTTACTCCTAATGCAATGTATTTGTGTGGCAAAAGAAAGAAAAAGAAACGGAGAGAGAATCCTGGCTTTTTATGAGTAGAAGATGTATGTGGTGGTTAGTTGACAAAGATTTTTAAATTGGTTTTTATAGAAAGTATTTACTCTTAGGAAGGAGGGGTATAGGGTTAGGGAGATTTTTTGGACCAATACAAATTTTTAGGTTGGTCAAATTGACAAGTCAAATAATTTGAAGGGATGACAAGAAGAATAGCAAAATATAAGGTTTACTTTGAATAAATGTCATTTTATTTTTAAATTGGCAAAATAGCAAAACAGTTAATTTTTACATAATAAATGAGACAACTATGCCTTAAATGCCCCTACCTAATTGACAAATTAGATTTCTAAATACAACAGTAAGAAAAACCACAAATGCCCTATGATTAATACATACTATGCACACCCTTGAATATTCTAATTTTCCCCTCAAATAAAATAAACCATCTATAAAACATCATATCTTCTTCATGCAAACACTCTACTTCTCCAAGAAAACCATAATTTTTCCTTCTCTTTTCTTTCTTAAAATACAATCGTTTTGTCTCTTCCTTTTTTAAACGCTTTGCACTTCAGATACGCGCGGCGTTTTTCACTGATTGCTTTCCACCGGAACTTTTAAGATTGCTCCCCACTTAATCACTTTGAACCGTTCCCTTTTAGAATCTCTTTCCACCGATCTTCAACCTTCTGTTCGTTTGTACCATTCTATTCGTTCTTCAACCTTTCATTCGAAGGTATTTAGACAATAAAAATGTTAAAATTTCGAAAACAATATCCTTTACTCCGTTCTTCGTTCAAATTTTCGTTTCTGCGGTCATCAACGTTTCAGTTGATTGTTAATATGGCCTTCCACACGTTGCTTCCGGCGAATCTTTTAATTTCGTTTCCTTAATTCCACATTTTTTTCCTAGATAATTAATATTTGCATTGTATTTGGCATGATTTTAGGGAGAGTTGAATTTGAATTTAAACTTAACTAATTTACCAAAGATAATTATTTGCATTATATTTTCCATAATTTTAGGAAATGATTGGTATTTACGTGCATTTGAAATTTAAATTTTTTAAAATGATTTTTCGTTAATTTTTTTAATATTTTTATTAATAATTAATTATTGCATTATCTTTGTCATGATTTTAGGGAGTGATTCACTTTTGAATGTATAATTCTAAAAATTCAAAAATGAATATTTGAATCTCTTTTTCGCTAATATCTTATTTTTTATCCTAATAATTAATTATTGCATTATATAATTTTGAATCTATAATACTTTGGATAAAAAATTAAATATTTGAAGTTATTTTTTATTAATTTGAAGGTAAAAATCGGGATAATTAGGAGATATTGAAACCAATTGAATATGTTTAGGGATCTATGAAAGAATATAATAATTTTTTGATTTAGTTAATAGTTATCATAAGTGAGTGTATTTACAAATATATTGTAATCGTGATATATGATATTTTATTTGATTTTTCGATCTCACAAAATATATAAGGACAATTGATATATGGACAATTGTCATCCGTGGAGAGGCATAATTTCGGGCCAAAAAAGTGGAAAAATACTCAAGGCGGTTAGTTTTGCCATAAATAATAATAATAATAAAAAAAATAACAGTTTGTTATTTTTTTATTTTCATTATTATATTTGTCATTTTCACATATTCTCCTAATTTGAATATGATCTTCAACCCAATCCAATCCAAATTTATTTACTTATTTATTTTCCTTTTCTTTTCTTAAATCTATTATTTATTAACTTTAAATACTTAAAATTATCTAACACATTTTAATAACTAAAATTTCATTAAAAATTAAATGTTTACTGAAATTCAACATATCTATTACAAACTTCAAAAAGAAAAAAAAAACTTCTTAACAATATGTATGAATTATAATATTTATAACTTGTGATATATTTTAATAATATTAGAAATTTGAGTTGGGTTGAGTTAATCTCGATTTCTAAAAATGTAACTCGAACCCAACCCAACTCTAAAAAACCTAAAAGAAATTCAATCTAAACCAACCCAAAATAATAAATAATCCAACTCAACCCTTACTATTTGAATTTGATATTTGAATTTTCGTGTGATTTAAACCCACGTAATTAGAAGAATAGAAATCAAAGTAAAAATACTCTCGACCTCACAATTATGGAAACTAAATGATAAATAGAGTAGAGAGGGTTGATTCATTGATTAAGAAGGGAGTAAATGGGACGTGCCATGATTTTATATGTTGCCCTTAGTGAGTAAGTTGTAATGAGATGTTTGTAGGAAGAAATGTATTTACACACGTACGTTTTCCTCACATACACACCATTTTTCATCTCACATTAGACTATATTTCTTCTCCCATGAACACCTAATTATATTATATATATTTAAACTTTCACATTATTCATGAATTTTAGGTTAATGCAAATTGTTTTCTTTGATCGGTTGTTAAACCATTTTCCCCTTGATTTGAGACTTGTTTTAAGAAAAAACAATTCCTTTTCAAATTCACTTGTGCTTTGTTTTTTATTAGGATTTAAATATAAATTATTTTAAATGACATAGTTTTAAACCATAGTTATTTAAAATCATTAAATTTAAAGACAATAAAGCATGATGTTTTATTGTTTTGCTTTGCCCTTGTTTGGTACAGAAAAATTATATTAATAATTATATATTCCTCTTGCATCAACTAACCATTTTAATCACATATAATTTGAAAGATATGTTATTTAGTTAAAAATAAAAATAAAAATAGGGCAACTCTGGTAAATGTAGTAAAACACCAAAATATTTACAGTCTGTGTAACGCCCCAAAATTTCGAGGTAAATTTTATCGTTTTATATAAATTTTTGGGAATTTAAAATTTTGGTGTTAATTTTTGGTTGGTTTTGAGGAGGGAAGAAAAAGAGATTGAAGGGTATGAATTTTTTTAAATATAATATAGTGTAAATTAATATAATAATAATATAATATAAATTATATAATAATAATAATAATTATTATTATTATTATTATTATTTAATTTAAAATATATATATATATATATATTATTTTTTCTTTTAAAAAAAAGAAACCCTAACCCCTCCCGCGTGCGCCGCCCCCCCGGATTTCTTTTCCTCTTCTTCTTCCTTCTACTTCTCCTTCTTCTTCAGTTCGTTCACCCAACGCCGCTGCCCACCGTCTTCAATCTTCTTCTTCTTTTCAGTTCAATGCTAGCCTGCAGCCGCTGCACGTTGCCTCGTTTGTCCGCAGTAGTGGAAGCCCGACCGTCGTCCGAACTCTGCCAATCCTTTTGCCTTGCCGTTCAACGCCTCAACTTCACCTTTGCTTCCGTTCGGTTTCGTCGTCGGCCCTCCCAATCTCCACTTCGTATCCAACCAACACCACCGCCATCACTGTCCGTTCGTTTTCACCGTCGTGCGTCCCCTTCGTTGGCCGTCCGCCGCGTTGAAGCAGATCCGATCGTCGAACTTCTCCAAGCCGCGAAATGCCAATGCCGTCGAGTGCCCGAAGACCCGTCGCTCATGGTTACCCTGGCTTCAAGCTGACCCGACCCGAGCCACCCTTTTTCAATCTGACAAGCAACCCGAGCCGCGAATCCAAGTCGTACTCGCGTCGTGAAGCCGAGCCGAGCCGAGCCGAGGATTGAGCCACGAGTTGAGCCGAGGACTAAGCCGAGTCAAGCCGAGCTGAGCCACGAGTCGCGAACCGCGAGCCGCGAGCCGAGAGTCAAGTTGAGTTGAGCCACGAGCCACAAACCGTGAGCTGAGAGTTGAGCCGAGCCGAGCCGAGCCACCAAAGCCATTTTCTTTCCACTTCGGATCACTGTGAGCCTTCGGTAAGAATCATTTAGTGAGTTTCCTAATTTTGCTATAACCAATTTGAGTTTAGATATTGGATTAAGACATGGTCCTACCTTTCGTTCCTTGAAGGTATTAGGGAGTTAACGCTCAAGTTCTCGGGTTCCACGATAGGCTTAATTGAAGATAGCTCTCCCTTACTCGGGTAAGTCAACGGATGTTGCTTAGGACCATTTAAAAATGACTTTTACAAGTGTCATCGTTTAAACCCTTGTGATTTCGTTTAGGTGGGTTCGTTGGGCGTGGACTCGATCAAGGGGCATAACCAAGTTTTAGGTAAAAGATTTCTTACTACTGGACCTCGGATCGAGGCTGAAAACGTAGTAACCCATAGGGGATTATACGTTAGTAACTGTATTGAATGAATTGTCGTATGTTTGACTAATACATATCACTTATATGCTCTTGCCTGATTAAAGGTAGCGTGACCGCTAGTTGTAACTTGTGTGCCATCATGTGTAATGAGTTGTTTACAGATAGACACCGATGCCCAGATGTTCTGTGTATTGTAGTTATATTGGTGGGCTACGTTGTGAACTTGAATTGTATGTCGATGGACTATAAAGTCTTAATGTTAGGTATGTGGAAGTCTGTTGTCCGGATATTGGTTATGGAGTTATGTCATGGAAGGATTAAGAGTCCGATTCTGATTTGACTAGTTGACTGGATTTAAAGAATGTCACAATTATGTGTGAATTGGATATGCATATAGCAACTGAGGATATAGTTGTTTAAACCTATACTGTTTGACTGGCGAAGCCTATGACTGAACTGTTAGTATGAACGTTGTCGGAGTGTGACTGTGGTAGATGGTTTTGTATAGGCTGTGGGGTAACGGTTAGCTTTATCTATGGGGTAGTGTACCTTACTGATATGTGCATCCTTCGGGATCACTAGACTGATATGTGCATCCTTCGGGATCACTAGACTGATATGTGTATCCTTCGGGATCACTAGACTGATACGTGCATCCTTCGAGATCACGAGACTAATGTGTGCGTTCTACGGAACCACTAGACTGTTTATGTAGGGTACCCCTGAATAGGAAGTTAACTGTTATTACCCTAACGGGCCCAGTAGTGGGTCCCTTACTCGGTATATCTTATACTCACCTTTTTTCCTCTTTAACTTTTCGGGTAAGGATACAGCGAGGGGCAGACCGAAGAGGGGCAAGAAGGATGCGTGAGGGCCATATGGACGCGTCTGGTTTTCTTTATGATTCCGCTAATGTATTTTGTTACTCGTTATTTTCATTGTCAGATCGAGTCATGGTTAGAATATTTGGGTTGTGATTTTGTGTTTGATGATTTGAGCACTGTATTTTGGAACTCTCGTGAATGTGATTTAAAATAGGGCCCGGAACTGCTTTTGTGATATTTTAAAACGTTTTTAATGAATCGTAACCGATCCTTTATGAGCTTGTGTGTTTTATGGTCGAGTCTTAGTACTGAGTAGTGATCTCAGCTTAGTCCGGAAAGTTGGGTCGTTACAGTTGGTATTAGAGCCTAAGTTTTAGGTTCTGTAGACAGACTTATGTTGTGAGTTTGTGTTTTTGTGTCCTTATGGCTAAAACGATCCTTGCCACTCGTCAGGTACGCTCTCATGAAATTATATTTATAACTCTATATGCATTACCTTACCTAAGTTAAACTGCGAAGTTAATTATCACATGAGACTAAATGAATCATTGGTGGTTGTTAGGGAAATGTCACCAAGGAGAGGTACACGTAGGGGTGGTCGAGGAGGTCGAAGAAGGGGAGCAGGACCTGTTCAACCTAAGGTGCAGCCTGTAGCTCAAGCCACCGACCCGGCTGTGCCAGTTACTTTTGCGGACCTCGCTGCTATGGGGCAGAGGTTCAGAGATTTGATTATGCAGATGCGGGAGCAGCAGCAGCCTGCCTCGCCAGCTCCTGCTCCAGTTCCAGTTGCGCCCCAGGTCGTGCCGGATCAGTTGTCGGCAGAGGCCAAGCACTTGAGGGATTTCAGGAAGTATAACCCCACGATATTCGATGGGTCTTTGGAGGACCCCACCAGGGCTCAGATGTGGTTATCTTCTTTGGAGACCATATTTTGGTATATGAAGTGCCCTGAGGATCAGAAAGTTCAGTGCGCCATTTTCATGTTGACAGACAGAGGTACTACCTGGTGGGAGACGGCAGAGAGAATGCTAGGGGGTGAGGTGGGTCAGATCACTTGGGGACAGTTCAAGGAGAGTTTCTATGTGAAATTCTTCTCTGCTAGTTTGAGAGATGCCAAGCGGCAGGAGTTCTTGAACTTGGAGCAGGATGACAGGACAGTAGAGCAGTATGATGCGGAGTTTGACATGTTATCCCGCTTCGCTCCCGAGATGATAGCGACCAAGGCGGCCAGAGCTGATAAGTTTGTTAGAGGCCTTAGGCTTGACATCCAGGGTTTGGTTCGAGCCTTCCGACCCGTCACTCATGCCGATGCACTGCGCCTGACAATGGATCTCAGTTTATAGGAGAGGGCTAACTCATCCAAGGTTGCAGGTAGAGGTTCGACCTCAGGAGAGAAAAGGAAGGTTGAGCAGCAACGTATTTTAGTGCCACAGCAGAACTTCAGATCAGGCGGTGAGTTTCGCCGCTTCTAGCAGAAACCTTTTGAGGCAGGGGAAGCTGCCACAAGGAAGTCGTTGTGTACCACTTGCGGGAAGCACCATCTGGGTCGTTGTTTATTTGGGACCAGGATTTGCTTCAAGTGTAGGCAAGAGGGGCATACAGCTGATAGATGCCCGATGAGACTTACTGGGAATGCACAGAATTAGAGAGCAGGTGCTCCACATCAGGGTAAAGTCTTTGCTACCAATAAGACTGAGGCTGAGAGAGTAGGCACGGTGTTGACAGGTACGCTTCCACTGTTGGGGCATTATGCCCTAATTTTGTTTGATTCGGGTTTGTCACATTCCTTTATCTCTTCTGCATTTGTGTTGCATGCCCGCTTAGAGGTAGAGCCCCTACACCATGTTTTATCGGTATCTACTTCTTCTGGGAGTGTATGTTGTCGAAAGAAAAAGGGAAAGCATGTCAGATTGAGATAGCAGGTCATGTGATTGAAGTAACGTTGTTAGTCCTGGACATGCTCGACTTCGATGTAATTCTGGGTATGGATTGGCTAGCTGCTAACCATGCTAGCATAGATTGTTCCCGTAAGGAGGTAGCGTTTAACCCTCCATCGATGGCCAGTTTTAAATTTAAGGAAGAAGGATCAAGGTCGTTACCTAAGGTAATCTCAGCCATGAGGGCCAGAAAACTGCTTAGTCAGGGTACTTGGAGTATCTTAGCGAGCGTGGTGGATACTAGAGAGGTTGATGTATCCCTGTCATCAGAACCAGTGGTAAGAGACTATCTGGATGTTTTTCCTGAAGAACTTCTAGGGTTACATCCTCACAGAGAGATTGAGTTTGCCATAGAGCTGGAGCCAGGTACGGTTCTTATATCCAGAGCCCCATACAGGATGGCCCCAGCAGAATTGAAAGAGCTGAAAGTGCAGCTACAGGAGTTGCTTGATAAAGGCTTCATTCGACCGAGTGTGTCACCTTGGGGTGCGCCAGTTTTATTTGTTAAGAAGAAGGATCGATGCGCCTATGCATTGACTATAGGGAGTTGAATAAGGTAACCGTTAAGAATAGATATCCCTTGCCCAGGATCGACGATCTATTTGACCAGTTACAGGGAGCTATAGTGTTTTCTAAGATTGACCTTCGGTCAGGATATCATCAGCTGAGGATTAAGGATAGGGATGTACCAAAGACAACCTTTCGTTCCAGATATGGACACTATGAGTTTATTGTGATGTCTTTTGGTTTGATGAATGCTCCGACAGTGTTTATGGATTTGATGAACAAAGTGTTTAGGGAGTTCCTAGACACTTTTCTGATCGTGTTTATCGATGATATTTTGATATATTCCAAGACAGAGGCCGAGCATGAGGAGCATTTACGCATGGTTCTAGAAACCCTTCGAGCTAATAAATTGTATGCAAAGTTCTCGAAATGTGAGTTTTGGTTGAAGCAGGTATCCTTTCTAGGCCATGTGGTTTCTAAGGCTGGAGTTTCTGTGGATCCAACTAAGATAGAGGCAGTCACCAGTTGGCCCCAACCTTCCACAGTCAGTGAGGTTCGTAGCTTTCTGGGTTTAGCAGGTTATTATCGACGTTTTGTGGAGAACTTTTCCCTTATAGCTACTCCTCTTACTCAGTTGACCAGAAAGGGAGCTCCTTTTGCTTGGAGCAAGGCATGTGAGGACAGTTTCCAGAACCTTAAAACAGAAGCTAGTTACTGTACCGATTCTTACGGTACCTGATGGTTCAGGGAGTTTTGTGATTTACAGTGATCCTTCTAAGAAAGGTTTGGGTTGTGTATTGATGTAGCAAGGTAAGGTAGTCACTTATACTTTTCGTCAGTTGAAGAGTCATGAGCAGAATTACCCTACACATGATTTAGAGTTGGCAGCAGTGGTTTTTGCATTGAAGATATGGAGGCATTACTTGTATGGTGAAAAGATACAAATCTTCACGGATCATAAGAGCTTGAAATACTTCTTTACTCAGAAGGAATTGAATATGAGACAGCGAAGATGGCTTGAGTTAGTGAAGGATTACGATTGTGAGATATTATATCATCCAGGCAAGGCGAATGTGGTAGCTGATGCTCTTAGTAGAAAGGTATCACATTCAGCAGCACTTATTACCCGACAGGCCCCATTGCATCGAGATTTTGAGAGGGCTGAGATTGTAGTGTCAGTAGGGGCAGTCACCATGCATTTAGCCCAGTTGACGGTACAGCCGACCTTGAGGCAGAAGATCATTGATGCTCAGAGTAACGATCCTTATCTGGTTGAGAAGCGTGGCCTAGCAGAAGTAGGCAAGCTGTTGAGTTCTCCATATCCTCTGATGGTGGACTTTTGTTTGAGAGGCGCCTCTGTGTGCCATCAGATAGTGCGGTTAAAACAGAATTATTATCTGAGGCTCAACAGTTCCCCATTTTTTATGCACTCGGATAGTACGAAGATGTATCAGGACCTGAAACGGGTTTATTGGTGGCGTAATATGAAGAGAGAGGTGGAAGAATTTGTTAGTAAATGCTTGGTGTGTCAGCAGGTTAAGGCACCAAGGCAGAAACCACCAACGCAGAAACCAACGGGTTTATTACAACCCTTGAGCGTACCGAAATGGAAGTGGGAAAACGTGTCCATGGATTTCATTACGGGACTACCTAGAACTTTGAGGAGTTTTACAGTGATTTGGGTTGTGGTTGACAGGCTTACCAAATCAGCACGCTTCATTTCGGGTAAATCCACCTATATAGCTAGTAAGTGGGCACAGTTGTACATGTCTGAAATAGTGAGACTACATGGAGTGCCAGTGTCGATTGTTTCTGATAGAGATGCCCGTTTCACTTCCAAATTCTGGAAGGGTTTGCATGCTGCTTTTCAGTTCAACGCTAGTCTGCAGCCGCCGCACGTTGCCTCGTTCGTCTGCGGTAGTGGAAGCCCGACCGTCGTTCAAACTCCGTCAATCCTTTTGCCTTGCTGTTTGACGCCTCACCTTCACCTTCGCTTTCGTTTGGTTTCGCCGTCGGCCCTCCCAATCTCCACTTCGTATCCAGCCAATGCCACCGTCGTCACTGTCCGTTCGTTTTGACCGTCGTGCGTCCCCTTCATTGGTCATCTGCCACGTTGAAGCAGAGTCGATCGTCGAACTTCTCCAAGCCACGAAAAGCCACTTCCGTCGAGCGCTCGAAGACCTGTCGCTCGTGGTTACCCCAGCTTCAAGCTGACCCAACCTGAGCCACCATCTTTCAATCTAATCCGCAACCCGAGCCGCGAATCCAAGTCGTACCCGCGTTGCGAAGCTGAGCCGAGCCGAGGACTGAATCGAGTCGAGCCGCGAGCCGCGAGTTAAGCCGAGCTGAGCCGCGAGTCGAGCTGAGGACTGAGCCGAACCGCAAGCTGAGTCAGGCTGAGCTGAGCCACGAGCCGCGAACCGCAAGCCGAGAGTTGAGCCGAGCCGAGCCGAGCCACCCAAGCCATTTTCTTTCCACTTCGAGTCACGGTGAGCCTTCGGTAAGAATCATTTAGTGAGTTTCCTAATATTGCTATAACCGATTCGAGTTTAGATATTGGATTAAGACATGGTCCTACCTTTCGTTCCTTGAAGGTATTAGGGAGTTGACGCTTAAGTTCTCGGGTTCCACAATAGGCTTAATTGGAGATAGCTCTCCCTTACTCGGGTAAGTCAACGGATGTTGCTTAGGACCATTTAAAAATGACTTTTACAAGTGTCATCGTATAAACCCTTGTGATTTCGTTTAGGTGGATTTGTTGGGCGTGGACTCGATCAAGGGGCATAGCCAAGTTTCAGGTATGGGATTTCTTACTACTAGACCTCGGATCGAGGCTGGAAACGTAGTAACCCACAAGGGATTATACGTTAGTAACTGTATTGAATGAATTGACGTATGTTTGACTAATACATATCACTTATATGCTCTTGCCTGATTAAAGGTAGCGTGACCGCTAGTTGTAGCTTGTGTGGCATCATGTGTAATGAGTTGCTTACGGATAGACACCGATGCCCGGATGTTCTGTGTATTGTAGTTATCTTGGTGGGCTACGTTGTGAATTGGAATTATATGTCGATGGACTATAAAGTCTTAATGTTAGGTATGTGGAAGTCTGTTGTCTGGATATTGGTTATGGAGTTATGTCTTGGAAGGACTAAGAGTCCGATTCTGATTTGATTAGTTGATTGGATTTAAAGAATGTCACAATGATGTATGAATTGGATATGCATATAGCAACTGAGGATATAGTTGTTTAAACCTATACTGTCTGACTGGCGAAGCCTATGACTGAACTGTTAGTATGAACGTTGTCGGAGTGTGACTGTGGTAGATGGTTTTGTATAGGCTGTGAGGGTAACGGTTAGCTTCATCTATGGGGTAGTGTACCTTACTGATATGTGCATCCTTCGGGATCACTAGACTTATATGTGCATCCTTCGGGATCACTAGACTTATATATGCATCCTTCGGGATCACTAGACTGATATGTGTATCCTTCGGGATCACTAGCCTGATAGATGTATCCTTCGGGATCACTAGACTGATAGGTGTATCCTTCGGGATTACTAGACTGATACGTGCATCCTTCTGGATCACGAGACTGATGTGTGCGTTCTACGGAACCACTAGACTGTTTATGTAGGGTACCCCTGAATAGGAAGTTAACTGTTATTACCCCAACGGGCCCAGTAGTGGGTCCCTTACTCGGTATATCTTATACTCACCATTTTTCCTCTTTAACTTTTCAGGTAAGGGTACAGCGAGAGGCAGACCGACGAGGGGCAAGAAAGATGCGTGCAGGCCATATGGATGCATCTTGTTTTCTTTATGATTTCGCTGATGTATTTTGTTACTCGTTATTTTCATTGTCAGATCGAGTCATGGTTAGAATATTTGGGTTGTGATTTTGTGTTTGATGATTTGAGCACTGTATTTTGGAACTCTCGTGAATGTGATTTAAAATAGGGCCCGAAACTGCTTTTGTGATATTTTAAAACGTTTTTAATGAATCCTAACCGGTCCTTTATGAGCTTGTGTGTTTTATGGTCGAGTCTTAGTACTGAGTAGTGACCTCAGCTTAGTCCATAAAGTTGGGTCGTTACAGTCTATATAACAAAGCCATAAAGTTAACCATTTTTAAATATTACAGGTTTGCCCTTCCATCTTTCTTTTCTTCCTCGCGATTCGTCTTCCTCCGACTATTTCTTTCATCCTTTTCCTCATTGGATTTCATCTTTCTTCTTTCCTCTTTTTTTTTCTACAATTTCTTTTCATCATGTTTCTTGTTTTTCAATTCTTTATTTATGTCGTTTAATCTTTCCATCGTTTTTCTTCTTTTCTTTTTTTTCTTTTTTCCATCGTCTTTCTACTTTTTCTCTTCTTTTCTTCGCTGCGATTTCTTTATATCGTCTTTCTTCTTTTTCTTTTTTTTACATCATGTACAAAAAATAGCAAAATCTAAAAGATCGTATATAAAGAATCTTTAAAAAATCATTTAGATTGGAGTAGCCAAATGTAAACTATTGTGTAAAAAAGTAAATAATTGTGTGTAAAGAATCTTGAAAAAATCATTTAGATTGGAGTAGCCAAATGTAAACGATCGTGTAAAAAAATAAATGCCAAATGTAAACGATCGTGTAAAAAAATAAATGCCAAATGTAAACGATCGTGTAAAAAAATAAACGATCGTGTAAAAAAAGATTGTGTATAAAGAATCTTGAAAAAAAATCATTTAGATTGGAGTGGCCAATGTAAATGATCGTTTTAAAAAAAGCAAACAATCGTGTAAAAAAAATAAAAGATCGTATATAAAGAATCTTGAAAAAAATCATTTGGATTGGAGTAGCTAAATCTAAACGATCGTGTAAAAAAGTAAACAATCGTGTAAAAAAAGTAAACAATCGTATAAAGAAATCTAAACGATCGTGTACCAAAAGAATTGAAAAAATCATGTACCAAATTTTGAAAAAAAATTCATATCTAAACGATTGCGTATAAATTGTAGTCATATCTAAACGATCGCGTATATATTGTAACTATATCTAAACGATCACGTATAAATTGTAGTCATATCTAAACGATCGTGTATAAATTGTTGTCATATCTAAACGATCGTGTATAAATTGTAGCCATATCTAAACGATCGTGTATAGATTGTAGCCATATCTAAATGATCGCGTATAAATTGTAGTCATATCTAAACGATCGCGTATAAATTGTAGCCATATCTAAACGATCACGTATTAAACAATAATAAAATCTAAACGATCGCAATTATATTACGCGCCTTGTTGACGGCGTGGTTGACGGGGCATTTTTGTTATTTTACACGGTGGGACTCTGGGTTTTTTCCGTTTTTGAAATTGTTTTATAGAGTGTAAATATTTTGCCGTTTTTTTATATTTTTGAAAAGACCCAAAAAATTACTTATCGAATAAAAATAAAAATGTAATATTGTTATTCTAAAAGAAAAATAGGAAACAAAAAAAATAAAGTAGAAAATCAAAAAGAAAAAAACTAACTTGATGAATTAAGTAGACGAAGGAAACAATAAAATTGATGGAGAAGATGGTATAAATGAAAAATTATTGTAAATATAATGATATATTATAAATGTAGATATCCATAACCTACCTAGGTTACAATTTTCATATAACTCTCACATTCAATTCCATATTGTAACTCCATCCCATTGAATTCTATAATGTAACTTAAACCATAAGATGTCCTGTAAATAGAGGAGTGTGGTGCCTTTGTAAGACACACCATAATTGAGTTCAATTGTCTTCTCTTCTTCCTCTCTTCTCTATTCTTCTTTTGTGTTCTTATCTAGTTTTTGGTTCTTTATTTCAGAACACATTATCAGCACGACACTCTACAATTGTATTATTTGCAAAAGGTAGGTTATAATATTAGTTTGTTTTTATGGTATTTGTGAATATTGCGTGAAACAATCCATGTACATCATGCATAGTTTAAATGTTTGAGAATGTAATATTTTATACCTATTGCATGTTGTAATTTTACATATTACGTTTACATGGTTATTGTTTGTTAAAAAAATATTTTTATTTCATGATAAGATTATGATTTTGTTCATCTTTAATTTCTTTATAATTTATGTGATTGTTTATGTTTGGTTCTTATATCAATTATTTTAAGATCTATGTATAGTTTATGGGTTATTCATAATTTGCGTTTATAATTTAGTTGTTTACTTTCTATTAGTATAAGTTTTGTAATTGTTTTTATGATCTAAATGTTTTTATCAATTTACTTAAGTATGTTGTAAAATTAACATTTTCCGTGTCTATTATTGTTAATTTTCCATAATATGTATATGTAATTTTTATTTGTAATTTTAATTATTGTACATTAACATGCATGTTTTGAATCATTGTATATGGGTTCCATTGATTTTTGTATCATGTGCATAATATGATATTTATCTAAGTTGTCTTAGAATACATGTTTGACATGTTTATTAAATTTCTAATATAAGTTAGTTTATTTGTTCTTTGTTATAGTTTTACCATGTCAAGTCTTACCAAATTTGAATTTCTAGCTTTTGATATCAATGCTGATAATTATTTATCATGGGTGCTTGATGCTGAAATTCATTTGGATGTCATGAATCTTGGAGAAATGATTAAAGAAGGAAACACGACTTCAAGTCAAGAAAAGGCGAAAGCCATGATTTTCCTTCGACATCATCTTCATGAGGGACTAAAGATTGAATATCTTACGATAAAAGATCCCTATGAACTATGGCAAAGTTTAAAAGAAAGGTATGATCATAAAAAAATGTGATTCTTTCTAAAGCTCGATATGATTGGATGCACTTAAGGTTGCAAGATTTTAAGTCTGTAAGTGATTATAATTTCGCATTATTTAAAATTTGTTCAAAAAATTATTATTATGCGGAGGAAAAGTTATTGATGAAGATATGTTAGAGAAAACATTTTCAACATTTCATGTCTCGAATATGCTCCTACAGCAGCAATATCGAGAAAGAGGTTTTACAAAGTATTCCAAACTCATATCATGTATTCTTGTGGCTGAACAAAATAATGAGTTATTAATGAAAAACCATGAATCTCGACCAACTGGAGCAACACCATTCCCTGAAGCGAATGTTGTATTTTTAAATAATATTAATGGTCGAGGTCGAGGTCGTGGTCGTAATCGTGGCTGAGATCATGATCGTGGTAGAGGAAGAAGTAATTATACTTTACATGGTAATAATTATTTAGATTTCAAGAAAACCACAAATGATGATCACAGAAGGAAGACTCCACAAAATAAGGAAATTAAAAGTGGTGAAAATCAATGCTTCCGTTGTGGTATGAATGGTCATTGGACTCGTACTTGTCGTACATCCAAGCACTTAGTCGACCTCTATCAAACCTCATTGAAGGAAAAAGGGAAGAATGTGGAAGTAAACTTTGTCTATCAAGATGATGTATTTGACCCTTCCAACATGACCAATTTAGATGTGACAGACTTTTTTGAGTCTCTTGAAGAGAAAAATGATGTTAATGAAGGAGTAGCAAATACTTCCTTTAATTATGATAATGTCCAAAACTAATATTTACATTATGTTTTCTCTATTTAACATTTACCAGTTTATTTACATTATTTACATTTCAAGGTTAGTTTCTTTTTTTTTTCCTTTTTACCAAGAGATTTATTGTAATCGTTTTTTTTAATGAAGAGTTATGGACATTTCTCATATTTTGGCTAATTCAAGGATGAATAATGAAGACTTATGTTTGGCAGATAGTGCAACTACGCACACAATACTTAAAAGTAAAAAATATTTTTCTACATTGACAATGCTTGAAGCAAATGTCAATACAATATCAGGTTCTACAAACTTGATTGAAATTTTTGGTAGAGCAAACCCTATTTTGCCTAGAGGAACAAAATTCACAATTAGTAATGCTTTGTTCTCTAGTAAGTAAAAAATAAACTTATTGAGTTTCAAAGATATACGTCAAAATGGTTATCATGTTGAAACTAACAATAAAAATAATATAGAATATCTTTATATTACATTTATTGTTTCACATGAGAAGCGTATATTGGAAACATTGCCTGCCTTTTCTTCTGGATTATATTATACTCATATACGAGTAATTGAAACATATGCCACCATGAACCCGAAGTTCATGAATTTAGATATGTTTACTATTTGGTATGATTGATTGGGTCATCCTGGATCAATAATGATGAGAAGAATTATTGAAAATTCTCACGGACATCCACTAAAGAACCAGAAGATTCTTCAATCCAATGAATTATCATGTATTGCTTGCTCTCAAGGAAAATTAATTATTAGGCCATCACCAGCCAAAGTGGTA
Source organism: Cucumis melo (assembly GCF_025177605.1). Taxonomy (NCBI): domain Eukaryota; kingdom Viridiplantae; phylum Streptophyta; class Magnoliopsida; order Cucurbitales; family Cucurbitaceae; genus Cucumis; species Cucumis melo. The sequence goes on along the minus strand of NC_066860.1, from coordinate 18,931,597 downwards.
GTTGAGTCACCTACATTTTTAGAACGAATTCATGGTGACATATGTGGACCAATTAATCCACCAAGTGGACTATTTAGATATTTCATGGTTTTAATTAACGCATCAAGTAGATGGTCACATGTGTGTTTATTATCAAGTCAAAACCTTGCATTTGCACGATTACTTGCTCAAATAATCAAATTAAGAGCACAGTTTTCGGATTATACAATAAAAAACATTCGACTTGATAATGTTGGTGAATTTACATCCCAAGCATTTAATAATTATTGCATGTCAACTGGGATAAATATTGAACATCCTATAGCTCATGTTCATACACAAAATGGTTTGGCAGAATCATTTATCAAGCATTTACAATTGATTGCCAGACCATTAGTTATGAGAGCAAAACTTCCATTATCTATATGGGGTCATGTTATTTTGCATGCAGCGTCACTTATACGCATAAGACCGACATCTTATCATAAGTATTTCCCAACACAATTAGCTTATGGCCAGGAACCAAATATTTCTCATTTGCTAATTTTTTGTTGTGCAGTATATGTTCCAATTTCCCCACCACAACGTACTAAAATGGGACCTCAAAGAAGTTTAGGAATATATGTCGGATTTGAATCCCCATCAATTATTAGATATCTTGAACCCTTGACGGGAGATGTATTTACTGCATGATTCGCTAATTGTCATTTTAATGAGACAAATTTTCCAACATTAGGGGGAGGAATTAAGAAGTTGGAAAATGAAATTGCCTGGAATGTATCATTATTGTCTCATTTAGATCCTCATACAAAGCAATGTGAACTAGAAGTTCAAAAGATAATTCATTTACAAAGTGTAGCAAACCAAATGCCAAATGCATTTACAGATACTAAGAAAGTGACCAAGTCATATATTCCAACTGCAAATGCTTCATCTAGAATTGAAATCCCAACTCAGCAAGTTGATACAATTAATGAATCAGCGCTGCGTCAAAAGCGTGGTAGACCAATGGGTTCAAAGGATAAAAATCCTCGAAAAAAAGTGACCAATAGTCGAAATGACTTAATTGACAATAGAAACATTCAAGAAAAAGTCATGGACACGACTAGTGGAAAAAATGTAGAAGAGACTCAAGTATATGAATATAACAACGAGATCTCGATAAATTATACTATGACAAGAAAAAGGTGGAATAGAATTAATGTAGTTGGGGACAACATTTTTGCGTATAATGTTGCACATAATATCATTCATGAAAATGAGGATTATGAACCTAAATCTGTTGACGAATGTCGTAATAGAAAGGGTTGGCCCAAGCGGAAAGAAGCCATCCAAGTAGAACTAAACTCACTCACGAAACGTGAAGTTTTTGGACCTGTAGTTTATACACCTAAAGATGTAAAACCTGTAGGATTTAAATGAGTATTTGTGCGTAAACAAAATGAAAATAATGAGGTCACTAGATATAAAGCACAACTTGTTGCACAAGAATTTTCTCAAAGACCAGACATTGATTACGAGGAAACATATTCTACTATGGTGGATGCTATTACATTAAGACATTTAATTAGTCTGACTGTATGTGAAAATCTTGATATGCATCTTATGGATGTAGTTACAGCATACTTATATGGATCTTTGGAAAATGAAATTTATATGAAAACCCTTGAAGGATTTAAGATACCTGAATTATATAATTCAAACTCTAGAGAATTATGTTCAATCAAATTACAAAGATCATTATATGGATTGAAACAATCAGGATGAATGTGGTACAATCGCTTAAGTGAATATTTATTAAAAAAAGGTTATAAAAATAATCCAATTTGTCCATGTGTTTTAATTAAGAAATCACAGTCAGGAGTTGCGACTATAGCTGTATATGTTGATGATCTAAATATAATTGGAACTCCTGAAGAGCTTTCAAAGGCAATAGAATATCTCAAAAAGGAATTTGAGATGAAAGATCTTGGTAAGAAATTTTTTTGCCTTGGCTTACAAATCGAGCATTTAGTCGATGGACTTTTTATTCATCAATCAACATATACAGAAAAGATTTTAAAAAGATTCTACATGGACAAAGCACACCCATTGAACATTCCAATGGTGGTTCGATCACTAGATGTAAAAAATGATATCTTTCAACCTCGAGAAGATAATGAAGAATTACTTGGTCCTGAAGTACCGTACTTTAGTGCAATAGGTGCACTAATGTATCTTGCTAATAACACAAGACCAGATATAACATTTTCAGTAAATTTGTTAGCAAGATATAGTTCTTCTCCAACAAAAAGACATTGGAATGGAGTTAAGCATGTACTTCGTTATCTTTGAGGGATAATTGATATGAGTTTGTTTTATTCAAATAAATCAAACTTTGATCTAGTTGGTTATGTGGATGCTGGATATTTATCTGATCCACACAAAGCAAGATCTCAAATAGGTTATCTTTTTACATGTGGAGGAACTGCTATATTTTGGTGGTTGGTAAAGCAAACCATGATGGACACTTCATTGAATCATGCAGAAATTCTTGCAATTCATGAAGCTAGTAGAGAATGTGTATGGTTGAGGTCAATGAATAATCATATTCGAGAAACATGTGGTTTGTCTTTCAGTAAAAATTTACCAACAATATTATTTGAAGATAATACCGCATGTATAACACAAATCAAATGAGGGTATATAAAAGGAGATAGAACAAAGCATATCTCACCAAAACTCTTCTATACGCATGACCTTGAAGAAAATGGTGACATCAGTGTTCAACAAATTTCTTCAAAAGACAACTTGGCCGACTTATTCACAAAAACATTACCCGTATCAACATTTGAAAAGCTAGTGTACAACATTGGAATGCGACGACTCAGAGAACTTAAGTGATGTATCCATAAGGGGGAGTAGAAATATTGTCCTCAAGGAATAGGAGTACTGCATTTTTTTCCTTTGACTATGATTTTTCTCATTGAATTTTCCTAGCAAGGTTTTTAATGAGGCAGTTATTAATGTATAAAAATGATGTACTCTTTTTCCTTCACTAGGATTTTTTCCCATCGGGTCTTTTCCTAGTAAGGTTTTAACGAGGCATTTATTTTTATAGAATATGGATATCTAAGGGAGAGTATTGTAAATATAATGATATATTATAAATGTAGATATCCATAACCTACATAGGTTACAATTTTCATATAACTCTCACATTGAATTCCATATTGTAACATCCATCCCATTGAATTCCATAATGTAACTTATACCATAAGATGTCCTCTAAATAGAGGAGTGTGGTGCCTTTGTAAGACACATCATAATTGAGTTCAATTGTCTTCTCTTCTTCCTCTCTTCTCTATTATTCTTTTGTGTTCTTATCTAGTTTTTGTTTCTTTATTTCGTAACAAGAATCATATTTTTAGTTATACTAATCTATTGGGTATTTTAAAAGTTTTAGATGAATAACTTAATCAGACTATACATTTATATAAAGTTTTAATTATTTTTATTAATAAGATTTAGTCAATTTTAGGACGAATTTAACCTTATCATTAATTAAAAATAAAAGATTTATACAAAATTTATCATATTTATTTACCATAAATATAATTTATTATTAATATTAAAACCGACTTATTTTAACTTTTAACTATGTAATAGTTTTCTTTTTATTTAATTTATTTGTTTGCATTTACTATTTGACCCTAACCAATTATGATATATATGACATACAATTAGGAAAGTTTTTAATTGAATTTAATTAACAAATATATCTACAATCTGTCTACGCTCCATTTACACCGTTCATTTCTTGTTTTTTCATTTGATTTTCTCGTTTTTCTTCTTTCGGTCAAAACCTGCTTCTTTTGTCGTTCATCTCCTCATGTTTTCTAGTGAGTTTATAATTTTTTCATGTTCTATATTTTGCTCAATTTTCATTCTATATATATATTTTTTAAATGATTATTATTATGGATTTTTAGGTTTTTGAATTGATTTTCTTTTACGTTAGTAAATATTAATTTTTGTTGATTTTGGGAGGAATATATTTCCAACTTATAACGACTATATTACATCAAATTTTCAATGTTATTCATATATTTAAAGATTATTTCAAAATCTTACATTGTATAGTAAATTTGGGATCGGTTTACATGTTTGTTCGTTATATACCGGGGGATATTATGAATGCACATCACAATTGTATGTATATTTTTTCTTATCAAGTATGACCAACATTTCAGTTGTGAGACTCTGATCGTGTTCTGCCTTACACGATAAGAAGCCTTACAACAAAGAACTAATTATGCGATGAGACTATTAAGGACGAGAAGGCTATGCGATGAATTGTTATCCTTGTTTAAACTAGTCGGCGATTGATTTGACCTTGTCACCCAATCCCAAATTCATAAGAAGGAAATGGCAGGGACACGTGACGTTATGAGATTGGACCAATTCTCACCGCTGGCAGAAGTAATCACTCCATCATGGAAAGCTTCATCGGAATAGGCCTATATAAATAAGTGAAACTCTCGTCATTTTGACGTTGCTTTTACCCTAAGCTTACCTTAGGAAGAGATAAGAGAATTTTCAAGGTTGTAGAAAAACGAACTAGGATTCAGCCATAGTTGCAAGGAGATGCAAAGAAACTTGTAACTAAGAAACTAGCCAATTGTGATTGTGAGTGGCTCTTATGATAAAATGTTTTTTCATAATAAAAGGGATTTCTAAAACGTGTTTAAAATCCTTATCATATTTCTGTTGAGGTCATGAACAACATAATTTCTCTTATGTTTTCTAATTCTTAAAATGCATATGATTTATAAGTAATTCGTACTTACTGTGATCATGAACGATGTAATGAAATAATATGTATTTGGGGATAACATGAGATATAATGTGATATGAATGATGAAACAAGAAAGATCCTTTGTACCCTACGCGATGAGAATGCCTCATACTTGCTGTGTGATATGATATTAGATGTCTTATTCTTGCTGTGTGATCTGAGATAATATGCTCTATTCTTGCTGTGTTCTGAAATAGAATACCCTATTCATGTTGTGTGATCTTGAGTAGGATGCCCCATACTTGCTGTGTGATCTAGTATAGGATGCTCTTTGCTTGTTGTGTGATTTGTCATTGGAATATGCGTTTTGCGTGATGGAATTAATGGGACTTGCTAAAAGCGTTGAGATTACTCTGTACAACCATAACTTAGCAAAAGAGTGTGGTAAACGCTTGAGCTGAAGAAAGGGTACGAAGATGTAATTAAACATGCATAATGGTTCTGCGAGATAATAATATTGTGCGCAAGATGCATACTACATGATACGATTTATGATGACAAGAATCGAAGAGATGATTTTCGTATGAATTATAATGAATAAATTGAAAGGAATAATTTCCTTGTGAGTCAAGAAAGATGTGGATAAAGTGAGATGTTAAAAATCACCTAATGTGTTAAAATGATTTGATTTAAACTCAATGACTTATTGATTGAACTACATGTTAATAATACCGCATGTTTTGGCGAAATGAATTATAACTCGTTAAGGTAGAAAGTGATTTAATAAAAGATCCCACTCACTAGACATTTTGTTCTAACCTTTCAAATTGTTTTGTTCTAATCTCCAACCCTCTAGGTAACAAATGACATTCAACCTTGAACTGACAGTCTTGAAAACCTATAGTGCCTGAACTCATCATTTTGGTTGTGGTCATTGTCAGCTCGCTTGTATGAGCTAGGTGAGAAGAGTCTGAGTATTATTTTGAGTTGTATATGGATCTTTTGAAAGAATTTTGTACCAAGTATTGAATGTACTCTATTATTTGAATTATAAATGAAGTCTTCTTATTGCATTTGAGTTCATTTCGCATTTAAGTTATTGGGTTGCATTTATTTTCGCTTACTAGGCATTCTGTATTACATCTCGTAGAGAGACTCACGTAGAATGTCTAAGCGATCATGTTCCACCTTAGTCCATAAAGTGACTTTTGGGGCGGGTGTAACACCAATATATTATGACAATTTATTCAATGAATCAAACAACTATATTAGTCACATTGTATTGGATATTTTCGTCCATGAATAGATATCATTTTAAGAGTTATATAATAATTCATAAAAGTTCTGTTTCTAAATCAACCATGTATATCTTTCATAATTTTCGTTGAATTGTAGCTGAATTTATTATATTCATGGGACAATATTATTCTTATATTTAAAATTTTGTTCTAAATTAACACATTATATTTTTCATCACTACAAGAAATTGGGGATTTCCGAAGCAGAAAACGACGTCGGAAGAAAGAACATCGGTATAGATGGCTATTCTCGATGCCATTTTTCATACGTTGGGACAGGGCGAAAACATTATTTTAACATTACCTTTTCCCAACATTTCATGAAGGACGTTGAGAAACAAGACACCATTCCCGACATCTGGGTCTAGGACATCAGGAATAGTTCACAATTAAAAAAATATATAACGTTTTCCAATGCTCCATGAATGGCATCAGGAATGGAAACATCTGTTCACGATGGTTCTTGTCATGTGTCAGAAATAGGTAACACCATTCCCGACGGCTTGCATGGAGCATTGTGAAAAACTCGAACATTAATTATATCAGAGTAAGATTCCTGACGGCCCATGCATGGCATTGAGAATGGTGTTACCTATTTTTGACGATTTTAGTGATTCATCGGAAATGTTTCTAACTATTCTCGACGAGTCACTAATGACGTTGGGAACAGGGAGAACAACTAACATCTTCATGGTACGTCAAGTGCTCCCATATATATTTCGTCTCAGTTCTATATTTCATAAAACTAAAATTCGAAGAGGACGAGAGGAGATGGAGAAGAAAAAGAAGAAACATCGCCCGCCGTGCCCTCGCCGCTCTTCCCTTTTTGGTAAGTTTCAATCCATTTCTTGTATAGTTTCGAAGTTATTTTAGGTTAGATTAGTTTAGGTTAGTTAGTTTATGTTTATAGTTTTATTTTTTGAAGTTAGTTTAAGATTGAATGGTGAATTAGTTTTACGATATTGTTTGATTTTGGTTTTTGAATTAAAATTTTTGAATATGGGTTGAAATTTTGAACAAGGGGGAGGGGTTACTTGAGAAATTGGATTTGGAAATTTAAAATTTTAGTTGAAAATTCAAAATTTTGAGGGGGAGGGGGTTTTAATTGAATCTTTGAATGGAATGGATTAAGAATTGGAGGGAGGGTTTAGGATGGAATTTTGAAAGGGGGATTGATGAATTGAACTTATCAAGGGGTGGAGTGGGTTTAATTGGATATTTGAAGGGGATAGAAGGGGGGTTAAGGATGAAATTTTGAAGGAACGGGAGATTGAATTGGAATTTTCAAGGGGGTGGGGGGGTTTACTTGGGTGTAGGAAGGGGATAGGGGGTTTGAATTGAAATTTTGAGGGGTTAGGATCGAAAATTCCAGGGGGGGTGGCTTATATTGTTTTAAAATCATGTAATTTGTGGTTGAGGTTCATTTTGGCTATCTTGCAATTATGGTAGCATTTAGTTTAATTTTAGTTGTTTATTTCTTAGTAGTTTTTAAATCATTTGTTGTTGATTTGGGACAGCTATCCTTCAGTTATGGTAACCTTTTTTGTACCATTAGTTTTAAATTTGCTTATAAAGTAGCGTTGTTGGAAATGATGGGTAGTATGTGAAGATTGAATTTGTTTGTGGTTAATTAGGTTGTGGTGGCTATCCTGCAATTATGGTAGCATTTGTAGTTTGAAGTTAGCTTTAGTGAAAAGTTTGGGAGATTGTTTATTCAAGGGAGAAAGTTTAGAATGTGAGAGGAGAAATATACTTCTAATCAAATTTATTTATGTTTTAGGACTTTAATAATGGGTAAGGGTTGGATGAAACTTAGGAATGAGCTTTCCGTTGAGTATAAAGAGGGAGTGACCCAATTTTTAGATGTTGCCATGTTTCACGTTCATGACTACGGACAAATAAGGTGTCCATGCAAGAGTTGTATGAACTCAAATTGGAACTCATTAGAGAGTGTGGAACGACATCCACTTACTAATGGAATATCCCTTACTAGAATAAGTGTATCATGGAGAGTCAGTTAGCTTTAATAGAGGTATATAAAACTTTGATGAAGAAACTAGTAGTAACCATTTTGATGAAGAAACTAGTAGTAACCATTTTGATGAAGAAACTAGTAGTAACCATTTTAATGAAGGAACTAGTAGTAACCATTTTGATGAAGGAACTAGTAGTAGTCATTTTCATGAAAAAGATGATATGTTTGGTATGCTGAATGATTTACAAGTCTCGATTGAATAGGAAAAGGAAACAGAGGAAGGTCTTTTGGAGGATAAAATGCCAAGGAATATTGGAATAGATATAGAACAAGATACAACAAACATATTTAAGGACTTATTGAATGAAGCACATAATGAGTTGTACCTCGATTATTCTGAATTTTCCTCCATGAAGTTTTTGGTTAAGTTGATGCATGTCAAGGTTCTAAATGGTTGGAGTAACAAGTCCTTCAACATGTCATTAGAACTCTTAAGAGCAGCATTTCCAATGTGTAGTAGTACTATTCCTAGTTCATTTTATGAAGCCAAACGAAAACTTCGTGACTTGGGCTTGAGATACGTGAATATTCATGCGTGCAAGTATGACTGTATATTGTAGTGGAAAGAGTTTGTCAATTTGCAACATTGTCCTTTATGTGGCAAGGCTTGATACAAGGTTAATCATAACAAAGAAAAAAAACCTTCACATAAGGTATTGTGCCACTTTTCATTGATATCGAGATTACAACGCTTGTTTGTCTTGCAGGAAGGACCCACTGACATGAGATGGTATAGAGATAAACGTGTTGAAACAGATGATGTGTTAAGACATCCAACTGATGCAGAGGGATGGAAGCATTTTGATTGTGAATTTCCTAATTTTTCTTCCAATCCACGGAATGTACAGTCTGCTGTGTTAGTTCCTTACAATTTGCCACCTTGGAAATGCATGAAGAGACAAATTTCATGTCATTGCTTATACCCGGTTCTAAATCTACTAGTAGAAATTGATGTATATCTCTATCCATTGATTGAGGAACTGAAAGAGTTATGAAATTTCAAGGTGCGTACGTATGACTCTCTTACCTGTCAGTTCTTTAATTTACATGTCACCTTCCTGTGGATGATTAATGACTTACCAGCGTATGGTGATCTATCAGGATGGAGTACGAAGAGGTATCAGACATGTCCCATATGGATCGGTGATAGATCATTGTTTGGGATACGAGGTATAATATCCTTCATGGGACATTGATACTATCTTCCAGATAACCACGTGTGGCGTAGAAGTAGGATACACGATGGAAAGGTAGAGCATGGGCCTTCTCTAATGATGATGAATGGGCATGAAATATTAGAACAACTAGATCAGTTGGAGTTTCCAGTAATGAGTAAACATCATTTAGTAAAGGATAAGAAAAGAAAGAGAGCTCTTAATTGGACAAAGAGACTTTTTTTAACTTCCTTACTAGTCGAGACTACTGTTACGTCACAAACTTGATGTAATGCATATGGAAAAGAATGTTTGTGACAATTTGATTGGTACCTTGTTGAATATCGAAGGAAAAACCAAGGAAACTACGAATGCTTGATTGGACCTACAAGATTTGAAGATAAGAAAGCATTTACAAGTTATAGAAGTTGGTAACCAATTGGTTAAGCCACAGGCGAGCTACACGTTAACTAGAAGTGAACGTGTTGAGTTTTGCAAGTTCCTAAAATCAGTTAAGTTTTACGATGAATTTTTTTTCAATATATCATGATGTGTGAATGAAAGAGAAGGGAAAATACCAGGCCTCAAAACGCACGATTTTCATGTTTTATTACATCGATTGCTACCTATTGGTATTCGAGCATTTTTACTGAAAAATATGTACACTGCTATTACCGAACTATGTAGTTTTTTTCGTGACTTCTGCTAGAACCATAAGAGTAAGTGAATTGGACAGATTACAAGCAGATATCATGATCATACTTTGTAAGTTGGAAAGAATATTTCCACTTGCCTTCTTCAGCGTTATGTACGCCTTGCCACTCACTTACCATATGAAACCAAGATTACCATATGAAAGAAGTTTACGCACGTTGAAATAGTATGTTTGGAACAAAGCATGTCTCGAAGGCTCTATTGCAGAAGCATATGTGATGAATGAATCGAGCACCTTTTGTTTGCGTTACCTAAGTGGTATTTAGACTCGATTCACTAGAGATGAGCGAAATGATGGTACCATTCCAGAGGACGAGGTGATTGGTGAGTTTGAAATTTTCAAGCAGAAGGTACGACCATTAGGTGCGTCAAGTCTTTGAACTTTATCACAGAAAGAGAAACATCTTTTCCATTGGTACATCCTCAACAATGTAGACGAAATATCGAGAGTATCGTAAGTAAGCATTTCTTATCTTCATATTTCTTAGATATAGTTGTTCAGTATTTGTTATACATTGTTGTTACACAAATTACATTCATAATCATCCCCGTTAGGAAACATTTGAGGTTAATACGTCTGCAGGTTCAAAACACTATTGATTTGTATGAAAGACATTAATTTGGATTTCCTGAGTATGTAGTGTGCACGTATGACATGTATGCAGTAACATATTTGCAGTGAATATATATAATCATTGTCACATGGATTTCAAGTTATAGAATTGTGTGAGACTGAGAATCTATCTCAAGATTTCTTCTCACTTGCGATAGGACCATCACTTGACATTCGATGTTATAATGGATGCTTTGTGGGTGGGGTGAGATTTCACACGTCAGAATGTGATGGTTGGCGCACTACACAAAACAGTGAAGTGATGATAAATGATGAAAGCAATGCAAGTGGAAGTGGTGACAATAATTTATACAGTGTTTTGGACAAAGTGTTGCACGTTCAATATCCAACGGGAAAAAGTGTTTGGCTATTTAAGTGTTGGTTGTATGACACCGACGTCAACAAAAGTTAAAGGACACATGTGGAATTAAGGTAAAAAGTTATCAACATGTCTCGTTTTTTGTTCACCAAGGAATCGGTAATTCTTGCGACATAGGCACATCAAGTATTTTACCTAGATGATCCAAAAAATGGTAGTAATTGGAAAGTTATCCAAGTAGTCAAGAATAAGCGTACTTAGGACGTGCCCGAAGTGAACGATGTTGAGCATTTGCAACTGAATGTACTTGAAATCATTGTCAGCCATCAAGTGGATGAACACATCGAGGATGACACTCTATGCAGGACTGACGTTGATCCCACAATCGTTGAAAGACTGATTGTGTGTTATGTCGCTGACGACTTCATGGACAATGGGGTTGAACAATTGTCACATCAAAGCGGAACAAACGACGACGAATGATAGTGACGAACCACGTACCCACATATTTATTTAGTTTGTATTTTGAATCTGATTATGTGTTCGTATTTGCTTAATGAATGTTTGTTTTCTATGTCTACATGCACTATGTCGTCATTCCCGAGTGATTTCGATGAGACAGATGTGATGTTCCTCGAGTTTACCGAGGATCTAAACAACCATGCGGGAGGGTCGTCATCGATGGAGGATAATTTGGGTGAGTCTAATTGTACGTTAACTCACAATTATTTGAACTTATTTATCACATTAACTTGTTGTTTTAATTTATTCAGTAGGTGTTACTTAACTATCTCTGACTCCTAGGAGATGTGTGCAAGCATTCTCGACTCTTGGAGTTGGATTTCTATGTCCATGCCAATGGAAGGATTTCGATGTCGATAGCCCCTGGTGCGGAGGAGCCTATTTTACCACACGTTGTTCGGTTCAGCCAGACGATAGACATGTGTGTAAAGGGCGACCTACATGTATGTCCACTACACATTTCTGTTTTCATTTTATACATATTTAAGTTAACCAAGCTAATGTGTAGCGGTTTTTGTTCTTGATTTCAACAATCACAATGGATAGGTTCGTTGAAAATCAAGTGCTCGATACTTTTAAAGAGTTCAGGGGTGACTGTTATAGGCACTTCAAAAAGTACGACCCTGAGGAGGCACGTGCCAATCTACCACACATATTGGTGGGACATATGGAGGATTGACACTTTCTCTGTGATCATTACATGAGACGTATATTCAGGTGAGCAACGATATGCTTTGTAATGGTTAATTCTATTTTCAACTTATAACATGTATAAGAAATAAATAATATAATTGTTTTCATGTTGGAGCAATCACGGACCAAAAAGGCTACTAGAGAGAAACAGCCTTACAATCATAACAGCAGGTCGAAGTCGATTCTACAATGACAGCACGAGCTCGTAAGCAAAGAGGTGAGTTAGTCGACTATGTGGAGTTGTTTCAATAAACACATATTCGAGACGAGACTTTTGTATCGCAGGCCACAGATGGTGCACATGTAAGTTATTCAAGCAATACTTTTGTCCTTATTTGTCCTCTTTAATTTATTTGTGACTTACTAACTTAGTTTTTAAATTTTTTGCATAATCAAATGCTAAAACTCCAGTCTCAACCTACCCCCAATGGTTCTCAACCACTCTCTAGGGATAAGATATGAGAGACTGTGTTGGATAGACAACCAGGCTACTCAAAAGGCCTTGGTTGGAGACCCAAGCCCAAGTCTCACAAGACGACCAGTGTGAGCAGTGCCACAATCTCATGTTCCCAATCTATGATAGATCTCCAATTACGGATCAAGCTGGATGAAGCTAAATGAGCGATTGAAGAACAAAGAAAGGCATAAGAGATGTTAAATTCGCAAGTGGAACAAATGCGAAAGCTCACATAAGACATGAGTGGGGCACAACAAGGACCACCATGATCCCTAGTTTTATGGTACATATATATGTGTGTGTGTGTGTGTGTGTGTGTGTGTGTGTGTGTGTGTGTTTCCATTATTCTTAAGTTCTTGAAATTACATTATTCAATGACGATATGCATATGTATTAAACTTAAGCACTTTTGTATCATTGTAGGTCATGCAGTGTGAAATGACGTACGAGGCTCGTTAGGAGACATACGTAGGTTTTTATGGATTTCTATGTTCTTTTTTTAACATTTACTACTTTTTATGCATTTTTATTATGAACCTTGTTGAATGGTAATCATATATTTTTTTTTAATTTGATATCTTATACCTATGTTTTAGTATTTATTGTTTATTTTCTATAATTTAATATTGCATAAATCGTACTAGAATTGAAAATGAACACGAATACTATAATTGAATAAAACAATTTCAGAAAAAAATAAAAAAATATATATTTAAAATATTTACTGACGCACCTCATACGTCGGGAATAGGGTTTATATTTTGACGTACTCAAGAAAGCATCGGGAACACGGTTCCCGACGTCGCATCGGAGATAGTTATTTCTGACGCAAGACTAACGTCATACATGTAGACATCGGGGATGACTTATTTCCAACGCACAGATAATGTCAAAAATGGGGACGTTGGGAGACATATCCTCTCGACACCATGTTGGTGACGCGTCGGGAATATGTCTCTGAAGACATTTTTTCCAACTCTTTTTCTAACGTCTCTTTTGGCGTCGGAAACTTTTTCCGACGTATTTTACACTTTTTCTAACATATTTATGCGTCTGGAGTTGCCCCACTTATTGTAGTACATGTTATCATTAAAGTCAATATAAAACTACACATTCAATATACGATAGCATACGAAAAACTTGATATAATCAGTATGTGAAACGAATATATTACAGTCATTAACAACTAATTTTATTACGTGATATATTATTGGATTAGATTAATTTGGTCTTCAAGATATACTGGGTTTTATATAGAATATTATTATAGTTATTTATTATATAATATGAGCTATATATATGTGAAATAATTAAATGTGTGTGTGTATATGAGAAAATACGTAAAATATACATTTTACTATTATGTAACTTACTAAAAAGTTCTATAATTTTCATAATTATATTTGATATAAACATGGTATATATTTAAAATTAATAATTAAAACAAATAAGTACACATATAACAATTTTACAATATATCATCTTATAGACAAAAAATATATAAGTTTTCAATATGTTTATCAAACAAAAAATACTATAGAATTTGTAGAATAAAAAAATAAAAATGGAAAAAAAAAGTAAATAAATTTGTACAAAACTCGAGCAATAAAAAACATAGAAATGAAAAAAATGAAAATACCAAGTAAAAAACCTTATAAATAACAATGACAATAAAAAAATGAAAATATGAAATTTATATGGAAAGAAAAAAATAAGCTAAATATTTACAAATTAAATTAATAAATATGTATTATGTCACATTAAATAAATCAAATATCATATAATTAAAAAATATATATTTATTATCTCAGATTAAAAGTCCCAAACTAAAATGAATAATAAATAGCCAAAGTAAAATTTGAAATTAACTCAATAAGGAAGCTATTTTCATTTTTTTTCCATATTTGTGTCATTACAAAAAATTTCTATTTTTTTAATAATATTATATTAATCATAATGATGGGTAGTGTTGACCATCTTGATCTTACTTTTGTGTAAATTTAAAACTTAATGTCCCTTTATGTAAAAAATGGTAATGTTAAGCTTCTCATGTAATTTGATCTATATATTTATGATATAAGAGTTAAAACCCCATGTATTTTTTTAAGTTTAGAATCCACCCAAATCTGATGGTTTTTGGACCAACATTTTGTTAAAATTTGTTAAAGGTCAAAGACATGAATCCAAATCACGGTTTTTTTAGATAAAAGAAAAACATGATTTGAAACATAAGTGAATTCAAATTATTACTATTTTAAGTTAACATTAAATATGAATTCATCTAAAGTCATGGGATTACAAACAATTCCTAGATTTAAGTAGGTGGAATTGTTATAGATGTCAAAAATATTGAAATTATTTACAAAATATAGCAATAATAATAATAATAATAATAATAATAATAATAATAATAATAATAATAATAATAATAATAATAATAATAATAATAATAATAAATAATGGACTATAGAAAGGGTGGATCGGATAAAGAGCCAAAATATAATTTTCTTTTATAAAAAATGACCAAAACAATTTTAGTTTAGAAAAACTAAATTTATATGTTCTAAATTCTAAAAGTTGACAAATATATCATTCTTGTCCAATCCCAATATAATTTAAACAAATCCAATAAATTAAAAACAAAATATTTAATTGTTGAACGAGAAATTTTGACCAATTAAATTATACCTCGTCATTACAGCGAAAATCGAACATGTTGTGATAATTATAATTTGATTTGGTCTAGGCAATTAAAATTTCTTAGATTCAACTCAATTAAAGCCCCATTATAGGAAATTAGGCGAAAGAAGATAATGGGGCCCAAGTCCAAGTCTAACAAACAAACGAACCCAAGCCCAAGCCCAAGCCCAAGAGCAGATTAAAATATATTTTGGCCAAAAATAGGGTATGGGTTATGTCTCCATTCAAAGTGAAGAACATGAACTTCTACTTCTACTTTGGCTCTATGAACGTTGAATTAATTATGACTATTCATTGAATTTTTTATTACGTTTTTACCCATCATCCATCCACTATAAGAATCTTACTTCTGATCTCTTTTTTTCACAACAAAAACAACTTTTCTTCCTTTTATCTCACTCTCATTTTCCCTTTTTTCTACATAAAAAAAGCTTTTAGAATTTATTTCTCAATTATTTTTTAGTTTTCGAGCTTAGCGAGTGTTTATTATGGGTGTTGGTATGCTGGTAGGTTCAAGTGTTGTTTCCACATAGAAGAAGGTTGTTTTATCCTCGAGACAACAAGGCTTGTAACAACTGCTAGCACTTAGAGCAGAGCAGCGAAACGTCTTAAAAAACTGAGTTTCGACTAAGCCCAACAATTTAACCAGTTTATGTTTTGTAGGTTTTGTCGTTCTAACGAAGTGTTCCAGCGAAGCGACGTCAACTTTAAAACGTCCGTTTCTGCTACTATGGTTGGTCCATTCCAAGCCGACATGCTAACCTCGGATTTGAACGACCACTCAACTTCGAAGGAGCCTACTTCAAACGTTCGAAGTTGAAGATGTTTTTTTAACCTTGAAGAAGGTTGCCACTCATGCACCACTGAAGACCCAAAAGTTCCCAAGACAGATCCAACCGAGGAGCAACTCTAGGCTCACAACACATGGGCAGAGCAAGATTTTATTTGTAAAAATCTCATACTTAATGGACTTATGAACGAACTCTATAATTACTATAGTGCTATGTCCGCGACGAAGAAAGTCTGAGATGTATTGCAAAAGAAGTATGATACTGAAGAAGCTAGATCTAAGAAGTATGTGGTAAGCTGATACTTGTGGTACCAGACGGTTGACGATAGATTAGTAGAAGCCCAATCACATAAACTACAGAAGACTACCCACGAAATAATTACTGAAGGTATGTGTAACACCCCAAGTTTAAAAGGAGGGACATGAATAAACCGATATCACATCTGAATGAGAGAGATCTTAAGGACATGAAAGTAAGGTTAAGAAAGACTTAAAAGAATTAAAAGTTATTACATATATCAACAAGGTGCACCTTCCTTTTCGATGGCTCGAGCATAGGAACTCCAAAGTTAAGCATGCTTTAGCTTAAAGCAATTCTATGTTTGGTGACTTTCTGATAATTTCCCAAGATGCATGTGAGTAAGGACAAAGCATGTTGAAAGGACTTGTGTTGGTTTGTGGGGACGAATTTCTCTCTAATAAGTCCTTAAGACAAATAAGGATGATGTTGTCGGATCATAAGGGATGCAAAGGAATATCAGGGAGATCCGATTTCTGAATCTTGGTCCGAATCGTGAGTCTAGGGCATTACAGTATTCCTTTAGATAAGCAATTTCAAGTTGTTGTTATTATTGATAAGTTACCTCCACTGTGAAAGACTTTAAAAATACATTGAGGCATAAGACAAAGGACTTCTCTTTGGAGAACCTGATTGCTCAGTTGAGAATCGAGGAGGAGACCTGCAAGCATGACTAAAAGGAGGAGAAGGTGAACGCAATCCCCTAAACGAAGTCCACTACAGTCTTGAAACCAAACTTGAAGCCTAAGGGGTACAAGATGAAGGTTCAGAACAGAGGTCCCAACAACCAAAAGAACTCTCAGAAACCACAGTCCAAAAGTATGGTACAAATTATATGTTATAATCGTAATAAGCCTAGATATTTAGCTAGAAATTATGGAAAATGGAATTGTCTTGCTGCGTATGAGACCCTAGTAGAATCAGACTTAGTAGCTATGATCACATAAATAAATGTGATCGAGGGGGTGTGAAGGTTGGTGGCTAGACACTGAAGCATCACCCCTGAAATTGGGAAGAACCTGGTCTCAGGCTATCTCCTCAACAAGGAAGGCTTCACTCAAACTATATGATCCAACCTCTTTACTTTAACAAAAAATAATGTATTGTGGGGAAGGGGTATGCAACAGATGACATGTTCAAATTAAGTATTGATAAGAATAAAAATGTATCTTCTGCTTACATGTTGTCTTCCTTTAATATTTGACATATTAGGCTTTGTCATGTGAATAAAGGTTAATTAGCAACATGAGTAGGTTAAACATGATTCCAAAGTTATCGATGTATGAGTTTGAAAAATGCACATATTGTAGCCAAGCTAAGATAACTAAAACTTCACATAAATCTGTAACTAGGGTAATTGAGTCTCTAGAGTTAATTCATTTTGATTTATGTGAGTTTGATGACATGTTAACTAGAAATAGTAAAAGATATCTTATAATGTTTATCGATGACTGTTCTGATTTTGCTTTATTTACTTGCTTAGAAATAAAAATAATGCATTTGACATGTTTAGTGTATTTGTAACGAAGATGGAAAATCAGTGTAGTAAAAAAGCTTAGAAACTTCGTAATGATAGAGAAACTGAATATGATTCAGTTGCCTTTAATGAGTTCTACAACTCAAAAGAAATAATTCATGAGAAAATTACGCCTTATTCTCCTGAAATGAATGTGAAAGCTGAAAGCAAGAATATAACTCTAACTGAGTTAGTAATTGCTATTCTTCTTGAGTCAGAAATAGCACCATCTTGGTGGGGTGAAATAATTAAGACTGTGAATTATGTTCTTAATAGGATTCCCAAATCAAATAACTCAATCTCACCTTACGAAGTCCTTAAGAATAAAACACCAAAACATGTCTTATCGCAGAACTTAGGGTTCCCTAGCTTATGTTAGAATTCTTGATCCTAAGAGAAGAAACCTATCGTGTAGAGCCTATGAGTGTGTCATTATAGGATATTTTGAGTCTAGTAAAGCCTATAGGTTCTATGACTTAGATAATAAGGTAATCATAGAATCAAATGGTGAAGACTTCTTTGAAGATAAGTTTCCTTTTAAATCTAGAAATAGTGGGAGTCTGGTTAATCAAACTAGTAAAGGCTCAAATTCTAGTAGCTTATCGTCAGTTAGGATCCAATCCCCAAATAATGAATTAGATCCTGAACCTAGAAGAAGCAAGAGAGTAAGAATAGCTAACAACTTTAGAGAAGACTTTGAAATGTACAATGTGAAAGAAGACCCTAAAGATCTAACCAAAGCCTTTTTCTCAGTTGATGCCAACTTATGGCAGGAAGCTATTAATGATGAAATAGATTCTCTTGAATCAAATAGAACTTGGCACTTGGTTGACCTAGTCTGATTGCAAGGGAAAGGTTGCAAGTGGGTTTTAAGAAAGAAACTCAATCCTGACCGATCAATTGATAAGTATAAGACTACGCTAGTAGCAAAAGGTTTTAGGCAGAGGAAAAACATAGACTTTTTTGACACATTCTCCCTCGTAATTGGAATCACCATAATTAGAGTCATGATTGCTATTGTTATCTTAAACAATCTCTTAGTACATCAGATGGATGTTAAGACTGCATTCCTAAATGATGATTTAGAAGAAGACATCTATATGAAACAACTTGAAGGTTTCATAGTTCATGGTCAAGACTTTAAGATCTATAAGCTAGATAAATTCCTCTATGGCCTAAAACAAGCTCCGAAGCAATGACATGAAAAGTTTGATAATCTAATCATATCTAAAGGATTCAAAGTTAAGGAAATTGATGATGCATCTACTAGTTCGATGACATGTTAATCTTTGGATCAAACTTGTACATCATAAACGATGTAAAATCAATGTTGTGTACAAATTTTGACATGAAAGATGGAGGAAAAGCTAATGTAGTCCTGGATATCAAGATCACTCAGCCTGAAATAGGAATTTCTTTGGATCAATCCTCTTACATAGAGAAAATTCGAAAGAAATATAACTACTTCAAAGTAAACGAACTTTTATATTCTATGATCCTAGTGTTTTAAATTGTTCAAGAACACTGATGATAATGTTAATTAATCTGAGTATGCGAGCACCATAGGTAGTTTGAGATATGCTTCCGATTGCACTAGGCCAGACATAACTTAGTGTAGGGTTAGTGCATAGGTTTACTAGTAGACCTAGCCTAAAATACTAGAGTGCCATAGAAAGAGTCATGAGAAACCTTAAAAAAACCTAGAACCTAGGATTTCATTACCAAAAGTCTCTCACTGTTCTAGAAAGGTACATTGATGCTGATTGGAACTCCCTATCGGATGACTCAAAGGCTACAAGTGGCTATTTTTTTAATATAGCAGGAGGGGTTGTTGTTTAGAAATCCAAAAAACATACTATTTTAGCCTAGTTTACGATAGAGTCAGAGATAATAGCACTGGCTACTGCTAATGAAGACGCAAGTTAGCTTCGAAGCTTTCTATCAGAGATTCTCACATGGCACTACAAGGAATTGTGGCATCACTACAAGAATTCGAGATTCTCCCAACGCATAAACCAACGTCACAGAAAAGAACGTTAGGAGACAGGTGTTTCTTCGACATAGTATTCTCTATGTCAGTGAAATTTATATATCCCGATGTTGTGCTTACTAAGTCAGGTTAAAGTAGACCCCTCCCGATGCAATAACATGAACATCGAGGAACGTTTGACAATTAAATATATATTTTATTTTCCCCGATGCATTATTGAGACACGTCGGAAGAGGCTTGCACATTTTTTATGTATATTAATAAGACACTTTAGAAGAGGCTTGAACATTTTTTATGTATATTAATAAGTTGTCAAATAATATTAAATATATTATTTAATTGTCACACGTCCCTCGATGCCATGCTGTAAATGTCGGGACTTTGGTTTCAATTTTTGACGTATTTAGCAATAGTGTCGGGGGAAAGAAAACAATTAAATAATATGTTTCCTTTCCCCCGACGCTCATTGTAGAATGTTCAGACATGGGCTAATAAATCTCGACACATTACTCATAGCGTTAGGATTAATGTTCCACAATACTGACAAATTACTAATGGTGTCAGGACTGGTCGTCGTCTCTCGATGTTTTTGTTGTGCATTGGGATTGCACTTATAAATAGTACTCTTTCAATTCTATAAATCACATAACTAAAAGAGGAAGAAGAAGAATGAGAGATAAAGTTGCCTGCCACATTCCTTTACTGCTGTGTTGTCTGTCGCCTTCATCGTTCGCTTGCCTGTCGTTCATCATCGTTGATGTCGTCGCTCCTAACTCCGGTAAGTAGTTTAGTTTTTTTTTGTTTTAGTTTAGGTTTTATGATTAGTTTAGTTTAGGTTTAGGTTTTGTTTCAAATTAGTTTTATGATTTAGAGTTTGAATTAGTTTTATGAT
Source organism: Cucumis melo (assembly GCF_025177605.1). Classification (NCBI taxonomy): domain Eukaryota; kingdom Viridiplantae; phylum Streptophyta; class Magnoliopsida; order Cucurbitales; family Cucurbitaceae; genus Cucumis; species Cucumis melo. Next base: position 18,910,850 of record NC_066860.1, on the reverse strand, counting down.
TTAGTTTTTGAATTAGTTTTAGGATTTAGTTTTGGAATAAGATTTTGGATTGAATTTGAATTTTTTGTGATTTATGGATTTGAGAATTAATTTTAAATTTAAGAATTAATTTAGATTATGGTGTTTGTATTGAAATGCGAGAATTGAAAATTTAAGAGGGGGTTGTTTATTTTTTAGGATGGGGAGGGAGGAAGGGGTTGTATTGAAAACTTGAGGGGGAGGTTGAATTGAAAATTAAAGTATGTAGTATTGAATTTGAGGAATGGGGTGTAACGATTTCAATATTTGTCTTTGTGAGGGTTGTTATTGTTTTATAATTATTGTAATTTATAGTTGAGATTTGTTTTGGCTACCTGCAATTATGGTAGCTTTTAGTTCAAACTTAGTTGTTTTTTTTATTTCTTAGTAGTTTTGTTTGTTGGAACTGTTAGGTAGCTTGTAAAAATTGAAATAATTTATTGTTGATTTGTTATGGTTATTCTGTAGTTATGGTAGCCTATTCAGTTCAAACTTAGTTTTGAATTTGTTAGTATTTTTGAAGGGTTTGAAGCTGTGTTAGGTAGGTTGTAAAGTATGTTGGAAGGGGTAGGTAGGTTGTAAAGATTGAAGTTATTTGTGGTTAGTTTTTTGTGGCTATTTTGCAGTTATGGTAGCCTCTATTGTTTAAACTTAGCTTTAGTGAAAAGTTTAGGAGATTGAGCATAGCTTATTCAGGGGAGTAAGTTTAGGATTTGAGAGGAGGAATATACAACTAATCAAACCTATTTATGTTTTAGGTCTTTAATGATGAACAAAGGTTGGATAAAACTTAGGAATAAGTTCTTGGTTGAGTATAGAGAGGGAGTGACCCAATTTTTATAGGTTGCCAAGTTTCAAGTCGATAATGATGAACAAATAAGGTGTCCATGCAAGAGATGTATGAACTCAAATTGGGACTCATTAGAGGGTGTGGAGTGACATCTACTAACAATTGGAATATCCCCCTCCTATACAAAATGAGTGTATCATTGAGAGCTAATTAACTTGCATAGAGGTATAGAAAGCTTTGATGAAGGAACTAGTAGTAACCATTTTCATGAAGAAGACGAAATGTTTCATATGCTTAATAATTTACAAAACTTCAATTGAACACGAAGAGAAAACGAAGGAAGGTTTGGAGAATGAGATGTCGTTTAATATTGGGGTAAAAATAGAACAAAAAATAGCAAACATATTTCAGGACTTATTGAATGAAGCACGTAGTGAGCTATACCCCTGTTGTTCAGAATTTTCCTCCCTAATTTTTTTTGGTTAAGTTGATGCATGTTAAGGTTCTCAACTGTTGGAGTAACAAGTCCTTCGACATGTTATTAGAACTGTTAAGAGCAACGTTTCCAATGTCTAGTACTATTATCCCTAGTTCATTTTACGAAGCCAAACGAAAACTACGTGACTTTGGCTTGGGATACGAGACTATTCATGAGTGTAAGCGATTATGTATTGTATTCGAAGGAGTTTAACGATTTGCAACATTATTCTACTTGTGGTGAATCTCGATACAAGGTTAGTCCTAACAGAGGAAAAAAATTTGCATAAGGTATTGCGTCACTTTTCATTCGTACTGAGATTACAACGCTTGTTTGTATCACAAGATGGGTTCACTGACATGAGATAAAATAAGGATAAATGTGTTGAAATAGAGGATGTGCACATACAACAAATGGAGGAAATGAAGAAGATGATAGAAGAAATGAGTTGGGTAAAGAGGGGACCATGAGCACTTGCAATACGTATTTTTCAATCATTAAGTTTTTTACTTTGCATTATTTAGTGATATGTATATCTAAATTTATTTTTGTGTCATTGTAGGTGTGGACTTGTTGTAATATGGTGTCTGCGGTCATTAGGAGACAAATGTACTTTTTCTTTTCTATGTAATTTAGACAATGTAACATTTAATTATAATATATTTATTTTGCATTTAGCATTTTATATAATTATTTAGTAATTTGTTGCTTATTTTGTATAATTGTATTCAATTTAAATCGAATTGGAACAGAAAAGAACATTATACGATTGAATAAAGAAAAATTCAATAAAAAGAATACATATTTAAATTATCTCCCGACGCACATAAAGTGTCAGAAACGATGTTCTACACTGGACGCATCATAGGAAATTTTACCAACGTAGCATCGGGAGAAGCCTTTTCCCAATGCCTAAAGAGGACGTTGGAGGTGGCCTACTGCCAACATATAGATGTCACGTCGAGGGTTAGGTTGTTTCAACGTTTTATCATCGTCCGACATAGCAACGTCGGGTGAAGTGTTTTCTTGATTTCGTGCTTGTTGCACATTGGGAATGGGTCCCCCGATGCATTTCACCCGACATTCTTCACAACGTTACTTTGTACATCGGAGTAGCCTCTTGCAATGTCATTTCCAATATTTACCGACGCATGACGGCGTCGAGAGACCCTCGACTTGTTGTAGTGATTTATAATGCCATAGTGCGTCAGTAAAATTACAAAAGAGTGTCGGCGTAGGTTCTCCCAACGTCGAAAACTCTATGGGGAAGAACGTTGGAAGTATTATGTCAGGGAAGCATACTCCGATGCGGTAAAGGGACGACATCGAGATCACCTTTATTCCCAATGCAGTCAGTGTCGATGTGTAGCTGACGTCGATAAAGGATTAAGCCTGACATCCCTCCGTACGTCAGGGATAAGGAATTCTAACGCGAGGTCGGGAAAAGTTTTGCCTGATGTCATGGAAAACACGTTGGGGTATCAACCTTGGTGAGATATCAATTCAACAAACTATTTTCCATTCGACTGGTAGAAGGTATTTTAGCTTAGATGTTCTTTTTGCTCGATCTAGTGATGTATTAGCTTGTTAGTTATTGATGAAATGGAAACAAAGGTATTATGATCGATGATGCATCAACGACGAGGAGACGAGTGTTGGCCAGCTTGTAGAAAGTCCATGAGGCAGCTACTAAAGATAGGAAATCGATGGTAGATGATGGTCTCAAACCGATATGATCAGATGATGTCAATCAGCTGGCTCAAAAGGGTTCCTTGTGTTTACGTGAGCTTGGGCCGAGGATAAAGTTAGATGGGCCTATTGTTGTTAGGCCTTGTGGTGAGGTGAAGCATAATTATGGGTTGTGTGCAGTGCAATCGGATTCCCTTAGTGAGTTTCGTTTTAATTGGATCTCAGCTAAGCAAGGGTGTGTTTTCCTTTTTAAGAGGGTGGGTTTGCTTTCCGTGATGGGCCTTCTTGGAATAATGCGAGTACTATGAAGATTCTTTGGTTGCTGTTGGCGAGTTCGAGTTCTCTTTGAGTGGCTTGGGTAGAGGCTTATACTCTTAAGGAGAGGTCGTTGTGGGCGGTCAATAGTAGGGTGGGTCGATCTTGGTGTCTTTGGGCTATCTTGTGTAAGTGGGATAGTCTAAAAGAACATGTCCGGATGGAGGTGGGGATGATAGGAGATGTAGAGTGGTTTGATCCCATGTTGTAGGGGGGTCCTATTCTTGAGTTTATTGGGTCGGATGGGGAGTGGTGGTGGCCGCTAGTGTCTATGGAGTTGATTGATTTATGGGATAAGGTTCAGGTTGTATGTTCGTGTCTTAGTGTTAAGGATAGATGGGTTTCGGTTCCTAGTCGTCATGGTGGTTTCTCTATTGTGAGTGCGTGGGATACTATTCGTCCTCGGTATGGTCGGGTTCATTGGGTAGGTTTATTGGGAGAAAGTCCCTATGCATTCTTTTTGTGCGTGGTTGGCCATTAAAGATAGGTTGCGCACATAGGTGGGATAGTTCTGTTTCGCTGTTGTGCATTCTTTGCCAGGGGGTGTTGAGTCTCACAATCATTTGTTCTTTTTGTGTCCTTTCGGAGGGATGTTTGGTCATGAGTCTTACATGTTATGGCTTCCTCTCACAGGATTGGGTATTGGGGGGTTGAGTTATCTTGTATTTGTTCTTAGGGTATTGGAAAGGGTGTAAGGAGTAAGTTGTGGAGCGTTCTCTAATTTGCTACTATTTATTTTATCTGGAAGAAGCATAATTATCATCTCCATGGTGGTCAGGCTTGAGATCCTATTATCCTATTCCAGCTTATTCGTACCTGTATTTGTGCTCGTGTTGTTTATTGGCGTGAGGATGCTTAAGTTCTTATTTAGCTTGTTTTATTTTTAGTTTTTATCTGCTTGTCCCTTGGCTGTAGGGTTTTTATTATTATTTGTGTTGTTCTTTTCCCCTGTTTTATGGGATTGTTTTGAATTTGTTGTTTTTTGTGTCTTTTTATGACTTTGTTGTTCTTTCTTTTGGTGCTTTTGTTATGCTTTTTATTTCTCCTTGTGTTTGTGAGCATTTTCTGTTCTATAGCCTTGGCCTCGGGCTGTGAGGTCCTTCTTGTTGTTGTATAATAATATTACCTTTTCAAAAAAAGATATATATAACATATGAGAAATTACACAAATTAAAAGTTGAAAAATACGTACCCTAAGTGTTCACGGTCCTCCCTGTGCCCAACTCATTTCCTCGATCATCTTCCTCATCTATTCCATTTGTTGTGCATTTTCTTTTCATTTTTTGAGCACTTTCTTCCACTTTTCGAGCACTCTTTTCCATTTATCGATCATGCTCTGCCATTTTTCAGTTATGCTCCTCCAATCTTATTTGTTGTTCTTCAATTAAGCAATTAGCATTTTCAAGGCTAGTCTTTAGTTCGCTCTCTCTATTGTCCATTTCTTGGTCCACTGGGCAACAACATTCTTTAACAAGCTCGTGTTGTCGTTGAAGAACGACTTGGATCCGCTTCTATGGATTCACTTCACTCTAGCAACCTTATTGACCCTTGATTGCTCCTACATTCAAACAATCAAAATGTTACATCTAAACAACAAAAATGAAGTACTGTGAAGTGAAAGTAGACGATATAAATCACATGAAATTATTGAGTCATGTAACTATTGTAAAGGAAGTGTCAATCTTTCACGCTATTCATCAATCTTGGTGGTAGGTTCCCACGTGCTTCTTCAGGGTTGTTGAACTGCTTAGAATGTCGGTGGTTGTCTGCCTTGAATTCCTTCCACATGCTGAGCGTTTGATGCTCAACAAAATGAGTAAGTGGTTGATCACCGAAATCGAGCATGAATCAGCACTACAAAAAAAATACATAAGGATTAGTCTTCTATATATGTAGGTTTAACATATATTTGAGTAATTTACAAACTTACCTGTAGGTCACCCTTGACGACATCGATGTACTCTGAAGGTGCATCAGCCCACTTGAGGGCATGGATTGGAAATGTGTTTCGCATTAACACACCGATGGTGCAGCTGAACCGAACGACATGTGGAGAGATAGGTTTGTCCCCTTCTAGGACGATTGACATGGGGATCTTCCAGTTTTTGCTATGCATATCGTTCCAACTCCAAGTTCCGGAAGTGCCGACGTCTCCTCAGAGTGGGAGTAGGGGTGGGTTTAGGGGCATCTACGAAAAAAAGAACACTATCAAAAACAGAAACTTAATTACCGATTCAAGTGTTTATGTAACAAGACTAACCTAAAGTATTACCCACCGAAGACGATCCCTGTGTTATTGAACGTGTCATCCAACTCCAAGTATATATATGCGTCATGAAAACCGCTAGGAAATGACATAATTTTTATAGACAAAAACCAATAATCGTTAAACAAATGTGAGTATCTTTTACTAAATGTATAGAAGAATGACTAATGTGTATTTGTGAAAAAGACATTATTATTCATCGTCGCTTGATCCTTTTTGAGGTGATGATAATTGTTCATCATCATCGTCTATAAAGTCGTCAGTGACATGACACACATCTGGTTTTTCCACGACTGTAGGATCTGAATGAACAAAATTTCCAAAGTGAAAGTGTATGAATGTCGTGCAAATGGAGTAAAAACCAAAAAGTTCAGAGAAAAACAAAACTAAAACCTAAACATGCTTCTAAGGAGGAAAAGGAAAAAGAAAACTAGTCTTTGTAAAACCTCCCACAAACTTCTTGAATCTCTTAATAACACCACGAAGTCTTTCTTATTATTCTCAAGGTGAGAATCAACAAAGAGTTGTGGGCTTCTATCATTTAGTAAAGGAAATTTTTTTAGAAAGATTTATTTTTCATTTTTGGAACACAGAGATTGTCAAAATTGCAGAGAGTAGAGACATTCAGATCAACTATGTATATCTCAACCATTTTAAGAGAGATGAAAGGAAGTTATCAATAACTTCCTCCCTCTCTCTGCATGTAGAATAACTTCCTTGGAAGTTATTTATTGATTAAAAACATATTAATTAAAATTAAAAAAATTAATATAAACTTAATCCATATTATATCTCATATAATATAAACTTTATATTATATCATATATAATATAACCAATGATTTAGATCTCTCATATGATCTATAGTTCTAATATGAATCGAATCCATATTAATTTTAACCTATAATTTATTTATGAATATTATTCATATTAGTATTATTATTTGAATCATATTCAAATATTAACTTTTCTCGTAACAACTTTATATTATAATATATCAAATACATTATATTAATTGTATCATATACAATTTATTCCCTTTAATCAATTTGAACAATTCAAATTAAACCAAAATAAATTTGATTCTCATTTATCCTTATTGAGCTAACAAGGGGACCTTATGAAGCTACAGATTGAAGCTTCAATGATATGAGATTAATTAATCTCTTTAATTAAATTAATCTCTATTCATTAACTATTAGTCATTCCACTAAAGACTAATAGTTGCACTCTTCTTATTGTAGATATATTTTTGTGTCCATTAGATATAACCAATGAACAGTGCAACGACCCTTCACAAATTACTCGTAAGTACAGCTAGGCCAATAATTACCATTTTGCCTCTGTAGTTACATCTAACTCCTTAAGTACTACTGATTCCTCTAATGAACAATAAGTTATAGTCCCACTATAACTGAACTCCTCTCGGACCGAGAGAGAGTGTGGCACCACATTGTTCAAGCCCTAGAATCAACCCCTAAGAGAGAAATTTCTTTACTTACTCTATCTATAGAGAAGGAGTGAATTCCTTCGTGTATAACTACGTTTCCAACTCCCAAATCAGACAAATACCCAAAATGGTTGGCATATTGAATTGATAACATAGGCCACTCTCATTGATACAAATCAAAAGACTGCCTTCATAGGTAGGAATTCACAACTCATTCAAGATTCAGGTCAAGTCACCTATAGTTATCCTGGTGAAATGTAGTCTCAATTAGTAATGGTGTTAATAAGAGAGATTATTCATTTCATGGTCTGATCTTATACAAACTCTTTATATAGGGTACCCCCGCTCCAATGCCTCCACATAAATGATTAGGATCAAATCATTTGTAGCAGTTTAGAAGAAGTATGACAACTACAAAGCAAGTCTATTCGTAGTGTCATCAAGATAAGATATCCAGCCTTATCCATCTACTATATACCATTTAGGTTATCACTTAAACATAATCCACTTGTATGACTCCACATACATGCTTAATTTACAGAAGATGTTTGTATAATTATACAATTACAAACTACAAGACCACGAGATTTAGGTCATCAACCCCAATAATCTCCCACTTATCCTAAAGCTAGTGGGGTGTACAACATAAAAGTTAAAATACTATAATAGTACATAAAACAAGAAACTAGAGCATACAATTCGTATCCAGTAAATCTTCCACTTGCTTTAGATTAAATGTGGCATGGCACGTAGACCCAGACTCTCTAGGTGACCCTCAAACACCTTAGCCGTGAGAAGCTTTGTAAATGGATTAGCAATGTTGTGCGCCGAAGTTATATGTGTAACGATCACGTCCCCTCAATGCACTATCTCTCAGATCAAGTGATAGTTGCGTTCAATATGTTTTCCACGCTTGTGGCTTCTAGGCTCACTAGAATTAGCCACAGCCCCATTGTTATCTTAGTAAAGAGTAATTGGCTTTGACATGTTTGGAACAACTTCCAAATCAGTCAAGTATTTTCTAAGCCAAACAGCCTCTTTGACAGCTTCATAAGCTACGACATACTCTGCCTCCATGGTGGAGTCAACAATACATCCTTGCTTGATACTTCTCTAAACTACAACTCCTCCGTTAAGAGTGAACATTGAACCTAAAGTAGATTTCCTAGAATCTTTATCAGTTTGAAAGTCAGAGTCTGTGTATCCTGTAAGAATCAAATCCTTAGAACCATACACAAGCATGTAGTCCCTCGTTCTCCTAAGATACTTAAGGATAGTTTTAACGGTAGTCCAGTGAGCTAATCTTGGATTAGATTGATATCTGCTGACTATCCCCACCGCATAACAGATGTCAGGTCTAGTACATAACATCATATACATCAAACTGCCAACAGCTGATGCATAAGGGATATGTCTCATTTCCTCAACCTCTTAAGGTGTCTTAAGACACTGTTCCTTAGACAAATTAACTCCATGCTTGAAAGGTAGTAAGCCCCTCTTGGAGTTTTGCATTGAATATTTAACAACTATCTTTTCAATATACGATGCTTGAGACAAAGCCAACATTTTGTTCTTATAATCTCTAAAGATTTTAATGTCCAGAACAAACTGTACCTCTCCTAAATCTTTCATTTGAAATTAGGCCACCAGCCATTGTTTGATATCAGTTAGTATACCATCATTCCCAATGAGTAGGATATCATCTACGTACAGAACTAAGAAAGCTACTGAATTGTTAATGATTCTCTTGTAGATACAAGATTCATCACTAATTTGATCAAAACCATAAGATTTTATTGCGGTATTAAATCTTATGTTCCAATCCATAAATGGAACGATTAAGCTTGTAAACCTTTTGCTATTGACCTGGAGTTATGAATCCTTCTGGTTGTTGCATATAGGTGGTCTCCTCAAGATTGCCATTCAAAAAAGCAATGTCCATTTGCCAAATTTTATAGTCATAATATGCGGCAATGGACAAAATTATTTTAATAGACTTTAACATGGCAACAGGTGAGAAAGTCTCCTCATAGTCAACTTCCTCAACTTGGGTATAACCTTTTGCTACTAGTCTAGCTTTAAAAGTTTACACCTTACCATCTGTACCCCTTTTTCTCTTGTAGATCCATTTACAACCTATAGGTTTTACCCCATCAGGTTGATCTACTAGATCCTAGACTGAATTGAAGTACATAGACTCCAATTCAAGATCCATAGCTTGAATCCATTCATCTTTATCCACATCCTCCATAACCTTCTTAAAAGTCAATGGATCCTCAATTTCGCCATCAGATATGACAGTTAAGGTTTCATTTAAACTCATATAACGAATAGGTAAGTTCATAACTCTCACATTTCATCGAGGTTTCCTCAACGATTGAGGTTGATGTAACTTATTAGATGAATCGACATGAACAACTCTTGTTAATGCATTAGGCTCTTCAACAACTTTTGTTGAAGGTTCAGTAGTTTTATTGGAAAGTTAATTTAATGCTATCTTACTACGTTGTTTGTGCTCCCTTATGTGGTCCTCTTCTAAAAATATAGCATTTATCGATACAAACACTTTATTATCTTTAGGATCATAGAATTAAGCATCTCTGATTCCTTTGGGGTAGCCTACAAATAAACATAATTTTGAATGAGATTCTAATTTCTTAAGATTAGTCTCAAGCACATGTGATGGATAACCCCATATTCTAAAATAGCATAAACTACCTTTACGACCATTCTATAATTCTAAAGGTGTTTCAGAAACACTTTTAGATGGAACACAATTCAAATATAGACTTTAGTTTGCACTGCATAACCCCAAACACATCATAGACCGAACCATGTCCAACAAAGTTTGATTTTTCCTTTCTAATACACCATTCAGTTGAGGTGCACCAAGTGCTGGGAGTTGGGATACATTCCCAACATTCCATCAAATAGTCTTGGAATTTCAAATCCATATACTCTCCACCTCGATCAGATCGAAATGTTTTAATAGTTTTACCTAATGCATTTTCAATTTCAGCTTTGTATTCCTTGAACTTTTCAAGGGCTTTAGACTTCTGTCGTTGCATTCGTTAAACATACCCATATCTTGAATAATCATCATTAAAAGTGACGAAATATTTAAATCCTCTTCTTGATTTAACATTCATAGGATCACATAAATCTGAATGTACAAGTTCTAGGGTTCTTTGGCCCTATGACCTTTTCTAGTAAAAGGTCTTTTGGTCATCTTACCTTTAAGGCATGACTCACATACAGGCAAAGAATTTTCTAATAACTCACTTAGAAGTCCTTTCTTATGATTAGCATGACATCCTTAAGCGAAAGAAAAGGTTGAAGTTAGTTCTTAATGAATTCTATACTTGATGTCAAGTGGGGTACACTTAGCTACAGAAGTACTCGTGATAGATTCACCTTTGTGGATGTGGAAAGTGAGGGCCACTTCCTATGGAATTTTAGGCAATTTCTCTAGAGCATCCACTAAACTGGGATATACGTGTGAGACCTTAAAGCATATGCATTTTATAACTTCACTCGAATAATGTTGTATGTGCAATGCTCCTATAGGTAAAATTCACAACTAAGAGTTAGTTTACAATATTCTGATCATTGTCACTATGTAAAGGTTCAAGTCGTAAAACACCTTTGCTTAAGCACAGTATTACACAGATAGACACTGCTCGATGAAAATATATTCACAATTTTCAAGTAGGGGATTATTGGCAAAAAAACATTAAAATATATTTTCGTAAAAAATATGGCATGGGTTGAGTCTTCAATCAAAGTGAAGAACATGAACTTCTCCTCCTATTTTGGCTCTTTGAACATTTAATTAATTATGGCCATTCATTGAATTTTTTATTATATTTTTACTCATTATCCCTCCGCTATAAGAACCCTACTCCTCCTCTCTTTTTTTTCACAACAAAAACAACTTCTCTTCCTCTCATCTCACTATCATTTTTCTTTTTTCTACACAAAAAAAGCTTTTAGAATTTATTTCTTTATTACTTTTGAGTTTCCGAGCGTAGGAGTGTTTATCTTAAGTGTTGGTATTCTGGTGGGTCCAAGTGTTGTTTCCACTGACAAAGAATATTGTTTTATCCTAGGGACGACAGGGCTATAACATTTGTTAGCACCTAAAGCAAAGCTGCGAAACGTCTTAAAGAAAGCGAGGTTCACAACTCAGCCCAACAGTTGATGAGTTTCTGTTTTACAAGTTTTGTCGTTCTAACGAAGTGTTCAGTGAAGCGGCATCAACACCGTCAAAAGCCCACGACAATAATATAGGCCTTGTCATTCATTTGAGCGGTGGGGGGGGGTGCCTTTGTAGAACGAAAAATTGAAGCTCTGAAGAATTACCATCTTTAAGACATGAAAGTTCTTATCAACTTTGAGATTACCATCTTTTGAAAGATTGAAAACTTGGAAGACTAAACCTTCTTTGAAGTCTAAAAGATTGAAGCTTAAATTGACTTACATCCACAACTTCTTGAAGATCGAGAAGCTAGAAGTTCTAAGTTTTTTAGTTTATATTCGAGAGAAAACATGACATGAGTAAATATTAAAGATTGTATCCACTACATTATACCACAATCAATACAAAGTTCAAATTCCACAAATTACATTTCTCAGGAAATCTCATGTGAACACTAATAATATTAACTACCCACCAATAAAATCAAAATATATAAAGTTAAATTGAGAGAAACTAAACTTAATTTCCACAAAAACTAAAAAAATAAGATGTGTATCAAACTAATCTTGAATGATTAAACAATATTAACAAGATTGAGCCGTTAATATAATCATAGACCGCATGAAAAAGTAACACTAAAATGTTATAAAGAGTAAGAGTGGATTGATCGATTATGATTAAAAATAACATGGAATGAGTCAAAAGCATAAAATGTGGGACAAGGTTGAGATGTATTATTGATTGAATAGATACTCTAAAAGCAACGAAATCCATGCTCACATGCCCCCATTTTTATAATGACTATTTTCCAAACCTAAACCACTTTTCAAATCTCTAATCACATTATTCTTTTACTTCCAAATTTTTGGGATATATAATTCAACTTTTTTTTTCTTTGAAACCATATGATTCATCTCCTCTATTTGATTGATTCTTACGCTTTTTATTTGTCGTTTATTGCCATTTTCCACTTTTCTATTACAATAATTCAACTTTTACAAAACCCTCTTGCTTCTCCTGCTTCGCATATGGCTTAGAATAAAAATTAAAAAGAAGGCATTTTTTTAATTATAACACAACAAAATTTGAAACTATTTAAAAAATATAAAAAAGTTCTAAATCTTAATTTTTTTATATATATAAAAATATAACAAACCAGCAAAATATTTACATCTAATAGAACAATTTTGAAAACGAAAAACCTCGAGAAGTTTAAAATGGAAAATACAAAAAATGTCTCAGTCAATACGCGATTAATCGGCTATACGTGGGCATGTAATTTTTTCTAGACGATCGTGATACGTGCTCGTGTAGGAAATGATACACGGTCGTATAGGTAGTATCAACACGATCATGTAGTTCTTTTTAACAATGGAAAAAAATGCTTCAAATCTAAACAATCGTGTTGACTATGGTACGTTTCGAATCTAAAAGACTTCAAATCTAAACGATTGTGTTGACCATGCTAAATGATCGTGTTGATTAGGTAAGCGATCATTTAAATCATATCAAAATGATATTTAAACGACCTTGATATTCTTGAAGAAATAAAGAAAATCAGAAAGAGGAAACGAAGAAATCTAAAAGAGAAGATGAATAAATTGTAATAAAAAAAAAAGTGACGAATCGTCCCCATTATCAAAGATAAATCTAGAATTTATGAAAATATTTTAAATTTTATTTGGTGTTTTGTTGTATTTATGAAAATTAACTTTAATTTTTAGATATTTATTTTGGTTGTTGTTAACAGAGAGCGTTAGCTCCAATCCAACCTTTCTTTTTCTTTTTTGGTTAAATTCATAAAATCATCAATCAGCTTTTGGACTCGAGAGGAGTTAAGAGGAAGGACACATCACATGCTGCAGCCTTGGCTAATTTCGTAATTTACTCACTTCATTATTTCTGAATCTCTTCCATTAAATTAGAAGCAAAAAGTTTAGTGCATACTGCATGATGGAGAGTGAACCTTATCATTCAATTAACTTCACTTTAAAACTTCTCTTTAAATTAAAAATGCACCCTTCCAAACAAACAAAAATAATTTTACTGTCAAAAATGAGAACGAAAACAATTATGGAGAAGGCTTTTGAAGTTTAACTTCTCCATCTCATATCAAACTATAATTATATTATTCATAACAAGTATGAGATAAAGTTTGTTTTTTTAACTTTACAAGGTCATCATTGTGAGATTCGTAAAGGTGAGGTGATTAGATAACTTATTATTAATTAATACCTTATATTTGAAATACATTTTCAAGTGCTTAATTTAAAAACTAAGTTATTTAAAAAAAAAATAGAACGTCTGGAATCCACTCAAAATAGTTTTTTTTAAGTGTATTTTAAACCGTTTTTACAAAAATGAGTTTAAACATAAATGAGTTTCTTCAAAAAGATTTTCTAAATCAATCTAAACGGATCCTTATTTGAACAAAATCCATTTTATCTTTTGTTTATTTTAATTTATGTTTTTCTTTTATTTTTTGGTTTATTTCAACATGTACAAAGTTATTCGTAACAGTCTCAACATTTAGTTACATTTTTACAAGTCAAAATTAACACTTGTTTATTTCAATACAACAAGAATGTGAAATATAGATACTTGAAACTCCAACTTAAAAAAGAACCAAATATTCAATTTGCTTGTTGTTTTTGAGCTACATTCACATTGATGTGCTAAAATTAGCTTTTGGAATGGGTGAACTTTTGTTCTATTCTATAAACATTCAAAAAGATAAAAAAAGAAAAAAAAATTGTGGTACAACATATATGCGCAAAATATATAAAGATTTGAACCATTTAACTTCAATGAAAATAATTATTTATCGATTAAAATAAATTATATTTATGTTAGTGGATAAACTATATCGCTTCATTAACTAGAGTAAATGACACTATACATTTGCTTTTTACGAGAAAGAAAGCAACCCATCACTTAAAAGAGTGTTTGATACCGATAAAAGAAAACACGACCCTCTCCACGTTCTAATTCTAAAAAGAAGAAGAAGAAATGTATATATACATAATGTATTTAAGCATGTTGATTTCTCAAATTAATCTATTTTTTAAAACAATAAATTGTTTTCTTTAAAAGCCAAAATTAAAATGTAAACATATAATTTATTATTCTATCTTAGAAACTACGTATTACATGGTTTTTAAATGTCTTTTAGTATGACAAAAAAAAAAGTATATGGAAAATTATTTGTATTATGTTGTTTTGTCTCATAAATTTCTTCATGAGAGAAAAAACAACAAAATTTATTAAGAGAGAGAACGATCTTTGAAGGAAAAGAAATAAATAAAAAATAGGAATCGGTGACCCAAAGTAATAAACAACAAATTTCAATTTCTTCTTTTTTCCAAATTGAAGAAAGTATTTCTGGTAGATATCTGTCTTTTCAACCTTTGGAAGAGGACATGATTCCTAAAATGTAGCATTCAACAAAAAATGAGTTTATCATTTCATCTCAACAATTTAATTTATCTTTTCACTCTTTTAATTATTACAACCATTTTTTTCTTAAATTAGATTTTATTTCAGAAAAGGATTTGTTTCTTTTCTTTTTTTTTTTCTTTTTGGAAAATAAGTTTCCATTTTAACTCATAAAAAGCATACAAGATTCAATTTGCACTAATTTGCATACAAGCTTACCTTAGGTTATGTAGGCCTCCCTAATCATTATATCTGATTATTGAATCATTACCAAATCTAACAATTGATACTCCTAATCAATTTGATTATTTAAGTTAATCAAATTAGTTCATGTTAACTCATAAAAAGCATACAAGATTCAATTTGCACTAATTTCATTGTGAACGAGGGCTAAATTAAGTTGAAAGCCTAATTAGACAATCATCAAGTTTAAAGCAATACAAGATCAAATTGATTTCATAAGCTAACCCAACTTATCGCTTCTAATTGAATTACGTACAACTTAACGAAGAAAATTGAACACAATAAAAAACATTCACCATAAAGTCCACATACATCCGACAATATGAATATAATAATTAACAACATAATTGAAACGATCAATACATCAAATTTAGTTCAAATCTCGCAAATGAAATAAATATAAGGGAGAGATTTCTACAAACCCAAGCTAAAAGAAAGTACCTTAGCCCATTCTTGACATGTCAAGCAATAGAGAGATGTTCAAGTACATGGTATAGAGAAAATTGATGAGAAATTGAGGTTGGAGCTCTTAGAACTAGAGACGTAGATTGGCCTAGGCAACAAAAGATTATTTAAATAAAACAATGTGCACTTCGGAGCGTTGTGACACTGTGAGTTAGAAGCCAAAATTGGCCTATTCTTCGTCTTGACTCGTAGTTGACGCTCATGCATTTCATATTCGCTTAATTTAAGTTCCAAACCGACACCAACATCAAATTCTATCCTTGATTTGCTCATGGATTTCATATTTGCCTGATTAAGCTTTAAGCTCTAAACTGGCACCAACATCAATTTCTATCCTTGATTTGCTCATAATCAAATAAAAAATTAAAATTATGAAATGATCTCGAATTAAGAGATATTAAATAGCACATTTTCGATACTATCATTAAATTCAAAAGGAAAATGTAACGACTCAACATCTTATATTAAGTTGAAATCATTGTTATTTTAAATAAATAACAATTTTGCATTTAAAAGAAAAGAAGAAAACAAAATCCTTAAATGAGTAAATTGAAAATACTCGTTCATAAATCATAGTTCGGTAAAAACATAAATAAATGCTAGATAAGCGTAGTCTTAGTTCGAGCTCAATCTAAGTTTTAAAGAAAGTAACATAAAAATAATTAATGAATTTTGATAAATTCCAATAAAAATACTAAAAGTAAAATTACTGAAAACATGAAAGGGTGAAGCAATGTAGTTCCCCTGTGGTAAGTCACAGTTTGTTCTTGTCATTCGCCAACTTTTCTTTACTTCTACCTTTGCCTGAAAAATTAAACATAGAAAAGATGAGTATAAACATATATTCAGTAAAGACCTACTGCTAGTCTCATTAGATGTCTGTTAACTTTCCCTTAGGATTTCGTTAGGAGGTACTCAAAACATATCGGGTGTTTGATGGAAAACATGCAATCTAGTGATCCTATAGGAACACTCTCATATGTCGGTGAACCGAAGGAACACCTATGATATCAGACTATAAGTGATCCCACCGGACCACTTATAAACATGACATGATAGACTAGTGGTCTTGTCCGAACCCACACAACCATAAATATGTGAAAAAAGTGATCTTGATGAACACCAAACATGTAGGTACAACCATAATGGCCAAAGTTAACTGAACATCATATTCCATAGTATGTAGCAATATTATAAAAATCATAAACATGACATACATATCAATCTTAACCATGTGATTAATATATCATGCATCAAAACATATCAATCATCAACTACAACACAATATGCATCTTAGCTACATTAATGCATAACAAAAAATACATGCAAGCTCTTAATTTCATTAGCATTCAACGTCTAGTAGTAGAATCTCTTACCTCGAGATTAGCTAAAATAACTATTTTCTAGCTAACAGTCAAGAGTTTTCCAATTAACTCGATCCTAAACAATAAGGTAGATTTCAGTAAACCTAATTAATAAAATTACCAATCGATAGCACCAAAGATTTCACAATTTAACTTACCGAAAATTAAGGTTAAAACCAATTTAAACCTTGATGGAAAAATCTCATAGATTAAGTGCAAGAGTCTCTAAATTAGACCTTCAATCTAAGGAAAAGCCTCAATTTAGTCCCATAATAACTTAAAATTTTCCTATAATGGGTGTTAAAAAAGACAATAATAAAAGTCCAAAACAGAACTTCAAT
This sequence comes from Cucumis melo, assembly GCF_025177605.1. Lineage (NCBI taxonomy): Eukaryota > Viridiplantae > Streptophyta > Magnoliopsida > Cucurbitales > Cucurbitaceae > Cucumis > Cucumis melo. Next base: position 18,893,799 of record NC_066860.1, on the reverse strand, counting down.
ATTTCCTCCAAAAACATACCCAATCACAATCCAATGAGCGGCGCCGAAAACCCACAGATGGATGGTTGCAAAAATGGACAACAAATGTAGCAGGCGCAGTCGGACAGCAACTCGACGAAGATCTGGTTGTGGTCGGGGCTCTTGCTCATGGAGTAGGACAAACAGAGAAGGGAGAGGATACGACTTAGCTAGACGTATTTTGTGTGGCTCAGGTCGACAAAACAATAATGCAGCGACGAGGGACATGTGTCATGCTCGTCCCAAACATCACTCCATACAACCAGATGGAAGAGTGTTGCCTAGACTTCCGTCACATACCACTCCACGAGATGATTCATGAATTCCTAGTAAGTGAAACAACACTTTCACTAGTCTCTTCGCAAAGCTTCTTCCTTGAGCCTTAGAGACTTTCAGAACTAATTGCAGTAGAAAACAACTCTTCAACTCCTCGCTACCGCCTAGCTCTTATAACTTAAACTCAATAACTTGTAGGCAATAAGCACAAAGATTATCACAATAAAATAATAAATTAAACTCTCTCTCTTTATTAACTTAACACTTTTACAAAGTTCATAGATTACAAATACAACCCTTAAACTTTGCTTTGCATAAAATAAAACCAAGTATGATCCTTACACCGTCATTCTTCCACCAAGGTGCTGCTCTTCGTGCCAAAGGTATTTAGAAGTATAAGACTCATTTTCTTTCTTCATCGTTAAATGTTGCTCCTTGTGACGGGTACCTAGAGGTGTAAGGCATCATTTCATCCTTCACCTCAGTCGTCCAACCTTCCAACTTTGCAAACAACGTTTAGGGCTTCCTTTCCCCGACTCAGTTATTTGGCTCTTTGGCTCCCCGGGCTTAGCCACACCGATATAGTTGTTGAACTCGCTTTCCTTCTGAACTGAGTCATCTGTACTAAGGAGCAATGCGCTTTCCAATCGACTCCTTAGATGTGAAATGAGATGACATGGCTATCATGTCGCATAAGGCTATAGAGTAACAATGTCTTCCCTCCTTAACTAGGCTACAACACCTAAGATCCATCATTTGCTTGGCTTCAATGCCTGACAACTTGGGAAGGAAAAAACTTAAAACGTAGTCAGAGTGATGAGTTCGAGAAAACCTTTTTGGAAAAAATACAGTAGATTCAACAATAATAAGGTCAAAGCGCAACATGTAAATATCATCGCATCAAGCCACAAACAATTCAACCATCAGTACAACAAGCACCACAAGCATCATGCACCTAAATGATCTCACAAATCATGCTCATCACTGAGACTTAGGATTCTCTCCTCGCCTGGATCTAGGACACTCAAACCAGTGTCACGCAAGTTACCTAGATTTTCACCAGCGCCTTGCCACATTCAATCTTTCTCAGACCTAGGATTCATATTCAACCAACGTCTCATCACAACCTCTCTTAGACCTGGAATTCTTCCATCGTCAAGATCTGGGATTCACAATCAACCAACATCGCACGAGTTATCTAAGATTTTCACCAGTGTCTTGCAATAAACCATACCACACCACGACGCATACTTCACACGATTAATAATAAAGGAGTATTAACTCATAGCTTACTCCTATCACACATTATCACATAAATAACGAAGTCATGCAGTAGACATAATCACAAGGTTACGAAATAATACATATAACACCACATTTATAAAGCATTTCTTTCCAATATGAAGATCATAAATATAAACGTTTTTGTTACTTTATAAAGAATCATTCACGAACATTTATTCATAAACTCATATTCAAGCATAAAACATTTAACCATAAATAATAATTTAGAAATCACGTTCAAAATCTGTTTTGTCTCTCACGAAAATACTTAGCCTCAACTCCTTCATTCTCTGCTTTTGGATTCCTCTTCTCGCCTAACGATTCTCACAACCGACTGTTCAATACTCAAAACTTCCCCTTGCTATCTTTATCAGAATATCTAAACATTTTCAAACAAAACTTCTCTTTTTCCTTTGATCTTTGGCCCTATTTATACTGGTCTTTCACATTCAAGGATCACTTCTACACTTTACACGTGTCACTTTACTGATTCCCTACGTTATGCAGCCAACCCAAACTTGACATGTAGGCTAAATGTTAGCGACGATTAGACATTCCCTTGAGGCGCACACTTTATCTCTTTGGAAAGCTAAACTCTTTAATCACTGAACTCTCATTTTCTCTTCTTGTAAAGCAACAAACATTAACTTTTTCCAGCAAGTTGTCAAGTCATCCCATTAGAACACCTACTTCCTTGCCTCATTCCTTTGGGTGTAGGTACTTCTCCCCGCTTTACTACGCTAAATGTCTAACTCTTAACGTCCAGCGCAAACTTCTTCCTCACCATTTATTCTTATCGTGTCGTTTACCTTTACGTGATAGAACTTAACTCTAAGCATTTTTCTTCGTGTCGCTTTTTCTCTTTTTGCATCCTTTCTCGTTGAATATCCCATACTTATAGTTATTCGAATAACTTCCCAACAGGATCCTCTTCGACAGGACTTCCTTCCTCCAAATCAAGGTGTCACACATGGCTATGCAGTGGACGGTGCTCAAGAAGAAGGTCAGACAAATGTTGAAGGTGATGGGCCACAGTAGGTTGCTAGGTCATAAAGAGGAAGATGAATTTTTTTTTTCTAATTTAGCACGTTCCCCAGTGCTTTAAATAATAAAGAAATAGTAATAATATTAATAATAATATCCTATTATTATTAATATTTCATTTTTCATTTTTCTTTCTACAACAAATAAATCTAATCTCTCCCTTCATTAATTATTTCCCAATCAATCAACTTTATTCTCCTTCCCAATAAAAAAAATTATCTTTCCCCACCAATAATTATATTTCAACAAATATAATTATCTTTTCATTTTTCATAATATATATATATTTATATATATATATCCACATATACATATAATATCAACCTCTCTAACAAAATTACCGCCCCTTAATTTAATTAAATCAATATCAAAAAATTATTTGATTAAATTCAATTTCAACTAACACCAAAACTCCAAATCCAATAATTAATTACATATTCATTCGATAAATATTTAATTAATTCTAATTCTATAAACCCATAAATTCTAAATTGTAATCTCAATATAACATTTAATAGTTACAATATAATTAAATAAAATTAAGATAATTAAATGATAAGTTACCTTAATTTTTAGAGCATTACAGAAAATATATACAAATTTTGATTAAAAAAAACATACACGTTTAACTTTCATGTAGCGTCCACTATACATTTATTTGAAAAGATAAAGAATATAAAATGCAAAAGAGAAAACATGTAGAACATTGCATTGCTTGTTATGCAAATTCTAAAGCACAAATATATTTCATGTGAGGTAGAGAATAAATATCAAATACGTATTAGATATCAAATTATATTGTAAGGAACGGAGCTTGAACCTAGGCTTGGAAATGGTTGGCGAGAGTTGGGAGAGAGAGAGGGAGAGATAGAGAAGGAGAGATGATGTGAACACAACGATGGAACCTTTGCATATACGAAGGACCAATTACAAAAAGAAAGGTAAAGAAGATTCAAGAGATTTTTACACTACACCTTCAAAAACTAGCAAATTCACATGAAACAACAAATAATTTTGAGTTAAAAATTATTTACAATGTTAGTTTAATGAGTCAAGATGAGAATTGATTAAAGATGACATGAGAAAAATTTTAGCACATTGTAAGGACTTTCTACATTTTTTATTTTTAGTTTTTCAATTTGGCCTTTGATTTAGTATGCAATCTTATTTTAAGTTCCTAGGTTTTGTTTTCTTCAAAAAGCATTTAAGTGTATTTGAATGGCTATTAGGCTTCCACCCATGCATGTATTTTCTTTAATTAGCATTTAAGTGTGACTATTGGGCTTCCACCCAATGCATGACCATTTAGCCTATAAAATGGCTTGTAATGCTCTTGAAAAAGTAGAATATCAACATTAAAAAGCTTATGCTTATTCAACCCTTTTAGTGTTTTTTTTTTTTTTTTTGTCAAATCTTCCTTTAGTTGTGATGTTAAAAATAAATTCATTGGATTAGTCTTTGATCGAATTATTTCTAGAGTGAGTTGCCTTAGGATCTAAGGGTGACCATCATAGATTCTAGGTTTGATCTAAGTACCTTTCTTTGTGAGTATTTGCAAGGATCCTATAAGGACCTCTAGTTTTGCATTTAACAAGCATAGTGGATGCTTATCAAGGGCGAGAGGGCAAGAGGGCGAGCGAAAGGGAGAAGGAGAGAAACAGAAGAAGCTAGCTAGCGTAAAGTTGGGGGTCAAGCCCTCTTGACCTATATTAAATTCATCGATGTCTAATACATGATTTGACATATATATTTTTTTTTAATATCATATACATATTCCCTCTCAAAACTAACAACCTACTAAAAGAGACGGCATATTTTCCCAACCCATAACTAAAAGAAGAAAAAAAAATCTGAATCCTAGAATCATCTAATCTTCATCTTCGAGCTTGAGTCCATACAAAGTCATGCAAAAATTAACCAACTTGTTTATCTTTGTATTTCCCCTTTTAATCTTTCTTTTTCTTCTCTAATTCGTCTGACTCTAGTGCATCACTAACCTTTTCAATTGTATTTTATTGACAATTGTATTTCGCATTTTGTATTGTAATTTAGTGTTTAGATTGTATCTTGTTAATGTCATTAACATGAAATTTTATACCTTTAATGGATTGCATTTAGTCCTTTTATGTTATACTTTTTTTAAAAAAAGTCAACATCCTATGTTTTTTATTTAAAAATTAATGTACCATCGTATCCTATTATATTTGTATCTTACATTTGTATTTACGCCTATGTTTTATACATTTCGTTGTAAATGATATATTTTATAACTGAGGTTAATCTAAAAATTGTCTTGTTTCCCTGAATAATATGGTTATCTAATCACTTGGATCAAATAAATTTGTAACCGTTTTTTTAATTGGGATATGATGATTAATTAGACTCTTCAATCACGAAGGTCAAAGCTGAGATTGAGGTCAACCTTAGAGATTGGGTTTTGTTTTGGTTTTGGTTTAACTTTCTTTTTACCTTATCTATTAAGTTTATTCTTTCAATCCAAAGTTATGCATATCCATAGTTTAACTTCTATTAAGTTTATTCTTTCAATCCAAAGTAAGTTTATTCTTTCAATCCAAAGTTATGCATATTCATAGTTCAACTTCTATTAACTTCTTCTTGATTTCAAGATTTCGACAGCCTTAAATAAACTTGAATTATTAAGGGATTTTTTTAAAAATGTAACAAAACCGTAAAATATTTTCACTACATAGAACAATTTCAAAAATGGAAAAAGTCCATAGGCCCACAATAGGAAATAACAAAAATATCCCAGTAAACAAGTGATTAATCAGTCACAAGGGCATACGAGTAACATTTTTCTAATTAAATGATGGTGCACTACAGTCTAAATAAATGATCTACGATCATTTAGGTCATAATACATGATCATGTAGTTCATTTTAACGATGAGGAAAAATGCTTCAAATTTAAACGATTATCTTAACCATGCTAAACGGTCGTGTTGACCATGACAAATGATTTTGTTGATCGTGGGAAATCGTGTAGTCCAATGTAAATAATCGTTAAAAACTTCAAATCTAATAATCGTGTTGACTATGGTAAGCAATCGTTTATATCATGTCAACATGATTTTGTAGATCGTTTTAAACGATGGAAAAAAGACTTCAAATTTAAACGATTGTGTTAACCATGGCAAACAATTGTGTTGACAATGGTAAGTGACCGTTTAGATCATATCAACACGATCATGTCATTTTGTTTTAAACTATGTAAACGACCATGGCTTCAAATTTAAACGATCATGTTGACCATTGTAAACGATTATATTGACAATGGTAAACGATCACCGACGGGTTTACGTAGGGACTAGTGAGGGCACGTGCCCCCACCATATTATCAATTTTTGTATTTGAATATTAATTTTGAAGTGTCAGATTACAATATATATTAAATAATACTTTATTTTAAACAAAGTATGGTTGTGGCGCAATAGTTGTACCCCACTGGCCTTGCGTTTGAAGATAAATAAGATAAAATCTAAAATAAGAAAGAAAATCTCGAGGAGGAAACAAAGAAATTGTAAAAAAGAAGAATAAGAAAGAAAAGTGACAACTGTGACGAGTCATTTGCAATAATCAAGATCAAATTTAGAAATTATGAAAATATTTGATCAGCTTAATGGACTTTTGTTTTATGTTACCTAGACCATAAATATTTTTTACTTTTATTACATTTATGTCAATTAACCGAGCATCACTGTGAATTTTCTACTATTTTTCTCATCTTTCTCTCAAGCTCTATCTATTTATGTTGTGTAATGTTTCAATGTCATTATTTTCGTATTATTACTAATATTTTACTGAGTTAGTTTATTACTACGACTTTCTATATTTGACTCAACTTCATTTTCTAATAAACAAAGTACACATTTAAAACTGTTGAAAATATTTTACCATATAGAAAAATATAATAAGACATCATGATATACACTATGCTGGCTTATTGCAACACAATAGTTGTTTAGCATGGTGTATGATAATCTATTGCTGATAGAAAGTAAAACTTTGTTATATTTGTAAATATTTTGGTACATTTTATCATATTTGAAAAAAAAAATACTCATTATTTTATATACAAATATTTTAATGTCCTTTAATTTTATAATTAATTTTAGATATTTGAAATTATTTTTAAATTTTTTACTGTGGCACCAACATCGACATTCCATGGATATTATTTTACAATACAGGCACCTAAACATTGTGTTAGTTTATAGAAATAATGAACAAAAATGATCAATTATAATTCAATTCAATGGCAATCAAAGTTTCATTACCAAATTTTAACAAATTTTCATTAATTTTCTATCCATTTCGATAAAGGTTTATGAAATTTTCATGGAAATATTTGACGTCCAAGTTTTATTGTAAACCTTTTGCATAACTATTTGTTTCCACAAATTTCTGAAAAAGAATTGACTTTAAACTATTTTTATAAAAAAAAATTAAAAAGATACCGTTGACATAATTATAAAATTGATTTCAACAAATTTATTGTGTTTTTATTATCTATAACTTCTCCTTTCCAAGGGAACACTGATTCCAAGGGTAAATTAAAATAATAATAATAATAAAAACAAGGGTTGGAGATAACAAAAAAATTAAATTTATTAAAAGAAAAAACCTGTCAAAATTGTATCTATGTTTAACTTGAACAAACTTGAACATCCTTCCTTGACTAGCACCAAGCCATGACCTGGAAGTTGCAGGGGCCAAAACTATTTGCCTATAATCCTACTCATTATTTAATATAATATTATAATCTTACATTTCAAAATTAACTGATACTATGAGAAAGGTACGTGTCCCCATATACCTATAAATCCATCGACGTAAATAAGTATAATTTATACAATTATGTAAGGTTGATGTTCCAACTTTAAAATTTATTTAACAATGAGTAGTTTTTACCCTTTGTCCAATTATTTAAATTTGGAGAACTAAAGCTACTTTTATTAGAAAAACATATTCGGTCATTATTTTATTGAAAAAAAACATTAAATGATTATTCTTTTATTGACCCGCCTTATTTTAATTTTGTGTCATCTTCATTTTATTGAGATCAATGAATTTAGAAATACTTTTGCACACTTCATCCTCTTATTTACGTTGAAATCTTACATTCGTCTATATATTTTTTTTCAATTTTGGTTCCTAAACTAAAAAAATGTATATATTTGGTCCTTAAATTTTTATAACTTTTTACTTTGATCACTATTATTAGAATTTTGTTAACTCTTTAACAAAATAATAACGTTACTTCCATATTTGGATGATTATACTCTAAATTTATCATATTAATTAAATTTATAAATAATCAAGAAATCTTACTAATCTATTCTCTAAATTTTTTATGTACACACTACACTCGAGTAGAAAAAAATCCAAATTAAAAATTCATTTTGTTTTATCTTTCCAAAACACGTAAATCTCTCATATCCCCTTCCATGTTCCTTCGTCATTTTTTAACTAAAATCTTGAAACAAATAAAAAATAATAATATTGAGTAGAATAGAAAAAAATAGAATTGATATATTGATGTTAACATGTATAACAAGGTAAAATAAACTAAAAAAAATAAAATATATGCAATACATGTATAAAATAAACTTTACAAAATTATTGTAGATAAATATTCACACAAAAAATCACAAAACCCAAAATAGAAAGAAAAAGAAAGAATTGGAAGGAAGAGAGATAAAAAAGCACTTCAATGAATCATATAATATGCCAAACTTTAGACACTAAAAAATTTGTATATGGACGAATTGTATCTAGCAGAGAAAGTCAAGTAGAATGACATGTCCCAAAATGATGATGATCAAAATCTTGAAGACGAAGTAACTTTTTGAATTCTCTATAAAACATCAATTTATCATCTAGTTTTTAATAAAAAAAAATAAAACCCTAGATTCTTAAGGATGATAATCTTATTTGGTAGCTTAGTCATCAAATATAGAAAGAAACCTCATTATTTGGTTAGAATTGACGGAATCTTAAGGCAATGATCAAAATATGCTCATTTTAAAAGTTTAAACACCAAAATAGAATAAGACACAAAGTTAAAGAGACCAAAATAAGATTTAAACCTTTTTATTTACTATGCAAATTAACCAAACTAAAACCAAGGAGATTTTTAAATATAGTAAAATATTTACAAATATAGTAAAATCTCATATTTGTCGTTGATAGATACCGTAGACTTCTATAAATGTCTATTAGTGATATTGATTAACATTGATAGAAATCTGTCAATGATAAATCTAAAAAAATTTCATAGCTCATAAATACTTTCTAACAATTTCTATTTAATTTTTTTTCATAGTTTATAAATAAAAAGTTTATGGTATAAATGAGTATAACCATGACAAATCTAAGGTTGAAATTTAAGAAAAAGTTGAATATTCTATATTTAAGAAAATGAATTTTGAGTTCTAAAGGAAAAATCATTTTGGATTTTGAAAATCAAGATAAATAACTATTAGATTCCTCTGTTAAAAGAAATAATAAACAATAATGAGATTCCTCATAGTAAAAAAATTGATAAAGTTATGACATCTGTTTGATGATAAATAAAAGGGAATATGTAGGATTTGAGAAGCAAGTCAAGGAGTGCAAAATTTAATATTGATTCTTCATTCTTTAATACAATTAGTGTTAAGATGCCTAACATTAACATAATTGAAAGGACATAAATCATATACACTATAGATTATGCTATTTTTCTTCTGAAAGTTTGTTAATTAATAATAATGACATTTATGTAAAACATATATAATATATGTTTATGTTTTCTAAATTTGTAGTAAAGACATATATTAATAGATAACAAAAAGTTATTTTCTTTTAATCTAACAACCAAAAAGTATTCGAAACTAAATTTAAAATATATTACAAGTATATTAACTATAATTCAACTATTGATATTATATAAACTAAAATGAAGTTTAAGTAAATTATATTTTGTAACTATATCCCTTTGCAATAACTTAACTTTATTATTTATATTTTATGTTTTTTTTATAAAAAAAAAAGAAAAGAAAAGAAAAGAAGAAGAAGAAGAAGAAAGAAGGGAGAAAAAAGAAAATTAAGAAATTTATATATAAAATTAAGAGAACAATTTCCCACCATCATTAGTTTAGAAGAAGAAGGTAAAGAAGTTGGATGGTTGATAATCAAAAAGAGATTTTATTTATAATTCCCAAAATTCCCCACCTTAAACCCATCTCTCCCACTTCTATTTTAAGCTCACCTCTGTTCTCTACCATCAAGAGAAAGAGCCTCCTTCTCTTTTCTTCCACTTCAAAAGCCCTTCAAACTTCCAATCATTGTCTCTCACAAATCCAAAGTAATTTCATCTCCCATGGCTTCCTCTTCTTCAAAATCCCTCTTTTCCTCTCCCCATTTCACCTCCTTCAACAGATCTTCTCATTCCAAATCCCCTCTCCTCTCCTTCTCCACCTCCTCTGTTTCTCTCAACCCTCGTCCTCTTCATTCTTCTATTACTTCTTCTTCTTCTTCTTCTTCTTCTTCTTCTTCTTATTCTTCTAATCGCTGCAGTTTCATTCCTCTCCGTAGCGTTTTGAAAACTCTGGAATCCTCGGCATTTGTGTCTCAGAACTCTGATCTCGCTGACCCCACTTCCCCAAATGACAGATCCACCATTTTGGTGGCCGAGAAACTTGGAGAAGCCGGTCTTGAGCTTCTCCGGAGCTTTGGGAATGTTGTGTGTGCTTACGACCTCTCTCCGGAAGAGCTTTGCGCCAAGATCTCATCCTGCGATGCCTTGATTGTTCGAAGTGGTACTAAGGTGAATCGGCAGGTGTTTGAAGCTGCTAAAGGGCGTTTGAAAGTTGTTGGAAGAGCCGGCGTTGGTATTGACAATGTGGATCTACAGGCCGCAACTGAGTTTGGTTGTCTCGTTGTTAATGCACCAACTGCCAACACCATCGCCGCCGCCGAGCATGGAATTGCCTTGCTTACTGCCATGGCTCGAAACGTCGCTCAGGCCGATGCCTCCATTAAAGCAGGTCTGTAAAAAATGAAAATAACCACGTACTAGTACTACTCTTTTTTAGAGGGGCAACTAAATCATGTTCATAATCATAATCATGAAAACCCTTTTGTTTCAACGTCTAGATCTGATAATAATTATTAACACTTGTTCTAATTTCAAGGATTTTTCATAATTTTGAACTATTTTGCTTAGTTTAACTGAAGTCAGGGACCAGAATTATGCTGTATCACTCTGTTTTTTAGTCGTTTTTTTTATATACGCTTAAAGTCAAAGGTATCTTTCTGTCACCCCCGTTTTGGCTGCTATCTAAAACCACACATGACAAGAATCAATCCCTCTATTTAATAAAAATCCCCAAATTCGGATCTGGGTAAAAAACAGAGAGTGATCTATTGAAATGGGTTTCCAGGAAAATGGGAACGGAACAAGTACGTCGGAGTTTCACTGGTGGGAAAAACACTAGCTGTAATGGGATTCGGGAAAGTTGGATCGGAAGTGGCGAGACGAGCAAAGGGATTAGGAATGCAAGTGATAGCACACGATCCATACGCACCGGTGGACAGAGCAAGAGCCATCGGAGTGGAATTAGTGTCATTTAATCAAGCAATATCCACCGCCGATTTCATTTCGCTTCATATGCCGCTGACTTCCGCAACTTCAAAGGTTTTCAATGACGATACATTTGGTTTGATGAAGAAAGGAGCTCGTTTGATCAACGTTGCCAGAGGAGGTGTTATTGATGAAGATGCCCTTGTTAGAGCACTCGATACTGGAGCTGTTGCTCAGGTAATTCTTGGACTCTTAAAAAATGGAGGTGCTCTGGTTTTTTTTTTTTTTTTTTTTTCTCTATCGATTTATGGATCTGTGGTGGAAACAGGCGGCGCTTGATGTGTTTGTGGAAGAGCCACCGCCGAAAGACAGCAAGTTAGTGCAGCATAAGAATGTTACTGTCACGCCGCATCTTGGAGCCAGCACCAAGGAGGCTCAGGCAAGCCCATTAGTAATTAATATATTATACGTTTCTTTTTTATATTAGTGTTTTCGCGGATTCCTGAGGTGGTCATCATCACTTAAACCCATGATGTTTTTCAAACTATGCCTCAAGATGAATTCATGATGGTGAAATAGATATATTATTTATATATCATATTCTTTAAATTTGGGTAAAATAGATTTTGTGAGTTTAAAGGAAAAAATTAATAAGTCATTAATTTATTACATACAAACTAAATCTTAAAGAGTTGATATAACAAGTATTTATATTAGAAGCTTTTTAAAGTTTTTGGATCATTTTAACACACAAATCTAACAAGGTAAACTTATGTACAAAAATCTTTAAAATATAAACGCCAAAACTAATTTAGTCAATTTTATTACCAATCTTGGCAACAATGTGAATATTTTTTTTAAAAAAATTTAACTTATAAATGTCCTGTCTACTTCTAAGATTTTGCTTTATTATAAATTTTTAATACTATTTAGAAAAGAAAGCTAAGCAAAGTTTTAAAAATTGAAAAGGTGGTTTTTTTAGATCAGGATAAGAAATTGGGAGGAAATATTTACGAATCTTTACATATTAGTTCTAAAGTTAGGAAATTGGGACAAAAGATAATCTTCTTGGTTGAGAGTTTTAGCCTAGGAGGCAAATTAAAACAACATTTCGAATCGATTCAAAATTTTGTAGAAGTACTTTCTGAATTACGAAAAATTAGAATAACAGTTGTCCACTTTTTTCATCTCTTTTCCTCAATCTCCTTGTTTTCTAGATTTAATGTTGAAATGGCAAATACAAATATTTCAGGAAGGCGTTGCCATTGAAATAGCCGAAGCTGTGGTTGGAGCATTGAATGGTGAACTCTCCGCCACCGCCGTCAACGCTCCCATGGTCGCTCCAGAGGTAACTAATTAACTAATTAACCATACTCAATTCTAATTCAAAATGCTCATGATTTTCGAATTAGAATTAAACTAGTCCTACCTAATTACTATGGTATAATCAACAGGTACTATCGGAGTTAGCACCGTACGTTGTACTGGCGGAGAAACTGGGGAGGCTGGCGGTGCAACTGGTGGCGGGAGGCAGCGGAATAAAATCAGTTAAAGTAGTATACAAATCAGGACGAGCCCCAGACGATTTAGACACAAGGCTATTACGAGCAATGATCACAAAAGGCATAATCGAACCTATTTCGGATAGCCACATAAACCTAGTGAACGCAGATTTCACGGCAAAGCAAAAGGGGCTGCGGATAAGCGAGGAGAGGGTGCTGGTAGATGCGCCACCGGAGTTCCCAGTGGAATCAATCCAGGTTGTGGTGTCGGAGGTGGAGTCGAAGTTCGCTAGCGCAGTGACGGAGAAGGGTGAGGTGGCGATAGAAGGGAAAGTGAAATACGGAGTGCCGCATCTGAGACGTGTAGGTTCGTTCGATGTGGATGTGAGTTTGGAAGGGAATCTAATCCTGTGCCGACAAGTGGATCAACCAGGAATGATAGGACGGGTGGGAAATATACTAGGAGAGAATAATGTGAACGTGAATTTTATGAGTGTTGGTAGAACGATGAGGAGAAAAAGGGCAATTATGGCCATTGGCGTGGATGAAGAACCTAATAAGGACACACTAAGGCAAATTGGACAAGTCCCTGCTATCGAAGAGTTTGTGTTTCTAAACCTATAAATCATGAAACTCACTCACACTCACTGCCGACATGTCGTTTGTTCCTTTTTTGTTTTTTGTTCCCTTTTCTTTTTTTCTTCTGGTCGCGTAATAATAAACTAATAAGGGCAGTTGGAGTTGGGGGTGGACTATGATTAAGGTTATTTTGTTTTGTTTTTTCTTTCTTTCTTTCTTTTCTTTTTTTTTTTTTTTTTTTTGGTGAAGTTTAAGAATGGAGAGACTGATTAAGGTTATTGTATGTTTAGGGGGTGAAAAAAAAAAGAAAAGAAAAGAAAAGAAAATGGATATGGTAATAATAATGTGGTAGTGTTGTCTGCCACATGCCTAAGCTCAGCTGTGTTCAATCATTTATTTAAATTACATTTTCGTATTTTTGTGGAGTATTATTGAAATATGAAATACCCAAGTGACGACTTCCTTTTTCCTTCGATCTTTCTTTTCTTGTCCCGTCTGAAATTTTAACGTTTTTATGTACATTCCCCATAGTTTTTTTTTTTTAAAATCAATTGTTTTATTATAACTTAAAATTTTATATTTTAATTTATATTGTTTATCTAATGACATTTATTTATTTTTAAAACTGAGACATTGACATTTTTATTGAAATAAACCCTTGAATCTTTAATTCAATGCAATGGAGATGATTAATTTAAGGTTGACAATGGTTTCAAATTATACATATAATGAAAACGTAGGGCTAGTTTGATAATGTTATTATTTTGGAAAATTGGGTTTTATATTTCAAAATTAACACGTTTTTTAAAAATTCGTAAATCTATTTTTCTTAGTCAATTTCGGCTAACCTCGACATCAAGATTCGTCTCAAATTTTAAAAACATCATTTCAACAACCTTTCTCAATCCATCTCGGCCGAATTCAACACTCAGATTATTAGTTTTGTTTTTAAATTTCAAAATAAAAGGTATTCTCAAATGACCAAAATACCTATGGAAGCTCGAATATTTTGAGATTCGTACACCCTAAACCCTATGTTCATTTCGGTCGAGAAGAAATGTGTTTGCTCCTAAAATTGAAGAGATTTGACTGATTTTTGCGCGCCCAAATTTCAAGAAGTCATCCTCAAACTTAAATCTGTGAATGTAATTTACTTTGCACGACTTCATAGTTTAGGCTGAATTTTAATTTCTATTATAGTGTTTTTTTTAAGTTAATGCTGGTGGCTTCATTTGATGAATCTCGACATTTCATCAATTGGGCCAATGAAGAATCTCTATCGAGATTGATGAAATTACCCTGAGATTTGTTGAACAAGTTTCAAGATTTGTTGCGTTTCACATGCATTTTGTGGGGTAATCTCGGAGGCAATTTCATCCAAGATTGGCTCGAATACATTATAAAATGCATAAAAACTCTTATCTCGTGGCATCTTGGTACAATTCTGTCTGAGTTTCATTGTTAATTCATGTTATTCTCGATCGAGATTGGTCCGGGAATGCCCCGAGTTTTAGGACATATTATTAATTTTGTTTTGTTATGTGTGTTTTTTGTTTTGCAGATGCCTCTTGTCACCAAAATTCGTAATGAAGACTTCTTCCTTGCAAACTTGGCCGGTTGTTCACATCTAGCGAAGACCGTCTCAAACATTAAAAACAAGTTAACACCTAAGCAGATGTATATGTTTAGGAAAATAATGTTTGGACATTTCTTAGACGTTAAGTTGGAAGTATTGGGAAATTGCCAAAAATAGGTTAAAAAAAGAGATTTAAATGAATTTTGGGACAAGTTTTCAAAAGAAAGACTTTTAGGACAATTTGGGTGTGAATGGACAAAAATGCCCTTCATTAAATTTCTATCGCTCTCTATTGATTTTTCGCCTACCCACGTTCGCTTTCCCTTCTCTTTCGCATAGAACACCTGAAGTAAAAAAAAAAACATCTCCTTTCGTTGGCTTTTGAAATTTCCCGCTCTGCTCTTCGAAGATACTCCGACTGTTCGTCTGTCGTCGGTCCTCCAGTGCATTTCGTCGCTTCTCCTTTTCGAACCTAAGAATCAACTTTGAGCGTGTTCTCTTATTTCAGTGAGTTTTATCTGTAACCCATTTTCAATATATTTGTTGGAATTTGTTCCTTTTTCTTCAGGCTTCAATCATGACATCGACTTCGACATCGACCGACGGACTCTTGTACAAGATTAATCCTTCCCATCATTTTTATTCCCTAGTAAGTTGTTTGTCTCATTTGGAAAAGACAACACATAATATTAAGGCCAAACTCAAACCCGATCAATTAGCCTTATTTAGGAAAACAAAGTTTGGGCACTTTTTGGACCTAAATATTGTCTTTAATGGGCCACTCATCCACTACTTACTGTTAAGGGAGGTGGAAGATGAAGGAAAGGATTCTATAAGTTTCTTACTAGGGGGCGTTGTTTGTACTTTCGGTAGGAGAGAGTTTAACATCATAACTGGACTATGGGGTCCTAAAGAGGACTATATTCAGTTGGTTGGGAATAGTCGACTGTTGGAGAAGTTTTTCAAAGACAAGGAGTGTGTTTATGTTAGCGACTTAGAGGATATATTTTTGGAATACGAGGGTGATGACGATGATATTGTGAAATTAGCTTTAGTCTACTTTATAGAGATATCTTTGTTGGGAAAAGATAGGCGAACCAAAGTGGACATTGGTTTTTTCAAGATTGCTGATGATTGGAATACATTTAATAATTATGATTGGGGTCGGATTGTTTTTGTACGCACGCTAAGTGCCTTGAAAAGAGCCTTGGACAAGCAATATGCCAAGGGAAAGAAGAAATCAACACAGACAAAAAAATATACTATCAATGGATTTCCGCATGCATTACAGGTATGTGACTTCTTACTTCTTACTTCAAAACTTTAAAACGATCGTTTAATTATTTTAAACGATCGTTTAGTTGTTTTAAACGATCGTTTAGTGGTTTTAAACGATCGTTTAGTTGTTTTAAACGATCGTTTAGTTGTTTTAAACGATCGTTTAGTTGTTTTAAACGATCGTTTAGTTGTTTTAAACGATCGTTTAGTTGTTTTAAACGATCGTTTAGTTGTTTTAAACGATCGTTTAGTTCTTTTAAACGATCGCTTAGTTGTTGTTTTAACGATCGTTTAGTTATGTTAAACGATCGTATAGTTTTTTTTTAACGATCGTTTAGTTATGTTAAATGATCGTATAGTTGTTTTCAAACGATTGTATAACCACTTGTTTATATATCTATATATATCTTGTGGCACTTTCTAAACTTGTTTGTCAAATGTCGAATAGGTTTGGGCATATGAGTCTATACCAACCATCATTGGATGTGGTGTAGATAAAGTAAACGATCATGCCATACCACGAATGCTGAGGTGGGTGTGCCAACAATCACCAAAGTCCCAAACTATAAGCCAGGTGTTTGACTCGCCAATGGTAAGTAGCAAGCAATAGTAACTTACTTAAGGATCGCGTGATTTTGTGCTTATTTCTTTGTCCTAAATACATTTGCCTTTTTCTATTTGCAGTTTATAATTAAGGCGGTCATTGAGATGACACCTGAAGAGGAGCAGTTAAAAATTGCTTCAGGTGAACTTTTTGAAAACTTCCGCTCATCTACCATTATTCAGTCGAAGAATGGTGGTTCAAAAAGAGTAAGAGAAGTTGTTAATGATGAAGATGACTTCAAAAAGAGTAAGAAACAGAAGTCCAAGATTAAGATGAAAAAGGCTATTCGAAATCTCCAAGATCGAGTAGCGGTTGTTGAAGGGCAACTTAATAGTATAAAATCAGATATTGACGAATTGAAGGGCATGATGTCAACCATATTGAAGCACATTGGACTTCAAAGAAAGGTTAGGAATGAAACTGTTAAGTGTATTGACGTTAGTTGCTTCATATTTGGTAATTACTCATACGTTAAGTTGCATGTTCTCGCTAATTCATTTTGAGGTTCCATAGGGTGACGAAGGGGACCACAAGGTGTCCGAAGGCTTAGTAGATCATACATTAGAAAGTAAAGATGTGGATAATGCTAAGACCGAAGATGTTGACACAGGCGGTACCCCTAATTGGTTGAGGATGCCAAAGGAGGATGAACACATTGAAGTTAAAAAGAAGGTTTGGTTCCACGTTCTTGCTAATATTGATGTTTAATTTCTATCATTATCCACACTAATGCATTATGAGCTTCCATAGGGCGACGAAGATGTGTTGGAGAAGAAGGTTGATATTGGTTTAGAGGAGCCAATAGATGTCGTTGACGATGAGGATGTCATAGAGATAGAACCATTTCTCACTCAACGACCACACGTTCGGCCCACCCGTAGGAAGCGTGCAAGTGTTTACCTATCAACCCCATTCACAACTCTACCTAAACGGTCTCTGACATCAACCACCAGCACCTCTGAGTATGAAGCAATTGTTTATGATCCTATGCACAAAATACTTGACGTCCATTTAGATAGACTTCGAGCTTGGATTACAGACAAGCGTACAGACGATGAGCTGCGTAAAACCTTTCATGGGAAAAAATCGAAGGCTTTTTTCATAGACTTGTTTATGTGTCGCCGGTGGTTGTCGGATGAGGTATGAGATTATCTTATCATTTATGCAATTATAATTTTATCATTGTTATGGTTCTATACATTTACTGCTTACTTTTGTTTCTATTAGCATTTGGATGCACTTTTTCTTTTCATTCGCTTGAAGATTAAGGCAGCCGGGATACCTTCTTCTCAGAACTTCACAACTGCAGACACAATCTTTATGGTTTGGAATCGTCGCGTTACTTTATGTATGTATTTGCGTTTGATATTTGTCTTTCGGTCTGATATTTGCGTTTGTATGTTTTTCTTTGCAGCGCATTTTAGTTTCGAAGTGGCCCCTATACAAAGAATGTATTAAAGAGAATCGCTCGTTTGACTGGGACGAAGAGTATAGGTTGGTTGACTATGTTGTCGGGTCAAAAGAGGACTTCCAAGATCCTTGGGCAAGTGTTGATTACGTTTACTCTCCATTCAATGTCCATGGCAACCATTGGGTTCTATTATGCTTGGATTTGGTAAGTTGTCAAGTGAAGGTATGGGATTCGCTTCCGTCACTTACAACTGCCGAAGAGATGACAAACATATTACTGCCCATTCGACAGTTGGTGCCAAAGTTGTTAGATAGTACTGGCTTCTTTGATAGGAGAGGTAGATCATCGACATACAAGGAACCTTGGCCAGTTGTCATTGTTGACTCACCACTTCAACGAAATAATAGTGATTGTGGCGTATTCACAATTAAGTATTTTGAGTACATAGCTGCTGGTGTTGGTTTAGATACATTATGTCAAGAAAACATGTCATACTTTAGAAAACAATTAGCATTTCAATTATGGACCAACACTCCTATGTATTGAAATATGAACATAAATCACAAATATCAATTGGCTGTTCGATTATTGTGTATGTTGCATTTCAATTAGTATCAATTGACATTTCAATTAGTAGTATCGATTATTCTCTATGTTGCAAAACTACTTGTAGCTAAACGATCGCTTAATTTTTTTATGGTTTTAAGAAGATCGTTTAGACTTTACCAAACGATCGTTTAGACTTTACTAAACGATCGCTTAATATTTTGACGTTTATTAAGAAGATCGTTTAGACATCGTTTTTTAAGAAGATCGTTTAGACTTTACCAAACGATCGTTTAGACTTTACTAAACGATCGCTTAATATTTTGACGTTTATTAAGAAGATCGTTTAGACATCGTTTATTAAGAAGATCGTTTATACATATGTGCGCGATGAGTATTTCTCTACACGAATATTTTGTGATATGTATCTAAACGAATACAAATATTAACTCAAATATTCTTTCTCAATTTTGGTCGCGTTTAACTGAAAATATCACAAAGTATTTATTTTATAACAAAGTTTAAAATTATAATATGTTATTCTCTCTATAAAAATTACATAAAAAAATTATATAAACGAATACAAATATTAACTGAAAAGTACAAGAACGAATATATATTTTTTTATTTAGCAAAAGTATTTATTGGCCCAAAGTTCCAGCACATATTGTTGTCTAAACAGTTTCATGTTTGGCACAGTTAGACAACCAAGGTCACTAGCAGTTACAAGGCATTCAACAAATTTAGCACAGAAAATTCCACAATCCAATGAACGCCCTTTCTGTAATGTGGCTTTCGATCTGCGTATTGGCCAAGGGCCATATGTGAAATGATCTGAATGGAGGTTGACTTCAATTGCAATCGCGAGTGAGGGGATGCATCGTGCAGGCATTTGAAGAGCTTCATCAACAAGTTTCTGCTCAACATAATTTGGCATTGAGTCGAACACGTAGATCCTGCATTTTCTCATATCAGCTGCAATAGCCAACCAGTGTTCTTTTATGTTGATGCAGGTAATCACGTAGTTGACATCTCCCCACCCTGGTATTCCGTTGTAATCACCAACAGCAGTGTTGAAATAGTATTCCACATCTTTTTCTGTCCATATAGTTAGGTGTGCTGTTGGGTCTGTCCATTCAGCTTTCGTATTATCTGGTGTCACCAGATGAGTATCGAAAATATGGTTCCAAACAATGCAGTCTGGTTTATTGATTCCAAGCTTCAAGAACAAGTCAAAAAATTTAGTCAGAATATAATGATGCAGTTTAACTTCTATACAAAAAATAATTAAAGAATAACAACTTACTAGAAACGAAGAATGTAATATTCTAAAAGAACGCTTGCAATGGTGCTTGAGATGCAACATTTTATTCTGCAAGTGGATTACCTTGTTCATCTTCATCTTGCACCTCTTTATTTGCTATTTTACATAGCTTTCTTCTCTTTATTGGTTTTTCTTCTTCATCTTTATCAGGCACAGTTACTGGTTCTTTTTCAACCAAAGTAACTGCTTCATCATTATTTTTAATCTCAACCTGTTTTTTTGTTGTTTCATGCAATGTAATCGTATTAAACAAGTAACAAACTATTCATTCAAACGACTATAAATTTGTTGTGTATACATACCAGTTGAGATTCTTCATTTACAATTTGTACAGTTTGATCCAATGGAGCCAATTCACAAAGTGCAAGAGGTTGGCTCACAAATGGAAGGGTAGTAATCATTTGTGGCAGGTCTGTTTCTTTCTGAATTTGATGACTTAGACTATCCGATATATCTCTTATAGTCATTAGCAAGTCTGCATCCCTACCGTCTATGCTTATATCACTACCACATTCCTCTTGATGTTCCCTAAACAAAATGAGAAAAAACGTGAGAATAAGAAAAAAAATACAATTGTTAGGTATTTATAAACTAGTAAACAATGAATGAAATGTTAACCTTTGGGTTTCCTGTTGATGTTGAGTATGTTGTTCTTCAGTAGGTTGTTGTTCAGTATGTTGTTCTTGAACAACATACTCATTGTCATTCTGATCAGTATGATCATTCCCTTGATTTTCAGTTTGATTCTAATAAACAAATAAAAACGAACATAAAATTAAAAAAATAATGTATTGTTAAACCATCGTGTATATAAAAGTAAACGATCGCGTAACTTTGATAAACGATCGTCTATCAAAGTTAAACGATCGAGTAACTTTGATAAACGATCGTCTATCAAAGTTATACGATCGTGTAACTAATGTATTATGAAAACAAATTTTACCTGGACCAATCTCTCCAGCATCTGCTTCATTTCATACAGCTCCAATGACTGCTTTGTGATTGTGTCATCCATCCTACAGACTATAGAAGTCAGTGTGGATAAATCCTTACGAACTTCTTTTATTTCCTTCTTCAGTTTCTTGTAGGATTTTGAATGACTTTGTTCTTCTTTGTCATTGGACTTCTTTGATCTGAAATGTTTCTTCTTGGTGATTGGATGCATTTCAGACTCGTCAGCCACTGTTTGACTTTGTTCTCTTTGGGGTGACAGTTGTTCTCTTTGTGGAGATGAGTCTGATTGCTCCAATGATTTGTTGTTCATTGCTCCAATGGATTCATCGTCCTCCATTTGCATGTTATCATCCCCTCGAATTCGACTCTCCATGAAAGCCTTCTCTTGGGTTGACATCTTGAGTTTAGGTTGAACAACAGTCTGCAATGTAATTGTATTAAACGATTGTGTAATTATATTAAACGATGACTGACAGGTTTTACTTACATTTTTGTTGTCGAATATGTTATTCTGCAGCATTTTGTAAGATGGAGCTTGTGTACAATTCCATCTCAATATCCTAGGGATTAATCCCTTACTGTTTCTTGTGGCCAGGTGCTCATTTGCAGTTGAGAGTACTTCATAAGCCCACACCTACAACATTTAAACAAATATGTTAAACTTTGATGTTCAATTGGCATTTACTTAAAGTGTATGAACAAATAAAAATCACCTGAAAAGCAAGCACATAGCCTTTGATGTTGTAGTATGACACTGCTTTGGAACTTCGTGTCTTCTTCAGCTCGTATGCTTCTTTTTTTCCTTGGAGACTTGTCTTTAAACTGTTGAGCAGACGAGTGTAGAAGAAAGTTGACCAATCGAAGCTTTTAAATGCTTCTTCATCATCAACTCTTCCCAAAATATCCATGTCAAACTGTGTTTTCTTATCCTTCTCGACCATCACAGTTTCTATAAAGACGGCCAAGGCGACCTTCACAGCATCGTCATCATTTGTAAACTCAAAATTCTTGAAAATTTCCTCAATTTCCAAGCATGTTATTAGTTTCTTATTTTCTGATCCGAATAGAAGACTTTGTAGGCGCTTGCTATCGCAATCTTTCTCCAATGGGCTGTTTGTTGGCCACAATCCAGTTATGATGTTGAATTCCTTTTGGGTAAAACGGACGTTCTTCCTTAAAACTGAGAAACAGATTCCATCTGCGTTACCGTCTTCAGGTATCTGCCTCAACAAGAAATGATGGATCAACTGGCCGTTGAAGACCATGTTCACATTCAGCAATGGACCAAAAATTGTTTTTTCGAACATTTGCAGCTGGTCCTTGGTCAGTTTATCCTTAATAAGACTGCCGATCTTGTGCACTTGGCATGACACAGTGACAGGGAAATACTTGTCGCTAGGTACAGCCATCCTGAAATGATAGTTAATCGAAAAGTAATAAATTTAACAATCTGGAGAACTATATTGAAGACAGAAGTCGAATCCGAAACCCTAAACACTTCACAATAATAATTTAAGAACACAATGATAGTTTTTGAAGACAGAAGTTGAAACGTTTGAAATATAAAGAAAGGAAAAGTGTAATGTTATAGTAGGAAAAGTTCAGGAAAATACCTTTTAACGTTGATGAAAAATATGGACTGAGACAAAAATGGTCTGAGAGAACAATGGACTGAGAGAAAACGAAGGTGAGTGATCAGTGCGGTTGTGTATTGCTTAGTGACGAAAAACGAACGAAGAAGGCGGAACGTATATATCGGTCGTTTTTACCAAAGGGGCAATATTGTAAATTCACGTACTTTTTTGAAATGTTGAATCGCGGTTGTAAACAATTCGCGGGTGTCTTTCGTTGTTTCAAAAGATCGTTTAGTTTCTGTAAACGATCGTTTAGTTTTTTATAATCGATCGTTTAGTTAATTTCAAACAATCGATTGGTTGTTTTAAACGATCGTCTAGTTTTGTTTGACCAATCGTTTAGTTTTGTTTTAAACAATCGTTTAGTTGTTTTCAAACGATCATTTGGTTGTTTTTAACCGATTATTTAGTTATTTTTAAACGATCATTTAGATATTTTTAAACGAACATTTAGTTATTTTTAAACGATCCTAAAACCAGTTTTTGTGTTCTTAAATGAATAAGTCAATTGTTATTTTCGTCTTCTTCATCCATCTGGAAGCACATAAAGTAAGAATGTTGGGACAAATCATTAAGAAAACACATCATTAACAAACATTCATTAATTAGTGTAATACTTAGTACATTGGTAGAGAAATTTCTAATCTTGTATGCTCGACTTGTCGGTATATGAAATTGGATTGGTATACGTTAATCTGTTGTGACCTATTTGTTTACACCGACCACACTTATGCAATTTCGGAGCTTCACCAACACTTGGAATCCTCTTTTTCTTCGGTCGACCAACTCTTTTGACTACTTTTGGAGATAAAACAGTCATATGTACGTAGCCTTCGCTTGTCTTCCAATCTGACTGATTCCCAACTGGGTAGACGGCCTCCGCATATGCAGCCAACAAACATTCATTAGTATAATAATTAGCACATAAACTATAAACATTTATATTACGATCCCGTGCTGCAGCAATGGCATGTGAGCATGGTAGTTGCTCAGCTTGAAACTCCTTGCAAGTGCATTCTTTTGTCTGAAGGTTTACGACCTCCTCCTTATCTAAATCTTTGACATGAAATTGGTAACAGTCAATTGGGTTGACCTTCATTGTCAAAGCTCCTTCTTGTTTCTTTTGAATAACTAACTCTGCCCATTTGGTCAATGTAGACGTCACTTTAATGCCTTCTTCTCGACGCTCCCAAAACCAACGTTGTAGCAAAGCTCAAACATTTTCAAGGAATGAAGCAATAAGCAAATCTCTAGGTTCTTTCAGTATAGAATTCATGGACTCTCCTATATTTGTTGTCATCATGTTATACCGTCTTCCTGGGCAGTGAACACGAGACCACCGTGCTATTCCAACATCATTTAAATATTTCCCTGAACCATTAGGAAATGCAAGAAGATGTCTCCACGCTTCTACAAATATTGATTCACGATATGTTCTCGATGCATTATAAAACAAAGTAGCAACCGTATCATTCTTATATTTATCATGCAAATTTTGACTCAAATGTTGGACACAAAGGCCGTGGAATGTAGAGGGGAAAACTGATGAAATACCCTTGGCGAAGCATGTTTTCCGATCTGTCACAAAGCCTAGATTAAGCACCTCCCCTATTGTACCTTTCAATTTTTCTAAGAACCACTGTATTGAGTCATCTGTTTCTCTATCAAATACTCCAAAGACTAGAGGATAGATCTGATTGTTACCATCTAAACAAACGGCCACTATCAACTGACGCCGATATTTGTTCTTAAGAAATGTTCCGTCCATGACTATGACCGGTCTAATGCAATTTAAGAATCCTCTAACACATGCACCAACAGCCATAAAAAGATATTTAAAGAAACGATCATCTTCGAGTTCCATGTGAAATATTGTACCTGGATTTGTAAATTTGAGTGCTTCACCATATCTATGCAAAAGATTATATGACTCTTCAGGAGACCCTCGCACTCGTTCATATGCATTTTCTCTGGCACGCCATGCTTTCTCATAACTCATATTTATGCCATAGTCTTGCCTCATGTCTTCTATGATATCACGTGGTTTGTATATGCGACCGGGTCCCTTGAATTTGGACTTTATTAATTCTCCAACAACCCAAGATTTTGCTTGCCTATGGTCACGATTCAAAAACTCAAGAGAACATGAATGAACTTTCACATACTTTTTAATCTTGAATATATTTGAATCCTTCAGTCTAACCGCTCACAATCTCCAACCACACTTGTTGTCGATGCATCTAACAAAAAGAACCTCTTTTGTAGACTTTTTTACTACAAACTGAAAATTTTTTTCATTGCCAACACACTTAATCTCATTAACAAATCTCTCTTGCAAAAAAAGATTTGTCCTACATCCAACTCTTCACTTGTAGAGCTTTCTTCCGACCAGGCACTTCCTTTTGTCTTCAACTTCCGACTAGAGGAGCTGTAGTGAACTTTACCTTTTCCTTTGCAATCTTTTGTAGGAGCATCTCTTTGTTCTGGGATGTCAAACAATTCATTGTACATCTCAACTGACTCCCATGTAAAAGTATCATCTATTGAATGATATGACTCATATGATTCCCATATAGCCGAATTGGTCCCTATCATGTTATCACACAAGCCAACCTGAACTTCACCAATATCAACTTCATTCTCATCTAATGTATCCATTCCAATTGGAGGAGGATGAGGGTTTAAATTTTGAACTTGGTTGCTCCCAGATACTGAATTGTAATCTTTGTTTAACACTTTCATGCTTCGATTGCTTGTAGGCTCAAAAGATAGGTATAGGGGGACCTCCAATGGATTTTCACTAAGAATATAAAACTTCAAATCACGGTCATTGCTTAACTCAAATGGAGGAGCTTCCTTTTCCCCTTTGATCTCATATATACATCTTATCTTTATGTCGAACTTTGTAGGGTCAACTTCTGCAAGGTCATATAGTTCAGACTGTAAATCTTTGTGTGTTATTTCTTTAGGGACAACAATGCCTTTTAACACTCCTCCTTCATATTTTCTTTGTCCCTCATCCCATTTACCACCGTGACGCACTAAAATCCGAACATGTGCCATCCTTAAACTACCTTAAGTAGTTTTGTATCTTCAAAAATTGATTTGAACTTAAGAACCTACAAGATGCGTGCAAGATGTAAAGAAATAAAAAAAAATAACTGCAAGATGTGTGCGGGCCTAAGAGAGTTACTAAACATGCAAAGAATAGATCTACATGGATTAGGAGGTGTACCAATTTGATTTTGAAATAAATAGTGGAAGTATGGAACGTGCGAGATGTGTGCGAGATACGTGCGAGATAAAGCATGAGGGCCGAAGAGAGTTACTAAACATGCAAAGAATAGCTCTAAATGGATTAGGAGGTGTACCAAGTTGATTTTGAAATAAATAGTGAAAGTTCGGAACGTGCGAGATACGTGCGAGATGTGTGCGAGATACGTGCGAGATACGTGCGAGATAAAGCATAAGGGCCTAAGAGAGTTACTAAACATGCAAAGAATAGCTCTAAATGGATTAGGAGGTGTACCAAGTTGATTTTGAAATAAATAGTGAAAGTTTGGAACGTGCGAGATACGTGCGAGATAAAGCATGAGGGCCTAAGAGAGTTACTAAACATGCAAAGAATAGCTCTAAATGGATTAGGAGGTGTAACAAGTTGATTTTGAAACAAATAGTGAAAATTTGGAACGTGCGAGATAAAGCATGAGGGCCTAAGAGAGTTACTAAACATGCAAAGAATAACTCTAAATGGATTAGGAGGTGTACCAAGTTGATTTTGAAATAAATAGTGAAAGTTTGGAACGTGCGAGATACGTGCGAGATAAAAAAAATACGTGCGAGATAAAAAAAAAAACCTTCATTCCTTCTATTCCTATTGCTTAATCCTCCTCTATTTGATCCAACTAAATCCTCATCCTCTAGTTCAATTCATTTTTCACTACCCATTGAACTTTCTAAGAACCTAAAACCAAACTTTGACTAAACTAATTTACGGCAAATAAGTCCAATTCCAAAAACCAGACAATTACGGATGAAAATAGCACCAAATACCCCAACCAAACATTTACTTACAGCAGATAAATTGAAAATCGGTTAGACATGAAACTCACCTGAATAAGAGAAAACGCTCGAAGTTGATTGAATGGTCCGAATAGGAGCGACGAAATGCACTGGACAACGACCGACGAAAGGCAAGCGACGAAGGGCAAACGACGATGGGCAAGCGACGATGGGCAAGTGACGATGGGCAAGAGACGATGGCCGGAGTAGGTTCAGGTGTTCTACACGAAAGAAAAGAGAAGGGA
Organism: Cucumis melo; assembly: GCF_025177605.1. Lineage (NCBI taxonomy): Eukaryota > Viridiplantae > Streptophyta > Magnoliopsida > Cucurbitales > Cucurbitaceae > Cucumis > Cucumis melo. The sequence goes on along the minus strand of NC_066860.1, from coordinate 18,866,876 downwards.
AAGAGAACTATACGCGAAAGAGAAGGAATCGATCGTGGAGAGAAGGGAAAGCAAACGTGGAAGAGGGAAAGGAAAGGAAGGGCATTTTTGTCCATTCACACCCAAATTGTCCTAAAAGTCTTTCTTTTGAAAACTTGTCCCAAAATTCATTTAAATCTCTTTTTTTAACCTATTTTTGGCAATTTCCCGTTTTCAATGGGCCCTTGTGCCATTACATCTTGCTTAGAGAGGTTGGGGATGAATGAGAGGACATTATTAACTTTAAATTACTAGGTGAGAAGGTCTTCTTCGGGTGGAAAGATTTTGACACTATCACGAGGTTAAGGTATAGGCTGAATGTGCGGTTGAATTTAAACAAGATAAAACCCCTTATATTACGACAGTTATACTTGAGCGGTAAGACGAATATGAATGATGCTGAGTTGGATAAAGATTATTCGAATATTCAGTTCTAGAGTGACAATGATACAATGAAGATATCCCTATTTTATTTCATCGATCACGTGATGATAGGAAAGAAGAGGAAGCAGCACATGGACTGGACCATGTTAGTCCTTATAAACGATTTGAAGGACTTCATTTGCTAAGACTGGGGTGAGTTTATATGGGTTAAGACCTTTAGTAGCTTGAATGAGACACTGAATGGAAAAGTTGCCTTGCATAAGAAGAAACCTACGAATAACAAGTCTCTAGAGTCATATAATCTTTATGGATTTTCCTTCGCCTTTTAGTCTATGAATAATAAGTTTTTGCATAAGAAAAAACTTATTATATTTTTTTCCAGTAGCTATATGCTTGTATTAATGTTATCATTGCATTTTCAGGTTTGGGTGTAATGCCCCAACAATTTAGATTTTTTTTCATTTGATTATCTTAAGTGTGGTTAGTGGAATTCTGAATTTACTTGAGGAGACTTGATTAATTATGTTTTGATTTTGCGATTTACTAAGTTTTGAGGATTATATTTATTTTATTTGGAGGATAAAATATTGGTAGAATTATTGTGGTAAATAAAGATATTTGGGTTGAGGAGAGAGAGAATTGATTTTTTTGTTAAAGGTAATGGTGAGATATTATTTGGAAAAAAAAAAGAAAAAGAAAGAGAAGGGATTGATGTGATTGGTTGAAATTAAAGAGAGAGAGTGTGGAGATTTTTGGGGAAAGGGAGTAAAGTAATAAAATAAAGCAAAATAAAATAAAATAAAAGGATTTATTTTATTTAAATTGGGCATTGGGATGTGCAATTAATGCACCATCACCATCATCTTCACCAAAGAGAAAAACCCTAGCCTTAAGCCGCCGCCGCCGCCGCCGCCGTCGCCTCTCCTTTCTTCGCCAGTCATCGCCGTCGGGCATCCGTCTCAGACCAACCCGAGCCGGTAGTCGAGCCGATCGACACCCATTCGAGCATTCATTCTTTGCAGATCGGAAGTCGACCCACATCGCCCCGCCGGTTTCTTCCGTCTTCCGTCCTGCCCCAGCCAAGCGCCGCCACCGTGAAGTTCGTCGGTCGCTGCAGCTCCCGTCGCACTACCGAGCATCGCCACACAACCCCAATTGACTCGTCCCGAGCGAGTCGAACGCCACCCGCGACCGCAGCCGACCCGAACAGCCCCGTGAAGACTGATCCGCTCTGCGCTGCCACCCGACCCGAGCGTCCAACCCTTCCGCGCCCGCTCCACACCGCGCCCGCATGCAAGCCGCACCGCATTCACCCACAAGCCGCGTCCGCGTGTGAGCCGCGCCGTGTGCACCCGTAAGCCGCACCCGCGTGCAAGCTGCACCCTGCGTGCAAGCCGCGCCCGCGCGCACCCGCACCCGCGCCTTTCTTCGCGAGCCGATTCCAAGCAAAGCCGACACTTGCCTTCAAGCCGAGTCGATCCTTTCTTTTCCAGCCGAGCCGCCAAACCCCTTTCGAACCACCTAGCCTTTCCGGTCCTTTGCACCTATTTTGGTAAGTCAAATGAGTTTTTTTGCATACCCAGCCAAGACTTGAATTTTTAACCTAAATAATTTAATTTGGATTAAATTAAATTATTTCTCTTAAGGAACATCTTGGACCAATTGACTTTGGAGCGTTGGATTTCTTCGGTAAGGGTTCAAGCGTTGCAACCTCGACCTAGGGTAAGTCGCTTCAAGTGAATTTTTGGATCAATTTTCCTTGAGGGTTAAATTACTAAATTGTGGATTTCTGATCCTTTGGGACTTTCACCGCTTGGGGGAGCGCGTTGTTACTGCTAGGACTTGTTGAGTAATCTCCAGGTAAGAGATTCTCCTACTAGACCTTCGATTTAAATCAAGGAAACTGCATGTTTGAGATTATGGTTACGTATTGATGATGGCTAAGTACCTATCTTAAAATTGTAGAGAGAGAGAGAGAGGCAGATTTTTGACATTGTGCCTGCTGATTGACTTTATGGTTAGCGTGAATAATATGTCGATGCTACTGTCTTCGTTCTAGAGACCTAGTGGTAGTTGGGGATGACTGATATGATATGCCAGGATTGGTAGGTTATGGTTGATATGTTATGGCATGAATTGATGAAATTATGATATGTATGACAAGTTATGATATGATTGATGAGAGGTCGTGTACATGCGATGTGTAGGGTGTATGTTAGCTTCTTATTAGAGTCGTACCCACATGGATGTCCTTCGGGATCACCACTATTATGACACAGGCATGATGGAGAGACCCGACAGGGTCGCTCCCACTTATGACTGCGTAGTCTGACGGGATTACCAGTCTGACATTGACATTGACATAGACATGACGTGAGTGATCCGACGGGACCGCTCACAGTCCGAGCGTCTTGGGTATTCCGTTGGGAATTACCAAGGACCAGCTTGTCCCTACGGGGGCACATGTTGTACGTGTTTGGGGACGTGCCAGTTCAGAGGTATCACTTTCACGGCTCTTATACTTTCCTTGCAATGTGCAACGTCAACCACGATGACTAGCCTGATGTAGTTCAAAAAACCTCTAATTGATGCCCCAAGTGCCATATACACATATTTAAAATGATAATCGGGTTCTGTCTCCAAATCATATTGATTGTCAAAGTAAGAAATCTTCGACACTTCCCCATACCGAGCTAACAAAGCATAAGATTCTCTAGGGGACACTCTTACCATGCCATACACAACTTCTCAAGCCCTCCATGCCCTTTTACATGTAATTTCTATGCAAATTCCTTCCGAAAATCTTGAATTATTTCCTTGGGCCTATAACCACTTCTAACATCTTTGTATTTAGACTAAATTAGCTCGGCTATGACCCAACTCTTTGCTTGTTTGTGGTTTTGTTTTTTCAGAATTTTTTGGCATGTATGCATACTTTCATTCTTAAAAACTTTAAACAATTAAAATCTTTTAGTTTGATAGCCTTTAATTTTCACAAACAGGCAAAATCCAAGTATTTAAGGATATACAACTTCTTGTTCGATCTATGGACATGAAACTGAAAATTTTCATAATGGAAAATACAAAAAGTTTCTTCGCTAAATGTTTCTTATTTAAAAACAAACATTCAACCTGTACATCTTTAAGGTATGACTTGGCTGAGACCTAAACAGTGCGACTCAACAATTTTTTGACACTCATTAATGGAGGTTCAACATCACTATCACTGATCACTATGATCCACCGGTTTGCTAGACTCACCTAACCGTCTTCCTTCTTCACTTGATTGTACACTAAAAGTGCATTGAACCTCTATTGCCATCGGAATATGATCAATGTCTATAAATTCAATATTGGTTTCAGGACGAGTATTTACATCTACATCAGACACATCTTGCCTCAACAACATAATCCGATGAGATCTCCTTTCTCAATTAATTGTCATTGTCATCAAAATCATGGTCCAAATACTCAAAATCAACCATGCTATCAAATCTATCTATATCATCCCCCAACTCTAAAGGACACACATTTGTAGTTAATGAACTTAGATCTTGGACCTCATTCAAGCAAGTTTGTACTCTCAGATTATCTCAAGGTTGGGAATAGAGGAGTCAAATTTCTTGTTTTATAGGCCATCGGAATAATAAATTCGGTTGAAGTACTCCTACATTGAAGGGATGATTTTAATACCTTAGAAACCAAAACAATAACTTGAGACACATCATCCCTATTTTAAAAAAAAAATCAAGATCTTATTAACTAATAACAAAAGCACCTAGAAGAGGTTTCACATTTTACAAACACCTCATAATCAAACCATGCTCAACAGAATTGATCTCACGTATTTTATAGATTTCTCCTAAAAAATTCTCAAATTTAATACTAACGTCCACATTTAACCCTTTGATTTGACCTCCGACATATTCTTTCTAAGTCTTCTTCCATTCACCATCAAAACCAACAAATACATGAGGGGAACATTATAATCTCGAGGGAAAACATTACATAACTTGACCCAGTTTTGAAACACTTCACTAATCTGGGGATAAATTAATTTAATTTAAAATTCAACCAAGATCTTTCAATAACCATCGAGATTATGTAAGAAAATGCATTACAATAACAATGAACACATTAGTATGCAAATGGCAAGAAAAATGACGTAATTTGTGAACTAGAGTACATTATTTTCACCTTATTTTTTCCTTGCATTTTTCGAGAAAGATAGAAATGTGAATGTGGAAATGAGAAGAAAGTTCCAAACACATTTGGAAAGTTTTTGGAGAAATTTTCTTGAGATTTGTTGTGTGAAACTTCTAAACTTCTTCAGCAAGTCATTAACTACTATAACAATAATTTTTTCAAACTTATGGGTATTTTTGTCAATTCATATTGAATTTTAGAATGAATTTCACTAAACAAGGTAGAATTGAGCTCGAGTTTTGTTAAACTTGGACCTGGGTTTGACCAAACTGACACTGAGTTCTGAAACATGAACCTTTTTATTTTAAATTTGTTTTTTGTTTATTGGCCCATAACTCAAATACATATTATTGTCTAAACAATTTCATATTATTTTGGTCTAGACAATCCTTTGGAGAATTACATACAAAACACTTAACAAATTTAGCAAGAAAAATACCACAATCTAACGACTTTCCATATCGTAGCACTTCTTCGTTCTTCTTTACTGACCACATGCTGTAGCTGAAACATGATCATTTGGAGAACTCCGTCAGTAATTGTTTACTCGTTGTAGTTCGGCATAGAGGCAAAAACATGTATCTTGTAATGCTTTATGTCAACCACAACCATCAACCAATGGTTTATTATGTTGATTAGCCTAAACACTTAGTTAACTTTTGACCATGATCTGCGATCCTCAATGCTACTAATGGTGTAGTCAAAGAAGTATATTAGCTTTGGACCATTCCATAGATTGGCAGGGGTAGTTCAGTTTGTCCATACGACCTTATCACCATCTTCCATGAAGACCATCGTCATCCAGACATGCAGTGATCATTTCATCCTTAGAAAATAGAATCAAGAAAAATTATAAATACTATAGCGTTCATCAATTTGATTTTGATAAAGTCTTTTTAGCTTGAAAGAGCTAACCATAAATAATGAACCTAATATTGTTATCTTGTAGATGTATATATCCATATTTGAAAGCATTTTCTTCTTCACATCCATCATCAACAAATCCATGATCTATAAAATAGTAAAGTATTAGCAACATATTATTTAAATAAATGAGATGTAGCTCTAACTTACATCTCCAAACACCCATGTGCTTTTCTCTAGTGTTTGGAAGAAATCCTTTTTTTGGAATGTGTAGAAAATAGTCTATTCTTCATTTTTAATCTTTGGATTTTCCCTTCAAGACAAGTACGTCTTCCATAGATTTCCATCACTTGGCAAAAGAGGATCATATTTTAGTATTCACCTTTCTTTGACTTTTGAAACATGCACTTTTGGCGAGTGTTCATCAACTAGTTTTTTTTTGTTTCTTTACCTCATTGGGTGGGAAATTTTCCAGTTTCTTCCTCTTATGTCATGGTGTAGGTGCATCCTTATCCTAAAATCCATCAAGATTTAGTAATAGATCTTCAATGACCCAACTATAAACCTTAAATTATACACATCATACATACCTTGTCCTAATCTAGTGATGGTTCGATTGCTTTTTCCTTGGTGAAAGTTTGTATGTTGAAATAAGTTTCTTTGGAGTGTTGTTCATTCGATGATATGATTGGAAGCACAGACACTTCTTGAATTAGATTCTCCATTTATTTCACTTGTGACTCAACCACAACATCTTGAATCAAATTCTCCATCATTTGGACTATTGACTGAATCACGATTTCTTCAATCAAATTATTCATCGATTTATTTTTCAACTGTCAACACCTGAACATTCAACATGATTGAAGCCAATTTTGGATCCATATGTGATTGATTGTTTGATGGGTCTACTGGTGGTTCAATCGAATATTTGTTAGCTTGATGGGTTCTATCCACAATAACATCGTGATCCTTGTGTATGTGTCCATCCTCATCACCTCCTTCCTCATTATTGTTTCGGTCATTGGTGTCTGTAAAAAAATAAAAAATATGTCAAACCTAAATGATCGTGTACAAATTAATTAAAATGATCTTGTACTGCTTAATTTAAACAAAAATAAAAAGAATACAAGCACAACATACCTTAACTAAGACCATGAGCAACTTCTTTATGGCCGAGAACTCGGCCACAAAGGATGAACCCATGCGGTCTAATATGGAGTCCATACAGTTCATCTTGAACTCAATGTCGTCCAGTCTGAAGTCCATGCGGTTTGCACTGGCTTTCAACCCCTTGGTTTAACTCGGGTTACATGTATGTTGAATTGCAACCAATGTCACGAAGAGAGGTAGTGGGGTTATCCTCACGAGGAGGAGCAGAAGGTCAAAGTTGATTATGGACATGAGGATGGGTAGGGGAAGCATCCTCGACTTGAAGAGGAGCAGTGAAATTATCCTTGTAACCTTATGTAGAAGGAATATCAAAAGTCTGATCCATATATGCACACTCCTCATCCGTTCAACTCAATCACCTGTATAGGATATGGATTTGGAGCATCAACTAATAAGTATTAGTTATGAAACCCTAAACGTTAAACCCTAATGCAAAGAGGGAAAAAGAAAAGAAACCAGAATGTACCATTTAAGACTTGAAAACCTGTGACTCAGTCACCTTCAACCTAGATGAGTAAGTGCAACTCCATCACACAACACATGTTGTATCATGCGAAGTCCTATTGGCTACCTACCCATGGACGACACTATCTCATACGCCCAAACCTAAAAAGGCAACAAACAACGTTAACAAAAGAATAATAATTAAGTACACAATTATTGACTACTGGAAAATAAAAACACGAAAAACCATAAAATTACTAACCTGAAAGGCAAAGGGAAATCCATATAGGCTATAGGACTCCAGGAACTTCTAATTTGCAAGTTTCTTCTTTTGCAAGGCTACTTTTACGTTCAATACCTTTTTCAAGCTACCAAGGGTCTTAACCTATATCAACTCACCCCATTTGTTTCTAATGAAGTATTCCAAATCATTTCTGAGGCCCAACATGGTCCAATCCATGTGGCAGCTCCTTTCCCTCCCATCATCACTAGCTTGATGAAATAAAATAGGAATATCTTCACTACATCCTCATCACTCTCAAAATTTAGAGTCGGATAATCTTTATCCAACTTAGACCCATTCATATTTGTCCTATCGTCCAAGTATAATTGTCTCAATCTAAGGGCTTTCTCATGTTCAAATTGAATAGTACGTCTCAACCTAAACCTCAACCCCGTGGTAATGTCAAAATCCTCCCATCAAAGGAGACATTCTGACCAAATAATTTAAAACTAATTATGTTGTCCTGTTCATCTTTAACATCTCTCAACAAGATGTAATGACACAGAGGTTCATTAAACACCAACTTTTTGTCCAAGAATTGATCAAAGAGATTTTTCCTACACATATGTATCTGCAGTATTAACTTATTTTTAATATTTGAGGCAGTTTTCGCTAAGTGCGAACAAGTCAAATTAGCTAGGAAAAAGTTTTTAATATTGATTTTGGTGACAAGAGACATCTACCAAACAAAAAACACACATAAAAAAAACAAAATCAGTAATTTGTCCTAAAACTTGGGGCATTTTTGGGTCAATCTCGATAGATAATAACATGAACTAACAATGGAACTCGGACAACATTACACCGAGATGCCATGGGATAAGGGTTTTATATGCACTTTGTGATGTATCTCGACCCAATCATGGGTGAAATTATCTCCGAGATTACCCCACAAAATGCACATGAAACGAAACAAATCTCGGGGCAATTTCATCAATCTTGATTGAGATTTTTCATTTACATGAGCAGAGATTGATGAAATTGTCAAGATTCATAAAAGGAAACCACCTACATTAACTTAATTAAAATCATTCAACTACAATAGAAAACCAACTACATCTTTTCCCATCCGCCTTAAATTTCACAAAAAACACTATAACAAAACTTAAAATCAAACTCTAAACTAACAAATCTAAGCGTGTGGATGACTTCTTGAAATTTGGGCGCATAAAAATGAGTTAATCTCTTCAATTTTGGGAGCAAAGACGTTTCGTCTTGGCTGGAATGAGCATATGGTTTAGGGTTTATGCATATTGAACATTCAGGCTTCCAAGGGTATTTTGGTCATTTGAGAATATTATTTATTTTCGAAATTTACAAACAAAACCCAAAATCTCTGTGCTGAGTTCAGTTGAGATGGATTGAGAAATAGTGTTGAAATAATTTTTTTAAAATTTGAGAAGAATCTCAGTGTCGATGTCGACCAAAATTGACCGAGAAAAACAAATTTAGGAGTTTTTTTAAAAGTGTTCTACTTTTAAAATGTAAAACCAAAAGTGTGCTACTTTTGCCAATTTTTCTCCTATTTTATATTTCCATGTATTCATATTTCAATAATTAATCCCTATAAAACTCAAATTCAATGGAATTCAAGTAAGGAATTTACTAGAAAAAAGAAAAGAAAAGAAAAGAGAACTCTTGGAAGATGCATTCCAGTGTTCCACACTTTTTTTTTTTTTTTTTTTTTTTTTTTTTATATATGATATATAGTTGTATACTATCTTGTTTTAGTTTTAGGTTTTATCTATTTGAGAAGTACACGGTGAATGTTGGATCTAAAGGTTTAAAATATTATTTTCAAGCCTTTTATTCCCATTTTTCTTTATTTTATTGGTTTATTATTTTTGGATTTAGGGGATAAAGTTTTGCAGTTTTAAGGATGATCATGTACTGAAGCTGAGAAAGATTGCTAACTTGTTTCAGTTTGAGTCATTATAAAAATCATTGTTAGGGATGTTGAGCGGTGCCGATTCCTGTTGGGACGTTGAGGCCTTGGAAGTTGGTTTCCTTAAAAACAACTATTTGATCTTTTAATTAGGGCATGGGGAGACAACGAAGGAAAAGAGAATGCAAAAGAAAGACTAACTTTGGAAGAGAAATCAGAGGGAGAGAGAGAACAGTAAGCATTTTCCTTGTAGTCTATCGTTCACATTTTGTCAAGACAAGCAACCTCAAGAGCAGAAACTCTTCTGAGGCAACACCACCTTAGGCTACGAACCTCACCTTAAAAGAGGATATTTTTTTCATCTAGAGGTGGATTTAGAGTAAAGGGTTTTTGTCTTGACTGTAATTTCTAGTTTTGTTTCGCTGATTTCCCTGAATGAACAATAGTATTATCAGTTTTTCATAAACTGGGTGTAAATCATGATTTCTATTGAATTGAATTTAATTTAACAACCCATTACGTGTTAAGATCATTTAGCGTTTGGTCGTGTGGATGTATTCATGGCTACAACATAGCAAATCTGTTGCATCGCGCGCATAGCATATAAGTTGTTTACTTCCTTGTTGGTTGAAAATAATGTCAATAATGCTAGGTTGAACTGGCAACTTGGTTTGACATTATAGTTGGTCCTTTAGTGTGTTGAGAAGATTAAGAGAATAAACGGATGTCATCACAGGACACTGTGACTTTTCTTTGGTTATTTTTCTTATTTCTTATTGTCTTACTAAATCCGTTTATTGTGGCATCTTACGGTTTGTTGCGTGGATATTCATTTTACTTCGGTAATGTATTGTGAAGCAAAGATGTTACCTACTTTGTTTTTTGGTTATTCTTATTGGGTTTTATTGAGTGCAGAGATTGAACCCTGAAACATTTTTAGGTCGTAGAAAGTTTCATTGCATAGGTCCGGCCGCGTTCTAAGATAATATCAATCGTTCAACATTTGATTTCTTGGTTTTATATTTATTTAAATTTAACTTGCTCTTGATTCGATGTTGAGTGTTATCTTGTGTTTTTATAAAGTAGTGTACTTGTCAAAGGTGGAGACCTTCATGATTCATTTGATGATGTTGATAATTTATATACTATATTCTTTGATGTTAAGTATAGATGGCATAATTCCAACAATTTGATATTGATTTTTATTGTGAAGGAAAAAGATCCACCGAGTCCAAATTTTGAACTAATTTTCATAGGCAAGGATTTGCATGCGTTAGGATCTTCGAGAATAAAAACTCAAAACAGTTATAGTTATGGGTGCAACTTAACTTCATGCATTATAGTCGAACTCATTAAAGAGATATTCTAAGCTTGTGAAGGGAAATCACTATGAATCTCATTCTTCAATAACTTCAGCCACAAGAAAATTCAAGTCCCAAGGGCTCATAATACACTAATCAATAGTTAAGAGTTTGTGAACCATTTTCAATTTTTTGTAGGATAATAAATTATAATTGTTATAAATAATGCTATATTCACAATGTATGGTCACTTACCGTAACATATTGTCAAGGCTTGAGATGTATGGAGATACATCCATGAAGGATTCTGCCATTGAGTTCCATGGCTATGTGAATAGTGTTACTAATATTGACAGGATTTCAACTTACCTATTAGGACTCATATTTTAAGTTATCCTTTTTGTTTCAAATAAGTGTTTTATAATCCATTCTTAGATATGCAAAATTTTCAAAACTCCAATTCAATTGTTCGTTCCTATTATTGAAATTTGCTAAGTAATTAAAGAAATTTGAAGCACTTTTCCTTTATTTTCTTACACAATTTCACATTCCCTCTAATTATTTAGGCAATCTGATGGCTTGCTTTTGAATCTAATACCTATTTTGGATGTGAGAAAAAGTACTGTCGTTTGATGTTTGGATAATAAGAAGATTTGTTGGGCTTTATTGCTGCTTTAAAAGGCCAAAACAAGTACATGTTTTTCTCATTTTAGACAGGTTATGTTGCTCTGGCTATTGGAAAGCAATTTTATTCATCAAATAAAAAGGTAAGTGATTTCCAACCGTTGTCACATATTTTTATCACCCTCTGTTTTTTTCTTTAATACTGAAAACTTAACAAGGTTGATTAATTTCAAAATATGCTAATCTTTGCTTTAGTCTATGATTCAATTTCAACTATTAAATGCATATTTGAAGTTTAGCTTAGTTTAGTAGTTATGTTTATTAGTGGTGACAATTTAGTAAAATTTTGATAGGTGAGTGGTTAAGTTAAGAGAATTGACCTTGTTGGAATCTTGGAAGAGTTATCCTTATGAATTACTTTCTAGAAGATGGGCAGAAATGTGTTCAAATTCTTTCAAGGTAATTACAATTCTATTTATTAAGAGGTCTTAACTTTGTTGTTTAAACTGAAGGTGTGTTTAGATTGGCTTTTTAAGAGTTTATAAATACTATTTCTTCACACTTGAAAATACTTTTTTAAATATGCCTGCACTTATCTATCCTACTTAATATTGATAGTTTAAAAATTTGATTGTTGGATTGTGAAAATTTTTTGTAGTACGTGTTTAGTTTTAAATATTGGCATTTCAACATGTTATAGGGACATCTCTTTTTTATTACTGCTTTTTGGTATTTCAACCTATTGTTGGTGTTCAATTAGTTATTGGGTTATTGATGGAGACTTAGCTTCAATGTCACTAGGTGGTCTTAGTCGAATTATGGGGTTCTAAATATTGTTAGTTGATATTGTCTACAAGGCAAGTTCATATTGTTTACAAGGCAACACCCTCCCCATGCACTCTTAAATGACTTTTTGATGTTCGATGCTTTGTTAGGTTTTAAGCACTTCCTTCTTTGTTGGCTTGTTGGCATTTCAGTTGAAATTTCTCTCACCATGTCATTGTTGAAAAAAGAGTAATACCACCGACACTCTTCATAAGTTTTTGATGTTAGATTAGGTTGGTTATGGAGGCCTACATCTGACGACATTATTATCTTTAGTGATATTCTGGGCACTGTTGTTGCATGGCCAATAGAATAAAGTCCAACTATGTAAGAAAATTTATTTACTTTGTAAAATAGGTATTTATTTAGTTTATTGACTAATCTATTGTTAGAGTTAGATCATAACGTTTTTTCTTTTGAATTCTTTATTAGGTGATTGATATGATGGCACACATTGGAGCAATATATATATATTGTTCTTTGACTTTTGTTGATGTCCATGTCATACCACTGACACTTATATAGCCAAACACTTATTCCCATCGGATATTGAACGTGCAACACTTCGTCCAGACACCGTAGGAATTATTGTCTCCACTTCCACTTGCATCACTTTCACCAATTACTATCACTCCAATGTTTTCTATAGTGCGCTGAGAATCAAGTTCTAACGTGTGAAATCTCAACCCATCCACGATGCATCAATTATAACAACGAACGTCAAATAATGGTCCCATCACAAGTGTGAAGAAATCATGAGATAGATTTTCAGACTCACGCAATTCCATAATATGAAATCAATGTGAATGATTACACACATTCACGTGTATAAATACGTTGGTGCATACATGTCACACAAAAAATCGTTATATATTTGTGCTCGAAACTATTCAGAGAATCCCCATTGATATCTTTTGTACAAATTGGTAGCATTTTAAGCATGTCGATGTATTAGCCTCAAATGTTTCCTAACGGGGATGATTATGAGTTTAATTTGTGCAACAACAATGTATAACAAATACTCAACAACTATACCTAAGAAATACAAAGATAAGAAATGCTTACTTGCGATACTCCAATATTTCGTCTACATTGTTAAGGATATACCAATGGAAGAGGCATTTCTCTTCTTCTGATAGAGTACGAAGACTTGACGCACCTAATGGTCGTACTTTCTGCTTGAAAAATTCAAACTCTCCAATCACCTCGTCCTCTAGAATGGTATCATCATTTCGCTTATCTCTTGTAAATCGAGCCTCTATACCACTTAGGTAACGCGAACAAAAGGTGCTCGATTCATTCATCAAATATGCTTCTGCAATAGACCCCTCGAAACGTGCTTTGTTCCAAACATACAGTTTCAAAGTGTGTAGACTTCTTTCAATGGGATACATCCAACTATAAGAAACTGGACCAGTAACCTTGGTTTAGTATGGTAAGTGAATGACAAGGTGTACCATAACGTTAAAGAAAGTAGGTGAAAATATTCTTTCCAACTTACAAAGTTTGATTATGATGTTCGCTTGCAATTTGTCCAAATCATTTACTCTAATTGTTCTGGCACACAAGTCAGAAAAAAATTACATAGTTCGGTAATAGCAGCGTACACATTTTTTTTATAAGAATGCTTGAATACCAATAGATAGCAGTCGATGTAATAAAACATGAGAATTGTGCGTTTTGAGACCTGGTATTTTCCCCTCTCTTTCATTCACATATCGCGATATATTGGAAACAAGTCCATTGGGGAACTTAACTGATTTCAGAAACTTGCAAAACTCAACTCGTTTGCTGCTAGTCAACGTGTAGCTCAAGTGTGGCTTGACCAATCGGATACCAATTTCTATAAGGTGTAAATCCTTTCTTATCTTCAAATCTTGTAGGTCTAACTGAGCATTTTTGGTATACTTGGTTTTCCCTTCAATATTCAACAATGTACCAACCAAATTGTCATAAAAAATCTTCTCAATGTGAATTACGTTACATTTATGACATAACAGTAGTCTCGACCAGTAAGGAAGTTTGAAAAAAAATACTTTTATTTATCCAATTAAGTGCTCTCTTCATTTTCTTATCCTTTACTGAAGGATGTTTACTCATAACTGAAAATTTCAACTGATCACCACTAGATTAGGTTGGCTATTCTAAGATTTCATGCCCATTTATCACCACTAGAGGAGCCATACGCTCTATCTTTCTACCGTGTAGCCTACTTCTATGCCACACGTGATTCTCTGGAAGATAGCGTCCATGTCCCATGAAGGATATTCTACCTCGTATCTCAAACGATGATTTATCACCTATACATATGGGACATGCATGATGCCCCTTTGTACTCCACCCTGATAGGTCACCAAACGTTGAGAAATCATTAATCGTCCACAACAAGGCTGCATGTAGCTGAAAGAGCTGAAGATACACTTTTAGTTCCTCAATCAATGGTTGAAGATGCACATCGATTTCACTACCAGGAGATCTAGGACCGGGTATGAGTAGTGACATGAAGAAATTTATCAATTTCATGCATTTCATGGTGGCAAATTGTAAAGAAGTAACACAACAAGCCACATACTGTACGAGATACTCATATGACCGAATGGATTAAACTCATCTGAAGCTAACCTCAAACGCACATTTCGTGGATCAGAAGCAAAACCATGAAATTCACAATCAAATGTTTTTCTATCCCTCCGCATCAATTAGATGTCTCAATGCATCATCTGTTTCAACACGTTTATCTCTATGTCATCTCATGTCAGCGGACCCTTCCTGCGATACAAAAAAGTGTTGTAATCTCGGTACCAAAGGAAAGTGGCGCAATACCTTATGCGGAATTGTTTTTCCTCTGTTGTGATTAACCTTGTACTGAGTCTCGCCACATGTAGGACAATGTTGCAAATCAGCAAAATCTTTCTAATACAATACATAGTCGTATTTGCACGCATGAATAGTCTCGTATCCCAAACCCAAGTCATGAAGTTTTCGTTTGGCTTCATAAAATGAACTAGGGCTAGTACTACTAAACAATGGAAACATTGCTCTTAAGAGTTCTAACAACATGTCGAAGAACCTTCATGTGCATCAACTTAACCAAAAAATTCAAGAAGAAAAATTCAGAACAATCGGGGTACAACTCATTACGTGCTTCATTCAATAAATCCTAAAAGATGTTTGTTGTATCTTCATCTATATCTACCCTAATATTCCTCGGCATTTCATCCTTCAAATGATCTTCCTCTGTTTCCTCTTCCTGCTCAATCAGTGCTTGCAAATCATTCAACATACTAATTAAACAAATCATCTTCTTCTTTATGATAGTGGCTACTATTGGTTCCTTCATCAAAAGGGTTACTACTAGTTCCTACATCAAAATTTTCTGTACCTCTAAAGCTAAATGACTCTCCATACACCCATTTTGTGTAGTAGGAGATATTCCAATAGTCAGTAGATGTTGTTCCATGCCCTTTAATTAGTTCCAATTTGAGTTCATACATCTCTTGCATGAACACCTTATTCGTCCATAGACATCAACGTGAAACTTGACAACTTCTAAAATTGGGTCACTCTCTCTATACTCAATGGAAAACTTATTCCTAAGTTTCATCCAACCCTTGTCCATTGTTAAAGTCCTTAAAACATAAATACGTTTGATTAAAAGCATATTCCTCCTCTCACATCCTAAACTTAATTACTTCCCTGAATATACAATCTCCCAAAATTTTCACTAAAACTAACTTCAAACTACAGAAGATACCATAAATGTAGGATAGCCACCACAACCTAATTAACCATAAACAACTTCAATCTTTGCATCCTACCCACCCCTTTCAACAACGCTACCTTACAAGCTACCCTACTACCACCTCTTCAAACCCTCAGAAATACAAACAAATTCAAAACGAAAAAGACTACCATAACTGCAGGATAGGCGTCCCAAATCAACAACAAAGTTAAACTACTAAGAAATAAACAACTAGAATTGAACTAAAGGCTACCATAACTGCAACATAGCCAAAACGAATCTTAACACAAATGACAGAATTTTTAAAACAGTAATAACCCTTGCCCTCCCTCAAAATTTCATCCTTAACCCCCCTCTAATTCTCAACCTAACCCCTTCAAATATTCAATTAAACCCACCCTACCCCCTTGAAAAGTTCAATTCATCATTAATCCCCCTTCAAAATTATAATTGAAACCCCCTACCCCACCCCTATTTAAAAATTTCAATTCACCCCCCATAATTCTTAACTCATTCCATTTCAATCAATTAATTCTAAATCCCCTTCCCTGTCAAATTTTCAACTCAAAATTTAAATTGATCAAATTTTTAACCCACATTCAAAACCTAATTAAATATCTTAAAATTAATTCAATATTCAATCTTAAACTAACCAGAAATGGAAGAATGGCGACGACAAGATAGACGACGGCAAGGGAAAGCTTGGGCGCGGCGGCGAAGTTTTTAGAGTTCTCCTACTTCTCTTCTCCTCTCCTTCGTTCGTTTTAGTTATGTCTTTCAAGAACTGAAACAAAATATACAGGAGAACTCCCGACGCACCATGAAGGTGTCATGATGTCCTACTTATTCCCGATGCCATTAGTGAATCATCGGAAATGTTTCAAACTATTCGTGACGATTCACTAAATGTGTCGAGAATAGGTATAACCATTTCCGATACTATGCATGGGCCATCCAAAATCCTGCTCTGACATAAATAATGTTCGACATTTTTTCGACGCTCCATGCAAGCCGTAAAAAATATTTACCTATTTCCGACACCGAACGAGAACCGTCGGAAACATGTGTCACCATTCTCGACGCCATGCATCGAGTGTTAGGATACATTATATATATTTTTAATTGTCAACTATTCCCAACAACCTAGACATAGACGTGGAAAATGTGTTCTTGTTTCTCGACACCCTTCGTGAAACATCGAGACAAGGTAATAATAAAATATTTTTTTTGTCATGTTTCAACGTATGCAAAACAGCGTCGGGAACAGGAGTTTATCTCGACATTTCTTCTTCTGACATCGTTTTGTACATCGGGAACCCTCCGATTTCTTGTAGTGACAATAATATGGACAAACAATTTCAATAAATATATGTATGGTTATAATTTGTTTTTACAAATGATATTTGCAAATTAACAAATTGTAAAATGCAAAAGAAAAATTGTTAGTAACAAGTGATTAAAATTTTTTTTATTACTGCAAGAAATGCTATAGAAAGTTCATTAATATTATTACAATTTCATGATTGAAATAGGGTATTGATAGCTTTTTTCTACTGCGATCAACAATGGTAACTAAAATAAGGTACTTTCAATAACGTATCTAAAAATTCCTATATAATGTTTTCTACGACGTCTTTTTATTGCTTCAGAAACTCTTATTCTACTTTTTTCAATACAATGAAATGTTCCATAACATTGAGTTAAAGCTATTATATATCGACTTTCTATAGTGCTATTAATAGCTCTACAAAAATACTCTATGGAAAGTCAAGGAATTTTAATAACATTGACTATAGAGCTACAAAAACTCTTTTACAGCATTTTTTCAATGTTATTAAATACTATTCAGATATTTAATAGTGCTTATCCAATGCAATAAAAAACGCTATCAAAACTTTTTAATAGCGTTCTTTTTCACGCTATTAAAAGTCTTTATAGCAACATATATGTGATAGCTAATACAATGGACAATTTATAGCGTTTATACAACATTGTAAAAATGTTATGGAATGTCATGAACTTTCAATAACATGACGAAAGTGCTAACAAAAGTTTACAATAACAATTTTTTATGATGCTATTTGAAATATTAACGGTGGTCTAGATAAGCAACAAATGTAGTTTCAGTTATGTTAAGAGTAGAATGCAAGGGAGATAAACAGGCAATACAACACACGAGGTTTGTTAACCCAGTTCGATGAACACGCATCTACATTTGGGGGGCAGTTCGCCCGATATAGAGACTTGTATTAATGACAAATACAATGACAGTTGAATGCATAGTTATGACTGGAGAAACAGCACTATGATCCTTAGCTTCTGTGCTATTTTTCGAATTTGTTCAAGGCAGAACTAAATTATGGAATATCATAATGATCATAACTATATAATAAACGACATAAGGCTACCCCTCAATGGTGGCATTGGTTGAGGGTGTTTTCAACGTCGACTTTGTAGAGCTTCTCTATCCACGTTACTTTGTATTCAGAGTTTGATCAAAAACCACCACCGGAAGCTTAGTAAACTCCACTATTTGTACTTGATGATGCTTCCTTAGGAAGTAACTAATTTAGAAAATCTTAACCACTTGGGTCCATTTTGTTAGTTCAACAGAATCCTATTTTTAAGGGGAGAATCTTAAGCTGGTTGTTAGGAGAAATAATCATGTGGGACTAGTTTTCTTAACAGGCTCCCCCTTGGTACCACTGACTTTTATTTTTGCAGTCAAGCACCCAGATTAACTAACTTCCTGAGTGTCAAAATCAGAGGACATAGTACCCAGATTAAAGAAAAACACATATTTCATTAATGGAGTGAATAACAGAACAACTGTACACTGACATAGCAAGTAGAGCTGTGACCTCCTGACCTAAAGCAACTGAACCATTCTGAGATCGTTGAGGAAACAGAATGCAACGAAAAAGACTACTGAATCTACTGATGTGGCAAAAGACAAAGACTACTGAGACTACTGATATAGCAAAAAAACAGAAACTGTTATTCACAAGAAAACTGAAGCCAACTCCAACCCAATATCGTTTCCCTTTCGAGGAAGTTGTCGACTTCGGAGATGTAGGATCCATTGCTTCTGAACTGCAAGATGCCGAAGGGTTTTTGGAGGAGGAGATACCAGATGAATACTTCTTGAATCGAGTGGTAAGCATTATGAGTAAGGATCATTAATATAGGCAAGGCGTTTGAGAATCTACAAAGACGAATCCCAACTAACCAGAGAAAAGCCAGGAATATTAAGAGATATATCACTTTGCTGTACGGAACCTAGTGTATTTTTGAATTTGAAGCTTGAGGGGCAGGTAATTTAAATGGGCTGAACGTACTATATGAGGCCCAATGTGTACTTAAGGGAAATAATTGGGGCCCCTGACCTACTAATTTTCATGTGGGCCGTTGACAGACTCCAACATTGGCCCTCAGTCCTTCAAATGTTGCAAAATCCAGAGGCTTTGTAAATATATCTGCTAGCTGAAAGGCACTTTGAACATGTTCTAATCTTATAATATTGGCTTCAACGAGTTCTCGAGTAAAGTGATGTCGGATATTTATGTGCTTTGTTAGACTATGTTGAACTGGATTTTTGGAGATGCTTATTGCGCTCAGATAATCACAGTAGAGAATCATGGAAGACTGAGTTATCCTATATTCATCAAGCATTTGTTTCATCCACAACAGTTGAGAGTAGTACTACCTGCAGCAATGTATTCAACTTCGGCGGTTGAGAGGGAGACACTATTTTGTTTCTTGCTGAAATAAGCAGTTACATTATTCCCTAAGAAGAAGCACCCTCCATATGTGCTTTTCCTATCATCTGTGCACCCTGCCCAGTCTGCATCACAGTTGCCAACAAGAGTACCAGTTGTGTCATAAGTATACCAAATACCATAGTTAAATGTACCTGATATATATTTGAGTATTCGTTTTGCACAGTGAAGATGTGACGTGCGTGGGTCAGCCTGATACCGAGCACAAACTCCTACTGCAAAGGCTATATCCGGTCTGCTGGCTGTTAAATAGAGCAAGCTCCCAATGATGCTTCGGTACAGGTTTGTATCAACTCTTTCACCATTTGTGTCCTTAGTCATTTTCAGATATGTAGCGGCGGGCGTTCTTTTAGATCTGGCCTTATCCATACCAAACTTAGATATGAGGTTTTTTACATATTTTTCTTGAGAGAAAAAGATCCCTATATTTTCTTGCTTAATTTGAAACCCCAGGAAGAAGGTTAGTTCCCCAACCATGCTCATTTCAAATTCTCCCTTCATCTGGGTAACAAACTATTCAACATAGACTGAGGACGTACCACCAAATAAAATGTCGTCAACATAGATCTGAACGATCAGAAAGTCAGTGCCTTGACGATATTTAAACATAGTTTGATCCGCACTACCCCTTTGATATCCTTGTTGTAACAAGTAAGTGGAGAGTCTCTCATACCAAGCTCTAGGAGCTTGTTTAAGTCCATAGAGTGCCTTTCGAAGTTTGTAAACATGATCTTGATGTACTGGATCAACAAATCCTTTTGGCTGGGCCACATATACTTCCTCAAATAAGTACCCATTTAGGAACACACTCTTTACATCCATTTGGAACAGTTTGAACCTTCGAAAACATGCGTAGCTTAGCAGTAGTCGGATGGCTTATAATCTGGCAACTGGGGCAAATGTTTCTCCAAAATCCAACCCTTCTATTTGAGAATACCCTTGAGCAACCAGTCTAGCTTTTACGGATAACTCTACCTTCTTCATCCATTTTGTTCTTAAAGATCCATTTGGTACCAATTATGTTAGCATAAGGTGGCTTTGGCATTAATTCCCATACTTGGTTTCTTTCAAACTGGAGTAGCTCTTCCTGCATAGCCAAGATCCAGTGTTCATCGGAAAAAGCTGCAGAGATCGTGGTTGGTTCTAGTGAAGATGTGTAGCACACATTGGAAACCATTTTTGCATAATCTTTCCTCTCCTTCTTCCGAGTTATGATTTCACTGTGAATATCTCCAATAATGAAGCTGGAGGGATTGTTTTTGGTTATATGCGTAGGAGGTATGAGGTCACCACTTTGAAGAATCAGTTGCACCCGCAGTTTGCTCTAGAGTGTGCTGACTTGCAGATACTGATGCTTCACTTTCATGTGTGTCAGTGTGAATGGCTGATGTAGAAGATGTTGACATGTCACTTCTGCTTGAACCGAGATGAGAGGGTAAATATGTTGTTTCATTAGTGCGGGCAGTCGATTCTAACTCTCCTTCAGTAGGTTTATGAGAAAGGGAATTTCAGAAAAACTCATCTTCATCATCAAGATTTCTGTTGGGTTCCTTACCAAGGTCATCAATAATGACGTTAATGGATTCCATTACTGTTTTGGAACTCTGGTTGTAGACCTTGTAGGCTCGGCTGTTAGCAGAATATCCCAGAAATATTCCATGATCAGACTTTGAGTCCCAGTTTCTACGATGATCCCTATCACTCAAGATAAGCACGTGCTGCCAAAGATGTGAAAATACTTCACATTTGGTTTTCTCCCTTTCCACAGCTCATATGAGGTTGTAGTGGTCCCTGAACGGAGAATGACTCTGTTATGTATATGGCATGCAGTGTTTAGAGCTTCCGCCCAGAATTGGATTGGTAGGTGCTTTGCATGAATCATCACTCGGGCCATCTCCTGTAAGGTTCGGTTCCTTCTCTCTACAACTACATTTTGCTGTGGTTTTAAAGGAGCAGAGAACTCATGAAAGATGCCTTCATTATCACAGAACTCAGCAAAGTGCTGATTCTCAAATTCACGCCCATGATCAGTTTGTATTCGGCCAATACCGGTATTTTTCTCTTTGGAGTTGAGTGAATAGGGTTTGACATGTCTTGAAGGTTTCTGATTTGTCAAGGATAAACTTTATCCAGGTGTAGCGGGAGAAATCATCTACACACACTACTACACACCGTTTTCTTCCCAAGCTTTTTGTTTGCATGGGCCCCATTAGGTCTATATGAAGAAGTTCCAAAATATGGGACGTCGAGGCGATATTTACAGGCTTGTGCACAGACTTGACTTGCTTGCCAACTAGGCACTCCGAACATCTTTCTAGTGACGAGAATGATAGCGGGGGAAGATCGATGATGGCATCAGCTTTGGTGACCTTGGAGATAGTAGAGCCACTAAGGTGTCCAAGTCGTTTGTGCCAGAGTCCAGCTTCTTCTACTTTTGATAAATTGCATAAGGTCACCTTTGCATCCTAGTGATAGCAGTTGTCTGACAGCCTTGTTCCGCTGAAAAATATTCTATTTTGACCATCTAACACATTACATCTATCTTTATTGAAACTGACTTGATAGCCTTGTCACATAGTTGGCTGATGCTTATGAAGTTTGCAGCCAGTCCTTGTAATAGTCGAACATTAAGAAGAAACGGTAGACCCAGACGGTTAATCGTTCCTTTACCAATTATTTTTCCTTTTCCTCCATCTTCAAATACTACTAACCCGACTTTACATTCAATCAGATCAGAAAAGAAATCTGCATTACCTGTCATGTGTCTGCAACACCCACTGTCAAAGTACTAGTCACTGGAGTTGGCGGTTTTGACAGAGGTGAGAGCCACCTTGCAGTTTTCTATGTGGCTTTTTCGGCGTCATTCTGTTATGGGACTCCTCAGGTATTTGGTCTGTCGAGTATCGAGTTGCCTGTGCATGAGTAGTCAGTAATTTAAGCAATTTCGATGAATATGTCCAGCCCATCCACAAAAATAACAAATTCTACGTGTTCGCTTGTTTGGGGATTTCATAGGCATGCTAGAAATCTCAGTGCCCCTTCCCTGTTCAATATTTGTAAGGCTGTTTTGAGGGGTACTTTCTCGGATAAAAACAGTTTTTCTGACAGGTGTGTCCCTTTCTGTAAATCCGAGGCCTCTTTTGTCATCAGCCCTCCTTCCTTGGTCGAGTATGTCATCTAGTTTCGAGGTTCCGTTTGTCAGCATCCTTGCAAATTTTAGGAGTTCTTCGAATTGATGCTTGGTTTCCGCTAGTTCTTCTTTTAGAGTTACTATAGAGGATAGGAAGCTTTGGTTCTCTTCCACTAGATCTTGAATTCGTTCTTGTTGTTGCAGGATAACTTCTTGATCTTTTGTCTTCTTTCTGTCTTCTGCGTCGTCAGTTGAGTTATTTGATTTCGGTTGGTCATGTGTTTGAACATTTTCTTCGTCATTCACGGTGCAGATACTAATCAAGGCCATTCCAAGGTCTTCATCGTCGCTTTCGAAATAATCTTCTTCATCAAAGAAGGTAGCTACCATACCCTTTTTCTTGCGTTTAAGATAAGTAGCACACTCGGTTTGGATATGTCCAAATCCTTCACATTCATGACACCTGATCCCTTTGCCAAATTTGTCAGATTTCGAGGCTTCAATTCCTTTTCCTCGTTCGTGTTCCTTCTTTCGATAGTGTCCTGAAGAGGAGGTATCTGATATTCTTGACTGTCTTAAGGACTAGTCCTCTCTGTTGTCACGTTGGTTTCCCATGAGTTTGTGAAACTGGTTTTTAAGTTTCGCAACCTGTTTTGTCAGCATAACTACTGATTCTGTAAGAGCATCATTATCCTGCATCACTCGGTGTTCCTTGATTGGCTCTTCCTTAACTGAGATTAGTGTTAGTCCTCGTTTTCTTCTGCTGGCCGTGTGTCCCAAGTGAATTTCGAATGTTCGTAGTGACCCAAATAGTTCATCCAATTTCATTTTAGATAGGTCATTAGCTTCTTTGATCGCTGTGACTTTCATGTTAAACTTGAAGGGCAGGGATCTGAGAACCTTTCGAACAAGTTTGGAGTCATACATTTTTTCCCCGAGTGCATCTGATTCGTTGGCAATGTCAAGGACAGGGACATTGAATTCGGCTATAGTCTCATCTTCACCCATTTGAAGGGCTTCAAATTGAGACGTCAAGATCTGCAGCCGTCATATTTTCACTTTGGAGGTTCCTTCAAAAGCTACTTCCAAGATATCCCAGGCAGCCTTGGCCGATTTACAGGTGTTGATTAGTTTGAATATGTTAGGATCGACGACATTAAACAAGGCATTCAGTGTACGAGAGTTGCCTACAGGAGCATCATCTTCATCTTTTGTCCATTTCAACTCAGATTTTCGAACAGTTTGGCATGCTTCGTCCTTTTCAGTGGGATACTCCCATCCGGATATAACGGCTCTCCAACTCCTCATGTTGAGTGACATCAGGAAGGCTTCCATTTGTGACTTCCAGTAGCCATAATTTCCTCCGTCCAAAAGAGGAGGTCTGCTAGTTGAGTTTCCTTCTCGGATACCGCCCATCAGGGATCGATTACTGAACTCTACTCTGATACCAATTGAAATATGAATGGTGATGGAGATAAGCAACAGATGTAGTTTCAGTTATGTTAAGAGTAGAGTGCAAGGAAGATAAACAGGCAATACAACACACGAGGTTTGTTAACCCAGTTCGATGAATACGCATCTACATCTGGGGGCAGTTCGCCCGGGATAGAGACTTGTATTAATGACAAATACAATGACAGTTGAATGCATAGTTATGACTGGAGAAACGGCACTATGATCCTTAGCTTCTGTGTTGTTTTTTGAATTTGTTCAAGACAGAACTAAATTATGGAATATCATAATGATCGTAACTATATAATAAATGACATAAGGCTCCCCCTCAATGGTGGCATTGGTTGAGGGTGTTTTCAACGTCGACTTTGTAGAGCTTCTCTATCCACGTTACTTTGTATTCAGAGTTTGATCAAAAACCACCACCGGAAGCTTAGTAAACTCCACTATTTGTACTTGATGATGCTTCCTTAAGAAGTAACTAATTTAGAAAATCTTAACCACTTGGGTCCACTTTGTTAGTTCAACAAAATCCTATTCTTAAGGGGAGAATCTTAAGCTGGTTGTTGAGAGAAATAATCATGTGGGACCAGTTTGCTTAACACTATTGTAAGTGATATTTCTTGTTGCGTTCATCCATTAGTGAGCATGAGTAAAAATGTTGAAGAGAATCCTTTAAATTGAAGTGTTGGACAAATTTGAGGGATGACTATTTATATTAGCTCTTACAATAAAAAAAAAAAGTGTTTTTGTGGAAGCTCTCTTAATCTGATCGAAAATAATTAGACACCTTTTTGAAACCCTAACCAAAAGAACTAAAGATGGTAAAAAAAAGAGTCATTTTTCTCTGCATAAAAATAAAATATGTTCTTGATATGATATTTTCTTTGGTGAGAACTCTTGGAAGAATTAGAGAAATCTAGAGAGAAACAATAAAATGCGAGAGATTTCATATTTTCAACCAACCTAAAATACTAAAATGTGAAGGTGAATTTTAAGTACAAACCTAAAATAGACATGTTATCACCATTTTTTATATGGATAAACTTTCTTGATGTCTGCCTACTTGATGTGTAAAGACTATTAAGATACACAATTTTTGATGTTATTTGCATATAAAAAAAAAAGACCAAATTTTAGTAGTATAAATTAATTTAAAGTAATTATGAAGTAAAATTTTAAATTAAATTCTAAAAAATGATAAAATTTGTGAAATTTAATTAATTATAATTTGTTTAATTATGGGTTTTTTTTTCACGAATAATAAAAAAAATGCAAACTAATTACACTTTGTTCAAAAAACCACTAAAGGACAAAAACTATTTATAGTTAATTTTGTCATAAAGTGTAAATAGTTAGTCCATTTTGCCATTTTTATAATTTTTTAAATTATTTTAAAAATATTAACAATGAAGATAAAAATAAATGTTTAGTGGAAATTAAGGTTAAAAATATAAATATTGAAATCTAGAGACTAAATTGAAACAAAATTCAATTGTCAGAGGTAAAATTGCACTATTTTACAACTTAAGGACTGAATTAAAATCAAATTAAAAAATTAAGGATTCAAAATATTTAACATTATAAATTTAGAGACTAAATAGAAACGAGATCCAAATTTAAGAACCCAAAGGTCATTTTTCTATATATTTTTGAACGCATGTTATACACACCATTCAATTATTTATGTATTTGTTATTATTATTATTTTGAAAACTACATCCCATTAAATTATGTACTTAATTATTCTCCGGAAATGATAAGACTCAAAAGTGAAAGTTGGATTATAGGATTCAAAAAGAAAACCACTAAAGTTGAAGCGCTTTTTTTCACTTTATTTTAAATACACAAAGGATGAAAACACGTTATGATCTAAATTTGAAAGTTTGGTAAATGTAAAATTTTTTCTTCCACAATCCACCTAATCAAATAAATACAATGGGTGTTTAGGCCTTCAACTAGTTGAATGGATTATAACATCTCACTTAATACTTAGGAGCCGTTTGGGGGAAGGGTTAGGTTATGGCAAAGTTAGTGTTATGATAAAACTAGTTTTATTATAAACCTAGTTTTATCATCACCTTAGTTTAGGAGAAGGATTTAAAAAGGTAGTTTTATGATAAGAAGTGTTTGGGGGAAGAGTTATGTGGGAAGAGTTATGATACTGTTATGAATAAGATGTGTTTGAGGAAAGGGTTAATATGGGTAGGTTTATGCGAATTTTATGACAAGATGTGTTTGGGGGAACGGTTATGATTTTTTTTACTTATTAATTTTTTTTCCAACTCACATTGTACATGTAAAAAAATTTGTTATTGCATATTGTTTTATTTCAAAACCGTCAAAAATTTGCTCTAACAGCTTGGCTTACTCTCTCCAACAACGATGTCCATCTCTAATCTTATTAAATTAGTAAATACACTTGACCAATTTCACAATAATTTCTTTACAAATTCTACTAATTCTATTCTAAGTCATTTTGAACAAATAAAACTAGTTATTGCGTATTTGTAATTATTGATTGCGTCCTACATTTGTTTTTAACATCTTTGCTTAGGTGCTCTAATGCATACGTCCGTATTTATATTTGTAAATTTAGTTACTTATTACGCAGTACGTAGCACTTAAACGCCCTATTTTTAGAATTGTTACACATACACTGTACAAATTGCCTTCATTTCAACCAACACTTCTTAAACTGAATTTCAATACAAGAACATAAAAAAAAATAGATGCATAAAATAGTAGAAATCATATACACATTGAACTACCGTACGTAAAAAAATAGTTTGATAAAATAAAATTACAAAGAATAGTTCAAATCATATACGTAGTGAAGTAAGAAAACATCAAGTAAGCCAGTGGAAGTACAAAAATTATCTTAAGGCGTCCCGTAGAAGGACTCTGCAGTAGTTCTTCTTCCTCTCTTCGTCAGTCATCTCTATGAACTGCGTATGTCGTCCATACTGCACAAGAGTAGCCTCTGGCACATCGCCCTATCCAAACTACTTGGATCGGGCATCTCACGCAATAGACATAAGAACTCCTGGCGAACTGCGGTGTCATTGGCAAGGGCACACGCAGGCCACTCGACGATGGTCCTCAGTTGATCATTCACACACTCCAGGACCATATGTATCATCTTAATTTTACCCTCCCACTCGCTTCCCCACTTTCGCTTAGATCTGCTTGATCTAGGCCTACCGTCGGACAAGCGAGTAGGTCGTGAGGCGTGTACAACATCCTGGAACATGTCAATCCTCTAGTTGTACATGGATGGAAACCTCATATCGTTTCCATCGGGCATGTCAAACCCCTCGTACCTGATAGGCTCATTAGACCCGACGTCGACGACCAGTTGCCTTATCCCTTTCGAACACATATGTAAGTTTGTCATAATAAGGAAAGAGTTTGTTAAAGAGGCTTTGTTAAGGAGGCTTTTCGCTGCTAAATGCGACTATATAAAAAACACGAGCACTTCAAACTACCATTACGAAAAATTGTCAATCAAAGTACACTGCACAAGTATTGTCACGTTTTAAATATCAAATTTCCTTACCCTAACCCAGTTGTCAAATAGTTCCTTCTCGACAATGATGCACTTTGCCTCATCGTTCCATCCGAACCCACTGCACGCTGACCCACCCATTTCTGCGATAGCTTGGAAGGTTTGCTTCAAAGTCTTAATTCTGCATTCTATTACAGTGGTGGCTTAGACGTGACATTTAGGCAACTTTTCTGCCATCATGCAGACAAGTTGGGTCAGGTAACCTGGCCGAAATGTACCATTGTCCAACTTCCATTCGCCGGCAGATACCAACTCCATTAAACACTCGATTAGAGTTCCTCCTCCTCCTCCATCCATACATGTTTGGGGGCAATGGACGAGGTTGCGATACTGACAATGAAAAATGACAACAAATACATGAAACAGGTTAGCAATTTTGAATTTCCACATTTAAGAGACAAAATAAATGCAAAACAAAATATTAGGACATATCATTATAGTTTCTATTTTCTCATTGTTGTAAAGCATGCATGCATACATTTGATTTTCAAATTAAAGAGTATAGGTAATTTAAATTTTCATACAACCCAGGGGTTCTAATTTGAAATGGTTTTAGCTATACGTTACCCAACTTCCATTCCGTGAACATCACTTCAACTAATTCATCCTGCTACTGAGACCACTCATTTGTGGTCTCAATGTACTAAATGTCGTCTTCTGCGGTGGTCGTCATGTACGCGGAGTCTCCCTCTTCAACGTCGTTTATGTCTTCACCAATTATCATTTCTCTATTAATCAAATTTTGCAGCAAATAACATGCTAGGATGGTGCGACACTGGACTTGAAGGGGATAGTACAACTTTTCACGAAGTATTGTCCAGCGACCCTTCAGAAGACCAAACACGCGCTCAATGACATTCCTTGCGGATGAGTATTTCAGGTTAAAGTATTCCTTTATAGTGGTTGGTACGTTTCCAACGCCACGCCACTCTTGCACGTGGTACCTCTGGCCTCTATATGGGGCTAGAAATCCCTCCGCGTTTGGATAACCCACATCGCATAAATAGTAATATCCTATTACGAGTAAAAATGGTTTATGAGCGTTCAAATTGGAATTTCAAAATGGCGTGGTAGGATTAAAAATTGTAAATACACTTTGGCATGTCTTGGAGAATGCACGAGTCTGTTGCGGATCCTTTCCAACCGACCAATACGTATACAAGAATCCCCTTTTTGTGTCGTAGACGTCGAGTATATTAGTGGCAATTTCCCCCTTACGTGTTCTGAACGTAAGACAATCGATTGCGGGTACATTCACATTTATGTACGTCTCGTCCAATGCCCTAAGACAATTCTGCAAGTTTAAACAAACGAGTATACATTAGTGGGACGTATTAATACGTGACATACAAATGACTTCGACTACGTGCACCTCGAAACACTTCCACCGTGTATCCATCCAGTTGTTTGTTACTGGCAACAGTCTCTTTATCAACTTATCGTGGAGTCATACCACATCTAACAATACGAGGTTGAAATGTCGCGATACCGTCTCATCGGACCATACAAATTCCCTTTGAATAACGTGGTTCTTCACGTCATGGGCAAGGACGTGCAAGAACATGACAACCATTTCCTCAACATCGACAATCTTTGTCAACGAAAGGCCAGCGATAGTCCATAGTAAATGGCATAGAATAGCAAATGTTTTTCTGTCCATTCGCGTGCTTTGTTGACACATTAGATCTGACTCGTGTATCAGGCGAAAGTATGCAAGCTACCTAATTCTATGCCTAGTATCATACGGTGTATGTAAGAGCCGCTTATTGTCATTCATGAGTGCCTCCAACGTTAGCAGCATCTGACATTGGGACACTGTAAACGCAGTTAGGACTCCAACAAGGTTTGTGAATCCATTTCAAAGTACCAAAATTTCCTTAAAAATGATTAAGTATATTATTACAATGTCCATGTACATGGTAAAAAAATCCCTAGTAAGCATAAAGTTAGTATATGGAAGCTACCTATAACTATTTAAAAGAAATTTTTAAAACAATGTCGACTTCTGTTACATGTCATGTTTGAAAGAAAGAAAAATATGTTTTTAAAAGTGTAATACGACAATTTGTAACATGTGTGACGAAATGGAATGCGAAGAAACATATTTTTCTTTTAAACTTGTGCAAAATGTTTACTTTTAGTGAGTTATTATCGAAATGAAAACTTGTACAAACAAATGACAGGACTTCCATTGACTTTTTCTTCCTTTCTATGAAAACCTTGAACTTTCCCGCTCCGTGGGATTATTCTCTTTTCTTCCTTTTCTACTTTTAGTGGATAGTTGGATCATTGATAAGGAAGGAATGAATGTGTTAAGCAAATTCTTAGAATCTTTGGAGAATGAGGAGGTCTGGAGTGATCAAGTCCTTCGTTCAATGAACATCCATAAAGAAATTGGGATGAAAGTACATACACCAAATTTAATGTGTTAATCAAATGAAAACCGATCCTTATCCACCATGAATGCCAAAACAAACCCAACCTACAGCTGATTATTACAGACTCCTTATGGGGTTCAAACGAAGGCTCGACTGTAAGGAGAGACTCAATGCAATTTGAGTTGCGAGACTGTCAAAATTTAGTGAGTTATTATCAAAATGAAAACTTGTACAAACAAATGAAAATAGTTACACTAAAAAGTGTTTTCAAATAAATTAGCGGTGAAAATTTAAAAAATGTTACTATAGTTTCACTAATAATTTCGGTTTTAAATAACACATTTGGGGGTTCGGTTTTAAAATGTGAACATTGAGTTTACACATTTGTTTCCTAGAGTAAAATATTTCACAAAAACTAAATATGTGTTTATCTTGGAAATGTAGTAGGATTGAAATTTTCTTAGTTTCATTTTTAACGAAGTATGGCCCGTCATTTACATGTTCTAAATCGACATACTAATGAGTTGTGTAAATTGCTACTTATTATGCAAATGAGTAGAAATCAAAAGCATAAACAAAGAATAGCATACCTAAATTTGTAATAACAAAATCGAAAATGAAAAGACGTATACGGGAAAAATAATTCAGATATTATTAAAAAACACCCACAACTCATCATTGGCTTTTGTAGAAAAAAATTAGCATTGAAATAGTCCATACCTTCCTACCATGCTCGATAGGCATCCATTGCCACACAACGGTGTGGAGTGTCTGTCCTAAGTCAATGAAGGGAAACCTGAAACAGCAAGGGGAACACTGAGTGAAAATAAGGAACCTCGAGCGATAAGGAGAAAATTCGAGGGACAAAACGACTATTCATGTTCACGGAGAAGACCCATAAAACGTGCATCGGTTGGTTTCGGAGGCAAGGATTGGATCCAGTCTTTCAACGAAACTTATAGAACCGAAAAATGGAAAGGTGTTTGGAGGCAACGCCGCTAGAGCGCCACCTTCAACAAAACACCATTAGCACTTTTGGGGAGTGATAGCGTTGTGATAAAATGTGTTTGGGAGAAAGGTTATGATATGTTTCTTTTTTCTTTTTCTTTCTTTTTTTGGTAATTTTTTTCCAAGTCATTTTCTAAATGCAATACACATATTGTATATTTTTTATTTTTCCAAATCGTCCAACATTGTGTGTAATAGTTTGCCTTACTTTCTCTAACG
Organism: Cucumis melo; assembly: GCF_025177605.1. Taxonomy (NCBI): domain Eukaryota; kingdom Viridiplantae; phylum Streptophyta; class Magnoliopsida; order Cucurbitales; family Cucurbitaceae; genus Cucumis; species Cucumis melo. The sequence goes on along the minus strand of NC_066860.1, from coordinate 18,835,593 downwards.
CCGACATCCATATTTAACGTGATTAAATTAGTAATTACATTTCATAAATTGCCTTTATTTTTTATGTTACACGTGAAGGGATGAAAGCCTTTGCATAGTGGAAGAATTACAGAATCATTATCCAATTTTAATTGGAACCTAAAAATACTAGTACATTGACAAAATCTAATTTACTTATTAGGCTAAGCATGCTTCTAAAATTAAATCACAAAGAAATATAAAGAACAGTAAACGTACACACGTTGACATTTTTGGATCTATAAAACTCCAAATTGGGGCACCACCACTTGGAAACATTCCTATTCTCTGGGTAGAGATTTGGTTTTCGTGAACCAAAATTGGAAAAGGAAAATTCTAAGAAAACGAGAGTTTTATTCTTAAGAGAAATTGCAGTACGCAAGACTCACAGAACAATTCTGTTTTGTTACACAGATATCTCCATCTTATTTAGACAGAAGAAATAGGAAGTTGAGAGAAAAATGGGATACCCACGTTCCCTATTAATTTAATAAATTAATATTAATATTAATATTAAAATAATTAATTAAATTAAATTAAATAATTAATTAAATCATATTTAATTAATATTTCATTTAAATCCTATTTAAATAAATATCTCTCGCATAACTTATAGTTTTAATTTAATTAATTTAATTAAATCAAATTAAACAAAAGAAATTAATTAATTCAACAATTAATTAATTTCTAACTAAATATATTATATTTAATTTAATCCAAATTTGAATCATATTCAAATATAAATTTCTCTCATAACCTATATATGTATCATTTACACATTAAATTTTAACCTATAGTTTAATATGAATCTAATTCACATTAAATTAATATTTAAACTCATTCAAATATTTTATTCTTTGATAAATTAATTTTGAATCATATCCAAAATTAAATTTATATAATAAAGTTTAATTTAAAAATAAACTTTATATTATAATGTATCACCATACATTTTATTAATTCCCAAAGTAGATTTGAACATTTCAAACTACAACCAATATAAATAAATCTTATTATCATTTACAAGCTAGGAAGAGGACCTAATGAACCTACAATCACAAGCTACAACGATATGAGATTAATTGGCAAAACTCATTAACCGTATTAATCAATGTTCATTAACTGTGTGTACACTCTACTAAAGACTGATAGTTGAACTCTTCTCACTGTAGATATATTTCTATGTCCATGGATATAGATCAATACCAGTAAGTTACTCATTCACAAGTGTTCATAACACTAGTTGGGTCAAATTACCGTTTTACCCCTACGTTACTTCTAGTCCTTAAATACTAGTGCTTCTCTAATGAACAACCTGTTTATGGTCCAACCAACAAACAAAAGCTCCTCTCGTGCCATAGATTAAGACTAAGTTACCTAGGTCATCCTAATAAAATAGAAAGCAAACTGGTTAACGGAATTACATCTAGTGGTTACTATTTCGCGATCCGATCTTTTGAAATCTCATTGCATATGATACTTCACTTGCATGTCTTCTACACGAACGCATTGGATTATTACGTTTGTATCAGATACCAATTGAGTTGTATCCATAGTGTTACCAGGATAAGGTATCCAACATTATCCCTATAGTATAGACTCTTTAAGTTGTATCTCGAACATTGATCCCTGTATGTCTCTAAGACGACACGCAGGCGGATCATAGAAATCTCACAATGCAACCTAATGGAGGAGACCGTAGGATACGTTGACACACATCCTTATCCCACTTACTATGAATATTTCCCCTATTCACCTTGTTTTTTATCCATACAAACAATTTTCGAAGGAAGGCCGTACCCAGGGCGACACGAAGTCGAGTATGGATCTCACGTGAGAGCTAAAAATTGATATATCATGTATATCATTTTTCTTCCACTAAATATTTTATTAATTTAGGGTTTGGTTGTACTTATCTAAATTCCGACTAAATGAATCTAAGTCTATTCTTATGATAACTCTTATAATAAAACTTTACTCTAAAGTTTCTAGGTGTATTAAACCATTTAATTTACCTAGTGACATTTTATGCTAATATGAATAAGGCTAATTCAACGCTGGTTCAGGATCAGTTTCCGAGTAGCAGGTGTTTCGTAAACCGTCAACTTAAGTACCCCCAGCCTTAGAAAAAACTTTACTGGTGGAGTTCCCTTATAACCTCAAATCTTATTTGTCCTACTTAGTTTCATTAAACTAAATAAGACTTAATTCTAATAGATTCTAATTCTATTAGAATTAATGTGATCTTAGTTCTATTTAATTTTAAACAATTTAATATTAAACCAAATTAATCCTAAGATCCTATGTTTGCATGCAACTCTTTATTATAGGTTGATGGTTTCTAATTATCAAATTTTATAACTATTATAAAATTAGTTAATTATTCCTATAATCATGCATACTATGGTTTAATTAATTAAAATCAAATTATAATTAAATAAAACCATATTGCATGCAAAACAATACATTAATATAACATTATATTAAACTATGGATGTAATATACTCGATGCATATTGATTTTCATCTTAATTAATATAACAATTATATTGAAAACATACATTAAAATCAATCAAACATACTCAAGACATTAATTTAAATATAACAAATTATATCTAATTAAGTAATGTCATGCATCATACTTATCCAATTTCATATATTTAAAATATCAACACATTTTAAATTACTCATGAAATTCACATTAATACCATACATTATAACATTTATAATATACAAAAATGCATGAACATGCTTAACCTAAAGTGGGATTTATCTAAATGATATTTATAAAATATTAAAATAACAATTGAGCCTGTAAAATTGGCTCATAGGATAAAATAAAGCTAAAATTACAATAATAAAGCCTTAAATTTATCATAAAAGTGCTTTGAAAGCTCAAAAATCGATCTCAAAACCTTCATAAAGCTTCAAATCGAGCCAAAAACCTTGAACAGTAAAAAAAACAGCATAAAACCGGCCCAAAAAATTTTAAACCAGCCTAAATCATGAAGAACCAGACCAAAATCAAGCTGAACCGACCCGGCTATGAACTAGATGATGAACCGGAGCCGACTGCGAGCCGAACCATGCCCCAATCGTCCAAAGTAGAGCCGCCAATCGCCAGCCTCAAAGTGTACGAGCCGCTAGCCTAGTGCTTGCTGACATCAGCGTGACGTCAGCCCTTCTTCAACCTCTAGACGTGCTGCTTTTTTCGCTTCAATTTCCATGCAGCTTCGAAAAACTCACCGTTGGAGCCCTTCCAGTTGTCCGCTTTGGGCAAATTTGGTATCAAAATTCTCAGAAAAATGCTCCGAATCCAAATATGGACTCTAATTTACAAGATTTACAGTAAAAAATGCCCAAAAATGCAGGGGCCTTTACCTTTGATTAAATCAAAAACTGTAAATTTATGGCCAAATTACAGTAAACATTCAATTGCAAAAACCCAAATTCATAATGCAGAGATCCCACCTAACCAATACAAATTAATTCTCAATTAAAATTGAGATGGCTTTGTTACCAATTGAAGGGATGAAAGCCCTTGCACAATGGAAGAATTACATGACCATTACCCAATTTTAATTGGAATCTACAAATACCAGTACATTGGCAAAATCTAATTTACTTATTTGCCTAAGCATGCTTCTAAAATTAAATTATAGAGAAATACATAAAATAGTAAACTTACACACGTTGACGTCTCTGGATCTACAAAACTCCAAATTAGGGTACCATTACTTGAAAACCTTTCTATTCTCTAGGTTCAGATTTGGTTTATGGGAATCAAAATTGGAAAAGGAAAATTCTAAGAGAACAAGAGTTTTCTTCTGGAGAGAAATTGCAGTACGTTGAACTCACAAAACAATTTTGTTTTGTTGCACATATATCTTCCTCTTCTTCAGACAAAAGTAATGGGAAGTTGAGAGAAACAATGGGAACGTGGGAAAACCATCCACGTTCCCTATTAATTTAATAAATGAATATTAATATGATATTTAATTAATATTTTATTTAAGCATATTTAAATGAATATCTCTCGCATAACCTATAGTTTTAATTTAATAAAATCAAATTATTTTAATTTCCAAAGTAGATTTGAACATTTCAAACTACAACCAACATAAATAAATCTCATTACTCTTTATGAGTTAGGAAGGAGACCTAATGGACCTACAGATTAGAAGCTACAACGATATGAGATTAATTGACTAAACTCATTAATCACATCAATCAATATTCATTAACTGTGTGTACACTCTACTAAAAACTCACAGTTGAACTCTTCTCACTATAGATATATTTCTGTGTTCATGGATATAGATCAATACTAGTAAGTTAGTTTTTCACAAGTGTTCGTAACACCAGCTAAGTCAAATTACCGTTTTACCCATCAGTTACTTCTAGTCCTTAAATACCAGTGCTCCTCTAATTAACAACCTGTTTATGGTCCAACCACTAAACAGAAACCCTTCTTATGCCATAGAGAGGGTAGGACCCTTTGCTCAAGTGGAGACATCATTTAAGGAAAAACTTATCTACTTATCCTAAAATTAGGAATGAGTGAATTCTATCTTGTGTGATATGTTTCAAGTTTCCCACTCGGTCTTGTCCCTAAAATGATAAGCATATTGAGTCGACAATCTTGCCACTCTCACCCGTACAAATCAAAGGACAATCCTTCACGAACAGGAGTTTATAATGCACTCAGGATTAAAACTAAGTTACCTAGGTCATCCTAATGAAATAGAAACCTAACTAATTAATGAAGTTACATCTAGTGGTTACTATTTCGTTGTCCGATCTTTTGCAAACTCATTGCATATGATACCCTCACTCGCATGTCACCCACACGAACGCATTAGATCATTGCGTTTGTATCAAATACAAAGTGAGTCGTATCCATAGTGTTACCACGATAAGGTACCTAGCCTTATCTGTATACTAGAGACCCTTTAAGTTGTATCTCGAACATTAATCCCTGTATGTCTCTACATACTGTTCAAGACTCATCAAATAGCTTAGGATGTTAGTTTATTGGATTTGGTTTATTAAGATAAAACTAATAATATAATCAATAACACTTATTAGAATTATAATAATAGCACTTTATTAATAACGATCAATTGATTATATTTACTATCTACAAGTTTTATGACATAAAACCCAACAACATGCACCCTGTAAACATTTAAATCAAGTAAACAACACCTGAAAATGCGAATTGCATTAAACAGAATTGCATTAATGCAAAAAAAATACATACTAAAATAGTTTCATCCAAGATAATTACCAACAACAGTCAAATACATTTAACACGCGAAATAAAAAAACATAAGGTCAGGCGATGGAAGTAAAAGAACATTTAAACGTCTTTTTATACACAGAAGTCCATCTTCTTGTCGTCAAGTATTTCAAGGAAACCTTTCAAGTCGTCTAAACTGTGAAATAGTATCTGCAAGCAACGCACCCTGTCCAACCTACTTAGTTTCGGGATAGCATGCAACTGACGAACAACTTCCTGACGAACTGCAGTTTCATTTTAAAGCATAACAGTGGGCCACTCGGCAATGACCCTCAACTAGCCATTTGCAGACTGCATCTCGTCATGGATGAGGTTAACGGTTTTTGCATGCTGCCTTCCATTAATCCCGTTCTATCGTATGGACGTCAGATGCTTTTTGATCCACTTGATCTCATTCTATCGTCGGATGCTCGACCAGATCATAGAGCTCGTATATCCTCTTGCAACATGTTAATCCCTGGTTATTTATAGTAGGGATGTCCATATTGTTTCCATCATGCGGTTGAAATCTCTCATACTCGCTAGGGTCATTCGACTCGATGTTGGCAAATGTTTCCGCACGTCCTTCCATTGCCCTATTTTTCCCAAACACATAGGACAGTTGGTCGTAGTAGAGAAAAGGCTTGTTGAGGAGATCCTTTGCTATAGGATGTGTCTGTGTAAAAATAAAGTGAATAAAAAATGACAACTAGATATGCGATCCAACCGAAGTAACGTTTCAAAATATTTTACTTTTTTTTCCTTATTTCATACCTTAACCCAACTGTCGAACAGGTCCTTCTCAAATTATGCACTTAGCCTCATCATTAAATTCAAATTTACTGCATGATGGGTCATACATTTTTGCTATTGCTTGGAATGTTCGCTTCAACATCTTTATACGACAGTTAATAACAGTAGTAGCTTAGACATTGCACCTCGACAACTTCGCCGCCATCATTCGAACAAGTTGTGCCAGGTAATCTAGTCTAAACGTGTCATTGTCTGACTTTCATTCACCAGTAGATACTAACTCCACCAAGCAATCCACGAGTGTGGCCTCCTCCTTTGTCCACACATGGTTCGATGCACGTGACGAACTTGCCATACTGACAATAGAAATGACGACAAAGAAATTCGTAAGTAAGTTATGTCCTCCAAATCATCGTATATCATGTGAATGTATAGTTTTTCATTAATTTCATTCATGCATGCATACATTCAACATATAAGAAGACAGTAGAGGTACTAAAATAACAAAAATAAAGCGCTACTAATTGTACACAGTGGGATCAATTGATTACGCAACTGCCATTGATTGAACATCTCCAAGGCTAATTCATCCTACCACTGAGTCCATTTGTTTGAGGTCTTAGTGTAGTGAATGTCGTCACCTGCGGTCATCGTGTAGGTCGAGTCTCCCTTGTCGATGTCCTCCAAATCATCGACATTGGTCATCTCCCTATGTATCAGATTGTGCAGTAGGAAACATGTTAGAATCGTGCAACGTTGAACTTGGATAGGGTAGTATGACTTGCCACGAAGGATAGCCTATTGACCCATCAACAAACCAAACGAGCATTATAACATTCCATGCCAAGGAGTATTTCATGTTGAAGTACTCTTTGACAGTTGTTAGTGCATTTTTTACGCTAGCCACTCCTGCAAGTGGTACCTTTGTCCTCTGTAAGGAGCAAGAAATCCCTCTGCATTTGGGTACCCTGCGCATAGATAGTAAAACCTTGTTATGATATTAGAGGATACTACACGAAATTAACTATTCAGTGATAATTTTAGTGGCGCAAGTAATTTTTGTCAATAAAAGTTGTTTATAGCAACGCAAAAAAAAAGTATCACAAAATATTATTATTAGCGACATGTTTTTTATCTGTGCTGCTAAAACAATTAATAACACAAAGCAATAATGTCATTAAACATAAAGGTTGCTAAAACTTCACCAAATATTTCTTAAATTTCTCTCAAACTTTTCATTAAATAATTTATTGAATATATTTCAAATTTTCTCTTTCCCTCTCTCTCCATCTCCATGAAAAATTAATCTCTAAATGACATTTCCTCTCTATATACTCGTTTCTGTAGGCCACACAAGATGCCTCTATTTTCTCATCGGCTAATGGTGAACTACGGAAGTTGACGATGACCACATAGAAGTTCTTTAGTGACCAACGCGAACGCGAACGCCAACCCAAACCAACGTGAACGCCAACCCAAACCAACTTGAACTTACCACACGAATGATTGCTTGGTGACCGACGGCGAATGACGGTTAGTGACCCACGGTGAACGCGATAAGTGTTCCACCACAGTCAGATATATTACCAATTGAGGTGCCAGTTACTTCCTTACTATAACTTAGGGCTTCCTTCAATTTCTTCAATTCAATTTAGGATCTGGTCCCGTCAAGTTTTTTTTGTTCTAATTTTGATATTAAGATTCAATTTCTTGGCTTTTGAAGGCTTCATAGTCTTTGTATTTTTTTTTTTTTTTTGCTTTAATTTGTCTATTTGTTTCGTGTAGATGCCATAAGAATGCAATGTCGTTACTTTGTTCAACTACTCTGTGAGTGTTGCAATATTTTCTGTAAAAATCATCCATTGTTTGTTCTTAATAGTAATCTTCTATGTTGCCAATTAAAGAGAGATGGGGGAAGGTATATGCTAATAAGGTGTTTGATTAAATGTCCAACCAAAATTTTCCCAATACAGCAGCTAGATTATGATGGTTTATTGAATAACATTTCAAAATTTTTACTCTTTTTTATGGAAACCGACTTTTGCTTATTGTATGCAGGGCTTCTTTACCTTCAAAGTTAACTATAATAACAAAGTAAATGAATTTTAATAATTTTGATTATGAGCTTTCAATGAGATTAGATGTACATGTTTTGTCTTCTATGATATATTTTTAAATTAAGGACTTTTTTGGCCAAATTTAACATTCAATGGGAGACTTGGTTCCTTTATAGGTCGAAATTTCAAATTTACACTCCCTACACGTGTAGTATTTTTTAAAAAATGACACTTTTTTTTTATTATTCCTAAATCGAAAACCAAGCTCTCACTGGGTAGTATAATCATTGTAGAGCTTGGTAAATCTAAATTTATGTCTTGCCAACTGTTTTGGCTACCATGAATTGTACAGTCTGAAAAAACAACTTTGAGTGAAGAACTCTACAAGATTTTGACATCATAATCTAGTCCGGTCGAGAACATACTAAATTAGCTTAATCTAAAATCTGACCATGAAGTTATTGAGACCACAAATCATCTTGAACCTACAATATTCTCCTTCAACGAAAAATACACCGAAAAAAGTGGTAATAAATCTTCGGTTCGAACTTCTTATCCTTTTGTCAAGGACCCAATGGCTGGGATTGATAAGTTGAATTTACTAACTGACCGAGTCGAGGTTTTCCTATAACTACTGAAATCAAAATATCCAATTCATCCTCAAATGTTTCTGGATGTGTCAAAAATTCAATATGGGAAGGTACATGTTATTTTCACGTTCATCACTAGTCGAGTTGGGCATCTATTACGTCTTCTTTGCTTCCTGTCTAAACGAAAATATGGTTCTCTCTCTCATGTCATTTTACTTATTATTAAATCAGTAGATTACGACTATGACATTGCAATGTGTTATCATACATTGAGATCTTTGTCAAAATGGTACCTTTGGGTATAATAGCAAGTCATAATAACCTGAAAACATTACACTTAACTCAAAGAATGCGTGAATCAGCTGTGGATCCTTCCCAATCTGCCAAGATGAATATGAAATCGCCTTTCGTGTTGCACACTTGGAGGACTTTAGTGGCAACTTCACCCTTACCTATTATGTACCTAGGGTGATCGATCGCAGCATGCTCACCTTTATTTAAATCCTGTCCAATGCCCCAATGCAATTTTGCAAAGTTAAACAAACTGCATATAATTAGTAGGACGTAGTAATACGTGACATACATATCCCATCAAATAAGCACACCTCGAAGCACTTCCATCGTGGACCAATGCATGTGTTAGTTACTGGTTGTGGTTTCTTCACCAACTTGTCGTGCAGTCGTATCACAACCAATAAGATGAGGTTGAAATGTTACTACACCTACAACACATGTGTTATACATGAATGGTGATATACATTTTAAAAAAATGTAAACAAACAGTGCGAATTGGAAACATATCTACAACTCGTGTAAAAATTCTATCTGAAAAATGATAAGACTTATGATGAATGTGGATGATAAAAAAAGTATTTACAACTCTTGCAAAAATCCTAACTTAAAATAAGTAATGCTAAGAATTAGAAATATAAAAATAGTGCATGCTATATGGGTCAAATTAACCATGTCAATTATTGAACTCACATCATTCACATCGAAATTGCACTAAAAAAAGTTATTATGAACTCAGTGGCAGTTAACTTTGAAAACATATAAATAGTTTTAGACCTCTGTTATGTAATGTGAAAAAAATGGTTAACTTAAGATGTGTTAAAATAACTATTGATAGTAGTTTGAAAATTTTCTTAATATGATTTGTAAACATATTAGCGAGAGCATGATTTTTTTTTTTTTTGTAAATGAACATAGTCATGGAAATGTAATGTGATAATTTTTTTAGTTTCAAACTTTTTGTCATTAAATTCGCGGGCATGGTTTTTATTGTAAATGAACATAGTCACTTTTGTAAAAAGTATGAAGTTCCTAATTTTCATCAACTCATGTGACAAGTATCTTTGCATGGCAAGTAGACATGAAATGCAATCTAAGTAGATTGTAAGAAACAAATGCGGACTTAAAGGTGCGAGAAAAAAATTAGACCGATGCAATTTTAGCGTGCATACAATAAAAAGATACTAGAAATGTTCGTTTTATAGTGCAACAATTAAATACAAGACCAAAACAAGTCAAATTACAAAACCGATAGTTTGTTGAGAACAATTGAATTGAAATTACACCGTCTTAACCGTAAATGAAATGAAATGACAAAAAAATAACAAATATACTACAAACGGCTAATCCGTAGTACCTCTTAGAAGGATATTATGAAGGCCAACATCCTGCAAAAGAAAACAAAAATTAGGAAACAACATAGCAACGTGAGCATAGACTTGAAAAAATAAAAAGAAACCATAAAAAATACGTACTGTGTACATTGACGAATGTACCCAAACATCAAAATTAAAAACGAAGCTCGTTAATAGTAAGCATAAAAATGTAAACGGTTTTAGGAAGAAAAAAAGTAGTCTCAAAGGAAAGAAATTCGTTCAATAATTTTAATCGAATTTCTAGTAGTAGAAACATCAATCAAAAGTACACGCAAAACAAGGAAAAGACACTGATAATAACATGGAGCATAGATACAAAACAAGGAAGAAAGGGATGGAGGATGATAATGATATAGAAAAAAAAAGTGACCTATCAAAGAAGAAGGAACAAAGGACATACCAACAGCCAATGAACTCAAAATATGCAAGTAATATGACAAAAAAGGAACGATGTATATATAGGGGATGGAAAAAGTTATGATGTCTTTATTAACCATAAACCAAAAAATGCAAAAGAATCTCTGCAAATGACAAGATAAAAAGGAGAAAAGTCCAACAGTCAAACCCTAACCATGAAACCTACCACATTTAGTACACAAACAAAATATTGTCATAAAGATTGAAGAGACAAAACAATCAATAAGGAATAGAGATAGCGACCGAATGGATTCCCCAAAAGACCAATCATTATATGTACAGATATTGAAATAGACAAGTAAATGCAAGTGAATGGAAATTACAAAAACAGAGGCAGCACAAGTTCAAAATCAACAATCTCCAAAGAGGTACAATCCTCACCGAGACGAAAGAGCAACCTCAATAGAAACTGTTGTACATACAAACATAAAAACATAGCAAACCAATATCGGTCAAACATAGCAAAATACAAACCTAAACTAACAGGAAGCAAAAAGAAATTAAAATAACAGATCCCAACTTGCACAGAGAGTATGAAAATTTAAAATTACATATAAAAAAGCAAACAAATTTAAATATGCTAAAAAAAATTAATTGAAATCAGAATCGTAGACCTCATCATCGGCTTCGAAAATAAAGGAAATTCAAATTGAGAATTACCTCTCTACCATGCTTGAAAATCACCTATTGCCACAACAAGGAATGTGTAGCACTTGTCATAACTCAGTGAAGGAAAACATCGATCAACAAGGAAAAGACCTCGACAAAAGAGAAGTCAAACAGCAAGGGGAATTCCAAGAGTCAACAACGAAGGACTTTCATGTTCATCGAGAAGACTCATCGATCATGCAAGTTTTCGGAGGGAAGGAATCGTCCCAAACGTTCAACAAAACCAAAAAGGGAAAACCAAAAAGTCTCGGAGGCAATGCCATTGGAGCGAAGCCTTCAACAAAACGAATCACAGTTTCGAAGACTGAGAGAGAATGTGGAACCAATTTAGAGATGGATCGTGAAGAGAACATAAGGGGGTTTTAGATCCAAGGGAAAAAAATTTCGACAAGAAAACAAATGGCAAAGCTCTCACAAACATAGGTTCGACTAAAAAAAATTCCGTAGCGTGTATAAAGGAGTTGAGGGAGAAAAAAGGAAGGGTTGAGGATAGGTTATTGAAGATGGTTTGTAGACAGATTCAAGGAAGGGGGAACACAGATTGAAGAGACAAAACACGGGTTGAAGGGGAGAAAGAAAGAAGAAAATTTAACAAGGTTGAGGAAGGAAGAATGGGGGTTAAAGGGGTAAAACGGGTATTATGAAAACCCTAAAACTAGGATTTCCATAAAATGAGGCCCAAACGTGGGTTAGGGTTATCCAAACCCAACCCCACAGTGTTAATACTAAGCCCAAACAACCATTTAGAGATATTTTTAACACAAAATATATATAAAGTTGAGGGACATTTTTTATAATTTAACCAAAGTAATAAAAATTTAGTGTTACTTTCATGTGATATTTGCTTTCTTCACTATCCAAATTTTCATTTGTAAGATAAACAATTTGAAAAAATAACATATATATAATTAAATTTTTACATCTTCTAGAACATTTTCATTGAACTTTCACATCACTTGACTCCTCAAATTTTCATTTCTAATGAAAATAATTTGAAAAAAATAACATATAGTCATTCAAATGATTATGGTTCTTATGATTATATCAACAAGTGTAACACATTGGTTTACGTATGGGGATCAAAACTTCCTCGTGAAAATGATGAAACTCGAACTCAAAGCCTCTATATTATCTACGTTCTTTAGAGCATTCTCATTTGCATGAAACATGCAATTGGTTTACTTCCTATTAATAGCATTAGGATTGATGTCGAGACTCATGGATGACCTACTTCCAATTATGTTAGGAACTTTGAGTATACTATGTTTTGGGACCAATATTATCATAATTGAATAAATCATGCTACAGGTTAATACGTCATAAATTGTCTTTTTATTATTAAATCTTGTGTTCGACTTTCTAGACTTTACTAACGAAGGATTTAGTTCATATATTCATTTTTCGGTCTTCATTATTATCTATAATTATCTATATAATTCCATTATCAATATTGATTTATATGTTTTAAAGTTGTAGTTTATTACTTAAATATATTAATTAGTTTTAAAACATCACAATATTTTATAAATTCCCATGATATCTGTTATTTTTTCTATCTAAAAGTACGTTGGTATATATATGTGTGTGTAAATTTGAATTTTATATGAATAACAATATTTGGATTCAAGGATGAAGTTAGACTGTTGTAATTAAGTATGATATTTAAATAAATAGTTCCAACGTTGGTTTATTTTGATTAAAAAAATAATTTAAAGAAAAAGAATAAAAGAAGTACATTTTGGTCCAAAAAGAGAGGCGGTAGTTAGAGTGGGAACAGAAAATGAAATTGGATTGCGTTCCTCATTTTTATGTTCACACCTTGAAAACTATAGTAAATTAAATAAATAAAACATTTGACTTCTTTTCCTGGGACCATACATTATTGTTCACATTAAACTAATCAACTTTCTCTACTACAACCTCCATTTCAAAATAAATATGTAAGAGAGAGAGGGATAAATATGGAAATTAAAACTTTAGAAATACATTTTGACCACTTTGATCATATCTCATATTATATTTGGTTCTATTTTTACCTATTTGTTTGTTTTTTATTGCTAAAAGGCTAACTTAGACACTTCCTTCTTCGATCCTTTCTAGACTACCGTGGGATTTAGTTTGTATTCCTAACAAAACATCTCGTTTCGATAGAGAAAATTATCTTCATTATATATTACAAATCTCTCTCAATTTAATTAGGTTTTTGTCTCCATCTACCAAAGTTGAGTCTTCATACTTTAAAATTGATACCAATGTAAAAATTCGATGATAGAGTATCGTTCTTATGTCTTTACAAACATGCTTAATTTTTTAACATTTGAATAATGTATATATGTACCTTGAAAATATTTTACATGTATTTATTTTAAATCCTTATTAAATTTAGAGCAAATGGTTCCAAATTGGAAAGTATATATATATATATATATATAAATTAAAATTCAATGACTAAAAATGCTTGTTTTTTCAGCCTCTTGTGAAACATAACTAAACTTCTCCCAAAATATAAGTTTGTAATTTATATAAAGCTTCAAAGAGTGCTAACTACCATTAAGAGAAAACTAACATTACAAAATCTACCAATAAAAATAATAATGACAACATTATTATTATAAAAAAGTCAATAAACAGAAAGAATATAATTTTCATTCATAGTTTAGATTATATATATATCAGAAATCCAACCAAGTAGTTTAATAGTGACAAAATTATAGTTGATTTAATATTAGAACTTTACTTGGCTTATATTGTTCAAAGGCATGTGATAATATGTAATTCTACCCTTGAATTCTTGACTTTCTTTTGTTGATAAGAAATTGAGGACTTTGTGCCTATAGAATAAAAATTTAAGAAGAAGAAGAAAAAAAAAAAAAGCAAGCAAAGTTGAAGCATGATTTATGGAGTTTTAAAATACATTAAGAAAAGCATGCAAAAGCAAAGAAACTTGGTGGAATAATGGAATTGAATCCTAAATATAAAAATCTAAAGTCCCAAGAGATAATTATTTAAAAGGAACTTTGATTAAGTACAAATAGATGGAGCAGACGGTTTTTTATTGAAATTAAATATATGTAGTAAAAAGACAAAAAAAAAATAATAAAATAAATGGAGAAAACTTTATTTTTTTCTTTTGAAAATTAATAAATGGGGCAAGTAGTCGTAATATTTTAATTTCGTTTTGACCTCTACTTTCTTAATATTTTTTAAGCAATATAAATTTATTTTAAGGAATGATTTTTAAATTGTCCATTCGTGTACTTAGAAAGAAAGGAAAAAATAATCAATCCTTAACTATTTATATTTATATTAAATATATGGATTAACATGTATATTGGAGTTATATGTGTAAATTAGACTGTGTTGATGTACAATTCTGACCAAGTATGACGTATCTTATCTTCACATAACAACAACAGTAAAATTTGTATTTTAGACAAAGAGAGCTTGTCGTAAGTAAAGAGAAACTTGGACATCAATATGGTGTAAGTCACAACTACCCCTTAGATGCTTAAGTCAAAAGGTTTCGATACTAGTTTTAGAAGTTACTTGACATTTATACTCTTCTGAGTCCCTATTTATAGGTTTGGTCCGTTTTCCTTATCTAATTAAGGTTGGTAACCAGACTATTTTTACACGCATTCCTCTTGAGTCGAGATCGACTAATCCCATCCCTACATGGCCTTTTTAGGGTTTTATCTGTTTCTGACCAAGCTTATGTTGGGCTTGCCTACTAAGAGGGTTTATTAGTGGACTCGACCTCGACCCAACCAAGGCCAACTAGGCCAAGTCCCCTTTCAGCATTATCCTTCTGCTATTTGTTGACTTTTTCACTTTGTTCCAAAATTCACTCATAACATTAATTTCCTCTTCCAAGTTAAACTTTGTGGTTTTCTATGCTTTTTGTCTAGGATTTTAACCCTTAGAACCTATCTTGGGAGTATCATCTCCCTTGTTAAATTTTCACCACCTTGTCGTGAAACTTAATTTGGACTTACTAGGGGCTGTTGGACTTGTCAAGCGAAACCCTTATTAGGTCCAATCAATTTTTCAACATGCTTCTCCAGCTCACAAACGAAGTTCTACACTAGGTTGTGCTAAGCCCACCCTTTGGATAGGCTCCGACAACAAGTTATTACTTAACTAATCTCAGGTAGTCCTTTTGATAATACAAAAAAATGTGTTATCTAGCTCAGCTTAATTTGAGATTGTTCATATATTTTATGTGTTTATTTGATTATTTTATAGGTTTCGAGCATCAAAGAAATAGAATTGAGCATTAGGAAGAAAAAAGAGCTAAAATGAACCAATTTAGAGTCTTAACGAAAAAAGTTAGGCCAAAAGATCCAAAATTATGAAATTGCCACTGCATGAGGGCATCACGTTGCTAAAATACAGATTTGACGATTTTTTACAATGTCGCTACACTGCATACTATTATAAATGCAACTTCGGTTTTTAGATCATAGCTTTGATTCAAATGACCATTTTGAGTGTATGACCACTCATTTTCTTTATTTTTAGACTTTCTATCCATCTACGATATTAAATTTGAGATTTATTTTCATTTTCTTTTTATAATCAAATAAATGGTGTAGGATATGTTGATTATGGGTGTAACGCCTCAAAAATTTAGATAATTTATTGGGCGTTATTTTGAATTAATTTAATGAGAATTATTGGATTTATGTAGGAATTGGAATTAATTAAATATTTCTTGAATGAATATTTAATTAATTAGAGGTTTTGGCATGTGGTGTTCATTGAGTTTTTGATTAAATGGTAAGTTAAGAGAATTAAGTTAAGTTGTGGATTTTTAGTGTTGCTGAAGTTGAATTTAATTAAATAATTATGGACGTTATTTAATTAAATTGTGGGTTGAAAAGTTGGTTGGAGATCCAATAATTATATGTATATGTGGAAATATATATATAATTATTATGTTAAAGGAAAAGATAATTATATTTGTTGAAATATAATTATTTAAGGAAAAGATAATTAATTATTTTTGGAGAAAGATAAATAATAATTAATTATTGTAGAAGATAATTAATTATTTTGGAGAAAGATAAATAATAATTAATTATTTTAGAAGATAATTAATTGTTTTAGAGAAAGGTAAATAATAATTAATTATTCTGGAGAAAGATAAATATTGGTTCTGAAGTTGTTATGGTTGAGTTAAGATAATGTTGGAAGTTACAAGTGATTTATTGAAAAAGATTTGATTGATTAAAATAATTGAGAATTTAAGTTAATTTGAGATTTTGGAGGGAAAAGTTGGTTTTGGTGGAATTGGATTTAATTGAGTATATATATATATATATATATTTAATTAATATTTTGGAAAGCTGAAGTTAATTATATTATGGAATATAATTATGTTTGTTTGGAAAAGAAGATAATCCATAAGGAGAGAGATAATTGATCTGATTGGACGAAAAATATATATATTTATTTAAAAGAGAGAATAATGGTTTAAATAAATATATATGTTTATTGTAAATTTTGGTGAGAGAAAAATAATAATAATAAAGAAGTATTATTATTATTATTAATGATTATAAATGTCTAAGATTTTGTGCATTTAAGGAATTTATTTAGGAAATATAATAGAA
The DNA here is from genome assembly GCF_025177605.1 of Cucumis melo. Lineage (NCBI taxonomy): Eukaryota > Viridiplantae > Streptophyta > Magnoliopsida > Cucurbitales > Cucurbitaceae > Cucumis > Cucumis melo. Next base: position 18,818,527 of record NC_066860.1, on the reverse strand, counting down.
ATAAAGATATATGTATATATTTGGTATTATATATATATCCTAAAAGGAAAAGGAAATAATAATAATAAATATTATTGTTATTATTTGAGTTTATAAATAGCATTGGAATGCTTAAGTTAGAAAGTAAAGGAAAAAGAAAAAGGTTCTTCATCTTCTTCTCTAATATAACCCTCTGTCATCTTCGTCTCACCAGTTGAAGTTAAGATTGGTCTCTTTGGAAGCTTGAGGATTTAAAGTGATGAATTTTCCCATCAAGGATAAGAGAATTTTTCAACCTCCATCTGAGTAACCTTGGTAAGCCAATAAAATTAAATTAATATGGATTTATTTGGAGTTCCTTTAAGGGTTCAATTGGCTAATTTTTTAGATTTAAATCTTGGAATTTTCCCAATCAAAGTTGAATTGGTTTCAACCTAAATTTTTAGAAAGTTAATTAATTTGGGAGGATTTTTGGATGTTAGCCAGTTGCTAATTTCATTAATTAAGATACTGAGTTTTCCTTTTATGATTAGGATCAAGTTAATTAGAGAATTTTTACTGTCAACCAAGAAGTACTTTGTTTGGCTAAAATCTCCAGATAAGAGATTCTCCTACTAGACCTTCGAATTGAATTTAAGAGACTGCATGTAATTATGATTATGCATTGATGATAGCTAAAATGCATAACTTGATGATTGATGTTGGTGACCGATGTTATGTTAATGACTGGTAGATTGATGTTGATGATTGTTAATGCATGATATATTAATCACATAATTAAGGGTGTTAAGATTAATATTCATGTCATGTTATGATGTTATGTTATGCTACATGCTATGGATAGGGTGTTCTGTTAACTTTGTCTATTAGAGTCGTACCTGCATGGGTGTCTTCGGGATCACCACCTTTTTAGGACTGCGTAGTCCGACGGGACCGCCAGTCTGGCATTGACATAGACATGATTCGAGTGATTCAACGAGATCACTCGCAGCCCGATTGTCTTAGTGTTTCTTTCGGGTATACTAAAACAAGATTGTCCTAGGTGTTCCTTTGGGTTCACCGAAGATCAGATATGTTCCTACGGGATCACAGATTGCACATGTTTGAGAACGTGCTAGTTCTTGGGTACCACTTTTTAGGACTCTAATGGGAAGTTAACAGACACCTAACGGGACTAGTAGTAGGTCCCTTACTGAGTATATGTTTATACTCACTCTTTCTATGTTTAATATTTTAGGCGAAGGTAAAGGTAGAGGAAAGCTGGCAAGCGACAGAGAAGGATCCGTGACATGCCATATGGGGACTCAGTTTTGCTTCCGCGTCTATGTTTCAGTGTTTTAGTATTCCGTTTTCAATGAAAATTTAGTCTTCCCTCCTTTCAAAAAAAATAGTGTCTCTTGTTATTTCTTTTAGTAATGACCTCAACTTAGTATAAAGAGTTGGGTCGTTACAATGGGCTAAGATAATCATCTCTAAATTTGGACCTCAGCCTCCACCATAATAGAGATAACTTTAGATTTGGCTTCAATAATTCTAAACTCGGAAAAACCAAGCTCTTCAATTCCATAGCCTTGACCTTGACCCTAGCAAGGTTCGTTTAAGCTTTGGTTTCAATAATTTTGATCTTTAAAAAATCTTACTCTTCAACATCCATAGTCTTGACCACGACCTTAACCTTAATAGAGTCAACTTTGGACCTAGTTTCTTGGAGAATTTTGGTTTTATATAACATCTTCCTTGTAAATACAATGCTCAAATAAGATTTCCACCTATACCCAATCTACTAAACTTTTTCTTATATGTTGCTAGTAACCAAGTTAATGAATCTGCATTTGCATTATTAGATCTCGGAAACAACTGAATTTCGTACTTTTGGGAACAAAATAATTAACTTTTTAAACCTTAGTTAGGTAAGTTGTCATCCTTTGCTCTTTGGCATAGTATTTGTTCTTACTTACTTTACTATTATTTATGAATCACTCAAAATTAGGAGGTTGGGAAAACCTCTCTCTGGAAACTTTTAGCCTTGCAATAAATGCTTCTGATTTTACTTCATTATTTGATAATCGAAAATTGAATATAAGCGCGTATTCATATCATTCACCATCAAAGGATATCAATAAAATTTCTACATTGCACCGTTTCATGGATGATCCAACAACAGAAAAGGTCCACTAAGTTTGAACTCATTGAATTTAATTAATAAACTTCGGTCATTGTTTCTACCTGGTCAGCCTCAGCCTCGATTTTGACCTTGACCTTGACCTGCTAAGAAATTTGTTGCTACTTGTCCTTTTATGAAATTTTTTGGTTTGTGGCCATTGGATTAAATGAAGTTAATTTGATCCAATTCTATTTTTTCATATGGGCTAAATTCCAATTTGCCCAAAGTGGCACAATAGGGCGAGCTAAAGTGCCAAGTGCCAGTGCCAAGAGCTAGCCAAAATGACAGTGCCAAAGGCCTAAGTGCTGGCCAATGTGTCAAAGCGTCAAGTGCCAAACAAAGCATGACTCGAAAAGCTTACTAGCCATTTAATCACGAAAATCTAGTTTACTTAATTATATTAGGAGCATTTGCAAAAATAACAAAACATTTTATGATAATAGGATCTATATCACTACATTTTCTAAATTGCAAAAGTAGCAAATTTAAAAGCGGATAGCCCTCTGTTAGCCCTCAAATAGTCTTTTGATAGTCGTTTGATAATATATCTAATTATTTGTCATATTTTTTATATTTATCATATTTGCAATATGCAAAAAAAAAAAAAGTGTTATGGTTTTTTTTAAAAAAAAATTATCATCTTATGCAGTTTTCCATTATTCCAATTTATAATACCTCTATAAGATACTACATATATTATATAATAGAAAGAAAAGAGGAAGTTCTGGTAAAGTTGGCTTTTCTATATTTAATACTTAATTCAAATTATAATTATAACATTCAAAAATAGACTTTTAATTAGAATTATAATAAAAAATAGAGAAATTGTAAAAAATGGCAAAATGGATAAACTATTTACACTCTATGTCAAAGTCAAGGACAACGAACTTTTGTCGTTAAGTGATTTATTGCCATGAAGTATAAATGATTGGTATTTTTTTTTATTATTCTTGAAAAAACTTCAAAAAAGTAATAAAACATTTTTTTCAATTTAAACTTTAAATATGCTTTAATTAAAAAAAAAAGTCATAATTTACATATATATTATCTTGTATAAGAACTTTACAAAAACTTTTCATTAAAGTTTTTTTTTTAATTTTTAAATTAAAAAATTTTCCCCTATACAAATAAATAGGCTAAAAAACATTGTAGGAAAAAGTTGTAAATTTTAAATTGGGACTTAAATTGTGTAAGATAAATGCAACATTAAAAATAATGAATGAGGGACAAAATTAAAATTATATTTTTAGGAGGAGTGATCTTTCGCCGTGTGATCTCAAAAAGTTACAAAGGAAAGATGTTAAAAAAAAAAAAAAAAAGTAGTTTAGGAAAGAGAGTTTGATTTTAAATGATGAATTTTTTTTTTGTTTAAAATAAACATTTGGTTAGTATGGAGTCAAAAGAATTTTTGTTTCTAAGTACAATTTGGAGGTGTGGATTTCAATTCCTAACTTTTCCTCGATGAACCTCAAGTTAAAAGATTGTTCTAATAATTTAACTAAATATTTCATTTTATTTTTTAATAGAAAGTTGATTCAATTATACATATATATATAAAATTATTTTCAAATACAAGTAAAATAAATTAAAATATTTACATTTTTAAATATAATAAAGTAAATTATAATATTTACAACATATAATAAAATTTTGGTTTTTATCAAAACTGATAACATTGTCTATCAATGTCACTGATAGAAACATATCAGTGTCTTTCTATCACTGACTATCAATGCCTATTATCGATAGAATCTAAGATTTTCTTATATTTTATAAATAGTTTATCAAAATTTTTATTTTTAATAAGAGAAATTTTTATGAAGGTAATAAAACACTAAATTATTTACGACTCATGTAACAAAGCCTATAAAATTAATCATTTTTTAAATATTCTAAGTTTGTCATTCCGTCTTTCTCCTCCTCCTCGCTGCGATTTCTTTCGTTGTTTTCCTGTTCGTTGCGATTTCTCTCGTCGTCTTTCTTCTTTTCCTCTTCTTTTTTTTTCGTTACGTTTGTTTCCATGTCTTTTTTTTTTCATTTCAATTTCTTTCTATCGTCTTTCTTCTTTTCCTCTTCTTTTTATACTTAGTTTAATCTTTACAACGTTTTTCTTATTTTCCTCTTCTTCTTTTTTTTTCTCTAGTAAAAATATTTTAGATTGGAATAGCCAAATGTAAACGATCATCTAAAAAACAAACCATGGTGTAAATAAATCTAAACGGTCACATACCAAAATAATTTAAAAAAATCATTTAGTCAAATCTAAACAATCGTGTACCAAAACAAAAACGATTTGTCTACTCAAATCTAAACAATTGTGTAACCAATCTAAATTAAACGATAGAATTAAAAAAATAATTATCAAATTAAATGAAAAAACCTAAACGATCATGTACCAAACAATAGCCAAATGTAAGTGATCGTGTATCAAATATATTACATGCGCATTTTGTACCAAATATACTATCGCATTATTAACGTGACATTTTTTGTATTTTACACTATGGACGTGTGAGCTTTTTTTTATTTTCAAAATGGTTGAAAGTAAATGTTTTACTATTTGGTTTCATTCATAAGAAGACCCCTTTTAATAATTTCACATATATATATATATATATATATATATATATATATATACAAATGAAAATATTATTTTTATATAGATAAGTTGTAAGTGGAAAAAGACACGATGAAATTGCGCGGTCCCACTAAATATTATTTAAAGCGCCTGCAAAAACTGCCATTCACATCCTCAACCAAATTTGTTTCTTCTTCTTCTTCTTCCCTCTTTCCAATATCCTTCAACTCTTTTTCTTTTCCATTTCAAACCACTTTCAAACTACGCCGATACCTTTGTTCCCCCTTACCCCCATCTTCTTCATAAATATCTTTCTTTTTTATCCTTCTCCTTGACACTGTTGCGTCCCCGATTTCTCTTCTGTTGCAGTTTTCTGGGTTTCCTATATTATGCAGCTTCTTACCCGCCATTTCTTCTTACTGGTATGCTTCTCTTTTCATTTCTATGTTGTTTTTGCTTTAACTTCAGATGGGTTGGCCTTATTATCACTCCAAAGCCGCTGGACTACTCACACCTCTTTTGTCCCTGTTTGGAATGCCTCTCATTCCACTCCCTGTTCTTGGGCTGGGATTGAATGTGATCAAAACCTCCGTGTCATCACCTTCAATCTCTCTTTCTATGGGGTTTCGGGTCAGCTTGGACCTGAAATTGCAAGTTTGACTCAATTGCGTACTATTGATTTGACAACCAACGATTTCTCTGGTGAAATTCCTTATGGGATTGGTAACTGTACCCATTTAGAGTTCTTGGATCTCTCCCTCAACCGATTTGGTGGAGAGATTCCTGAGTCGTTAACGCTCCTTAGGAACTTGACATTTTTGAACTTCCATGCCAATGTTCTATTTGGTGCAATACCCGGCTCATTATTTCAAAATCTTAATTTGCAGTATGTGTATCTTAGTGAAAACAATCTCAATGGTTCTATTCCTTCAAACGTGGGAAACTTGAGGCAACTATTTCATTTGTATCTTTATGGAAATGAGTTGTCTGGTACCACACCTTCTTCCATAGGGAATTGTAGCCAATTGGAGGATCTTTATTTGGATGGGAACCAGTTATTGGGAACATTGCCCAATAGTCTTAACAATCTTGATAATCTTGTTTATTTGGGTGTAAGCGGAAACAATCTCCAGGGTCCAATTCCTTTGGGTTCAGGTAGTTGCCAGAGTTTAAAATTTATAGATTTGTCTTTCAATAGTTATACAGGAGGTATACCAGCTGGGCTAGGCAATTGTAGTCGCCTAAACAACTTAATCATTGTCAATTCAAGTCTAACAGGTCTTATTCCTTCCTCCTTTGGCCGCCTAAGTAAGCTTTCACATCTTGATCTCTCTAGAAATCAACTGTCTGGGAATATACCTCCGGAACTTGGGGCTTGCAAATCCTTGAAAGAATTGGATTTGTACGATAACCAACTCAAGGGGCATATCCCTAGTGAACTTGGTTTGCTAAGTAGATTAGAGGTCCTTCAATTGTTTTCAAACCGGTTGACTGGTGAAATTCCAATTAGTATCTGGAAGATTGCAAGTCTCCAACATATTCTTCTGTATAACAACAACCTTTTTGGGGAACTACCCTTGATAATAACAGAACTCCGGCACCTCAAAAACATTTCTGTGTTCAACAATCATTTTTCTGGAGTCATACCTCAAAGTTTGGGACTCAACAGTAGCTTAGTGCAAGTGGAGTTCACAAATAATCAGTTCACTGGTCAAATTCCACCTAATTTATGCTATGGAAAGACATTAAGGGTGTTAAATTTAGGTTCGAATCAATTTCAAGGAAATGTACCTTCTGATATTGGAACTTGTTTGACTCTTCAGAGATTGATTTTGAAAAGGAATAATCTAACAGGGGTTCTGCCGGAATTTATGATAAATCACGGTCTGCGATTCATGGATGCCAATGAAAATAACCTCAATGGAACAATTCCCTCAAGTTTGGGAAATTGCATCAATCTTACGTCAATTAATTTTCAAAGCAACAAGCTTTCAGGCCTTATACCTAATGCATTGGGAAATCTTGAGAATCTTCAAAGTTTGGTTTTGTCTCATAACTTCTTGGAAGGACCTTTGCCATCTTCCCTCTCAAACTGCACGAAACTGGATAAGTTTGACGTAGGATTTAATTTATTGAATGGTTCTATACCTCGTAGTTTAGCTAGCTGGAAAGTTATATCCACGTTTATAATCAAAGAGAATCGATTTACTGGAGGTATCCCGAATGTATTATCAGAACTTGAAAGCCTTTCACTACTAGATCTTGGTGGCAATTTGTTTGGAGGTGAAATCCCTTCATCTATTGGAGCTTTGAAGAGTCTGTTTTATTCCTTGAATCTCAGTAACAATGGGTTAAGTGGCCAACTACCATCTGAGCTGGCGAGTCTGGTCAAGTTACAGGAATTAGATATATCTCACAATAATTTGACTGGAAGTTTAACTGTCCTTAGCGAACTAAGTTCAACGTTAATTGAGCTTAACATTTCAGATAATTTCTTCACGGGTCCAGTGCCACAAACATTAATGAAGTTATTGAATTCTCGTCCCTCCTCATTCGTAGGTAACCCTGGGTTGTGCATTAGTTGTGATGTACTAGATGGTCTAAGTTGCAATAGAAATATCAGTATTAGTCCTTGTGCTGTTTATTCAAGCTCGCGTGGTAGCTCTCGACTTGGAAATGTACAGATTGCAATGATAGCTCTGGGGTCTTCACTTTTCGTTATTCTTTTGCTTCTTGGGTTGGTTTATAAGTTTGTCTATAACAGAAGAAACAAGCAAAACATTGAGACTGCTGCTCAAGTAGGAACAACTTCCTTGCTCGAGAAGGTAATGGAGGCCACTGATAATTTAGATGAACGTTTCATCATTGGAAGAGGAGCACATGGAGTTGTTTATAAGGCCTCCCTGGATTCAAATAAAACTTTTGCAGTAAAGAAGCTTACATTTTTAGGAATTAAAGGGGGAAGCCGGAATATGGTTAAAGAAATTAGAACTGTCAGCAACATTAAGCACCGGAACTTGATCTCTTTGGAAAATTTTTGGTTGGGAAAAGATTATGGTCTATTGCTTTACAAATATTATCCAAATGGGAGCCTTTATGATGTGTTGCACGAGATAAATACAACTCCATCTCTAACATGGAAAGCCCGCTATAATATAGCGGTCGGTATTGCTCATGGATTGGCGTATCTCCATTACGATTGTGATCCTCCCATTATACACCGAGACATCAAACCACAGAATATACTTCTAGATTCGGAGATGGAACCTCATATCGCTGACTTTGGTCTTGCAAAGCTATTGGATCAAACTTTTGAACCCGCGACTTCATCCTCTTTTGCGGGTACAATTGGCTACATTGCACCAGGTATCATTCTACACATATATTGCAAATTAGCTCTGCATTCTCATGTGTTTTGTTTTCGGTGTGAATTGAATTGTGTTGTGATATGTTATGTGGTTGTGACAGAGAATGCATTTTCAGCAGCGAAGACCAAAGCCTCTGATGTGTACAGTTATGGGGTGGTTTTACTCGAGATGGTAACAGGAAAGAAGCCATCAGATCCATCATTTATGGAAGTCGGGAATATCATGGCTTGGATTCGGTTGGTTTGGAACGAGACAGATGAAATAGATAGAATTGTTGATCCAAAGCTTGAGGAAGAACTTGCTAATTTGGATCATAGGGAGCAGATGATTCAGGTGGTTCTTGTGGCTTTGAGATGCACAGAAAATGAGCCTAACAAGAGACCAACGATGAGAGATATTGTCGATCACTTGATTGATTTAAAGATTAGTCGGTAGAGCACATATGACTAACCAAGCTTTTTCCTTCTACCCTAAGCATTTTTGATAAATACTCAAAATGATTTAAGGATAGTATAACAGTCCATCAGTATATTTTGTATATTGTTATGGCTGTGAGGATTAGATTTCTTTAGAGGTTGTCAAAAAGCTTGTTTTAGCCTGTCGTATATATTTCTTTAGTGTATGTTTGAGAATATTTTTAAGTAATTTTTAAGGCTTAAAATATTGCAAATAATCAATTAAATGTTTTATTTTATACTTTTGAATCTAATTTTTATTACATCACAATTGATTTTAAGTGACATAAAAATATGTTTTTGGAAGTAATTTAAGAATGACAAAAATAATTAAAGAAAAGTGATTTAAATTATTTTAGAATTAAAAAATTCTGGAAATTTTAATACAAGAAAGGAACGATTGCTGATTCCTTTGAACTATGAATATTTGAATAACTTGATGAGAGGTAAAATTTTTACTTCCCTCCCACGTTTAATCTAGTTTTTTCTTTAGTGTTCAAGGATGAAGTAAGCTTTTTGTGCAAAGAAAATTTCATAGAGAAAAAAGGGATTCCTTGACATAATTATTTTCGATTTTGAGAAGAAAAAACTACAATTTAATTTGAATGCACTAAAACGAATATAACTAAATTGATATAATATTTGTATTACCAACTTAGAGATTAAAAGTTTAATTACTTATTCCTGTTCTATCATAACTAGCATTACTCTACTATAAGAAATTATAATAATAATAACAAAAAGTCATCAAAAGAAAATATTTTTTGTTTCTAGTTAAATAAAAATAGAATAAAATACTGCACCTAATAAATAATGAAGGAAATGATGTTTGAACAAATATATTAGCATTTTCCTCGTACCATATTTTTCAAAGGCCTACTACGATACAAACCATTCAATTCTTCATAAGAAAACTTTGACTTTTTTACTTATACACAAAATAATAATAATAAATAGTAATAAATTGAAAATAATAATAAAGATTAAAGACAAAAATTATTCTCTTTTTTTCTTTTTCAATTAAGTGGGTGTGTGAATACAGAAGAATGAAAAAAGAATTCTCATCTATTACTCACATCCATAGATTTGGGGTTTTTTTTAATATAACAAAATGAATTAAAATATTTAACAAATATAACAAAATTTTAAAATTTATTCAAATAGATTTTGAAATTTTGTTATATTTTACAAATAATTTTAACATTTTTATTATTTAAAATAATTTGAACTACAAAAGTTTATTCTCAAATTTTCAAGGTGCTAAATTTAAATCGAATAAACAATTGCTTTAGTTCATCATTTTAATTTATCTTTAATAAAATTGTGTATACGATAATTATTTTAAATGACAAAACTATCATTTAAAAATAACAAAATTCACTAATAGATGATAGATGGGTATTAGCAGTATCATAATTTTGGTATCTTATTTAGAAGAGAATTAAAACAACACAAAGAAACTAAAAAATAACTAGATATGGAGAAAACAATGTATATGATATTTGTAATTTGTATTCCCGGTATTAAATTTGCATTTACATGTTCATACTTCCAACCATCTTTACACGTTTCCTTTACATAAAAATCACTTAAATTTTTATTTGCTAATTTTGAATTTTTTTATTTTATATTATTTTTTTAAAAAAAATATTAATTGAAATGTGTTGATGAAAGATGCGAATTGAAAAAATGGTATTAATTTAAGATTTTAGTTCATGAGATATAAATAGTTATTTTTCGAAGAAGAAAAGAATTGAAAGGATTTCTGAAGCTAATTAATACGAAAGAAACACTCATGAGAGTCGATGATTTGACTTTCCAACCTATCAACTACCACTAAGCTTAGAATAGAGTGCGAGGAAGTGATTCCCCATGTTCATACAAGGGTTTTGATTTTGAGTTTGAGTGTTCCACCCGATTCTTAAACTGCCGCCACCTATCCCCCCCTTCACTCATTTTCATTTCCTTTTTCACTTCCAACTTTCCATTCTTCAACTTTCCATTCTTCAACTTTCTTACCCCTAATTTCTTTCTCTCTATCCTCCACTCTCAACTCTGCTGCAATTCATGTGGGTTTTGTTGTTATGCTGCTTCATTCCCGCCATTTCTTCCTACTGGTATTCTTCTCCTTCCCTCTCTATGTTGTTTTTGCTTTAACCTCAGATGGGTTGACTTTATTATCGCTCCAAAGCCGCTGGAATACTCACACCCCTTTTATCCCTCTTTGGAATGCTTCTGATTCCACTCCCTGTTCTTGGGCTGGGATTCAATGTGATCAAAACCTTCGTGTCATCACTTTCAATCTCTCGTATTATGATGTTTCGGGTCAGCTTGGACATGAAATTGCACGTTTGACCCACTTGCGTACTATTGATTTGACCACCAACGGTTTCTCTGGTGAAATTCCTTATGGGATTGGTAACTGTAGCCATTTAGAGTACTTGGATCTCTCCTTCAACCAATTTGGTGGAGAAATTCCTCAGTCATTAACTCTCCTTAGGAACTTGACGTTTTTGAACTTCCATGACAATGTTCTAACTGGTGCAATACCCGACTCCTTATTTCCGAATCTTAATTTGCAGTATGTGTATCTTAGTGGAAACAATCTCAACGGTTCTATCCCTTCAATTGTGGGGAATTGGAGTCGGCTGTTTCATTTGTATCTGTATGAAAATGAGTTTTCTGGTACAATACCTTCTTCCCTAGGGAACTGTAGTCAATTGGAGGATCTTTATTTGGATGGGAACCAGTTAGTAGGAACATTGCCCGATAGTTTTAACAATCTTGATAATCTTGTTAATCTAGGTGTAAGCCGAAACAATCTCCATGGTCCAATTCCTTTGGGGTCAGGAGGTTGTCTGAGTTTAGAATATATAGATTTGTCATTCAATAGTTATACAGGAGGTATACCTGCCGGGTTGGGCAACTGTAGTGGCCTAAGAACCTTACTTATTGTAAATTCCAGTTTAACAGGTCATATTCCTTCCTCTTTTGGCCGCCTAAGTAAGCTTTCAGTTCTTGATCTCTCTAAAAATCAACTGTCTGGGAATATACCTCCTGAATTTGGGGCTTGCAAATCCTTGAAAGAATTGGATTTGTACGTCAACCAATTTGAGGGACGTATCCCTAGTGAACTGGGTTTGCTAAGTAGATTAGAGGTCCTTCAATTGTTTTCGAACCATTTGATTGGTCAGATTCCTATTAGCATTTGGAAGATTCCAAGTCTCCAGCATATTCTTGTGTATAACAACAATCTTTCCGGGGAACTTCCATTGATAATAACTGAACTCAAGCACCTCAAAAATATTTCTTTATTCAACAATCAGTTTTCTGGTGTCATACCTCAAAGTCTGGGACTCAACAGAAGCTTAGTCCAAGTGGAGTTTACTAATAACAAGTTCACTGGTCAAATTCCACCTAATCTATGCTTTGGAAAGACATTAAGGGTGTTAAATTTAGGTTTGAATCAATTTCAGGGTAGCATACCTTCAGATATTGGGACCTGTGTGTCTCTTCAGAGGTTGATTTTGAGAAGGAATAATCTAACAGGAGTTCTGCCAGAATTTATGAGAAATCATGGCCTTCAGTTCATGGATGCCAGTGAAAATAACCTCAATGGAAAAATTCCGTTAAGTTTGGGCAACTGCATCAATCTTACCTCAGTTGATTTGTCTAGGAACAAGCTTACAGGTCTTGTACCAAATGAGCTGGGAAACCTTATGAATATTCAAAGTTTGAGCTTGTCTCACAACTTCTTGGAAGGACCTTTGCCACCCTCGCTGTCAAATTGTACCAAGTTGAATAATTTTGATGTAGGATTCAATTTATTGAATGGTTCAATATCTAGTAGTTTGGCTGGCTGGAAAGTTATATCCACATTGATTTTAACAGAGAATCGATTTACTGGAGGCATTCCAAATGTATTATCAGAACTTGAAAGCCTTTCAGTGCTAGATCTTGGTGGCAATTTGTTTGGAGGAGAAATTCCTTCATCTATTGGAGGTTGGAAGAATATGTTTTATTCCCTGAATTTCAGTGACAATGTGTTAACTGGCCAAATACCTTCTGAGCTGAAAAATCTGGTCATGGTAGAGAATTTAGATATATCTCACAATAATTTGACTGGAAGTATAAGAGTTCTTGGTGAACTAAGTTCGTTGTTAGTTGAGCTTAACATTTCATATAATTTCTTCACGGGTCCTGTGCCACCAACATTAATGAAGTTTCTGAATTCTCATCCCGCATCGTTCTTAGGTAACTCTGGGTTATGCATCAGCTGTGATGAAACAGATGGCTTAAGTTGCAAAGAAAGCAGTAGTATCAAAACTTGTGCTAGTCATTCAAGCTCTCGGCTTAATAATACTCAAATTGCAATGATAGCTTTTGGATCTTCACTCTTTATTGTTTTTCTGCTTCTTGGGTTGGTTTATAAGTTTGTTTACATCAGAAGAAATAAGGATACTTTTGACACCTTTGCTGAAGTAGGAACAACTTCTTTGCTTGTCCACAAGGTAATAGAGGCCACTGATAACCTAGATGAGCGATTCATCATAGGGAGAGGAGCACATGGAGTTGTTTATAAGGCATCTCTAGATTCGAAGAGAACTTTTGCTGTAAAAAAGCTAACATATGGAGGATGTAAAGGGGGAAGCCGGAGTATGATTAGAGAAATTAAAACTGTTGGTCGTATCAAACATCGAAACCTGATCGCTATGGAAGATTTTTGGTTTGGAAAAGACCATGGTTTACTTCTTTACAGATACCAGCCTAATGGGAGTCTTGATGATGTGTTGCATCAGATGAATCCAGCTCCAGCTTTAACATGGGAAGTACGTTATAATATTGCCATTGGTATTGCACATGGGTTGATATATCTTCATTACGATTGTGATCCTCCTATAATACACCGAGACATTAAACCGCAGAATATACTTCTAGATTCGGAGATGGAACCTCGTATTGCTGATTTTGGTCTTGCAAAGTTGCTCGACCAAACATCTGCACCAACAGTTTCATCCTCTTTTGCTGGAACAATTGGCTATATTGCACCAGGTATCATTCTACACGTACGTTATGAATTATGTTTTTGTTTTGAAGTATTGAATTATTTGTTGATGCATTATGGGCTTGTGACAGAGAATGCATTCTCAGCAGCAAAAAACAAAGCTTCAGATGTTTACAGTTACGGAGTTGTTTTACTTGAGCTGATAACACGAAAGAAGCCATCGGATGCATCATTTACTGAGGTGGGGAGTATAGCTGCTTGGGTTCGGTCGGGTTGGAATGAGACAGGAGAAATAGATAGTATTGTTGATCCAATGCTTGTGGAAGAACTTTTAGATTCTGATCGAAGGGAGCAGATTAAGAAGGTGGTTTTGGTGGCTTTGAGATGCACAGAAAAGGATCCTAACAAGAGACCTATGATGATAGATGTTCTGAACCACTTGATTGATTCGAAGACAAAGCAATCCACAGTATTTTTGGATTGAACGAAGACAAGAGTTTCCAAAACCAATTTTATTTTAAATTGTTTTTAGTTTTGATAAAGAACATAAAAACCAATTTAAAATGTACTTTCAAAGTTTTTCAAAAGGTATTATGAATGCTTACTAAAACACTTCAAAATTTTTCTTTCCAAACGACTTATTTTCAAAATTAAACTAGAAAATTAACCTTGTCTTTCCCTTTTCTTCATAGATGTTTTGATGAATGCACAAATTTGATTGTTTTTTTTTTTCGTTTGCTTGTACATAATCTCCTATTCTAGTTTTTAGCATTGTAAATACTTAGAAGGCTCGTTTTGGTCTCCCTTGGTCATTATCATAATCATTATTTTACAAATGTTGAAGTTCCATAGCAAAAATTATTCCCCAACACTTATATATCATTCAACTCTACATAGCAACGTCTCGATTATTCCTTTTTATAGAAAGTAAAGGTCGGGGAATATTATGAAAATAGTGCAAATATTAATTAATCATTTTACGTTCCAATTATGACCAAGAGTTCGTCACCTAAGACCAAGATTTGCAGAAGTTGAGTGACAAAACTTGAATTCCAACGTGGAATTCATTGTTAGAAAAAAAAAATGCTGCAATTACAATGAAAGTTCTATTGAAAATTAATACAAAACTGGAAAGCCTTTGTAGATGCAGTTTTCATCTATAAATAAGTGGAGTGTCACAGTTCCCACTAACTTCTTGTTAATATTCATAGAAATCAATTAGCTCAGTGAACAAAGTAATGAAAAAAGATGAACAAAAAATTTATAACTGTAGAAGGTACTCTGTAGTACACATAATAACTACAAAAAGAGAACCAAAGGGGGAATAAAGAATAAAGACAGCATAGAATTGCCACTTGTTTGTGGACACTAACATATAACAACAGATCCCTCTTTCTAGTAAGAGCAAGATATATCGAAGTTCTAAATAAAAATGAACAGTAAAAGAAAAGATAAGAAAAGAAAATGGCAATGAGTTCGAATGGCCGCAAATAAGGGCAATACAGTGGGTGGTTAAAACAAAATTTTAATAGTAAAAACTTCAAATATTATTTCATCAAATTCGAATGTTCATGAGCCTCCCTTCTGTTTCAAAGTGATCTTATCACCAAGACTGAGAGCAATACCTTGAGTCTTGCTTCTTATCCTGATGTATCCACTCAACTTGCTGTCTGCTTGTTTTTCAATGCTCACATTCACTAATGCATCTTCTCCAAAAACACTCTTTGCATAAAGGTTGGCAGCAAGAAAACCACATTCACCTTCTAATGCCGATCTGATGCCCAAAAAACAAATGACACTATTAAATACAAGCATGCACATATACCCATCTCCCTAAAATAAATCCAGTATGTAACTGCGGTTTAAAAAAAACCCTATAATATGACATGAAAATCTCTATCTCTTTTAGTTTTCTCATCATCTTTCACAATACATAGATAGTAGCAGCACAAGCAAAGCAAGGAATGGATATGGAATGTCAGGTAAATTAGCTGGATACCAAATAGGTAGTAGCAATAGAGCAAGTTCCATCGGAAAGAAACTTTTAAATTAGAAGGGATTGCAGTAGAAGTACCAGAGTACAACTAAACAGTCCTGTTGTGTTAGGTGTCCTGTCCACATAAGCATAAAACATCCAAAGGTAAACGAGAAAGACTAGACCAAAGGATCTTACATTGGTGTCAAGCACTTCATATTCGTTGACTTCATAATGTGGTTTAGGAATTCCTTCTCATCTTGAATTATTGTATTCACAGCAACCTGCAGCCGGAAATAACCATAATCAGAATTTATTGTATGACGATTGCTTTAATATCAGTAAATAGGAAAACGAAAGTTCATGTTAAAAATGGAATATATGAAGTGGGACAAGCAGTCCAATTTCTACAACACAAGTAATGGTGGAAGCCTTACTAAAGGATAGATACTTAAAATTAAAGAAAAATGGGCATTTCTCCTCCGTATCCCTTGTGGGGCCACTTGCATCTGCTGGGTTCGCACAATTATGGGGATCTCATATGGAGTGGATCATATCCCAAAAAGATCAAATTCTTCACTTGAGAGAACTAAGCTATTCCAGCATCAACACTCAGGATGTCCTTCAGAGAAAATCCCCCTGGATCAGCATTTCTCCAGCATGCATGCGGTCCTTTATATATGAGGAATATAGAAACTCAAATTCCATATTCAGTAGCTGTTCTTTTTGCAAATAACTCCTGGAGCTTTGACTTCCCTATCTTTGGCTGGAATATTGTCCACGCAGGTGAAATCTTCTTCCCACTACCTATCTTGTATTTTGCTTGGTCACCCATTCGAAGACACAAAAATGCCCTTTAGCTGAACTTCATGCGGGCTTTTCTATGGAGTAATATGAAATTGCATCTTCGACAACAAGAAACAAGACTCCGTTCTATATTGACTCTATTAATATTTTAGCTTTATCATGGAACAAGTTAAAACAACCTTTTTTAACTACAATTTATCCACACTCATATCTCAATGGCCTAGCCTTTTGTAACAATCTCTTGGTAGACCTTTTGTATACATTTTCCTGAATGGATGAATTTATTTTATTTCCTAACAGGTGTTCACTAAGGCACAATGGTCCTTTGGAGCCTAGGTGCAAGGCGCACTAAAAAGCACAAACCTTTTCCTGTGAGGTGCACTAGGTTTAAAAATATTACATTAAAAAGAGAGAGCATAATTGAAGTGGAAATGTGGAAAAGAAAAGACCTCTCAAACACAAGAATTTTTGCATTTAGGCTTAGTAAACTTGATTCTTTTAGTTAATAAAGAAAGAAAATCCTTAATTATTACTATTTTTTTAAAAAAAATGAGAAAGCCCTGAAACCCGAGATTTTGAGCCTTGGGACTTCCGGCTTTGCAAATGGCCCACACCTGAGGCGCACCTTATTTTGTGAGCCTCGCCTCCAAGGTGAGGCGCTAGACCTGCGCCTTGAGCCTAGGCATGCGCCTGAGAGGGCTTTCTAAAACACTGTTCCTAACCAAAAAAAAAAAACACACACGCACACACACATGCATACACCATACACACAAGGTTCTATATTCTCGTCAAACAGATCAGATAGTGCATAATGTCAAAACAACATAATCTGAATTGGAATACTGAAAGCAGGGATTGGGACTCGAGGCTTAGAAAGAATCTTAAAGATGATAAAATTGATGAATAGGCTTTTTTCTTTCCCACATTTTTCTACCTATTATTTGAACCAGTGCTTTGGAAGGGCTTTTTCAGAGGAAAATTAAGTTCTCTTTTTATAGGAAATTAGTCAGGGTAGCGTTAAAATGTTGGATCACCTCCAAAGGTAAATGCCCTATTTCACTCACCCTCCATGGTGTGCTATGAAAGCAAGCTCAGAATCTGTTGTTGCCACTTTTTTGGTTCTTTCTTCTTTGCTACAGATAACTGTAATTTCTTTGTAAAAAGTCTTGGATGGTGCTTGATTGTGTCTAGCTCCATATTAAATCTTTTATCACTGATTTTTGTGGGACATCCCTTTAAAGGAGATGTACAAACTTTAAGGCTGGCCTTTACTCATTCCTCTTTAGGTCTTTTAGGTGTGAAAGAATGGGAGGACCCTCAACAACACTCTTCTTCTTTTGCGGACTTTCTTGATTAAGTTTTGTTTGATGCTCTTTCTGGTGTAAATGTTCACAACCTTTTAAGAATTATAGTCTGTCCTCTTTGATTTATAATGGCAATCCTTCTTGTAAGAGCCACTGGTCTTATAATCTCATTTCAATTTCTCCTTATTATAAAAAATAATAATAAAATAAAAAACGCGGTAGTTTTAAAATGAATTTTACCAAAGAACATAGTGTGCGTACCTTGTTTTCCCACTCAAATTCAGCCCACATTGCTCTAAATGCCACATCAGTGCAGGATGCAGGAGAAATATAATCCATGATATCTATGTGGATATCATTAAGAACTATGACTGTTCTCTCTAGCACATTAGAAGAAGTCTCATATACAATGTTACCAAATATGACTCCTGTTTCAGTAGAAGAAACCTTGATGTTAGCCTTTATTTGTTTACTTGACTCTGGAGCAAGCGTATAGTTTTGAGGACGTTCAACAAGTTTGAGGTCACCCATAGTGGCCAACTCAAGGCACAAATTCTGAAGAGTCTCTTTGGTTCTATTAATCACTGTAACATCAAGAACAATGTCATAATGATGAACAGTGACATAAGCTTCTGCATAAACGGGATCACTGAATCCAGTTAGTTGAAGAATGCGGTTGAGTTTGTTGGCATCATCGCCCTCCTTTGTAAACTCTCCAGTAGCACGCTTAAGATCATCTTGGACCTCATCTTCCAGTTCTAGCTGACTCATTCCCTGAAAAGTGATGCTTATAAAGTTAATGAAACAGGTGAAACTAAGAAAACCAACGATTTAGATAATAAAAACTTGATTGCTTCCAGTAAACAACCATAGTAACTTGTTTAATCGAGAAAATTTGGATTTGAGAGCTGAGACAATCAGAAAGCTGGAAATGGCCATTCACAAAGCCCCTAACTACTAAGATTATATCATAATATATGTACACAAATTGGCTGTGCCATCTTATACAATTTTTTTACCATGAAAAGAGAATAATGGAATTCAACTGAAACCAGTTGGAGGGGAAAAAGAAGCAGCTTATCATGACATGGTATTAGTGTCCTATTATGAAGAGTACATTCATAAAACTATGTATAATGCTAAAATTATTTTAAAAAAAAAAAACTAAAAATCTTTAAAATGATCAATGAAAAGCTGACATATTGTAATGAGTTCCATTCTCCTCTCCATGCAAGAAACAGGATTTATGAAATGGTTCCTAGAAACTTCTAGTTGAATTTTACTTTCTTCTTCCTATGAACATTAGCGCAATGCATGCCAAAAAAATCGAAGCATAGGTTATTGGCATCCATAGTAGCTTCATTCAAAGAAAAATTGATGTAAAACACATTCTAAGTCATTGCATGCAAACACTATGATACAGAATGAGAAAAACATTGAAAGAATGAAATGTCATAGAAACATTAATAAACCACAAGAGAACATGAGATATTACATCCAAAGAAAGTTGACGTGAAGATACTGAAAGAAACTATTTTAAACTCTACACGTCAAGAAAAAAACAATAATAGAAGGATAGAACGTCATAAATAAGTTTAAAAAAAGTTCAGGAAACAACACGAGAGGTCTTCATCCAAAGCAAACTGAGATCAAGCACATTAAAAGTTATAATACTGAATTCTACAAACCATGATACAAACAAAAATAGAAAAGCCAAAAAAATAAGCAAGAGACAACAGATGAAATGTTTTATTACCTTCCTGCTCTTTAAGTGGTAAAAATCAATTAGATCATCTGGCTGCGCATGGGATATCTGAGCCCTGGCTTTTATCTCTTCAGTTTCGTGGCGCTGCTTTTCAGCCAGCATTTTCACAAAGCTCTGTCTGCAAGATTGCAACCATATCTTCCTCACTTCATCACCGGTATTGCTTAGCAGTCTAATACAGAGGACAATCCTATCACGTGAGTCACTATCAATTGGATGTGGAAGAAATGAAGATTCACCCAGTTGCAACATAGAAACCATGATCAATAATGCCTGAGTGAAGGTTCTGTTCACTTCGACTTTGGAAGGCTGAACCTCCTCTAGCCTCAAAACAAGCTTTGTAAGCGTACAAGCCACAACTGCCCCAAGGAAAAAGTCGCCAGAAAGAATTAAGGATCTCAAATTTCCAATAGAGGATAGTGAACCCTGAACAAGGGTTGGTGGGGACATTGCAGTCTCAAGTGCAGCACTTTGGGTTGCATAGGTTCCATCTGCAAGAATGGCAGGCCTTCTAGAGGATACTGTAGTTGAGCTTACTTGTTGTGAAGTTTTTGAAGACTCTTGTGCCTCCCCTTCCTCTGAAGCTGTGTAGAAAGGAAGGTCACCAAGACAAGTTTTGATGGTAGAGATTCCACTCTCAACTTCAGAGAGCGAGAGACAGTACTCTCCAATGATCCAAAGCGCACAAGAACACACCCTCGCTGCACGAATCTGATAGAATGTATCCAACAGTCTTGTAATGATAGAAACTCGCAACTTGGGATTTGTCTCAATGATCTCACGAACAAAAACAACAACATCCATTGCTGAAGCTACATTGGTATCGCTCAAGAAATCCATCAAGAGATGTACCACTGTGCTGGCAACCTCAGGGAACTTAATTGCACAAGTATGAATAGCCTGCACCAGCATTTGCCTATATTCCCCATTCTTCTCATGCTCTCCACTTTGAGTCTTCACCACCTCCTTCTTCAGCGACATAACAACTTCATCAATATTCCTAGGAGTAATCAATTCAAGGGCAATATCAATCGTTTTCCTCCTAATATCAAGATTTGGGCTGGAAAGTGCGCGAAGCACATCCATTACTAGTTCGACCATTATCTCCCTATGAGATGTCTTCAGCTCATTGAGCCTATCAAGAACAATAAGCTTAACATTATTATCACTTTGGGAGAGCAAAAGCTGGCAGTAAGTATTCGCAGCGGCTCTAATAGCCGTGGGAGCTGAGGAAAGAGACACAAGAGTTCCAGCACACTCATAAATGACAGCAGTTGATGGGGCATTCAACAATGATATAATGATCTTAATATATTTTCCTTTCTCAGCCTTATTGGCCCGGCAAACCTTCCTAATTAATTCTAAGACAACCATCTGAAGCTGCTCACCCCAATCAGTCATCCTATCGATGTTAGTAAAGAGGTAATTGATAGCCCTTTCTTGAGCACAATTGAAGAGCATAAGAAAAGCATTTCGCTTACTGGAATTGTCCTGCTCAGAGGTCAAGAACTTCTCGATGATCTCAGGTGCACTATCCAGTAATTGCTCCCCTTGAGGAAGTTTGTAAACGGACATGACAGCAAGCACCGCATTTCGACGAACAAATGGGTGGCGATGCTCCAAATTGGTGAGAATGGAAGGGATCAGGGGCTCAATGATCTCAGTTTCATTCAAACGGCAGAGAAATCGCAGGGTAACCCCACGAATATACTCGTTAGGATGCTGAAGGTTGTTACGTAGGTTCTGGCAAATAAGAATCATCTCCGGCAAAACTTTACCTCGTGAATCGGTCTTGTCAATGATCTCCAAATAAAGAAGGAGGAGTTTCTGGATGGTGTGGTCATCAGAAGGAAGAACATAACGTATAATTGTGATGAAAAGTTGAGGAATGGTTTCACCATTGAGCAACAACATAATCGCTTTTTTCAATGCTTCAATCTTGGAATCAATGTCATTTCCTTCCAAAGCTTCCTTGATCTCATTCGCCATGGCTGGGGTGCCCTTGTCGAAGTGCACCAACAGAGTGCACGACTTCTCCATATCTGCTTTATCTTTTTGGTTAAGAGATCTGAAGAAAAATGAAAATGGGGAAGGAAGAGAATTGAGATGAAACGGAGATTGAATTGAAGAATATATCAGATCTAGGTTGGAAGGGAGAAGGAGAATTGAAGAAAGTACCTGATTTGCTATGGAGCTTGAGGAAGGAAATTAGATCTCGAGAAGCTTGATGCGTTTGGTTGATGTGAAGAACTCTCAAGTCTCAACCCGAAGAGAGGAAATGTAGATCTGGTCGTTTCAGGGACTAAGCTCTCTATAACTGTGGACAAACCAAACTTCCATAAAATAATCGGAAGGCGAGAAACGTCGGCTTCATTGTCTATTAGGCCCATTCTAAACAAATTTCTTGGGCTCAACTTCTAAATAGCCCACCCTATGAAATGGCCTAATTAGGTCTATCATATTTCATAATGGACCTAATTTTGCTATATATATTACATTATATGGGCTCATTTTTTACATAAAAGTCTGGCCCAAATTATTACACTACCCATATTTAATTATTAGCGATTTAAAAAAATAAATAAATAAAAAATAAACATGTAACGTTAATGCCGTATATTGAGGCATTTTCGAACCACGAAAGGAAAGTGAACAACATGCAATACACATTAGCTTCCTCTGTGTTCTTCTGCAAGAAATCGTTAGGGTTTCCAAAATATTTTTCATTGCTTCATCATCGTTCTTCCATTCCGATGAGTTTTTTGCAGCATTCAACAATCCCGGTGACCCATTTTTTCCGTCTTATTATTGTCAACTAAATGGGGTATATATTGAAATCTATTTCGTGTGCAGTGATAAAGCTTGAAAACGTGTTTAGGGTTTTCAATAACTCATCCTTTAGTAGAAAACCAATTTTCTGCAACCACTACAAGAAATCGGACTTTTTCCGACGTCGAAAAAGACATCGACATAAAAGACATCGGGAATAAGAGGTTCTCCCGACTTTATGCGTCAGAAGAAAAAGCTATTCTCGACGCATAAAGTAAGACGTCGGGAATAAGAGGTTTTCCCGATGCACAATTCATGTGTCGGGCACAAGACGTTGAGAAATAAAGGGTATTCCCGACGTCGTAAGTAGTGCGTCGGGAAAAGCCTCACGTGGAAAATAAGGGATATTCCCAAGGCCTAGGTTTTCCCGACGCCGTAAGTAGTGCATCGGGAGATCCCCTGAATATTTATTTCATTTCTGTATTTACACAAAACTGAAAACGAAAGGGAAAGGGTTTGGAGAAGAGAGAAACATTCGTCGCCGTCCATAGCTCGCCGCGTCCGTTTCATCGTCGTTGTCGTCCGTCGCCGCGACCGCAACTTCAGCTTCAGCCTTCCTCCGTCCATAGCTCGCCGCCAACCTTCTCTTTGCTGTCTTTCAAGTTCTTCTCTCTCCATTCTCACTTTTTCAGGATCCCGTTTGTCACCCTGTAGCTGAGTCAGTCAACGACTTTCAAAACAAATATATCTTAAATGAATATTTTTTTTATTGAAACAACTTTCATTGAATGAATATGTGTGCGTCTGTGCATTATAGGGTTGGCCTAACATTGGACAAACAAGAAAAATCTCAAGTTTAACGAACCTTTTTAAGTGCCTTTTCTCGAGCTTTCAGTATAGTGTCGGCACAACGGTTCCTTAACAAAGCTTCACGGTAAAGCCTATCGGGGGAGGCTTTCCCGACGCCATGGATTGCGTCGGGAGAGGCTTTCCCGACGCGTGACCAACATAGCGTCGGAAAAGCCTATCCCGACTCACTTTCCTCGACGTTTGTCCCGACGCCGAGGACTGCATCAGGAGATCCTTTCCCAACGTATTTTTTACTTCCCCCGACGTTTTTCGGTGTTGGGAAAATCTCGATTTCTTGTAGTGAATCTTCGTCGCAACATAATCTTTACAGTTCAAGTAAGTTATTTTGTTTTGATTATTAAATAGAAAACAAATGAGGTATATATGGAACAGTGTGTGAAATACTCATTTATTACTGTGAATGTAATTTCGAAACAATGTAGACACAGTACTACATGTTGTACGCATTTCCTGATTGAACATGAATTTTGAAGTCTGTATATATTAAAGTAATGCATGTTGCATACTGTGTAGTTTATATTCTTGCATAGTTTATATTGTTGCATGGTTTATATTCTTCCATACTCTGTAAGAAAACCTTGGAAAAAATGGTTAGAAGAAGTGAAAGATGCCTTGGATCAAGGCTGAAGAAGATTAAATCTAACAAGGAAAATCCTATTTTGATAGAAGATAATGAAGAGGTAAATTTGATATTTACTGAAATACAATAAAATATTATATATATAGTTAAACAAATATTTAAAATGTGTATATATCGTAGGAGAACATAGAAATGAAGAACCTCTGAATTACGAACCAATACAAACAATTTATCCTGAGAATGATGAAGAAGATTTACAAGGACCAATAAGTACACAGATAGTGGTGTACGATGATAAAAATTTTATGAGAAGGGATATGGTTTTTGAAACTCCAGAAGCCAAAATGCCCAAACAGAAGAGAGGAAAACAAGTAAGTACATGTTATATGTACTGTTGTATATATATTGCATATATTACATAAGATTTCTATATGTACTAACGTATATATGTACTTAAATATATATTGATGCTGATTCCATTCATTATATTTGTTTGAAGATTAATGAAGGACAAACATCGCATTATGTACCTGAAAACTTCTCATCTGAGTCTGATGAGGTATATGAGGTATATTGATGATTTATACATATTATAAAATTGTATATTATTGTTACTTATATTCGATTATGAGCAGGACAATGTACCAATATCGAAAAGAAAATTGTTCGAAATTGTGTTCAAAGGGAAAGGAAAGGAATCTGCTGCTGAAAATGTACGTATATTTCAAATGTATGAATGTAGATAACTACGGTTTTAATACTAAAAGTTTGTTATTGTTTGTATGAAATGTAGGTATCTAAAAAGAGGAAGTTTGAGAAAGATGTTAGAGCAAGTGAACAGAAGAAGATGAAGAAAAGTGATAAGAAAGAAGCTGTAGAAAAACATAATAAATAAATAAATAAATGAGAAGAAAGGATCAACAAAATCAAAAACAGAGGTATATAACATTTATGTATATAATATTGCAGTTTATTAAATTGTATTTAGTTATCAGTAACAAAATTTGTTAATAATATTGATACAGAAAAGGATTGCGGATAATAAAAGGGGAGAAAAAAGAAAGGATTAAAAGGAAGATTATGAGGTATTAATAGCTATGATGAAATATACTTCATATACTGTTATATATACTAGTATATAACAGACATCAAGGTGCACTATTGATCCTTAAAAGGAGTCAATGGTATCCCTAAAAGAAGTGAACGGTCTAGAGTGAAAAAGTTAAATATATATGTAAAAGTAGATGTAATTAAGAATATAAGAAAAAAAATTGAACAATAGGGAAATAGAATTGTTTAGGAAAACCAGTTTTGGAAATTTTTTAGACATCAAATTCTCCAAATTCCACAGCCAACTACTAAACCACATAATCAGACGTCAATGTACATTGGTGAAGGATGATGAGTTGTGGTTCAATTTCGAAGGAACTATTGCAAAATCTTTGATTAAAGAATTTGAAGCTATAACGGGAATGAACTATGGTCCATTGTCGACCATAGATTTATCTATGGTTAAGGCCAAATTTCTATCAAAATACTTCAAGAATGAAGATCCGATACCTAGGTCTAGGGTCGCCTTCTTATTTAATGAATTGAAAAAACTAAAGGAGAAAGATAGAATTAAGATGGCTAAAATATACTTCTCTTAGGGAACTTCCTTCTAGGGAAACAGTTCACAACGGGATGTGATTTGGATCACATCAAATTAATTGATAATAAAGAACAATTTGATGCATTTCCATGGGGTAGGTTAGGTTACAATATGCTGATTGATTCTACAAGAAATCTATGAAAAACCTTACTGCCCTAGCTGTTGGCATTGCTGCCTTTGCTTAGCTTATTCGTTACTTGTATGGGCCTATGAGTGCATCCCACTCCTGACCGGACCATCAATTTTCTGTACCCAAAAAGTTGATGATAATAAGATCTGCATGCTCAATTGGGTTGTAGATAGCCATCCGGAATGGAAGGATCTGGCTGAAAAGGTGTTCGACAATGATTAGGTTTGATTACAATCTGTATATTTGAGACATACTGATAATATTTTAGATATACACTATAATAGTATACCCATATATATGTGATTTGTGGAACAGTTCAAATTTGAGGTCATGTTTGAGGAAGATTTCGTGGAAAGAAGGACGTTCCATGAAAATAAATTAGGGAGAAAACTCATGTAAATTTTGAGAGAGGTGAAAGCTCACGGCGAGCTAAGGGATCAAATGAGAAGATTCCGGATTACTTCCTGAAATTTCAAGAATTCATTATGGCCAACAATGAATGTTTAAACAATAAATTGGACAAGCTGATTAAGGATGTCGAATGTCTGAAGGATATGTTCAAAAAAAAGGTAAATCAAACCGTGGAAAACAATGATCACATACCAAAGGATGACAATAATGATAAAGGTCAAGGGGATACAAATAGTGATAATGTTGATAATGAAGTTGAGAGGGATACTGCTAATCAGTCGGTACATTTTCTATACATTCCTGCATTATGATTTATGTGTTAATCTGTATATTTGATATATATAGACGTATATTTTCCATACTAACTATAATGGTGAACATGATAGAAACAATGAAAAAGAAAATGACGGAGAAGAGGTATTTTATATTTGTAATTTATACTGTATATTACTGTATATTCAATACTAATTATGAATATTAATAGGGAGGACAAAATGAATTGCTTGATGATGACATATACGGTACTGCTCTATTGAATGAAGTTGAGAAAATTGAGAAAGAAGCAATAAAAATGAAGGTAAGTTATTACGTGATTAATATCATCGGGTATTTTCCATTGACGATGATTACATAAAGGATTTATTACTTGTCTGTATATTGAACTCAAAGTGCTATTCAAGTAAAGGGGGGAGACATATGATTTAATTGATAAATGTTTCATGGTGAAAACAGCACATGCATGCGCACAAGGTATTTCCAATATATCCCACATCCTACAACTACAAACCTTCGTAGGTAAGTAAATAACATATTGGGATGTTCCATCTATGACCTGATATTTCATGTTATTAACCGTATTAATCTACAATGGAAATATAAATGAGTCATGTATACTGTATATATGAGATATGGAGATGTATATTAAGCGTACGTAATAATTGTTAAAATGATCATACCTTCATTAATCAACTAAGTTCAATCTGTTTCCTTAATATACCTTCAATAGTTTTGGTAAAATCAGTAACTTGATAATCAACATCATTCCTCCGTTCAAAAAACCATCTTTGCAACATCATTCGCAAAGCCTCAAGCATTGAACATATTGGTAACTCCATAGCCTTCGGCATAACAGAATTCAAACTCTCAGATATATTAGTGGTCATGACATTATATCTCCTACGTGGTGAGTAGGCACGAGACCACTTAGCAAAACCAATGGATTTAAGCTCCTCACGTATACTAGGGGCAGAAGATTCCAACAAATGCATTTCGTGTTCGAAGTTTACAATATTAAATGCCTTCCCACATGAATGAAAGACGATATCCACTATTCTCTTATACTTCAACTTGAGGTTCCTAAGTAAATGAACAAGACAGATGCAATTTAAAACATTGGGAAATACTACCTCTATAGCTTTGCATATACTTTTATGCCTATCAGATACTATGACAACTTCATTCCAACCACCTATAATTCTTTTCAACTAGTTGCAAAACAAAGTCCATGAGGAATCGTTCTCAGAATCCACAACACAAAAAGCTAGTGGAAAAATCTGATCATTGGCATCAAGTGTTGAAGCAGATAACAAAGTACCACCGTACTTATTCTTCAAACTAGTTCCATCAATAGAAATGACTGAATGACAATGTTACCAACCAGAAATGAAAGCAGATAATGCCATGAAGAAATAAAGAAATCTACCATCGGTATCAACTTTGTATTCAATAACATAACCTATAAAAAAATAATAACATATAAGAAAAAATGTATTTTAATATACTTATGTATATTGGTAATATACCTGGGTTGTTGAGTTCCAATATGTATGCAAATCTGGGTAACATCTTGTAGGAGTCCTCAGGAGATCCGCGAATATCATCCAATGCAGCCTCACGAGCACGCCATGCTTTTTGGTAAGATATACTTAAACCATGTTTAGAACGAATGGAATGAATTATATCTTTGGGAGTTGACAATTCAGAACTAGCTAAAGAAATTTTGTTCCTAATTAGATTCTTTTAAACAGTAAATGTGACTTGTCTATGATCCGTTAATGGATCATCTACTGAACATGTCTTGGCCTATCCCCATGAATACAACAAGAAGCACGTAAGGACTATTTGCAGTTTTCAATGGAACATTGCAAAATCAAAACTTCCTTGTTCGATTTGACAGTAACGTACTGAAAATTATCTCTAAGAGCAATGACTTGGAAACACTTTTTGAACAAAGATTTAGTTGAAAACATGTTTTGGACTTTCAATGAAAAATTGGAATCTACCTTAGGCATATCAATGTTTTCAAAAAATCTACCCCCGTCATTATGAATTTGAGTTTGAAAAGAAATCAAAGACAATGAACCCAAACAAATAGATAAAGGACCAACAGAATGAACAATAAGAGCAATATGACGCTCAACATTCGATGTTATTATATGGTAAACCCATTTAACATCATTATCGTTCGTTATAGACAAATCCTTCTTAACACATTCTATAGGATCTAGGCAAAGGCATATATCAATATTGTTCATATCAATAATACTGCCTAACTTGGATCTAAGGCTAATGTACAAATCTTTATAACACATATATTCATTAACTATAATCTCGGACACACTAAAACTAACGTAATTGTGTGATTCATTGAAAAAACCATCGAAATATACTGCAATTCTGGTCATCTTGTAAAACATATTAAGGGGTATATATCAAACTAAATATACTTCAAGAATATCAATCCGATATATATTTAAATACTCATTTACGATAAACGGGTATATATTTAAATATACACTTACAATAAATAACTACTGTAACTTAAAATGTAAACATAAACTACAGTATATTGGGTATATATTTACAATAAAATATAAGAAATATAACTAATGAAACAAAATATAATTTAACTACTGTAATATGTACGTATATATAAAAAATGTAATCTAAATACTGTAATGTTACTTTTGTAAATATAACTAATTAAAATTGTGTATATATTACAAAATCTTAACTAACCTGATATATGTGAAGGTAGTTGGATTCGTAAAGAAATGAAGGTGAGCATTGTAATATAATCTTAAGATTCTGGCAGTTGAGGATTTTCGACGAAAGAAGATCGGGAAAATCAGCGGTGTAGAAAATTGATAATGAGGTAAATTCCAGGAGAAGAAGTTAAATGTAAATAAAGAAAAATTAGCATCTACGAAATAATCTAGCTAAATATCAGAGAATGGAATAACGAAGAGAGAGGATAGAGGAGAAAAAATGGAGAAAATTGGATGAAGATATACTTTTTAAATAATATTACCATATAAAAACATATATTATTTTATTATAAAGCTTGAGCATTTATAATTAAGGAAACTAAATTAATATAATTACAAAAACGTTTTTTAATTAATCAATTATTGAATATTAATTGTAAATCTAAATAAGGAAATTATATTGTGTACAATTATGATAACAATAATGTAATTAAGAAAATAACTATTTATTAAATATTAATTGTAAACCTAAAATCGAAAATTATATATATTAATTGTTAATGTTAAAGATAAAATTGTCCAAGTGATTTCCTATTCAAGTAAGAAAAATTAAATTTATGATATTTTCGAAATATCCTAGCCAAAGTAGGCATTTCCTCTAAATCTTTCTATCCCAATACTTCTTTGAGCCCAAGTTCTAAAAACGGATTTATACCACCAAAATAAATGGCAAAATTAAAGTTTTATTTTAGACCAATTGTAAAAAGTTTTTTGAATTATAAAAATCACAAAATAAAATAAATATTAAAAAATAAAAGTGTGAAATTTTCAAAAAATACCCTCACCTCTGTCCAACTATTTGGAGATATTTTAAAACATTAGAAAAACAATAATTTAGATTCATCTTCTTGGTGGAAAGAAATAAGAGAAACTAATGTGAGATTTCTGTGACTTATGAAACAAGGCGTTACAAGAAGCGTTTGATAAATGAAAATGAATTTGTGCTTGACTTGTATTCCGAAAAAGATTTTCTAACGTGTTTAGGTTTCTCTTCCCCAAATGTTCAAGCGTTGAGGTCAAGTAAGAAAAGGTAAGATAGATTATTTCGCGAGAAAGCTGATTAAGATATCCGTCTTCGGATGGTTTAAAGCTATTATATTTAGAGAGAGTTGTATCTCAGTTTTGTGTGTTCAGTCTTGTTTTTTGAGATGGGTTGCTACGTGATCAAGGAGAAGGATAAGAAAGAGGTTCTTATAATCCTAAACACCTTGACAGGAAAGGTAGCATTCCAGTAGATGAAGGAAGGTAGGAACTTAGAGCTTAGGTTTTATTTTTGTGACTTGCGAGAAAAGAAATGTAATTGTAAAGTATTGGATCAGGTAATAAAAGTAGAGTTGTGTTTTTTATTTTCCACTATGTTGGGTTTGTGAATCTCTGTTGCGCTTATTGCTTAGTAGCTAAAGAGTTTAAGTGTTGAAGGTTAGGTGATAAAGCTAAGTTGGTTATTTGAGTGTTTTCTGCTGCATTGAGTTGTAAAGATCTTCTGAGTTCAAAGTTGGAACTTTATATTGGAGATTAGGTTGAGAGTTTTCGTTTATTAGGCGTTCAACTCGTTATCTCACAGAGAGGTATGCTTTGGGTGTTTGGACGACACACCTCTTTCTAGTCACATAAGAAGTGGCTAGTGGGGTGGGGCGTGACACAATATCATCCACATTTTCTTTAATATTCAATACAATCTCTTCAACCACATCATGCATTTCAACATAACATAGAGACAAATGTTCCTCTGGAAATTTCCTAGCATGAAAGATGTTGAAAGAGACAATATAACCATTGAATTCCACACTAAGTGAATCTTGGTTAACATTGATTATAGCCTTAGAGGTTTTGAGAAAAGGTTACCTAGAAAGATAATGGGTGAAAGTCTAGTAGGTTGTCAATTCATTTGCAAAATATGTAAAAATCCACCAAAAATATTAGTTCGTCTACTTTTTACTACAACGTCTTCAACAATGTTTGGAGAAGAAATATATGATCTATTCGATAATTGTATGCATACATTTATCTTTTGTAAGTTATTTAGCTTAATGTCTTGAAAAACATTATGAGAATGTTTGGAGCAAAGATTATGCAAGACTATATAACTAGCTTGATCTACAGTAAATAGTATTTGAAAATTTCCAATTAGCTATAGCAAACACTATTTCAAAACTCTTTGTTTGCTACAATATTTACTATTTGCTACAGTTTTTATTATTTGATATTCATCCTTTCTTAATTATTTGCTACAATGTTAACTATTTCATTCTCAAACTAAAATAATCTACAAGTGTGTTTGGATTACATTTTCAAGTATTTAATTTAAAAAATAAGTCATTCAAAATAGATTAGGGTGTTTGGAAGCTATTCAAGATATATTTTTAAGTGTATTTTAAACAATTTTCCCAAAATTGAGCTTAAACAAAAGTGAGTTTCTTGAAAAATATTTTTTTCTTAAGTCACAAACACATACTATTATATCCCAAACTAAAATAATCTACACTACAAACACAAACTATTAGAACTCAATTATAATAACTCACTCTTTACCCCAAACACCCTCTATAAGGCATAACATTTATACAAGCTCTTATTCACTTGGACTCCTTCCATAGTCATTCTTCACTTGTAGCCTCCTAACACCCAACCTAAGCCTTTTGCGGCTCCCTCAGATGCCCAAGTTTTTCCTATTTAGTTACTATTTTCGAACTTCAACTTCAAAAATTCATAACTAAAAATCTGTTACCAAATTATGAACTTTCTTTCTACAAGCTTGTTTCTTAGCCTCTTAATACCTTAATCCAAAATATCAGTTCTAAACTCTAAGTATTGCCTTGGTTGAATTTAAATCTTCGAAGATTGCTCAAGAGCCCTTCGAAAACAAACCTTATGTGCTTTTCTTCAACCAATAGAGTTCCTTAATTCCTTTGTCTCTAGCAACCCTCATCAAAAAATTAAACTCTCTCAGGGTTCTATTGAGGTCAAAATTACTGAAAATGCACGAGTAAAATTGTAGCACTCATCATTTGAAGTTAGACCTATATAAACTGTCGTGCATGATTTTAACTTGACAACTCTTGCTTAATGGTGATGTTAAACCGTGCTTAGCCATATGTAAATCATTCAACTAACACTCTCTTAGCATCTCATTGCTTAATAGGTCACCCTTGACTGCATAACTCTTACCATTAGCTCACCTAGCCCTAACTTAACCTTGTTGAACTGCCTTTAACTCAAGACTTGTCTTTAACTCAAGACTTGTCTTCCCGTCTAGCTTGCCTCAATGCCTAGGGCTAACTTCTTAATGTTGCAAAGAGGTTACGTGTTTGCAAGGTGTCTGCATAATGGTTAACTTGTGCTAGCCTTGAACGTAGAAATGCTCAGCTTGATCTTATAGAGCACTTATCCTTACATATAACAACTTGGCCACATAGGATACTCAAAAGATCATCTTTGTCGCCTCTCTCACACAATGACTTGGCAGCATGGAGATTATTTGACGTAACATGGCCGTATGGAATTCTCTTGCTTTCTTAGCCACACTACAAAAAATTGGGGATCTTTTGACACGATATGCGTCTAAGATAAATACTGAAAGGCGTCGGGAGACTTTTTCCCGATGTATGTAGCGTCATTAGGAAGGAAGTCAGTAATACCGCGTCGAGGGACTAATTCTCGATGTGCAAACGAAACCACGTTGGGACTTCATTTCTCTCGATGCCCTTATTGTCGATAGATCGATACACGATGTAAAAAATATGGCACTGTTGATGTTCCACACAAACGTCGAAAAAGGGCATTGCCAATGTTCCATTTAAACGTCGGGAGAAGGGATTTCCCGATGTGGCGTTGAAAGACATTAATCATTCCCAACGCATGCTAAGTGTTGGTAGATATTTTTACTATATTTTTTTTCTAATTATTATATTGCATTTTTTTAATCGTATTGTACTCTTTTGAGTTTCGATTTGGTTTACATTGAATAAAATTCTAAAAAATAACCAACACAGAATTAATAAACAATTATATAAAATACCAAATCAAAATTTCTATTAAAAACTAAATGTTAAAGTGTTGAAAAATTACAATTTTTTAAAAGAAATTACATAAAAAAGAAAAAAAATTTAATTAAGTTATGTAGTCATAAATGAAAATACAAAATATGACAAAAGATTTTTATAAACTTATATGTGCATCTGCGGCCACATGCGAAACGAATTAGCCACTACAAGCGTTTATTTCTCTTAACAACTCCACATGGTTGACTGACTGATCTCGTTCTTCAGAGAGCTCGTGCTGTCGTTGTAGAAACCACTTGGATCCACTACTATGGTTGTAAGGCTTGTTCATTTGTAATCATCGACATGAAACTTGTTAATATATGTCGCTCCACATTCTCTAGTGAGTCCCAATTTGAGTTCATACATCTTTTGCATGGACACCTTTTTCGTCTGTAATCATCGATGTGAAACTTGACAACCTCTAAAAATTGGAACACTCCCTCTCTATACTCAACCAAGAATTTATCCCTAAGTTTCATCAAACCCTTGTCCATTGTTAAAGACCTAAAACATAAATAGGTTCGATTAGTCTTATATTCCTCCTCTCAAACTTTAAACTTACTCCACGAATCAACTATGTCCAATCTCCCAAAATTTTCACTAAAGCTAACTTTAAACTACAGAGGCTATCATAACTGCAGGATAGCCAGAACAAACTAACAACAAATAACTTCAATATTTACAATCTACCTACCCCTTCCAACATACTTTACAAGCTACCTAACACTTCGAACTCTCAAAACTACTAACACATTCAAAACTAAGTTTGAACTAAAGAGCCATAATTGCAGGATAGCCATAAGAAATCAACCACAAATTACTTCAATCTTTACAAGTTACCTAACAGTTTCCAACAAACAAAACTACTAAAAAATGAACAATAACTAAGTTTGTACCATAAACTACCATTACTGCAGAATAGCCAGAACAAATCTCAACTCAATTTAAATTCAATATTAAAACCTAAAACTAATTCTAAATATAAATCCTAAATCCAAATAAAAATATAAACCAAAACTAAAACTAATCCAAAACTAACCCAAAACTAAAATTAACTAAACCACTTACCGGATTTAAGAGCGACGATGGCAGACGACAACGAACGTAAAAAAGGAAACGACAACAAGCGACAGCGAACGACGAACGTCTCTCCTTCTGGGTCTCTCTATCTCTCGTAATTTCTTCTTCTCTTTCAATTATGTGAATTACAAAATTGAAAGAGTTTTTTCATAGGGGAACTCTCGATGCATAACAAAAATGTCGGGAGATCCCTTATTCTCAACGCCATTAGCAATATGTCTGGAATAAAAACCCATATTACACATTACTAATGGCGTCAGGAATAATTATCCGTGTTCCCAATGCCATGCAATTCACGTCAAGGGAAATGAAAATTATTATTTAATTGTTTCCTTTCCTTTGACGCTGTGAGTGGACACATCGGGAATATCCATCACAGTCCCAACGTTCCCATGCATGGCGTCGGGGCAATTGAAAAAATTAAATAATAATTTCATTTTCCCCAACGCCTTAAAGGTCCCTGTCGGAAATATGAAAGTCATTCTTGATGTTTGTTTGCACATCGGGGAAGAGAAAATTATTATTTAATTGTTTCACCTTCCCCTACATTTATGTGTATGGCGTTGGGAATGGTCTGACTTTGCCCGACGTCAAAAGCCATACGTCAGGACAAATTTATTTTTCCAACGCACGCCTTACGGTGTCAATAGGAGTCATGTTTCCCGACGTTTCTTACCTCGACGAAATTTTGTGCGTCAGGAGAACTTCGATTTTTTGTAATGCCAAACACTCGGCCAATTTTCAACATTTTCCTTTTTGACTACCGCCTAATACAAAACACGTCAACACTTACAACACTTACTTCATAGCCCACCTAGCACCACAACTACTAAAACACTTCAGGCATTTTTTCTATACCTTTCCTTCTTCTTACTTTGCTATCTTTTCCTTTTAACTTAATATATTTGCTTAACAATTTACACAGTAACCAAAATTCAACATTCTTACCAAACTAAAGAGATAGAAGTGTAGGGTTTACAAAAACAGTACTTTAACCCAACTGTAGCACCTATGAGCAATTATGAAGGGTAAGCTAATTGTTGATTGATTGTATCGATGGACATATTTTACGGTACAAAAAGTGTAACAATCAAACTTTAGTGGAGCGACCAATAATTAATGAATATTAATTAATTGAATTAAATGACTTTTAATTAATTAATTTCATATCATTTGAATTTTTAATTTGTAGGTCCATTGGGTTCCATGCTATTTCTACAATAGAAATAATTTGAATTGTTAATTAATTAAGAGAATTTTATATTAATGTAATTAATTAATATAAAATTTATTGTATTTTGATAAACTAATTGATATGGATAATTATAGATATGATTGAATAAGATTTGAAATGTTAAATTCATATATATGAGATTCATATGAAATTATTATATAGATAGATTTATAAATATTAATTATTACAAGTAATATTTTTAAGGAAAATATCTTCATATGACAAAAAAATTTAGAAAAAATCAGCTTATAGCACCACTTTTTTCCATGTTGCTTATACGACAAATATGACAAGTAATGATATCAAATGACTATCCGAGAGTTAACAAAAGACTATCCGCTTTTATATTTATTACTTTTACAATTTAGAAAATATAATGACATGGGCTCTATATACTATCATAAATTTTTTTTTTTGTTGTTTTTGTAAACGGTCGCTACTTTTAATCACAAACAAGTCATAATCAACTGCGTTTAGAGAAGCAATCGTCTTCGAATGATTAAATTCAACCACAAGAAGCGAAATAAGAGTTCCAAACTTGGAACGTACGGAAAGAAGAGGGTCCAACTCCACGACTTTCATTGTCATCACCTTTAACTTCCAAACTTTGTTTATCCTTTTAAAATCAACGACACCCACCAGAGATCCGATGGAGTCATGGACCGCTCAGCCCATGGTACCAACACCAAAGTCCTCAAACAGGAAGGCATCACACATTCAATTTCCCAATCTCTCGAGGGGGGCCCAAAGATCGTTACTCGACGAGCTCTTAGGCTTCAAGCATGACCTATTTGAGAAATAATTATGGGTAAACTCACCCAAAATCTTTTAACTCTAAAATTAAATGCTAATTTTATTTCATCTTTAGTTATTGTAGGATGAAAATCATACCTTCTATATCTTGCCAACTTATTTATAGTACAATAGGAATGTGTGGCTTGAACTCTGTTATATAGTCTATCGGTCGAGTTATATTTACATTGACAGCTAAACGTAATACTAATAATAGTAACAAGTCTCAATAAACGACAATAAAACGTGCATACTAATATACTAATAACAGTAACAAGTCTCAATAATTTATTATAGCAATTACAGTTGGTGATATAGCTTGGATGCATATTTCAAACCAAGACATTTATACATCAAGGAAGCTTATTTCAAATCCAAAAGCTCAATAAAGGCTCTGAATTTAAGCCATAAACATGTTAACAAAATTCTTGGTTCATAACAAAGAGTAAAGATGGGGAGGAAGTCTTGGCTCAGCAACAGCATCAAGTGGGTATTTCTTAGGAGTAGAAAGCCCAAAAAATTCTTCCATATTCAGATCTTCCTTCTCCATGTCCCCAGGCAATTTCCAATTAAACCCATGCAATAAATTAGCCAAACTTGACTGAATAACCTTAAGACCAAGACTATACCCGGGGCACATCCTTCTTCCAGACCCAAATGGCAAAAGCTCAAAATCTTGCCCTTTCACATCGATACTACTTTCCATGAACCTATCTGGGTCAAAGGCATGTGGGTTTCTCCAAACTGTTGGGTCTCTCCCAATGGTCCACACATTCACAAGGACTCGTGTACCTTTGGCTATGTCGTACCCTGCAATTTGACAATCCTCTCGAGCCATTCTTGGCACTAGCATTGGTGCTACTGGGTGTAGTCTCATTGTTTCTTTGGCTATGGCATTTATGTATGGTAAGTTAACGATGTCCTTCTCCTCTACCCATCTTTCTTTTCCAATTACTTCATTTAGTTCTTCGATTGCTTTGTTGAAGATCTCTGGATTTTTTAATAGTTCTGATATTGCCCACTCTACTGTCACTGCTGAACTCTCTGTTCCTCCTGCTATTAGATCCTGAAATATTATGAAAGATGCTTTTACTTTTGCTTTCCACATGTTTTGGAATTTTCAACTGTGCTTATTAAGTTCTTTTAACTTATTCTATTCTACATTTATGTATATTTTTAATATCACAATACTACTAGACATGAAATTTAAACTATAAGTTCATATCATTAGAAAATTGTACCCTAAATCTAATCAATCAATTATTGTTTTAAAAAAACCAAACGGTTAGTGACTCAACAACGTACCTTTAAGTAAAAGAGTTTTAAAAAAATGGCAATATAGAAGGAATAAATTACCTGAGTAAAAGCCTTGACACCATGTCTTTCAAGTTTAACTTCAAGGTTAGGATCATCAGCCAATTGCAACAAAACATCCACCATATCTTTAGCCACATAATTCTCCACTCCCTTTCTTCTTTCATTATGTTCATCCAACACATGTTCAAGAAACCTGTCAAATTTCTTACTCAAAGCCTTCATTCTCTTCACATACCCTTGCAAATCCAAGAAATCAATCCATGGAATTGAATCCCCAATATTCAACACACCACTCAGCAAAAACAACTCATCCAACATTTTCTTAAACTCATCTGGACTAACTATCCCATTTTCTGATGATTCATCCGTGTACTTCTTTCCCAACACCATCCTACTTATCACATTCAAACTCACCGTAGACAAATAATCCTTAACCTTAATTACTTCACCACAAGACTTGTAAATTTCTCTAACCAGACCATTCATTTCTTCCTTACGTATATACTCATAAGAATCAAGTCTTCTTGCACTAAAAAGCTCCATCAAACACATCTTACGAGCCTGCCGCCAATAAGGGCCGTACTGAGACCAAGTAATATCGGAATAGTTATAAGTTGTGTATTTTCCCGCCGCGGTTTTCGGGCGCGACACGAAATTGAGATCCTGTGTTTTGAGGAAAATCTTTGCCATTTCCACGGAGGATCCAACGACAACGGGAAATGATCCGAAACGAAGATGCATTATGGGGCCGTATTTTTTGGAGAGTTGATGAATGGATTGGTGAGGCAGAGAGCCAATTAAGTGTAGGTTTCCGATTACAGGCCAAGGTTTTGGTCCAGGTGGGAGGTTGAGTTTGCGGCGGCGGAGACGGTAGGAGAGGAGGAGGAGGGCCAGAGTGGCTATCCAAGCAGTTATGTATGAAAGGCAAGAGGGAATTAGTGGCATTTCCATTGTTAAGGGAAGAAGAGAGTGAGATGTTTGGTGATGGTGGAAAGGGAATGGGATATGTGTATTTATAGATATGGAAATTAATTAGGTAGAATTAGAAACAGAAAAAGAAGGGCAATTGTAAATTATGTGTAAATTGTTGG
Source organism: Cucumis melo (assembly GCF_025177605.1). Classification (NCBI taxonomy): domain Eukaryota; kingdom Viridiplantae; phylum Streptophyta; class Magnoliopsida; order Cucurbitales; family Cucurbitaceae; genus Cucumis; species Cucumis melo. The sequence goes on along the minus strand of NC_066860.1, from coordinate 18,780,112 downwards.
GTAGTTGCATGTAAGTTTATGTTATCAGACTCTTTGGATGAAAATCAACTGTATTCTTATCTAATTAATTTCGTTGAAGTTTCAGTTGAAATTCTTTTGAAACACAACCATATGGTTAACGTGATGTAGAGAGGAGTCAGAGGACAAATTATTGAGATTTCTCTATCCTTCATGGTTCAATTTCTTAAACAAAACAAAAGAGGGGGAAAGGTTTATATATTCTGGATCACAATTTGTCACTCCTTTTTCTTACACCAATTTTGCATTTGAACTAAAATGTTTTATTACAAATTTAATTATAAGAATAGAATTTAGTATTTATGGTTTTGATGAGACCTCATAGATAGTCTTATTTGGCTTGTATAAAGTTTTTATGTGATGTGTTATGGGGATTATTTATAAATGTTTTAACAAACAATGTATTGGTGCTTAATACTAGAGCTAATCTCACCTATATTAATAAACAACAAATACAATTCTGAATTAACAACAATTTGTTCACACCACAAATGCAAGCAACTTTTTTTCAATTTAACAAATAGATATATATGATCTATGCAAACTGTTTTTCCATCAGTATTTGTTCATATCATAACTAGCATGCACAGACACTACACTAGTGTGATTCTTTGTGTACAACCTAACCCAAAAACTATATTGTCATTTAAGTGACATAACGAGATTTAGACAGTCAATAAAAGATGTAAACTATTAAACTTCTAAAGTCTAAACAAAAATTGTTAGAAAGTAAAAGTAGGATTGACTAAATTGAAAGAAACAAAAGTTGAAAAACTTCCGTTAAACTTCATATCAGAATACAAAACTTTGATTTGAGAGAGGAAGAAATTAATTAAAAATGAGAGATTGAAGTGTGGCATATGGGTCCATGCCAATATGAATAATATCTCATAACTTTCTTCGAAGTTGGAGCTGAGAATCTTAATTGTGAACCTCAAATATATCCTTTGTTTAAGATCCATATAGGACCATTCCAATGGGAGATTTCAATGTGAAAGTAGAAGGGTCGTTACATGCATGTAATTACCATAATTTCTCAGAACATTTCAAAACGATATACTTTCTTCCTTCATGTTACATTTCTATTTATATTATTTTAAGAAGATGAAAAAATATATATATGTTTTAAGCTTTCCTCTCTCTCTAGAAAGTTTTTTCAAATTTAAAAAAAGAAAAAAGAAAAAGCATCTCTTCGATGTAAAGTCTAAAAAGTTTCAAGGAAACTTCTCTCCCTTCTTCTCTCTCTCTCTTTTTCCTTTTTTCTCTCTCTCTCTCACAGAAGTTCGAAGAAACATCCCAAACTACTCTCCCTTCTAGTGCTTCGGTTTTAGTTTCTTCACTTAATATTTTGTTGTTTTTTTTTTCTACTTGGTTTTTTCTCATCGTTGGTTTTATGCTAAATTTATCTTTTACTGACATATATGTAAATTGCAGTAACATATTTTCTTAGCATGATCGGTAGAAGACACATGAACTAAAACAGCCTGAACAAAAATACTTTAACTAAATTAATTTTCTTTCATTTTCAATTGATCTTACGATTGAATTGACATGTCACCAAATAAAGTTAATGTCCAAGTCAGTGGGATAATAGTGTGAACCTATTAGAATACTAATCAACAATAATAACGATAATAATTGAAGTATTTGACACAACGAATTTAACATGGAAAAAACCCCCTCAATATAAGGAGTAAAAAACTACGAAATAAAAAATCTCCACTATAATCTTTAATGGGTACAACAAAGTTCTCCCTACTCACAACTAGAGACAAATATCTTGAGAATAATAATCCCGACAACAAACGACAATAATAATGAAGAAAAAAAATAGAAAGATCTCACAATACATGGCAGCCAACTATCCACTAAAATTTGATTGTAGATAGCTCCAAACGAAATCTCCACCGTTCAAAATGAAGACCCTCGTGCCAAGAATACACTGTCAAAATTTTAGCTCGATTTGACCACATATCAATCCCCAAATGGCTAAAGAACGAAACTGCACAATATTCTTTTTTGTATTTTTTCTTTACTGTGTTTGACGTCACTTGCAATGGAAAAGTGCATAAAAAACATAACCTAAAAATAAATGGGTTGAACTTCAAGTGAAATAAACCTATCAAATCTCCCCCTATTGTACTTTAAGGAGGAACTTGTCATTTCCACTGTGCAACGACAAAACTCAAGCTTCAATCTTGATAGATTCTTTGTCAACATATCAAATCCAATTATGATCAGTATATATCTTCTCAAGCTCAAACAATTCGTCATTTAAAGCATCCCTAAGCCAATGGTATCTCACATCAATATGCTTTGTTATGGAATGAAATGTAGCATTCTTACCAAGGTGATTAATAGTACTCTGATTATCATAGTATATCACATATCATTGTTGCTTGAAGCCAAGCTTCGGTATAAAGCGTTTTATCCACAACATCTCTTTACATGCTTCTGCTGCTGCAATATACTCTACTTCAGTTATAGAGAGTGCAACACATTTCTGCAACATTAACTGCCAAGACACTGCACCACTTGCAAATGTCATCAAGTAACCAGAAGCAGACTTTTTACTGTCTAAGTCCCTTGCCATATCTGAATTAATATACTCAGCAAGTATTGGCTTTCCATCCCCAAATGTGAGCTTCAAACTGGAAGTACCTCTCAAATATCTCATGTTGCACTTCGCCTCCCAATGCTGTTTTCCTAGATTAGACATAAAACAACTAACAATGCCAATATCATGAGCAGTATCAGGTCTAATACATACAATGTCATACATTAAGCTCTCAACTACTGAAGTATACAAGATCTTACTAATATCTTCCTTCTCTTTATCTGTAGAAGGGCCTTGTTTACTGATCAGTTTGAAGAGATTAGGTAAAGGAGAACTAATTGATTTTACTTGACTCATCTAGAAACGTTCAAGTACTTTCTCTATGTATTGCTCCTGTGACATGTATAACATCTTGGATGCTCTGTCTTGAACTATTCAAATTTCAAGAACTTTCTTTGCTGACCTTAAATCCTTCATGGTAAAGGATTTGCTCAATTGTTTCTTCAAGTTATTAATTCTCAAAACATTTCTGCCAACAGTCAAAATATCATCAACATAGAGTAATAATATAACAAAATCATCATCAGAAAATTTTTGGACAAAAACACAGTGATCAAAAGTAGTTTTTCTGTAGCCTTACTCCCTATAACTGACTCAAACTTCTTGTACCACTGTCTCGGTGCTTGTTTCAACCCATAAAGACTTTTCTTTAATTTACACACCATATACTTTTTGCATTTCTACTCAAAACCCTCTGTCTATTCCATATTAATTTCTTTATCTAAATTCCCATGAAGAAATCTAGTCTTAACATCCCTCTTCTCAACCTCTAAGTCAATACTAGCTTTCATACCAATAACGACGTATGGAGGACATCTTGACAAATGGAGCAAAAATTTCATCAAAGTCGATACCTTTCTTTTGACTAAACCCTTTGACGACCAATCTCGCTTTGTAACGTGGTTTTAAGGTATGTCTTCATGTTTAATTATGTAAACCCACTTATTTTTTAGTGCAGTTTTTCCTTTGGGCAACTTAACAAGCTCAAAAGTGTGGTTTGCATGTAAAGACTTCATCTCATCTTTTATTGCATCGTTCCACTCTCTTTTGTGTTCATCCTCTATACCCTCTTTATAACACTCAGCTTCTCCCCCGTCAGTCAATAGCAAATACTCACTAGGTAAGTATCTTGTTGACGGACGTTGATCTCTGACAGTTTTCCCAATTTAACATCTATAGGAACAACTGTTTCTACTAACTATTCTTGAACACTATCCTCTACCCCAACCTGTTCTGAACTCTCATATGTATCAAAAAACTGTTCATGTTAAACCTCATCTTCTATAATTTGTGTTGATGTATGTGTCAAAGAAGCTGAACTCAAATCAATCAATTATCACTATACTTAGACTTTGGTTCATCTATTTTCTCAATGTTTGCTATTGTTTGATCTTCAACAAATACAACATCTCGACTTCTTATGAGTTTTTTTTTAACTGGATCATATAATCTATAACCAAACTCATCTTAGCCATAACCAGGAACACACATGGTTTAGTTTTTGCAACAAGTTTTGATCTCTCATCTTTAGGTACATAAACAAAAGCTTTGCAACCAAAGACACGTAGGTGACTGTAAGATATATCCTTACCTAACCATATTTTGTTCGGAACTTCTGATCCTAATGGAACACATGGTGTGAGATTCAAAACATGTACAACTGTATTTAATGCTTCTCCCCAAAATGACTGTGGCAACTATGACTTAGATAGTAAGCATCTCACTCTCTCAACTAATGTTCTTTCAATCTTTCAGCTATCCAATTTAACTGTAGGGTCTTAAGAGGTGTCTTTTGATGTTGAATGCCATGATTTCTGCAATATTCATCAAAAGGTCCATAATACTTACCTCCATTATCAGTTCTAATGCAGTTAAGCTTTTCACCAATTTCTCTTTCAATAGAGGCATGGAACTGTTTAAACACTTGCAACACTTGATATTTAGTCTTCAAGGTGTAAACCCATATTTTCCTTGAATGATCATTAGTAAATGTCACAAAATACGATGCACCCCAAAGCGATTTTGTTTTCATGGGACTACACACATTAAAATGTACCAACTCTAGTACATTTGGCTTTCTTGAATGTTGAGATGATTTAAAGGTAACCGATGTTTGCTTTCCTGTCAAATAATGAGCAAACCATTTTAGAGGTGCACTCTTTAAATCAAGAAGATGGTTTTTCTTAATTAAAATCTTTAAACCCTTCTCACTCATATGGCTAAGTCTCATCTGCCAAAGCTCAACATTCGCTTCACCATTTACTATATTTATATCAGAATCTATGATTTTAGCATCACGTAGTACAATAAAGAAATTTTTTGTCCCTTTGCTATAACCATAAAACCTTCAGTAAGCTTCCATATTCCATTATCGAAGGTATTGCAAAAACCTTTGTTATCAAGCTTACTTGTAGAAATCAAGTTCATACGAATATCAGGAATATGTTTCACATTTTTCAAAATCAGCCTAGAGCCATTTATATTCTTCAAGTGTACACCTCCGATACCAACTGCATTTGTTGATCCGTCATTGCCCATCCTAACATTGCCAAAATCACCAGGAGTATAGGATGCAGAAACTTCCCTCTTTGAAGTAGCATGAACTGAAGCACCACTATCAATCACACAACTGTTCTGTTGTGTGGCAAGATTAACAACATCACCATTAGACAAGATGTAAAAATCTTCAATGGCTATAATGATTGTATCAGCATTACTATCATTGTCATTCTTCTTTTCCCTTCCCTTATGATTTTTATGATCTCTTTTCAATTTTCGACAATAATTCTTTATATGTGCTTTTTCATGGCAATAGTGACACTCAACATTTGCAAACCGGTCACTTCTGCTTTTGCTTATGTTATTGCCTTTCAGACCTTTACCTTTACTCCTCCCCCTCTTTTCAGTAACTAAAACATCTAACTATGAAGAAGAAATCTAAGACTTTCTTCTCGTCTCCTCGTTCAACATGATACTTTTTACTAAGTCCACACTTAATACACCATTTGGGATTGAGTTCGATAAGGAAGTTCTAAATATTTTCCACGAGTTTGACAATGTACCAAGCACCTATAACCTATGTATCTCGTCCTCAAACTTGATATTCATCCTAGATAATTGATTCAAAATACATTGAAATGTATTCAAGTGACCTAACATAGGCACTCCATCTTGATACTTTAACTTCATCATCTGTTTAATCAGAAACATTTTATTATTACCAGTTTTAAGGGCACATATTGATTCAAGCTTATTCCAAATAGTTCATGCATGAGTTTCTTCACAAATATGGTTTAGAAAATTATTTTCTAACCATAGCCTCATAAACCCACACACTTTCCTATGACATAATTCCTAATCTCTATCAGTTTTGTCGTCAGGCTTCTCATCAGAAAAAGCTGGAAGGGGCAAGTCATTTACATACAATATGTCTTCCATTTTTCTTTTCCATACTTGATAATTTGACCCATTAAGGGTAACCATCTTAGTTGAATTAGTATCCATATTCAACACACGACAATTCCAGTTAAACGCAATAATTAACCAACTTGTCTCTAATACCACTTTGTTTAGATAAACACCTTTAACTTGGATCAATTATCCCACTCTTGTGTGAACCTGTTAGAATACTAATCAACAATAATAACGATAATAACCAAAGTATTGACATAATGAATTTAACGTGGAAAAACCCCCTCAATGTGAGAATAAAAAACCATGGACCGAGTAAAAAATATTCACTATAATCTTTAATAGGTACAACAAAGTCAACTAAAGACAAATATTTCAAGGATAATAATCCCAGCAACAAACGACAATAACATTCTCTACCATTCAGAATGAAGACCCTTGTGCCCAAAATACACTATCAAAATTTTAGCTCAATCGAACCACAGATTGATCCCCAAATGGCTGAAGAATGAAACTGCACGATATTCTTTTTTCTATTTTTTCCTTACTGTGTTTGCCATCATTTACAATGGTTTGTTAACTTACTTAGGTTGAAACCATTTAGAAGCATTTACCAAACATGAGTAGTTAAAATGTTTGTTTTGGAACTTTGAAACGAAATAAACATGACTCTCAAACCTTAGGGAGTAAAGGGCAAAAAACCCAATGATCCGAAAAAACTGATTAACCCAACCCAACTCATTCGACTTGCGTTGGGTTATATATGTCAACTATTTGGGTTGAATATGGTTCAAATAATTGAAACTTTTATGGTTTATGAGTTCATCTAGAAAATAACCCAAACCAACCCAAACTTATTGCGTTAACTTTAAATGTATATTATTTTAACTTATGATACAGTTGAATATGCACATATTTACTTTAGTTTTAGTTTTATTTAGTTCCATTGTTTTTTTTGGATAATTTATTCTCGAACGACTATTTTTAGGACTTTGTAAATAAAAATTTTATAATATAAATTGTAATTGAGTTAGTTTTAATTCAATATATGAAAATAATTAAATCAATTATACGTATAAATATTTTACTTCATTTTGAAACAAAAATTAATCAGAGAAAATGACAAATTTTAATGTATCTCTTTGATTTTTGACAAATAATAATAATAATAATAATAAGTTTTATAGCAATAAAACTTCATATGGTCGAATAAACGATTTATTTATTGTAGCATATTTAATTTGAATACAGTGTAAATGGAATCGTCGGAAACCAAATGCATCAATTTTTAATAGGCTAGTAAACAACGTGTGTGAGACACGTGAAAATCACACACAAAAGTTATAATTATAACTTAACTTCATAAAATTGGAACAATCATTTCAATATTCTCCAAATTCATCTTCTTCTTCTCCTACGTCTCTTTATTTTTCTATGATTGAATGTTGAATTTGATTTGTTTGCACAATTCAAATTCTATTTTTTAACATCTTTAGCTTATACTTTGCAAACTTAACTATCTAATCTATCTTTTGTTCTCTTTATTCAGTAAAGAGACAATTTTATCATCTTTCGAATGTATCTTTGAATTTAATTTGTTTACACAATTCAAATTCCATTTCTTAACATCTTAAGCTTATAAGTTGCAAACTTAACCATCTAATCTATACATATCTAAAGAAAGTGGGAGATAGAAATGTTATTTGTTGTGTAATAACATATAGCATTATGTAATATCAGTTATGGAAGATGAAAAAGTTATATTATGACCCTAATAACATAGAGCATTATCTAATAACGGTTATGGAATCAAAACCTTCTTTTTTAATAAGGAGATGAAAAGTTAACGAAATGCAACTTCTATCCTGTTGAATTTGAAAATATGATAAACATTAAATCTACGTAAATGACAAAATTTCCACTAAAGCAAGACTTTACAAAAATTATAATAAAAGGGTAAAACATCTGCCAAAATCATATTCCTTTTTTAAATTATGAAATTATAAATGTGAAATCATAATTTTTTAAATGATTTTGTAGGTAAAAAATTTAGGTAAAAAATATTTCTTGGTTTACACATTTTATTCCCTTTATGTATACTTAATAAATTCCAACAATATTTACATTGTTTTTTTAAAAAATCAAAGTATAAGTCACTCAACCATTTCATTAATAAAATAGCTTAATAAAATTAGAGTATAAGTCACTCAACCATTTTGTAAATTACACATAATCGAATATTTTCTCTCTATTTTTATGGTTAGGGAGCTCTCAGCCTTTGACTTCTTATACATGCTCAAGATAGGATAAGAGTGCTCGCAAGATGCTCTCTTATACACTATCCTTGGAGCATTCTTGATGAATGAAAGGCCTTGATTCTAATTTTCTTCAATCTTTCATCCTTCCAAGGCCCATACAATATTTGGGTTATTTATGTATTTTTCTTCACTCTTAGCATTTTATTCTGACTTGTGAACACGAATGAAAAAAAAAATTGATAACCAAAGATTTGAAAATGAAGAATTTAAAAGGTTGCAAGAAATAAAAAATAGTTAATATGAGATAAAAGAATGTGATTAGTTAGGAGATGGAAGATTACTGGAGAGAGAGGAATGTGAATGGATTTGGATAAATTTAAATGACATAATTAATTGAAGAGAAAATTTAAAATTTTGAGAAAAGTTATAATAAGAAAATGAAAAGTTAAGAAAGTGTAACTTCTATCTTGTTGAATGTGAAAATGACCACGAACATTAAATATATGTGAATGACAAAATTGTCACTAACGCAAGACTAAAAAAAAGTTATAATGAAAGAGTAAAATGGAGTTAAAAAAGTTTTTCCACTTCCATCTTTTTATATATACTATAGAATATGTATAGTCTAATCAGGAAGTGTTGGATACAAGTTTGCAATCTAATAGATTTGAGAGAAATGTGTCATATTTTTCTCCTATTTTGAATTTTGAATTAGTTATTTGCTATTAGTTTGGATTTAATTTAAATCGAAAAGATTTGATTTATTTTGATTTGTTTATAAAATATCATGGTCTTTCTTTTATTTTAATTTTTTGAAAATATAAAAAAAATTATTAACCAAAAATTAATTTGATTTGATTTACCAAAAATAGTTCATTAAACAAGTTCAAGATTTGATTTGCTTGTTTTGATTTTTTTTAATATCAAAATAAATCATTAGCCAACCTTAAAAAAAAAAGTGTAAAGATGTCTTTTTTTAGAGGTATTTTCAAATATAGCAAAACCAATTGAAAGCAAAATCTATCAATTTCTTCGTAGTACATTTTAGTTCTTTTGTTATATTTTGTAAATAGTTTTAATTTTTTTCTATCCATAAAAATTCTTTTTTTTTATTTACCAACCTCAAGACTTAATTTGTTTAATTTTATTTTTTTAAGTATCAAAATATCTCATCAACCAACTTTTAAAAAATAGTAAAATTTGACCTTTTTTTGTTTTTTTGAAATAGCAAAATATTATATTTATTTTAATTTACCAAAAATATCAAAAGATGTTTTTACATATATTAAACATACACATTCACATTTTGGATCTTCTGACACACATTTACATCATCAAAAGATAGGGCATCTCCTAACGCTCCGTCGAAAGATATATAATATCTTCCAACACATCAAACAGTGTCGATCATTAGTTAGCATCTCCTGACGTCGAGTTGTGTAGGCATCAAGAGGTGTTAGGGAACTGTCGGCATCATCTATAACGCATCGACAGTTAGAGGGAACTCCTGACGCATATCGGGCTGAGTCAGGAGTTGGCCTTTTAAAATTCCTTTTCTGATCTGTATTTCACAAATCTGCAAAGAAGGGATCCAAAGATAACAAATGAACTAATAACCTCCCACCGTCGCTCTTGGCACCACGCTACCGCTGTCCTCATCGCCTCACCCATCTCTTTCTGTGTAGCCGTCACCTCCCGATCTCTTTCAATAAGTAATTTATTTAAGCTAGATTTTTGTCCTAAATTTGTTCCCTAAAATTTGAAGAGTGTTATTTTTTTTCCTCTCCAAATTTCCATAGTTTTACAGTTCCTTTGAGAGTTGTCGGCTTTGATTAATGTTCTAAAGCATCTCTTCTAACTTGAAAATGTTTTAGTTGTGTTAAAGATAGTTTGATTATAGGTTTGAGTTTGGGGTTTTATTAGTTATTGATAAGTGGGATTCTTGATCTAGGAAATCCATTAATCAACATGAACCTTATGAGGCCTAGATCTAAGAGAGGGAGTCCTGTTGAAGAAGAAAAGCATTGAGGAGTAGGATGATCCTTCCAAAATGAAAAGATTGATCATTTTAAATATAAAAATTCAAAGGGAAGGAAGTTGCTTTGAGAGAAGGCGATGGAGGAAACGTTGGCACGACAAAAAAGTCCTATCGTGGGAAGAGTTAGGCGATTGAAGGAAGTAATGCGAAGAGAAGTCAAAAAAGAAAGTGGGTAGTTGTAGCCTGTCGTAGGGAAGAAAGAGACGGAAAAAAGGAGTTTAGCTTCCCGAGAAGATAAGGGAAAGAAAAGTTTGACTTCTCGAGATGATAAGGTTTTCATCTCAAGGAAATGTCAAATCGAGAGACCGATCGTTGGCTTACATGTCAAGCTTGGTTTGGTTGCACAATGCGGTAAAACAGCGAAAGGATGCGTGAAAGTTGTAATCTGAATTGGCGGGTAGAGAAAGTAACTAGTCCAAAAGGTTAGTACAAATAGAAGCAAAGACCTAAGAGAATTGTTGTTATTTGGAAGTTCTGTTAAGAGGGTGTAAAGAGTTGAGTTGCTGCTAAGAGAACTCTAGGCGAGGAGAAGTGTTCAAGGAAGGAAAGAACCAAAAGATTTTATGAGTGACATTTATTAAACTCTACACTCCTGCGTGAGTGACTTTCTTAACTAAACACTCGTGCATGGGTGATCTTTATTAATACTCTTACGAGGGTGATTTGCGACTAATGCTTTGTAAACGTTTTCTTAATTGATTCTTTTGAGTTTGAGTTATGCATAACGCGTTCTGTATCTTTGTGTTAATATTTATGTTGCAGTTTGAAAAGAAAAAATGATTGTTTTCTATGTGTTGATTGTGATGAATGCATGCAAACCATTTGCCTTATTCCTATCAAATGAGCAGTGCTTATGCAGTGTGTGCATAATGTGAATGGCATCGTGTGGACGGTCGATGCAAAAAGAAAGAAGTGAATTAGGAAACTTCTCAGAGGTTTGGAATCGATCGAACATCACAATAGCTTAATCCCAAGATACTGGCAAGAGTGAATCATAGTAGGTTTGGCGATGAGAAGGACTCATGTTCTTGGCGGAAAGGAATAAGAGGAGCTAATTTGAGATTTCTGTGATTTACGAAATGAGGCGTTTGAAGACGAGTTTGAGAAAAGGAAATGTTTTATGCTTGACTTTTATTCCGAAAAGGTTTTTCTAAAACCCTCACTCACTAAGTACTTGATTTATTGTTTAAGTTTTCATTTCCCATGTTATCAGGCATTGAGGCCAAGTAAGAAGAGGTAAGATGGACTATGGCTCGAGAAAGTTGATCAAGTAATAAAATTAGAGTGTGTTTTCTATTATTTTCCAATGTGTTGCATTTTGTATTCCTAAGGTGCTTAGTGTTTAGAAGTTGAGTTAAGAGTTGAAAGCTAGGCGTTTAAGCTAAATTGTTCGATCTAGTGTATTCCACTTCGATGAGTTGAAAAGGTCTTCCAAGTTTAAGCTGGAACTCTGCGATGAAGTAAGTTGAGATTTTCGCTTACTAGGGGTCCAATTTGTTATCTCGTGGAGAGATACGTGTTGGGTGTCTAGGCGATACACCTCCTCCTAATCGCGGTAAGTGGCGGGCGGAGTAGTGCGTGATAGGTGGTATCAGAGCATAAGTTTCTTGGGAAAAGGAGACTGAGTTAAGTTGAGATTAAGTCGTTTGGCATGAGGCGGCGTCAAAGCTTATTAAGATTCTTGGAAAAAGGGAAAGGGTAGAAGCTCCAATTAAGTTTGTGTAACTTTTTAAGTGTGTAAGATCAAGCTGATGTTTGACTAAAGTGTGAGTTGTTATGGAAAGTTGGGCCAACATCTTGAGCTACTCTTATAGGAAGTTGTAGACATGCCAAGGAAGGAAAAGGAAGGCAAGCCTCGGAAGTAGCACAGTCGGTTAATGCAAGAGCAAGAAGAGAAAGAGAGGAGCAGCTGTTGGTTTGAGTGGATTTGGAGAGGCAGTTTAGTATCAAAAGGTTGAAGGCATTAGGATGCACGACTTTCGAAGGGACTACAGATCCAGCTGATGCGAAGAAGTAGTTGGGCTTAGTAGAGAAATGCTTTGGAGTAATGGGTTGTCCTGATGAGATGAGAGTTAAGTTGGCTACGTTCTTGTTAGGAGGAAGCATTGAGGATTGGTGGACCTTTTACGCGACAAGAACGAGAGGAGTAGAATTTATTATTTGGATAGGTTTTCAAAAAGGATTCTAGAAAAAGTTCTATCCTCGTTCATTTATTGATGAGAAGAGGAGGGAATTTATAAGATTGGTACAAGGTGATAAGACTGTCGTGAAGTATGAAAAGAAGTCTATTGAGCTAGCAAAGTACGCGATAGCCTTCATCTCAAATGAAGATGAGAAGTGTAAGCATTTTAAAGAAGGCGTAAGGACATCGATTTGAGCTCTAGTAACTACCGGTGCAATTTGGTCAAACTTTTCTAAGTTGGTTGAGGCAGCCCTGCAATTTGAGAAATGTTTGAATAAGGGAGATGAAGAGAAAATGTTGAGAGGAGAAGAATCAAGTCTAGGACATGGCAGAGAAAGAGAAAATAGAGGTAGCGAAGAAGCAGAGGAGTGGGCTAAGCTTTTCGTTAGCCAAGGATCACATTGGTTCGACGATCAGAGGCCAAGATATCAAGGTTATGGAAGCAAACACACGGGGGTATGTAGACGTGAGATCATTTTTTAAGTGTGGACGAGCTGGACACTATCAAGATGAGTGTCCAAAAGGAATTAGGGTTAGACAAGGAGGTTTCGTGGTAAGTAAAGGGAAGGAGGTTGCAGAGTAGAATTTCGAGAATGAAATTCCAAAAAAGATGGAGTAGTTGTGAGGCGCAGATCCGAGAAAAGGAGTTGTTTTAAAGAAGAGAGGCAGTGAGGAGTAGGATGATCCTTCTAAAATGAAAAGATTGATCATTCTAAAGATAAAAATTCGAAGAGAAGGAAGATGTTTTGAGAGAAGGCAATAAAGAAAAAGTTGATGCAGGAAAGAAGTTCTATCACGAGAAAAGTTAGGCAATTGGGGGATATGATGCTAAGAGATGTCATAAAAGAAGTGGCAATTGTAGCATGTCGCAGGGAAGAAAGAGTTGTGAAAAAGGAGTTTAGCTTCTCGAGAAAATAAGGTGAGGAAAATTTTGGCTTCATGAGATGATAAGGTTTGCGTCTCGAGGAAACGTAAAATTGGGAGACTGACTGTTGGCATACGTGTCAAGCTTGGTTTGGCTACATAATGTGGCAAAACAGTGAAAGGACGCGTGTAAAGTTGTAATTCTGAACTAGCGGGCAATCGATCCAAAGGGTTAGTATAAATAGAGGCAAAGACCTAAGAGAATCATTGTTATTTGGAAGTTTCATTTAGAGGGTGTAAAGAGTTGAGTTATTGCTGAGAGAGCCCTAGGCGAGGAGAAGTGTTTGGGGAGGGAAATGACCAAAAGCTTTTGTGAGTGACATTTCTTAAACTCTACACTCCTGCATGAGTCACTTTCTTAACTAAACACTCGTGTGTGGGTGATCTTTATTAATACTCCCGACATCTCTTTTTTCGACTACTTTATTCCATTATGTTTTCTTTTAGTTTTCTGACCAAACAAGTATCTATTGAGTATTGGTATGCCGGTTGGTTCTAGTGTAGTTTCTACCGACAAAATTAAAGGTTGTTTTATCCTAGAGACGACAGGGCATGTGAAATTTGTTTGCACATCCGAGTAGAGCCACGAAATTAAAAAGAGTGAGACCAACGATTCAACTAGTAGTTTATTAACGTGCTTCTGTTTTGTAGGTTTTCTTACAATGACGCTTAGTTCCATCAAAATGCAACAACAAAAAATAATTTTTCAAACAAAATCTAACCAAATGAATCAATGGACTCAATTTGTTGGCTTTAAATGATATTTTAGCACCCCTTATTGCCAACGATGATTGCTTTACCGACGACCAATTGATAATAGCGTGAGTGTATGATTGAAATTATTATTTCATTGTGTTTATTAGTATCCTTGATAGTAACTTCACATTCACAGGGAAAATACATGGATGCACAATATTTGTCTATCTTTGTATATTTCATCAAATTGTTTAATCATAATTTGTCACAAGAAAAATTCTTATTATTCTTTTATAAATATTTTTAATTCATTTTTCATACGTGGGATAAAATTGTGATGTATAAAGATGAAAGTATCTTGCACTAATTTTACACAAACAAACTAGTCTATAAAATCACTTTTTACCATTTCTACAATGTTACACTACACATTTCCAATGCTCCCCATCTATCCAATGCATCTAGGATTTAGATAACTTAATTACATTTTAAACTATTAAATATTTCGTAAAAGTATATTTATGAGTATCTATACTTAAAACTACAACATTAATAACATAGTTTTTATCAGTAAAGATGAGAAGGAAGTCGAGGCTTTGCCACAGCATGAAGTGGAAATTTCTTGAGAGTTGAGATACCAGCCAATTCCTCCATGTTCAAATCCTTCTCCTTCATATCCTCAACCAATTTCCAACAAAACCCATGCAACAAATTAGCCAAATTTGTTTGAATAATCTTTAAACCAAGATTATAACCAGGACACATCCTCCTTCCCGACCCAAATGGCAAAATCTCAAAGTTTTGTCCTTTCACATTCACATCCTTCCCAATAAACCTTTCTGGATCAAACAGCTCTGGATTTTTCCAAACTGTTGGGTCCCTCCCAATGGTCCACACATTCACTACCACTCTCGTTCCTTTTTCTATGTGGTACCCTTCAATTTGACAATCCTCTCTAGCCATTCTTGGCACTAGCATTGGCGCTGCAGGATGCAGCCTCATCGTCTCTTTCACAATTGCATCAATATATGGCAAATTAACAATATCTTTTTCTTCCACCCATCTTTCCCTCCCTATCACTCTATCCAGCTCCTCACTTGCTTTATCGAAAATCTCTGGCTTTTTCAAAAGCTCTGACATTGCCCACTCTACCGTTATTGCAGAACTTTGAGTTCCACCTATTATAATATCTTGAACAATTGCCTTCACCCCATTTCTTTCAAGTTTGACTTCAAGATTTGAATTATCAGCCAATTGCAATAAAACGTCCACCACGTCTTTAGCTACATAACCCTCGACTCCCTTCCTCCTTTCATTATGTTCGTCTAACACATTTTCAAGTAACCTGTCAAACTTCTTGCTCAATGCCTTCATCCTCTTCACATACCCTTGCAAATCTAAGAAACTAATTAAGGGTATGTAATCCCCAATGTTAAGAACACCACTCAGCAAGAAAAACTCGTCTAGCATTTTCTTGAGTTCATTTGGCGGAACAGACGTGTTTTCTTCATACTTCTTTCCCAATACCATTCGGCATATGACATTCAAACTCATTGTGGATAAATGATTTTTGAGTTGGATTGGTTTTCCGATAGAGTTGTGAATTGCTTTAATCATAGAGTTGACTTCTTCCTTTCGCATGTACTCAAAGGAATCGAGACGCTTTGCACTGAAAAGCTCTGTTGAGCAAATTTTTCGAGCTTGAAGCCAGTAAGGTCCATATGGAGACCAGAGGATCCCTGAGTAATTGTAAGAGAGATGCTTTCCGGCAGTGATTCTGGGGCGGGAAAGGAAAAGGGAATCATGGGTTTTAAAGAAAAGTTTAGCCATTTCAACGGAGGATCCAACAACAACAGGGAAGGAGCCGAAACGGAGATGCGTGATGGGGCCGTATTTTTTGGAGAGTTGGTGAATTGATTGGTGTGGTAAAGGACCCATTAAGTTGAGATTTCCAATGAGCGGCCATGGTTTTGGGCCAGGAGGCAAATTGAGCTTTGGACGAAGAAGAAACCACCGGGATAGGAGGAGTAAGGCGAGAGTGGCGATGGCGATATACGCTGTTGTATAAGAAACCCACAGATCAGGTTCCATTACTATGGGAAATGGTAAGGCCCAAATATACATTGCAATTAATGCCGAAGATGAGAAAGATAATGAGTAATGAGTAAGATGGCAATGCAAAATTATTTATAGACAACTTCCCATTACCCACATCTATATTTGTGTCCCACTTTTTGTTTTGAAGTAAATCTATTTATAGTTCAAAAATAACTTTTCTATTATAACTGCTCTTTTTAAAAAAAAAGTGTAAATATAATATAATCTTTCAACAATAAACTTTTATGGCCGATGATAGACTCTTATGGTAAGTTTTTATTTTATTTTATTTTTAGAATTCAAAAGGTTCTACTTTAGGTGTTCGTTTTGATTTATTTTGAAAAAAAAATGTTTTTTAAGAATTCATTTTTATTTAAATTCTTATAACGAAGATAGTTTAAAGTACATTTCAAAAGTTATTTTGAGTGATTCTCAAACACTTAATTCTTTTTTTCCAAAATGACTTAATTTTTAAATTAAATACTTAAAAATATATTCTAAATACACAATCTTGAAATCCTTGAAATTATAGATATATGATATATGATATTTTATATAATTATATTTGTTTTCAATGAATATTTCTAGAGATGTCCGATAATACTTTCAAGTGTGATTATTTCATATAATTTTATTTATCAATTTGAGTTTTTTTAGATTAATAGAATTCGAACTTTTGCTGTGTTTGTATATATTTTTAACAGTTTTTTATTTACAATAATTTCTATTGATAAAAAATTGGAGAATTGTCAAAAATTACAAATTTGACAAAATATTTACAAAATATAGAAAAATTTTAAATTCTAATAACAGTACACATCGATAAACATTAATATGCTTCTATTAGACATATTGATAAACAGTAATAAAGCCTATCAGGATATATTATCGATAGAATCCAAAATTTTGATATATATTGTAAATACTTTAGTTTATTTTAGTATAAATAAAAATGTCTAAAAATTTTATATCGTTTTTACGTATTGATTTGTTATATAAACAACTTATTCATTTTAATATATTTGAAAACAATTTGTATTAAAATTTATTTTAAAATAGGATATTTTTCTTGTGGGGGCAGCATTCATGGTAAATAAAAGAAAAGATTAATCAATTGCTGTATTTTCTTAAACTAAAAGTTTTAGACATATTTGCACGAAACACTAAATAAGAAATCATAATTTCGTATCTAATTTCTATACCTTTATACTATTTTGTTTTCTTTTCTTCTTTATTTATGCTTTTTGACTAAACAACTGTGGGTCGTATTTTGTCAAAGCAAATAGTTGATGCATAACTCCGTTTCTAGTATCTATGTGCAGATTCATATATATATATATATATATATATATATATATATATATATATATATATATATATATATATATATATATATATATATATATATTTTCCTTGGATGATTTCTTTTTCTCTTCTATGCTCAATTATTGTTTTTTTTTTCTCTCTTTGTTTTGGAAAAGATAATAATTTTACGTATCTGCATGAAATACCATATCAAAATAAAACCTATTGGTTACAAGTGAATTTATAAGAGGAAACGAGACTCTTATAGTAAGGTATAGATCTATAAAACACAAGACTCGTAGAAAATTAGGATTTTACCCAAAGAGAAGGAGTAGATTACAAATAATCTTTCTCTCATATTACTATGTGCATGCTTAAGTCTATCATAATACTTTTAGAAAGATTTAGACAAAAGGTTTAATTTAACTGCGAAATTTCACAAATATCTTAAATTATGATTTTTTTTACTTAATTAAGAATTCACATTTTTTAGGACGTTTTTATCCTTATTATTAACCTTAATTATATAACAAATTAGAGATTAAGAATTAATTGTTTCCTTATTTACATTAATTTTATCGTAAAATATAATTTCTTTAATTATGTTTTTAATTAATATGAAATATTTATATTAATGAAAAAATGTTACATTATATAATTGACTTTAAATGATAATATAATAATATACGTTTTAATATATAAATTTTGTTAAAAAATATATTCCCTAATTATTCATCTTACGTCGTCTGCCGCCTTCTTCCCATTATCAATTTTCGCCACCTTCCGTATATCAGTTTCTCCACCAATTCCGTTTGATCATCCATCAGAAAATATTTTTATTTCTTAACCAATTCCATCCTGTTTCGTTCTTTTGTTCGTTAGGCGCAAATCATTTGAATTTTCTTCCTTCGCCGAAAATCTCATCCGTTACATCCTCCGTCAGAAATCAATTTGTTCTACATTTGAAAAGTCTTCTTCCATCACTGTGTTCAAAGCTTCACCGCCAGAAATCAATTCAATTTCTTCAACAATTCCATCTGCCTTCACATACATCCGGTTAGTTCTCCTCCTTAATTCGTTATATGTTTTTTACTTTCTTGAATCATAGTATTCCTAGAACATTTAACGTTATATCCCAAAGTTTTATTTTGGACATATATCACTACATATATGTTTACATACAATCCCCCAAGATGGCCAGAATTTATACTACAATAATGCATATAAGTTGAGATACAATAGTTATTTGTCTTCTCTTATATTGTAAATATATAATATACCCCTTCATATTTACAATAATATACGTAAATTGTCATACATTTATTGTCATTATTTCCTACAAGATGATACCTCAATTTGCATACATATTGGAACTCAACAACCCAGGTATATTAGCAATATACTTAATCATTTATTTCACTAATTTTCCGTCATTATTTTCTTACCATGTTTTCGTCATATGTCTAAATTTTTTTTATGTTCATAGGTTATGTTGTTGAATATAAAGTTAATGTCGATGGTAGATTTCTTTACTTCTTCATAGCATTATCTACTTCCATTTCTGGTTGGCAACATTGTCGTCTACTCATTTCTATTGATGGAACAAGTCTGAAAAATAAGTACAATGGTACTCTATTATCTACTTCAACACCTGCCAATGATCAAATTTTTCCACTGGCCTTTTGTGTTATGGATTTTGAGAATGATTTCTCATGGATCTGGTTTTGCAACCAATTGAAGAGAGTAATAGGTGGCTGGAATGAGGTTGTCATAGTATCTGATAGACATAAACGTATATGCAAAGGCATAGATGTGGTATTTTCCAACGTTGTACATTGCATGTGCCTTGTTCATTTACTTAGGAACCTGAAGTTGAAGTATAAGAGAATAGTCGATACTGTATTTCATGCATGTAGGAAGATTTTTAATATTGTAGACTTCGAACATGAAATGTGTTTGTTGGAATCTTCTGCTTCTGGTATACAAGAGGAACTTGAATCCATTGGTTTTCCTAGTGGCCTCGTGTCTACTCACCACGTAGGAGATATGTCATGACCACTAATATATCTAAAAGTTTGAGTTCTGCTATGCTGAAGACTAGGGAGTTACCAATATGTTCAATGCTTGAGGTTTTGCGAATGATGTTGCAAAGATGGTTTTTTTTTAACAAAGAAATGAAGTTGATTATCAAGTGACTGATTTTACCAAAACCATTGAAGATATATTAAGGGAACAGATTGAACGTAGTCGCTCAATGAAGGTATGATCAATTTATTTATAATTACCTATTCTTCATATACATCACCATATTTCATATATACATTATATAATTCTTTTATATATTTGCAATGTAGATTAATCCGGTTAATAACATGAAATACCAGGTCATAGATTAGACCTCTCAATATGTCATTTACTTACTTACGAAGGTTTGTAGTTGCAGGATGTGAGATATATTAAAAATACCTTGTGCGCATGCATATGCTGTTTTCACCATGAAACATTTATCAATTAAGTCATATGTCTCACCTCTTTACTTGAACAATACTTTCAGTTCAATATATAGAGGTGTAATAAATCCCTTAGGCGATCATCGTCAATGACAAATACCTGATGATATTATGTTTATTGTCATCCTTTCACCTAATGTAAAACGTGCAATTGGTCGACCGAAGAAGATTAGAATTCCTTTAAAAATGGAGTTCAAGAGATGCGTTAAATGTGGTCGTTGTAGATGTGTTGGTCATAACCGCAAGAGATGCAAGTTTTCCTTATTGAACTAGATTAATCATGATTTATTATGTTTTATACTTATAATTAAAAAATTTATATTGTAATGTTGTTAAAATTTAAATTTCAATTATAAACGTGCCCTCAATTTTGGAAAAAATTTCATATGTCTAGAATTGTCTTTATATTATTTGTCTTCGTTATCTATTGTTATATACTTCATATTATTGAATATATACACCGCACCATTTTCCTATTTTTCAACCACATGATATTCTAATTTCCATTTTAATATATATCCAATTATAATGTTTATTACACGTTATATACACAATATTATTACATATATAGAAAAAAAAAATTTATATAAAACATTCCAATTGTAACTTTTAATTATCCACTAATTTCCTTAAAATTCCATATTTACCAATGATGTATACATTATTGTCCTTAGTTTTCTAGTTCAAACTTTGCATTGAAAAATCATATACGTAATACTATTACAAATATACTTAACATAAACATTTTATCCTAATTTCTATGCTATTAAACATCAAATTATAATGTACAATATCATGATATACATCATATTATTTAATATATACTATGTTATTCTGTTAACAAACACAATATACAATTTATAAAAGTTATAAAATTTCAAAGTTGTTCTTTCAAATCCAAATAACATAATCCAATGAACGTAATCTAAATTACAATCTTAAATGTTGTTCCTTTATTTTTCTAACTGTTAACAAACACAATGTAATAGAGTTCTTGGGAGAGCAATTTAAAAGTTGGTATTTTTAAATTCTCGACTATTCAACTCTATTTTTTTCCTTCTTTGGCTCCGTCGATCCAGATTTCGTTGTGAAGGACGATCTCAATATCCTAGAAGGTAAATTTTCTCTCCTCATGCTCTTCCACATTGCTTGTTGACAAGCAATATCTCTACCCCGAGCCTATTATTCTATTGAACAATTACAAATGTACATTTTCAGTATTACGACATACATATGATCAACATTTGAAATATACATACAGTAATATTGTAGCACTCCTAACAAGTACATGGCTTTAAGCAGATCCTTTTCCAATTTTTTCTTATACATAAAACACATTTAGCGTATTTTATAATAGTTTCAATCTACCTAAAAATTCAAAAATAATAACTATATCGACTAAATTCCTTACCTTCATTTTAATTTCTTATTTTCAATTTTGTCTACTTCATTAAGTAGAGCAGTGTTATATACTACATGATCAAGCAAATCATTTTGTCCTCCATGATCATCTTCATAATTAATATGTAATATATGTCGCCATGTGCCCGAGACGATGTGGAGCGACCGACTTTCTCAAAATGTGTTAGTTTTAAAACGGAATATAAGTCACCACCAATCTCTTTTATGGTGTGATTGAACAACAGAATAAAGTAAACAATTTTGAATAAATAAAAAAATATGGTCTACGAAAACTAGAGTTGAGTTCAGAAATCATTTGTGTATTAGGAAGGTGATAGCACCCCACAACACTCGTTTAGAAAACGGTGGCCAAATTCCAAATCTTGAATTGAAAATATTCTTTAATTTCTTTGGAAACTAATGTCTTATTTTACCCTGCATTACTCCAATATTTGAAACAATGATCTCATAAAATAAATGGAAAGCATTCCATCAATTAGACTACGTTGAAGAAAATCTTCTCATCTAAAAAAAGTGAGAAATTAGTACAATTTCTCAAAATCCGTCACAAGAATAGCCTTCTAATAAATAGATTTTTTTTAAAAAAAACATTAATTAAAATATTTTTTTCTTGTGAACAAATCTTGGACTCCCAAAGACATGATCCCTCACCTCAAGAATTTTAAAAAACCAAACTCCCAAATTTTCTAAATTCTGTCGTAGGATTTTATTTAAGAAAAATGGTATAAGTTATTAGAAAAGGTTGATGAAGAAACCTTATGAAATCATAGATTAAATTTTGAATGTTTGAAAAAGCATAAAAAAATTATAATTTTAAAAGAAAAAATTTCTAAATGATTTTAAAAAATGTTTTGTGAAAGATTTTAAAACTTGGAGAATTTTAAATTATAAGGATTTTAAAACATAGTAAATTTTAATTAGAAAAAGTTGAAAATTTTAAATAGAAAACAAAATGAGGCTTAATAGAACAATTAGATAAGTAGAAACAAGAGTAAAGAAGCATCATAATAAATCAAACAAATATAAAATAACATATTGAGATAAAAACATATTAGAGATCGATCTCGGACTCCTAAAGAATCGACTCCTCACCTCAAGAATTCTAGAAAATTGGACTCCCAAATTTTCTAGATTTCGTCGTTGGTTATTTTTTTTAAAGAAAAACATAATTTTAAAATGTTAACAAATTTAGACAATTATTAGCAATAACATATTAAATTGAGGAAAAAATAAAATATTAAATAACATATAAAAGACGAGAACATATTAAAGTAGCAATAATAAATATGAGAAAATATTAAAGAAGCAAAATCAATGCTATAAAAAGAAAAAATAACTAAATAAATAAAAATTTTAATTACATATAAAAAAATTAAAGATGCAATAAATATAGAAAATAAAGCTTAAGAATAAATTAACAAAGGAAAGACATAATAATAAATAAAAAGAGATAAACAACAAGGTAGGAAGAAATATATGATAAATAATATATATATATATATATATATATATATATATATAAAAGAGAAGCTCACAAGATAATAAATAAATAATTATAAGAGAAAGAAAAGTAGAGAAATAAGAACAATAATAATAAATAAATATTTAATCATGAGATAAATAATGAGAATAGTAAGAATAAGAAAAAAAAAGAACTAAAAAAATAATAAGAAGAAGAAAAAAGAAAAGAAAAAAGAGAAATATTGAAATCCCAACACACTAAACTCACTTGTTGTTTGAGGTGTGGATCATTGGGACCAAAGCCCTACCATACACCTCCAATTAAGTTAGAGTTTTTTTGTCTGTTGGATTCTTGGCATTGTAGGGAGAAAGATGAAGATTTAGATGGTTGCTTGAAGAGAAAATAATATGGATGTTGTAGATCTTTTTTTTTTTTTTTTAAGAAGATATGAATGTTAAAAGAAATAGATGATATGGAAGTTAGAGATTTAGATGAAGAAGAGAGGATGCAAATGTTGTAAAAGTTTCTAGGGCTTTTTGTGTGACATTTTCTTTATGTTGTGTTGTGTCTCTCATGGATGAAAAAGAAGGGATTATCTATAGTAAAAAAATGCTTCTTCAAATGACTAAAAATTCAAAATGGCTAGTCTTTTTAAATTTGAAAATAATACCAATTTTAGCATTCATATCAAAATAGCATGGAGCCTTTAATAACCAAATCAAATTCATAAAAGTTACAATATTTGGTATTTCTCCAGCTACCTTAGTTATCCTAACTAAATGGTTTAGTTACATTAACCAAACTAACTACAGAACTTAAAAAGTAGTTAAATAACACTTTTTTTTAGAAAAAGGTAGTTAATCACAAAATTAAAAATAAACCAAATTATGGCAAAACTTAATCTAACAATTAAATGGATTTTAGATAATGTCGGACAAAATTAGGTGACTACAATATACACATTTTAATTAAAATATATAGCTATATATCTGTCTTATATATCTCTTGTTCTTCATTTTTTGTTTCATCGATTCCATGTTTAAAGATTGATTATTGGTCATCATTAGTTCTTGAAATTTGAGGAAGTATTCAGGAACTTCCTCATTGGATTGCTCAGCTTGTTGTGAGCATTCTCCTTTCTCAAAATTTTCATTAGTTTCCTCTCTACTTTGCATTTCACGGAACGTGCTTCGTTCCTCGAAATCATCCTCAGGAAACATGGCCTTATATTGGAACTGTTTCATAAATGACACATTCTGATATGAGTTTATACTATATGCATATACATATATAATTTTATCGGTAAGTATAAAATATACAGTTCGCATCAAACCTGTTCATGGTCGAATCTTTACATTTTGGGTGGCTGTCAACTACCCAATTCAACATGCATATCTTCTTGTGTTCAATTCTTTGTGCACAAAATATTGAAAGACCAGTGAACAGTGGGATGCATTCATACGCCTATACTAAAAGAGAGTAAGCAAATCCAGAGATTCTAAGAACTATGGTAGAGGGATATTTTTATAGATTTTTTTATAGAATCTATTAGCACATTACTATCCTTCCCCAGAGATACTCATCAAACTGTTTTTCATCATCCAGTAATTTGATGTATTCCAAATCAATACCGATTGTGAATTGTTTTCCAAGGAGGAAATTCTCTAGGAAGTATATCTTTGCCATTTTTATTTTATCTTCCTCCTTCAGTTTTTTAGAGTCATTAAATAAAAATGAGACCCTTGACCTTGGTATAAGGTACGTCTTCATTCTTGAAGTACTTAGACATAAATTTTTCCTTCACCTTAGAAGTATCTACGGTCAGCAAGGGACCACAATTTAGACCGGTTATTGCCTCAAATTCCTTAGTGCCAAATTTGGCTATAATTTCTTTGAAGTTATACCACAACTCATCATTCTTTGTTAATGTACATTGACGTTTGATGATGTGGTATAGAAATTGGCTTTGGAATTTTGAGAATTTTAAGTCTAGAAAACTACCAAAAAACGCATTTCTAAATACTTCTAATTTCCTATTATTTAATTCCTTTTTATATTTCTAATAACATTTAGTCTTGCATAAACGTTTAATTTCTGCACTCTTGACCATTTACTCCTTTTCAGGAAAAATTGTGCACGCTGCAAACATAATTTGAAGGATAATATCATTCTATATATATAACACTACAAGAAAATGGCGACTTCCCGACGCCGAAAAGCACGTCGGCATAAAGAACGTCGGGAATAAGGGCTTTCCCGACGCACTCAACAACGCGTCGGGCGATGCGTCGGGAAAACCATCTTTCCCGACGCACCATGAAGGCGTCGGCAAAAATAAATCGGGAAAAGGGGTTTTTCCCGACGCCGTGAACAGTGCGTCGGGAGCGGCGTCGGGAAAACCTTTTTTCCCGACGCAACATGAAGGCGTCGGCAAAAAGTAAATCGGGAAAAGGGGTTTTTCCCGACGCCGTGAACAGTGCGTCGGGAGCAGCGTCGGAAAAGGGGTTTTTCCCGACGCCGCGTTAAACGTCGGGAAAAGGGGTTTAATGAGCGTCGGGAATTCCCCTTTTCCCGACGCGTTTTGAGGGATTTCCCGACGCCACGTCACTGCGTCGGGAAATCCCCTTTAAATTCGTTTCAGTTCTGTATTCACAGAACCGAAACCGAGAGGAGGAGAAAAAGAAAGGAGAAGAAGAAGAAGTCGCCGCCATCCTTTTGTTCCGCCGCCGTCCGTCGCCGACCGCCTCGCCGTTGTTCCTCGTCGCCGTCTGCCACTTTAGGTAAGTGAAATATGTAAATTTATTTAGTTTTTTTAGAGTTTTTTTTGATAAAAATTAGTTTAGGGTTTGTTTGTTTTTTTGTTTTTTTTTTGTTTCAAAGTTAAAAAAATGTATGTATTATTGAAATTGTTTAAAGTTCTTTTTTGTTTTTGCTTTAGTTAATTAGTTTTAGGATTAGTTTTAGAATTTAGATTTTGAAATAGTTTTAGGATATAGATTTTGAATTAGTTTTAGGTTTTAGTGTTGAATTTGAATTTGAAGTGGTTTTAGGATTTAAGATTGACGTTGAGATTGAAGTTGAAATTGAATTTGAGATTGATAAAAAATTTGAATGTGTAGAGATTTTTGAGGTTATATTGAATTGGGGGGGGGGGGGGTGTTTATTGAATTTGAGATTGTGATTTAGGATCTCCAATTACTTAGTCGTTTGAACTTTGAGAAATACCTAATAAACTTTTAATTTTGTGTTTATACAAAATGTTTAACATTCTTCAATCTTATATACGGATGGTTTTAATGGGTCTACTCAACATATTTCTTAAAACATGAGATTTATGAGAATGTGTTAGAATGCTAAGTTTCTGAAAATATTAGAGCAAAGAGATAATTTAAAGCAAAGCTAGATTTAAGACTTGCTTAATGCAAGAGTTTCTTGATCTGATAGAAATTCTATGGGGAAGATTATCTTGTGTACAGTGGTCGTGTAATTATTATGAAATGGAATTACTACTTATCTGGGGAGAGGGAGGTTTAAGTTAAATTGAAAATGTTTGTTTTCTATGTCCATAGCCATTATGTCATATCGACGATCAACTTTTATGGAGACGGACGATATGTTCCTCCAGTTTGAGGACGATTTAGATAATAACATCGCGGGAGGGTCATCATCTGTGGGCGACAATACGGGTGAGTCTAAGAATTTTCTTCATTTTAACTTACAAATATTTCATGTTCTTTTTTCTAACTTTATATGTTATTGTCTATTTATTGAGCAGAGTCTTCTTCTCAACAAACGACTCCGACTCCTAGGAGACGTGCGCAGTCTCGACTCTTGGAGTTAGAGCGCCACGTTGCAATAAATGGGCGCATTCCGATGACGATCGCCCCTGGAGCAGAGAAGCCTATTTCTCCACACGCCGTTCGCTTCAGCCAGGCGATAGGCGTGTGCGTGCGAAAGACATTTCCCGTCCGCTGTCTTAAGTGGACGGACGTTGGGAGAGAATACATTGAGGTCGTCAAGGGCGACCTCCAGGTAATTAAATGCACTACACATTTATATATGATTTCATTTGAAACATATCTAACTTTAGCCATCTTGTTCGCAGTCCACACAAAAAGAGATTGAATTACAAGCTAAACTTCATGAAGCTTTGGAACGGATTGAAGTACAAGATAGAAATCACCAAGCATTAGCTTCACAAGTGGAAGCTATGAAAAAGATGATTGAAGACCTAACTCGTGCACAACAGGGACCACCACATGATCCCTAGCTTCATTATGTTTATGTTTTTTCTATATTAAGAACTATATTTTGTTGTAGTCAACTTATTCGTATTATTAATTTTAATTCTATTTTTTTAATTTGTGTTTGTATATTTATTAATTTATTTTAATTTAATCCAAAACGTCGCGAAATTTTTTTGAGCAATCCGAACATCATTGTGAATGTTTGAGCAAAATATTATAAGGAAAAAAGTAAAAATAAAATATTTTAAAAAATATATAAAAAAATATTTCCCGACGTTCATTACGTCGGGAAAAAAAACGTCGGAAAACAGGTTTTCCCGACGCCGGAATATGCGTCGGCATAGACGGCGTCGGGAATAAGGTTTTCCCGACGCCGTCATGCCGACGCATATTCCGGCGTCGGGAAAGCCTTTCCCGACGCTGCTTTGGTACGGCGTCGGGAAAGCCTCTCGCGACGCATTTCTCCCGACGTGCTTCCCGACGCCGTTTTGTACGTCGGGATATCCTTTTCCGACGTACTTTGCATTTTCGCCGACGTATTTGTGCGTCGGGAGTACCCCCGTTTCTTGTAGTGTAATATATACTATTAAATTACATTACACTAAGTATATTTCAATAACTTAATGAGTACCTCATAATCATCCTCTTCCTCAACTGTTTTTTTCTTCCCTTCTTTTATCTTCACTCGATTTCTATAACAATATTAGTAATATACATTTTAAATTGTAAGATCATTTGTTAGTGATAAATAACTGCACTTTACTGTACACAAATATTATATATATATATATATATATATATATATATATATATATTTTATATACCTTTTTATTTGATTTCCTTCTTCCTTTCTTCACATTTGTAGTTCCTTATTTTTCTATCTATTCTTTCTTATCACTTTTTTTTTTATCTTCTTTCATTATCCTTCTTCTCTTCCCTTGCTTTGACAACGTTCTCTAACTTTCTCTTCTTAGATAAATTTCATATAAATAATAAAAAGTTTATATTTATGTAACGATAGTTTCTTAGACACCTACATTTCATATATACGTACATTTTCAGTTTGAATGGCCTTCCCTTTCCCCTTCAACACACGTTCGAACAATCTCCTTTTGGCTATTGGTAAATTGTCCTGCAGATAATCGAATACCATTAACGTTAGTTTCAATTCATACAGAAAACTGAATAGCATTTGTACAATGAACCATTTTCAATTAATACAGATCATAAATAAACCTCATCAGGCTTTGATGAAAAGTTAAGTGGTACATCGTATGATGTTTCTCCTTCATTAATCTACAAACAAATATAATTAAAGCATCAGCAAATAGCATATCAAATATATACATCGGTGAATATAAAATATGTTTGATATGCTTACTGGTTTAAATTGTTTTCCTTTGTTGTTTTTTGGCATTTTTGCTTCCGGTGTTTCAAACACCACATCCTTTTTCACAAACTTATGATCCTAGTACACAACAATCTGTGTACATATAGGTTCTCTTAACTCTTCTTCATCATCTTCTGGATATATAATTTGTAGTGGTTTGTATTGGATTGGTTCTTCATTTCTTACATCCTCTTACCATATATACAAATATTATATTTTTGTTTAACTATTTCTATCATTTAAAATTCAAATTCAAAAAGTTAGAAATATACCTCTGTATTATCGTCGATCAGAATAGGATCATCCTTGTTTGATTTAATATTTTCAACCTCGATCCTAGGCATCTTTTGCTTATACTAACCATTTTTTCAACCTTATTCTACATATTATGATACAATATAAACTACAGATTATGATACAATACAACTTTATCCTAGCCAAACACTTCGTGTTTCCTGTTTCATTTGATTTTTAAGAATATAAACATCAGTAAAAAAATATATACAACATGCATTACTTAATTTTTGGTTTACACAAAGAATCTACACTTTAAATTGGTTGTTTAAACAGAAATTCAACACTTCAATATAGACAGACTTCAAAGTGGTGGTTTAATTAGGAAATATATACAACATGCATTACTTATTTTGTGTTTTACACCGCGTCTCTACACTTTAAAGTGGTTTAAACATAAAATCACACACGAGAACCCTAACTTCTTCGACATTCTCACTTTCTAAATAATATAGTTTGAAGAACACTGTTAAAGTCTATATAAATAAATACGATTTGATTCTATATATACCTTATTTTATTTCATATAAGAACTATAAAAGAACACTCATTGGAAGTGAAGATTTCTTCTAAAGACAGTGAGGGAAGAAGCCTTTGGTCGGACGGTGAAGCTCTACTGAATATTGAGAGACTGAAAACCCTAATGTGAATAGTGGTCTGTAGAATAATGAGAGAACGATGGTAGTTTTGTAGGACAATGTGCGCTTTCCTTACGTACACTGATTTCCCCTTTTCACACTTCAAACGTCTCACTTTCCTTAATTTTTTTCCTTCACATAGAATAATGATGGGTATAGAAGTAAAATGATCCATACTTTTATGAAATAAATGAGCCCATTTAGGATTTTTGTGGAATTTATGGAGAAATTAGGCCCATTGTGTAATATCTTGAGGCAAAATAGGCTA
Organism: Cucumis melo; assembly: GCF_025177605.1. Lineage (NCBI taxonomy): Eukaryota > Viridiplantae > Streptophyta > Magnoliopsida > Cucurbitales > Cucurbitaceae > Cucumis > Cucumis melo. The sequence goes on along the minus strand of NC_066860.1, from coordinate 18,750,335 downwards.
TTTGAGTTAAAACCCCCATACTTTTATCCTATGAGGCCTTGATCTAAAAAGGGAGTCCTGTTAAAGAGGAACTCTATTGAGATAAACTATTTTGACCAAGTATAGAAAGGGCATTCTGCAAATTAAGAAAGGATGGGTTGGAGAAAAAGGTGATTCAAAGAGGATGTGTCCATTTGTATCTGACGTTTAACTTCGATTGAGGTGACTAGATGACCCTCTGGAGAAAAGTAAATGTCTGTTGCTTCCCGAGAAGAGAATCAGAGAATGAAAGAAGTTTAGCTTTCCAAGGAGATAAGGTTGGCATCTTAAGGGATGTGTCCATTTGTATCTGACGTTTAACTTACTGTCGAGTTGGAATTGGCTGCATAGCACGATGAAATAGAAAGGAGACACGTGTAAAATAGGACAAAAGACCGAAAGTAAGGGCGGAGGGCAAAAAATGCCAAGACGTTTTACTAAGTTGTAGAAAGGAGATTTTGGAGTGTTGAAAAGCTGGTTGGGGAGAAACCACTGGCCAAGAAGAGGATGCCGAAAGCCAAAGGAAGAAAGAGCTGAGGCTAAATGTTGTTGTAAGTGATTCTTAAAAATGAATGTTTATTTACAATTAATCCTTATAAACATTGTTTATTTGTTGTATGATTTCATGAATAAATAACCTTTCTAAATGAATGCCTGTTGTTCTTCACTAAAGCGTTCTAATTGATGGACTTTACAAGCAAAGAAAGTGTTTTATGAATGATTGTGTTTTTTTTTTTTTTTTTGTAATTCTTTTGTTAATGCTTGTTGTATCTTATTGGTTGAATGTGATCTGTTGAGCTAATATATCTCCTTGATATTGGTGTGGTTGTGTAACATGTGATAGTGGTTGATTTATCGCAAGACGCTAGTGAAATTCCAGGTTTAAGACAAGACAGTGGTGGAAGTGAGGTCTAGGCGGGTAAATGCTAGTAGAAGTGAATCCCAGGTCTGAGTGAGAATGAGTTGCTTTATTGATGCTAGATGCTGGTGAGTGTGAATCCTAGATCTCGACAATGAATGAAATGTGAGATGTTGGTGAAAGAGAATCCCAAGTCTATCGAGTGATCCTGGTGAAGTGAATTCTATATCTAGGCATGAGACGCTGGTGAAAGCGAATCCCAAGTTTGAGATTGAGATTGTTACGAGACGTTGGTAGAAATCCTAAAATTATCATGTAATGCTGGTGAAAATTCGACGTTTTACGCGTGATGCTGATGAAGTAAATCCTAAGTCTAGTTCGATAAATGCTAGTGGAGTGAATCCAGGTCTAAGCGACTAGATGTGGATGAGAGACTTTCAGGTCTCAGTGGTGAACGATGAATGTTTGTTGATTTGAACGCGTGGCACTATTGCTCTCACTCTGTTTATAGATTGCGTTGAAAATTTGTGTTGATGCGGTGAAATCCTTGTGTTCATGGGTTTACGTTTGTTGTTATTAACCTGTTTTATTCCCTAAAAAACTATTTCCTAAACCTATAACTCACTAAGTCTTTGACTTACATTTTAAGTTTTCCCTCCCCAAGTTGTCAGGCGTTGAAGTCAAGTAAGGAATGGAAGTCAGACGTAGAAGTCGAGTAAAGGAGGAAAAGCTGGATTGTTATGTAAACCTGTGCGACATGCAAGCCATGTCATCCTATCTTGCGTTTAAGGAATTCGTAGGTAAGAACTTTACTCCTTAACGTCAGGGGCTTCAACTCAGATCAAAGGAAGGTCGTCTTATGCTTCTAAGTTGGTGAGGCCAAAGACGACGAGAGTGAAGGGTCTAAGTCAAGGAAAGGAAGCCTTGAAGCTTATCCCTAAAATGATTGCTACACGACCGAGGAAAAGGATAAGAAAGGAGTTCTTACACCTCTAATTACCTTATCGTAAGGAGCATCATTTCGATGGATGAAGGCATGTGGATTAGAACTTAGGTTTTATTTATATGCCTTACGAGAAAAGAAAATGTAACTATTAAGTGTGAATCTTTGTGTAAAGTGTTAAGTTAACAAAAGAAGGAGTTATGATTATTCCGTTACTTATTAATTTCTTACTACTCAGTGAATGATTATTCTTTGTTATGGCAAGTGTGCTAAGCAATGGAGTAAGTCTAAAGTTTTTTTTTTCGCTGCATTAAGTAAGTCTCCAAGGTTCGAGGTGAAGGCTTCATTACGAGACAAGTTGGAAAGAGTTGATTCACATACTAGGCATTCATCGCGTCATCTCGCAATGAGATACGTGACGGGTGTTGAGGCGATGCGTCCCCCATCTAGTCGCAAGAAGTGGCATTTGGGGCAGAGCGTGACATTTCCATCACCACATATTACGATTATGAAATATGATAAGTGGATGTTAAGTTTGCTTTTCTAAATGACTATTTTGATGAAAGTATCTGTGCTCAACTATAGGGGTTTATAAAACAAAGTGAAGAGCATAAGGTTTGTAAACTTAAATGGCTCATCTATGGATTAAAATAAGTCTCTCGATCTTGGAATATTAGATTTGATACTGTGATTAAATCTTACGATTTTATGTAAAACGTTGACAAGCCTTGTGTATACACAAGGATTGTCAACTCTTCTGGTAGCTAGCTTTCTTAATGTTATATAATGATGACATATTACTCATTAGGAATGATGTAAGATACTTAACTAACATTAAAGAATGACTAACTACTCAGTTTTAAATGAAAGATTTGGGTGAAGATCAGTACATTCTTGGGATTCAAATTGTTCAAAATCTCAAGAAGAAGATGCTAGCTTTGTCTCAGATAACCTATATAGATAAAATTTTGTCTAGATAAGATGTAGAATTCTAAAAGAGGTACATTACCCTTTAGACATGAAATTTATTTGTCTCAAGAATAATGTGATCCTAAGATACCTCAAGAAGTTGAGAATATGAGACATATTCTATATGCATAAGTTGAGGATATGAGACATATTCTATATGCATAAGTTGTTGGGAGCTTGATGATTGCTATACGAGATCTAACATATGTTACGTCGTAGGGATAGTCAACAGGTATATGTTCAATCTTGGATATGGTCATTGGATTGCCGTTAAGGACATCCTCAAGTTTCATCGGAGAACGAGGGACTATATGCTTGTGTATGAAGGTGGGGATTTGATTTTTACAGAATACACTGATTCTTATTTCTAGTCAGATAAGGATTCAAGAAAATCAACCTCAAGATCATTATTCACTCTAAACAGAAGAGCTATAGTATGAAAGAGCATCAAACAAAGTTGCATTGTTGACTCCACTATGGAAGCTAAATATGTAGTTGTCTGTGAAATTCTTATAGATCTGAAAGTTGTTTTGAATATGCATCTGCCAATTACGCTATATTGTGATAACAACATCGCAGTTGCAAACTCCAAAGAACCTTGAAATAATGAGTGAGAAAAGCATATTGAGTGAAAGTACCATCTCATTGGAAGATTGTACACCAAGAAGATGTGATAGTTACACATTTTGTCTTACCAGATAATCTAGTTGATCCATTTACAAAGCCCCTCATTGCAAAATTGTTTTAGAGCCACCTAATCAGTCTAGATTATAGGTTTTATAAACTAGAACAAGTGAGAGAAACATTGGGCGCATATGATGTATGCACTAGTTTATTGTATTCTATTTTTCTCACTTAAACTTGACATTTGTATATTATACCATTGGAGTTCTAAACCAAGTTGAAGTATGTTGAGTTTTATGTTATGAGATTCGTGATTTATGAATGTTAAACTATTTATTATTCAATAAAATTGTTGTTGAAGTATTGTTCAATAAGTTGTTATTGAATAAGAGATTCACTTATTATAAAACTCAGAATCCAATGAACAATGTTCCTTGACTATAGTATGAGTACTTATACTTGAGATATAAATGTGGATCAACTTTGAGTAATAGGCTAAATGGTCTATAGTATAGGTATAAGATTGGACGACTTTTTTGGGGACAGTATGGATGCGACCCATTTTGTATTTAGTACAAGCAGAATGATCCTAAGATACTCATGTAAAGACATGCAAGTGAAGGCATCCTATGCAATAAGATTTATAAGATTAAGCCATGAAATAGTCACATTTAATTTATGACACCATTAACAAAGCAGAATTAACTATTCAACTATTGATAACCTAAGTAACTCGACCTCAATCCTATGCTAATTATGGACTTCTGTCTACTCGAAATTATTCTTAGATCTACCTGAGTGAAGACAGCTTGATCGATGGATTGCATCGTCCAAATCTGTGTCAAATATTTATCAAATCATATTCCAAACACTAGTCTTAGTGGTAAGTAGGGGTATTACTCAGAGAGCATGTTAGTTTGTCAAACAAAATAATTTTTCAACTAAGGTAAATGGATGGAGGGAGGTTTGATGTTGTTTTCAATTGCATGGAGAGAATAAATTTTAAAAAAGTTCTATATCAAAAGAGTCTAGCTTGGGCCTAACGAAATTTCCTATTCGATGCGATGGATCATATTTTTATCATTATTAAATTTCTAGATTGATTACACTTAACCAATTCAATATGAAAAGCCAAGTAATTTGTCCAAATCAACTAATTGATACCAATTGAATTGATGAGAAACATACAAAGTTTAACATACTACCAATTGCATTAAGATCAAGGGCTAGTTAGGGTGAACAATTAACTTCCATGCGTCTAGCTAGTTATTCGATACTTCAATTCTAAGTTGATTAGAATAATGCTCAAACAAATTTTCTAGCAAGTTAATCTAACCTATTGCTTCATTCAATTATCATATGCAACTACGAAGAATTACATCACAATTAAACATTCATCATATAGTCCCAAGTGTCCATAATATAAATTGTAATCATTATATTTAGAATTGAAAACCAACAACAAGATAAGTTAGTTCAAATATCACAAATACATAGAATAAAGAGTAATTATATGCAACCCAAGCTAGATAAATGTACCTTAATCCACATACCAGATGATGAGGTACTGTTCAAGGATTATAGCAAACTCAAAGAGCTTAGAAAAAAAGAGAGAAATCAGTAGAAGAATAGTTGAAATCAGAAGTCTTCTACCTTAAGCTGTCCAAACTTCTTTTAATTAAATTGACACCGCACAAAAGCACTGACTAGTTTTCATGCATGGATGATGTCACTTGACTCCGTACTTGTCCAATTTAGTTCCAAAATGACATCAACACTATATTTTACTCTTGAATTGCTCAAAACCTATAACTAGTCAAATAAGATCCGTAAAATCATGGAACGTTTCTGATTTAAGCATAATAAAATAGTGTATTTTCAATGCTATCACAACTCATCAACATTGATGATGTAGCATTTTATTGTCGCTTGTAAATGGTTAATCAAATAAATATATATTATACCAATGGATACTACTTTTACTACTAAGTAGTACAAGTGGCAAGATCGAGTTGATTCGCAAGGAAGCGCAAAGAATAATTTTTTAAAGTTAATTATTTAGTTAAAGTGATAAATGTGTGGGTTTAATGTGGTGTGGTTTGAGATTCAAGTGAAGTGCAAGAAAAATAAAGATAGATGTTCAATCAAACGAAACTTTCTAGCTTAGAGGAATGGAATCGCCCAATGTAAATTTGATATTTGAATTATCAATGTATGATTTTGAACTTCTTACCTATGCGTAGTTCAATTGATTAGAAAAGATAATCAATGGTCTTAACTATCAAATTAGTTAATTTAATTAGATGAGAAACATCCTAATCAAATTAACTAACTGCATTATGCTTTAGGAATTAAGTTAGGATAAAACCTAATTACAAATTTAATATAGTTTTAGGTCAATAGAACAACGAACCACAAACTTATCTAACATATTTCTTCTTTAAGATTAACATACTATTATATGTCTGATAGCGTATGAAATATGTTATCCATTTCTGCTTAATTAGAGCTTGTTCCGTGATTTTACAATCTTATTTGATTGTGTAATAGGTTTTGAGCAATGCATAAATGAAATTTGGAGTTGATGTCTTTTTTGAGCTAATTTGGACCAATACAGAGTCATATAACATCAACAGAGACAACCCGGGATGAACAAAAGCAAGAGGATAGCTGAAAGAAGCCTTTTGGCTTCTATTTTGTGGCACTGTGGTGCTCCACAACATTGAAGGCAGCGTTGTAAGATAGAATGATACTGTCTTAAAAAAAGGCCCAAGCGTTGTGCCGTCGCAGTGCTTCGAAGTGATCAAGAAATAATCAAATAAGCACATAGAATAATGGAACAACCTTTAATTAAGTAGAGTTAAATAACATATTTTCAGTCTTACTATATGACTCAATAGATCTCCCATTTTAAGGGTGAGATTGGTTGAATAGTTGCGGACATGAGGTGCAAGACGAAATTCACTCGTACCCGCTTTTAAGGTTAGTAGATAGGTTGTTCCCTAAAGTGCTGACTTCGAATCTTAAACAAAGAGGTCACACCTTCTCATTGGCTTGAGAGGGAATCAGTTTATAGGTTGGACCTTAATTAAACCAATTGTTCATTAGAGGATCAACATAGGATTAAGGAACAAGATGTAATCTTGATGGTAAAACGGTAAGTTGACCCGACCAAAATTATAAACAACCTATGAAGGGTTGACTTATTAATCATTATTATATTAGGTGGACACAAATATATCTACAATAATGAGACAACTATAAGCTATAGTGGACAGTCCCAATTAGCTAACAAATGTTAACTAGGTTAATTGAGGTAAGTCAGTTAATCTCGGACCATTGGAGCTCATGATCTATAGGTCTATTAGGTACCTTTACTAGCTCGTTATAGACTTAAAGTTAGAACATAGTGATCAAGAAATTCAAATTGTTTGAATAAGTTGAGAAAATGAATCGTTAGTAATATTCAATATAATTAATGATTACAAATTTAGAGAGAAGAATATTTAAATAAGATTTAAATATAAAAAATACGAATAGAGATTTGAATTAGGTTAATCGGATTAATCAACGTTTGTGATCAAAACAATAGTTTAAATATTAATAATTAAACCGTTTAATTAATTATTATTATTATTATTTAATCCAAATTAGATTTTTCAAATTAATTAGATTAATTTTAAAAATCATTTCATTAAACAGAAAAGAATGAAAATTCAATTTAAAAGTCAAAGCATTGATTTTCCTCTTTAGTGGGTTTCTCCAACTTTGGGTTGAAGATGAATAAGGAGTTTGCTTGTAGTGTTGTTTTTCCAGTATCAAAACACAAATCTCTCGTACTTTAAGCTTAATTAAATACTAAAGTGTTAGTTCACATGGCTCTCGGCTATATAATGCATAAGCTTATTCTGTTTAAAGGACGATGAACATTGAGTGTTTAGCAGAAATTTCTGTAATTGTTCATAACACATCTCTCACCCAAAAACTCATAAAATTGATTGATCTTACAATCAAGTTTTAAACCTTGAGGATAGTAGAGAAAATTTTGTAGGTGACTGCAACTTGATTTTGTTCAATATCAACCATAGGGAAAGAATTTGAGCAACAAATGTAAGAGTTATTGAAATTCTATTTTTCCCATTTTTTCTATCATGCTTTAATCCTCAAAATTTATGAATCTTATAGTTTTTTAATTCGACCCACCTCTGCTTGCATGTTAATTTATCCTTCAATTTGTCATATATTAAAAAGGTTTAGAAAAGTTATGAGTTTCAAGCACTATTATTAAAAGGAGTCTATGCATTTGGGTTTCAATTGTCCTAGTTAGAAACACTTTAAGCATAGTATTCACGCTTGAATTAAATTTTCGTTGTATTCTCTAGTTTAAGAGCGAGAAAAAGGTGTGAGTAGTATAAAAGTTTTGGGAGAGTGCTCTTGTAATTGGGATCGAGAGGGAGAATTTGTTTAGTGTGATTATAGAAATTTACATAGTGAATTTTCCTGCTTTATGGTATTTTCTCCGGCTAATTAGAGTTTTTCCACCCATTAATTCTTGCATTTCTAGTTTTTATTATTTTCTTTAATTTCTCTATTATTTTTCTACTTTTTCTTACGGTAGAAGTGTGAGTTTTTTCTCAAGAAGTGGTATTAAAGCGTTAGAGTTTGTAGGTTCTTGAATTTTTATTAATGCTTTGTGGTTGCATCATTGTTTGACCTTTGATATCGTAAAGAATTCTCGATACATGTTTCAGTAGTTGTGAATAGTATGGGTCGTTGACTGCTTATCGTTTTGCAAGGAAGAGAAGCAGATATGTCTAGGTTTATGAGTTCAGTAAAATTTGATGTGGAGAAATTTAATGAAATTATCAACTTTGGCTTGTGGAAAGTGCAAGTCAAGAATGTATTGATACAAGATAGGTTACACAAGGTTTTGAAGGGAAGACCACACAATGGTGCTTCTATAGAGTTGAGTAGTGATGGTAGTCTAGGAGAGTCCACTAATGGTTCCAATAAAGATTCTAAGACAGCCAATATGAGAGATGAAGATAAATAGAGTTGAGAGTTGCAAGTGCTAATAGGAATTTGACTAAAAATGTTCTTGTAAATGTGTGTGGAATTTTGATAGTGTAAGAGTTTTGAGAGAAGCTTGAAACAATGAATCATACAAAGAGCTTCTCGAATAAGTGTACTTGGAAAAGCAGCTTCAAACATTGCAAATGATTAGAATGTACACAAAAATCTTAAATCAGGCTACAAAAAAGAGAGAGAGAAAAAAAGAATCTCTTAACATTAAAACCAACCATCAGGAGTTCGTCACAGCTCCTAATGCTGAAGGAACACCATCGAGAGTTTCTTTAGTGAGAATGAAAATAATCGATTTTAAAACACCTCTCTCGATGCATTACAAAGGATATTGAGAGTTAGGGTACAAACTCCTGACGACTTCATTAATGTATCAGAAGATAGGTCTTAAAGTTCTTTTCTTCATGCAAATGCTCACTTCTTTTCTTTCCTTTATTTTATCACTGCTCATCACTCCTATCTTCTCCTAAATCAAGTCATTTCCTTCTATCTCCGACGTCGACCAACTTTTACGATGTCCACTGCCATTGATTTGAGATACCACAAGCACTGCCCACTTTTTCTCTTCGACAACTTCTCTCTATCTTCAAACAACTTCAATTAACAAATTTTCAACTCTAATAACTACCTTTGATAACAAACTCTAACGAAAATCAACTTTGATGACCACTTTCGTGCGACCAATTCTAGGCTCTTACAACAAACTCTTGTGACCAACTCCAAGATCAAATCGTGTCCCCAACTTCTGCCTTCGATAACCACTAACTACTCTACAAACTCTGGCAAAAATCACGTTTGATAATCAATTTTGACAACCACCTTCAACTTCGGGCTCCAACAACTGTTACCAATGATAAACTTCGATGAAAACCACCTCTAATGATCAATTCCAATGGCAACCACTTCTAACGATCAATACCAACATTCATCTCAGACAAGAAAGAATAACAAAAACCACCTCTAATGATTAACTTCAACAAATCACATTTGGTGGCCAACTTCAATGATTACCCTAAGTAACTAACCCCCACAACCAACTTTGTTGTTCATCTCCAACGACTAACTCTATTAGTCATCAATATACTAGAAAAAGAAAAAAAATTGAAAAAAATATATATGTAGTTGAATGGTGGAATAAAAAGTAAAGCAAAAACAAATAATAAATAATAAATAACAAAAAAAATACTCGTAAAATGAAGATTTGTTTTCTTAAGAACATTTTTTAGCAAATAATTAGTGAAAATAGAGAAATATAGTGGCATTTTATTGGCTGCTAAATGGACGAGAGAGATTCAATTAAAAGAAATAATAATATATAAAAAATACAAAGCAACAACATGAACAAAAAATAAAAGAGAAGAAGATGAAATTCAGAATCAAAAGTTTTGATTTCTCTTTTATCTATATTGGTGGAAAAAATATAGTGGATTAATAGTTGTTCATTATTTTTTTTTATAAAGAAATTGTAATACGGATTAATAGTTTTTCATTATTTTTTTATAAAGAAATTCTAATACAACTTGGAGGTAGGAGATTTGAATTTGAGATTTCTTATCCTAAAGACATACTTATCCTCAAGACATAGTAGTGGGTGTCTGAACTCATGTTGGCAGTAGATGTTCATTACCTAAAAGAAAAAAGAGAAACTTTAAGAAAAGAAAAAAAATGCAATCCATATATATTTTTTAAACAAAAATAGACAATATTATTGAATAGAAAAACTTAGAAACAAATATAATTATCATAAAAATAAGCCTAAGTTGTATTTGTATTTTGTATCATATTTACTTTTATTTAAGATTTTGTCCCTAAATTTTAGAAAAGTGTAGCGGAGAAATTCTAACTTTTAGCAATTCTTGATCTATAATATGACTTTTCCCTCTTTAATAATAAAAATAATTTTTCTTTACTTATGTAGTGACTAATACATCATTAGTAAATCAAGTAAACCTCTATGTCCATCCTGTATTACTTTATATATTTAGTTATCTTTAAGGGTACGTTTGGGAGAAGGGTTGATTTAAGAAAGGGTTAGTGTTATGATAAAACTAGTTTTATCATAACCCTTGTTTGGGGGAAGAGTTTAGAAATGTAGTTTTATGATAATATGTGTTTGGGAGAAGGGTTAGGTGGGAAGAGTTAGTAGGGATTTTATGATAAAATGTGTTTGGAGGAAGGGTTGGGTGGGAATGATTAATGAGGATTTTATGATAAGATGTGTTTGGGGGAAGGGTTAAGTGGGTAGATTTATGTAGAATTTATGATAAAATTTATTTGGGGATCGAAAAGTGTTATATGGGTTGGGTTAATAATTTTTTTTATGTAGCATAATATTTTTTAAATTAGATTGTAAATATGATAAAAAAAATTTATTGCATACTTTTTTACGAAAGCGTCGAACCCGTCTTATTTCAAATAATTTATTGTATGTGTAATGTTATTAAATTAATACAAACAGTTGTCCAATTTCAAATTAATTTCTGAACATATTGTGAAAAATTTATTAAAATTCATTTTTTAGAAAGACAAATTAATTATTTCCTATTTGTAATAGGTGATAGCGATGTCCCCCTATTTTGAACATATATAATTACCTGTTATAACATTTGGGTGAAATTGTGACTATTTTCCTTAATTTTAAATAAGCATTATGAAGGAAAAGAATAGTTGTCTACAATAGCAAAAGCATAAACAGTCAACATCATATAGAAAAAAAAGTAAGCAAATAAGAAGCAACCCAGATCGTTACAAACCTAAACTATCTCGTGATGTCTCGTACGAGGACTCTACAAAATCCCTCCCTCTCATCCTCAGGCATGAGTACGAAACCCCGAAGGTCGTCCATACGAGATAGAAGATGTCTTTGCAATAGCGCCCTATCCAAACTCGTTAGTTCTGGCATCTCACTCAATATGCAGAAGAATTCCATGTGCACATGGTTTTCATTGGCAAGGGCGCGTGCAGGTCACTCCACAATTATCCTAAGTTGCTCGTTTGTTTGGTCGAGCGCCAGATGTATGCCTTCAACATCGACCTCTCGCTGACTTCTCCGCTTCCTCTTGGATCCACTCGATCCGGTCCTACCCTCTGAAGCGCGAGAAGGTCGTGATGCACATACATCGTCCTGCGAAAGGTCAATCCCCTGGCTATACACGGGCGAGAACTCCTCGTTTCCATCCCCCATATCAAATTTGTCATTCTCATCGGCTCGTTAGACCCCACGTCAACGAATGTCTCAGCGAACCGACCCATCGTCCTATCACGATCGGACACATATGTAAGTTCGTCGTAATACGAGACGATTTGTTGAGGAGTACCTTCGCTGCAGGATGCGACTGCGAGGTAAAAAAGATCACTTATGAGTACTGATAGAAAAATTGTTAAGTAAATGTACATTGTGAACGTTGTGTGACGTTTCTATTATTTTCCTTACCCTAACTCAATTATCAAATAATTCTTTCTCCGCAATTATACATTTCTCTTCATCGTTCCACCCAAAGCCACTGCACGCTAGCCTCCGCATTTCGGCAATGGTCTGGAATGTCCACTTCAGTGTCTTAATTCTACAATCAATTACAGTCGTTGCGCGGACCTGACATCCAGGTAGTTTATCCGTCATCATGAGTACCAACTGGGAAAGGTAACCTGGCCAAAACGTACCATTATCCGATTTCCATCGCCCCATTGACACCAACTCTATTAAACACTCCACAAGAGTGCCCTCCTCCTCCTTCGTCTAGACATGTCTCGGGGCACGGTTTGAGGTTGACATACTGAGAATGACAAATTACAAAAAATACATGGAGTACGTTAGTAATTTCACAATTTCACATTTAACAGTTAAAAACAAAAGGGACGCATACATTTCATATGCAACACCTGAAATTACATTTTACAGGTGATAGAAATTCGACATTACAATCGATGACTTTTAATGTAAAATTGTCTTATCTAAGCGTTACGCAACTGCCAATCAGTGAACATCGATTCGACTAGTTCGTCGCGCCACTGAGACCACTCGTTTGTCGTCTCAATGTAGTGAATGTCTTCTGAAGCGGTGGTCGTCGCGTACGTGGAGTCCCCCTCGTCCATGTCGTCAATGTCGTCGCAATATGTCATTTCCCTGTTGATCAAATTATGGAGCAAGTAACATGCTAGTATGGTGCGAAACTAGACTTGCAGGAGATAGTACGACTTCCCACGAAGAATGACCCAACGACGCTTAAGAACATCGAACGCGCGCTCAATGACATTCCTTACCGAGGAGTGCTTCATGTTGAATTACTCCTTTGGATTTATTGGCGCATTTGCAGCACCACGCCACTCTTGCAAATGGTACCGTTGGCCTCTATACGGGGCAAGAAACCCCTTCGCGTTTGGATAACCCGCATCGCACAGATAATAATATCCTGTTATTAAATCATTCATTTAAGCGCTTTGAATACGTAAGTAGAAAGCAGCGTTGTTTTATTATAAATAAGATATACCCTTTGACACTTATAGTCCATTTTCTCGTGAAAGGGCATCACGTAGAATCCACGAATCTACTGCGGATCCTTCCTAACCGGTGAGGACATAAACGAAATCTCCTTTCGAGTCGTACACCCCCAGAATGTTTTTGGCAATTTTCCCCTTATGCGTTCTGAATGTAGGTCGATCTCCTGTGGGGACGTTGACCTTTATGTACGTCCCGTCTAACGCGCCAAGATAATTCTGCAGGTTGAAATAAACACGCTGAAATAAGTGCGTACGTAAAAGTCAAATACAGTGAACTTCTATCATGTCCACCTCGAAACACTTCCAACGTTGATCATTGCAGTTGTTTGTTACCAGAACAAGTCTCTTTATCAACTCCTCGTACAGTCGAACCACAACCAACAATACGATGTTAAAATGTCGAGATACTGTCTCACCGAACCGTACAAATTCTCGTTGGATGACGCGGTTCTTCACTTCATGAGCAAGGACGTGTAAGAACATTGCTACCATTTCCTCAACATCGACAATCCTTGTTGACGAAAGACCATCCACATTTCTAAGTAAATGGCATAGAATTGCGAATGTTCGCCTGTCCATCCGCATGCTCTGCTGACACACAAGATCTGACTCGTGTATCATGTGAAAGTATGCAAGGTCCCTAATTCTATGGCGTGTATCGGATGGTGTATATGGGAGACACTTATTGTTGTTCATTAATAGTTCCAACGTTAGTAACAACTGACGTTGGACCAACGTGAACGCAGTTAGGATTTCAAGAAGTGTTTGTTGATCCATTCCAAAGTATGTAAAGTTTTCTAAAAAACATGTACTAAGTGAATTAGTACAATATCGATATACAGTGTGAAAAGATCCCTAATGGAAGCTTATTATGCACGTACTAAAACCCTAAACTTAGTAATATCCCTATGTACTAAAACCATAAACATAGAACAAAGAACTTGTTTTAAACATTATTTTAAAAAACGGGTTACAATAAAAATAGTATGTGAGATACGTGGTACCACTATTATAGAAATAGTATGTGAGGTACGTACGTACTCGTGAAGATAGTATTTTAAAAAAACCAAATTTGACATATGTATGTGTCATAGTGCATACAAATTTCAAGTAATTAAACACATCTTTTTAAAGTTGATGAAATGTGTATTCAATTAATTTAATTTAATTACTATCAAAATTTATGATGATATTTAAAAAACAGTATTGGTAAAAAGTTGTTGATATCCAAATTTATTATCATATTTCAATTAATTAAACACTTGTTTTGAAAGTTGATAAAGTTAATGTCTTTATTTCTATTACTTAGAATGATTGGTAAAAAGGTTAGAACTTTGTATTTGTAAAAAAAATTGTTCAGTAGTTGTACTTATAACAATGAATGAAATGTATTTTGATATGGTAGTAGAAAAGTTTTTATATTTTTTAAATTAGGAATTGTTGTTAATTAATTGGATAGTTAATAGGAATTGTTGTTAATATATAATTGGATAATTAATTGAATTTTTTAAAAATAGGAATTGTTGTTAATTAATTCGATTTTTGTAAATAGAAATTGTTGTTACTATATAAAAAAAAAAGAAGATAGTTAAAAAAGAGAAAGTGAAAAACTAGAAACCGATTATAAACCAAACAATATTTAACAAAATTTAACAAAATGTTGTATACACATTACAAACCGAACAATATTTAACAAAATGTTCATAATAAATTTATACAAAACCCAAAAAAAAGTAAATAAGAAAAAAGTACTGAAGAGTATACAAAGCCTACAAACGACCATTACAATAGTACCTCTTCGAAGAGTATACTCGTGAATGGCGATGTCCTGCATAAGACAAAGAACATGGTTAATTTTTGTACATAAGACACGATATAGAAGGTAAAAAAATAAAAGAATATTACATATACATACCTTATACGACGACAAATCTTACCCAAAATCAACATTGAATGGGGAAAGCGATTAATAATGAACATCCAAAGGATAACAAAAAGAAATGTTTTTTAAAAATTGGTAGCCTCAAAGTTTTGAAACCATTCAAAATAATGAATGGAATTTCATCATAGTGGACACATAAAAAATAAAGATGTAAACATGAAACGATAAGAGACAAAGAAGGAGAGAAACATATAGCAAAGGGACACAAACATATAGCAAAAGGACACAAACATATAGCAAAAGGAGAACACAAACATATAACAAAAGGAGGACACAAACATATAGCAAAAGGAGGACACAAACATATAGCAAAAGGAGGACACAAACATATAGCAAAAGGAGGACAGAAACATATAGCAAAAGGAGGACAGAAACATATAACAAAAGAAGGACAGAAACATATAGCAAAACCAAATTTGAAACATATAGGGTAATTTAAATGAAGAATCAGCAAAAAAAAATGAAGAATTAGCAAAAGATAAGGCAAAATAAATGAAGAGAATCAGCAAAAAAAAAAAGGTAACTTACGAAGGAGAAGATACAAACAGAGAGAACAATGCAGTGAATGAAAAGAGGAAACGTGGTGTATATATAGGGGAAAGATGGGGCAAGTTGGGAGGGCTTTAATGGAGGCAAACCAAAAAATAAGCAGGAAAGTAATGGACTGGAAGCTATCTATCAATAAAAGACAGGGAATCTCTGCTAGAACTGACATAAAGCATAGAAAATTCCAAGGAGTCAAAGCCTATGTACTGAAAGCTATACCAAAACCATACAATATAAACAGATGGAAGAGACAACACTGGAAGCTATACATAAAGCATACAATGTAAACAGATGGAAGAGACAATACTATGCAACTAGATAATTTTGAACCTAAAAGATGGAAGAGACAATACTATGGAAGAAAAGTGTGTAAAGAACTTCAAACAAATTTTGTGAATACGAAATTAGGCAAGACCAGTGCTATCAAAACAATACAGCAATGTAAAGCAATGTAAAATGTAAGCAAATGTTATCAAAACAATGTAAAATGTAAAGCAAGAAGACAGAATGGAAGGTCAAAATAAGGTACAGCAATGTAAAGCAATAAGACAGAATGGAAGGCCACAAAAGGATGGACAAATGCGTTTACATACATATATGGAAAACAAAAATCAGACAACACCAGTGCTAAATTATCATAATTAACAGAGAACAGAATGCAAACAAATAAATAGATTCCAAAAGAAAATCAGTTTGAATTGAAAATGGGAACTCATCATCGGCTAAAAAAAATTGGATTCAAAAGACTCTAATACCTCCCTACCAAGCTCGATCGACATCCAATGGCAGACAACGGTGTGAAGTTTCTGTCTTATCAGTGAAGGGAATGACCAAATGGCAAACGAAACACCCAGCCGCAATAATGGAACCGCGAGCAGCAAGGAGTAAATTACAGGGTCACCTTTAACAAAATGACTTTGAAGGCAAAACCCTAGATTCCAAAAGGAAATCGTGTTTGGAGCCAACGACGTTGAAGGGTTAGCTTCAACAAACACGTAAAACCTTTCGGGACTAAGAGAGACGAATGAGAGAGATGCAGATAGAGATTTGACATCACGAAATGGGGTTTCATCGCCCAAACGCAACGGATCAATGAAGGAACAAAATATCAATAAAATGCGGGTTAGGAGAAATCGATTTTGCATGCAGATGGATTAAGGGAGAACATAAAACGAAAGAAGGAGAAGCCGATTTGATTACGGAGAACACAGAACGAAAGAATAAAAATGCAAATGGATTTGATGAGGAAGAAGACAGAACGAAAGAAGGCGAACTCGATTTGACGAGGGAAACACAGAGGTGTATAGCCGAATTGAGAGGGAGGCTGAAACCAGGTTATGGAAATGGGGAAGAGATGTATCGCCGAATTTAGGGGGAGATGAAATCGGGTTAAGGAAACTGGGTTTCCTTAATATTGGGTCCAAACAGGGTTAGGGTTGGGCTAACCTAAGCCCACAGTCCCAACTCTAACCTCAAACAGGCCCTAATTGTTGATTGCTTAGTAGTGGAGATAAAAAAGATTGGAAGAGAAACTTCTTTGATGGATCTTATAACCTTTCCTCGATTGAAGCTAGATTACAACAATGGGTGAAAGAAGGCATCGGAGATTTCAACATTGATTTAAAAAAACACTATTGAAAAAGTACATATTCCATTAAAACTTAACATTGCATCAGTTTCATTGAAAATCTATAGGACTTCCCTTGCCGTACACTTTACTTAAAATTTAACTACACAACACATCTCTTAATTTATAATTTTGGAAAGCTTTTGCAATTTTATCTTCTACATTGCAACAAATTTTGGTGAAGTTACACATTCTCAACGTTCACACAAGATTTTCAGAAAAAATGCAATTCGTGGAATTGAACTTTATATTGATTTATGTATTGTGGATACAATTTCTAATATTTACTTCTTTGATGTTTTCTCTCGAATATAATTTAAACTTAGAACTTCGTGGTCATCGGTTTTCAGAAAGTTGTAGTTGCAAGTCGATTCGAGCTCCAATCTTCTGGAATTCTGAGAAAGTTTTAATCTTTAAAGTTTCGATCTTTCAAAATGGTGATCTCGAGGTTGATAATAACTTGTACGTCTTGAAAGCCTTTAGAAGTTTGAGTCTTCAATTCTTCAGAATTTCCATTCTTCCTTCTATCCAAAGATCCTAAGATGAATGACAAAGGTCTTTATTTATAGAGAAATTTCATGGCTTTAGGTATGCGTGGGCCCATTTGCTTGTTGGGCTTGGGTTTGGGCCCTTTTACTGGCTAGCTATTTAGTTATTTATTTATTTGTCTTTGGGTATTTTAGAAGAAAAAGAAAAGAAAAAAAATTAATTCTATTTTAAATCTTTTTTATTTTTTTTTCAAATCTGTTTATAATTTTTTTTGTTTTTTTTTTCTTTTAAGAAAAGCTATTTTATCTCTATGTTTGTTTATTTTGAGGTGCAAAAAGAGGCCAAAACACCACACTAGTTCATCATTCACCACTATCAAAGGGAGAAATTTTTTTCTTTTTTTGTCATTGCACTGTCAGACTTTTTGCACCGGTTTCCTCCGTTTTACCACAACGCCGCACACTCTTCGCCAGTCTACACCGTCGAAGCATTCTTCATCGCCGCTCTGTCGTATGAAAAACTGATTCTTGGTTGTTGTTTTTTTTTTTTTTTTTTGTGGAATAAGTAACCGCCTAAGAAAGAAGTACATAAAAGAAAAGGAGGAAGGGAGAGAAAAAAAATGGGAAGGGAAGAAGAGTACATAGGGTGAAGAAGAGAAGAAAAAAATGGGAAGAGAAGAAGAGTACATAGGGTGAAAAAGAGAAGAGAAAAGAAAAAAAGAAAGAAAAAAATACAGAGGGAGAAGAAGATGTCCAGAAGAAAAGAAAAGCAGAAAAAGAAAAGAGAAAAAGAGAAAGAAGAAAAAGAAGAAAGGGGTGGTGGTGTCAAACCCTCCTTAGGTTTTTTTTTCTTTAATCTATTGATGTATTATATATGATTTTGTTTTTCTTCTCTCTTTTTTTTTTCTTTTTCTTTTACTTATTTCTTTTTATTTTCAATAACTACTTTTAATATTTTTTTTTAACTTTTCTTTTCCTTTTCTTTCTTTTTGCTTTTTTTTCTTTATTTTCAATAAAACAATTTATTTTATTTTTTTGAAATTCTTTTCTTTTTCTTTTTTTCTTCTTGTTAACTTTTTCTTTTTGTTTTCTATTTTTTTGTTTTTCTTTTTTTCTTGTTTTTTCATTTTTTTCTTTCTTTTACGCTTTCTTTATAAGATTTTTTCTTTTTTTTCTTTTACATTTTCTTTATTTTCAATAAAAAAGTTATCTTTTATTTTTGAAAATTCTTTTCTTTTCTTTCTCTTTCTTTTTTCTTGGTTTTTTTTTTTTTCTGTTTTCTCTTTTTTTTTTATACCTAGCTTACTTTAATTTTTTTTTCAGGTTCAGTACTCTTAGCACCAACTTGAAGTTCTATCAAAGGTTGGTTTTTTTTGTTTATTATTATTAATGACCTTTTTTTATAGCTAATTCTTTCGAAGTCCCATGCAAGTATATATATAAAGTTATGGTCTCCACAACATCTTGCTTCTTTGACTGTCAGCTTTTGGGGTTTGTTCATGAAAGACGATGCAACTCTATCATGACGCCCTCCTGCTTCTTCGGTTTCTATGTTTGTTCGTGATAGACGATGCAACTCTATCATGATGCCCTACTGCTTCTTCGGCTTCTGGGTTTATTCATGGCCCTGCTGCTTTTTAGGGCTTGTTCATGATAGACGATACAACTCTATCATGACGCCCTACTGCTTCGTCAACATCTGGAGTTTGTTTATGATAGATGATGTAACTCTATTATGACGCTCTGTTGCTTCTTGGGATTTGTTCATGATAGACGATGCAACTCTATCATAATGCCCTATTGCTTCGTCAACATCTGGGGTTTGTTCATGATAGACAATGTTATCATAATGTCCTACTTCATCTACTTTGCTTTCATATATTCTTTGTTCCAAGACCATGTCATCAGCACTAACTTGCTTCTGGTGATCTTCTTTTGCAAAACCATGGTTTACTTCACAGAATGATTATTGTCTGGAGCTCGACACCTCATAGTACTTTATAATAGAAATCAACCAAGAGAACATGGACTTAGTCTCCTTGTGGAGAATCCATGGGCTGGCTCTTTTGCAAATCGTAGGCCATTCTTGGACAACAACTTGATTCTTTCCAGATTATCTGTGGAGATACCTTTGTCTGAGGAAAAAAGCGCATGGGTCTTACAGTCTTCTATCCATAACGAGGCTCCTAATTTTGACAGAGCTCTTACTCTCGAACAACGTTTAATTGAAGGCCAAATACGTTAAGGCACTGTGACCAAGGTCCTTGGAGAGTTCTGCTTTATTGATTGCTATTAGGAGTGGCTAGAGCTTGTAGTTGGTCGAAATGCGCGACTTCTTTATAGTGCTAGTTTATATGGCGTCGTAACAACTTTTTTGTACACTTTTGATCGTAATAGTGATGTTGTTTAAGCATTTTGTGAAGCTTGATGTCCTTCGACTAATACTCTTCATACTATGGCAGGCGAGTTATCCATTTCTTTGTGGAACCTATGGTCTTTTGGGGGTCTTCCCATTAAGGGAGATTTCTACGAGGAAAGGATCCCTTCTTTTAAAGAATTAAACTCCTCACGAGATAAGATGAAGTGCCTTCCAACAACCTATCAATATCTTTTCCAAGCGTAATTCAATAATTTGTACTCAGAAGAATGATCACGCAACATCTTTTAAGAATGACTCACAAGTGACTATTAGCTCCTAGATTTCATTCTGGTACCTTGG
Source organism: Cucumis melo (assembly GCF_025177605.1). Classification (NCBI taxonomy): domain Eukaryota; kingdom Viridiplantae; phylum Streptophyta; class Magnoliopsida; order Cucurbitales; family Cucurbitaceae; genus Cucumis; species Cucumis melo. The sequence continues at coordinate 18,730,021 of NC_066860.1, read as the reverse complement.
GTCTATAAGCTATGATAAGCCAACCACACGGAAGCAAAAGAAGGTGTCACGCTCCAAATCTACTCAAAACCCTGATGGTTTGAAGATCCAGGCTCAAGAATGGTCCTCTAAGGAGAACATGTTATTTGCATTCCTTGGAATCAGGAACGATATAAAGGAAGAAACGTATTTAGTTGCCTTCTCATCTTGCTGGTTGTGCCTATTCTTATTTCCACAAAAAAGATCACTTCTACGCTCCGAAGTATTTAGAATTGCAAGCTTAATGGCTATTGGCACTATTTATGGTCTTGCAGTTTCAGCTTTGACGAACATATATAATGGCCTAGGTTTGATAACCAAAGCCTCCAATCTGATAGGACGCATGAACTTTCACTTTCTCATGCATTACGTCCATGGCTGGTTAACCCATTATTTTGGCACACATTATCCACTTCCCATAGAATTTTGAGGTCCCAAGATGATTAACTTTCCTGGTGAAGGCGAGTCTATTTATTTTGGCGAATATGAGGCACGAGAACTGATCCATAATGGTGCAAGAATTCAGTGGATGCTAACCTCTAGAACAAGAATAAACATGATCGCATGGTTGATACCCATGATTCATCATTTCTTCAGACTTCTTATTTCGTGAGCATGCGTTCCTGCTACTTGTCATCTTGTTGTGAGAATACCTGGATCATAACATCATATAGTCCGTACCAATTTGGATGACAATTTGGCTTTTACCAAGATATCCTAATGATATAGGTGGCATGCCACCTGCGGTCACACTAGATAAGATATTACTTCACTGAAGAATATGTACGAGGCGCAACACCTTATCTGAGATATACTTGTTCGCCCGTTCGTTAGAGCCTTACAAGTATGTGATACGGTGATTTACAAACAGGTGGGCCACGAGGCATGGGACCTATTTTGAGGATAACAGACACCATTTGGTGAGTAGTGCCATTCTTTCCCCTTTACAACCCAAACTACTCAAGAACTGAGGGAGCAAACTGGGTGGTAAAGAAATTTGCTTGGTTGAGGCAATGGCTCCTACTTTCGAAGAGGAGGTAAAGAAGCATAAAGATGAGAGCAATAGCAGCAAAAGTGATCATCATTGGAAAAGACCTTTGAAGAAAGCGAAGGTATTAGGTGATGATCCCGACAGAAGGGGTTCAAGTGCTTTGGGAGTCTCTGATATTCCACCACTGGTTTACACATTTTCCTTTCTTAAATTTTTGTTTTTGTTCATCTTCTTCACAAATCATTTATTCATTGTTTGCTTCTACAATCACCTTTGAACGATCATCTTGAAGGACTTATAGAGCTAAGTAGCGATGAATCTTTGACGAGAGCTCATGCAGTTGATTCGACCATTGAGAAAGTTGGTACCTCGAAGACTCTCGTCTCCAAACTAGCCGAACAGTTCTTACGTCCATCTGCTCTTCTCGAGGAGATTCGTTGAGGCAAGATGAAAGTGGGAGGAAAAAACATTGAGATTCCTTCATCCAAAGGAGATGTCTGCCCTAAAGCACCCTTATAGAAGGTTAGCTCGACACATGCTACTCTTAAGATTTCTGAATCACCTTTAGATACTTTTAAGAGACAGACTACGGAAAACTCTGAGCCTTCTCAGTGGGTTGGTGAAAATGTGCTTTCAAACTTCTTCCCGAAAATAGCTTATGTATGTGGGAGGATATTCAAGATAAGATCATGTGAACTTCTTTTGAATATATTCCAAGACTTAGGCCAGAAATAGCAACAGATCTCTCGAAGATTGAGAAGATCCATGCAGACGACTTGACTCCTCTTGAAGAGTATCTAAACAATTACCTTAGGAGGTAGACAATTTCAACGATGTGCAATCTTTATATTTTGCACAGTTGTTGTCAATAAATAAAGCTTGTCAATTTGATTAGAAGACATCTGTCATAAATGAAGCTTTAAATTTGATGGACCAAGTACGAGGGGACGCCAAAGTTATTCTAGAGAGAGTCGCATAGTTTTCTTTAAAAAAGAAGGAACTGGAGAAGAGACTTTAGAGCATAAATGTTGAGTCTAAACAACTGTCGATCTTATCTTTTAAGAGAGCAGAGGCCATAGACCAGTAAAAACTTGAAGTTGCCAAGCTCCAGGATGAAGTCAACACTCTAGAAAGCACCCTTACTATTACTGAATAAGCAATCGAGGCCCTAGCTACGGTTCGCAAGAGCATAGAAGCTGCACGTGAAGAATTGAAGAACTTCAAGTGGAAGCTTTGATTTGTGCACCATTTGCCCTCTTTTCTTTTGTTGCAATCCTTGTAGATGTAAAACTTTTGTTGAATGATAATGCAATTTTTTTAATTCTAGTCTAGCTACTTTTACATTTATTTTACGTTGCTTACATATGAAATGACAATGAAACATAATTTTTTTTACATGTGACTAAACTTAAAGTGGACTTTAAGCTGCCTATGTACCCTTTTTATAACATAGGGATAAAGTCATAACGTAGTTCAACAAAAATATTTTTTATATATATATAACTAGATTAGGCATAAAACTTCTTGAGAAATTTGCCATTGATTGGGCCAATTCGTAATCCGTCTTGATCGATGATTTTGTATGTTCTATTCGTGAAAACTTCTTTGACAATGTAGGGTCCGTTCCATTTAGGTGTGAACTTATTCTCCGTATGCCTTGTCGTGATGATAGGTCTTCTTACTGCAAGCACTAAATTACCAACTTGAAATGACTGGGATTTTACATGTTTATCAAAAGCATTAGACGTTCGTGCTTGATAACATTCTAGTGCTTGTTAAGCTTTTAGTCTATTTTCGTCAAGTGTTTCTAACTCTTGAAGGTATAATTTAGCATTTTCTTCAGTAGTTAGCCCTTCTTGAATTGTATTTCTTAAGGATTGAATTTCTCTTTCTAGTGGGAGTACTACTTCAACGCCGTAAACCAAAGAATAAGGTGTAATACCTGTAGGAGTACGACGGGTAGTTCTGTAGGCCCATAATGCTTCCCTAATCTTTTCTTGCCAATCTATTCTTGTCTTGGAGACCAACTTTTTCAGAATATTGCACAAAATTTTGTTGAATGCTTCTGCCAATCCATTTGTTGCGGCGTTGTACATAGAAGACTTGTACTGTTTGAAGTTAAACGTCTCACATAGCTTGTCCAATAAAGTGTTAGTGAATTGTCTTCCATTATTAGTCACGATATGATGAGGAATACCATATTTGTAAATGATGTGTGTCCGCACAAAATTTACAATGTTTTCCTTTCTTTGCTTCTCTTAATGGCACGATTTCAGCTCATTTAGAAAAGCAATCAGTTCCTGCAAGAATGTAAGAATGACCAGCCAATGACTTAGGTGTGATAAGTCCAAGCAGGTTGAGTCTCCAAGCTTCAAAAGGCCAAGAAGATATTGTTGGATGAAACGACTCTAATGGCTGATGTATAAAATTTGCATGAAATTGATAAGCTTCACGATACTTCGCGAAATGCATCGAGTCATGGATCATGGTGGGCCAATAGTAACCCATTCTTTTCAACCGATGTTGAAGCTTTGAACTAGACTGGTGAGCACCACAGATACCTGAATATGCTTCTTCTAAGGCCTTTGTCGATTCCTCTTTTCCTAGGCATCGCAGAAGAAAACCTTCATATGAGCGTCGATAAAGTGTGTCATTGTAATAAATAAATCGTGCAGCTCTTCTTCGTAACTCAGCTCAATGTCGAAGATCGATGGGAAGTTTTCCATGCTCCAAATAATCTATAATGGACTACGCCAGTTTTCTTCATCAATTGCATAGACAGATATCACATCAGCTTCTTCGTATTGACTTTTAATTGAGGACACGATCCACTTTTGGCAAAGGAAAATGTTTATCGGTACGTCTACTGAGACTGTTAAAGCAGTGGCAAAGTTTGCAAAAGCATCAGCTTTCTTATTTCTAGATCTTGGTATATGCTCCAATATTATGTCGTCGAATCTGTCCATCAATCTTCTAGCATAAATGAAGTAGGGCTTCAAGTTTGATGCTTTACCTCGTACTGATAGAAGAGCTGGTTTATGATTAACTTTGAATCACCGAATATTTCTATGTACTTTATCCCAAATTCTGAAGTCATTTGCAGGCCAATGATTAGGGCTTAATACTCAGCAACATTATTTAAACACAACTCATCGAGTGTGAAGCTATATGGCAACATATGTTTCTCAGCAGAGATGAAAACAATGCCGACACCAGCTCTATTTCTTCGTACCGCACCATCAAAAAACATGATCCAAGGCTCCATGCTTTCAGCAAACAATACTTTCTCATCAAGTAAGTCAGTCACATAATTTTCAATTTGATGGAACTGGATGATCAGCCATGAAATCTGCCAATGCTTGGCCCTTTATTTTTGTCATCCACTGTCGATGTACTCACCCTCTGAAAGACTGAAGGGCGTGTAGCAGAAAAAGTAATGTGATAAAAAACGAAACTTCTTTGACTTCTGTCTTTTTTGCCTTCTTCAGAATCTTTGCTTTCTTCAATTGTAATGTGGTATGTATTAATAACTTTTACTTTTCTTTTACCAGCTATTCAACTGGTTTCAAAGACTGATATCCAACTCTAGCTCTGGAATTAGGTATAGAATATCCTTGTTTCTAAAGCTCCTTTTGTGTAGGAGAAAACCTGGGTCTTTTGTCAAATATTTTCTCGCTTTTAAGCTCAGTATGAGTTGTAAAGTTATAACCCACCTTTGCCATCAACTTATATGCCTTTAGGTCGAATCCCTCCACTGTTCGTCTTTATAGAAGGCATGCCTCTCAACCATTTTCTCGAGTCCTTTTGCTTCTCCTTTTTCTATCTTAGTAAGTGGCGTGGTGAAATTTTCCTTTAATATCTTGATGATTCCGAATGTCAGGTTTTTCGAATAATTTGTAAATAGTGATTCTCTCTTCTTACGTTGGGACAGAGGAATATAGCGTAAAATAGGGGGATTTGAGACTTCCTTTTGTGGGATTGCTATCTTTTCACTCTCTGGCACCCCCGGCTTAGTTTGGGTTGTTGGTTCATCATTTTGTTGACCATTGGGTGCATCCCCTTTATTTGATTTCTTTGTTGTGATCGTTTCTTACTCATGCTTATAAGTGCCTTTAGCTACTGGAACTTAAGTTGATATGACTTCACTCACGTCATCAATTTTTGTGTAAAATTTTGCTTTAGCGAAGTAAGACTCAACATTTGAAAATGGCTTAGTGTCGGCATCAACCTTCCTAATTTCCTGTTTATAAAATTTAAAACATTGATGAAGCGTGGAGGTTACTATTCCATTTTCATGTATCCATGGACGCCTTAATAACATTTTATATGTAGTCCTCGAATCGATCACATGAAATATTATGCTTGCCTGCAAATCCCTTATGGTGATCTCCAAATGAACAGTGCTCATTGCCCCTTGTGCTCCTTGATTAAAGCCTTGAATCACCAGTTTACTGTTTGATAATTCTTTCACTGAGATACCTAATTGATTCATTGTTGACTTCAGTAGAATGTTGACGGCGAAACCATTACCAATAAGAATTTGATTGAGCTTTTGCTCCCAAACGTATCCTGACACATATAAAGATATGTTATGAAGCTTTGACCCAATTAGCAAATCTTCATCACTGAATGATATCAATATACAACAGAAATCACACGTCTTCGTTGGTGATGTAGCAATAGTCGAGAAATCATCATTTTTAATATCTCGATAATTGTATCCTTGACTTCTCGCGATAGTGTCAACAAATCATTTATGCCTAAAGAAAGCAAATCCTTTGGCTTGGTTGTTAGCTCCATCAAATTTGAGGGGGAAGCGTCGTCCTCAGTCGTACTAATAGTATGGCACGAGATAATTTCCATTGGAAAGTTTTCAGGAAATAAGTCCTTTAGAGTTATTGGTTGTCGTGGTCGAGGAAGCTCCTCACTTTCTTCAATACGTGGTAGAAGTTTTCTCACATTCTTTCTTGTCTTTCTTCTTTGAGACTTACCCTTCCTCCTGTACTCCCGGTACGAGCGGGATCTTTTTGGAAAAAATTTTATTTGTGCTTCTTTCGATGCGTTACCAACGTCCATCCCTCATTAGCATCATCTACCTACTTTTCTTCTTCCTTGGAGCAAACAGTCTAGAAGTCGTTATTTTATAAGGCCTCCAATGCAAAATATATAACAACAGGCTTCAACGATCCAAATTGGATTATACTCCCTATAGTAGGTAATCGACTATTTGGCTATATGATTATTGCGATATGATTTATTTGAGCCACACCATCAAGATCTAGCTCAATATTTTTATCCAGAGCTAACTTTAGAATCAACTCCTTCAATACAAAACATTTTTCAACGGGATGGTTGACGACCCAATGATATTTGCAGTAATTGGGATCATTTACTCTTCCCATTTCTGCAGGTTGTTTACATTCAGGAAGTTGAATGAGTTGTTTTTCCAGTAGATGGTCTAACATGTCAGGTAAGTCAGAGTCTGGAAAAGGGTAAACTTTTTCTTGTCTCTTTTTCAATGTCAGGCATCTTTTTTCGCCTTCATCTTGCCATTTTTCCACTTTCTTTTCCTTGGAGACAAACTTTAAAAGGGTCATGCTGACGACCATAGCTTCCTTGGTAGCATCCTTCGATACCTTCTGGGTGCTCTTCACTTCTTTTTTTTATTTTTTTTTATTTTTTGGGACTAGTAGATCATTGTTTCCTCTATTAGCAATACTTAGCTCCACATCATGAGCTATGGTTGCTAACTCTTCAAAGGTGCGGGGCTTTATTCCCTACAAGATGTATAGGAGTCCCCAATGCATTCCTTGGGTGCACATTTCAACTGCTGACAGTTTCGTTAATCTATCTTTGCAATCAAGGCTTAATGCTCTCTAACAATTAATATAATCAATGATTGGCTCACCCTGTGGCAGTTAACTCTATCATGCTAACAATACGTCGAGTGTTGTAGAAACGGTTCAGAAAGTCCCTCTCAAGCTGCTCCCAACTATCAATGGATTCAGGCTTCAAGTCGGTGTACCAGTCGAAGGCATTTTCTTTGAGAGTTTGGACAAACTATTTGACTGACAAATCTCCTCGTGTACTAGCAATTTCACATGTTTCGATGAAATAAGCAACATGTTGTTTTGGCTTGTCCTTTCCATTAAACTGTTGGAACTTGGGTGGTTGGTAACCATGTGGCATCCTCAGATTGTCAATCCTCTTCGTATATGGCTTGGAATATAAAGAGAAAGTTTGAGCAGGTCCACCGTATTGAGTTTTGATGGAGTTTGTAATCATCTCTTGCAACTGCTGAACAGACAACGATGCAATTAAGGTCAACTTTCTTGCATAATTTCCTTCCCTTTGTCAACATTCTTGATAGTATGTGTGTGACTTGATTCAACAGCGTCACGACTCTTGATGTGATTCTTCAGCAATGCAATCTCGAAATTCCTTTCTTCAACCGCCTTTTTGAGCATATTAACCTTTTTTTTAGCTCTGTCATTTTGTCGTCGCTTGTATCTACGTCAGTCACCATAACTGACATTATATTTGTATGAGGCACCTCCTCGTTTGAGCACTCAAATGACGAATTGTGTTCGTCAATTGCAGGATTCTCTTTGATTACAATTCCACCTTTTGGTGGCTTGGAGATTTGTTCCCAAACATTCTTTGCGACTTCAAAGGGTGTCGTATCTTCAGATGATTGAATCTCTCTTGAGTGGCTATGAGTATTTGGCCACTTGCCGATGTCGTTGAGAGCTTTGGAAGTGTTGCCTTGAGATGTCATGATTTCCTTGGATGTTCTTCAAAAAGAGAAAGAGATGAAAGGTAAAGACTCCCACTAGGTGTGCCAAATTGTTCACACGAGATTTCAAGAGAAAATGTAATTTGTGGAATTGATATTTGTATTGATTTATGTATTATAGATACAATCTCTAATATTTACTAATTTGATGATTTCTCTCGAATACAATTTAAACTTAGAACTTCGTGGTCTTTGATCTTCAAGAAGTTGTAGTTGCAAGTTAATTCGAGCTTCAATCTTCTGGAATTTTAGCAAAGATTTAATTTTCCAAGTATTCGATCTTTCAGAAGGATAATCTTGAGGTTGATAATAACTTGCACGTCTTGAGAGCCTTTAAAAGTTTGAGTCTTCAATTCTTTAGAGCTTTTGTTCTTCCTTCAATTCAAAGATCCTAAAATGAATGACAAATGTCTCTATTTATAGAGAAATTTCATGGGCTTTAGGTGGGCTTGGGCCCATTTGCTTGTTGGACTTAGGCTTGGGCCATTTTACTTCGCGAGCTTAGGCTTGGGCCTATTTGCTTGGTTGCTTGGACCCTTTTACTTGGTGGGCTTGGGCTTGGGCCCATTTGCTTGGTGGGCTCAAATTCGAGCCCATTATTTTTTTGGTCCAATTTTTATATTTTGGGCCTAATTGGATTGGGTATGAAAAAACTTAATTTCTCAAACCCAATCAAATTATAATCATCACAATGTTTGTTGTGTTGACGTGGCAGAATTTAATTGGTCGAAATTTCTTGCTCAACACTCAAATTTAACATTAGATGCTAAATCAAGAACAAGTCCATATAGTTTCCACGTGTGCCATTAATAATGTAGACTCGAAGTCTTACTGAATCCAACACAAGGTTATTAGAACCCCTTTCTTTGAGCCTATTGTCCTCCCTCTCAAACAAAACATCAAGTGAAAAATCAATCACACATCATCTACAAGTTGAACATCAACTTTGGTCAACTTCTTAACCCGGTGTTAAACAACTCAACTTCAAAGGTAAAATTTATTGACATTTGCACATTTATCAAATACTTTGAATTTTACACTTTCTTTACTTTTGACATTTGTCAAATAATTTCACCTTTTTATCTTTCTCTACATTTTATATTTATTGAGAAATCCTATCGTACAACTTTACACCCACACACCGCAAACTTTCTAACTCTACTTAGTAGACCAAATGGCTCCAAAATATATTCCACAAAAATAATTCATGGTCGTGCTCCATCGTTGAAATTTGTTTGAGAGGAAAATCATTAGGAGCGTAAACAAAAACTAGCATCGATTAAGAAAATAAACGATCTCAAATGTAAACTATATTATGCATTAGTTTGAGACCTTTAGGAAGGTTTTGAAAGCAAAATGAGGACAAATTAGGATTCTATTTGCAAATATATATGACAACCAATTACCGGATTTATCACTTAATATGATAAAATAACATGGAGAAAGAAGTTAAAAAAAAAAAAAAAAGTGTTGGATGAAGATGAAAAAAATTCCCAAGTATCTTGAACGTCAAAAGGCGGAAATGAAACGGCCTAAAACCTAGGTAAAATCTTACGTAGACGGACCGTTCACAACCCCTTTCAAATCATAAGAAATAAACAAAGCTTAAACAAACAAGATTCATATTAAACCCTGCCCCCTCGCTCCATCAAATCCTCTCTCAATCACCTCCATCGCTCCTCCGATTCAAGGTTTGTTCGTCTTTCGATTCCTTTTCTTCTCTTCAACAATTTCTTGCCTTGCGATTGTTGCAATCCCGATTTTATGTTTTTTTCTGCTCCATCGCCTCTCACAGCAATATTGGAACGTAATTAGCAATTAACCTTTTCGTTTATAATCTCATTCTATTACTCGATTCTTCTTGTTCCTTCCTTTTCGTTTGAAGTACCTATTCAACCTGTCTGTTCTCGTGTCTGTTACAGATTTGTCACAGAAATTGATTGAACGCCTGGCAAACAGTTCAGCCACTTTTGGCATTCAATTACCCACCCATCATGAATGATGGTGGCCCTAGATATGCTGGAAGAGGCCATCCGAATAACAGAGGAAGATCTCCTCGATCCGCCGATAATTTCACTTATCGTCCCCGTCATGTAATGTATTTACACGCATGTTGGCTCTAGTCTTGATATCCACGTTTTTAAAAAAAAATCTCAGCAATATTGAAACTGTAGGTTATCGTGAATCATAAAATTTAAATTTATATCTATTATATGAATTACTTTTTAAAAATTTTGAATACGTCAAAGACCTTTCGGATCCCAAAGTCTTAGGGACTTGTTAATTTTTTTTTTTTTTTTTTTCATGTTCATTGACTTATTTTACACAAAATTTCAAGAACTTGTTAACACTTTTTGTGGTTGAAAGACCAACTAGACACAAAATTTAAAGTTCAAGGACTAAACTTAACACAAACGATCAATTTCCTTAAGTTAAATGGTGTGTGTATCTCGGTAATGAGCCCAGGGCTCCTGGTTTAATTTGTTTATGGAATTCTGAAATTTGTAGGTGTTTAGTTTTGATTCCAAATGAATGAAATTCAGTGTATGTTAGGAATAGGTTGTATCAGTTAGTAAGGGAGGTGAATTGAAGGTGCTGAAGTTTATAATTGTACTCTCATGTTTAATTCTAATCTTTTCACATTCTAACAAAATGGGTAGGCTGGAGGTGAGGGGTCTTCTGTTGCTGGTTCTTCTAACCCTGGTAGTGGAGCTTTCCGAGGTAGAAGTTCTCACCAGATGTCATCAAGGAATTTCAGGAAGCCTGTTGGACAAAAACAGGCCTCAAGTTCTGAACAGTGGCAGTGGCGGCCTTTAAATAGCAGGAAAGATGCATCTCCTGGTGCTGTTGATCTTCACCTGCAACATAATTCAACTGATGATATGAGCAATACCAATAAACAATTATTGGGATCTATTGCATCGAATTCTGATAGTAATCAAATAAGCAATACTTCAGAGCAACGATTGGGACCTATTGCATCAAATTCTGATTGCATCGAACTCTTGTCCTCTTCTGCTCAAAATGTCTCTAAGAGTTTGCATTCTGCTGTAGAAAGAATTCAGATTCAGGGACCTACAGCAGTATGTGGAAATTGTAGTGATTCTTTTCCTTATGATAATCGTAACGGATCAGATGTGGTTGGACAGGAACTAAAGGTTCAACCTACACTAGAATCCTGTGCAAAAGATAAGAGTTCCACCATAAAACTTGGGGAAAGTAATAATGTTTTTAACTCTATGGACTCAAAAGACAAGAAGCCTTCAGTAGACCTCGATACTTTTGATATATGCCCTCCAAAAACTGGAGGTGTCACACTGAATCCTTCTTTATTAGCTATGAACAGAGAAAAAAGAAATGAGATGAAGCGAGCAATGGATGGATATAATGGAATTGTGTTGAGACCAGGAATGGTTCATCTGAAGGGTAGCATTTCCCTCAGGGATCAGGTATACATTGATTTTTCTCTCGCACTTGTTACTCTAGAAACAATCTCACTCTCGAAGATAACTGAATCAGTTCTTGAGTTAAAGATCTTTCTTTGAATCTCTAGGACGAAAAACTCAATCTCCAAGGATAAGATACCACAGTAGCATTTTTTCTTTTTCTTGACCAAGCTTTCATGGGAGTAAAACGAAATATGAAAGAATATATACAAGGCAAAGTCTCACATAAGGAGTCCAAACACTAAGCACAATTTGACTAAGATTTAGATGATGATTACAGAAATCCTGAGGAAATATGATTTATCATCAAGCAAAAAATGGAGTTTTATTAGAAGATGGTTTGTAGCTTCCACTATGGTCTGTGTTCATTTTCATTCTAGGTTTATCATGCAGGTATTGGGTGGTTTTCTTTATGTTTGATTTGAACCACACTGCTATTTCTAGATTTGTTGGGAGCCTTCTCAAAACTCTGAATCTTCCTTGTTTTTCTAACTGGTGCTTTTCTATCCCTATCATGGTCACTGCAGGCAAAGATAGTAAAAAAATGTCGGGATCTTGGTATTGGAGCTGGAGGCTTTTACCAACCTGGTTATCGAGAAGGAGGAAAACTGCACCTGAAAATGATGTGCCTTGGTAAAAATTGGGATCCTGACAGTAGTACATATGGGGATGTTCGTCCATTTGATGATACAAAACCACCTAACCTACCAGATGAATTTTATCAACTGGTTGAAAAGGCAATCAAAGATTCTTATGCTATTATAGCAAAAGATTCAACAATAAAAAATCCTGAACGCGTACTTCCATGGATGAAACCTAACATCTGTATTGTAAACTTCTACTCACAAAATGGACGATTGGGTCTTCATCAGGTCTGCAATAATGGTTCCTATCCTCTTCACTTTTTGGACTGTCCAACATTTGCATAATTCTTCATTCTTCCATCATAATCTTTGTTTCATTTTCTTCTCATTAGGATCGAGATGAAAGTCAAGAAAGTCTTGATAAAGGATTGCCTGTCATCTCCTTCTCCATTGGTGACTCTGCCGAATTCCTATTTGGTGATCGGAGTGATGTTGATCAAGCAGAGAAAGTTACTTTGGAATCAGGAGATATCTTGATATTTGGTGGGAAATCAAGGCACGTTTTCCATGGAGTGACTGCAATTCATTCAAACACTGCTCCAAAAGCACTTTTAGAAGCAACAAATCTTCGTCCAGGTCGCTTAAACCTTACTTTCCGTCAGTATTGAAGGTGTTTTTTCGCTCAGCAAGGGACGCAATCCATGAAACAACGCCCTTATATTCAGTTCCAAGTTTCCCTCTCTTCGGGAAGTTGGTTTTGTTTAATCTAACACATTACAGAAGTGCCATCGTAATAGATTCAGCATGTACAGGGATACTTCTTAGTTTCTAATTTATTATCATATGGGAAATATTATGGTTTTTCAAGAACTTTGACATATTGTGCAGTTCTAATCTTTCTCATTGTAGTGTGAGAAGTTGTGAAGGAATTTTTGTTGGGAGTTTCGATTTCTTGAAGGAATTTTTTTGTCTGTTGCTCGGTACCATGGGATTACCCAATTGTTGTTTGGAGCTTTTGTACTGATGGCCCAAATTTGGGAGAGCGAAAATTTCCCCCTCTAGCTAGGGAAATTCAAGCCTCATAAAGCTTCTAACTAAAAATAGGCAAGAGTGAACCAACAAATTACGATTGCGATTACATTTAACAAAAATATTGACACTTGCCTGACTTTGTGTATTCTAATCCAACGCAGCCTTAACCTTATTTTTTCATTTCAGAAATGTCAATCGAGGGTTTGAATGATATATGTATATACATATGACTTAATACCAATACTATTAGCTTAGCTAAGTCCAATGGTGAATTTAGCTTTTAGCACCCTCAAGTCCTACTATGAAGCCCTCCGTCACAAATTCTTTTGGATCCACCGTTGGTGCCAATCTTTTTTTCACAATTCTAGGTTTTTGTTCTATGAAAAAATTCATCTAATTATAAATTTATCAGTCTTAATGCTTTAATATACTACCTTTTATAAGATGATCCATAGACCTCACATATTACGTATTAGAATCATATATCATTTCATATTCTTTTTCTCTCTTTCTTACACCCTTCCATTTATCTGCATACTTTTATTGCTTGACAACTCATAATTGGATTTTTTTTTATGCAAAAAAGATTTCAGTTGCTGTACAAACATTTTTGAGTTTTCAGAAACTGCTTGGGGAAGAGGATCACCTTTTCTAACTTGCACAACTCTCACAACTCACCAAGGAAAAGCATTGGTGTCAACACAAGACACAACTCATGGAACAAAGAAAACGCACTCACATCAACACAAGATGAAGGAAGATAATCATCAATAAACATGAGTACCAGATGTATATTATTCTTCTTGCAACGCGCTCTAAAGTTGATGATGTTTTCTATAGTTTCAAATATTTCGTGGCCTTCTCAGTATATCATCCTTCTTTCAGCTTGCTCACCATCCAAGACCAAAGGTCTAAACCTGACCACACACTCCTTGCTAAAGACAAAAGAGCCAAATAGGTCCGAGAAATATTTGCATAGTGGGCTTAAATCCATTTTTAGCTCTAGGAAATGACTCTTTTAATCAATTTTCAACTGCCATTTTCTAATTGTTTGCACTATACAGGTAACCTAATTTTCATAATGTATGACAATCTTTGTAAACCGTGGGACCCTAAAATCCCCAAGTCTTCTGAAGAGAACTTAAAGGTGAAGAGGGGTCAAGCTTGGTTAGAGAAACATGGTTTTTAAGATTGGTTACAAGAAAAATTGGAGAGAATTTTCATTTAGATTGGGTGGTTGTTAATTGTTATGATTGGTATGTCATTGTTTTAGTATCGTGGTTAAAGTGATAGGGGTTAGTGTCATCGTAGCCAAGGTGGGCTTGAGGAAGTTCAAAATTTGGCTAAGTGTTGGTTAGGTATTTAGCATACTCTTAGACAGCCAAATAGGGTCATGAGAACCTCTAAGGGATAAGATTTGGGCAGCCAAAAGTTTAGATTTTGTGTGGTCGAGAGGTGTCAAGGAGAACCTCTAAAAGACAAGGTTAAATGCCTATGGTAGTTGCTAGGGGAGATGCAAGGATGGACGGCCAAGGCTCGCTAGGCGTCTAAGTTGGTAGGTTTGGCTAGGCAAGGAGCATGTGTTAGATGTCACAATCGTAACCCTTCAAACATGATTGTGCGACACTTGTTCTACTCGGACAACAAGTTAGTCATACAAAATTCGAAGCCTGCGGACAAACTTGTGATATAATGTAGCCTCCCTTCACGTTCTTGAGAAAATTATTTTATAAAACGTGAGAGAGAAAGAAAATCATTGAAAACATCATAAATGAAAGCATTGAAGACTATCAATCGCAAAGAAAAGCTTAGTTTGCAAAGAGTGCGACAAGGCTTGGTCGGGGATTCACAACTACTATGCCTCTCCTATAGTATATTTTGAGATTTTTAACCTTGGCAGACTTGCATATGAAAAAGCCGAAATTTCACACTCTAGCTCGACGACACTAAAGTGAAAGCAATAGACTAAAAATAAAGAAAACATAAAGGCAAGGTAAATTAGGGGTGTTTGGACATGCGGCCATAGGCAAACAACACCCTGGACAAGCATGTTCGTGACATTCCCCCCACCTAAACAGTTGACGTACCTATCGACTGGTGAAGCTTGAATTCTTCTATCTTCTGTGTCCAGGCTTCTAGATCTTCGACATGTTCCTAACTGGCTTCTTCCATAGGAAGGTTCTTCCACTTTATTAGATACTCGTGGACCCTTCTTGTGGGTCTTTTGCTCTTTATTACTCACCAATGATTAGGCGAATTACGACAATCTGCTGTAGGTCTTCGGTATCTTGATGGTAGGGCTTCAGGTTACTCACATGAATGGATTTTCATCCATGTGGGTAACACTACTTTGTAAGATGTATTCTCTACCCTTTTCAGCACTTCTACTGGTCCTTCATACTTTCTGACGAGGCATTAGTCTTTACATCCTCGAAATCTGATCTATTTTGGTCGTAGTTTAACGAGTACCTGGCCTCCTGCCCGAAACTCAAGGGGTCGTCGCTTCTTATTTGTCCACTTCTTCATCCGCCTCTCAAGGCTTTCTCTAAGTACACTCAGGTGATATCTATTATCTGTTTCTACTCCTTCGTAAAATTGTGGGCTTGGGGGTTCTTCCCTATATAGGGATGATCGACAAGGTGTGGCAATACAAGTTGCCTACCAGAAACGATCTTAAACGGGCTTCTCCCAGTGGACGAACTCGTCTAAGCGTTGAAATAGAATTAGGCTACATCCAATAGATTGACCTAATTCTTTTGCCTTGTGTTTACAAAATGACACAAATATTCCTCGAGCATGCAGTTGAATCACTCGGTTTGACTGTTAGTCCGCGGGTGGTAGCTTGAGGATATGTTCAGACTCGTCCCCAAGAAGGTAAATAACTCCGTCCAGAAGAAGCCAATAAATCTACCACCCCTGTCACTCACTATACTCGTCGGGACTCCCCATAACTTAACAACATGCTTGAAGAACAACAGAGTTGTCAATTCAGCTGAGCACTGCTTCGTAGTGGGAATGAAAGTGGTGTACTTTGAAAACCGATCAATGATGACCAAGATGGCCTCAAAGTCGCCTACCTTGGAAAAATGAGTAATGAAGTCCAGAAACACTTTCCCAAGGCCTTGTTGGAATTGACAGAGGGTCGAGAAGTCCAACAACCTTCACTTTCTCTACTCTATTCTGTTGACGGATGAGACATGTCTTTGTGTACTGCATGAAATCATCTTTCATGTTTGGCCAAAAGTAGCCCTTCTTCAACAAAGCGTACGTCTGCTGCCATCCAGGATGGCCAGCTCATAGAGTGTCATAACACTCATGCAACAATCTCTTCCTCAAGTCCCTTGCTCTAGGGACGTACAACCGATTACCCTTTGTTACCAACAAGTCTTCCTCAATCCAAAACCGTCTTGTTTTACTCGCTTTAGCTAAATTCATGATATTATGAGCGGCATGATCCTTCTGCAAGAACATTCTCAAGACATCTTTTACTGACTTGTCAATCTTAACTGTTTGGAGGTGAGCTAACATGCACATAGCTGCCTGTTCATTTTTTCGACTTAGGGCATCAACAGCCCGGTTGCTTGACCCCTTCTTTTGTTTAAATTCAAAATCAAAATCGGCCAAAAATTTCTATCATCTTGCTTGCTTCGAAGTCAATTTTGGCTGGGTAAAGAAATGGCATGTTGCACTGTTGTCCATCTTCACCACAAATGACGAACCCAGTAGGTATTGTCTTCAAACCCTTAAGCAATGTACTACTACAAGCATCTCTTTTTCAAACACGGTGTACCTCTTTTCAACTGCTTTTACCTTTCGACTTTCATATGTGATTGGGTGTCCATTCTGTAGAAGAACACCGCCCAACGCATAATCGGATGCATCTGTCTCAACCTCGAAAGGTTTGGTCACATTAGCAATTCCCAGAACTGGCCCCTCCATCATGGCTTGCTTTAGGTCATCAAAGGCGGCTTGACACTCGGGGGTCCAACTCCATTGAACATTTTTTTTCAATAACTCAGTTAGCGGACTTACTCGTTTAGAGAATCCTTCCACAAATCGTCAGTAATAATTTGCTCAGCCAAGGAATGAGCATAATTTCGAGACTGATTTTGATATTATCCAGTCACGTATTGCAGCAATCTTTCCTTCTTCCATCCCAATTCGACCACACGCTATCACATGGTCTAAGAAGTTTATCCGCTCTTGTGCAAAGGAACATTTTTCCCTCTTAACATATAGTTGGTTCTCCTTCAATTTCTGAAAAACCCTTTGAAGGTGATTCATATGTTCCTCCATGGTCGAGCTATAGACCACTATATCATCTAGGTAAACCACTACAAACTTGTCAAGATATTCGTGGAAGACCTGGTTCATCAATGTACAAAAGGTTGCAAGGGCATTGGTAAGACTAAATGGCATTACGAGGAGCTCAAACGCTCCATATCTGGTGACACAGTTTGTCTTAGGCTCGTCTCCCTCTACAATTCTTATTTGGTAATATCTCGATCGCAAGTCTAACTTTGGAAAATACTTTACTCTATGTAAGCGGTCAAACTAGTCAGTAATTATGGGAAGTGGATATTTGTTGCAAATTGTGAGCTTGTTCAAGGCACGATAATCAATACACAATCGTAAACTCCCATCCTTCTTCTTCTGGAAAAGAATTGGGGCCCCATACGAAGCTTTTACAAGCTTAATAAACCCTGAATTCAATACTCATATAATTGTTTTCGTAGTTCAACTAACTCCAGAGGAGCCATACGATAAGCATTCTTCGCAAGCGGTTTTGGCTACTCGGTCTCATGATCAATCACCCTTTAAGCCGAAAAAGACTTGGGCAAAACTATCAGGCATCACATCACGGTACTTCTCTAGGACGCACAGAATATCCTTGGGGACTGTCTCCCTTGGTTCTCTGACGAATCAAGTGGAATGGCCATAAATGTTGGTTCATCTCGAGCGGGATCCTTCTTTAATTGCATGGTCGAAATCATTTTCAACCTATTCGGCTGGTGAATGTCAGTTTGTACAACAGAGGGGGTAAATCTAGTGATCACCAAACATTTGGCTAAAGGCATTGGAATCACCTGATATTCGAGTAAAAACTCCATTCCTATACCACATCAAAGTCATCCTTTTTACCACCACAAAATCTACGAGGCCGTTCCATCCTCCTAACCTTAACATCGTTCGTTTCACTAATCCGGCGATAGGTAGGACAGCAGAATTCACGGCTTTCATTCTCCCTGTATCCTTCTCTCAATGAAGATTTAATCGCCTAGCTTCTGCCTTCGTTATAAAATTGAGGGTTGTACCGGAATCAACCATAGTGCTTTTGGTTGGTTCCTGGTTGATCCAGGAGTCAACATACATTAAGCCTCTTTTCACTGATGTACTTGTCTCCTCCACCTTCTTTTGAAGAGACGACAAGAATTTCAAGGCCTCAATTCAAGGGTTATCACCTTCCTCCGTCTAGTCCAATTCCCTCTTGATTTGACCCAGTTTGTCATCTGAATCTGAGGCTAAGGAGGCCTGAAAGGCATCGAAAGCAGTTTTGTTTGGACATTCTCTGGCCAAGTGTGGTTCCTTACATATGAAACAACTAAGAGGATGATTAGGCACATTCTGGTTATTTGGTCCTTATCAGGTGTTTCCTGTATTCAGTTGGTAGGGTCTGCGATATCCATTAGAATGTTTGTCCCCTCTAGCAGTTTTGGGAGAACTCAGGCGGTTGTTCTTATTTTCCCTAGACGAGGAACTTGGATGACGTCTCACGTCCTAAGAGTCATTAGACAAGTCAAACAACCGATCGGTCGCAGCATACACTGATGTGAGGTCTTGAATCCTTTGTTCATATAACTTTGTCTTTGCCCATGGTTTCAACCCTTCGATAAAACAAAAAACTTTGTCTTTCTCAAACATATCGCGTATGTCCAACATCAGCCCCGCAAACTGTTTTACATACTCACGAATACTACCGGTGTGTTTCAGTTCGTGCAACTTTCATCGAGCCAAGATTTCAACATTCTCAAGGAAAAATTGCGAGCGTAGTTCTTTCTTCAAAGCATCCCAAGTGACTATCGTGCTATGTCCCTCTTGAATGTCAACATATCGAGACCTTCACTATAACTTGGCATCCTCAGACAGATGCATCGTTATCAATGTGACTTTGACTTCCTCTGTCATCGTGTTCGTGGCCCTGAAGTACTACTCGAGGTCAAAAATATAGTTCTCTAAGGCTGTTTCATCTCTTGCCCCACAAAAGGGTTTAGGTTTTGGAATTTTTACTCTGCTAACCAGAATTGTTCCTCCAGCTGGAGCTTGGTTTGCCATTGCTCGCATTGTGAGATTCAGTCTCGTATTCACAACTGCGATTTCATTTCTAACTACATCGAGGGTAGCTTGAAAATCCTCCAACATGCCATTTATCATCTCCAAAAGTGTCTTTTGAGAGCTATTTAGCTACAGGACACGTTCCTCAATATGGGCAATAGAGCCCAACGTACTATCCCCACGTTCGTGGCTACTAGTTCTTCCAACCTTCCCTTCTAGATTGCCGACTCTTGCCAACGACTCTTATATTGGTAATCCTTTGACACAGCCAGCAACTGCATCGGTCGTGTCAGCTTTCTCAGAAATTTTTTCGAGATGGGACTTCAAGAAGCGGATGGAGTCGGGAACTTCCATTAGGTAGAGCATCTGCTCTTCGAGCTCTACTACTCGGTCTTTCTGGACCTTGCCCGATGGATTCATCGTCGACATATTTCGGTCTTAATTGTCAATTAGCCAATTTGATTCTGATACCACTTGTCACAATCGTAACCCTTTAAACACGATTGTGTAGCACTTGTTCTACTCGATCAACAAGTTAGCCGTTCAAAATTCGAAGTTCGCGGGCAAACTCGCAGTATAATGTAGTTTCCCTTCACGTTCTAGAGAAAATTGTTTTATAAAACGTGAGAGAGAAAGGAAATCATTGAAAACATCATAAATGAAAGCATTGAAGACTGTCAATTGCAAAGAAAAGCTTAGTTTGCAAAGAGTGCGACAAGGCTTGGTCGGGGATTCACAACTACTATGCCTACCCTATAGTACATTTTAAGATTTTTAGCCTTAACAGGCTTGCATATGAAAAAACCGAAATTTCACACTCTAGCTCGACGACACTAAAATGAAAGCAATAGATTAAACAATAAAGAAAACGTAAAAACAAGGTAAATTGGGGGTATTTTGACATGCGGCCATAGGCAAACAACACCCTGGACAAGCATGTTAGTGACATTAGGCGTGCTACACCATGTAGCCAAGGCAAGGCACTTGGGCAAAGGCCATGTGAGAAGAGGTTAAGCGGCCAAGGGATCGTGTGTGTTGTGGTTAAGTGTAATAGTCTCTTGGTGATATGGTTTATTAAAGATTTTGTGAGATGGTTTAGAGGTTAGACGAGCAAAAGGGTGTTCTAGGCGTTTCGAACCTAAGCTAAGTGGCCAACCTTGACAAGGAAACCTCCAAAAGACATGAAATAGACGATCAAGAATGTCCAAGGCATTATGGGCAAGAGGTGAAGTGGAATACAAATGACATGACATGCAAGACACCTAGGTTTTGCCAAGTAGAAAGTGTAAAGTGATTAACATGAGGTGGAAAGTGACAAGTAGTATGTGTAAGAGGCGAGGAGAAGGTGTCATCAAGGGAGCATGTAAAGACCCCTATATAAAGGGAATTTTGGATGAATAGTATTCGTAATCCACTCATGACAATTGGGTAATTCCACTTGAAAATCTCCTAAATTGAGTCTAGCGTCAAGGGTAAGGCTGCCAAATAGAGAAGACGCGAGGAAGGGACACATTGAAGAGAGGAAAGTCACTAAGGTCATTTTCGAAGGAAAATTGAGCAGTCCTGAGTATTTTGGAGCTACATAACTCAATACTTAGAATCTTTGGCAGAAATTTGAAGTACGATAGTTAAGACATTTATAAACAAGTTTGTAGAAGGACATTTCTTGATTTAAGTTCCAGATTTTAAATTATTAAGCTCTAAAGTCAAGTAAAATTTCTGGACGAAAATCAAATTTTTAGGCAAAGTCCAAGGGTAGGGCAAGTGCCAAGAAGACACGATAAGTTGCAGGTGAGAGAGGTTATTTAAGCCTTGAAGCATGCGAGAGAGGCATGTCTAGCACTCGGCCAGGCAACATAAGGCACGCTCCTAGGCCATGTGGGTTGTCATGCGTGTGCAAACAAGGTTAGTCATGCATAGTGCACGACGCGACACAATTAGCGTGTGGCCATGAGGCTCATACGACATGCAACCAGCCTACAACCCATGCCCTGTGTGCGAGGCATGCCAAAAGGGCATTTTTTAGCCGTTTTTTATATTTTTGCCAATTGTGAGTAAAGTTTGGGTATCTTCTAGGGTAAAGAGGTTAATTAGGGCTTAAACATGATTATTTCAGAACAAGAGGAATTTGCAGGATTTCCAAGTTAAGGAGTTGAGCTACGCGTTTGTGAGTGACAAAATGATTTTCAATGCTTATTAATAAACATGAGTTTAAAGCTAAATCTTCCCAAGCATGTTTGAGAATTCTGAAATGATATTTCCTTACTGATTTAGTAAATGTTTAGCAAAGCATGATTTCAAAAGTATATGTTCTAAGCATAATTTATAACCTATTAAGCAGATTTATGAATACGAGATCTAAAATAGATTTAAAGCAAGCATATGTTTCAAGTTAAGTTTTCAAGCTTGTTTTCATGAATATGTCTGTATGTTTTATGTTACTCTCTATGACCTTATTAGCACATAATGGCTTTCTGTTACTGATGTGAAGACTGACGAGCCTATGTTTGTTGTATCTATGTTAAGAGAGTTACGTCATTGACGATACGTTATACCAACACCCATGTTTCATGTTAAGAACATATTATAGATTAATGAACAAGTAAAGTTTATGTATGTATTTTAAACATTTTTAAGTTCAAGTTACATGTTTGTGAAATGTGTTTCAACTGCTTGAATGTTTCTAAAGCCAAAGATTTATGCATAATTATTTATAAAAACATGTTTAATAAAAAAATTATCACTCACTAAGTCTTTCGACTTATTCTTTCAAAATGTTCTCACTTTCTAGGTAATGATCATGTTTCCCTAAGCTGAGCTTATTGCTGCCACGTCAACCAGTCTAATAGGAGAAGTTGTAAAGTAATCATGTTTGAGGTAGTGCTAGATCACAATCAATGGTGTTGTGGGTACATAAAATTGATTTGTCTTGGAAATCTACTTTTTCTAGAAGCTTTGTAAGAATCATCTAAAAGTTTGTAAATAAAATGGGCAGCACTTGAGTTTTCTTTCTCTAAAATTGAGTTTTATTCTTCCGTTAAATTTTAAGTAAATGTTTAGAGGTTAGGGTCAACAGGTATCGTTGAGAAAAAAAGACGGTATCAGTTGACTTCACATCGTTTTTCAAATCGAGAGTAAGTGGTCGGGGAGGAGGCATGACAATCTTTATTACAGCCTGAACTTTTAAAACAATGAATTTTCAACTTATAAAATTTGTTAAAAGAGACTCTTAGCACATGGGAAACTGGTACTTTGTGATTGGACTTTTGCATTATTTTTCTACCTTCTTATAGTCTGCACATCTGCTATGATTTGAAAGGGAAGGGTGGTAATAAGATCAATCAAATTTTAAACAAAAACAAAAGTATTAAGTATCCTATCATTTTGTCCAATCATAACTTGTCATACAACAAATTTTGGATTTTTTTTAAATAATGTTATTTTAATAACTAATAACAAAATTAGAGTTTGAAAAGTTGTGAACTTGGTATATAAAACGTTATGAGTACACGATTTTAAGATCTATATGATTGCCACATTTCAAATTTTGCCACATTGGAACTCCAAGTTCCATGACCCTAGATAAAAACAATAATAATAAAAAAAAAGAGATAAATTAATCGAGGTCTTATGTGCATGCATTGCTCATTAATTGCCATGTTATGGGGTGCGCCATATATTATATATTGGGTTTTATGTTCTAAAACTCGAGATTTGTAAATGATAAACATATTATATTATTCAATAAAGATGTTACTGAGGTATTATTCAATAAAGATGTTTGAAAGCGATTTACTTGCCTTGAATCCAATAAACTGAGATCTCATGACTATAGTATGAATACTAGAACTTTATGCTTTGACATAAAAGTGGATCAAGTTTGAATAAATAGTCAAAATGGTCATAGTATAAAAAAAAGGTTGGGTACCTTATTATGGAGACTCAATAGGATGTGACCTACTTTGTTTTTAATACAAACGATGCGATCCTAAATCATCCATGTGGAAACACGAGTGGAAGCACCGTATGCAAAGAGTTGTGTAAGATTGAAACATGAAGTAATTACTTTTACTTTATAACGCCATTTACGATTTAAAACTAATTATTTCAAAGTCAATGGCCTAACTAACTTGATCTTAATCCCGAGCTAAATATGAACTTATATTTATTTAGGATTATTTTTAGATGTGCATGGGTGAGAGGAGCCTAAGTTTGACTCGGCCCTCATTTCAATGCTAAGACTGAATAGATAGTTAGGGACATTGGTTGCAAGACAAAGTTCACTTCTTCCCATTTCTTAGGATAGTAGAGAGATTGTTCCCTTAAGTGCTGGCTCTGGTCTTGAACAAGGGATTCACTCTCTCATTAGCCTAAGAGGGATTCAATTTCAAGGTTAAATTACCATAAATCAATTGTTCATTAAAGGATCGGTGGGACTTAAGGAAGAAGAAGTAATTACAGGGGTAAAACAATAATTTTGATCGAGTTGTAATTACAAACAATTGTGAAGGATCGACTTATTAATCATGGTTATACCAAGCAAACATAAATACATCTATAGTGAAGAGGTTGCAGATACTAGGCTTTAATGGAGTGTTCTGGTGGTTTACAAATGTTGGTTAACTAGGTTAAAGAGTTTGGCTAGTTAATCTCATATTGTCGAAGCTTATGATCTGTGGTCCATTAGACCGCCTACTACTAGCTCATATTGAAGTTTACCTTAGAATGATGTAGTGAATAATTTGAAATGTTCAAATAATTTTGAAAGTAAAACGTTAAATATATTTGATATATTTTACAACTTGACAATAGAAAGAGTACAAGATATTTAAATACAATTTAAATATCGAAATTTTGAATAAAGATTCAAAATGTCTAGATTAGTAACTTTAATATTTGATATTAAATTAAGGGGCTTTTTACAAAATATAACAAACTTATAAAATATTTTTACTCTATAGAGATCAATTTTCGAAAACAAAAAAAATTCATACACCTACAATAGAAAATACAAAAATTACCTCAATCAACACGCGATTAACCGACCACACACACGGTGAGTAATCTTCTTCTAAACGATCGTGTACTACATTCTAAGCGAATAGTCTACATCATTTAGATCATGATACGCGATGGTGTAGTTCTTTTTAATGATGAGAAAAAGGCTTCAATTTTAAACGATCGTGTTAACCATGCTAAACGATCGTGTTAATTATGGTAAGCGATCATTTAGAACATATCCACATGATCATGTAGTTCTGTTTAAATGATGGGAAAAGTGCTTCAAATCCAAAATATCGTGTTAACCATGTTAAACGTGTTTGATTTTATGTCCTAAAACTTGTAAATAGTAAATGTAATCCATTGACCATTATTAATAAATTGTTATTAAATTTCAATAAGCATTATTGATTATATTATTAGTTTTTTCTTAATAACCTAAATCCAATAAACTAACATCCTAAGTTGTTTAATGAATCTTGAACAGTATGTAGAGACATACAGGGATCAATGTTCGAGATACAACTTAAATGATCCATAGTATAGAGATAAGGTTGAGTATCTTATTCTGGTAACACTATGAGTACGACTCACTTTGTTTTTTATATAAACGTAATGATCCAACACGTTCGTATAGGTGACATACAAGTGAATGTATCTTATGCAATGAGTTTGCATAAGACCGAACCACTTGATGTAACTCTGTTAACTAGTTAGGTTTCTATTTCATTATGATGACCTAGAGATAACTTAATCTTAATCTTGAGTGTATTATGAACTTCTGTTCGTGAGGAATTGTCATTTGATTTGTATGGATGAGAGTGGCCAGATTGTCGACTTAATATGCTTATCATTTTTGGGAAAAGATCGAGCAGGGAACTGGAAACATAATCACACAAGATGAAATTCACTCCTTCCTGACTTTAGGGTAAGTAGATAAGTGTTCTCTTAAATGGTATCTCGGGGACTTGAACAAAAAGCCCTACCCTCTCTATGGCACAAGAGGGGTTTCTATTTAGTGGTTGGATCATAAACCGATTGTTCTTTAGAGGAGCACTGGTATTTAAGGATAAGAAGTAACCTACGAGTAAAACGATAATTTAACCAAGCTGGTGTTACAAAGGACTAACTTACTTTATTGGTCTATATCCGTGGACACATAGATATATCTACAATGAGAAGAGTTCAGTTGTGAGTCTTTAGTGGAGTGTACACACAATTAACGAATATTGATTAATGTGGTTAATGAGTTTAGCTAATAAATCTCATATCATTGTAGCTTCTGATCTGTAGATCCATTAAGTCCTCTTTCTAGATCGTAAAACGTAATGAGATTGATATATATTTAGTGTAATTTGAAATGTTCAAATTTACTTTGGGAATTAATATAATGTATAGTGATACATTATAATATAAATTATAATATAAAATTTATATTTTTAATTAAACTTTATTATATAAATTTAATTTGCGATATAAGTCAAAATTAATTTATGAGATAATAAAATATTTGAATGAATTCAAATATTAATTAAATATAAATTAAATTCATATTAAAACTATATGTTAAAATTTAATGTGTATATAATAAACATTAAAACTATAGTTTATGAGAGAAATTTATATTTAAATATGTTTCAAATTTGAATTAAATTAAATATAGGTTAATTTTCATAAATATAACAAAATAACAAAATATTTACGACCTGTGTGATATAATAAAAAATGTCTTGGTGCAAGTAGAAATTTTTCATAAATTTTAGATTTGCCCTTAATATTGCGAACGATTTGTCACCTCTCTTTCTTCTTCTTTGCAATTTATTCATCTTCTTTTCCAAATTTCTTCAGCTCTTTCTTCTTCTATTTTTATTTTTATTCTAGAATTCTTTGACTCCTCCATTCATTTTCTTTTAGGTAAATAAAATACAGATTTCTTTAAAGATTTTCTTTCTTCTATTTTTATTCATCTTTTTTTTCTTCTTTATTTCTTTCTTTCTCTATCTTCTCGTTCTTTCTTACAGCTCCTCTTTCGAAATATCAAGATCGTTTAAATATCACTTTGATATGATCTAAACGATCGTTCAGACTTAAAGCATTCTTTTTCATCTTTTATCATTTCCTACACGATTGTGTATCATTTCTTATACGATCGTGTATCATGATCGTTTAGAAGAAGAATTACACGAAGCATTTTCACATCGTTAAAAGGAACTACATAATCGTGTATCACTTCTTAGACGATCGCGTATGATGATCGTTTAGAAAAAGAATTACACGCGCACGTGTCGTCGATTAATTGCGTATTGACTTAGACATTTTTGGTATTTCCCATCAAGGGTTTATAGGCTTTTTCGTTTTCAAAATTTTTCTATACAATGTAAATATTTTAATGATTTGTTATACTGTAAAGACCCAACTCCTTATATTGAGCTGAAGTTATTACTAAATGTAAATACCATAATTTAAGTCATAAAGTTTGGTTAAAATGAATAAAACCTCATAATTTTATTTATAAAGACCAAATCAAGGTAATGTGTGAAATATAAACAAATATCAAAATCCTACTCGGTCCCTATCTACTTTTAAATAAACGAAATAGTAAATAAAGAAAAAAAATAAAACTCAAGTACTAATGTTTAAAACGGGGTGTAAGCGAAAGCAGAGATCTCTATGGCTCGCCACGGTCACTTCTGGTCGCTCGCCAGCTTGCCCTTGCCCCTACCTCGGCCTCTACCTGAAAAAACATGACATGGAGAGAGTGAGTATAAAATACTCAGTAAAGGACCCACTACTAGTCTCACTAGGTGCCTGTTAACTTCCTATTAGAGTCCTGAAAATGGTACCCAATAACTGGCACGTCCCCGAACACGTGCAACATGCGCTCCCGTAGGAACGAAAATCTGGTCTTCAGTGTCCCGGGGGAGCACCTAGGACATACTGATCTGTAGCGAACTCGGAGGAAATACTAAGACAATTGGGCTGCGAGGATCCCGTCGAATCACTCGAATCATATTTATATCCATGCTAGACTGGCGTCCCGTCAGACTACACAGTCCTAAATAGGTGGTGATCCCGAAGGACCCCCATGCAGGTACGACTCTAATAGGCTAAGCTAACAGGTACCCTAACCATAGCATACATATACATAACATCATCATGTAATCATATCAGTCTAATCATCATCTCACATCTCATCACAACATCCAACATACAGTCATAATAAGCCACGTCATCACATTACCATGCCATCATATAAAACCACATCATCAATCACATCATGCTCTCATTAATTTACATATGTTATACAGTCTAGTCCTTAACGTGCATAACTGGAAGTGTATGCGGTCTCATGGTTCTAGTCATAGAGCTAGTAGTAGAAATCTCTTACCTGGAGATTTGCTCGACCAGTCCTAACAGCAAGAAAAAGTGTGCTTTCCAAGCAGCGAGGCCTTAAATGGTTAGGAACAACAATTAATAATATAACCTTCATAGCAAAGAAGTCCAAGAGTCGTTTGAAGCAACTTACCCAAGATCAAGGTTGCAATAATTCCCTTTAAGTCGAGAAATCCCACGCTCCAACTTCAATTGGTCCAACCGGCCCTTTCAGGAAGATAATTTTATTTAATCCAAAATTAAATTATTTAAAAACCAAAATTACTCTTCGTTGGGTATGCCAAAACCCAACCAACTTACCAAAAACTTACCAATGACAGGTAGGGAAAGGACCAAAAACTAGGTGGCTCAAAAGGGCATGGTGGCTCGGCTGGAAAGTAGAAATCAGCTTGGCGGCTCGGCTGAGAAAGTGAGGATCGGCTCGACTTGAAGGATTTCGGCTCACAAACACGGCGCAGGCGTGGCTAGAGGCGTAAAGCAGGCGCGCGGGCGCGGCTGGGAGGCGCGGCTTGACTAGCGGTTGGACGCGACTCGGCTCGCAGTTGGATGCGGCTCGGCTGACGTCTGGACGCAGATCGGTTGGCGACTGGATGCGGGTCAGCTGGCGACTAGACGCGGGTCGGCTGGCGACTGGACGCGGGTCGCTCGGGGTTTACGCAGAGTGGAAACGCGGCTCGGCTTCACGACTTCAATTGAAAGTGCTCAGCTCCGACGGATAGCCGCGGCTGGGCGACGACTGGTTACGTGGCGGAGGGGGATGCAGAGCGGATCGGGTGGAGCGACACGGAGCGGATCAGCTCGCTCGGGACGAGTGGCGGCGCGGCGCGGCTGATCTACAGTGAACGTCCAACGGCGGTGTCTGGCAAAAGGCGGCGACTGGCGGAGGGCAACGGCGGCAGCTTGCTAGGGTTTTCCTTTTTTTTTCTTTGGTGAAGATGATGGTGATGGTGCATTAATTGCACATCCCAATGCCCCCATTTAAATAAAATAAAACCTTTTATTTTATTTTATTTTGCTTTAATTTAATGCTTTACTCCTTTTCCCCAAAAATCTCATTTCCAATCAATCACATCAATCCCTTCTCTTCCTTTTTCTTTTTCCAAATAATATCTCACCATTATCTTTAACAAAAATCAATTCTCTCTCTCCTCAACCCAAATATCTTTAATCTTCAACAAATAACTTTACCAAATTTATTTTCCAAATAAAACAATTATTATCCAAATCAAAATAATTATAACTCTAAACCTTAATTAATCACAAGGTCAAAAATAATCAAGTTCCTCAAATAAATTCGAAATTTTCATATCCACACTTAAGATAATAATGAAAGGAAATTAAATTTGTTGGGGCGTTACAATCTTCCCCCCTTGAAAAACTTTCGTCCTCGAAAGTTCTAATCCTCGAACAGCACGGGGTG
This sequence comes from Cucumis melo, assembly GCF_025177605.1. Lineage (NCBI taxonomy): Eukaryota > Viridiplantae > Streptophyta > Magnoliopsida > Cucurbitales > Cucurbitaceae > Cucumis > Cucumis melo. The sequence continues at coordinate 18,701,007 of NC_066860.1, read as the reverse complement.
CTGGGCTCTCATGTCCTCTTCTCTCTCCCATGTGGCCTCTTCAACTCCATGGTTTCGCCAAAGAACTTTGACCAGTGAAATTTCTCGACTACGGAGCTTCTTGACTTTCCTTGCCAAGATCTCAACAGGCTGCTCCTCGTAGCTCAAGTTCTCATTGATTTGCAGTGGCTCGAAGTCCACTACATGCGTCGGGTCTGCGACATACCTCCTCAGCATGGAGACATGGAATACGTCATGCACTGAGAAAGAGATGGGGGCAACGTCAAGCGATAAGCCACAGGGCCAATCCGCTCTAGTATCTCAAACGACCCTACGAAACGTGGACTTAGCTTTCCCTTCTTCTCGAACTTCAAAACACCCTTCATAGGTGCTACCTTCAGAAAGACCATGTCTCCCACCTCAAACTCGAGATCCTTACGTCGTACATCAGCATCACTCTTCTGTCTGCTCTGTGCCGTCAACATACGAGCTCGAATCTTCTACATGGCTGCGTTGGTGGTCTGAACTAACTGGGGCTTAGCATCCTCTACTCACCAACCTCGCCCCAGCAGACAGGAGATCTACAACAGTTACCATACAGAGCCTCAAATGGTGCCATACCGATAGTAGCCTGGTAGCTGTTATTATAGGCGAACTCCATCAGATGAAAATGGGAGTCCCAACTCCCTGAAAACTCTAGCACGCAGGCTCGCAGCATGTCTTCCAAAACCTGGTTCAATCTCTCTGTCTGACCATCAGTCTGAGGGTGGAAGGTCGTGCTGAAATCTAACCTCGTGTCTAATACAAGTTGAAGTCCTTTCCAGAACTTCGATTTGAAACGAGCATCTCTATCCGAAACGATGGATACAGGTACTCCATGCAGTCTCACTATCTCCGTCATATATAACTGTCCCCACTTACTGTCAATGTAAGTGGATTTCCCTGGAACAAAGTGGGCTGACTTCGTGAGTCTGTCGACAACAACCCATATCACTGTATAGCCCTTTAGAGTCCTAGGCAGTCCTGTAATGAAGTCTATCGACACACTCTCCCATTTCCACCCTGCACACTCAAAGGTTGAAACAACCCGGCTGACCGCTGTCTAGGTGCCTTCACCTGCTGGCACACCAAACACCTACTGACAAATTCTGCCACTTCTCTCTTCATATTCCTCCACCAATAGACACTCCTTAAGTCCTGGTACATCATCGTACTTCCAGGATGCATAGTAAATGGAGAACTGTGAGCCTCAGTCAAAAGCTTTGTCTTGACTGCACTGTCTTCCGGCACACACAAGCGTCCCTCAAACGTAAGGGCGTCGTCAGAGGATATGGAGAAATCCTCACCTTGCCCTGTCTCTACCAAAGGACGCTTCTCGACTAAGTAAGGATCATTTAGCTAAGCAACAATAATCCTCTGCCTCAAGGTCGGCTGCACTGACAACTGAGCCAACTGTGAGGTAACCTCTCCTAATGAAACTGCAATCTCGGCTCTCTCAAAATCTCTGAGTAAGGGAGCTTGCTTGGTGATCAGTGCTACTGAATGTGCAACCTTCCTGCTCAGTGCGTCAGCTACTACATTTGCCTTACCTGGGTGGTACAGAATCTCGCAGTCATAGTCTTTCACTAACTCAAGCCACTTCCTCTGCCTCATGTTCAGCTCCTTCTGGGTGAAGAAGTACTTAAGGCTCTTATGGTCTGTGAAAATCTGTATCTTCTCACCGTACAGGTAGTGCCTCCATATCTTCAGTGCAAATACCACTGCTGCCAACTCTAAATCGTGGGTAGGGTAGTTCTGCTCATGACTCTTCAACTGACGGGAGGCATAAGCAACTACCTTACCTTGCTGCATCAGAACACAACCCAGTCCCTTTTTGGAGGCATCACTGTAGATCACAAAACTTCCCGATCCATCGGGCATTGTCAGAACTGGTGCAGTCACTAGCTTCTGCTTAAGCTGTTGGAAGCTACTCTTGCAAGCTGGGCTTCAAACAAAAGGAGTTCCCTTCTTGGTCAATTGGGTCAATGGGCTGGCTATACGTGAGAAGTCTTCCACGAACCTCCTGTAGTAACCTGCCAAGCCTAAAAAACTACGAATCTCGCTAACTGTAGACAGTCGAGGCAAATTGGTAATCGCTTCGATCTTTGCTGGATCCACAGAAACTCCCTCACTGGACACCACATGTCCAAGGAAAGATACCTTCTTCAGCCAGAACTCACACTTGGAGAACTTGGCATACAGCCTATTGGCTCGAAGAGTCTCCAAAACTTGGTGGAAGTGCTCTTCATGCTCAGCCTCAGTTTTGGAGTAAATCAAAATGTCGTCAATGAAAACTATGACAAACGAGTCTAGGAAGTCCTTAAACACCTTGTTCATCAAGTCCAAGAATATCGCAGGAGCATTAGTCAACCCAAAAGACATCACAATGAACTAGTAATGTCCGTATCTAGAACGGAAGGTCGTCTTAGGGATATCACTGTCCCTGATCCTCAACTGGTGATAACCTGATCGCAGGTCGATCTTAGAAAAGACAGTGGCTCCCTGCAACTGATCGAACAAGTCATCAATCCTGGGCAAGGGGTAGCAGTTCTTGATTGTCACCTTGTTCAGCTCTCTGTAGTCAATACAAAGGCGCATCGACGCATCCTTCTTCTTCACAAACAACACTGGGGCTCCCCAAGGTGACACACTGGGTCGGATGAAACCCTTGTCCAGCAACTCCTGCAGCTGTACCTTCAGCTCCTTTAGCTCGGCTGGAGCCATTCTGTAAGGGGCCCTCGAGATAGGAGCAGTGTCCAGCTCTAACTCGATGGCGAAGTCTATCTCCCTGGGAGGCGGAAGTCCTAGAAGCTCATCGGGGAAAACATCAAGGTACTCCCTTACCACTGGTTCGGAGAACAGGGAAACTTCCTGTTCTCTGGTATCCACTACGCTTGCCAAGATGCCCCAAGTACCCTGGCTGAGCAGTTTACTCGCCTTCATGGCTGAGATGACCTTGGGTATACATACAATGTCTGCCCCCTAAATTTAAAACTAGGTCCAGAGGGAGGGTTAAAGACGACTTCCTTACCAAAACAGTCTATACTTGCATGGTTAGCCGACAGCCAATCCATGCCTAAAATCACATCAAAATCCTGCATGTCTAACACTAGTAGGGTCACGTCTAACATATGATTCCCTATCTCTACCTGACATGCTTTTATTTTTTCGTTAGATAACTGGACCTCCCCAGATGGAGTAGAAACAGACAAAACACTACCCAATGGTTCTACCTCTAAACCCACATGCTGAACAAAAACAGAGAATATGAACGAATGAGATGACCCAGAGTCAAACAGTACAAAAGCATAATGCCCCAAGATTGGGAGCGTACCTGTCACCATTGTACAAGCTCGCTCGGCCTCCTGGCGGGTAGTGGCAAAAACTCTTTCCTGTTGGGAAGCAGAAGGCTGGTGCGGTGTCGTCTCAAAGGGTTTTTGAGGACACGCGTCAACGGTATGTCCTGGTTGTCTGTACCTGAAGCAAACTCCGCTCCCGGCCAAGCAACGACCTCCATGGACTCTTCCACAGGTAGTACAGACGGGTAGCTCTCTCAGAGTTCTCCCGACTGCTGCAAGCTCCCGTCGGTGCCTCTAGAAGACACCTTCTGACCTCAGAGTTCGCTGCGGTATCACGTCAGGCTGCGACTCAACCTTCCTCTTCTGTCCTAGGGCTGACCCTCTGTCGGCAGCCTTAGACGAATCGACTCTCTCATGCAGGCTCAAATTTAATGCTATGCGTAGTGCATCAGCATGAGTGGCTGGCCGGAGGGCTCGGACGATGCCCTGAAGGTCTAGTCTGAGACCTCTAACGAATTTCTCGATCCTAGCAGCCTCATCCCTTACCACATCAGGAGCGAAACGGGATAGCATGTCGAACTCGGCGTCGTACTGCTCCATGGTCATGTCGCCTTGCTCCAAGTTTAGGAACTCTTGCAGCTTGGCGTGCTTCACGTTGGCAGAGAAGAACTTAGTGTAGAAGTTCTCCTTGAACTACTCCCAGGTTATTTTGCTGACGTCGCCCCCCCAGCATCCTCTTAGCAGTCTCCCACCAGGCGGTGCCTCTATCCTCCAGGAAGAAAACCGCACACTGCACCTTCTGGTCTTCTGGACACTTCATGTACCAAAAGATAGTCTCTATGGACGTCAACCACATTTGGGCCTTTGTGGGGTTGTCCATGGATCCGTCAAAAGTCTTAGGATTATACTTCCTAAAGTCTCTCAAGTGTTTGGCCTCAGCCGACAGTTGAACAAGCGCGGGCTGAGCTTTCACAGGGGCTAGAGGAATGACGGTCTGGGCCTAAACAGGTACGGCCTGGTTCTGCTGGGCAGCAAGGAAAGGCGCTAGAGCAGCTTGCAGCATGTCATAAAAGTGCTGCTCCATTGTGACGAGATCCGCCTGGGTGACTGGTGCGTTAGGGTCGGCCGCCGGCACAGCAGGTTGTTCCTCCGGCTGGCCACGACCTGCTCCTCTGCCTCCCCTACCACCTCCTCGGCGTGCACCTTTACGGCGGCATTCTCCCTAAATTTCACTAGTAAAAACTTTCACATCGTTAAAAGGAACTACATAATAATGTATCACTTCTTAGACGATCGCGTATGATGATCGTTTAGAGAAAGAATTACACGCGCACGTGTCGTCGATTAATTGCATATTGACTTAGACATTTTTGGTATTTCCCATCAAAGGTTTATAGGCTTTTTTCGTTTTCAAAATTTTTCTATACAATGTAAATATTTTACTGATTTGTTATACTGTAAATACCCAACACCTTATACTAAGCTGAAGTCATTACTAAATGTAAATACCATAATTTGAGTCATAAAGTTTGGTTAAAATGAATAAAACCTCATAATTTTATTTATAAAGACCAAATCAGGGTAATGTGCGAAATATAAATAAATATTAAAATCCTACTCGGGCCCTATCTACTTTTAAATAAACGAAATAGTAAATAAAAAAAAATAAAACTCAAGTACTAATGTTTAAAACGGGGTGTAAGCAAAAGCAGAGATCCCTATGGCTTGCCACAGTCACTTCTGGTCGCTCGCCAGCTTGCCCTTGCCCCTACCTCGGCCTCTACCTGAAAAAACATGACATGGAGAGAGTGAGTATAAAATACTCAGTAAGGGACCCAATACTAGTCTCACTAGGTGCCTGTTAACTTCCTATTAGAGTCCTGAAAATGGTACCCAATAACTGGCACGTCCCCAAACACGTGCAACATGCGCTCCCGTAGGAACGAAAATCTGGTCTTCGGTGTCCCGGGGGAGCACCTAGGACATACTGGTCTGTAGCAAACTCGGAGGAAACACTAAGACAATCGGACTGTGAGGATCCCGTCGAATCACTCGAATCATATCTATATCCATGCTAGACTGGCGTCCCGTCGGACTACACAGTTCTAAATAAGTGGTGATCCCGAAGGACACCCATGCAGGTACGACTCTAATAGGCTAAGCTAACAGGTACCCTAACCATAGCATACATATACATAACATCATCATTAATCATATCAGTCTAATCATCATCTCACATCTCATCACAACATCCAACATACAGTCATAATAAGCCACGTCATCACATTACCATGCCATCATATAAAACCACATCATCAGTCACATCATGCTCTCATTAATTTACATGTGTTATACAGTCTAGTCCCTAACATGCATAACTGGAAGTGTATGCGATCTCATGGTTCTAGTCGTAGAGCTAGTAGTAGAAATCTCTTACTTGGAGATTTGCTCGACGAGTCCTAACAGCAAGAAAAAGTGTGCTTTCCAAGCAGCGAGGCCCTAAATGGTTAGGAACAACAATTAATAATCTAACCTTCATGGAAAAGAAGTCCAAGAGTCATTCGAAGCAACCTACCGAAGATCAAGGTTGCAATAATTCCCTTTAAGTCGAGAAATCCCACGCTCCAACTCCAATTGGTCCAACCGGCCCTTTCAGGAAGATAATTTAATTTAATCCAAAATTAAATTATTTAAAAACCAAAATTACTCTTCGTTGGGTATGCCAAAACCCAACCAACTTACCAAAAACTTACCAATGACAGGTGGGGAAAGGACCAAAAACTGGGTGGCTCAAAAAGGCTTGGCGGCTCGGTTGGAAGAGTAGAGATCGGCTTGACAGCTCGGTTGGGAAAGCGAGGATCGGTTCGGCTTGAAGGATTTCGGCTCACGAACACGGTGCAGGCGCGACTTGAGGCGTAGAGCAGGCGCGCGGGCGCAGCTGGGAGGCGCGGCTCGGTTGGCAGCTGGACGCGGCTCGGCTGGCGGCCGGATGCGGCTCGACTGGCGGCTGGACGCGACTCGGCTGGCAACTGGACGCGGGTCGACTGGCGACTGGATGCGGGTCGCTCGGGGTTTACACGGAGCAGAGACGCGGCTCGGCTTTGCGACTTCAATCGACGATGATCGGTTTCAGCAGCCGGCGCTCGACTCTGACGAACGATCGCAGCTGGGCGACGGTTGGTTTCGTGGCAGAGGGGGACGCGGAGCAGATCGGGCGGAGCGACGCGGAACGGATCAGGCGTGGAGCGACGTGGAGCGGATCAGCTCGCTCGGGATGAGTGGCGACGCGGCTCGGCTGATCTACAGTGAACGTCCGACGGCGGTGTCTGGCGGAGGGCGGCGGCGGCGACTGGCTGAGGGCAGCGGCGGCAGCTTGCTAGGGTTTTCCCTTTTTTTCTTTGGTGAAGATGATGGTGATGGTGCATTAATTGAACATCCCAATGCCCCATTTAAATAAAATAAAACCTTTTATTTTATTTTATTTTGCTTTAATTTAATGCTTTACTCCTTTTCTCCAAAAATCTCAATTCCAACCAATCACATCAATCCCTTCTCTTCCTTTTTCTTTTTCCAAATAATATCTCACCATTATCTTTAACAAAAATCAATTCTCTCTCTCCTCAACCCAAATATCTTTAATCTTCAACAAATAACTTTACCAAATTTATTTTCCAAATAAAACAATTATTATCCAAATCAAAATAATTATAACTCTAAACCTTAATTAATCACAAGGTCAAAATAATCAAGTTCCTCAAATAAATTCGATATTTCCATATCCACACTTAAGATAATAATGAAAGGAAATCAAATTTGTTGGGGTGTTACATATACTTTTGAAAAAACCTTAAATATAAGATATTTAATTTAGCAATTAGTTAATTGGAGAATTAATTAATAGTTTAGTTTAATTTTATTTATTTTAATTTGATTGAATTAAATTTATTAAATTAAAACTATAGGTTTTGTGAAAGATCTTCATTTAAATGTGATTTAAATGAAATATTAATTAGATATGAATTAATTAATTATTAATTTAATTTAATTCTTTTAATATATTTTATTTTATTTTAAATTAAATTAAATAAATAAGAAACGTGGGTGCTTCTCCCACGTAGCCCAAAGCTTTCTCTAATTCCCTCTTCTTCATCCTAGAGAAGAGGGAGGTAGGAGTACGACTAAGAGGAAGAGTTTTTCTCTAAGAAAAAACTTTGCATACTCTGTAATTATCTTAAAAAGGAAAAAAAATTACTCTGTAAAATTAATTCCTTTTTTCAATTTTGGTTCCCACAAATCAAAATTTTCATTCTAAGAGAATAGGGAGGTCTCCAAATGGCAGTACCCTAATATTGGTGTTTGGCAGATACAAAGTCGTCAACGAGAGTAACTACCCAGAAATTTCTTTTTCCATTTTTTTTTTTTGAAAGAATAGAGAGGTCTCCAAGTAGTGGTGCCCCATAGAAAATTAGTTTCTCTAATTGTTTTTCCAATGCACTGTATTTTTAAGATGCTAATAAAAGTTGAGTTATGGTTTTGTTTAAATTTATTCCATTGTGTAGAGCTCTTATCCCTTCAAAACAATTGTCAAAATATGCACACAACATTGATTTTACATCGTTTATGACATGCAAGTTTGATCCAAAGATTAACATGTCATCTACATATAAGCATATGATAGTGCATAAGCCATTCTCAAACTTGTGGTAGATGCATTTATCACTTTCATTAACTTTGAATCCTTTAGACATGATTAGATTATCAAACTCTTCATGTCATTGCTTAGGCGAGCTTGGTTTAGGCTATAGATGGATTTATCTAGCTTACAAACCTTAGACTCTTGACCATGAACTATGAAACCTTCAAGCTATTCCATGTAAATCTCTTCTTCTAAATTATTGTTAGGAACGCAGTCTTAACATCCATTTGATATACTAAGAAATTGTTTAAGGCATCAATAGCAATCAGGACTCTAATTAAGGTAATTTTAGTTACTTGAGAGAATGTGTCAAAGAAGTTTATGTTTTTCCTCTGTCTAAAACCTGTTGCTACTACCCTAGCCTTATACTTATCAACTGAGCCATCAAGATTGAGTTTCTTTCTTAAAATACATTTTCACCCTATCACTTTGCAGTCAGAGGGAAGGTCAACTAAATGCCAAGTTCTATTTTATTCAAGAGAATCCATTTCATCATTAATATTTGCTTCATGCCATAAGTTGGCATCAATTGAAGAAAGGCTTCGGTTAGATCTTTAGGATCTTCTTCCAAATTGTACATTTGAAGTCTTCTCCAAAGTCGTTAGCTATTCTTACTCTCTTACTTATTCTAGATTCGAGATCTAATTCCTTATCTTGGAATTGGATCCTAATTGAAGGTACGCTGCTAAAACTTGAGCCCCCACTAGTTTGACTAACTAAGCCCCCACTATTACTAGATTTAAAAGGAAACTTATCTTCAAAGAAGTCTATTTCATTTGATTCTACGATTACCTTATTATCTAAGTCATGGAACTTATAGCCTTTACTAGACTCAGAGCATCCTATATAGACATACTCATAGGCTCTACTGGCTAGCTTTCTTCTCTTAGTTGGATCAGAAAATTTAACATAGGCTAGGCGGCCCCAAGTTCGGTGATAAGACAGCTTTGATGTTTTATTCTTAAGGACTTCATAAGATGAGATTGAGTTATTTGATTTGGAAATCCTATTAAGGACATAGTTTACAATCCTATTAAGGACATAGATTGACTTCGTAAGGTGTTTTATTCTTAACGGTTTTGTAAGGTGAATTACACGTTCTTTACTTTGAGTAAAGACCCAACGGTATCCTATTTTTTGTCAATATATTTTAATATTTTATTCTTTTCACCAATAGAAACTCAAGTTTCTCTCTTCTTCATCTCCATTTTAAACCGTCGTGAAGCCTCTTTCTTCGTCTCAACTCTCTAAAGGTGTTAGTGTCACATTCTTTATTGCGTGGGCAAAGTTTGATTTGGAAAGACCGGGGGGCTTCACTTCAAGGGAAGAAAAAGAGAGAAAATGAGGAGAGAGAACAAAATTTGGTCAATGAGAATGAGGCAACATTCTAGAGAATCAGATATATATTGTAAAATTTAATTAAGAGAAAATAATTTAATTTAAAAAAAAAGGACTTACCCATAGATGAGGTCCACGATTTTGAACTTTACTTGTATGTCATCCACGAGATATGGCAACCACTTAATAGTCATGGTGATTGTGATTGGACTAATGAAAATCATGCATCGGACACACGGTTTGCTTCACTATACTATTTTTGTCAATAGTTTAGTTCTTAATCTTATTTTTAAAATGTATTTCTTTTATCATTTTGAACATATTTGGGGCAACAAGAGGAGTGGAGTTATGTGAGTTATAATAGTCCACTTCTTATTTGGGACAATGTTTAGTTTTAATTGGAGATTAAGATTAGGATTTAAAATAATTCACATGCTCTTACTATTATTCAACTCTAAGAGGTATTTTGTTTCAAAGGTTGGGAAGTTTGTCGACCAATAACTTTCAAACACCCCCTCTAGTTATCGTCGCTGACCAATCTCCAACCACCACCTTCAATAACTTCACCAACGAACTTTTCACCTCTGGCGACCACCATCCAATTTTCGACCACCCCATCCAATGATTCCACTAGTGAACTTCCAACAACCAACTTCGACAACACACTCCCACACACATGCACAATCACAAATCCTAATTCCTGACACAAATTCTTAATAGGCTAGATGTGTAGAAATCCCTAGTAATGTTATGGAAAAAACTTAACGGCCAAATAAAATTAAGATTTAAAACTTTATGATTTTTTATTCCCTCAAATATAATTTAATAAAAAAAATAATTTTCCAATAACTGAATTCAAGATTAAAATAGTAATTTATTTTAATTTGAAATTATCATATTATGGAATTTTTTAAAATAATGTTATTTTAAAAAATAGTGTCAAAAATAAGGTAAGAGAGAAAGTATTGACAAAAATAGAGTAGTGAATTAATGGATGGGTCCATAACTTCTGCAAGTTGTCATCCACACCTTCTTTATTGTTTTTCTTTTTCTTCTTTATATATATATATATAGGTTACATAATTAAATTATATAATTATGAATATTATATTAAATATCCCAATATCTAAATTTCAATCTTAAAAATATTTTTTTTATTAAATTAACATCAACTTTCCAATTTCTTAACTTGATTATTTCTTTATTAACATATAATTTCCAATTTCAGTTGTTTGACCTTCAAATTTTTTCATGAACAATTTTTTTTTTAAGTGGGTCAAATTGATCAAAGTATACTTCGAAAACCCAAAACTACCCTATTTTTTACAATGGTTTGGGGTGATACCCCATTTCTAAAATTTCTTTTCAGACTACCCTATTTTTTCTCATTATTAAAAAAACATTATTTTTAAAATACTTCCATATTATGATATTAAAGAAAAAAAGACCATGATCTTTTTAAATTAGTTAAAGTGAAGGAAGTCTATGAAATTTTATTTCAAACTTAGTAAAATCTAAATATTATATGCACATATGTAACATATTAAAATTATTAAACCAACAACATAATTAACAAAACTTAATAAAATTACATATCAATTTCTATAAAAGAGGTTATATTATTAAATTTTATAACATGTTCATCCCGTGTAGTAATAAACTAGTTTGTATAAATGGGTGGAACGTAGTATGAACTATATATATTTTCCAAAAATGACATAGAATACTAGTGCAAAAAAATAGACATGATCTAATATAATCAATATTTATTTTATGGATCGCTATAATTTGCACTTCCAACACAAATTATAATAACAAACAGTTTATCATAACTGACAGATTATAATAATCTACTCTATGCCCCTAACACCCACTTTATTGAAAGAAAAAAAATCAAGTACCCTATTTTTGTCATTATTTAAAAAAGTTGTATTATATTTTAACGTAATCTCAAATTTTATTTTATTATTTTTTAAATAGATTAACATTTTTTACGTAAGTAATGAGAAATGATGTGTAAAGATGATACACTCAATTATTACCCATATGGTTAAGTATACAAGTGGTTAGTTACATCTCATTTTGTTCTAGGGTATCTTCATCCTTTGTTTTTATTTTGAAATGGCCATGACATTATGTATTTAAGAATTAGATTTAACAGAAAATGTTAATAAATATTTTGATCGCTGTATAAGTATTTGACAAAATATGAAGATAAATATTGATATGATATCAATAATGTGAAAATTTTACTAACAAACGAGTTTCTAACAACTAATTTAAGTGTTCAATTAGTTAGAGATTTAAGTTTCAAAATTTGTACGTTGTCGATATATTTGTCCTTTGATTAATTTAACATTGGAAAGTTTTAAGTGAAAAGCAAGGTCGAAATTATGTTGTATTCATTATTCGACCCTTATATACTAAGATGAAATGATCCAAGACATTTAGCTTCCCTCTTCTGTTGCCGCCGTCTGACGCTTCCAAATCGAGCAATACTGAGTTAAGGGGTTAGTTGGCCTGGATCTTTCTCAACTTCAACAGAAGGGTACGATTCCTCTTAGAAGGACAGCGCGTAGTGGGTTCCCCCCAAGCCACAATGACTCTGGAAAAAGATCTAATTCATACTCTTATTCGTAAATACACTGATAAGCCTACTCTGAATTCTATCTGAGTGATAGCTGATTCTTGCTTCCTCAACTGATCATGGACTGGTATCACAAGAATTTTGGAGGAGAGCTCACCGAGTTCAATAAGCACCATTCAAGTGTTCAATGAAACAAGGGTGGATGCCTAGCGGCTTTTTGATTAATTTAACATTGAAAAGTTTCAAGTGAAAAGCAAGGTCGAAATTGTGTTGTATTCGTTATTCGACCCTTATATACTAAGATGAAATGATCCAAGACATTTTTCTCCCTCTCACATATTGTTGCACATTTGATCTTTTACTTAAAAATGTTGTGAAATCCACTTAAAAATACTTAGAAAGTTATATTTCAAAAGTTGATCCATGAAGAGATTTTGTTCAGAAAATATATTCATCAACTTTAGAAATGATAATTAGGGTGTGTTTGGATTGCATTTAGAGGAGATTAAATTAAAAAATAAATTATTTTTAAAAAAAAAATTATGTATTTAGAAACCACCTAAAATAAACTTTGAAAAAGTGAATTTATAAAATAATATGGTTTAGGAGAAACACCTACAACCAACTTTTAGAAAAATAAATTTTATGTGTTTAATGGTTAATCTCTCTAATTTGTATGAAACAATCCAACCAACACATTCAGTTATCCTCACTAACCAACCTTCAATAACCATCTCTGTCAACTGTCATCGGCTAACTTTCTTTCACTGTTTTTTCGTGGGCATTGCCTATCAATTTTTGTTGGTCATTATTCTGCCACCATTGTTGGCTTATTTTTGTCAATTGTTTTATGGTAACCGTCATCGGTCAACTTTTGTCAATTGTTTTTCTATGACTATTATCGACCAACTGCCAACAACAACTTATTTTGTGATTGTCACCTTTTGACTTTCGATAACCATTGTCGCTAACCTCCAATTAACACTTTACAGTGACTATCTTCGACCCCCTTAAACCACCATCATCGATGATCGTTGTTGAAGTTCTATCAAAATCTCCACGAACAAATTCTATGTGTGTGTATATTCTTATTCAATTACAAATCAAACAAGATTTTACCTAAAAACACTTTTGGAAAAAAAGTTGTCAAACAGACATGTGTTTTTCTTTCAAGGAGTTTCTATTAAAAAAATGCTTAAACGAAAATGCATTTTTTAAAAAACATTTTTTTCTTAAGTCATTCCAAACATGTCCTTAGTGTCTTATAAACGATTTTGGATCGAATTACTTAATCTACATCAAACACAAAACCTTGACAATAGGGCCATAGAAATAACAAAATATGCTTAAGAAATAGCATCTTTAAGACTAAAATTGGCTAATGAGAGAGGAATTGACAAATATGAGGACAAAAATAATAAGGGTGTAAATGGGTTGAGTTGGGTTAGGAGACATTCTCAACCCAACTCATATTTTCAAGTTGGTTGGATTGTCAATCCGAATTATTCAAATTAAGTTTTCAACCCAACTCGTAAAATATGGATTGGGTTGTCGGGTTATATTATTATTATTATTTTCGTTTCTAAATTTTAATGTTTGTAAATGGAAATCATCAAGCATAAATCAAATATGTTTAGCATCAAATTAAGCAAATAGAAAAAACTCTTGAAACTCATAAGATTGTTTAACTTTTATTAAATAAATAAATAATAATAAAATATAATATATATATATATATATATATATTTATATTTTATATATATTATATTAATTCGGGTTAGGTTGGATTTCTCGAATTTTTTAACCTTTCAATTCAACACTCTGACCAATTCGAAAAATCAAAATTTTCAATTCAATAATAATAAAAAAAAACGTGGTCGGGGTGGTGCTCCTCCCCGTAGAGTGAGGGTGTGAAGAAGGGGTGAGCCAATGAGCGTGAAGTCAGGGGCGGTACCAGGTGGTCCTTCTGGTGGCACGTGGTGAGCGTGTAATGTGTATATGCCATCCACGTGTTATTCTCCAACCTACACGAAACTGAATCTTGAAGAACCTATTTTTAATTTTAATCAATTCCATTTTTGTCCTTTAATTCGTGGATCTTCCAGAAGGTGGACTGAAATCATTACAACTCACTACTATCTTCAATGTCCATTGTCCCCACCTCCTACCAACCAAAATTACTCTCATTTAATTATTCTACTTTTCTCTTTACTATCCTATAGTCATCTATGTGTTTCATTCTCTTCCTTTTTTAAAAATAAAGAAAACCATATGTGTATTTCTTCTTTTAATCGGATATGAAAAATACAACTCAAACATCAAGTATGCTTTGAAATCAAATTATAAGTGTAAGGTAACTTTTGAATCGTTTTTAAAATAAAGCTTAAAAAGTTGATATTTCTGAATATGAGAACGATTTGTATCTTTTATGATATTGACAAAGAAAATCTTTACATCAAAAACTTACCTGATTTTAATAACTAAAGGTTAAGATTATTAGTAATTTTCATTTTAAAAGAAAATTCAAATGATAAAAGAGTTTCAATGTTGAGTGATAAATCTAATTTCAAAAGTTTTGAGATATTGTCATTTTAAGGTGCTAGTGCCTCGACTGGCTCAAATCCAAACAAGAAAAAGGGAAGTTGTCTATGCCCATTATTGTCGTATCATTGGCATTTGAAAAATAATGTATTCTAATTTTCATTTATGTATTAAACTTATCAAAAAATTGTAGTTTTATTTATAATTAGATGACTTCCAATGATTTTCTAATATTGGTAAAGATTGTTCAAACCAAAATTTGATGTCCGCGTTCAAGTCCAAGAAAAACTTGGAGGAGACATGGGAACCACATATCCCAAAAAGAAAAAGTACAAACCCTTAAAGGGGTGTTTGGCCATATGTTTGGAATTAGGGGGTTTAACATTTGAAGTCAAATCCATGTTTGGATCATTGGAATAAAATTTCTAGGATTAGAAAACAAAACTCATGGGTTTGGAATATATATTTTCTTTTATTTTATTGAATGTCATATGTTTTAGAAAAATTTTCACTTCAACCTTTTACCATTGATCATTGATGATCGTTAACAAGAAACGTTGGCCAACTTGACGATCAACTATGATGACCAATCATGGTCAATCGACAGTTACGATCATCTTAATTGTCGACTCCAGATCATCTTGATTATCGCCTTCGGATCGTCTTGACTGTCGATTATCGATCGTCGTTACCAATCATTTTGATCGTTGGTGACCTACAACTTTAGACGTTTTTGTTGTCAGGTGAACATCGTGATCAACGGCGACCAATCACTATTGTTAATTATCGATGTCGTGCCTCTTGTCATGATGGTCAATAACCAATAGCTATGACCCTTGATGACCGATTGTCATGATGATTAACGACCAACCAATTGTCTTAATTAGACATTGGCGACGATTGACCATCTTCACCATTGATCAACGACCATCTTCACCAATGTTTCTTACACTCTTTCCCATGGATTTTAATGGTAAACATTATTCAATCTGATGGATTACCTTTTTTTTTTCTAATTCAATCTAGAAAATTCGTCAACCAACTCTGAACACCACCCTCGTTAACCATTGTCACCGACTATTGGGTGTCATTTCTAACAACTCCGTCGGTGAACTTTTGACCATCAACTCCGGCAACCACTACAAAAACATTGAAAATTTAATAAAAATAAAATTTCGAAATTTTTTATCTGAGTTCAATTTCCAAATACGTCTTTAATTTAATCATAATAATATTTTTTAAATCCATATTTTTCATTCTCCTATTTTCTTTTTGAGTTATTATTATTATTATTATTAGTTCATCTTTTTAATTATCTATTTTCTCTTTTTTGTTTAAAACTAATCTTTCCTTCATTTTAGGAGATTTTGTTTATTTTGTTATATTTTTCCTAGGTGAAAATTGATAAACTATCTATTGTGATCTCAAGTATATATAAATCAAATATTAATATATTGGTAATATAGTAGAAATTTTAAATATTTATCATATGTACCATGATTTATTTTTAGTTTAATAACATTTTTTATTTTTTTCATCAGTCAATTTAACTAGAAGACTTAAAACTTATTGGATTGACTTAAGAGAAAAGTGTATTAAAAAACCTCATTTTTATTTAAACTCTTTTGATTCCGAACCTGCGTGTCAAACGCCCCCAAAGAGTGTTTGGGGCAATGCATTGGTTGTTGTTGTCTCAATTTATTATAGTTGAATTATAATAGTTTGTGTTTGGGGTGTAGACTATTTTAGTTTAGGTTATAATATATCATGTTGTTCGTATGAGATTTCAAAAAAAAATTAAGTCGTGAAAGTAAAGTAAAGGTTAAAACTTCTAATTTCTTGATCTTCAAGAGGTAGTGAACTCAAGATCAATTTGAGCTTTAATCTTTTGAAATCTAAGGAAAGTTTAGCTTTCCAAGTCTTCAGTTTTTTAGAAGGCAATAATCTCAAGATTGATAAGAACTTTAACGTCTTGAGAGCATCAGAGGTATGAGTTTCAACTCATCGTTATCGTTTTTTCCTCCTTCTTCTCCTTAAAGTGATGAGGTAAGGTCTCTATTTATAGAGATCTCTATGGGCCTTACATGGGCTTGAGCTTAGTTTTTCCTTTGGTCCAAATTTATGTCATGTGCTTAAACTGGATAGGTTTGAGCAATTTTAATTGCTTGATCCAATTCATTTATAATTTGGAACAACAAGATAAATAGCAAAAAATGAAGTTTACTCCGTAAAAATAGTAACATTTTATTTTAATTATAAAAATGGCAAAAATGAAAAAATGGAATAATAAATTGTTACAAATAGGACTTAAACGCCCCTACTCTAATACAAATGACATACTCTAAAATACAATCATTGTGAAAACAGAAATACACCATAATTAAGATCCACATCTCAAAACAACAACAAACCAAAACATTTTAATTTTTTTCCAAAAACAAAACCTAAAACTTCAAACAAACACTCAAAACCCTAAATTCCCTTCCAAATGGTTCCATCTTCTTCATCTCCATCGAGGATCAACGCCAACCTTCCATCAACCTAGATGGAATCGTTAAAAACTAGTGACGACGACGTATACTACAAATCATAAAAAAAAAAAAAAAAAAAAAAACACTACAGAACTCCGCCTCTCAGTCATTCGCCATTTTTTGCAAAATCACGATTTGAAAGTCTTTTCGTCTCTTCTGTCTATAATCTAATGGAAGCGTTTTTTGCCATTTTCTACAAAATCATGATTTGAAATTTTTTTTCTTCTCTTCTCTTCTGTCTACAATCTAATGGAAACGTTTTCTTGCCATTTTCTGCAAAATCATGGTCTGAAAACCTTCTCTTCCCTTCTGTCTACAATCTTCAATTATAAAAAGTTGGGGAAATGAAAACTTTGCTAAGAGTTTGAAATTTATTTAAGAAATAGGACGATTTCCAAACTAGTCAAAACATTTAGACATTGAAAAATTATTTTCATATTTTAGATAAATGAAAGTGAATCTTATATAACAATCAAATATCTACTATTTTATAAAGTTTATTAAAGAAATATTTTGATATTTTTGAAAAAAATTAAATAAAAGTTTATTAAAGATAGATATAATTAATTTAATACAAGATTAAAATAATAAAAAGGAATAAGATATTTCAGGAACTTTATTATAATATAAACCTATATTATGGATTAGTTAAATATATGTTTTATAAAGTGAAATTGATAGACACTTATATGTTTCTATTAGTCATATTAATAAATAGTAATAGAAGTCTACGAGTGTCTATCATGGATAAAATCCAAAAGTCTACTAGATGTTATATAAATATTTTGATTTATTTTCTTATATTTAAAATTGTCCATTTTAGAAATCTTTGAAAATAAATATATAAACATTTATTAAATATAAAGTTTACGTTAGGATATGACTAATTTGAGATATTATGGATAGAGATTCATATAGGAAAGATTTGGTTTGATATTCTACCACAAATAAATCTCATATTCAGTTAGGATCTAACATAATATCTGAGTTTGAAAAATACATTGTGTTTCGAAAATCCAATGGCCTTACAAATGTCTAATATATCTAAAACATAGTGTACGTGAAAACCATAACATGCCACAAAATTAGAGGCAAAATAGGAATAAGGTAATTTGCTATAAAACTTATTAATTATGTTTATTTTCTATTATACCAATTGGCTCCTCAAATTTTGCCGATCCATCCCATTCCCCTTCGTGGAATTTTGAGCTAAATTCTCTTGTGATGATAGAATTTGAGCTAAATTCTCTTGTGATCATGTGCCTAAACTTAATTTGCAAAATTTCTCATTCAAGATAAAGGTTTTTTAAAATATTTAATTTTATCAAATTTTGTTATTTAAAATAATTCCTATGTTTTGTTTATCTAGTAGACCTAACCTCTTGTCGAATATTTTTTTATGAAATAAACTAATAAAATTAGATGCTATTTCTAAAATAAACTAGTAGATTATGATATTATAAAAATTGAAATCTTAATTTCACGATAAAGTTAATTAGGAAAATTGTTGTAAATGATAGGTGTGTATATAGCTGAATTTCGGATTCTAAAATACTGCCAATTTTGGAATTTATGTCCTAAAACTCATAATTTGTAATTTAGAATAATATTCTATTCAATGAAAGTTGTTACTAAAAAATTATTAGTAAAATTGAATATTATAATCTTGAATCCAATAAACTAAAGTTCTGATGGCTATCTTGAGTAAGCTTGAACTTTACGTAGAGTCATAAATATGGATCAAGTTTGAGTATATAGCATAAATGGTCTATAATATATGAATAAGGTTGGACACATTATTCTAAGGACATTATATATGAATGCGACCTGCTTTGAAGTTAGTACAAATGATGTGATTCTGAATCGTTCATGTGAAGACATGAAAGTGAAGGCATCTTATATAAAGAGTTTACATAAGATTAAAACCATGAAATAGTCTCTTTTATGTTATAACACCGTTTACTGTACAAAACTGACTATTTCGTCGTTTATTGATGACTTAGCCAATTTAATCTTAATCTTAAGCTAATTATGAACTTTTGTTGACAGGATTATCCTTAGATCTACATAGGTAAGGACAGTTCATCAACGCTGGCCCAATAAGCCTCCAATTTCAGGGGTAAGACCAGATGGATAGTTGGAGACATAGGGTGCAACATGAAATTCACTCCTACCCATTATAAGGTTACTAGATAGGTTATTCCCTTAAGAATTGAATTTAGGTCTTAAACAAGAGACCTCGTCTTCTCATTAGCATGATAGAGATTCAATTTATAGATTAGACCTTAAATCAATTGTTCAAAAGTGGATCAATGGAATTTAAGGAAAAGATGTAATCTCGGGGTAAAACGATAATTTTGACTCAACCGAGATTAAGAAAAACCTAGAAAGGATTAACTTGCTAATTATTGTTATATTAGATGGACACAAATATATCCATAATGAGTAGAGCGCAATTACTAGACTTTAGTGGAATGACCCATTAGTTAATAAATGTTGATTAATTGGTCTAAATGAGTTTAGATAGTTAATCTCAGATCGTCAGAGCTCATGATCTATAGGTTTATTAGGTTCCCCTACTAGCTCATATGAAATAAACTTAGAACAGTATAACGGAATGATTCGAATTGTTCGAATTAGGTGAGGAGAGAGAAATCGATAAGTATATGTGATATAGTTGTCAGTTTTTAGTTTAGAGATAGAGCCTTATGTTTAAATGTGATTTAAATATAAAAAATATGAATGTGGATTCATATTTGAAAGCTCAGAATTGATGGAAATGATTAAAGTTGTAAAAGTCAAAGAGTTGACTTTTGACTTTAAAAAGTCAAACTTTGACCAACAATATTCAAATGTAATATGAATTTCGAGAAAATGAATGCAGATTCATGCTCGAGAGGTTAAAATTAGTCTAGACAAAATAACAAAAAGTCAAAAGTCAAAGTTAGACTTTGACTATTTGGACCTTTGACTAAAGTTAGTGAGAAAATCTAAAATTTTGTTGGTTAACCTCGTTAACTTTAGTGGACAAGGTGTTGACTTGAGAAGTTGAAATTGAACCCACTAAGTTAATGGATTGTGTGTTGTAGGGCTATAGTGTTGCATGGGCATCCAATTTTGCATGTCAATTTCTTATAAAAACGAGTCTTACAATTCATTTGATGGGTTGGAATTTTAGGCTCTCATAGAAACTCGGCTAGCCATTTTCTTCTTAAAAATTTCTTCACTGAAAAGAAATTTGATTTCTCCCAACATTCAACAGTAATCCAAGTTTTTCATCTTTTTTCTCTCTCTCGATTTTCTTCATTCATCGGGTCCTACAACCTAGTTTTGAGTCCAAATAATAGCTGGTCAATACTAGTGTTGGTCCCATTCGTGTTTAGAGAAAAAACAAGCAGTAATCACAGAGCTACTGAGGTATGTATTTCTTTAGCCCTACTACTAGAAAAATGGCCTACGACGATAGTTAAATTTTGTCATATTTAAAATTCTTGACAGTTATTTTTAGTCATTATTCCACATGTCAATGAAAGTTTATTATGATAGTTTGAAAAAACTGTCATAATAAGTGTTTTCATGACAGAAAATAAATTTTATGGTTTCCTTTTAATTATTAAGACCAATTAGGGTAAAGTTTCAAATTTGGTTTCCGTTGTGCATGACCAAAAACCATCACCTATATTATAAATAGACATTAATAAATCACTAATAGACACTAATAAAAGTTTATCAATGTTTTTCATTAATAGAATTTGAAATGTTGCTATATTTCGTAAATATTTTGATTCATTTTGTTATATTTAAAAATGTTCTTAAAATTAATTACAAATATTTTAACTTATAACAACTCAAATTTATTTAATAATTTCTAAAAAAGTATTAACAAAAAAGATGATCATCCAACTGTCAACATTTATATAAAAAAAATAATCGTTAATTTTCATAAATATAAACAAAACATTAAAATATTTACGTCTGTGTAACAAAATCAAGAATCTTATGATATTTTCATAAATTTCAGGCTTTTCCTTGAATATTGCGCACGATTTTCACTTTTTTCTTCTTCTACATATTTGTGATTTATTCATCTTTTCTTCCATATTATTAACTTATTTTTCATTTCCCACTTGTTCTTGTTCGTAATTTCTTCATTTCCTCTTCTAGAATTTCTTCCTTCTTCGTCATCTCTCATATTTTTTCTTTCTTTTTTCACTTCTTCAAATTTCTACTTGGTAAACGATATTGGTCATCTCTCATATATTTCTCTTCCAAATCTAAACGATCTTGGTCCAAGATCGAGTACCAAATATAAAAAATCTTGGTATACACGATCTTGAACAAAAATCGTTCAAATCTTAGTACACAATCGTTTAGTACACAATCGTTTAACTCTTGGTACACGATTGTGTACCAAATCTAAATGATATTAGTATACAATCTTGTACTAAATATAAATGGTCTTGGTACACGATCGTCAACCAATATTGTTTAGATTTTATACTTAGTCGTTTAGCTCCTAGTACATGATCGTATACTAATATCATTTAGATTTGGTACACAATCGTGTACCAAGAGTTAAACGATCGTGTACTAAGATTTGAACGATTTTTGTTCAAGATCGTGTATCATATAATACATGATTACGTATTATGATCATTTAGAAGAAGAATTACATGCGCACCTGTGGCTTATTAATCATGTGTTAACTGGGATATTTTTGGTATTTTTCGGGAAATTGTTTTATACATAACAAATATTTTGCTGGTTTGTTATATTTTTTAAAAAAAACCGGAAAAATAATTGTATAATGAAGATAGAGCTAAATTTCTTTTAATATATGTTATTTCTATGAAATTGAGGACTAAACGAAAAAGAAAGTCTATAACAAAGTGTCATTAACAAAGAGTTTTTATTGTTATGAGTTAAAAGGGAATTGGAGGAAATTGTAGAATTAGATGTTTTATTTTTTCCTTTATAGTTATGGAGGAGAGGATGAAGATTTAAATATGGTGTGGGCATTGGAAATATATAGTAGAAATGAAATATGTATGTATTTGAGAAAGTAATTTATAGGAAAGTTTGATAGTTGGGTGTGATGTGGAGACGGAGAGTTTGAAATGGGTGGAAGTTAATTTTATTATGAACGAAAGGTGACCACTCACTCTATATATGGAACCGTAATAATATATAATAGACACGAGAATTTGATGGGAAGGAGAAATGTTAACTTTGTATTTGTTTAGTTTAGGAGCTGTCCTTTTTGGCCTTAATAATAATAATAATAATAATAATAATAATAATAATTGATTGATTGATAAAATTCAAAAAAGGGTATTATAGTAATTTCAAAACTCTCCCACTTCACTTCCCCCACGACCCAAATTTCTAACTTCTAAATACACAGAGGGGAGAGATTACTAGAAATTCACAGAACCAACAACTCACCCGCTGTGTTTTCTTCTTCTCCACATTCACTCTCTCCAATCCAATCCTTTCCAATTCAATTCAATCTAAGAGGTATCACACCCTTCTCCTTCTAAATTAGGTTTTATCCCTTCCTCTTTTACATCTCTTCTCTCTTTATTTCCTACTTTTCTTCTTTCTATTTCTCCCTACTATATTAGTTTTCTCCCTCACCTTCAAAATTTTGTTCATTCTTTGCTTCTTTTCTCTACTTCTTTTCTTTTTTATTATTGAATTTTGTACTTTTAAGCAACTTCATTTGATTGCCTACAGATAAAGCTTGCGTCTCTCCCATCCTTTTACTACCGCAACAATTCCCCTAATCTGCTTTACCATTGGTTGTCGTTGCTCTTGTTGTTTACTGGAATTTGTGTCAAAGAGGCCATGGCTGTACCGACTATAGCTTTGTATACCAGCCCACCCAGTACTATTTGTTCCTCGCCCCACCCTTGCCAGATCAACTCTCATGCTTCCTGTGATTTGGAATTTACTTCTCGGTCCTCGTCCTTGGCGTCTTCCACCGCCGCTTCATCGCAAAAACCCATGGTCGGCGGGTTGTCCAGTCTCTTCTCTTCAAGTGCGCCCAGGCACTCCTCCTCGTCCGCTAGCATTTCGAGTGGTGGAGATGAATTGGGTTCTTTTAGGCATGATAAAGGGGATGAGCTTAAAGAATTCAGTTCCTCGTTCCGTTATTCCCCAAATAAATTCATTGGCTCGTTTTTCAATCGGGATCAGAGCCCAGTATCTGTGTTCCAGGGTCCGGTTTCCTGTGGTAGTTGTGGCCTTGGGTCGGCTTCGAGAACCCCTCCACTGTGGACTGTAAGGGAGAGGAGCGGGGATGGTAGTTTTCATGGACGAGGAAGTACCAACAGGTTGTTTAGTGGGTTTGCGAGGAATGCATTGGGGTCATGTGTGGATTATGATTCCCCGAGATTGGAGGTGTCTAGTGACGGATTAGATGTGGGCTCTTCTGCTTTGTTTGGAGATGAACTGACTTTCAATATGGAGGACAACATTACGGAAGGTAACTCTGAGTCATATGCGAAGGATTTGCTTCTAAGTGCACAATCAAAGCACAAAATCTTTTGTGATGAGTTTGTGGTCAAGGCCTTTTTTGAGGCCGAGAAAGCACATAGGGGACAGGTAATGTTATCTATTGATATTAACAGTTTTGTGATTGCGTTGAGTGCTAACAATATTCATTAAGACATTTCCTTTTTTTGGCGTTCTTGTTCTTCTGTAGATGCGTGCAAGTGGCGATCCTTATTTGGAACATTGTGTGGAAACAGCAGTGATGCTTGCGCTTGTTGGTGCTAATTCCACAGTAGTTGCTGCAGGGCTTTTGCACGACACAATTGATGATTCTTTTGTGACTCATGACTACATATTGGGAACTTTTGGAGCTGAGGTTGCTGATTTGGTCGAAGGGGTAAGACGCTGCACCATCCGCACTTTCTTTGTTATCAAATAGATGGCTTAGGCTTAGGCTTAGGCATAGAATCATAATGGCAAAAACTTGTTATGTTTTCTTATGAAGAAAATTGCACTGGTCTTAAATTTGGGGTAAATTTAACGTTCACACTATAGGTTTTTGGATAAGAAAACTCTTTTGCATATTTCATTTTTCTATACATTCTTACTATATTTTTTGCATTGATTGGTGAAAGAGATATATTATTTCTCATCAGTGAATGGGTATTTATCACAATTCATTTAAGATAACCAACTAACAGCTTCATAACTCATATCAGATAACACTCATCTCTTTCTAGAATTAGAGATCTGATATGAAACCCCTAGGCATTGGATCTAAGAACCATATTAAACAACAAGACTCAAAGAACACAACCCCAACAGCCCCAAATCGATTTGATTTCAACCCCTAAGACTAGATTCAAGTTACTTAGGTGATCTAAGAAACCGAGGATTGGACAAAGTTAGAAATTACCATCAACCCACAATCTTCAAAGCACTCCACAAGCAAGACAGATCAATTCTCACTTGAATGCTCGAAATATTCATGCATTCTATCTCAAGAACACACAAGAACAAAATTCTACATTTTAGAATTTTCAAATATCATTTCATCCCAATTTTCTTTTAAAATGTAGAAATTACAACTCTATTTATACTAATTAAATTATTAAATGAAAGGTCACGACATTTAATTTGATGTCCGTTCAACTACTATAATAAATGAAAACAAACATTAAATAAATACATAAATTTTTAATAAACATTTAATTTTATGACTTTTGGGTTGTCCAAATAACTCTTCAACTTCCAGGCATTGCATCTTTTCAACTTCTTTCATTTGATTTAAATCTGATTTCTTTGTTTGTATCAAGATTTGAATGGTTCCACTTTCACCCACTCCCGAAAAGGAAAGGAAAGAACAGAAAAGAAAAGAAAACATTGTCAGATGAGGAATGAGATCCTAATCTAGCACTTTTTTGTTTTTTATTTTTACCTTTGTTTTAGGTGTCGAAGCTAAGTCATTTAAGCAAGCTTGCTCGAGAACATGATACAGCCGAAAGAATGGTTGAGGCAGACCGCTTGCACACCATGTTCCTTGCTATGGCTGATGCAAGGGCTGTTCTCGTAAAGTTAGCAGACCGTCTACATAATATGATGACTTTAGATGCATTACCACCGATCAAACGGCAGAGGTTTGCAAAGGAGACTATGGAGATTTTTGTTCCTTTGGCTAATCGTCTTGGAATCTACACTTGGAAAGAACAGCTAGAAAACATGTGCTTTAAGCATCTTAACTTGGAACAGCATAAAGATTTGTCCTCCAAGCTATTGGGTTTATATGATGAAGCAATTATATTATCTGCAACTCAAAAACTAGAGCGAGCTCTTAAGGATAAAGGAATCTCTTACCATGACGTTACTGGGCGGCACAAAAGTGTCTACAGCATTCACCGCAAAATGTTGAAGTACGCCTTCAGCCATTCAGCTGTCTCATTTTCTCTTCATCTCTGCAAACTATTATTTTCTTCAGCTTGTGTTCAGGAGATTGATTTTCAGTTCGATTGTAATTTGTTTTGTAGAAAGAATTTGACTGTGAATGAAATCCATGATATTCACGGTTTGAGACTCATTGTTGAAAATGAAGAGGACTGCTATGAAGCATTGAGAATCGTTCATCAGTTATGGCCCAATGTACCGGGAAAGCTCAAGGACTACATTAGTAAACCGAAGTTGAACGGGTATTCATCTAAAAGCAATATTAAGGGCTTCATGCATACTCTACATTTTTTTTTCTCTTATAGTAGTTGCTGGTATTCAGGTATCAATCTATACACACAGTAGTGAGGGGTGAAGGCGATGTTCCACTTGAAGTTCAAATTCGAACCAAGGAGATGCATTTGCAAGCCGAGTTTGGGTTTGCAGCTCATTGGAGATACAAGGAAAGTGATTCTAAGCACTCTTCGTTTGTGCTTCAGATGGTTGAATGGGCTAGATGGGTTCTCACCTGGCATTGTGAAACCATGAACAAAGATCGACCTTCTATTGGTTCTGTCAAACCACCCTGCAAGTTCCCTTTTCACTCGTCTGATTGCTCCTACTCTTACAAACCTCGCTACTTTCAGGATGGACCTCTGTTTGTCATAATGATTGAAAACGAAAAGGTCTACAATTATTATTCAAGTTGTTTCTGTTAAGTTTGTTATCTGGCTTTGGTGCGGAAGTACGACTTTTAACAATTGGAAACTGCTTTGTTTTGGTTATCACCAGATGTCGGTCCAGGAATTCCCAGCTGACGCGACGATGATGGATCTTTTAGAAAGAGCAGGAAGAGGAAGCACAAGATGGGCTCATTATAGGTTCCCGATGAAGGAAGAGTTGAGACCAAGACTGAACCATGAACCTGTGAGTGACCCCAAGTGCAAGCTGAAGATGGGTGATGTGGTGGAATTGTCCCCACCAATACCCGACAAGTTGTTGGTTGAATACCGGGAAGAAATCCAGCGAATGTACGAGGGAGGCTTTACTGTAGCAACACCACAGCCTGCGGGTTGGAGGAGCTGACAGTTGTTTCGTTGCTCCTATGCTATGATTACACCACAAATATCATGCTCAAATTGTGGATCAGATTCTCTTGTAGATAATTATAAATATTTGTACATATCTGGTATGCATTCAATGTAATCGGGTTTCAACTGTTATGATATATGCTTTAGATTACTACTTGTGATGTACTGATTATTAGCATTTGCTATGTTTATATAATTTTATTTGCCTTTTAAGGATTTCAAGGCTAAAGCTGCACTATTTCAAAGAAAATTCATTAGTTCCAAATGAAGAGTAGATTTCATACTCATTTATTCAAGCCGATATCAATGCATTTTAATCCATATCTGGTGGGAACAATACAAGATTATAAAAGTCGTACAAAATTAGGAATTCAAATCGGTTTTGGTTCTCATCTCCAGAGGAATTCTTGAACAGAACTTTGCCAAGAAAGCCCAAGAATCAACATCATTAAGATCCCTGCAAGTCCCCAAGAGGAGCTCCCAATTTTAAGAACCCATGAAGGATGATCTGAAGGGAGAATTGCAGAATCTCTGGATGTGGATGAGCAAGATGATGATGTCTTAATGGCAATTATAAGTCCCAAAAGAACTAGTGGAACAACAAATCCAGAGCTCCAACTGGTTTCATAGGATCTTAATGGTGAGAGCGCCACTGCAGAAGCAAGAGCCAAAACAATGGCCAGTGGTCTCAGAGACGAGTTCTGGTTCACGTAAGCGCAGTAGTTACTATCCATGATTTTGGGTTTTATCAAAAAAAAAAAAAAAAAAAGTTGCTGCTTGTTGTTGAGCAAAAACTAGATGGGGAAAGAGGAGACTTTTATAGGGAGGAAAAAATAGTGGGCATGGATGAAGTAATCTATGTGGAAAGGCTGTTATCAGATGATGAGCGTAGCCGTCCAAAAAGCGGAAAAAAGTAGAAACATGAAAGGAGCTATTTTATTTATAATCAACAACTGTGAAAAGTGTCTTTGGCTTGGAAGTAAGGCATCTTTCATATTCATGGCAACACTTTGCATATAGTTTTCACACTCACTATACCTCCAAAATGCAACCTTTAACAGAAATTTTCAAAAAATAAATAATAATAAATAAATGGTTTATTGATGTGTATATCTTTGCAGGTCAGTACATCTCCTTGTGTGTGCATTTGGGCTGATCATACAGTCGAGAGAACACAATGATATGGTGTAATGATGTGGTGTGGAGTTGCGTACATTTTGATGCCTAATATATCACTTGATTATTTTGTATGGCTAAACACACAAGATTGTCTACCTTGTGAGATGGTGATGGTGATGGTGTAGGTATGCTATCGATTGAAGTCCATGGTCTCAGATGCACATTAGCAATATTAGAGTGGGTTGTTTAGATTGCAATATAGTCAATGTGTCGAATCATCTAATGCACGATCTAGGATTACTTTGGTCTTAGCTCGTGGGATTTGGTGTGAGCAGAGGCAACATTATTCGACATCATGTTTATGATAATCATACAAAAGAGCAAAAGAGACTACAATACAAAAACAAAACAAAAAAAACAAAGACGTCTCCATTTTTGTCAACATGACATGAACTCAAGGCCTCTGTTTCTATTTTTTAAAAAAAATGAAGAAAAGAAACCCGGTTTCTAAAAACAGAGTAATCTGTTTCTATATCCCAATTCTCATCTCTCACAAAAATCACAATTCCCTCTAAACCTCAGCTTCGATGTCTTCTCCTTCTTTCTCTTCCATTTTCCATGCCTCTTTCTCTCGATCCTTCTACATCTTATCCTCTCCCTCTCTATTTCAGTACTCAAAACATGGTTTAGACCTCATACTCTGCAACTTGTCACCAAGCAGCATTTGGATTGACACAGGTACAAAAATGCAATTCTGGACATCAAACAAACAAACCCGAAAAGGCCCTGTGCTGTTCTAATCCATTGCTTCGGTGGGAACTCCAAATCCAAATGGCAATTCCTTTCCCAAGTTAGAGACTTGTCAAGATGCTTCAATTTGTACATACCCAGCACCAACAAAACCGACATGTCGGATGTGTTTCAAGCGATTTGTGTAGGAGAAGGACTGAAAAGATTGGGTGTGGAGAAGCATAGCATAGTGGGGAAGGGGATCAGATATGGAGGGTACGTGGCATATCGGATGGCTGAGATTTATAAGTGATGATCGAAAGGGGAAGCAGCTTAAGAAGATAGTAAGGGATATAGTGGATCTTGTACTAGAAACACCACAGCATTAGAAGATGCCGATGAAGTTGTTTATATAGAGGTCATCATCCAAGTTTGTTGCCAGATTGCTTTCTCAAAGAGTTTTTTTTTTTCCTCTTCTTATTCAATTGTAAGTCTTCAATTGCATAGGTAAGACAACAGAATTTGGGGGTGATAGGATAGGAAAGTGTTATAATTTGGGGGTGACAAAGAGAAAGCTACTGAATAGGTAAAACAACAGAATCAAACTGGGTTTCAGCTTTGTGTTTGTGTGTTAACATTAATATTTATATTATTATTGCCTTTGTTAAGCAATATTTTTGAGGTTGAAAATTGCAGGCATTTGGGGAAGAAATCAAATAAAATCAAAGTTGCATATTTTCAAAGGACAGTGGATATGCTGTCAACAATAACATTGATTCACCTAAACTCTTGAATGCATTTATACTCTCTTTTCTCTCCTAATCTTAACTTGTTCCTAAAATGTTGCTTCACTTATAATTGCCTTTTTCTTTAAATGATCTCAAATTAATACAACTCTAAGGGACTGTTCTTTTTGCAAATAATCCAAAAATTATCCCCAACTTAGATGCTATATGCTACCTACAACATTATTCTGATTTAAGAAATAAAAAAGATTTCTAAAATGGTTGCGTTTCTTTTGAAGGATTTGTTGATGAGAGATATATTCAATGAAGGCATCCATGAATATTTGGATGCATATTCTACAATAGTATGAAAGTGGATAACTTGGGTGCTCATTTCAAGAAATATATTCAAACAAGTTGCCAATTTGGAGGATTGTTCAATTGGCTTAGATTTTTGGAGGAAAAAAAGGTTAATCATACGAAGTTGAATTACCTATCATGTTTATAAAAAAAATATAAATTTAGGAGAATTGTATCACTTAAAATTCTACTGAAGTTCTAGTAACTTAAATTGGACTAACTCTTAAGACTTTATTTTGTAGTCATCAGTGCATCACACATGATCTTTCTATTCTTATTGGATCGAAATTTCTTACCACTTCATAGAAACGTAGGTCTATGTAGTTGATTTAAAATGAAATAATATGAAAGTAATTATAAAATATCAATGAATAGTCTAAATTAATTAGCTTAATTTGATATAGTTATTAATTTAAGAATGATATATTTATGGGATATTTTGAGAAATAACATCTTTTTGGTTTTATATTTCTAAAGTAGCATAGTTTGAGAAAACTCATAATTTTATTTTGTCTTTTTTTTTTTGTCAATCTATCGGCCGAGATTGACCCTGAGACTATTCCCAAATTTTAAAAACTATTTCAAAGGTCTTTTTCGATCCATCTCGAGTCAAGTGTGTCACCGAGATAGTGCGTTTATTATTAAAAATTTGAAAATAAAGGGATATATCAAATGACCAAAATACCTCTGACAATCCGACCATTTAATATCCTCACAAAACCTTAAACCCTAAACACTTTTATCATTTTGCCCGAGAACTAAGCAAGAACTCCCAAAAGTTTTCGAACTTCCTTGATTCTTACATCTCCAAATTTGAAGAACCCACCCTCGAACTGAAATTGGTTAAGATGGAATTACTTTGAACGATTTCATAGTTTATGTCTTAGTTTTTAGTTTATATTTTTAGTTTTTAGTTTGAAATCTAAGGCGGATGGAAAATCTATAGTTTTGGTGCTTTGATTTAATGGAACACGAGACACATGCATAACGAAAAAATGAATCTATTTTACTCTTAATTACATCTAAACAATTTAGAAATTAACATGCTTAGATTACTCTAATTAAATGAAATAAGGTTAAAGGAAAAACATACATTTGAAGCTTTCCAATCCTCGTAATCTCCTCACAAACACGAACACAGGACCACCACTAGAGTTTGTCGGCTATTTTTTAGACTTAGATAAGTGAAGGAAATTGAGAGAGAATGATGGAAAATGGAAGGTGGGACTTAGGTTTGAGATTAGAGATATATATTTTTGGGAGAATTTTGTAATTGCCTTTAAATAAGCTAATTACATGAAAAATTGCATGTAATTAGTTTATTACATCTCATGTGGCCACTTATCCCACTAACTTTAGTCCAAGAGCAATATGGTCATCTGATCATTCAAGTCAAAGTCAAATTTTGATTTTTTCAAGTCAAAAGTCAATCTTTTGACTTTTTACTATTTATTCGTTTTGACTAACTTCAACCTTTCGAGTATAAATCCGCATTTATTTCCTTGAAATTCAAATCACATTGAATATAAAGCTGGTCAAAGTTTGAGTTTTCAAAGTAAAAGGTCAACATTTTGACTTTTTACAACTTTGACCATTTCCATCAATTTCGAGCTTCCGAATATGAATATGTATTCATATTTTAATATTTAAATCACATTTAAACATCAAGCTCTATCTTAAATTGATAATTGATGGTTATATCACATATATTCACCGGTTTCTCTTATTTTTACCTAATTTGAACAATTCGAAGTATTCTAACATATTGTTCTAAGTTAATTCCATATGAGTTAGCAGGAAAACCTAATGAACAGATAGATCATGGGCTCTAACGATCGAGATTAACTGGCTAAACCCTTTTAGATTGAGGTAATCAACATTCGTTAACTAAGGGTCCTTCTACTAAAGTCTCGTAGTTGCACACCCCTCACTATAGATACATTGTTGTCTATCTGATATAACCATGATCAGCAAGTTAATCCTTCATAGGTTGTTCATAACCTCAGATGAATCGAAATACTATTTTACCCTCGAGATTACATTTTGCTCCTTAAGTCCTAGTGATCCACTATTAAACAATTGGTTTAAGGTCAAACATATAAACCGAATCCCTCTCAGGCTAATGAGAGGGTGGGACCTCTTGTTCAAGACTTGGATTTAGTCCTCATGGGAACAATCTATCTACTAATCCTAAAACAGGTAAGAGTGAATTTCATCTTGCACCCTATGTCCCTAGCTATTTACCCAGTCTTACTCTTGAAATGGAAGACTTGGGCCAGCACTATTGAGCTTCCCTTACCTATACAGATCTAAAGACAATTCCGTGTAAACAAAAATTCATAATTAGCTTAGGATTAAGATTAAGTTATTTAGACCATCAATAATCGAAATAGTTAGATTTAAACAGTGAACGATGTTATAACGTAAGAGTGACTATTACATGGTTTCAGTCTTTATGTAAACATTTTACATAAAATGCCCAAATTTCTGTGTCTCTACCATGAACGATTCGAAATTATATCACTTGTACTAACTATAAAGCGAGCCACATTTATAGTGTCCCCAAAATAAAGCGCCCAACTTTATTCGTATAATATAGATTGTTTAGCTATATACTCAAACTTGATCCACGTTTATGTCTCTACACAAAGTTCAAGTTTACACTAGATAGCCTTGGGAGCTAAGTTTAGTGGATTCAAGATTATATTATTCAATTTTCACTAATAAGTTCTCAATGATAACTTTATTGATTATAATATAATTTAAAACTACAAATTACTAGTTTTAGAACATAAATTCCAACTTGATTTAGTTATCGTTGAGTTAATATGAGATGATTTTATAGTTTTTTGTGAACTCTTTCGAAGAATCTCGACTTTTTCATGAATCTTGGTCTGTGCAAATGATGAATCTCGACTAAGATTTATGACCTTGCCTCGAGCTTCTTTGAAGGAGTCCCGAGATCAGGTAAGTTTCACATATGCATTTTGTAGGGTAATCTTGGGGTCGATTTCCCCCAAGATTTGACCAAGATTACCACATAAAATGTATCCAAAACCCTAATCTTGTGACATCCTAGTGCAATCTTGCCCAAGTTCTATTACTTATTTGATAGAGATTTAACGTCCATGACGAAAGAAAGATCGAGATTCTACCCTAATTGAAATTAATTAACAAGAAACTCTAAACCGAAATAAGTTTGAAATTAGGTTTTTTTTTTTTAAGAAAACTTATGTTCACAGCTTTGATTGATGCTTGAACCACCACTAGGATTGACCTATTATCCTTTGGACTCAAAATTGGATAGTGGGACCCATTGGATGAAGGAAACCGGAAGAGAGAAAGAAGATGAAAATGAAATGGAAAAGGGTTGGGTTTTAGTTTTGATTTTAGAAAATCAAATGGAAAATTCAGCAACTCAATTTTGTCTTAAAAAATGTCAACCTTTTCCATAAGGCCTCAAGCGGCTAATTTATTGAGAATTCACATGCAGGGTTGCATGTACATATAAACTCATGGGCCAACACATAACCCACTAACCATTAGTGGGCTTAATATCTTCAGAGTATGCTAACACCTAGCCCACTATAATTAGTGGGATTATCTAACAAAAAGTCAACATTTTGACTTTTTATAATTTTGTCCATCTTGACTAATTTTGACATTCCAAGTACGAATCCACATTCATTTTCTCAAGATTCAAATCACATTTGAATATATTGCTGGGTAAAGTTTGACTTTTCAAAGTTAAAAGGTCAACATTTTAACTTTTTACAGCTTTGACTATTTCCATTATTTTCAAGCTTTCGAGTATGAATCCACATTCATATTTTTAATATTCAAATCTCATTTAAACATAAAGCTCTACCTCTAATCTGAAATCAGATGATTATATCACATATACTTGTTGGTTTCTCTCTCCTCGTAGAATTCGAACAATTCGACTCATTCCATCATATTGGTCTAAGTTTATTCCATATGAGCTAGCAAGGGAACCTAATGGACCTGTAGATCATGGACTCCAACGATCCGAGATTAATTGGCCAAACTCTTTTAGATCGAGCTAATAAATATTCGTTAACAAATTCGTTAACTCATGAGTCATTCCACTAAAGTCTCATAGTTGCACTCCCCTCACTATAGATATACATTTGATATAACTATGATCAGTAAGTTAATCCTTCACAGGTTGTTCGTAAACTCAGCTAGGTCAAATATCGTTTTACCCCTGAGACTGCATCTTGCTCCTTAAGTCCCACTAATCCATTATTGAACAATTGGTTTAAGGTCCAACCTACAAACCAAACCCCTCTCGAGCTAATGAGAGGGTGTGGCCCCTTGTTCAAGACTTGGATTCAGTCTTTAATGGAAAAACATATCTATTAACCCTAAAATAGGTAGTAGTGAATTCCATCTTGCACCGTATGTCCCCACCTATCCACCCAATCTTACCCCTGAGATGTAAGGCTTATTGGGCCAACCATAATGAGCTGCCCTCACCTATGCAGATCTAAGGATAATCTCGTGTGAACAAAGTTCATAGTTAGCTCATGATTAAGATTAAGTTACCTAGGTCATCAATAATCGAGATAGTCACTTATAAACAGTAGATGACGTTATAACGTAAAAGTGACTATTTCCTGGTTCAATCTTATGTAAACACTTTACATAGGATGTCCCCACTTTCATGTCTTAACATGAACGATTCAGAATCATCTCATTTGTACTAACTACAAAGTGGGCCACATCTATAGTTTCTCTAAATAAGGCACCCAACCTTTAATTCATATACTATAGACTATTTAGACTATATACTCAAACTTGATCAACGTTTATGACTCTACATAAAGTTCAAGTTTACTCAAAAAATTACCTCGGGAAGTTAGTTTATTGGATTTAAGATTATAGTTTAGTTTATTGGATTTAAGATTATAGTACTCAATTTCTCAACAACGACTTTATTGAATAAAATATGATTACAAATTACAAGTTTTAGGACATTAATTCCAACATTATTCATGTAATCTCAACCGAGAATGCCTCGAGATTTTCCCAAGATTCATCACATAATGCTGATTTACATGTGTTTTATTTTTCTTGCAGATGTCTCTTGTCATAAAGATCAATTCTAAGGACTTTTTCTTGACTAACCTCACATGTTGTTCGAACTTAGAAAGATAGTGTCGAACATAAAAAACAAGCTTACACCTAAGCAATTACACATGTTCAAAGAAAATAATTTTTGGTTATTTCCTAGAAGTCTTGTTGGTTTTCAATGGACCACTTTACCACTACGTCTTACTAAGAGAGGTTGAAGAGGAACGGGACGACTTTATCTCATTTAAACTACTCGACTAAAAGGTCTCCTTTGAGTGGGAGGACTTTGATATAATAATGGAGTTGAAGGCTAGGTCGAGATGTCCCATTGAGTTTGTTGACGAGAAAGCCTTAAGGTTAAGACGATTGTACCTTGGGGATATGTCCAACATGAATGGATCAGGGTTGGACAAAGATTACTCAACCCTTAATTTTGAGAGCAATGAAGATGCCGTAAAGATGTCGCTCTTCTACTTCATTTAGTTGGCCATGATTGGGAGGAAGAGGAGGCAACACATGGACTGAACCATGTTAGGCCTCATCGACGACCTCAAAGGCTTTGTGACTGTGGTTGGAGTGAGCTTAAATCAATCAACTATCTAGCTTGAGAGGAGCATTGAGGGGGAAGGTAGCCATGCATAAGATGAAGCTCCTCCAAACAAAAAGACCCCAGAGTCTTATAGCCTTTATGGCTTTCTATTTGCCTTCCAGGTTAGTAAACCAAACTTGGTTATTTTGTTTTATAGTTATATACCTTTTGATTAGGGTTCTTTTGTTAATGTTGTTCTTCCATATTTAGGTTTGGGCATACGAAATAGTTTTGTCATTCATTAAGTGGGTAGCCATTAAGGCGATACCACGCATCATGCGATTGGATTGCACTTACTCACCTTAGTTTAAGGTGATTGAGTCCTAAGCCTTTAGGTCCCAATCAGTAAATCCTTATTTACTTTATTAATCCATCTCACATTAAGGTTTACAATTTATGATTTAATAATTGATAATTGTTGTTTAATGTTCAAAATGCAGACCCGTATACAACTAATTGAGCCTACGGATGAGGAGCTTGCTTACCTTGATCGGGTTCTTAAGATCTCTTCTACATAAGGTTTTAAGGATATCCCCAACACTCCTCTTAGAGAAGACGATGCTCCCTTTTTCCATCCACATGGCCAGCACTCCCTTGAACTTCCCACCCATCGCCAACCTCCATCATCCACCCATCCTTGTGAGCTTGAAGATTATAACCTTAGGGCCTTTGCTTCGGATATTTGTGGCCCTTATTGGACATGTCTAGAACCAGTTGAGACAAAATCGAGTGCGAGCCACTTTAACTTTAGGTTCGATGATATGGAGTTAAAGTTAGATTGCATGGATTCCAGATTGGATCGCATGGAGTCCTCCTATTGTTTAATTTAATCAATTAATTAATCTTTAACGTAATTTTATGTTTCTTGTAGAGTGTGTCTCATAATCATCCATCAACAACTGGGGACATCAACACCAACAAGGACCATGAAGAAGGATGGTGAGGATAAGGGTACAATCGAGGACCCCAATGTAAACATCATCGGTTCTGCTGTGGTATCAGACATTGATATTTGGAAAAAATAAAGAAAAAAAGTCGACGGGTACAGTGATAGACACATTGAAGGTCTTCATTGAAGATGTCGAGGTCCTCATTGTGCCCATGGATTGTAGCGATGCTAAATATGGTGTGTCACCTCTTCCAATCCTTCCATCTAACGAGCTATTATTTGAGGAGTTGCATTTCAACATTCAAAACCTTACCTCCTATAACACGATCAAACCATCCAAAGAGCTAGACAAGGATGGGGTATTTAAAATTATTTTAGGGTTAGTTTAGGGTTTAGGGTTTAGGGGTTATGTTTTAGGGTATTGGACACATCATTCATGGTTAATTCCTTATCTTTACGTTTATATTGTCTTAATTTGATTGGTGCGACCTGTTTATATTTCTGTTTGTATTTTGTAAGGACTCGATTCAACAAAACATAACCATCGTTGAACGCCCGATGACGATGGGATCTTGTTGGAAGATGGCAAGAAGGTGCCAAGGACGGATCATAATGCACATTTCCAATTATGGAACCATCTGAATCTTTGATACTTATTTAAATACGCTATCGATGTTTTCAAAGATTGTAGAGCATGGTCCGAAGTGTATTGGGTGATGGGGCTAGTGAACATGAAATAACATTGAATGATGGTTGCGGCGAACATCAAGTATCGCAAGGTGAACATCTTTGACTCTATGCCTAACTACGCGTGCCACCCGTTTCCTTTGTTTAGCAACTGGTCTAGCGGACACAAGATCACATTTCAAGAACCGACCTTGGCGAGTGAAAAGGAGCATGGAAGTTCTACAAAGTGGGAGGTTTTTTAGTTGTGCAATTTTTTGCGCTAAGTTTGTTGAATGTGGCATGGTTGATGATCCAATTAGTTATCTAGATTAGAAGCACATGAAGTTGTTTAGAAAATAATACATCGTCGAGTTATGGGTGAATAAATTTTTTTGGTCTGATTAATTTTTTTCCACATGTGCTTCTTTGAATCTGTTGTAAATTTCTTATAATAAATTGAACCTTCTAATTCTTTCATAACTCTCTCTTGTAATAAAGCCTTTGTGGTAATAAATGAGCCTCTTAAATTCATTCTTCTTAAATTCATCATCCAATCTATGATCATATTAAATTCATTCTTACAATTACTTCCTATTAAAATGCCTTGTACATAATCTCACAATGCATATCTCGATGTTGTGGTAGCCCAACATCCACCGAGATCTATTATCTATTGCTTTAGAGTATATAACTCGGGGTATCATTGTCCTGAGATGTCCCAAGTTTTAAATAAGGAATTCACAAAATTCCTTTCTCGGGGCATAGTAGTCTCAAGATGCCTCGACTTTAACTAAGAAACTCGTTGAAGTCGCTTCTTGGGGCGTCGTTGTCTCAAGATGCCACGAGTTTTAATATTAAGAATTTATAGAATGCATATCTCAGGGCATATTTGTCTCGAGATGTCCCGAGTTTTAAATAAGGAATTCACAAAAGTCATTTCTCGTGTGAGCATCGGCCTAAGATAGCCTAAGATCTAAAACATACTTCTAAACGTTTTTATAGATCTCTATCGGTCTCTATCAAATTTGGGCCCGAGATAATTAGGTCTTGGGCCTTAATCCGCCTCTTTCGAGGATCTCCATACTGAGATCCACACTAAATTCACGAAAAAATACCCCTATGGACCGAAGTTTTGAGTTCTCAAGTGTCCCATAACGAATATGAAGATAGAAAGTGAGTTTTCCAAAGTGCTTCTCTTTCCAAAACGCTTCTAATATGATTAACTTAAATGATTTAGAAATAGAAGTAGGTCGTTTAGGTTAAACAATGTCTAATTCGATTAACTTAAATGATTTAGAAATTGAGGTCAGTCGTTTAGGTTATAGAACGTCGAATTGATTAACTTAAATGTATAAGAAATTGAAGCCGGTCGTTTAGGTTATAGAACTTCTAACGAAATCACCTTCAATGATCTAGAAATCGAAGTCATGTAACTTAAATGAATTAGAAATCGAGGTTGATCGTTTAGGTTATGGAGGTAATTGTAATGATATTAGCTTAAATAATTTAGACATCGAGGTCGGTCATTTAGATTATAGAACTTCTAATGAGATCACCTTCAATGATCTAGAAATTGAAGTCACGTAACTTAAATGATTTAGAAATCGAGGTCAATCATTTAGGTTATGGAGCTAATTGTAATGAGATTAACTTAAATGATTTAGAAATTGAAGTCATGTAACTTATACGATTTAAAGAATGAGGTTAACTCTTCTTACGCCAAATTTTGCACGAGAGTCCCCGAGTCGAAAATTTAGTTTAACTGTTCTTGGGTCATTGTCACCCCGAGATTAATCGATCTGAAGAATAGAATCACTTATGTCAATGATCTCGGGTCAAAGATATCCTGGGAACCCCCCTCCGAAGCATTGTTTTAAAAATCTCAAGCCACCAATATCCCTATAACTCCCCGAGTTGAAAAATAGCAACATTATTTTAAAAATCTCGGTCCACTTTTTTCTTGAGATTCCCTGAGTTGGAAAATAGAAGCATTATGTTTTAAATCTCGAGCCAAATAATATTTGTGATGTATCAAGACAACCAATATAATTTTCTTAATCAATCATATATATGTCCCAATTTAATATCCTTATTGTATATGTATGGACCCCAATTTAATTTTCTCCATTTTCTTAATGGAAGGCGCATTGAATGATATTTTTGTTGCATTCTCGTGTATATAAAGATGAATTGAAAAAGGAAATTGGGTTTCTTCTTGTGTAAGCCTACTTTTCCATGAAGTGTCCCTTTCAAACTAGCAAAGGTCTTGTTCCATATCAACTCACCCCAGTTGTAGCTTATGAAGTCCTCCTAGTCATCAATCAGAGCCAACATCGTCCAATTCATGTGTTGCCTCCTCTTTTGACCAATCATCGAAAGCTTGATGAAGTAGAATATACCAAGATTTTCACTGCATCCTTGTTGTTTTTAAATTGAAGGGTTGGGTACTCCTTCTTGAACTCAAAACTATTTATGCTTGTCCTATCCCCCAAATGTAACCTTCTTAATTGAAAGGTCTTGTCGTATTCAAATCGGACCCACGCTGGGCCTGTACCTCAACCCCGTTATTATGTCAAAGTCCTTCCGCTCAAAGGAGGCCTTCTCACCCAATAACTTGAAACTAATTGTGTTCTCTCGTCCCTCCTCGACCTCCCTCAACAGAATGTAATGACAGAGAGGTCCACTAAACACCAACTTCATGTCTAATAAGTGTCCAAAGATTCACTACAAGAGACGTGGGTACTCCCGACGCACAAATACGTCGGCAAAAATGCAAAGTACGTCGGGAAAGGATATCCCGACGTACAAAACGGCGTCGGGAAGAACGTCGGGAGAAATGCGTCGCGAGAGGCTTTTCCGACGCCGTACCAAATCGGCGTCGGAAAAGGCTTTCCCGATGCCGGGAGATGCGTCGGCATCGACGGCGTCGGTAAAACCTTATTCCCGATGCCGTCTATGCCGACGCATCTCCCGGCGTCGGGAAAACCTGTTTTCCGACGTTTTTTTCCCGACGTAATGAACGTTGGGAAATATTTTTTATATATTTTTTATATATTTTTTTAAATATTTTATTTTTACTTTTTTCCTTATAATATTTTGCTCAAACATTCACAATGATGTTCGGATTGCTCAAAAAAATTTCGCGACGTTTTGGATTAAATTAAAATAAATTAATAAATATACAAACACAAATTAAAAAAATAGAATTAAAATTAATAATACGAATAAGTTGACTACAAGAAAATATAGTTCTCAATATAGAAAAAACATAAACATAAGACCCAATCTCCCAACGAGGTGCGTATGCGCGTCATTCTACACCTTCGGTCCTAAAAATGGTATAAAAATAACTAAGTTTAATACATAATCATATATTGCAAAAACTTAAGAATAATAGAGACATATACGACGTACCGCAGAGCTAGGGATCATGTGGTGGTCCCTGTTGTGCACGAGTTAGGTCTTCAATCATCTTTTCCATAGCTTCCACTTGTGAAGCTAATGCTTGGTGATTTCTATCTTGTACTTCAATCCGTTCCAAAGCTTCATGAAGTTTAGCTTGTAATTCAATCTCTTTTTGTGTGGACTGCGAACAAGATGTCGACGAACTGCTTGCACTTGCCGTTCTGCGGGCCTTCGGCTTGGGTCCCCAACCAAGGCCTTTTGAGTAGCCTGGTCGTCTACCCAACACCTGATCGCATATCTCATCCTCAGAGAGTGGCTGACTACCCTCTGGGGTAGGCTGGGATTGGAGTTTCAGCATTTGATTCTGCAACAAATTTAAAAATTATGTTAGGTAACGCGCAAAAATATATAATAAAAGTGGATAATTAATAAGAAACCAGACCAGTAATCTTCGTTTCATATGGTAAGTGAACGGCAAGGTGCACCATAACGCTAAAAAAGACAGGTGGAAATATTCTTTCCAACTTACAAAGTATGATTATGATATCTGCTTGCAATCTGTCTAGATCACTTACTCTTATCGTTCGGGCGCACAAGTCACGAAAAAAATTACATAATTCAGTTATAGCAGTGTATACGTTCTTCGGTAAGAATGCTCGAATACCAATTGGTAGCAGTCGATGTAATAAAACATGACAATCATGCGTTTTTAGTCCTGATATTTTCCCCTCTCTTTCATGCACACATCTCGATATATTGGAAACAAATCCATCGGAAAACTTAACTGATTTCAGAAACTTACAAAACTCTACTCGTTCACTGGTAGTCAACGTGTAGCTCGCATGTGGCTTCACCAATCGGTTACCCACTTCTACAAGATGTAAATCCTTTCTTATCTTCAGATCTTGTAAGTCCAACCTAGCATTCGTGGTATCCTTCGTTTTCCCTTCGATGTTCAATAACGTATCAATCAAATTGTCACAAACATTCTTCTCAATGTGCATTACATCAAGTTTGTAACGTAACAAAAGTCTCGACCAATAAGGAAGATTGAAAAAAATACTTTTCTTCGTCCAATTAAGAGCTCTCTTTCTTTTCTTATCCTGTATTGAAGGATGTTTACTCATAACTGAAAATTCCAACTGATCTAGTTGTTCTAATATTTCATGCCCATTCATCACCACAGGAGGAGCCTTACGCTCTACCTTTCCATCGTGTAGCCTACTTCTACGCCACACGTGATTCTGTGGAAGATAGCATCTATGTCCCATGAAAGATATTCTACCTCGTATCCCGAAGGACGATCTATCACTCATGCATATAGGACATGTCTGATACCCCTTCGTACTCCACCCTGATAGGTCACCATACGCCGGGAAGTCATTAATCGTCCACAACAAGGCTGCGTATAGCTGAAAGAACTGACCTGTAAGAGAGTCATACGTACGCACCCCAAAAGTCCATAAGTCTTTCAATTCCTCAATCAATGGTTGGAGATACACATCAATTTCCCTACCAGGAGATTTAGGACCGGGTATGAGCAATGACATAAAGAAATTTGTCTCTTTCATGCATTTCCATGGTGGCAAATTGTAAGGAAGTAACATAACATGCCACATACTGTACGAGGTACTCATTTGACCAAATGGGTTAAACCCATCTGAAGCCAAGCCCAAACGCACTTTTCGTGGATCAGAAGCAAAATCAGGAAATTCAAAATCAAAGTGCTTCCACCCCTCTGCATCAGCTGGATGTCTCAAGACATCATCTGTTTCAACACGTTTGTCCCTATGCCATCTCATGTCAGCAGACCCTTCATGCGATACAAACAAGCGCTGTAATCTAGGTACCAAAGGAAAGTGGCGCAATACCTTATGCGGAATTTTTTTCCCTCTATTATGATTAACCTTGTACCTAGCCTCGCCACATGTAGGACAATGTTGCAAATCAGCAAACTCTTTCCAATACAATACACTATCATACTTGCACGCGTGAATAGTCTCGTATCCCAAGCCCAAGTCACGAAGTTTTTGTTTTGCTTCATAAAATGAACTAGGAATAGTATTATTACACATTGGAAACGCTGCTCTTAAAAGTTCTAACAACATGTCGAACGACTTGTTACTCCAACCATTTAGAACTTTCACATGCATCAACTTAACCAAAAAATTCAATGACGAAAATTCAGAACAACCGGGGTACAACTCATTACGTGCTTGATTCAATAAGTCCTGAAATATATTATTTCTTGTATCTTCATCTATATTTACCCCAACATTCATCGCCATTTCATCTTCCAAACGAAATTCCTCTATTTCCTCTTCATGTTCAATAGAGGCTTGTAAATCATTTAGCATACCAACGATATCACCTTCTTCATTAAATTGTGTACTACTAGTTCCTTCATTAAAAGGATTACTACTAGTTCCTTCCTCAAAGTTTTCTGTACCTCTATAGCTTAATGACTCTCCATGATACACCCATTCTGTGTAGTAGGGGGATATTCCTATAGTCAGCAGATGTCTTTCCACACCCTCTAATGAGCTCCAATTTAAATTCAAACATCTCTTGCATGGACACCTCAATCGTCCGTAAGCATCAACGTGAAATTTGGCAAATTCTAAAAATTGGGTCACTCCATGTCTATACTCAAGGGATAACTTATTTCTAAGTTTCATCCAACCCTTATCCATAACTGCAGGATAGCCAACACAACCTAATTATTAACAACAAAATACTTCAAAATATCTTCGCATCCTACAAACCCCTTCAAACTACAAAGGCTACCATAACTGCAGGATAGCCAACACAACCTAATTATTAACAACAAAATACTTCAAGCTATCCTAACTACCACCCCTTGATACCAGCAAATTCAAAACAAAAAAGGCTACCATAACTGCAGGATAGCCATCCCAAACATAAACAAATTCAAAACAAAAAAGGCTATCATAACTGCAGGATAGTCATCCCAAACATAAACAAATTCAGAACAAAAAAGCTACCATAACTGCAGGATAGCCAAAACAAATCTTAACACACATATTACATTCCCAATTCAATTTAACTATTAACTCCCCCCCCCCCCCCCCAATTTCAATTTTCCATTCAACTATAAATTCCCCTCCCCCCCCCCCCCCCAATTTTCAATTTAACTTAAACCCCCTCCCTCTAATTCAATTTTAAATTTAACTATACATCCCCCCTAATTCAATTTAACTATTAACCCCCCCCCTCCCCTCCAATTTCAATTTTCAATTTTCAATTCAAATATAAACTCCCCTCCCAATTCAATTTTCAATTTAACAATAAACCCCCTCCCCCAATTCAACCCCCATTCAATTTTATTCAATTTTCTAAAACAAAAATCCTAAACCATTCAAATTTCAAATTTCAAATTTCAATTCAACCACAAATTACACACACTCTATACAAAAATACATTTAACAAACAAGAATCTATTCCAAAAGAAAATCCTAAACTAATTTTCATAAAAAAAAAAAACCCTAAACTAATTTTTATCAAAAAAAACCCTAAAACATAAACTTAAACTAAATAAATTTACATATTTCACTTACCTAAAGTGGCAGACGGCGACGAGGAACAACGGCGAGGGTGGACGGCGGCGGAACAAAAGGAAATTATGCATGGCGGCGACTTCTTCTTCTTCTCCTTTCTTTTTCTCCTCCTCTCGGTTTTGGTTCTGTAAATACAGAACTGAAACGAATTTAAAGGGGATTTCCCGACGCAGTGACGTGGCGTCGAGAAATCCCTTAAAATGCGTCGGGAAAAGGGGAATTCCCGACGTTTCACGCGGCATCGGGAAAAACCCCTATTCTCGACGCGCTCCCGACGCACTGTTCACGGCATCGGGAAAAACCCCTTTTCCCGATGTATTCTTGCCGACGCCTTCGTGGTGCGTCGGGAAAGATGGTTTTTCCAACGCAGCTCCCAACGCGTTGTTGAGGGGGTCGGGAAAGCCCTTATTCTCGACGTTCTTTATGCCGACGTGCTTTTCGGCGTCGGGAATGCTCCATTTTCTTGTAGTGATTGTGTTCCTAAACAGGTGAAGTTGCTTCGGTGTTAACTTATTTTTTATACTTAACACAATCTTTGATAGATGTGAACAGTGTCACAATAGAAATTTTCAAACACGAGACGGGCGATTGTTCGACACTTGTTCTAACTTAGTCAACAAGTCAGCCGTGATATATCCAAAATTCGCAGGCAAACTCAGAGTATGATGTAGTCTCC
Organism: Cucumis melo; assembly: GCF_025177605.1. Lineage (NCBI taxonomy): Eukaryota > Viridiplantae > Streptophyta > Magnoliopsida > Cucurbitales > Cucurbitaceae > Cucumis > Cucumis melo. Next base: position 18,656,658 of record NC_066860.1, on the reverse strand, counting down.
CTTCACATTCTTGAGAAAATTGTTTCATAAACCATGAGAGAGAAAGAAAAGCATTACAAATATCAATAAATAAAGCATTGAAGACTCTCAATTGTAAAGAAAGCATCAAAGACGGTTGATTGCAAAGAAAGCTTAGATTGCAAAGGTATGACAAGCCTTGATCGAAAATTCATCTAGTGGATCTCCCCTATAGTACATTTTAAACTTTTTTAGCTTTGCAAGCTTGCATATGAAAAGTGTGAAACGTCACACCCAAGGTCAATGACATCAAAAGAAAAGCAATAGACTAAACTAAGTACAAAACATAAAGATAAGGTGGTTTAAGGATGTTTGGGCATGTTTCCATAAGCAAACAACGCCTTGGACAATTATGCTCATGACAAACAATAACTCAAGTTTGCAAGGAAGAAGTCCTTTGAATTGATTTTGGTCACAAGAGGAATCTACAAAACACAAAAATTTCATCAAAACAAGTATTATGTAGGTTAATCTCGGGGCCTCGAGCCACTCTCAGTCGAGATTACATGAATAAGTAAATAAAACTCGGACAACATTGCACTGGGATGCCACAAGAGTAAGGTTTTGTATTCATTCTGTATGGTAATCTTCATCCCCATTTCGGACAAAATCAACCCAAGAAAATCCTTCAAAATACATATGAAACTCATTTGATCTAGAAACTTCTTCAACGAATCTCGGAGAAAATTCATGAATCTCAACCGAGATTCATCATCTGGACTTCCCAAGATTCATTAAACAAGCTAAGATTCTTCAAAAGATTTCATGATAAACAATAACATAAACCCAGATTAACTCAACATCTTAATACTAACTACATCAGTTTTTCCATACGCCTCAGATTTCCACCTAAAAATCTAAAAACATAAACTAAAAAACTAAAAGCAAAGTAATTCACCTTGTTTGAATTCGGGGAAGCAAGAATCAGAAAAATTCAAAAGATTTTGGGAGTGTTCTTAGTTACTTCTCATCCGAAATGAGAAAAGTTTTTAAGGTCTAACGCATTTTGTGAGAATATCAAATGGTTGGTATTTTAGGGGTATTTTGGTCATTTTCTATAACTCTTTATATTCAAATTTTTAATAAAAGACGCACTATCTTGATGATGCACTCGACTAAGAGACCTAGATATTTATTGAAATAGTTTTTTAAAATTTGGAAAGAATCTTGGGTTGATCTCGACCAAGATTGATCGAGAAAAACAAAATTATGAGTTTTTCGAAATCGTGCTATTTTTTAAATATAAAATCAAAATGGTGCTAGTTTTGTCAATTCCCTATATTTACCAAATTTGGAATATATAAAGGGTTATTTTTGAATTGAGTCTTTTTTTTAAAATAATGTACTTTTTAAAAGTAATGTCAAAAATAAGGTAGAAGACAAACTATTGACAAAAATAAGATAATTTGGGCAAAGTCGTGTACCCAATATACGACTTTGCTCAATTTCTTTTTATAAAGATATTTTATATATCTATATCTATATATTTAATATCTAATATCTTTCTTATTAAATTCCAATTTTCAATTTCCAAAAATACATTTTCTTATTAAATATATTTTCCAAATTTCAAATTTCAATCTCCAATTTTTAAAATATATATATATATATATATATATATATATATATATATTAATAAAATATGTTATTAAATATTTAAATCTCTAAATTCCAATTTTCAAAAATATATTTTTTTATTAAATATATTTCCAAATTCCAATTTTCAATTTAATATTTAAATATATTTAATTTTTAATATATATTAAATATCTTAAAAAAGAAGAAAGTGTGAGGTCCACACATTAAAGTCATGGACCCCATCCACGACTTCCAACCAAAGTCGTATCGTCCAAATTGCTTTATTTTGTCAATAGTTTGCCTTTTATCCTATTTTTGACATTAATTTTAAAAAACACATTATTTTAAAAAAAATCTTTCAAATATGACAAAATAAATCAAAATATTTTTAAAAGATAGCAAATTACCACGATTTGTTACTAATATTTCATTATATTTGAAGATATTTTCCAAAAATTTTGTTATCTAAAATAATACTTATCTCTCTGCATCCTATCAAGTTGTTCTTTCATAATTCTTCATGCAAAAAACTTCTTTCTTACCTATTCTTTTAGATATTTTGATTCTTTGTTTGTGTACGATGAGAGTGAGATACTCAGATATATTGCCTGGGATGTACTATTTATCTTTGGGTGTTGAACTTTATAAAAAAAAATTAAAACTTTATAGAACAAAAATTGATGTGACTTATATACCTAAAATATTAATCAAATTCCAAGTGATGTGGAGTATGATGGGATTCCCAATCAACATGTTTTTCTTTTTTCTTTTTTCTTTTTTTTTTCTTTTCTGGAGAACCCAATCAACAAGTTATGGAAGCAAATGTGTGTTGGGGGTTAGAAAGTAGCATATAGAGATGGATTTAATCATGGAAAAAGGAAAAGGAAACTCCCAATCTGATTTACAAACTGCAAAGATGACACTACAAAAAAGTAAAGAAAGAGACAACTTCTAAAACAAGCAAACTTTAACCTCTTTTTTGATGAAGTGCAAAAACCAAAACCCACTTTAGAACAGGAAAAGGAAGAAAAATGAGTGTGAGTCAGTTGTGAAAGGAAAGCATCTTGGGGGGGAGAGGGGGTTAAGAGGTTGAGCTGAGCCTGAGCCTCATAGTGGCAGAAGAAAATGGAGTCCAAAAGTGTATGTATGAGAGAGTGACTGATATGGAAACAGGTGTGACCAAACCCAAAAACTGTAAATGAGGAAATTTTTGGGGTTAATGAGTGAAAAGTTGAGTTGTTTGAGAACCACAAGAGTGAGAAACAAAAGGGCATTTAAGTGAGAGAAAGAAGGGTCATGTGTATTATAGCAGAGTCCTCAGATGGTGTGAATAGTTTTGTTGGCACCTCACAATGCACTTTACTTTCCTGACAAAAAAAGGAAAAAAAAGGCTTTGAATTGCTAGCAAACAAATTGGAACCTCCCCCTGACCAATAGTCTCTTAGTTGGTTTGTCCTAATATCTTTACATACATAACTTTACTGTATGTTACATGTTCTGCTTTTTTCACTCAGTTCTGCCCTTTCCCAGTAACAAAGAGAGTTACACAAATATTTTATTTGGAACATTGCATTTGTTCTCTATCACTCCTTTCTTCTATAACAAAACCCATTTCTCATTAATTCATTTAAAGTGGTACTATCACTGTATGCCCATAATTCCCTTTGTGATCATAACATTACACACACATTGTTTGAAGTACAAATGTCTATCTAACTATTAACATGTCAAACCTTGATAATGTCAAAATTGTATTTTGTTCTACTCTAAGAAGTAGTTTGGGTTAACCATTGATATAAAGTCTGACTTGTTTGACATCACCCAAGTCCCAGTTGAGTCTTTGACCGATGGAAAACTAAGAATGTGGTTGATGCTGCTATTGGGTTTGCACACTACTTTGGTATGTGCTCCTTTGTCAAAGTAAGCATTTGTGTAATTTTGTCTTGTTGCTCACCCTTTAGTGTGTGATTTTGTTAGTTTGGTTGATCCCATGCACTTCCTTTGGGGGGAAGCGTAGTATTATTTGTTGGGAGTTTGTTTGTCTTAATTGAATTTCTTCCGTTCTTAATGAGAATCTTGATTGTAGTTAGTTCTTGTTTAATGAAGTTTCTTTTTAAAAAGAATAATAATTTGAATTCTAGCTTTACTCCTTATATTATCAAATATTAAGGTAATGTTTATCCCACCAACCACACAAGTGGGTATTAAATAATTCAACTCCAACGATCTAACTTATTATTAAAATTTATACATTTGTTAGAGAAATTTATCTGATATTCTCTAATTCTAGACTAAATAACTTTATACCCAAACAAGACTTCTTAATTCAAAAATATTAACTTCAAATTTCCAAACTCTGACATACCTTCCTAAATGGCTCTTAAAGGGACAGGGCTAAAGAGAATCAAATCAAAGTAATAATTTGAATGGTATGAGAATTAAAAATGTGAGTTAGGTCATTAAAGAGTATAATGAAGTCTAGTGGCTAGTCCATCATGGAAGTCTTCAACTTGCATTGACCTATAGCATAGAGAAGGATTTATGACTCCAAGGGAACCCACCCAGCACAAGGAACCCAGAGGGAAGGGTGAAAATATATAATATAATATATAAATCGAAGGGAAAGAGAAAAAGGCAAAAGATGGGGGAAGTTAATGTTATAAAAGGGGGGAAGGGTTTTGGTTAGATCCTTCAGCCTCCTGAGTGTTCAATAGAAGGAAGACAGGTGCCAGTGTTAATTTGTTTGGCATTGATAAAGGAGTTTGTGTAGGTACATCACACCACATTGTTTCAGCAGTAGTTTTTTGCAAAATCTTATGGCACAGTTTTCAAGGAATTATGACGTGGAGAGAGCAAAATCAAGGGTGTGTCTATGATATTTTGTTTCTTTTTCTCTTTCTTTTATCCATTTGTATGTGAATTTCTGTATGCAAGTCAGAGACAAAAGCAGCAATGAAAGCAGAGGCAGAACCCAACAGAGGAGTAGTCATATAACTTCAGACTGCAACTGAGAGAGAGAGAAAGAGAAAGAGAGAAGGTATCAGTAAGCCATCATTTGACAGAAACAAGCTTTCACAACCTATGGACTTTGCAGAAATACCCATAAAAAACTAGCATCCCCCCAAGAACAACATACCCTCCTCTCTGTCTTTCAAGCCTTTCGAACTTGGTCCTTTTTAAAGATTTTCCTCATCTCTCTCTCTCTCTCTCTCTCTCTCTTTCTCTCTCTGTTTCTCTCTCTGTTTCTCTCTCTTTCTTTCTTTATATATATTTTTCTTCTTTTTTTTGTTCTACTTTCAAGAATAATGAATTCAAGTCCAAAGACCTGCACCTCTCCATTCACAGCAACTCAATGGCAAGAACTTGAACACCAAGCTCTGATCTTCAAACACATGGTTTCAGGAGTACCAATCCCTCCTGATCTAATCTTCTCTGTCAAAAGAAGCTTGGATTCCTCCATTTCTGCAAGACTCTTCCCTCACCAACCCAGTAAGTCACCATTACTTGACTTTTTAAAACAGTTCGCTCTGTTTCCATTTTCTTATCTCAGATTTCAGATGCTAGCAGATTACTAAATCTGACTGTTTGATTGTGTTTTTCAACAGTTGGATGGGGTTGTTTTGAGATGGGTTTTGGTAGGAAAACAGACCCAGAGCCAGGAAGATGCAGAAGAACCGATGGAAAAAAATGGAGATGTTCAAAAGAAGCTTATCCAGACTCCAAATATTGTGAGAGGCACATGCATAGAGGCAGAAACCGTTCAAGAAAGCCTGTGGAAATCTCTTCAACACCACCAACTCAAACCCCAACTCCTTTAATCCTCACTTCAACCAGAACCCTCTCTTCTACTTCTCCCACTCCAACCTCCTCTTCCTATCCTCTCTCTACACTTTCTTCTTCTTCTTCACTGACTTCTGAAACTCAATCCTATCACCAACCACCTCCTCCTGCTTATCACGAATCCTCCATTCATCCTTTTCTGTATTCTCAATCATCCTCCAGAACTCCATGCTCTGATTTCTCTTCTAACAACACAAACCCTCAACTCTTCTTGTACTCAGGGACTCATTCGCAAGCAGATAAAGACTACAGGTCGGTGAAAATGAAACGTTTTATAAACGTTTCCTTTTTCTATGATGGGTTGTTTTCTCTTTTTTCTTGGAGTTTAATGATTAATATTATAAGTAATGTTGATATAAAGTATTGATTAACATGACATGTGGTTAAACCTTATTGGGTTGTGTGTTAAGTAGGGATATTAGTGGTCCAAGAGAGGGTGTGGGAATGCAGGCGTTCTTTCCTTCGGTTGCAGATTCTGCTAGAAGCATTGCTGAGGTTTATAGTCAGCCTATAGGGATGGATTCTTACAAAGGATGCTCACAATATGTCTCTCAAAACCATCAAATTTACAGTTCTAAACAGGCAAGGCAACAACAAGAACAACACTGCTTTGTTTTGGGCACAGACTTCAATAAATCATCAAGATCAGCTAAAACAGAGGAAGAAGATGAAGATGCAGAAACCCAGAAGCCTCTACTCCACTTCTTTGAGGATTGCCCACCTAAAACCTCAGATTCCTGGCTTGATTTAGCCTCAAATTCAAGTATACAAAGTGGAAATTTTATTGGGTTATGAATACTTCTGCTCTGCTTACTTCTTGAGTTGTAATCTGACACTTCTCACTTCACCTCTCTTTTTTCTCTCTGTTTCTGTGCAGATGGTTAAAGTTTCAATAATGGAGTTTTGGGTTATGGCCAAAAGAGTACTTGTCAGTGAGGGAAGTGTCCTCTTTTTTTTTTCCTTCTTAGTTTGCGGTCAGGGAAGCTTTTCTTTTGCTAAAGTTTTGAATGTAAAACTGCAGGATTCTCAAGAGAGATTTTCTGTCCTTTGCTTTCTTTTGATATTTTCTTTTTTTCCACTTGCTGTCTCTTTCTGTAAGAAACATGTTTCAAAGTATGCAGCCTTGCTTATTTGATTGGAAGCATGGAGAGTGCACAAATAAGCACTCTGACAATTTTCACCCTAAACAAACAGAAAATTTGCTAGATTCTGTCTTCCAACTCCATAACTAAATGCACTTTCCTTTTCCTGACTAATAGGTTGTTTCTTAGTATTCTCAAAAACAACTTAAGCAAAATACTTAATAAAAGTTAGCTGCCCCTATTTTTAATAGTATCATCTGACCATCATGTTTTGTTTTTGTTATGAATAATGATTTCAAATACTCAGCAATCTAAAAGTTTATGAATATCATCAAAAGTTGTTCTTTACCAAAAGCCTGAACATGCTTTAAGAACAGTGAAATAAAGATTAGTCAATTGTTTTTATAATGATACAAAAGTATGGCTAAGTAAACGGAACATATTCCCTAGTTTATAAGAACAAACAATTAGTTCAAGATTCAATAATATCTGAGGTCAAACAGAGTACAAGTCAAAGAGACAGAGTAAACCAATACAGTACATGTTTGGATTTGACATTACATGAATGAGTCCTTCCAAAGTTCACCAGCAGCCAAAGCTAATACTATTGAGGTGGGTGGCTTTTGTTTCCTGCTCCAGAGTATCAAATCAATTAAACAGACTCTGTTCTTCACCATCTCAGTTTGATGGGAAAATTTTAACCATGTCTTTCATAAAACAAGGGAAAAGGTAAAGAATTTGAAAGATCAAAATGATTGAGAGTTACCCAAACTTTTCTGTAGAATAAATTAGATGAAAATACAATAAGCCTCCATGGAGGAGAAGTCTCACATGTAAAAGAATCTTAGCAGCTTCACTGTCTTACTGTTTGATAGCAGAAGAATTGACAGTCTTGAATTTGCCAGCTCTGTCCAAACTCCAAACAACCCCCTTATCTCTGCTATCTCTTTTATTTTTATCTCAGCAGCTCCCACATTCCTTCATATCCAATTCTAGGATATTGTTCAGTTCCTATTTAAAGCTGACCAAATTCATCTCCAATTCCAGAATATTTTGATTTTTTGTTTTTATCATACTGGTTTCACCTTCCTTATTTCTTGTAGATTATATTTACAGTGAATAGAAACCTCTAGTAAACTTGTGCCTGTTTAGATCCTTTAAAGAAAAATGATGAAATCTTATTGCATCCAATATAATCACAATTTTAAAAACAAATTTTGATAATAAAGAAAAAACTTAGGGAAAAAAAACTGTTTTAAGCCCATTATAAGCACTTAAAAGTTTATTTCAAACGGACTCTAGGATTTATCAACAAGATACACAGATGTAAAGGAGTTATTGTTCTTAATAGTTATTTACTTTTCCAACAATTAATTTCAGTTTGTTATCATAGGCATGAACATGTTTCAGAATTACTGAATAAGCTTGTGAATACAAGCGAACAGTGACTTTAAACTTTACAAGTCATTACGCACATCTCTTTTGAGATAGATTTGATTATATATATTGAGAACTGTTTTTCAATACAACTCAAAAACAACCACTTAGATTTCTGGAAAAAGTCAAAACTACTTGTCCCAATGTTATTGGAGTAGGAATGATAAGTTTGCTTCTTCTTTATTATTTCTTGTTCTACTGTTCTTCAAACAAGAGAAAGAATTTAATTCAAACACATCCTCTTTCATCACTTGTGGACCTCAGATATCATGGAGAACTTACGATCCTTAAAGATAAGAGATTGCGAAATTTTGAAGACATTCCAATACACTCTGAATCATCATATGGTGATAAATCATTGGTTAGATTTGTTGAAAAACCAAAAAAGAAAAAAAAAACAGAACTGGATGCACTGAACGGCAATAAGCTTCCCTGCTCATAATTATGTGAAGTTAATGGGGTATGTTGTGCAGAATAGTTAATAAGGGAGGCAGCCAGTAAAAATAATGTCTAGAGATAAGGGTAATATGGAGACAGAGTGCAAAGCACAACCTAATAATTGGTATTTTGACCTCTCAAAGTTGATCTTAAAGATTAATAACTAATACCATTTTCAAATGCACAAGGAGCTGAAATTTTAGGATCTATTCAACCATGGGAAAATAGTAATGATCTAACAGTCGTCTCCTTCATAGTTGAATTTTCATGCAAATTAGGTCCTAACAAGTCATGTGACCATCCATCTGAGAATTAAGATTCTATAGTAAAGTAACATTGTTATTCTGGAAGAACAGTGAAGGTGTACACAAGCCATCCCCAAGACTCGTGAACATCAAAATGAATGTGCAACAAGATCAATCATTTTTCTTTCTTAGGATAATAGACTCATAGAGAAGATTCCATTCATTGGATGGGTTACTTTTTTTTGGCACAGAACGCACATCACATTGTGCAAATTATGGTAGGGTAAACTTCGCAGTTAAATCAATCTTCCACTTATTTGATGGGGATGGTCAAGAGATTATTTATGGTTAAACTCTTGACAAATTTGTTTTGCATAGAAGCCTATTTAGGGAAAGAAATTGCAGAGATAAAACATTGATATCCGGTGAAGTGTCCTGATATTACACAGCTGATATAAGTAATAAGCAACAACTAGACTCGGAAAAATTGCATCTGCAATTAGCTTTGGTACTACTACCAATTTCCCAAAATTAACATTATTACTGAAAAACAAAACTGGAACTACCATCAATACTGCATACTCGGAGAAAGAGAGTAGAGGCTCAGTGCGTAATTAGTTTTGTGGATATTAGGCAAAGACAATCTTTTACAGCCATAACAGAGGTTCGAAGATAAATAATTCACAAGAAAATGGGGTATTTTAAGACGATTTCTTCTGGTTTGAATTAATAAACTGTATAATCAGAATTGGACAAAAGAATGAACAAGAATTGAAAAATCACATGGAGAAAAAGCTCAATCAAATATCATGTACCCATTTTTACACAACACCTGAGGAAAGCCCTAGAGAAGAATGTTCGTCCTTCCTATCCGCCCGCTGCCTGTTCAGTTTATCACCTGATGTGCAGCCTCTTATAATCTCAAGAACAAGCTTTGTTAATCTTCTCAATCCAAGAATCGAAAATTTACCCAAATTGTTGGCTTTTTCTGGAGCAGGTGACACAATCCAGTTAGCTCAATGGCCGCCACATCCTCAAGAATACTTCTACAGTCCTCGGCTCTGTTGTAAGATGAAGGAAACAGATGCCAATGGCTTCATGAAAATCCTTCATATCGATCCTTGACTCTTAGAAGCTGCCGTCTCTTGAATACCAAAAAACCCACCACACAGATTTGGAGGACTGCGGCAATACCTACAAAGAACAGCCCAACTTTCTTCCCCTTATTGAGACTTCGCTTCGACGCTTGATTAGTATTAATGTTTTTCGGAGGGACTGGTGGTCGTTTTTTCTTTCTCTCCATGGATGATGCAAGAGGGGGCGGTGGACTACGACGATGGCGATGCGGCGGCGGAGGAGGCGATGGGGAAAATGGGGGTGGAGATGGCGATGGAGGCGGTGAGATGATTCGGGGCGGAGGCGGGGGTGGTGGGGGAGGTGGTGGCAACGGTGGTGGTGGTGGAGAGGGAGAGGGAGGCGGTGGAGAAGGCATCGGCGGCGAGAGAGTGGGATTGGCTTCATCTGGAGTCTGAGACTCGACAAGAAGCGACAAAACACTGAAAGCAAACCCCGAAATCACGAAGATCAATGTGGTCAATGGCCGTTCCATTGCATTGAAAAAAACAGTAATCCAAGAAAATCAGGATTCACTTTCAAAATCCCCGGACCTTCCTCGCATCTGGATTTAACCAAAAACAGAGAACAACCCAACCCTGTGATTGAAATGAAACAATAGCCGACGTTTCTCCCAAAAGGGTTGGTTCCCAAAGGCTCAAAATCCTCTTTCGAAGCCTCGAAATCCAAATAACAATCGTCAACACCCACAAAGAGTCGGAAGCAAATTGAAAACGCTAGGGTTTGAGAAAACTCAAAAAAAGAAAGAAAAAAAACACCCGATTATAATGTGCCCCAAATTCCGCATCCACAAAAGAAGAGGAAAAAAAAAAGAACCCAAAATCAAAATCCGCAGAAGAAAAGATTAGAATGAAAAAAGAAGAAGAAATCTGCAGAGGACATTGGGATGGCCTCGGAATCTGGGGCTTCCTCAATGTGAGGGTTTGGCAAAGGGGAAAAAGAAGAGCATAAGAAGGAGGAGGAAATGGAGGGGGTGAAAATTGATGGCTGAGAAAGAAAGAGAAGAAGAAGGATGAGGAAACTGAGTCAAATGTAAGATTGACTGAGTCACAGTGATGATCTAAGCTTTGTTGTGAGATATAATAATAATAATAATAATAATAAGAAGAAGAAGAAGAAGAAGAAGAAGAAGAAAAATTCAAAATTAAAAAAACAAAAAATGGATTGGGATGAAGAAGAAGAAGAAGAAGAAGAAGAAGAAGAAGAAGAAGAAGAAGAAGAGGGAGGTGGAGGAGGAAAAGGTTACGCGGAAATTAAAACAGTATTGGTTTTGGGGCTATTTTAGGGAAGTAGAGGGATTGATTGATTAGATTAATTAAATTAATCCATTTTTCCAAGCTGTTTACTTTTTTTTTTTCCTTTTTGTAGATTCAAACACATTAACTTAATCCTACACTTAGCTGTTAAAAATACCCTAATTATATGCTTTGCCTATCTGTTTCTTCCTCTTTCTCTACATCTCAATCTTTTTAATAATATAACCTCTTTCTTTTTTTCCTTTTTCCATCTATGTTTTTTCTTCTTTTTACTAATTATTCTCTTTTAATTTCTTAGCTGCTTTTCCTTTTAATTACAAATCTACGCATTCATTTTCTTTTTGTTTTTGTCATTCTAAAATGTCAAATAGATTCATTCATTCTCAGTTTGCCTCTTTCACCTTTAATTTATTTCTATACATCTTTTCAACTTTTAGTTTTTGTATCATATACTATTTAATGTATTTTAATTCACTAATTCACTCTGTTTTCAACCTATTTTTGTATCTTTCACAATAATTAATTATATTTTTCGTTAAAATTTAAAAACAAAAATTAAAAATTAAAAGTTACTTTTTCTTTTGAAAAATAAAAAGAAAATTAGAAGAAAAAAAATAGCATATTACAAATATGACAAGTAATTAGATATATCACAAGATATCAAAAGGCTATTAGAAGACTATTTGTCGCTCATTTTGCAATTTAGAAAATGTAGTGACATGAACTCTATTATCACAAATTCTTTTGCTATTTTTACAAACGCTCCTAAAAATAGAACAATATAAGATAGGTATCAAATTTTCAATACTTTAAAAAGTAATAGATGCTTTTATTCACTAAGTTATGATCAAATTCAAGCTAACAAGTAACTTTTTTTAAAAAAAAAAAAAAAAAAAAGAAAAAAGTTCAACAATAAGGGTGGAAGTATTTTTAACTGCTTAATCAATGATACAGATTTTATATATCAACTATTCTATACTTATATCCAACCATTAGTTTCTTAAGTTAGATATTCAAACATTATACTGCCCGGGCTGCAACAAGGAGTCGGTGTCATTATGTTAATAAAAAATAGCTCGGGGGATGTTAACAAATTGGTCTACTACAGAAACAAGAAACAAGATTTCATAAGTTCAGGGACTTGAGAACGGAACAAAATACGGGGGGACTCAACCGTCTTCTGAAAAAGGATGCCGCTATGTTGAAGAGACAAGTATCTCACTTGCAAACATATTTGGGCGATGGATGAAAACGGGGGGATTTTCAATTCCGATCCATGCAATACCATCGTTTTCAATATATTTAATTTGAATTGGCATTTTCTGCATCATAATTCTCACAATAATTATTGTGAAGAAAGACCTACAAGAATTAGTCTTGGATAGTTTAGAGGTATTTTTAAATCTAGCATGATAAATTAAAATATAGCAAAATTTTAGATATTATATTTCAGTACACCAATAAATACATCGCTATATTAGAATTTGAAAATTTGCAAAATTTCGTAAATATTTTGTGTAATTTTATTATTTACAATATATTTTGAATAAATTATCTTTTACTTGTTAATTTCTAAAATAAAAAAATGCTTAATTTGTTATATTTAAAACATTATATTTTAAAGTGAGAGAGAGAATCCAATATTGATATTGTTCCTAAACAAAGGGCTAATACGAGGCTTTGTTGAACAACTAAAAATCTAAAATGAATAATTTTTTTTTTTTTGTTAGGTTAAAACATTAGAATCTTCCACTTACTAGATTTATTTACAAGTACAAAGGTCATAATCACTATGTCACATGTGTTAAATATTATTATTAGTCTAATTTAAACAAAATGATGTCAAAATGTTAGCTTTCAATACTTAGTTTGTGTAGTAAATAAGTATTATAAGGGATGATGTCTTTTAAAAGTAAAATAATTATTAAAAGAACTCTAAATTTTATGTATATATATTGAGAAAATCTCACAATCCAATTCATAATCATATTTGGTCCCACAAAGACCTCCTTATATAATATTTAAGTTTGATAAGCAAATTATTATTTTAATATCTACAAAGCTAAAAGACAGAGTTGTGGTTTTTACTCAAATTAGGTATATTATTAACAATGATCTGCACATTTAAATTTTTAATAATCATTTTATAATTAGAAACTCAAACTTTCAATCCATTCTTTAATTTCAAGTGTTTAATGGTAGATGAGATGGATTTATAACTTTTTGAAACAATTTTTCTCAAAGAGGGTTGAAAAAGTCTTCCTTTTTTGGTTCATTTATTATGTTGTCTTTTTGTTTGGAAAAAAAAGAAAAACATTGTTGATTTTGTTAGAAGTTAGATATGTTAAGTTTGACTTGTTAAATGTTTTTCAGATCTAAATGGCAGCCAAAGAAACAGCCCATTTACATTTCCTTATATTTATTTATTTATTCAAATGCTCCCATTATAAATGTAAGTGTCTCTTCAAATTAAATTAAAAGACATAAACGTCACATGTGTCTAACCAAGCAATCTTAGTTAATATGGCAATTTTGTCACATGACAATTCAACATAAACTAGGTTAACTCGACACTTACTCAAATGGATTGAGTCAACAACAATCAAGTAACCACAGGTCAATCCAAACTCTCAACAAGTCATTAGTTTATCCAAGTTAGTTCAATCAATCAACTAGTCCGAGATACATCTATCATTTAAGGGAAACAACACATTTATGGATAGAAAAAATAAAAATAGCAAACTGTTAAATTATTTTGGTCTATGACAAAACTAATTGTAAGAATAATTTTTTCAATTTTTTATTCGAATTTACCCATTCATGGATAACAATTGTCCATATACAAATATTATTAAGATCAAAAAAATGAAACAAAATATCACATATAATAAATACAGTATATGTGTAAACACACTCACTTATCATAATTCTTAACTAAATCAAAAAATATTATATTGTTCCAATAATCCCTAAACATATGTCATTAGTGTCAATTTGCTATTTTCGACAAAATAGCAAAATATCGGATTACAAATAAAAAAATCGCAAATCCCAAAAATATTTTGATTTTCGGCAAAATTGAGTGCTTGATATTTTTTTCAATTTTTTTTTTGCAGAGTATACTCTTTACAAATACATGAAAAAATCAAACAAAATGTCACAGTACGAATACAATATATTTGTAAATACATTCACTTTTGGTAAATTTTAACTAAATCAAAAAATATTATGCTGCACAAGATATCACCAACATCCACTAAAATATGGGTTTAGTTTCAACGTCCCCTAATTATTAGGATTTAAATCAATTAATTCACAATTTTTTATATTTCATATTATTTATAAAAAATTTATTAAATAATACGTATTACAAAATTTTAATAACAATTTGAATCTATAATTTATATCATCCCTCGTCAATCTGAATTCAAATTTTACCTCGTATCCCTAAAATAAGACAAAGATCAATTCAACTATTTATAAAAGAATAAACATAAATAACTTAATACATATTCGATATTTATTAACCTTTTGAGTTTAGAAATATATATCTCACCCTAAAATAGTTTGTTTTAATCTCAATTTTTAACCTTATTTTTAAATCCAATATTTACGGTTTAATTTTAAATAGTTATTTTGAATCCCTAAAATTATGCTAAAGATACTAAAGATACTAAACTTAAATTTCAGTTAGATTATCATCCATAAAATAATGCTAAAATAACAAACTCATATTTTCATCTCCAATTTTTGCTGACTTTGAATTCAAATTTTATACATTATCCCTAAAATGATGCAAATATATCTAAAAGATTATGAGTTTTTTATATTTTAAACAATTTATTAATAATATTGGCAATTATTACAATTTCTTAAATGGCCTTAAATATGCCTCTTTTTACAATTAATAATCTTCTTCCTTATGTCTTTTAAATTAAATCAGAGAAAAGAAAAGAAGCATGAAAAATAGGAAGAGGGGGCAGAAAAAACACAGTAGAGAGAATTTTTTCTTGCAAAAAAGATTGATAGAGAAGAGTGTGGTGTGACGGTTTCTAGCGTTCCAATAGTTTTTGTAATTGATGGAAGTTTGATTTTGATGTGCTAATCGTGTTGGGAGTTTGATTTTAATTGTAGGGTATTTGTAGTTTCTTGAATAATTGTATTTAGGATTCAATTTTTTCAGTTAGGTATGGGCATTTAAAACATTATTCCAGCAATTAGTTTTCCATATTTTCTGATTTTGATATTTTATCAATTTAAATAAAAATTTGTCATTTATCCAAAGTAAACCTTCTATTTTGCTATTATTCTTGTCGGTCCTAAATCTAAACTAAACGAAAAGTTTAAGGTTGGTCATTCAATTGAAAATCATCAAGCCCAAAGAGTGGTCACCTCCTAAGAAGATCAACCGATCCTTTAAGAAGATCATCAAGTTCGTAGACCAATCATCTAAGAAGATCAACGAGCTTAAGGACTAAAGTTTATGCATTTAAGAAGAAGATAAAATTAGAGATTATAGCACTTATATTACAAACCAAAAATTAATTAAGTTTATTTTTACGAATTAAATTTTTTTTATTGAAATCTCGTGGTAACAAATTGGCATGTTTAATGGGACAATTTCTATCTTGCAATAACATTAAAGAAGTTACTTAAACACTGGTTAATTCGACTAACGTCTTTATAGGGTATTTAGAAGCATTCATACAAATTACAAAACTCCATTGTCTAACAGTAAACCAAAATCAATATTTATACATATCTAAATCATTCCACAAACTATAAAAAAAAAAAGAGAATAGAGAAAAAGAACATAAATATTTTTTAAAATGAAAGTGATGGAATGTAAAAAGTCAATGATCCAAACTACTGTAACTATCGCCAAGTTATCAATCATTGATTGGAGAAAACTTTGACTTAAAAAAAAAGTTAATGTAAAGATTAGCTAAAGAAGGAAAGATTGAGATCGACATTGATGAAATAGCTCAATAAAATCTTATTACAATAACAACAAATAGATATATAACCAAATAAACTCCACAAGTTCATATCAACAAATGTCAATTAAGTCAAAGCGTTGAATATAAATCAAGCAAAAGACTTTTATATCTTCAATTGTATTAAGCTTTCAACTATTCAGTTTTCAATTTTTTCAAAGATTAAGTATAACCACAATAAAAGAAAAAGACTGCATCATTAATGTCATTTCCAATTAAACTTCAAGGTTATCTCCACGTTGAAGAAAATTGACCTTCAACCTCTCTCAATTATGTCATGTGAAGTTTAAAAATTTAGAAAGTTGAATACTAAGTTAACTCAAATCTTTTTTGACCAAGTTTTAATTTTTGAGGAAAATTGAACCACATAGCAACTCTTAGTTGCGTTTGGGAATATGTAAAAAAGAGAAAAAAGAAAAATAAAAAGAGATTGTTCGAATCAATTTTGTTAACATGGGTTTGATTGTTTCAATTATCTTATTCTACACTGTCTTATGATTGCCCAACAAAAAAGTCAATTCCATCAACAAATTATAATCACAACTTCAATCAACTACATTTTATTATTTTTATGTTCCTTATTGGTTTCACTATAAGAGTGTTTTTTATGAAAGGAAAAAAAAAAAAAAAAAAACCCTTCATTTTTATATAAACACTTTTATTCAAAATGGTTTAAAATATCCTTTAAAAGCTTTTCAAAACCCATTTCTATAGTTTTTAAACACTCAAATTTATAAATACAAAGTATTCATGTTTTTACGATCACTTTGAAACTAATGGTCCGATTTATTTAAATATAATATTTTTAGTACATATATTGTAGGGAATAATCTTAGAAAAATAATAATTATTTAAAAAACGAAGTATTTATTTGTATTTGTTTATGCTACTTTTTTTATAAAAATGTTAGGCAGGTTTTCTTGTTGAAGTAATTTTTATTGGAAAACAAATGTTGATCATTGTTGTACTGGTGCAAAATTCGATGTCACCTTATTGTTAAATTGCATATGTTGGTTGCTCCCCAAGGTTAACACAACTTCCCAACTTAAGCGTGCACTCACAAGAGTTCGAGATTGAATCAAAGAAAAACTTTTTCCTTAGAGAAAAATTAATTAGGGTTTTTGGCAAGAAAAAAACTCCGTCAACCAAAATCTTTTCTTTAAAAAAATATATAAATAGAATAATGATTTTAGAATTATAAAATGTATTAAATAATAATTATTATTAATTTCTAATAGAAATTTTAATTATAAATCAGTTCCATGATAATCATTCAAACAATTTCTAAGTTCAAGATTTGAAAATATTTTGATTTTTAGTCGTTAATATGGTTTTAATTATTATTTTATGAATTTTAGATTTTTTAGAAATATTTTTAAATATAGCAAATAAACTAAAATATTTATAATATATAGCAAAATGTTTAATTTTATCAATGATAAAAATTGATAGACTTCTATCACTATCTATCAATATCACTAATAGAAGCATATCGATGTCTACTAATATCTATTGTTGATAGAATATAAATTTTTGTTATATTGTAAATAGTTTACTAAATTTACTATTTTTGATCCTTCTCCTTTTCTTTTTTTTTTCAACTAATCACAGTGTTCATAGAATTTAATTTTTTTTATACTAATCCTCATTGTTATAAATTGAATTTGGACTAATAAATATCATTAAAAGTACTTTTATCTTATTATAATTAGTAATTAATAATATTTTAAAATTATATTGTTATTGGAAGAATTATGGTAAATGAAAAGCTATTGAAAGTACTTATAAAATATAAATAAATTTTAAATAGTTATCAGAATAGAAGTGTATTAATATTCATTAGTAATATAAATATTGAGGTTGTTGCGTTATATTTGAAAATTTTTGTTGTTATTTTAGAAAACGAATCATTAAATTTTATTATTTTTCCGGTCAAATCTTTCATCTATGAAAGAGTTCACAGAGACGGTAAGAATGAAAAATAAATTGGGCTCTTCAACCCAAGGCCCAAAGGTTATTAAACGTTATATGGACTACAAGTGGCCATACCAACTAACTCTCAGGCCCAATAAAAAATGACGAAAAGTTAAAAGTTAGAAAAAAAAGAGAGAAGATAAGTGTTCTTTCTCCTCATATCTTTGAAAACATTGATAAAGGTAGGAGCAAGGCCAACGAGTTCAATTTCTAATCAGATTTGAAATAATTTTAAATATTTTTAAATAATAAAATAAAAATAAAATTCAATTATTATTTATGTTATTTTATTTTGAAATAAAATCTTATATTTCACTCCCGAAATATTTAAATATATTTAAATATTTTATTTTTTAAAAAATTAAAATTCAATTATCATATGTTATTTTATTTTGAAATAAAATCTCGAATCCTAATTTTGGGATAAATAAGCCTATTTTAAATTTTTAAAATTTAGATTTTATCCCCAATTTTAAAATCAAAATTTAGGTTCAAAATCTAAGTCAAATTAACTTGCACGTATAACCTCCATTTTTATCTCAAATTTAAATTAGAGCCATAAATCTAACTTTATTCCAAGATTGAAGTCTCCTATTTATTAAAATTAAAATTGGTCATTCCAAGTGTTTGTGCACCCTCTAGAAAAATTAGGGTACCGTAGAAACCTCATCCTTGTCTCAAAATTAAAATTTGCTTAGTTTCAAAATTTATCTAAAAAATTTAAAAAATTAAATTTAAATTTTTATCCTCAAATCAAAGTAGCAGCGGATAAAACCTTGAACTTTTCTCAAATTAAGGATCGACTATATTCCAACTCTTATTTCAAATTTAAATCAAACACATGCACTAAATTCATAGTTTGATTTATTTGATATGTCGAATTGAGCAAAAAAAAAAAAAAAGCTTATATTTAGACTTCAAATTTATCTTTTTCGAAATTCAACCACCCATATAGATGCATAAATCTTGAAAATGAACATTTGTTGGATAAATTTTTTTTGGAACCAATCACAAATTGGTATTAACTTAAAATTGACATGTATCCCAAAAAAGACATAAATTGGCCAATTCTAACGGTGCCACTTGACTTTATTATACAATTAGATCAAATTAATTATTTTGGTTCAATTAAATATTATTTAGTTGGATTAAAATTTGAGTAAAAAAAAAAGAAAAAAAAGCTTAATTTAACTAAAGGTCAAATATAATCTAAACCATGTAGTTAAATGCATGGGTCTGTTCCATGAATCAACTAGACCCAAGTCCATAAACATTCATCAAATAATTCTCTTCATTTATAGGGGTGGAAATTTTTTGACTCTAGGTCTAAAGAGAATTCTATGACCATTCGATCGAAATTTCTTACAAGCTTACTTCAAGAACATCAAGCATAAGCACCTCTAATTCTAGAGATCGAACCACATTACATCAAATCAATATAAATATAACAAAAATTGAGAGAGAGTGAAGGAAAGATTGGGTGGGAATAGTACAAAAACTATGAAAGAGTGACCTAGTAATTGGGATTGGGAATATAATAATTCTATATGATTTTTGTGTTAAGTGAATAGTGGTTTTTCTTTTAAGTTGTATTAAAATATTATAAAAATCAAAAAATATTTAGTGTATTGGTATGTCAAACGTAATGCCAACTAAGTATTGTTAACTTGACATAGGTCCATGTAATATTTTTATTTATTGTCTCTCACTTTTAGAACGATTTGTAATTGCAACTACAACTGATGGAATAATCAACTTATGTTAAGTGCAAGTTAAGGAGTGATGGTAGTTCAGGGGAAAGGATTATGAAGAAGCAAATGATAGATGGAGCCACTCGGGAAAGAGAAAGAAAAAAGAGTCCAAATCTTCACCTTCCACATTTTTTGTTGAAACTATAGAAACAAAATCAATAAGATACCCTCCCTTAAGACTTAAGGATCCTAACAATATTCTGTCCCTGTCTCTATCTCTATCTCTCTCACTGATGCAGAGTAAACTAGTAATTTGGCTGTTTGTACACAGCAAAGGAAAAGTAGTTTTCTCACATTTCATATCTTGGAATGGGAGTTGCACCAAAAAGAAAACAAAAAGACCAACTTATTTATTTTTTATTTTTCTTTTCTCTTAAGGTAGATAGATAGATAGATAGATGCCAAACAAACAGAAAAGTGTTGAATTTTTTCTGACTTACAAAGCAACATCAAAGGATCAAATCCAGAAACAGAAATTAAAAAGAAGAAGAAAAAAGGCTTTTAAGATATACATATAAAAAGAATACAGTGAGAATGGAAAAAAGAGTCCTGTGTTGTGTTTTGGCATGCTTGATATAATCAGATCAGAAAGGGGGGGTACCCTACACTTTGGGATGGGCCTTTTAGCTTTTCCCTTCACATGAAAGAGAGAGTGTGTGTTGTGTTGTGTTGTGTTGGGGTTTTAGGGGTAGGGGTTTGTTGTAATAGAAAGGGTGTGTATGCCCTAAAACTTCAACCACAGAAAAGGGCAGAAAAGAGGCAGAGGTTGGCAGTGTGCCCTCTTCCTTTTTGCAGTGTCCCATATTACAATAACTTAAAAACTGTGTCCCTTAACATAACATAACATAACATAACATAACCCACCTCTTCTTTTTTCCTCTTTCCTCTTCTCTTCTAAAATATATAATCATATTAACATTTATTTCTTTCTTAAACATATTTTTGAAGCAGAAGAAATAAGTTAGAATGTTAAATGAAAATTGTAATTTGAAATGGTATAGTGGTGTTATGTGGAATATGAAAACTGGAACTTTCACATTATCACATACCTGTTCAACCTTACAATTGTACTCATTCGTATTAATGTTTGTTTTAGTAAAAAAAATTTGTGTTTGAAATGGAAAGTTGTGAAGATAAGGTTTTTGGATAAATGTACAAACTCACTTTAGTACTTCTCTAATGAAGTTAGTGAGGGAAACAAACGTGTAGTATTAGTTGTGGTAGTTCTTTTCATGTTTTGAGTTCTAATTACAAAAACAAACAACAACGACTGTTAAAACGAAGTTCCATTAACCATGCGTTACTGCTTGAAATCATTTTGTAAAAAAGAAGAGAAGATTAGAATGATGTATAAAAGGAGTGGCATTTTGGTGATTTAGTGGAGGGAGAAGGGATGTTGGAATAGCAGAGACAGATATGAAAAGGGAGGAGGAAAAAGAAGAAGAAAGAAAGAGGGATGGGGATGGGCCAAAAAGGGGGTCCGTCCTGCTTCTCTCTCTTGTTCTACCATTGAATATTTATTACTTTTATTATTTGTGTAGAAATAAATATAAAAATAAAAAGGCAGAATTGATATGAGTATGCTTTGGAAATTGATACACACTTTGTTTCTTATAATGGGTTATAAGTTAAAAACTGAGTCACATACATACACACACACACACACACACACGCACTGCCTTTTAACACCACGCTCCCATAAACCCCTATATGCCTTTCCCATCCCCTCTCTTCACACCTTCAATCTTTCTTTTCAATCACTTTCTAATTTCTAACCTCTCTCTCTCTCTCCCTCTATATATATAATAATATATCCCTTCAATATTTGGAATTCCCTACCTACATCCTATCTACCATTCTTTCCACTCACATACACTTTCTAAATTGAATATACTATACAGTGATTAATTAATTGCTTCATTTTATTAACTATGTTTCATCTTAAATATACACCACGAGATCAGGGTACAAGTGTGTTCCCCTCTAACTTATATAGCTTCTTTTATTTTTAATATAAACCTTTAACTATTCTTTCTTTATTTATAGAGATACTCGTGAATATAACAATCAAATTCAAAATAATTAAATATACAATACTTTTAAAAATTGTAAATATAATAAAATTTGTCAAATTCTATCAATGATAAGAGTTTTACACTAATAGACCATATTTTAAATATTGGTCTATCATCGATAAATTATAAAAAACTATTAAGGATAAAAGCCTTTGTTATATTTACAATTTTTTAAAAACTTTTTGATTATATATTTAATAATTATTCACCCTTATTTATGATGTATAAAGAGTTAGGATCTAGAAGAATATTTTTTAAACAAACTTGTCCTATCAAATTTTCATTAATCATATCTATTGCCCTTTTGTAATTTAAATGTAATATATTTTAGACTTTGTTCTTTTTTCCTCTAAATATAGCTAATGGCTTACATATCTGATTATTTACTTATGGTGTGTTTGGATTATATTTTCAAGTGTTTAATTTAAAAAAATAAATTATTCTAAAAAAGATGGAGGGTTTAGAAGCAATTCAAAATAGTTTTTCAAATGTATTTTAAACCATTTTCAAAAAAAAAAAAAAAATTAAACAAAAATGAATTTATTTAGAAACATTCTTTTAAAGTCAATTCAAATGCTTTAATCTTAAAATGAAATCAATTATGGACGTTTATACTATAAAATTGAAGCCTACCACAATTAATTGTTTTATGTATGCAATTAATTGAGGGTAGTAATTTGGTGGAGTATTGGTATTTATCCATTAAGTTATAGTTATAAATTAAAGTAATAGCCCAAAACTTAATCTATAAATAAATACACAATATTTGTTAATTCTTCTATCGTGTGTGTTCATTTCCATTTTTTAAGATTTGAAAATTAAAGATTGCAATATGTTTGTCAAATTTTACATTGAGGTTTGCATGTAGATTTCAATGTTTTGTCGATTCAACGCAAATAAATTTCTTGTTTGAACTTTTACTTTTGTAGAAAATAATGTTTCTTATTTCGATCTAACTTTTTCAATTATAAATATTGATTAATTTCATATTATTTTTAAATTAAAAATGTAATAATTGATTATTAAATCATTTCTTATTTTGATTAACTAATGATTTTTATTTTAAATAACAATTTTTTATAGATAACAAAATAATAATAATAATAAAACTATTCATAAGTATATAAAAAAAAGGTCCGTAGAGTATTTAATAGATATTACAATATTTTGTAAATAGTTTTAACTTTTTATTATATTTGAAAATATTCTTGAGTAACTAGCTATTATATTAATCTTTCTCAAAAAATAAAAAATAAATAGAATATTGTTATAAAATAAAAAAGACAAAGAGAAGAGTAAAGAAGAGAGAAAGTAGAAAAGACAATTGAACTCAATTACGATGTGTTTATAATTGATCTCTACAACCTTTATTTATAGGGTTGCGAGAATAATGACTACAAACCAAATATAAAGAGAGGACGAAAAAGTTAAGATTGATGGGAAGGTTATTGGATGAATTTGTAACATGAGGTTATGGACATCTAATAATATTCAATTTTAATTTAGAATATTCATAATGTTATAAAATAAAGAACAAAGAAGCAAAATAAGAACAATGAAACAACAAGAAAGATGAATAGAGAAAAGAGGAAGTCTCAACTGAACTCAATTGTGGTATGTCTTACATAGACGTCATACACCTCTATTTATAGAACATGTCATGGTATAGGTTACATTGTGAAATTCAATAGGGTGAATGTTACAACATGGAATTAAATGAGAGTTATAAGAAAATTGATAACCTACGTAGGCTATGAATATTACAATTATAATATATAATTATATTTAAAATACTCCCCCTTAGATATTCATATTATATAAAAATAAATGTCTCGTCAAAACCTTACTAGAAAAAATCCCGATGGAAGAAAAAAATCCTAGTGAAGGAAAAAGAGTACATCATTTTTATACATTAATAATTGCCTCATTAAAAACCTTGCTAGGAAACCCAATGAGAAAAACCATAGTCAAGGGAAAAAGAGTGCAGTATTTCTATTCCTTAAGGGCAATATTTATACTCCCATTATGAATACATCACTTGAGTTCCCTGAGTCGTCGCATTCCAATGTTGTGCAACAACTTTTCAAATGTTGATGTGGGTAATGCCTTCGTGAATAAGTCCACCAAGTTGTCTTTTGAAGAAATTTGTTGTACATTGATGTCACCATTTTCTTCAAGGTCATGTGTATAGAAGAGTTTTGGTGAGATATGCTTTGTTATATCTCGTTTTATATACCCTCATTTGATTTATGCTATACATGCAATATTATCTTTAAATAATATTGTTGGTAAATTTTTATTGAAAGACAAACCACATGTTTCTCGAATACTATGAGTCATTGACCTCAACCATACACATTCTCTACTAGCTTCATGAATTGCAAGAATTTCTGCATTATTTGATGAAGTGGTCGTAATGGTTTGCTTTAATGATCATCAAGATATAACAGTTCCTCCACATGTAAACAGATAACATGTTTGAGATCTTGCTTTGTGTAGCATCTACATAACCAACTAGATCAAAGTTTGATTTGTTTGAATAAAACAAACCCATATCAATCGTCCCTCGAAGATAATAAAAAATCGTATATCTCGACCAACTGGAGCAATACCATTCCATGAATCGAATGTTGTGTTTTCAAATAATAATATTTGAGGTCGAGGTCGTGGTTGTGGTCGTGGCTGTCATAGAGGAAGAAGTAATTATACTTTCTATGGTAATAATCATTTAGATTTCAAGAAAACCACAAATGATGATTCTAGAGGGAAGACTCCACAAAATAAAAAATTTAAAAGTGGTGAAAATCAACGCTTCTGTTGTGGTATGAATGGTCATTGGACTCGTACTTTTTATACATCCAAGGACTTAGTCGACCTCTATGAAGCCTCATTGAAAGAAAAAGGGAAGAATGTGAAAGTAAATTTTGCCTATCAAGATGATGTATTTGACCCTTCCAACATGACACATTTGGATGTTGCTGATTGATTGCCAAACCATTACTTATGGGAGCAAAACTTCCACTATCTATATGAGATCATGCTATTCTGCATGCGGCGTCACTTATACGCATAAGACTGGCATCTTATCATGAGTACTCCCTAGTACAATTAGCTTATGGTTAGGAGCCAAATATTTCTCATTTGCGAATTTTTGGTTGTGCAGTATATGTTTTAATTTCCCCACCTCAACGTACTAAAATGGAACCTCAAAGAAAGTTAGGAATATATGTCGAATTTGAAATCTCCATCAATTATTAGATATCTTAAACCCCTGACGGAAGATGTATTTACTACACGATTAGCTGATTGTCATTTAAATGAGACAACTTTTCCAACATTAGGGGGAGGAATGAAGAAGTTGGAAAATAAAATTATCTGAAATGTATCGTTATTATCTCATTTAGATCCGCATACAAAGCAATGTGAACTAGAAGTTCAAAAGTTAATTCATTTACAAAGTGTAGCCACCTAATTTTATCCTACAACTCTTTTTTTTTTTTAAAAAAATATAGTAATTGTAATAATAGCTAAGATTTTTATTTATTTTTTTTAAAAAGAAAAAAAGGTAAAATTTTTTGTAATAATATAAAATCTTATGATAATTGTTGTTATTATTATTTTTTAAATCTTTTATTAAAAGGAAAAATAAAAACAATTAATGAAAATATTTATCTTTAAAAAAATCAATTTATCACATTTGACATATTTTCATCATTTTTAGGAAAAATAAAATAATTTATTTTATACAAAATTAATCTTTTAATATATCATATTTGATTTATCATTTTAGGAGAAAAAACAAAATAATTTATTTCATACAAAATCTTTTAATATCATATTTGATTTATCATTTTAAGAAAAAAAACAAAATAATTTATTTTATACAAAATTCTTTTAATATCATATTTTGATTTATCTTTACCATTTCAGGAAAAAACAAATAAATTTATTTTGGACAAAATCTTTAAATATCACGTTTTTACTATTTTAGAAAAAAGAAAATTTATAAAATTACATAAATAGTCAATTTGTCTGATGAGGACACTGATGATTCTGAAGATGATAGTAGCATAATGCCTTCACAACATGTTTTACTGAAATTGATTTCGAAGATGATAGTGAATGTGCTGATGAAGATGGTGATGAAGAACTAACTATTGAAGAACTCAAGATGTTGAGGAAAGAAGACGCTGAAGTCAGAACAATTCAAAAAGAAAGTATTCAAGATCTAATGGAAGAGAATGAACGATTAATGTCAGTCATATCATCCCATCATCCCTAAAGCTGAAATGAAAAGAGGTTCAGAATGATTATGATCAGACACTTAAATTTGTTAAGATGTTAAAGTTAGGAACTGAAAACTTAGATTCAATACTTAAATCAAGACAGAACAGTTCACGTAGATATGGTCTTGGCTTTGATGCTTCAACAAGTAGTTTTAAATCTACATTTGGAATAAAGTTTGTTATTGGTTTATTGAAAGCCAAATCTGAAACAACTCTAACAACTATTGTTGTTAGTCCTCCTGCTAAATCTTTCGGAAGGATCTGTTATTACTATGGTTGAAAAGGCCATTTCAGACTTTTTTGCTATAAATTATGAAGAGACTTGTGGTATTAGCATAAGACTGTTTATAGAAGCCAAAAACAAAATCCTACATTTCAAAATGATACAGAAGTAAAAAAGGTCACATGGTCTAGAGAGTTAAATCATCTGGAAATTGCAATATTGCGTTTACAACTGTTCAAACCATGAGTGATGCGTGGTACTTCGATAATGGATGTTCTAGACATATAACTGGGAATAGGTCATTCCTCTCTGACTTAAAGGAATGTGCCTCGGGTCATGTCACTTTTGGTGATGGTGCAAGAGGAAGAATTATAGCTAAAGGAAACATTGATAAAAATAATCTACCTTGTCTAATTGATGTTAGATATGTGGAAGAATTAAAGGCAAACTTGATTAGTGTGAGTCAGCTATGCGATTAAGGCTACAGTGCAAATTTTAATAACACTGGTCGTGTTGTTACTGACAAAGATAATCAAGTATTTATGAGTGGTAGATGACAGACAGATAACTTTTATCATTGGAGCTTTAATAACTCAAACATGTGCCACTTAACTAAAGCGGATCAAACTTGGTTGTGACAGATCGAAAGTTGGGGCACATTAGTTTAAGAAGCTTAGATAAAGTTATAAGAAACGAAGCTGTTGTAGGCATTCCTACTAACACTAGTGGTAAATTCTTTTGTGGCGACTGTCAAGTTGGAAAGCAAACTAAAAATTCTCACAAAAGTCTAAAGGAATGTTACACAAATAAAGTTCTTGAACTCCTACATCTGGATCTTATGGGTCCTATGGAAACTGAAAGTTTGGGTGAAAAGAAGTATGTCTTAGTTGTTGTGGATGATTATTCAAGATTTACTTGGGTTCGATTCTTGAAAGGAAAATTGGATACTGTTAGAATATGTATCAGCCTATGCTTGAATTTGCAACGAGAAAAAGGGAAAAAGATAATCAGGATCTGTAGTGATCATGGTAAGGAGTTTGATAATGAAGATCTTACTAATTTCTATCAGTCTGAAGGAATACATCATGAATTTTCTGCTCCCATAACTCCTAAAAAAAATGGAGTATTTGAACGAAAAAATAGAACCTTACAAGAAATAGCTTGAGTCATGATACAAGCCAAAAATTTACCTTTGAATTTTTGGGCAGAAGCTGTTAACACAGCGTGTCACATTCACAATAGAATTACTACTCGATCTGGCACGACCGTCACTTTATATGAACTTTGGAAGGGAAGAAAGCCAAATGTAAAGTATTTTCATGTTTTTGGAAGTACTTGTTATATTTTAGCTAATAGAGAATATCACCGGAAGTGGAATGTGAAATCAGAACAAGGAATCTTTCTTGAATATTCTCAGAATAGTCGAGCTTATAGAGTCTTTAATAATAAATCTGGTATAGTTATGGAAATGATCAATGTTGTGGTAAATGATTTTGAATCAACTGCCAAACGAATTAATGACGAGGATGATGAGACTCTAAAGATGCATGTGGATACTTCTACGCTTCCTGTGGAAGTACCTAAAGCTGATACTCTACCAGATGGTATTGATATAAACTCAGAAAAGATATCTAAGGAAGTTATAGCTAATAACCCCGAACTTGTTCCATCTGCACATGTGAAAAAGAATCATCCACCTCGTTCTATAATAGGTGATCCTTCAGCTGGAATTATTGCCAGAAAGAAAGAAAAAGTAGATTACTTGAAGATGATTGCTGATTTATGTTATACATATACCATTGAACCCTAAACTGTTGATGTTGCTCTTAAAGATGAATATTGGATAAATGCAATGCAAGAAGAACTACTTCAATTCAGGCGAAACAATGTCTGGACATTGGTTCCCAAGCAAGAAGTAGCAAATATTATAGACACAAAATGGATCTTAAAAAATAAAACTGATGAATGCCGGATATGTGACAAAGAATAAAGCTCATTTAGTGGCTTAGGGTTATGCTCAGGTCGAGGGAGTTGACTTTGATGAAACATTCGCTCCTGTTGCCATGCTTGATGCTATTCACTTGTTACTTGGAATGCTCTTGTTGCCATGCTTGATGCTATTCACTTGTTACTTGGAATATCTTGTATTCAAGAATTTAAATTGTATCAAATGGATGTAAAAAGTGCTTTCTTGAACGGATACTTAAACGAAGAAGTTTATGTTGCTCAACCCAAGAGATTTATCGATTTTGAGTTTCCTCAGCATGTGTATAAACTTAATAAAGCTCTATATGGGCTTAAGCAAGCTCCTAAAGCTTGGTACGAATAATTGACGATCTATTTAAGTTGTAAAGGGTATTCCAGAGGCGAGGCTGACAAAACACTATTTATTCATAGAACAAATGATCAACTCATTGTTGCTCAAATCTATGTTGATATCATATTTAGGGGTTTTTCTCAAGATCTTGTTAATAACTTCATTAATATCATGAAGTCATAATTTGAGATGAGCATGGTAGGAGAACTCTCATGTTTTTTGGGGCTTTAAATCAAGCAGAAGACTAAAGGTATATTTATATCTTAAGAAAAGTATGCCAAGAATATAATTAAAAAATTTGGATTAGAATAGTCTCGACACAAGAGAACTTCAGCTGTGACACATGTTAAAATTACCAAAGATATTGATGGTGCAAGAGCAGATCACAAACTTTACAGAAGTATAATCGGTAGTTTGTTGTATTTAACTGCCAGTTGACCTGATATAGCTTATGCTGTTGGGATATGTGTTCGTTATCAGGCTGACCCTTGAACGTCACATTTAGAAACGGTTAAACGGATCCATAAATATGTTCATGGGACAAGTGATTTTGGAATTCTGTATTCCTATGAAACCACTTCTATTTTGGTTGGATATTGTGATGCTGATTGGGCAAGTTCCTCTGATGATAGGAAAAGCACCTCTGGAGGTTGTTTCTTTCTAGGGAACAATCTTATCTCATGGTTCAGAAAGAAACAAAATTGTGTTTCTTTGTCTACAGTTGAAGCTGAGTACATAGCGGCAAGGAGTGCTTGTACTCAGTTGATTTGGATGAAAAATATGTTGCATGAGTATGGGTTCACACAAGATATTATGACTTTATATTGTGATAATATGAGTGCCATTGATATATCAAAAAATCCAATTCAGCATAGTCGAACCAAACATATTGATATTAGGCATCATTTTATTCGAGAACTTGTTGAAAATAAAGTTATTAGACTTGATCATATTCGTTCGAACTTGCAATTAGCAGATATATTCACTAAGCTACTAGATACAAACTCATTTAAGCATTTACGCACTGGCTTAAGAGTTTGTCGAATTTAACTCCATGACCAGCTAAAAAGATGGCGCATGCTTACACGTCCAGAAATATTAATGGTGTCAGCCCCGTTTTCGGATTTAATGTCTATCTTTTTGGTACTTAAAGAGTTTCTCTTTTAATCATTATTAACTATTTAAACTAGTGTTATCGGGTTTTCTTCTTCCTCATTCTCCAATTTTGAAATTTTTAGCTCTGGGTTTTGGTGTAAACGACATTATGGTGAATACTCAAAAAGGTTCGTATATGGTGAAATCGACAGAAGATGAACCTGCAGCTCAAATTTCGTCACCCTTTGTACAAAAGGTGAGAGGCCGGAGGTTCAAAAGTACTCCACCACAGAGACCATATCGTCTTCGCAGAAAAATCTCAAGCAGAGATTTCAAGCAAGCTACCTACGCAAACTGTTGATTCCTCTTTTCCCGCAACTTCAGGAACACATGCACCAAATATCTCTGTAACTCCTCTGTCTGACATGGATTCAAATGATCTGGATGATGTACCTTTGGCTCATTTGTTGAAGAAGACCAATGTCCCTGAGGTTACTGAAGGAGTGTTTGTGCCTACTTCTGGTATTCCTCCAACTTTTAATGTTCAACCTGGACCATCAGTTCGTTCCCCTCTTTCTGCATCATTTCGCTTTGAACTGGATGATGCCCATGCATCTGTTCCTGAAAATGTTTCTGATGGTGTTTCTGCTGCACCTTAAGGGCGAACTGATGTTCGAAGTGATGAGAATGAGGTGGACCCTCCAAATCCTGATATGTGCATTAAAGTTCCTACCAATGCTGATGATAATCATCCTGTTCCACCTAGTTCTCCTGAAATTCTCGTTGCACCAAAGCCAACAAAGCGGAAATCTCAACAAAATCGACACAATATAACTACCAAAATTGGCAGAAAAAAATTCCTTCTAATATTCTATCTGTTCCTATTGATGGAATCTCCTTTCATCACGAGGAAAATGTTCAACATTGGAAGTTCGTGGTTCAGCAGAGGATAGTAGATGAGGTAAATGTTCCCGACAAACATCAGTCCTACATGAGTATCATGGATCTTATTGAAAGAGCATATTTATCGAAAACTATTTCAAATGTCGGTCCATTTTATCCCTAGCTTATCAGGGAGTTTATAGTTAATTTACCTGATGAATTTAATGATCCAAGCAGCCCAAATTATCAGACAGTTCATATTAGGGGTTTCAAATTTGTAATTTCTTCTGCTGTGATTAACAGATTTCTAGGAAATGTTGTTGATATTGACTGTTCTCCATCGTCTTCTTCAATTGATGTTTTGGCTTCTGTATTATCTAGTGGAACTCTATCTGCATGGCCTATCAATGGAATTCCTGTAGTTACTCTTAGCATCAAATATGCAATCTTGCATAAGATTGGTATTGCCAATTGGTTCCCATCCTCCCATGCCTCCAATGTATCTGCTGCCTTGGGAACTTTCTTGTATCAAATCTGTAATGACAATAAGGTGGATGCAGGCGCTTTAATATATAATCAGCTGTTAAGGCATGTTGGTTCGTTTGGGGTCAAGATTCCAATCTCTCTTCCTCGATTTTTCTCGAGTCTGCTACTTCACTTGAATACTACTATGATAATTGCATTTGATGCTTCTGGATCTGATCCTAAAACATTATCACTTAGCTACAGACTCTTTCAAGGCAGCCATGTGCCTGATATTGTTCATGATGTGCATCCATCTCGCGGCCCGCACATTTTTGATACAAGTGACTGGGATGAGTCTGCTGAAGGCTTCTTAGTTGATCGGGAGCTGGCATCTTGAATTGTAAATTCCCTTACTACTGAATCTCGAGCCTTTTCTAATTCTATCAATGTATTGTTAGAACAACGGTTAGAGGTGGACTCTCTCACACTTATATTCTTTTGCCTCATCTACCAGTCGAAGGGAACATAGTTCAGATTGACATTTTTTTTCTGGTTCAAAGGGGGAGCAGTAGCAGCAGTAGGGTGCAATTTGAAGTTTGGTTGATTATGTGACTGAGGCATGTAATGTTTGGGTTGCTGATGATTTTTGGTTGATTTGCTGATATTCTGTTCTTAGTAGAAGTTTTCTCTTATTTCTGCTTTTGATTGATCTTTTGTAAGAAAGAAGGAAGACAGAAATAGTTATCTTTTTTATCTACTGATATGTGTTGTTTGAAAATCTTCTATGGATGAATTGATCTGGTTTCATTAATGTTGGAAGTGTGTGATGAAAAATAATGTTCATATTTTCTATGACATGATAGAGTCTATCTAAAGAGATCTATATGGAAGCATTGTCTTGTACCAGAAAAGAAAATTCTTTTAGACAAAAGGGGGAGTTTGTTGAAGAGTTTGTCTAAAAGATTTTATTAGATTATTCTTCAAAAAGATAAGAGAATCAAAGATAATCAAAGGATAAAAAGATTCTCCTTGATTTAAGGAATCTTGCTAAATATCTTTAAAAGAATCAAGATTTATGCATATAGATTATATATGTATAAATAGGGCTTTTGAAGATAGTGCGTGCTTGCGAAAAAAGATTAAGAAAATTATTTAGGGCTAGAGGTCTTTGAAGAACTGGTTGCAAAAGCTGCCGGAACTAAAAGGTATTATGATCTTATGTCTATAAGATCAACATGTTGATCTAAGTTGAGATTTTCGATGAGTAACGTAAAAGACGAGATAATGGTATGTGTGGTCACTGTAATCTTTAGAAGTATATAAAGATATTATCGAAGATATTCACTCATGCGTTCAAGGGGAGCTTGAAGTCAGACATCACGAAAAAGAGTAATTCATGCATTCAGGGGGAGCCTGGAGTCTGAAACTAAGACGCATGTTACTTAGTCATATAATTGAACAGAGTTTATATGTTGTATCGATGTATATTGACTTAAATGAATATTAATAAAAATTACTCATTAGGGCTGTGCGAAGCTCCTCAAACGTAGGCAACATTGGTCGAACTGGGTTACCAAAGTTTCTTGTGTTTTTCTCTTCTGTTGTCCCTCTAGCTATTACAACAGTCATTAGCTTTAGTATTAACTGAAGGATTAATTGATTATCTCACATTGCTTTTTCAGGTTGTAGTATCATCCCAAATTGCCTTGAATTGTTTTTCTTTTTCATCTCTATTTGTAGATATATGTATGGACATCTATGAAACAAAAAGGTGAGTTAAGTAGCATGTTTTTCTATTTATTAGAACTACAATAGAAATAAAACAAAGAACACACAACCCAAATGGTCAATCAAGTTTTAAGAGTAGGATTCTGATTAAAGAAGAAAAATATACACATGTTCAACTTTGGAGATATGAGCAATGCATCAAAGTTTTACTTAGATGAATAAACAATTTATAACTTCACATTATGCATTTGCATGCGCATTCAGAAGCGATCAACAAACATGACCATAACTCAACAAATCAAAATGTTAAAAGTTCTAATCCTCTCACTTCCATAACTTTTAAGAACAAATGACGTCAAAAATCGGTAACCAAACAATCTTCATGGTACATTATGGACTATGTGGTGGACTGATTTTCAATATAATCCTTGATTGACAAGTATAATTGAAATGTTACAGGAGCATTAATGTAAAAATTAACTACAAGTTAAATTAAGAACAATAGGTACTTTATTAAGTCACATAGAATCAAATGGATTATTCCACTTGGATCTAAGTATTTTGATCCTTTATTTGGCAAGAAATTGCCACTAAGTTAACAAATTTGAAGATTATCAACTACCCATTATGAGTATGAATTATAATTATTTTCTTCAAGAACTCAATTCCGCATCAGCAACTAAATTCAGCAGCTAAGTCAACATACTCAGCATTAAAACAATACAGACACTCACATCCAAAGGCAAATTTAAAGTAATGAGAATCATAACAACAAACTAATTGTCGAAGGAAACCACGATAAGAACATACAAAAACGACAAGGAAACCAAACAATCCTCTCACTTCCATTTCATTCCATAATCAAGTCCATCATTATTGAAAATTATATCAAATTATTTATTTATAACTTCATTTTGAAGTTAAAAACTCAAAACATAATTGACAAACAGGCTGCAACACATACAAATGGGTCAAAAACAGTTTGATAGTAAAATAAAACAGAGAGAAAAAGGTTGAAATACACATCTTTCTGTAATTTGTAATAGTAAAAGCACACAGATAGAAAGAGTATAAAAAATATCTCTTTTTCCCTCACTCTCTCTGCCCTCACTCTCTCTGTTTCTCTCTATAGCATTATGTTATATCAGTTGAGAAAAAAAAGACCCTACTACTATTGACCAGAAGAAAAAAAGGGTTAGAAAATGAAGAAGGGGTTAATCTCAGTAGAGAAGAGTAAATAATGACGGTGCTTGAAATCAGTAATCAGAAACTGAAGAGGGGGTTAATCATCAACCAAAAAGCATCAGATGCTTAACCATCAGTGACAGACGCTGCAAACAAAAAAGAAAAACTACTTCGACCCTAAAAGAACACGAAATCTAGGTCACTCACCTCTAAGTATGCAGGTCATGGTCGTACTACTGAATGACGGAGTGAATACAGAAGGAGCAGGTAAGCTCGAACAAGGCTTGTCTCTACCAAGCGACAATGATCTGAGCTCTTGGGACGAGTGAGGCAGTAGTGGCTTAGAAAGTCTACGAAGCGTGAGGGATTTGAGAACACATGGTGGAGAGGTGTAATGAGAGGACATTTTTGTAATTTTCATATAAAAGGAAAAAAATTCAAATGGGGTTAATTAGTCTCAACTTCATTTTGTAAAAATGTGGCTTTTAATCATTTCTTTAAAATGATTTATTTTATAAATCATTTTTAAAAAAATGCATTATTTTAATTTGCCAAACACTACAACTTTTTAAAAATAGTTTTTTTGCAAAATTAAACACTTCATAATTCTAACCAAACACACCCTCAATCTCATATCATTTCTATTGAATCGTAAAATATGCCTAATAAAATTCTACTTGGATTATATAAATAGAACAATGTGAGAAACACTCAAGTCAAGATCCAATTAGGGAAGAAACTATGATTTAGGTATGTACATTATACTCAACTTCTTTTATTTTTCTTTCATACAATTTTTTATTTCATTTGTTTTTAAAAATATGAGATATAAAATAGTCAATGCTGATAGTTTTTATTGATCTTATAATACATTATTCTCGAGAATAATATCATATTTATAATATTTTATTTCACTATTTTTTTTTATCGTTTTATTTTCATGAGATTCTATAACTCAATAATTTCTCTCATATATTGTCAATTTTTTCACCAAAATAAAAATACAATTAAATAGCATACATAATTTAACTTTGTTTTTTTTTGTTCAAAATTGTTTTGACTCATTGAGAAAACCAAACTGATTCAATAATATTATCATGATATATGAGATGGTGTAGGTGGATAGAGATAGTAATGATCCACATGATTTGAATACATAACCCATGAATAACCCCGAAGTAATAATATAGTTGGAGGTGAAAAGAGTTTGAGATAAAAGAATGTGAATGAAGATATACACAACCCATAATTTCAAAATAAAAAAAAAAGAAAAAGAAAAAGAAGAAGAAGATATTTTAGTTTTGGTGTTCATTCTTTATGAAAAATAAAGGTTTTGTTAAAAGATCTATATATATATATATATATATATATATATAGATCTTTTAACAAAACCTTTATTTTTCATAAAGATTGTCAAGTATAATTAATAATTAGAAGTTTTTTGCAAAAATAAAACAAAACGCAAAATAATTATACCGTATAGAACAATTTTAAAAAAGGAAAAAGCACACAAGCTCATAACGTGAAATAACAAAAGTAACCCCGCGATTAATCAGTCACACACTCGTGAAAAATAATTTTGTACCCAGTCTAAACGATCTCTTAGCAATGATCCTTTAGCAACGATCTCGTAGCAAGTCTAAACGATCTTGTACCCTTGTATCAAGTCTAAACAATCTTGTACCCTTTTACCTGGTTTAAACGATGTCGTAGCAAGTCTAAACGATTCCATAGCAAGTCTAAATGATGTGGTAGTAAGTATAAACGATCTTGTACTCTTCTACTTAGTCTAAATGATCTCGTAGCAAGTCTAAACGATCTTATATCCTTGTATTTAGTCTAAACGATATAATCTTGTACCAAGAAGAAAAAGAAAAAAAATGAAAAATGGAAAAGAAAGAAATTCTGGAAGATAAATTGAAGAAATTGGTAAATATTTACATAAATAATCATAATATTGTAAAATGAAGAAGAAGTAATAGTATGAAGAAATTAATAATATGAAGAGGAGATGAATAAATCGCAAAGAAGAAGAAAAAAAAAAGTGAAAAATGGTCGACATTATTAAAGAACAAACCTAAAATTTATGAGAATATAATGAGTTTTTTTTATTTTGTTACACGGGCCGTAAATATTTTGGTGTTTTGTTATATTTATGGAGATTAACTTAATAATTAATTAATATTAATAATAAAAGTATAAGTGCTTATTTCATTCTCTTTTAAAAACGGTTCATTTCACCGTATCAAAATTGTTAAAAGAACCTTCATTTAGTCTAAATTTTTCACACTTAGGCATTCATATTAATTTTTGATATTCTATAAACATATCTCGTTACAAATAAATTATTGAAAAATTATCGAGGGACATGAATCTTTTTATCTTTCAATAAGTGTATAGAGTTTTTAAAATTAAAAAATAATATCAAGAAAAAAAATTCAAAAGTTGAAAAATTCAAAAAATCGTACTTAAGGATATGGTGAACATAACAATGTGTTACCGTACAATGGATAGATATAAATGTCAATTTGAATTAGTTTTATCTTATGAATATTATGACATTTTGATTGCTTTTGACAGAGTTTCCACTACGCCATAAGTGACTGCATCGCGAGTTGGGGATGATATGATGACGTCATAAGTAAAATGTCGTGAATTCCTCTATAAAAAATCAATTTCATGTTCTATAGTTCAAGAAGGAGAAGGCTGAGAGAGAGTTGAGAGAGGCCGAGAAGGAGATTAATCATCGCCGCTCTTCATTCCGATAAGTGGTTTACTTTGTTTTACTTTTGTTTTAGTTAATTAATTTTAGTATTTAGTTTTCAAATTAGTTTTAAGTTTTAGATTTCAAATTAGTTTTAGTATTTATATTTAGATTTAGTTGTAGGTTTTAGTATTGCATTCAAATTTAGTGTTGTTAGGATGTAAGATTGGAGTTGAGATTAAAGTTGAATTTGAGATTGAATTTCAAATTTTCAATTTGAATTTCAATTCAATTTAGGAGTTATATATGTTTGAAATTTGTTTCAAAACTATTAAAGGACGCTTGTTGTTATATTTGTGAATAGAAAATCTTGTATGTGGTTTATGATATTGACATAATCTGATAATGGATGTAAGAAATTTAACTTTCGACTTCATAGTTATTTGGCAAAATGTATATTGTATGTATTTTTGATATCAAATTTGTTTTATATTTCAGAATTACAATTTGTTATATTGAAGCAGCGAAGAAAGAAAATGAATAGTATGAAAAGTCCATAGAGGAGCTTATGTACAATGGAGGAGCTCAAAGAAAGTCAAATAGTAGCAGTCAAGAGTTCAACATGGACTGTAGCTAGTATGCTCATAGGGACATGGGCAGAATGTGCAAAGAGAAAAGTTGAACATTATTACGAGGTGCATCGAGAAGAATACGAGGTTGCTTCAAACAGAAACAACCCTTACTCTGGTGGTTTGGAAAATTGATTCGGAAGAGAGGAGTAGAAAATGACAAGATCGAGAACCGAACAAGTAAACCATAAAATGTTCTTCACTTGCATATTACGTAAATATGATTGATTGTTAAAAAAGCACATTTACTTAAAATGCAAGTGGAAAACTTTCTATGGTTTACTGTTCTTTTATCGATTTGTCATTTACGGTGAAGGAATTGAATGCCCAAAGCGAAAGCGTATGAATGCCGTGCAAATGGAATTCAATTTGTAAAAATAAAAACAACAATTCAGA
The DNA here is from genome assembly GCF_025177605.1 of Cucumis melo. Classification (NCBI taxonomy): domain Eukaryota; kingdom Viridiplantae; phylum Streptophyta; class Magnoliopsida; order Cucurbitales; family Cucurbitaceae; genus Cucumis; species Cucumis melo. Next base: position 18,618,923 of record NC_066860.1, on the reverse strand, counting down.
GAAAAACAAAATTAAAACCTAAGCATTCTTCTATGGAGAAAAAGGGAAAAAGAAACTAACATTTGTAGAACCTCCAAGAAATCTTCTTTGAATTTTTCAAGAACACCATGAAGTCTTTCTCGTTATTCTCAAGGAAAGAATCTAACAGAGAGTTGTGGGGCTTCTGTAATTTTGGTGAGGAAAAATTTGGGAGAGAATTCTTTTTTTCTTTTTGAAACACAGAAAACACCCAAAAAAGATATAGCAGAGCAATTAGAATTTAGAGTGATCTCAGCCAACTTTAAGAGAGATGGAGAGAAGTTATCAAAATAACTCCCTCACTCTTTACATGGGAGTTATTTTATTAATTAAATATATATTAATAAAAAATTAATATAAATTTAATTCATATTATACTCCTATAATATAAACTTTATATTATATCATACATAATATAAACAATGGTTTAAATCTCTCACATAATCTATAGTGCTAATATGAATTGAATCCAAATTAATTTAACCTATAGTTTATTTATGAATCTTATTCATATTACTATTATTATTATTATTATTATTATTATTATTATTATTATTATTATTATTATTATTATTATTACTATTATTATTATTACTATAATTATTATTATTATTACTATTATTATTATTATTATTACTATTATTATTATTATTATTATTACTACTACTATTATTATTATTATTATTATTATTATTATTATTATTATTATTACTATTATTATTATTATTACTATTATTATTATTATTATTATTATTATTATTATTACTATTATTATTATTATTATTACTATTATTATTATTACTACTACTACTACTACTATTATTATTATTATTATTATTATTATTATTATTATTATTATTACTACTACTACTACTATTATTATTATTACTATTATTATTATTATTATTACTACTATTATTATTACTACTATTATTATTACTATTATTATTATTACTATTATTATTATTATTATTATTATTATTATTATTATTATTATTACTACTACTATTATTAGTATTATTACTATTATTACTACTACTATTATTATTAGTATTATTATTAGTATTATTATTATTAGTATTACTACTACTATTATTATTATTATTACTACTACTATTATTATTGCACTTTTCATATTGTAGATATATTTTTGTGTCCATTAGATATAACCAATCAACAACGCAATGACCTTTCACAAATTGCTCGTAAGTACAACTGGGCCAAAAATTATCGTTTTGCCCCTATAGTTACATCTAACTCCTTAAGTATCACTGATTCCTCTAATGAACAATAATTATAGTCCCACTATAACTGAACTCTTCTCGGGCCAAGAGATGGTGTGACACCATATTGTTCAAGCCTTGGAATCAGCCCTTAGAGAGCAATTTTTCTACTAACTTTATCTATAGAGAATGAGTGAATTCCTTCTTGTGTAGTTGTGCTCCCAGCTCTTCAATCGGACGAATCCTAAAAATGGTAGGCATATTGAGTCGGCCACATAGGCCACTCTCACCCATACAAATCAAAAGATCGCCTTCATAGGGAGTGCCTTTGACGACGCGTCTCTCACGATGCTCTTGCTGACATCCATTTCTGTGTCGGCGTAGCCTTTCCCGATGTGGATTTGACATCTGTCGGTGCATCTCTACGTTGGTAGAACTACTTCTTCTTGTAGTGATATATGCATATTATATATATATATATATATATATATATATATATATATATATATATATATAACTTGCTTAGGGTAAACGGTATTGGAAGTGGAACTCGAACGACATAGAGACAAAGATGATCATACCCTCTGGCACACAAACCCTTGTTTCCATTCTAAAATTAGCTGGAAAATCATGTTTCTAATTCTTATATTGGTTTAAAATTTTGTATATTGTAGGCACTAGGTAGAATGTCGACAATGTTTGAAACTTCTATGTCTTGAACTTAATTATTGTACAAACATTACAAGAAGTAGGGATTATCTCGACGCATACAGGCGTCGATAAAACCCACAAAATGCGTCGGCAATCGCTTCTCCGACGCAGAGAGCCATGTCGAGGACAATGACGACAGTAATGCGTTGCAATAGGCAAAGTCGATGTTGGAATCGAGCGACGTCAACCATTAGTTTTGTCCGACGTCGTCTTCACCAACTACATGACACGTTGGGGAAAACATTAAACTTGGCGTTCGATCAACACATCAGTAATAGTGTATTACTGACATACAAGACGACGTCAACAAAAGGGGATCTTCAATGCGGCGTTAAGGGAACTTTGACCGACGCCGCATAGGTATAGGCGTCCTAAACCAACGAACTTCATTGTGCGTTGGAAAAACCTTTTTAAAATATCTATTTATTTATTATTATTTAATTTTTTTCTATCAAATTCTAATTCGATTTAAATTCAATCAAATTCTGAAAACGATTAACGTAAAATTACTAAAAAATAATTAAAATATCAAATCGAATTTATATTAAAATTAATTCAAATGTGAAAAGGGTATAATAGATTCAGGAATTACAGAATAAATAAAAACTAAAATCTAAAAACTAAATCTACTAACGGTCGCAGATGCCAGTTTCCCCATGCCTCCCAACCTTTAATGACAAGAAGTTAAATTTAGATATATATCACCGATAAAAAACTAAAGAACTTAAAAGTTAAAAAATACGTACCATAATGGAATCAAGGTTCTCTCTGTGCCTTAGTCAGTTTTTCAATCATCTTCCTCATTTCTTCCATCTACTCGACATTTTCTTCATTTTTTTCATTACTTTCTTCAATTGCTCGCTCATGCAACTCTATCACTTTGTCAAGGTGAGCTTTTAGCTCGGTAACCTCCCTGGCGTGCATCTCTTGATCATATGATGAAGATGAAGAACTGCCAGCAGTCTTTTAGAACTTTGGCCTAGGGCCCTAACTAAAACCTTTTGAGTATCCTAGTCGTCTACCCAAAATTGTCTTGCATATCTCGTTCTAGAGAGTGGTTAAGAACCCACTAGGGTGGGCAAGGACTAGAGTTCCAGCATTTGATTCTACAAGTAATTATTTATTAATTCAAACTTATAAATTAAATGTACGAAATAAGATAAATTATTTTCTTAAACTTGCATGCACCTTTGTAGCCACCTGCAAAACAAACTGGCCACCCCAAGCATGTGTTTCTTTGAACAACTCTACTCGACCGACTGAATGTCCTCGTTCTTCAATATAATGAGCTTCTGTTGTCGTTGTATAAACAACTTGGATTCGCTGTTGTGGTTGTAGGGTTGCTTCGCTCTAGCAGCCTTGTTCATCATTGGTTGCTCCTACATGAGAAGATAGACTAACGTTTGAGAACATTAAAATTTGTAAATCACCTAAAACTGTCAAGTAGTGTAGTGATCGCAGAGGAAGTGTCAATCTTCCACACGATTCTTCAATATGAGGGGTAGGTTGGCACATGCTTGTTCAAGATCACTGAACTTCTTATAATGGTGGTGGTTCTCTTCCCTAAACTCCTTCCTAGTATTGAGCATTTGATGCTTAACAAATCAAATAAGTGTTGAATTTGTGAAATTCAATACGAACCATCGCTACAAAAGAAAAGTACACATGGGTTAGGTTTCCATATACACATATAGGTAAAATATAGGTACAACAATTTAAAAACTTTACAACAATTTAAAAACTTACCTGTAACCCATCCTTCACAAGCTCGATGTACTCTGGAGTAACGTCAGCCCACTTAAAGAAGTGGACTGGAAATGTATCATGCGCCAACACACTGATTGTACAGTTGAATCTTCCCAGTTTGCTGCATGTATCTCTCTAACTCCAAGTTCCTAGAGTGCTGTCATCTTCTCTTTATACTCAACCAAAAACTTATTCCTAAGTTTCATCCAACTCTTATCCATCGTTAAAGACCTAAAACATAAATAGGTTTTATCAATTTTATATTCCTCCTATCAAATGCTCAAACTGACTCTATGAGCGACGAGGCAAGGAAGTGGTGGATGACGACGTTGACGGCAAATGACATGGCAACAACGTCTTTCTCCTTCTCTCTCATTCTCTCTTTCTCTTTTGTTTTTCTCTTTCATGAGTTTTGTGTTCCGTGAACATAGAACTTATTAATAGGGGTTCTTGCGACGCAGGCCGAAAACGTCGCAAGAAACCTTTAATTTCGAAGCCATAAGTGTGCATGTTGGGATTACTTGGGATCAATCCCGACGTTTCACTTATGGCGTCGGGAGAAATTTCAAAAAGAATTCAAATGTTACAATTCTTCTGACGTGGTCAACTTTACGTCAGTCAAAGATAGACCAATCCCGACGTCTCCCTGACAGAGTTGGAAAACAGTTGAAATATTTATTTAAATCTTCAGTTTTCCCGCACGTGGTCAACCTAACGTTGGCATAAGCTGACACTATCTTAACGCCATGCACGTAGACATCGAGGAAACCTTGAATTAAAATAATAATTTCAATTTTTTCCACCACCATGAAAGTATACGTCGAGGATGCTCCTATAATTGCCGACGTGTAATTTCATGGCGTCAAAAAAAGTTAAAATTATTATTTTAATTGAAGGTTTCTTCGACGTTCACGTGCCTGGCGTCGAGAAAACCTTAAGTTGTGCCAACATCTTTAAAACACGTCGAGATAGAGGACCAATCTCGACACGTGCTTCATAATGTCAGGGTAAGTATTGTTTTTCGAGTTCATCTTTCTCAACGCATTTTGGTGCGTCGAGATAGCTCTAAATTCTTGTAGTGAAATTAATTTAATCTATGTTTGTAACTTTGCAAGACTTTTATTTATGTATAATGTTCATAAAGAATTTCAATTCTAATATTTATGCATAAACGGTTCAATTTCGGTTCGGTTTTATTCATATATAAGTAGTTCGGTTTCGATTCGATTTGACACAGATGAGCAGTTCGGTTTGGTTCGGTTTCAAATGATTTTTTTTTGCATTTTTCAGTTTGGTGTGGTTTTAGCTTCAAAGCGAACTGAACCGAACCGTGAGCACCCCTAGCGTTTAAACTATGTAAAAAAGATTGTATCTTTACATATTCATGCATTCCAATCAATTTTTTCGTTATCGCTTAACATATACATAGGATTCAATTATAAGTTTATAAATAACTATAACTCACAGTAGAAATACTAAATAATGTGTACTTTTAACTACGTACTAACTAAACATAAATGATATGCTAGAATAAATATTTGAAGTTGAAGACGGAAAATGCCAAATAATATGTATTGTAATAAACATAGTTTGTCTAACATATATCAACATGAGTTTAAACTTCAACACGGGAGCTTTCAAACAACTAATTATTTAATATTGATTCTAGTTTACATGATACACAATAATATTTACTACCTATTTAACAATGAATCTTAGGCACGATTTGGATATAGAAATATTAGACATATAGTATTTTGATTAATTATTAAGACATATAGTATAAATACTATTTTATACATATGATTTTTTTAGCTGTGTTTACATATTAATGCATTCAAATCAAATTTGTTCTCATTATGGTAACAAATAACTAGGGTTCAATGAAATGTGAGTTTTCTTCTTCTTGGTTCCTTCATCATATGATGATTCCTCATCCGACGCTAATGTCTCTTCATTGATTCTTGAAAGTTTCGCCTTTATTGTTCTTTGTTTGCTCATCACCATCTTCATTTGTATTGTCTTCTTTCCCTCCATTACTATCCTCATCCTCTTGCTTGTCTTCTTCCTCTTTTTCGTCCTCAACATCTTTTAATTGCTTTTTTTTATTTTCATCTTGTGTCTTTTTTACAACGTGCGCATTCATTTAGCAAATTGAAACTCATTTTGGTTGAATGAAATTTGAAGATAAAGTTGTATTACCATGCTTTTTGTCCTTGTTTTCTTTGGGGATCATTGGCTTCTTTTCTAACTTCATCCTACTCTTTTTTTTTTTTTTTTTTTTTATTTCTGTCAGTACCATGTTTTGCTACTAATGATCCAACCATTGTATCTTCTATTTTTTGTTGTGCAAATATTGTTAGCGTATCCATTTTCAAAATCATTTTATGTAGAAATTATATCTCTTTGTCACTTGTGTGATCTATTTGGTCTTTGATTGCTTATTTTTTCCACCACTAATTTCAGCATCTCTCAATCTTTAACTGACCCTTGTTCTTCCTTCGACTATCTTTTTTTTTTTTTTTTTTTTATCTTCATATCTCTAATCCTTCTTTATATTTATTAGATTAAATAATACCTTGCTAAAGGTCTAACATTATATGTTCTATTGGTGACCCCTAAAAAATAGGAAAATCTATTTGTAAGATGTTATTTTAGTTTTACAAACTAAATCTAATAGTTTGCTATTTATCCGGTTGTCCCTTAACATTATTTCTCCAACCTATAACAACCAAACATATTTTCTAGCAGTACATCTTTAACATCAAATTTATAAAAAATTTGAGGCATTGCTTTAGAAAGGTAAGTTAATAGTTTAGAAACCTCACCTATAATCTCTCGAACTAAACGGTGAACAACAGAATGAACGGTGAACTGTTGTTTTGTAGACGACAGACGAACGAATACAAGGGTGGAACACGATTTCGACGAACAAATGGATGCCATGAAAGTACACGACGAACAAATATTGGACGCGACGGAGGTGAACGAACAATGACAGCCGGATTCAAAGGAGGTTTTTTGGACGGCGTACGATCGCTTCAATGGATGACTTCTTCAACAAACAAACCTGTAAACTGAGGATTTTTTTCGGTTGGACAGCGACGAACGATCAATATCGATGGGCTCTTGCAAACTGTGTTATTTATCTTCAATGGAGGCTTCTTTTTCTTGGTACAAGCTTGAAAACAGAGGTTAGGGAGAAACTCAACGGTTTCATGTGTGAAGAGGTAGAGAGAGAATATTTGGGGAGTTGATTAAATTGATTTGATTTTTGGCATGTCATTAATTGATTGTGTTGGTATTGGGTTTGATTAAAGTGTATATGGAGGGGTTTTAAATTTAATTTTTGTGTGGTTATTCAAATCATTCAACTGAAAGTTGGGGTTTTGGACTGAAGTGAGGTTGTTCTTGGCACCCTATATGTTTCGTTATTGATATAATTTTTCGAATTTACCACTTGTATAATTTTATATTTATTTTACTATTTTTGCCAAACTAAAGTTGATAATTTACTATTTATGTTGTTGACCCTAAATTAAAATAAAAGAGATTGGAAGTAAAAAAAAGGCCAGAGAAAGCAAGCAGACTAAAAGCATGCCACAAAAGCAAATTAAAACCCCAACAACAAAAATAAATAACAAACCAAGCATGCAATGAATTCCAAATATTGCAACATTTGGAAAATCGTCAAAAATGATTAAAAAACAAAAAGACAATTTATTTTTATAAAATTAAATTTCATGAATTTTTGTTCTTTGATGATTTGTTTAACATATAAAATAGTTGAAAGTTTTTGAAAAATGAAATATTCGACAAAGTATGATAAATTTTATTTATTTATTTTGTTTAATGTAAATAGTTTGTTAATTTTAAAAAAGCTCTTAAATAATTTGGTTTTATTATTATTAATTTCATATTACTGTGCATTACGTAAATAGGGAAAGCGTGTAGTTTTGAAGAGAAAGTAAGGTATGAAGTGGAAGGGTAAAAAATGGTAATTGATTGAGAAATATGAGTGATGTTGATGATCTGTTTCCCTGTAACCACTGCCTCTTCTTCTACGCATTCATATGTCTATTTCGTTTGAGTTTTCTGAATTCTTCTGTTTTTCTATCTCATTATTTCTTTTATTCCCCATTTCACCCTCAATCTATCTATCCCTAAATTTTCCTTGTGACTGCAGATTTTATGTGTCCCTACATATACACACACACACACACACACACATATATATATATATATTGACTCATATTAGGTTCTTTATGTGTCCCTACATATACACACACACACACACATATATATATATATATATTGACTCATATTAGGTTCTTTATGTGTCCCTACATATACACACACACACACACATATATATATATATATATTGACTCATATTAGGTTCACTGTAAAATCCCAATCAAAATTCATACATCACCTGGAGATTGCCTTTCACTTTCACCTCCCATCATTTTTTTTTAACACCTTTCTCTCTCTCCTTCTAATCTCATTTTTGTCTCTTTCCTTTCAAATCATATTTTGTTTCCAACCTACATTTTGTTTCAAAGATGATCTGATCTAACCTTCACCTCTTAAATTCTAATAACTTCATCCATTATTTGGACTTATTCTAAAAATTTCTTTTTTAAACCACAGTTTGTTTTTTAAAATCCATTAGATACATGAACTAAAAAAATAATGTAAAAAGTTTTGGAGCAACTTCTATGTTTCCCTCCTCTACCATCTCTCTCATGGTGTACTGTTTATTAAAATTTCATACTCATTATATACAAAATTGAATTTTTAAATAGACCCAGTTTGTAAGTACTTGAATTTCTCAATCTAATTAAAGGCATAGTTCAACCCCATTTGTTAAAAGAATAATTTAGGTTCAACTAATCATATAGAATGATGCCTCGGATTGGATGAATAAGTGGAAATTTTGAAAGTTTTGAAAAAGTTAGTTCATTAAGATTAACATTTTGAAAATAATGAAAAACAAAAGTGTAATATTTGTAAAGGTTAAATTAAAAAAGAAAATATTTAACAATTTAGAAAAACCACGTTAAAATTAAATATAAGCATTTTTAAGCATATATTATTCTTTCAATTAGTTTTTTAGTACAAATTATAGGTGAAAGATTTGAATTCAAGATATGAATTGAATTTACAAATAGATACCAATTGAGTTAAACTTTTTATCGAGAAGCACAAATTATTATAAACATATTAAAATATCTCAAATACATACTATGCACCGTAACTCATAAATTATAATAAACCTCAACTAGAATTGCATGCTAACCAATCACTCCAACCCCTTTTAATTGCCATAGTTTACACTTTCAGAAATTTAAAATTCAATATTTTCAAAAAGTATTAAATTTAATCATCTCAAAATTATGTTTTTTTTTATCGAAATTAAATAATTTTTACGTAGAAAAACACACTACATGGTACATGTTGAACACTAACAATAAACTAACATCTATAAGCTATAAACAATTGAGAGTGTTTTAAAGATTGAATGTAGTTACTAATTCATGATTTGGTATTTATAGAATTAAAACTTCATTCTCGATTCTACGAAAATTTTTATGAAAGCCTTTCATTTACTTCTCTTTTATGGAAGTTTTATTTTTCGAGAATGTATCCTAATTTTTGGCCTAATTCTTTTTCTAAACCTTTAAATCACCAACTCTAACCGGGTATTGGCTACTGAAGCTCCAATTATATGATATAACCTCCTAATTAAAAATATCTAGGGTTTTATTATTTCTAAAGTCCTTCTATATATGTTTACAAATTAATTTCTCCACTTCATTATTTGCTACATTGATAATAATATTATAAGTTAAAAGTATTATAAACAACAAATTAATAATAACCCTCCACTATTATATATATAAATAAATAATATTATAGTAACTAAAGAATTTATTTTAAAAAATAATGTCAAAAATAGGATAAAAAGACTATCAACAAAAACAGAACAGTGAAATCATGGATCTCATACTGCACATTGAAGTTGTGAACCCGTCCATGACTTAGTTGTCCATCCGTGTCACGCCTTCTTTATTTTTTTTTCTTTATATATATTAACTATCCTATTTTCCGATTTTCAATCCTAAAAATGTGTATTCTTGTTAACAAATTTTTTATTCTTTTTTTTTATACATACATATCAAATATTTCAATCTCCAATTTTCAATTCTAAAAATATATTTTTTCATTAAATCTACGTCACCTTTTTTAATTTGATTATTTTCAAAATTTTCTCAATTGATTTTATGGTGTTAAATTTTTGTTTCAATCAAAATAGACAATGAATAAAAAAAAATTGTTTAAGGAAGTGGTGTACCCAATTTCTAAAATTTCTTTTAATATTGTCCCATTTTTATCGTTATTTAAGAAAACATTAATTTTGAAAAAAAGGAAAATATAATTTTAGGGTATAATAAAGACAAAAAAAAAAAAGAGAGCGTGAAGGCACGCTCCAAAAAAGAAAGTGGGAGAATGGTTGAAAAGGAAAAGGGGAATATGTCATTAGAGAGAGGAAGAGAGAGAGAGAGAGAAGTGAGACAGAGGGCACGCAATTTAAGGCACCTCGTTATCACCATTCCTCAGACCTATTTTCATATCCAATTTCTCTCTTCTTTTTTTTTTCTCTTCAAATACAAATACAAATTAGCTCAACATACCATCCTACTTCACTACCTATTCCTCTAATTTTATTTCCATATCTCACTATTAACACATCCAAAACAATCATTTTTCATACCCCAACCTTTTTTTAATTATAGTTTCTTTGCTTTATTATAAAATCATTGCTCTTAACTTGTTGAATAATTGATGATATCAACATGAAGCTAATACTTCAAACTTACCATACTCATTAAAAAAGGAAAAAGAATAAACTGGAGAAACAAAAAAGAAAACCTAATTGATTGTTGATGTAAACTTTAATTTCCCTAAAGATTTTAATCTTTTTTCTTTGTTCTTAAGAAAATTCATCATTCACTTGAAGAACAAATTCTCTTTTCCATACAGCAAAAATAATATAAGTTCCTTAATTTTATACTTGGCATTGCCACAAATGTTGGAAAAGAGAAACAAAATCAAAATCCAACATTTTCTAACCTCTTAAAAACTATTGCCAACTAAATTCTATTCCTACCTCATCCTAACCCTACTAATTACTATCTTAACTTTTAACTTCCATCACCTTTCTAACCTAAAGAAAAAAAAAAAAAAAAAGAAAGAAAGGAAAATCCCATAGTAACTAATACCAAAAAAGTACAATCAAGATAAAAGACAGTTTCCCTTCCCTAATTCCCCCCCCTAAGCTCATTGATTCCATAGAGCAAACATTGGAGCATGATGATGACCCAACGTTACATTCATTTGCCTATTTTGATCCCCCTCTTCATACTTTTCTTCTTGCATTGAAAAATATCCTTGCGGATACTGATCTCCTCCCCCCACACCGACCCCAACCCCAATCCCAGCAAACTCCTCATTGTTTCGCACTGGGGAGCACTTCGTTGATGCATCTATCGTTCTATTGCTCGAACCCATCAAACTCAAATCGTTGTCCATCTTTGCTACATTCTCATGGTGTTGATTACTATCATCTGCAACAGCGTTGTCACACCAAACCATGTCAGCCAACTCGTGGTGACTCTCAGCACTGCCATCCGTAATGGCCATGAGAGGCTGTGAGGACGATGATGGAGAAGCACAAGTGGTATAGTCTTCAGTTGTTGAGGGAACACCGTCCTTTAATGGTGATCGTTTCGCAAGGTCCCCAGCAATCAAAGTCGAACTAGAGCAAATCCTCTTTACGTCATACCTACTAATGTCGAAATTTGTCACAGCACTCGTCCCCCTAAACTTGATTGCTGCAATGTCGTAGGCCTCCGCCGCCTCCTCTTGTGTACCTTTAGGAAACAATAATTCTAAGGAAAAAATAATAATACAACATATCGCACAATTTAATTAAATTAATAATTATTACTTACTAAATGTCCCAAGATACAGATCTTTATTTCCCGCTACTCTTCCTATTCTAGCTTGCCACCTTCCATGTTGATGATGTCTGTCCCCCCCAAAAAAAAAAAAAAACACACATACACACATTTAAAGAACAAACCAAACAATCTTAATAGACAATGAGTGAAGAAGAAAGGAATTTTTGAAGCATTCATTAAACTAATAGTAACTGACAAGTAGACAAGTAAGTTAATGTGAAAGGAAAGAAAACGTTCAATTAGTTAAATTTATGTTTGTTTTGTTTGTTTTATTGTTATTATTTAAATATGTTGCCAATGATAATTGAAAAAGACTGCAGCTGGGGCAACATGCAATAAAAACAAGAGAAACTCCATTATTAAAGTTGCCTTTTTGGTTTTGTGCCATACCTTGTAACTCCTCTGTACATTGAGGCTCCTCTTGAGAATCCACTACTTTTCCTGTTTACCCAAAAAAAAGGGGTAGTTCATATATCTCAAACAATATCGCAGATGGCCCGACGCCGATCGAACAAATTATCAAAGAACTTTTCTTGTATAATACCTTCTCAAATTGGCTACGAACTCTTGTCTGGTCATGTTCTTCATTTCTTCCAGCTCGCTTTCGTAAGTGCTCAGCTAAATCCCAAAAATTCAGAAAAATATAAGAAACAAGAAATTAATCATAGTAGACAATATCATATCATAAGTAGAAAGAGTTTCAACTTACAGGAAAATTTATATGTGTTGTTGATCCCCAATATTTTAGTGCAGCTAGATCATAAGCTCGCGCTGCTTTCTCTTCTTTATCATAACCCCCTGATTTAAACAAGAAATATATTTAATGAATCTGTATTTCACTTTTGTGAGTGTGTGTTGAAAAAATGGAATAATTGCTATGTTACAAATAATAAAGGAAATGGATAGAGGTAATAATATGGGTTGTAGAATCTTTAATGATATGGGTGGATTAAATAACAACATAATAATTAAAAAAGAAAAAAAAAAAAAAAAAGGAAAATGTAGGTCCATAATATTTAGATAAATAATGAAAGAGAAATGGTGGAAAAGGGAGCTAGCTCTTCACCTACCAAGATAAACTGCATAATTCCATATTTCGTTGATGTGACCAAATCAGATCCGCCATTCCCACCAACAATTTTTGCACAAAATACATCAAAATTGTTAGTTTATAACAATTTAAAAAAGCACTAATCGAAAATATTTATAAATATAACTAAATATCCATTCATTTGGGTAGACTGCCATTCCCACCACCTATTTGAATAGTCAAGTTTCAAGTTCAGATTTTGAACACAAAGTTAGTGTTTATTTATATAGTTCTTAGACTCTCAAAAGTTTATATGGTAGGTAGGTCACTGTGTTTATCTCTTAACTTTCAAGATTTATTTTTAAAATTTTGTCTACTAGATTTATGACAATATTTGAATTAAAAAGAATTAAAGGTATTTATAAAATTGAGCTTTATTTTGCTATAGAAATTTGGATTTTGTGTTTAGATAAATTCAAAGAAAAATTAGAAAATTTATTGACAAAATATATAACATTGAATGTTAAAAACCTAAATAAATACAAAAATTGAATTTCAGGACATGAAACATGAAGCATCCTCGTATACACATTTTCTTTTTCTTTCTTATAGAAAAAGTCATATTTTCTTTAATATATAATTAGAAAAATACACAAATTGGAGATGAACCTTCAACATATAATTTTCTTTTAGATAGTTAAAATAATAATAATAAAAAAAATTCCCTAATAAATTTATTTTAATTTAGTAGTAAAATAAATAAACAACATTAGAAGAGAATAAAAATAAAATCTTCAACTGTGTTTTTTTTTTTCTTTTTAAAATTTTATCATTGTAAAAAGTGGAAAAAGAAACCTGTAGAGAGGTGTTAATTCTTTTTTTTTTTTTTTTTTTTTTTTTTTTTTTTAATTTATTAATTACCTTGCCTTCCCTTCCTTGTTTGTCCCTCTTTTCTACAGCTGTTATCCCATAAATGTGCCTCATACCTTCCTGTCCATCTATGCCTACATCCAAAATCCCCAAATACTCAAATCAAAATCAAAATTAAAATATTATCCCATAAATGAATTTTTCATCTTACAAGAAATAAAAAAAATAAAAAAGAAGGTACCTTGTGACACCGCGATACTGGGAGGTTCTTTGTCCGAAAGTATCAATGGACTTTCTTGGTACGGGTTCTTTAATAAAAGCCTTGGCTACAGTCATAGGCCGTTTCCGGGAATCAGCAGCCATATGGGGCGGCGATGGCGACGGAGGTGAAGTCAATGAAGCTATGTCGTTTTGAGAGTTGGCTGGGCTCATACCCAAAGAAAGAGATTGAAACGACCCGCACTCATTTTGTGAAGTAGCTCCCAACCAAGACTTGTCAATTGCATTCGTATTGTTAGGCGTTAGAGATTGATGGGCTTGGTAATTGTAATTATCATCATCCTCATTATTATTACTATTATTGTTGGGTTGAATAAAGCCGGCGCCGTTGTTACTATGGGTTTGATCATTTGGCGGTGAGTTTGAATAGCAATTCCCCAAGAAGTCCTCAAGTTTTGGACTTCCCTCTTCATTTTCATACGATCTCCAATCTTAAAAAAAAAAAAAAAAAATAATGATAAATACACAAACACATACACCGACACACGATTATTATTTTTTTTCTAAAAAAAATAATGTGCAGTGTATCTTTTTGGTGGGGATTGATAAGAAAGAAAAGTACCGTGGGGAGCGGAGATACAAAGAGTTCCATCGGAGCGAAGAGGCATGAGATGGGGGAAGGCGGCGGTGTTGGGTTGTTCATCGGCGGAAGGGGTGGAGGAATCATGGATTCTGAGATGAGGAGTAAGAGAGAAACCCAACCAATTACTCATAATAAATATTAATATTAATAATAATTGTGAGAAGGGGTTTTAAATGGTAGAGAAGGGTGTGGGTTGGAGTTGGAAAGAAGGAAGGAGGAAGACATGAAAAATCGTGATAATGGGAAGGGGACATTGGTATATATCTATTTATTTATGGGGATTTGGATTTTGGGGGCATTGGGGGGATGTATTATTATTATTATTTATTTATTTATTTATTTATTTATTTATTTATTTAACAAACTAGGATGACGAGAATTAAATTTTCTTTTGAAATAAATAAATAAATAAATAAAAATAGAGAGAAAGAAAAAAGAAAAAAAAAGAAAGAGAGGGCTGAGGGTTGTTTCCTTTCTGCTCTGTTGCTCTTTCTCGTCTTTATATTCTCAGCTCTGTTCTGTGTTCTGTAATTGAAAGGCAAAACCCATTGGAATTCGTACCTTTTTTTTTTCTTTTTCTTATTTTATTTTGTTAGTTTAATTTTTTCGAGGCTAAAACTCTAACATCATCAACCGCGGACATGAGTTTTATTACACCTAACCTACGGTCAAATTCACACCTCAAATATTACTAGAGATAATTGTATAAATAACAAAATAGTAAATAACAACTTGAAAAGTAGCAAATCTCATAAATCTTTTGATTTATAGCAATGTTGCCGCCGCAAACTTTTGTTTGACATATCATGAATACATTGTATTCGTAAACAACATTCAATTTTTGATAAATCTTAACTAAATATGATATTTTCGTATGTGAGAAGATTGCACCAACATCTCCTACAAATATGATTATAATTTCTATCTGATTTTCAGATTTTTAGGATTTAAATCAATTAATTAACAATTTATTTCTATAATTCATAATATATATATGTTTAATAACGATTTGAATTTAAAATTTAGATAATACTTCTAAAATAATGACAAATATAAATTCAATAAGTTTGGGTTCTTTATATTTCATGGTATTTATCAAAATTTTATTAAATGATACATAATGTATATTTTTTAAAACAATTTGAATTTAGATTTTATATGATCAATTTGAATTCAAATCTTACCTAATATCTCTAAAATAATCACAAAGATAAATTTTAATAATAATTTGAGTTTAAAATTTATTAATTAATTTTTTTATAACAATTTTGAAGGAAATGTGCGAATTTGAAATTTTAAATTAAAATTTTATTAGTTTTAGTATTTTTTTTTGCACAACAGCTAGTTTGATATAGGAAAATATTTTGTCAGTTTTAATTTTTTTATAATTTCCAAATTTATTTATTTATTAACAAAAAATTAATAAACTCAATTTAATCCTAAATATTTTATTGAGCTCCTTGAAAATATTTTTATGATTAGTAAATAAATATATTTCATTAACTTGAAAATATTTATTTGGAAAATATAAGAAAAGTATACATTTGAATATATTTAATTTGTTTAATTAGTTTTATTGTTTATTTTTTCTTAATTTAACAAAATCGGTTTATTTGTTAAATCGGTCAGGTTTGATTGCGTTGATTTTCTATAAAGTTACAATATATTTGTACATACTACATGACAATATTATTCTTTCCATATATTATTCTTTCCATATTAGATACACAATATTTGACAGAATGTATAAATATGTTGTTGACACAATTACATTGTAATTTATGCTTTTAAATAATGTGATAAACTATTCGCTTTATATCATGATCACATATTCAAATATTAATATTTATTTACTCATATAATCATATACTTTTCCGATCCAAAAAACTTAACATTGAGATGGATTTGTTACAAAACCAAGAATAAGAACAATTTCCTAAATAGTGTCATTGAATCACAGTTGTTTAACTAACCTAACTTTATAATAACCAATAGAATTAAGGTTTTCCAAACATAGTATATGTCTAGTATGAATGATGAAATATGAACTAAAATTAATTAAACAAATACGAGTACCTCAAATTGAATATATAAAATAATGAAATATGTGGATACTTGATTCGTCATCACTTGATTGTGATGTGCTAATTGTTCATCATCGTCGTCTATGAAGTCATCAACAACATGACGTACAACTGGTCTTTCAACCACTACAGGATCAACATTAGCTCACAGAGTGTCATCCTCAATGTGTTCATCTGCAGGATGTCCCACAATGATTTCCAGTACATTTAGTTGCTCATTCTCAACATTCATCACTTTGGACACGTCCCATATACGACCGCGTGAACAACTATTCAATTGGTACTATTTTTTAGGTCCTCTAGGTAAAATACTTATGTGCCTACGTCGGGAGAATGACCAGTTCCTCGGTGAACAAAAAACAAGACGTATTAATTGATTTGTATCCTAATTCCACGTGTGTCCTACGACTTTTGTTGTTGTCAGTGTCAAACCACTTACACTTAAATAGCCAAACACGTCATCCCATTGGATATTGAACGTCCAACACTTCATCTAAAACACCATAGTAGTTGTTGTTGCCACTTTTAGTGCCACTGCTTTCACCAATTACCATGACTCTATTATTTTGTGTTGTTTATTGGGAATCACGCTCTACCATGTGAAATTTCATCCCACCAACGATGCATTCATTATAAGACCAAACGTCAAGTGAAGATCCCATCACAAGTGAGAAGAAATTATGAGAAAGATTTTCTCTCTCATGCATTTCTATCAACGAAAAGTGGTGCAATAACTTATGCATAATTTTTTCTCTCTATTAGGACTAACATTGTACCAAGACTTACCACAAATTCTAAAATATTGCAAATCGCCAAACTCCTTCTAATACAATATACAGTCGTACTTACACGCATAAATAGTCTCGTATCTCAGGCCTAAGTCATGCAATTTTCCTTTGGCTTTGTAGAATAAACTTGGGATAGTAGTACTACACATTGGAAACTTACATTTTAACAGTTCTAATAATATGTCGAATGATTTGTTACTTCAACCGTTGAGAACCTTAACATGCATCAGCTTAACCAAAAAATTTAGGGAGGAAAATTTTGAACAACTAAGGTATAGCTCACTACGTTCTTCATTTAATAAGTCTTGAAATATGTTTGTTGTCTCTTGTTCTATAATTACCCCAATATTAAACGATATCTCATTCTCCAAACCTTCCTCCGTTTCCTTTTCGTGTTTAATCTGAGCTTGTAAATTATTAAGCATACCAAAGATTTCATCTTCTTCATGAAAATGGTTACTACTAGTTCTTTCATCAGAGCTTTCTATACTTCTATGCAAGGTCACAGACTCTTCACACCCATTCTGTATAGAAGGGGGATATTCCAATTGTTAATAAATGTCGCTCCACACCGTCTAATGAGTCCCAATTTGAGTTCATACATCTCTCTATACTCAACCGAGAACTTATTCCTAAGTTTCATCCAACCATTGTCCATTGTTAAATATCTAAAACATAAATAGGTTTGATTAGTTGTATATTCCTCCTCTCAAACCCTAATCTTACTCCCATGAATAAGCTTATGCCCAATCTCTTAAATTTTTCACTAAAGCTAAGTTTAAACTACAGAGGTTACCATAACTGCAGGATAGCCAGAACTAACTAACCACAAATAGCTTCAATTTTTACAACCTACTGACCACTTCCAACATACTTTACAAGCTACCTAACACTTCAAACCCCTAAAACTACTAACAAATTTAAAACTAAGTATGCACTAAAGAGGTTACCATAACTACAGGATAGCCATAAGGAATCAACTAGAAATTACTTCAGTTATTACAAGCTACCTAACAGTTCCAACAAACAAAATTCCCCCCCCCCAAAAAAAATATTTCAATACAACCCCCGCAAATTCAATTAATATAACAAATTCAAATTTAATCACAATCTCGATTTCCATTTAAAATTAATTTAAATCCTACAAACAATTCAAATTCAAATTCAATATTAAACCCTAAAACTAATTCAAAAATTAAATCCTAAAACTAATTTAAAATCTAAATCCTAAAACTAATTAAAAATCTAAATCCTAAAACTAATTCTAAATCGAAATCCTAAATCCAAGTATAAACTAAAACTAAAACTAACTAACCAAAAAATAAACCAAAACTAAAACTAACAAAAACTTACTAGAATTAGGAGCGGCAACGACATGCGACGATGAACGGTGGCAAGCACAGTGGACTTCTATTCTCTTCTTCTCGATCTCCCTCTTTGTTTTTTTCTCTTTCTGTTTTGTGATTTACAGAACTGAAAGGAATTTTTTTATCGGAAAACTCCCAACGCATCACAAAAACGTCGGGAAAACCTTTATTCTCGACACATTACTAATGGCATCAAGAATAAATCCTCTTATTCCTAACGTATTACGTATCGGGACTACTTGTTCAAGTTCCTGATGCCATGCAACAAGCGTCGGGAGAAACAAGATATGTTGGTTTAATTTTTCTTTTCCCTCGAGGTTGTGTGTGATCACGTCGGGACTGGTTTATATTTTGTCGACGTTCTCGTGCAGGGCGTCGAAAAAGGTGAAGTAATTAAATAAAAATTTCATTTTTCTCGACATTATATAGATCGACGTTGACAATATTGAAGCTAGTCCCAACATTTTTCAACTTTACGTCGAGGAAAATGAAGCTTTTATTTAAATGTTCCACCTTCCCTGAAAAGTAAGTGTTAGGCATCGAAGATGTTCTAGCCTTCTCCGACATCGTTAACAATACATCGAGAATGATTCATGTTTTCGACGTATTCCTGATGATGTTGGGGGAAGCCTTTTCCCTAATGTTTTTTCCCCAATGATTTTTTATGTGTAGGGAGAGCCCTAATTTCTTGTAGTGCAATTAATGTAATGTACTATTTGTTACATTATAATATAAAATTTTTATGAGAGAAGTTAATATTTGAATATGATTCAAATAATAATATAAATGAGATTCATAACTAAATTATAGGTTAGAATTAATATGGATTCGATTCATGTTAGAACTATAATTCATATGAGAGATCTAAACCCTTGGTTATATTATACATGATATAATATAAAGTTTATATTATATGAGATATAATATGGTTTAAGTTTATATTAATTTTATATTATTTTAAAGGGAGTTATTCTAAGTGAGGGAGAGGGAGGGAGTTATTTGATAACTTCCCCCTATATGACATGACCGAGCTATAGAAATACTCTAACACTCCACCTTTGTCATATATTTCATACACCACACTAGATAGATATCATATTCATGAAGGATGATTCACTTTCAAGATGCATTAGTGGTGAAATGGTAGATACGCGAGACTCAAAATCTCATGCTAAAGAGCCTGGAGGTTCGAGTCCTTTTCAAGGCATAATGTTGAGAATACCTGTTGAATTGGAAGGAATAAGTTTGACAACGGATCATGAAATCTTGGCAATCTTCTCTATCTAATGAATGGGAGTCCCCTTTAAAATCGTCTGCCCTGCACCCACCTCCTGAATATATGCTTTAACAGGAATTAAACAAGGGTAGATTGATACAATAGATAAAGTACATTACATAATCCGTTTTAGGATGTTTATCAGGCTCAAGAACTTAGCAGGATCAACAAGTATCATTAGAGAAGGACGGTGTCTATCGGCATTACGACATTTTCAGGCTAAGAGCAGGTAGTCTGAAAGGGAGTGACGAAAACTCTGAAACTTGGACATGCAGAAGCAATAACGCAATCCCCTAAGTTGAAGATGCATAAGTAGCTACATAGCATCAAGCTTGGAGATGAAGGAACCATAATGCAATCCTTGAACTTGAATGTAGAGAAGAAACAATGCAAACCTCAAACTTGAGATGGAATAAGCTCTATGCAGTTTGATAGTCGAACTTGAAGATGGAGTGTTGAACTTTAGGTGAGTGATGCTCTTGCAAGCATCTAACTTTACAGTGTCTTGCTCCTAGTGTGACACCTCTTTGATTTGTTGTATTGTCCCCAACAGATCATCTTCAACCCTACGTTGACATTCTTTAATAAGAATGATCACTATTAATCTCTTAGTATCATGCTTTATGTGGTTATGAAACTACTTTTTTGCTTGTGTGTACTGTACTTAAAATTTATTTTAAGTTGTCTACATAATCTAGTAGGGATTAAGTCATATTGTAGTTTGAATTTTTTTGTTTCTTTTGTTACTAGATTGAACTTAAAGTCTCCTTCAGTTGCCTACGTGCCCTTAAAAATG
Organism: Cucumis melo; assembly: GCF_025177605.1. Lineage (NCBI taxonomy): Eukaryota > Viridiplantae > Streptophyta > Magnoliopsida > Cucurbitales > Cucurbitaceae > Cucumis > Cucumis melo. Next base: position 18,598,125 of record NC_066860.1, on the reverse strand, counting down.
GAACAAGTCATAACATAGTTCAACTATGTTTTTTTTGTCATACTTCTTTTTTTTTTTTTTTTTTTTTTTTTTTTTTTTTTTTATATTTAATAGCTCATATTTTCATTGAGAACTTGTTCATCTCCTTCATTTGTTAGATTGGTGAATATGATAATTTTTGGCTTTACCCTCACTGAACCTTCTGTATATATGTAACAAACAACTTCCTTTTCATCTGTGAAAGAACACAACTGTGAATCTTTTTGTTGTTATTTTCTCCATAAAATGGTTTTCCTTTAAATTTTTCATGCTTCTTTCATATTGATTGCGTGTCATCTTAAGACAACCAAAAGTAGATGTTGAAGGTTGATCTTACTAAATATGGAGATACTTAGCCATTTGAAAGATGAAGTTCGAGTGGAAGTAGAAGTTGAACATTGATTTTCTTCTTTCATCGTGACCATACTTAATCTTTGAAAGACTGAAGATCGAGTAGTCGAAAGTTTGATACGATCAAAGACAATAGTTTTTATTGATTTCCTTTGAATTGTCGACTTCTTCCGAAGATGCATGACTGTTGTCAACTTTTGCTATGCTGACAGTATGACATGTAATGAATTCTAATACTTCATTTGGATGATCATCAATAAAGTTTCTTGGGAGGAACTTATTGGAAAGGACTTATTGGGCTTGGCCCAAATAGGAAAGCAACAAATCTTTGTCCCGCATTGATAAATCTTGAAGTGGGAAGAGGATATATATACTTAAGCCTTGAAAGGGGACTACAAACTGAGTAAGTGGTGATAGTATAACCCTGCCCCACACGCGCGTCGTCGCCGCCGTTCGTCCGGTCGTACGGACGGGCTCGGGCAACCGCGCTTGCGCGAAAAATAGGAATATAATTTTATTTCTATTTTTCCTTTAATTTTTTGCATTGGTAGCTAAGACACGTGTAATTTATTTACACAGTCAAGGCGTTCGACGGACGTGGCGCACGGTCGCATAATTCAACGTTCGTCATGAAACGTGTTCATCCAACGTTCACTCTTTGCCATATTTTTACGATCTTTACTCGCGTTCTCTCCTTCTTGATAATCGTTCTCCTCCACACACTGCCTTCTTCGCCCCTCTATAAATTGGAGAGAACTCATTCCATCATTCACACAACAAAAACATATTCACTTCAACCTTCTCCTCTCTTCCTCTCGTTTTCACCCTGCGTTCTGAGCATTTACATAAGCCCTTTGTTTCTATTCCCTGTGCTTACGAGTGCACGTTAGTACTTGAAAGCTGTATTAACCTTGGGGAGCAACCGACATAACAATTAGCACCACGGTCAGTCGAACTTGCTTTTAGGGCAGTGGTTCGTCACGGCACAACAATTAATCTGATCGACCTTATTTTCTAACAATTTGAAAGAAACTATGTCGATCAAGACCTCCAACAAAATCCTACCTGACCTGTCTAAACTTGAGCCACTTGATGGAACAAATTACCGCTGTTGGTCCAAAAAATTGTTGATCTTCTTTGAGCAACTAGAAGTTGATTATGTCTTCACTACAGATCTGCCGTCCTCTGATCCCCCAGCTCACATCAACATCTTCTGATCCAGAATCATCTACAGGGCCTCCTACTACTGTCGCTATCACTGATCAAGTAAAGAAGGATTAAGTGATCGATCTTGAAAAATATGCAAAGGATAACAAGACCGTTTGTGGACACCTGTTAAACCATATGTCAGACCTGATGTTCGATCTGTTCGTAGCCCAAAATCTGCCAAGGACATCTGGAGCACCCTAGAATCACGGTATGGAGAAGATGATGCTGGATGAAAGAAATATGTGGTTGGAAAATGGCTGCAATTCCAGATGACTGTCGACAAGCCAGTCGTGGAACAAATACATGAGTACGAGAACTTGGTGTGAACGTCCTGTCTGAAGGCATGAAGATGTGCGAAATACTTCAAGCAAATGTCCTGCTGGAAAAGTTTCCTCCATCATGGAATGACTATCGTAATCATCTCAAGCACAAGAAGAAGAATCTGAGCTTTAGGAACTCATCAGTCACATGCGCACGGAAGAAGCCAACAAACTTAAATTTTAGGAGGCTAACTTAGTCGAATCTTCTATTGTAAATAGAGACATAACCAAGCAGGAAAAAGGGCATAAGGGGAAAAACTCAGAGAAAAGACAGTTCAAGGCTCCTGGGGGATAAATTAAGAAGAAAAAGCTGGTCTGTTACGTGTGCCGAAAGGAAGGACACAAATCATACCAATGTAACCAGAGGAAAGGGAGACCAAGTCAGAAACCAACACCTCAAGCCAATCTAGCAGAACAAGACAGTGAGATCATAACAGCCATAGTAGAGGCCAATCTGATAGAAAATTAGATGGACTGGATTCTCGATACTAGAGCCTCGAGACACTTCTACACCAATCGTGAACTTCTCCATGACTACGAAGACACTGCCGATGGAGAATGCGTGTTCATGGGAAACTCAGTCACTGCAGGAGTAATCGGGAAATGGAAGGTTATTTTAAAGTTAACTTCTGGCAAAACTTTATCCCTAAGTAATGTTCTATATGTCCCTTCCCTACGTAGAAACCTGGTGTCTGAGAGTCTGTTGAATCGGGCTGGGCTTAAAATTGTACTATAAGGTGAAAAAGTTGTCCTCACCAAAAACGGAGATTTTATCGGTAAGGGATATCTGTCTAATGGTCTGTTTGTGCCAAACAAAATTTCCATAAATGCAAATGCTTCTAGTTCTGCCTACGTGATTGAATCTGTTAACTTATGGCACGGTAAACTAGGACATGTGAAGTTTGCATCAATTAGGAAACTTAAAGACTTGAGACTTATTAATACTTCTGAGTCGCATGAAACTGGTAAATGCCCCATTTTTGTAGAAAGTAAATTCCATAAAAAACCTTTCAAACCAGTTGAATCTAGAACTACTGATCTGTTAGAATTAATTCACTCAGATCTAGCCGATTTTAGAATCACTACTAGTAGAGGTGGTAAAAACTACTATGTATCTTTTGTTGATGATTACTCTAGATTTACAAAGATATACCTGATAAAAACAAAAGATGAAGCTGGTAGTATGTTTTTAAAATTTAAGGCAGAATCTAAAAATCAGTTAGTAAAAAAGATAAAAAGATTAAGATCAGATAGAGGTGGTGAGTATTCTGATAAAACTCTTAAAGAATTTTGTGGGTCAAATGGTATTATCCTTGAATTTACTGCTCCTTACTCACCACAACAAAATGGCATAGTAGAACGAAAAAATAGAACTCTTAAAGAAATGATGAATGCCATGTTATTAAGCTCCGGTCTATCTGATAATATGTAGGGAGAAGCCGTGTTGTCTGCGTGTTTTGTTCTTAACATGATTCCCCACAAAATGCTAGACAAAACTTCCTACGAACTCTGGAAAGGACATGCACCAAATCTTTCCGACTTGAAGGTCTGGGGATGTTTGACTAAGGTACCATTTCCTGCATTGAAGAAATCTACGGTAGGATCTAAAACCTTTGACTGTATATTTATCGGGTATGCTCAAAATAATGCTGCATATAGGTTTATGTGTTTAAATGATAAAACTATAAATGAATCTAGAGATGCAGAATTCTTTGAGCATGTATTTCTGTTAAAGCAATCATTGTTTGCTCCTAGCCTATCTAAAAGAATGCATGGTTCTGAAAACCCTTCAATCGTTAGTGAAACATCTGTTTCTGAAACTGTTAATAGTTCAAACCTAAGACGTGAATTAGAACTTAGGAGAAGTAAAAGACAGAGAACTGAGAAAAGTTTCGGTCCAGATTTCCTAAGCACTTTCATAGTGGAAAGGCGTGATGAAATTGACTGTAACTTCACAAACTTGTACTTAATAGATGAGGATCCTAAAATTTACCAAGAAGTGCTGAACTCTATAGAGTCAAGTATGTGGAAAGTGGCCATTAAAAGTGAACTGGATTCATTCACTGGTCACGAATCATACATGGGACCTAGTGGACCTTCCTATGGGAAACAAGCCAATTAGATGTAAGTGGATCTTCAAAAGAAAAACAACACCAAATTGATCAAGAGAAAGATACAAGGCTAGATTAGTGGTAATAGGGTATACCCAGAAACAAGGCATTGATTATTTTGACACATATTCCCGTGTGTGTAACTAAGATAACCACAATTATGGCCTTGATTGCATTAGCCGTAATACATAACCTTCTTATTCACCAAATGGACGTAAAAACTACTTTTTTAAATGGTGACTTAGAAGAAGAAATTTATATGACACAACTAGAAGACTTTAAAATTTCTGGGCAAGAAAACAAAGTTTGTAAACTGAGAAAATCCCTATACAGTCTCAAGTAAGCTCCCAAGTAGTGGTATGAAAAGTTTAATAATACGTTGATAACCAATGGATTTAAAATAAATTCCTTCGACACGTGTGTTTATTCAAAGGTGTTTGGAGCTGATTGCATATTAATATGTCTATATGTTGATGACATGTTAATCTTTGGAACAAACATGGAGTTAATAACTGATACTAAGTTATTTCTCTCATCAAACTTTGAAATGAAAGACCTAGGAGAAGCAGACGTAATCCTAGGTGTTAAAATCAGGAAAAACAAAACTAGTATGTCTCTATGTCAATCTCACTACGTGGAGAAAATACTAAAGAAGTTTGACTCCTTTGATGTTTCTCCAGTGAGAACTCCCTTTGACGAAAGTAAACATCTTAAGAAGAATAAAGGAGATAGTGTGTCTCAACCTGAATATGCAAAGATCATAGGTAGTGTGATATTTAATGAATTACACTAGACCGGATATTGCATATGCTGGTAGTAGATTGAGTAGATATACACATAATTCTGATAGATACCACTGGGATGCCTTACGCCATCTATTGAGATATCTTAAAGAGACAATAGATTACTATTTACACTTCAACAAATTTCCTGCCGTATTAGAAGGATATTGTGATGCAAAATAGGTCATAGATAATGATGAGGTTAACTCCACTAGTGGGTATGTATTTTTGCTCGGAGGTGGAGCAATATCTTGGAAGTCTGCAAAACAGACTTGTATAGCTAGATCCACGATGGAATCCGAGTTTATAGCATTAGAGTTGGCAGGACAGGAGGCTGAGTGGATCAAAAATCTACTAGGAGATGTACCATTGTAGGGGACATCTGTACCTGTGTCCATACAGTGTGATTCGCAAGCTGCGATATGTACTGCCAAGATCAGTGTTTATAATGGTAAGAGTAGACACATATGTCTTAGGCATGCAATAGTAAAACAATTACTAAAGGAAGGAACCATTTCCTTGGAATTTGTTCGATCTGAGAAGAACTTGGCTGATCCTTTAACCAAAGGACTAACAAGGAAAGTGGTTCTAGATTCCTTTGTGAACATGGGCCTAAAGCCCTTCGGAGATCCATAGCACTTGATAATTTGGTGGTCTATTGCGATAGACTTGATGGTCCATAGCCTCTTATTGGGTGGTTTGTTGCGATAGACTTGATGATCTATAGTCCATCGTGTGGACAGTCCTTAAATAGACTAGATGGATAATCCAAAACCTTTTGAGTCCATAGTTGATATGGATAATATTAAAGTCTCTACAGCTCTTTTTGAGTGGTTTGACTTGGCAAACTTGATGGAGCATATAACGTGATAGTGAAGGTGGGGCCGCATTCTATGAAAGAGTTTAAAGGTCTCTTTCTAGAGCTCTCACGACAACCCGAGGTTTGGTCTATGTGTATGGCTAGAAAGGCACAATTTTACATTGCAGAAACAGAGGCTTTTTCTAAAGATAGAGCGTGTCGTAAGGGTCTCAACCAAGTGTTACAAGGAGTTCAAGATATAATTCACTTCCTCTAAACAAAATTTTTGCCTTACTTCACTACGCATCAATTCAAATCTTTGGATATTGGTGCCTAAGCTTAATATCTCTTCTGCTCAGAACAAATCTCATTCTTCTTCGCCTACTTAGAAACTTTGCTGCTACAGTCATTTGTAGGGGATTATTGGAAATGACTTATTGGGCTTGGCCCAAATAGCAAAGCAACAAATCTTTGTCCCACATTGATAAATCTTGAAGTGGGAAGAGGACATATAAACTCAAGTTTTTAAAGGGGACTACAAACTGAGTAAGTGGTGATAGTATAACCCTATCCTACACGCGCGCCGTCGCCGTCCATCCGGTCGGGCGGGCTCGGGCAACCGCACTTGCACGAAAAATAGGAATATAATTTTATTTCTATTTTTCTTTTATTTTTTGTGTTTGGTAGCTAGGACACGTGTAATTTATTTACACAGTCAAGGCGTCTGACGGACGTGACGCACGTTCACGTAATTTAACGTTCGTCGTGAAACGTGTTCGTCCGACGTTCACTCTCTACCATATTTTTACGATCTTCGCTCGCGTCCTCTCCTTCCCGATAATCGTTCTCCTCCATGCACTGCCTTCTTCGCCTCTTTATAAATTGGAGAGAACTCATTCCATCATTCACACAACAAAAACATACACTTCAACCTCCTCCTCTCTTCCTCTCGTTTTCACACTACGTTCTGAGCATTTACATAAGCCCTTTGTTTCTATTCCCTGTGCTTATGAGTGCACGTTAGTACTGGGAAGTTGTGTTAACCTTGGGGAGCAACCGACATAACGATTAACACCACGGTCAGCTGAACTTACTTTTAGGGCAGTGGTTCGTCACGACACAACAGTTAATTTGATCGACCATATTTTCTAACAGAACTCTGAGAAAGTTACTGGGCATTGAGGTTAAGAGAGATCATAGACTTCCTCCTAGGTAGGCTTAGGCTTCCACGTCTTATTTCTTTTCCTCTTCTTTTTATGAGGGTTGATTCCTTTTTCATGCTTTTGTTGACAGTAAAACTCCTTTTGAATGGAAATTAATTGTCTCCCTTTTCGCCAAGTCACGACTATTCATCCTTTGTTATTCTTTACGACATGATCTTTTTTCTTTTAAGAGTCTGTCATCACAATCTTTTGTTGGAATTGAACAACTATAAGTTTGAAAGTCCCAAACTGAATCAAGCTTTCTGTTTGATCATAAAGCAATTTTGATGGAGGAACACTTGGACTCACCTCGACTCCAACATGAGTTATCTAAGTTACTTTATCAATATCAAGCTGTTTCTTTTTTTCATGAGCCAATTTTGAATCAACTCGTTCAACATGAAACACTTTTCAACAGGACTAATGACCCGAATGATACTTGCAGTAGTTAGGATCATCTACTTTTTCTGCTTGTTTCAGTCGTTTGCATTTCAGTAGTTAATTAAGTTACTTCTCTATTAATTTTTTAGCGTGTTGGCAACATTAGAGCCATGATGCTTTCTTTTAGTTTTAAATATTTTTCCTTTAGAAATAGATTTCAATGGAGTCGCATGAACGACCATAGGCTCTTTTATGACACTATTAACAATCTTTTCAATGTTGTTGGCTTCATTCTTATCATTCCTCATTTTTGGAACCAAGAAATCCTTTGCTCCTCTATAGGTTATGCTCACCTCCACATCATGGGCAAGAGTTGCCAACTCTTTAAATGTGTGGAGTTTATTCCCTATAAGATGTAGAGAAGCTATTAATGCACGCCTTGAGTGTACATTGATAACTTGTAGAAATACAAGTTATTATGGTCTTTTATGTAAAATAATGAAGTCTTACCGCATAAAGATAGAAAAAAAACAAAGGAAAATGTATGGAATTTGGTTAACTTGTGGATTGCATTTTGCAAAAGGAACTCATCCCTGTTTTTTGTGTTTTACATGTTTTTAACGTAAAGTAACAGACAAAAAGTAGAGCTTAGTGATAAGAACATTACGCGAGGAGACGCATCCAACCAACGCGGCGACAAGCAATCGAGCTACGTGATCAGATGCATTAGTAAACAAATTTAGTTGACGTAAATGTCAGAAAAAGGACAAAAGAATGTCTGCGCAGTGCCAATGCAGCTTTTCGGAGTCATTAATGATGTGGAGAATGTCCTGTCAATATGAATCCTTGCCTATATAAGTAAAAACCTCTACTTTAGATTGGAGTGTTCTTGGCTAGAGAGCAAGTTCATTTCGTCCATTCTTTCTTCTTCCCTTGAGCTTTAGGTGAGAGTTTAGGACAAAGAGAGAGGGAGTTCTTCCCCCACCATTTTCCTTTCACAAATAGGAAAAAATCAGAGCCAAAAAGTATGAGAAATCATACTCGACGGCTTGACACACTTCTTTGTATTCCATTTTATGATTTTACTGTATTGCTATGAAATATATATCCTATGGCCGAGAGGCCTAAAGTATATTTATAGTAGTGATGCATTTTTCTATCATTCTCCCTTTTTCCTTTTATTATTCATGTTCAATCTGATTAATTAACTTGCGAGTAATGAAACATGTTTTAAATATTAAAGAATCCTACTGTATGCGTTAAGTTTTGTTTAGTTAAATGCGGATTTCAACACATTGTGTATTCGAGAGAAAGACAATGATATCGATCGTAATCACCTGACAAGTGAGAGCACGTAGTTAACTAAGCAAGTGGCAAGGAGATTTCATTAATGCAATCTTGTCGTCAAATTCGTCCTTTGCAGAAATTGTAGAGATGTTAATGTGTGTGTTGAAAGCACCAAAAGGTTGCTTGCCTTAATTAAGGAAAAATTACTAATAGTGAAAATAAGATGATTAGATATAAATCGTAACTTAACTTTAAGTATTTGGATCTCGAAAAGCAAACAAGTATGAAAAAGGTGTCGAGAGGTTGCTCATCCTGATTTGAAGTTAATGTATGCTTTGTATTGCCTCAAACTATTAAAGCACAATTTATTGTGATTAGAAAATTAAACATTCCTTCCTGCCATGCTTGGAACTAAGTTCATTGTTCATCTAAGCCCATCACCATGTTCACCTTGCACAACTAAAGGCACCTTAATGTAAATAGTTAAGATAAATTATATTGTTCATATCTACACTGTATAGATTATAGAACATGATTTTAGTTGCGAGATAAGATCTTTAAGAGCATTAACTCTCTATGTTTGATACTAGACTTACCAAGAAACCTCTCTTCACTTGCACTTGGGCGATAAAGAGGAAAACTTGTACTATATGCATATGATTAAAATTTTTGCAATGCATGAAAGGATTGCACCTTTTATCATATAACCTTACTTCGGTCACCTGATAGTCGCTCAATTAGAGCCATAACATGATATAACCATGAGCTATTGCATATGCACATAAAATAACAAGCACGTTTTTGGCACCGTTGCAGGGGAGTTCAATGATTTTTTCTTTATGAACTTAACCTGTGTGCTAATATCATGCAAAAGTTTTGTTTTAGTTGAATCACACGCTTTAGTCAAAGAGTGTGTGAACGAGTTTATGAGTGAGAGTGAAAACAACTTGAATTTATACTCGACCCTGAGATTGAATGAACTCTTCGGAGAAATAGGACGAAGGCAATGGAGAGAAAGAGTAAATCCAATAGAGAATCAAAACAATCAAGGAATCCCTGCCAATCAGAATGCCCAGGAACAAAACCCTACCTACTTAGCCCATGACCTGGACAGACCCTTAAGATCATATGCTTTACCCAACCTATATGATTTTAATCTTGGTATCACCTATCCCAGATTCAGTAAGAATTCCAGATTTGAGATCAAGTTATTCATGCTCTAAATGATACAGAATGCAGGGAGATTTGGTAGACATCCATGCAAAGACCCACATGATCGCATACGAAACTTCTACTCAATATGTGCCTCATTCCACATGCCTTGAATCTATCAGGATGTGTTGCAATTTGCTCTTTTCCCCATGACATCACGTGATAAGGCTAAGCTATGGAAAAACTCTCTGGAACAAGGAGAGGTAACGACGTGATATGATTTGATAAAAAGTTCATGAAGAAATTCTTCCTACCCATCGAGAATGCTAGAAGAAGGCATGGCTTGATGCTCTTCCAACAAAGAGATAGAGAGAATTTGAGTGACACGTGACTAAGATTCAAATGTTTGGTGAAATCATATCTCCATCTTGGCATACCTGAATGTGTATTGATGGAGTAGTTTTGTACTGCGTTAAGTGAAGATACACAGTAGACTGTTGACGCTGTGTTTGTAGAATGGGCAAACTTTCTCTGTGATTTTATGATCTCTCCGTTCTAAAAAAATTCTTTCGATCTTTTTTTCTTGCACCAAACCAAAACACAAAAGCCCACAATTCTCTGTTGATTTTCACCTTGAGAATAACGAGGAAGACTTCGTGGTTTTCTTAGGAGATTCAAGGAATTCTTGGGAGATTCTAGAAAGGTTGGTTTTTTTTTCCTTTTTCCTCTATAGCATGTTTAGTTTTATTTTTATCTGAATTTTTTGGTTTTACAAATTGAATTCCATTTGTACGACGTTCATACGCTTTCACTTTGAAAATTCCATTCTTTCAATTGGTAAAAGAGTCAAATTGTGCAATTGTATTTTCCTTTGCATTGTGAATTTAGGTTTGCAAAATAGATGTTTTCGATTTTTGCACCTTAGATTACAATTTTTTATTAATTTGATTGATGTAAGAGCTTGGTGTTTTGGGCATTTTAATTTTGTAATCGAGTTTGTAAGTCCATGTCGTTCGATGGCAAATATTGATGTGAAGAGACGATTTTTAGAAGATCTTTTTCCAATTATGTATAGATTCAAATCTATACAGAGTTGCAGCAACATTTGATTAAAAAAAAGGAAAGTTGGAATAACTATATTGTTTATGCGCACATCTAAATTACTGTTATAGGTTTTTGGTTCAGTGTCCATTCCTCCTTCATTGATACAGGAGGTCGTGCGTTTGAGATCCATAACATGCAGCGTGTAGATTTTTCCATTTCTTTTATTTTTTTGTTGTTTTATTAATTAAACGAATATAATCGATTATCTTTTTAAGGGTGCCAAATTCGGTCTATCTTGTTATTTAATCTATTATTGCATGTGATGTTTGATTAAATTAATTATATGCATAATGTATGTCATATAGTTCAAAATCCCACCTTAGGATTATAATTATCATGCATCATTTTTAAATATAAGTGTTATATTTTAGTTTCATGATTATCTTAGGATGCTCATGCATCATATTTAGTATAATTGTTCTAATATATGATAGCATGTATCATTAATATTTCCATGCATCATACAATATTTTAAAATGTTGTATTGTAAAGTTTGATTGATGGATGTGTTTATTTTCATTGCATTAATATAACTGTTATATTGTGCGATGAAAAAGGAAATTCATTGAGGATGTGATTACTTTGTGAATATAATTGTTATGTTTATTAAGTGACATTAGAAATGCATGTTTATAGGTTTTAATTGTTTTCTTTTCTTATAAGAATTATAAGTTTATGAATTTAGAATTCAAATCTATAATAACGAGTTATAGGCTAACATATGGTCACGATTAGTCTTAAATGATTTAAGATTAATTCACCTAGACCTTAGTGAATAATATTTCTAATTAGATTAGAAATAGAATTAATATTTTTTTTCATTTTAATAGGATTAAAATTATATCAATAAAAGATTAAAATTTTAAAATATTTTCCTATAAGGGACCTTTGTCTAAGGAAGGTTCGGTCTAGGTTGGGGTATTTAAGCTGACAGTAACGGAACACCCTTACCTGGGAATTGACCTGGAAGGTAAATTAGTCAAATCTTTTATAAGCATGCAATACATGATTATATTTATCAAAGTCTTTGATGAACAATAATCATATATTGTTAAACTTTTCAATATAAAAGTTATATTGGGCCAATTTAACAATGGACTTAGATAAATAATTAGTCGTATTTTCTAAGTTAATTAACTTTAAGTGGGAGATATGGGTATATGATACCTCATTTTTCTTTCACATTTCTCCTTAAACATTCACATCATGAGACTTATGCTCGACCTCAAGGCACCTTTGCTTGTGTCCCCCTGGGTGGTTGTTGCATAAGTAAATAACAAGGTGAATGGGGATAGTGTATATGGTTAGTGGGAGAGGGATGTGTTTCAGCACATCCCGCGGTCTTTTTCATTAGTTTTTAGTAAATTCTCATGTTCGACCTCAAGGCACCTTTACTTGTGACCTTATGAAAAGTGTTTGCATGAGATTTTACTCAAACTCCAGAAATGGATAAGATTTCTTTAGTTTTTTCTTCAATTGGTTTTTTCCTAAGAATTATTTATTGAGGTGAAACTCTAGAATCCAAATTGAAGGGTTACACTTACAAGAAATTTTGAAGTAAGTTAATCATTTCTTAATTAAACAATGATGACTAACTAATAGAGGAATAAGAGTTATTCTGATGTAATGTTTAGTTGAGATTGTCTTAGTTCAGTGAAGGGATAATTAATCACCCTATGGAGGTTTTTATTCTATCTTACTGAAGCATCATTGCAAAATAGATATCACTTAGGATATATTAAAGTTTTGCTAAATTGATTGGTTTTCTGTATAGATAATGCTAGTATAACTAATACAAATAAATTGTATCTTTTAAGCAATTTGATAGCGATGAGTGCTACTTTGAATATGTTGTCTGCTGATAAACTTAATGGCAATTATTATTCATCTTTGAATAATACTGTCAACACTATGTTAATCATCAATGACATGTGATTTGTCCTTATTAACGAGTGTCCTCAAGTCCTAGTTGCTGATGCAACTCGAACTGATCAAGAAGCAGATGAGTGTTGGGTCAAGGGAAATGAAAAAGTCGAGCATACATCTTGGCAAGCTTATCTGAAGTATTCGTAAGAAAAACATGAACCAATACTCATTGCTAATGAGATCATGGACTCCTTGTAGGACATGTTTGGTCTGACCTCTTATTAGATCAAACATGATGCTTTAAAATACATTTATAATGGCCATATGAACAAGGAAGCCTCAGTGCGAGAACATGTTCTCAATATGATGGTTCATTTCGACGTGGCTATCATCGATGAAGCCAATCAGGTTAGCTTTAGTTTTTAATCTCCAGAGAGTTTACTGCAATTTAGAAGCAATGTTGATATCAACAAGATTGCTTATACCCTTGCCACCCTTCTAAACAAGTTACAAACTTTCGAGTCTTTGATGAAAATCAAGGGACAGAAGGGAGAGGCAAATGTTGCTACTTCTACAAGAAAGTTCCATAGAGGTTCGACCTCTGAAACTAAGTCTGCGCCTTTTTCATCTAGAACTAAGAAGTGGAAGAAGAAGAAGGGTGGTCAAAGGAATAAAGCTAACCCCGCTACTGCTAAAACAAGCAAGAAAGCCAAGGCTGCAAAAAGAATATGTTTCCATTGGAACCAGGTGGGACAGTGAAAGAGAAACTATCCCAAGTACTTGGCAGAAAAGAAGTTCAAATAAGGTAAATGTGATTTATGATTTACTAGTGCTAGAGACTTGTTTAGTAGAAAATGATGATTCAGCCTAGATAATAGATTCAGGTGCCGCTAACCATGTTTGTTCTTTATTTTAGGAAATTAATTCCTAACAGCAGTTTGAGACTGGAGAGATGATGATGCGGGTTGGAACTTAGCATGTCGTCTTAGCGATTGTGTAGGAGGGCTTCGACTTTGTTTATAGAAATCTTTTCTTTTATTAGAAAATGTGTATGTTGTTCTTAATTTAAAAAGGAACTTGATTTCTGTAAAGTGCTTACTAGAACAATCTTACTCTTTAACTTTCAATGTAAATAAAGTGTTTGCAAAAATGGTGTTGAGATTTGTTATGCAAAGTTAGAAAATAATCTTTATGTGTTAAGATTGTTAATATCTAAAGCCCTCCTTAATACTGAAATATTCAAAACTGCAGTGACTCAAAATAAAAGACTTTAAATTTCTCCAAAAGAAAATGCTCATCTTTGGCACCTAAGATTAGGACACATAAATCTCAATAGGAATGAGAGATTAGTAAATATTCAAAAGTGTATGTAAGCCATGCCTTGAAGGCAAGATGACCAAAAGACCTTTTAATGGAAAAGGTCATAAGGTCAAATAACCTCTGGAACTTAAACATTCAGATCTATATGGTCCTATGAATATTAAAGCAACATGATGGTTTGAATATTTCATCACTTTTACTGAAAATTATTCAAGATATGGGTATGTTTATTTAATGCAACATAAGTCTGAAGCCCTTGAAAAATTCAAGGAATATAAGGCTGAAGTTGAAAATGCATTAAGTAAAAATATTAAAATATTTCGATCTGATCGAGGTGGAGAGTATGTGGATTTGAAATTCCAAGACTATTTGATAGAATGTGGAACTGTATCCCAACTCTCAGCACCTAGTACACCTCAACATAATATAGTGTATTAGAAAGAAGAAATTGAACCTTGTTAGACAGGTTCGGTCTATGATGAGTTACGCTCACTTACTTAATTTGTTCTGGGGTTATGTAATGCAAACTGTAGTCTATATTTTGAATTGTATTCCATCTACAGTGTTTCTGAAACATCTTTGAAATTATGAAATGGTCGTAAAGGTAGTTTACGTAATTTTAGAATCTGGAGTTGTCTAGCACACGTGCTTGAGACTAATCCTTAGAAATTGGAATCTCTTTCAAAATTATGTTTATTGGAAATTACCAAAGGAACTAGAGGTGGTTACTTCTATGATTCTAAAGATAATAAAGTGTTTGTATCGACAAACACTACATTTTTAGAAGAGGACCATATAAGGGAGCACAAACTGCATATATATAGTATTAAATAAACTTTCCAATGAAACTATTGAACCTTTAACAAGAGTTATTGAAGATCCTAGTGCATTAATAATAATCGTTCATGTCAGTTCATCTACTAGGCCATATTTAACTACAAATTTAGGAGAGGCTAGAGTTAGGAGAGGCTATGTCAATGCAGAAACGGCCGCCACTAAAAGTGCCGTGAAAGACACGTCGTCAAAGGAACTCTTGACGTGCAAAAGGAACGACGTCGGTAAAGGGTTACTACTGATGCACTATTTGTCGATATGGCCAACACGTCGGTAGTAGGGAACTACCGATGTTTGGTAATGGCGCAAATACCTTACTGTTGACGTTGTCTGCTAGTACCTGGTGTCGGGAGTGTTATCTGATTTAAATTTATTTTGAAATAAATTAATGTAAAATTAATAAAAAATTAGTAAAATTCCAAATCGAATTACAATTAACTTAAAATTTAAAAAGTTATTAAAATACCAAATCGATTTTATATCAAAATTAACTCAAATATTTAAAAAGTACATGTTTGTAGGTTCAAAAATTACATGAATAATAAAAAGTAAACTAAAAACTAAAAACATAGCGTCAACACCAGTTTCCCAACTTCTGCACATTGCCTCAACATGACTGTAGCTAGTATGATCATAGGAACATGGGCAAAATGTGCAAAGAAGAAAGTTGAACATTATTACGAGCTTTGTCGAAGAAAAATGAGGTTGCTTCAAACATAAAGGACTATTGCTCTAGTGGTTCCAGAAAATTGATTGGGATGAGAGGAGTAGTAAATGACAAGCTCGAGAACCGAACAGGTACTATAGAATTTTTTCCACTTGCATATTAAAGAAATATGATTGATAGCCTTTTTAACAATCAATCATTCTCACAAGGCACAAAAATAAAATCTAAGCTTTAAGCTCTCCGCCTTCCTTCATCCACTAGGATGTTGCTCTTCGTGCCAAGGTGTTCAGTAGTATAAGAATCCCTATCTTATCCTTCTTCTTGATCACCTAGCAACCCATCTCGAAGATAAGACTCATCCCACCAACAAAAACAGGATGCAACCCTTCCTACACATAATAACTTTAAATCATCCAAAGACTACAACTTCCTCACGCTACAACCCATCTTACTTTCCTCACTTGGCTTCAATGTCTCAACACCTGTAGAAGGAAAAGTGTAACGACCCAACTCCTTATACTGAATCGAAGTCATTACTAAATATAGAACAAGTGGTTTAAGTCATAAAATTTATTAAAAACGCGTAACGTTTAAGAAATTTTATTTATGAAAATTTAAACAAGGTAGTTATGCAAAAAGGTGTAATGCGTTCTAAAGTCCTACTCGGGCC
Source organism: Cucumis melo (assembly GCF_025177605.1). Taxonomy (NCBI): domain Eukaryota; kingdom Viridiplantae; phylum Streptophyta; class Magnoliopsida; order Cucurbitales; family Cucurbitaceae; genus Cucumis; species Cucumis melo. The sequence continues at coordinate 18,582,052 of NC_066860.1, read as the reverse complement.
CTATCTACATAAAAAGATGATAAGTAATGAAAAGTACTCAAGCTCAAATACGAAAGTCTAAAATAAGGATAAGCGGAAGCAGTAGCCCCTATGGCCCTCCACGGTCACTTCGAGTCGCTCGCCAGCTTGCCCTTGCCCTTGCCTCGTCCTCTACCTGAAAATATAAAATGAAGAGAGTGAGTATAAAATACTCAGTAAGGGACCCACTACTAGTCCCACTAGGTGCCTGTTAACTTCCTGTCAGAGTCCTGTAACTGGTACCCAATTTTTGGCACGTTCCCGAACACGTGCAACATGCGCTCCCGTAGGAACACCTAGGACAGTCGGGATGCGAGGACCCCGTCGAGTCACTCGAGTCATATCTATATCCATGCTAGACTGGTGTCCCGTCGGACCACACAGTCCTCAATAGGTGGTGATCCCGAAGGACACCCATGCAGGTACGACTCTAACAGATTAAGCTAACAGGTACCCTAATTGCAGTATACATACACATGGCATCAGCATATAACATATCACATAAATCGTCTCTACACTCTCCGTCTCGACATTCGTCGTATAGCCATAACAGCTCTCGCCACACATAACAGGCCATAGTATAACCATATCGTTAGTTGCATCATACTAACATTTATTTCAGGCATCGTACTGTCTAATTCTTAACATGAAAAATTGGAGCATACATAGTCTCATACTTCTAAACATGAAGCTAGTAGTAGAATCTCTTACCTGGAGATTTACTTGTCGAGTCCTAACCGCGAGGCAGTACGCTTTCCAAGCGACGAGGTCCTAACTGTTTAATATGCCAAAATTCGTAATTAGGTCGCCAACGACTAACGGTTCAAGACTCATTTGAAATAACTTACCCTAGAAGGAGGTTGCAGTGCTCGAGCCCCTACTGAAGAAATCCCGCGCTGCAGCAATTACTTGGTCCAAGACGTCCCTTAAGGAAAATAATTTAATTTAATTAACGTCCGAAGCATGGAGTCTTACTGGGAAATGCCACAATAATTAATTAATTTACCAAAATTTAGGTGGATGGAGCCAAATTAGTCTTGGCGGCTCGGCTCGGTACAGGAATTTACGCGTGCGGCTCGGCTTGCAACAGGAATTTACGCGTGCGGCTCGGCTTCGCAGAAGCGCGCGGCGCGGCTTCACACGCGGACGCGGCTCACACGCGGATGCACGCGGGCGCGGGTCGGGTTCCAGAAGATGGCGCGCGCCGGTTCGGGTCGCGGAGCGGGTTTTCGGTCGGATCTTTGCGCGCGGGGCGTCGGCTTCCAGATTTCGGGTGGCGCGGCGGCTGCTGGTGGTCCGGCTACCGCGGCTTCGCTCGGCGACGGCTGCAGACGAGCGTTTCGGCTGCGCTGCGTCGAATCGAAGCGGCGCGACTCGGCTGGCTGTCGGGTTGGCTGCGGACGCACGAAGGTGGCTTCGACTCGGCTTCGGGCGTGCGAGAGACGGCTGCTCCGACGGACGTTCGGCTGCTGGATCGGCTTGGACGATTCTTCCGACGCGGCTGGAAGCTCGGCGACGGCTCGGTTTCGACTGCAGGCTCGGCTGCGCTGCTGAACAGAGAGCGGGATGCTTGGCGGCTCGGGTTCGCGGCGGCGTGCGGCGGCGAGGGTTTCAATAATAAAATTTTTTCCTTTTTCTCTTTTCTTTTCCCCTGTTTCTTTCTTTGATTTTTTTTTCTCTTCCTCTTTACGCACGAGTCCCAAGGCCTTTTTATAAAAAAAAAAGATGACTCTTTTCTTTTCCTTTTAAAAACCCAAAACAACCCCTCCTCTCTCTCCCCAAATCTCACCAAAAACAACCAACTTTAGTTTAATAAGGGCTTCCCCAATTATTTCCAATAAAATAAAAATAATAAAATAATAAAAAAAAAATAATACTTATTATCCTTAACAAATAAGGATTCCCAACCTTAATTTCTCGAGAAAATCAAAATGGTAATGTTCTTCCAATAATTTACAATTTCCCATAACCACACTTAATATTAATGACAAAGGACAAAACAAAAAGAAATATCGAATTTGTTGGGCGTTACAATCTTCCGTCCTAAAAAAAACTTTCGTTCTCGAAAGTTCTAATCCTCGAACAGCTCGGGGTACTGGGCTCTCATGTCCTCTTCTTTCTCCCACGTGGCCTCTTCCACTCCATGGTTCTGCCAAAGGATTTTGACCAGTGGAATTTCTCGACTGTGAAGCTTCTTGACCTCCCTTGCCAGGACCTCGACAGGCTGCTCCTCGTAGCTCAAGTTCTCGCTAATCTGTAGTGGCTCGAAGTCCACCACATGTGTTGGGTCTGCGACATATTTCCTCAGCATGGAGATATGGAATACGTCATGCACCGCAGCAAAAGATGGGGGTAGCGCCAAGCGATAAGCCACGGGGCCAATCCGCTCCAGTATCTCGAACGGCCCTACGAAGCGTGGACTCAGCTTCCCCTTCTTCGCGAACCTCAGAACACCCTTCATGGGTGCTACCTTCAGAAAGACCATATCTCCCACTTCAAACTCGAGGTCCTTACGTCGTACATCAACATAACTCTTCTGTCTGCTCTGTGCTGTCAGCATACGAGCTCGGATCTTCTGTATGGCTGCGTTGGTAGTCTGCACTAACTCGGGGCCTAGCATCCTCTGCTCTCCAACCTCGCCCCAGCAGACAGGGGATCTACAGCACTTGCCATACAGAGCCTCGAACGGTGCCATACCGATAGTAGCCTGGTAGCTGTTGTTATAGGCAAACTCCATCAGATGCAGATGGGAGTCCCAACTTCCTGAAAACTCTAGTACGCAGGCTCGCAGCATGTCTTCCAAAATATGGTTCAATCTCTCTGTCTGACCATCGGTCTGAGGGTGGAATGCTGTGCTGAAGTCCAACCTCGTACCTAAAGCAAGTTGAAGTCCTTTCCAGAACTTCGATGTGAAGCGAGCGTCTCTGTCTGAAATGATGGATACGGGTACTCCATGTAGTCTCACAATCTCTGTCATATATAACTGCCCCCACTTACTGGCAGTGTAAGTGGATTTCCCTGGCACGAAATGGGCCGACTTCGTGAGTCTGTCGACCACAACCCAGATCACCGTGTAGCCCTTTAGGGTCTTGGGCAGTCCCGTAATAAAATCCATCGACACACTCTCCCACTTCCACCCTGGCACACTCAAGGGTTGCAACAACCCGACTGGACACTGTCTAGGTGCCTTCACCTGCTGGCATACCAAGCACCTGCTGACAAAGTCTGCCACTTCCCTCTTCATGCCCCTCCACCAATAGACACTCCTTAAATCCTGGTACATCTTCGTACTCCCAGGGTGCATGGTAAACGGGGAACTGTGAGCCTCAGTCAAAAGCTCCGTCTTAACTGCGCTGTCTTCCGGCACACACAGGCGTCCCTCAAACATAAGGCCATCGTCAGAGGATATGGAGAAGTCTTCACCTTGCCCTGTCTCCACCATACGACGCTTCTCGGCCAAGTAAGGATCATTCAACTGAGCAGCGATGATCTTTTGCCTCAAGGTTGGCTGAATTGACAACTGAGCCAACTGTGCGGTAACCTCACCCACTGAGACTGCAACCTCGGCTCTCTCAAAATCCCTGAGTAAGGGGGTCTGCTTGGTGATTAGCGCTGCTGAATGTGCAACCTTCCTACTCAGCGCGTCAGCCACTACATTTGCTTTACCTGGGTGGTATAGGATCTCGCAGTCGTAGTCTTTCACCAACTCGAGCCACCTCCTCTGCCTCATGTTCAACTCCTTCTGAGTGAAGAAGTACTTCAGGCTCTTATGGTCGGTGTAAATCTGAATCTTCTCACCGTACAGATAGTGCCTCCATATCTTCAGTGCAAAGACTACAGCTGCCAACTCCAAGTCGTGGGTAGGGTAGTTCTGCTCATGAATCTTCAACTGGCGGGAGGCATAAGCAACTACCTTACCTTGCTGCATCAGGACACAGCCCAGTCCCTTCTTGGAGGCATCGCTATAGATCACAATGTTTCCCGAACCATCGAGCACTGTCAGGACTGGTGCAGTCACTAGCTTCTGTTTGAGCTCCTGAAAGCTACTCTCGCATGCTGGGCTCCAGACAAAAGGGGTTCCCTTCCTGGTCAACTGGGTCAACGGGCTGGCTATACGTGAGAAGTCTTCCACGAACCTTCTGTAGTAACCTACCAAGCCCAGAAAACTTCGAATTTCACTAACCGTGGACGGTCGAGGCCAATTGGTCAGCGCTTCAATCTTTGTGGGATCCATTGAAACTCCCTCACTGGAAACCACGTGGCCAAGAAACGTCACCTTCCTTAACCAGAATTCACACTTGGAGAACTTGGCATACAACTTGTTGGCTCGAAGAGTCTCCAAAACCTGGTGCAAGTGCTCCTCGTGCTCAGCCTCAGTTTTTGAGTAAACCAGGATGTCATCAATGAAGACTATGACGAACGAGTCTAGAAAGTCCTTAAACACCCTGTTCATCAAATCCATGAACACTGCAGGAGCGTTAGTCAAGCCGAAAGACATCACCACGAACTCGTAATGTCTATCCTCAACTGGTGATAGCCTGATCGCAGGTCGATCTTGGAAAAGACAGTGGCTCCCTGCAACTGATCGAACAGGTCATCAATCCTGGGCAAGGGGTAGCGGTTTTTGACCGTCACCTTGTTCAGCTCTCGGTAGTCAATACAAAGGTGCATCGACCCATCCTTCTTCTTCACAAACAATACTGGGGCTCCCCAAGGCGACACACTGGGCCGGATGAAGCCTTTGTCCAGCAACTCCTGTAACTGGACCTTCAACTCCTTTAGCTCGGCTGGAGCCATTCTGTAAGGGGCCCTCGAGATAGGGGCAGTGCCCGGCTCTAACTCGATGGCGAAGTCTACCTCTCTGGGGGGCGGAAGTCCTGGGAGTTCGTCTGGGAAAACGTTGGGGTACTCCCTTACCACTGGTTCGGAAGATAGGGAAACTTCTGGCTCTCTAATATCCACTACGCTTGCCAAGATGCCCCAAGTACCCTGGCTGAGTAGTTTACTAGCCTTCATGGCTGAGATGACCTTGGGTATACATACCATGCCTGTCCCCCTGAATTTGAAACTAGCCCCGGAGGGAGGGTTAAAGACAACTTCCTTGCCAAAACAGTCTATATTTGCATGGTTGGCTGACAGCCAATCCATGCCTAGTATCACATCAAAATCCTGCATGTCTAACACTAGCAAGGTCACGTCTAACATACGATTCGCTATCTCTACCCGACATGCCTTTATTTGTTCTTTGGACAACAGAACCTCCCCAGATGGAGTAGAAACCGACAAAACACTCCCCAAGGGTTCTACCTCCAAACCCACATGCTGAACGAAAACAGAGGATATAAACGAGTGGGATGACCCAGAGTATAATAGCACAAAAGCATAATGCCCCAAAATTGGGAGCGTACCTGTCACCACTGTACCAGCTTGCTCGGCCTCCTGCCGGGTAGTGGCGAAAACTCTCCCCTGCTGGGACGCAGAAGGCTGGGGCGGTGTCGTCTCAAAGGGTTTCCGAGGACACACATCAGCAGTGTGCCCCGGCTGTCTACATCTGAAGCAGACTCCACTTCCAGCCAAGCAACGACTCCGTGGACTCTCCCACAGGTAGTACAAGCGGGTAGCTCTCTCAGAGTCCTCCCGACTGCTGCAAGCTCCCGTCGGTGTCTCTGAAAGACACCTCCTGACCTCAGTGTTCGCTGCGGTACTACGTCAGGCTGCGTCTCCACCTTTCTCTTCTGCCCCAAGGCTGACCCTCTGCCGGCAGCCTTAGACGAATCGGCTCTCTCAGGTAGGCTCAAATCCAGTGCTATACGTAGTGCATCAGCATGCGTGGCTGGGCGGAGAGCTCTGACAATGCCCTGAAGGTCTAGCCTGAGTCCTCTAACGAATTTCTCCGTCCTGGCAGCCTCATCCCTAACCATGTCGGGAGCAAAGCGGGACAGCATATCAAACTCTGCGTCGTACCGCTCCACCGTCATGTCACCTTGTTCCAAGTTTAGGAACTCTTGCAGCTTGGCGTGCTTCACATTGGCAGAGAAGAACTTAGCATAGAAGTTCTCCTTGAACTGCTCCCAAGTTATCTTGCTGACATCGCCCCCCAGCATTCTCTCAGCGGTCTCCCACCAGGCGGTGCCCCTGTCCTCCAAGAAGAAGACTGCACACTGCACCTTCTGGTCTTCTGGGCACTTCATGTACCGGAAAATAGTCTCTATGGACGTTAACCACATTTGGGCCTTTGTGGGGTTGTCCATGGATCCGTCAAAGGTCTTAGGATTATACTTCCTAAAGTCCCGTAAGTGTTTCGCCTCGGCCGACAGTTGAACTGGTACTGGTGGAGCTTCCTCAGAGGCTGGAGGAGCGACGGCCTGGGCCTGAACAGGGGCGGCCTGGTTCTGCTGGGCGGCAAGGAAAGGCGCCAAAGCAGCTTGCAGCATGTCCTGATAACGCTGCTCCGTCGCGGCGAGATCCGCCTGGGTGACCGGTGCGTTTGGGTCGACTGCCGGTGCAGCAGGTGGCGCCTCCGGCTGGCCACGACCGGCTCCTCTGCCTCCCCTACCACCTCCTCGGCGTGCACCTCTACGTGGCGGCATTCTCCCTAAAATTCACCAACAAAACTTTTCACCACAAGAACTTAACACCCTATCTCTAGGTCTAGACTATTCAGGCAAAATCGTAATCTTAACATTAGCAAGGCTTTAGACATACCTGGCGAGTGCCGAAGGACCGTATAGCCATAGGGTGAAGTAAAACCAAAACAAAACAATGACTTACATCGTAGGTCAGTCTACAGAACCTAAAACACTGTGCTCTGATACCAACTGTAACGACCCAACTCCTTATACTGAATCGAAGTCATTACTAAATATAGAACAAGTGGTTTAAGTCATAAAATTTATTAAAAACGCGTAACGTTTAAGAAATTTTATTTATGAAAATTTAAACAAGGTAGTTATGCAAAAAGGTGTAATGCGTTCTAAGTCCTACTCGGGCCCTATCTACATAAAAAGATGATAAGTAATGAAAAGTACTCAAGCTCAAATACGAAAGTCTAAAATAAGGATAAGCGGAAGCAGTAGCCCCTATGGCCCTCCACGGTCACTCCGGGTCGCTCGCCAGCTTGCCCTTACCCTTGCCTCGTCCTCTACCTGAAAATATAAAATGAAGAGAGTGAGTATAAAATACTCAGTAAGGGACCCACTACTAGTCCCACTAGGTGCCTGTTAACTTCCTGTCAGAGTCCTGTAACTGGTACCCAATTTCTGGCATGTTCCCGAACACGTGCAACATGCGCTCCCGTAGGAACGTAACTCTGGTCTTCGGTGCCCCGGGGGACACCTAGGACAGTCGGGATGCGAGGATCTCGTCGAGTCACTCGAGTCATATCTATATCCATGCTAGACTGGTGTCCCGTCGGACCACACAGTCCTCAATAGGTGGTGATCCCGAAGGACACCCATGCAGGTACGACTCTAACAGATTAAGCTAACATATACCCTAATTGCAGTATACATACACATGGCATCAGCATATAACATATCACATAAATCGTCTCTACACTCTCCGTCTCGACATTCGTCGTATAGCCATAACAGCTCTCGCCACACATAACAGGCCATAGTATAACCATATCGTTAGTTGCATCATACTAACATTTATTTCAGGCATCGTACTGTCTAATTCCTAACATGAAAAATTGGAGCATACATAGTCTCATACTTCTAAACATGAAGCTAGTAGTAGAATCTCTTACCTGGAGATTTACTTGTCGAGTCCTAACCGCGAGGCAGTACGCTTTCCAAGCGACGAGGTCCTAACTGTTTAATATGCCAAAATTCGTAATTAGGTCGCCAACGACTAACGGTTCAAGACTCATTTGAAATAACTTACCCTAGAAGGAGGTTGCAGTGCTCGAGCCCCTACTGAAGAAATCCCGAGCTGCAGCAATTACTTGGTCCAAGACGTCCCTTAAGGAAAATAATTTAATTTAATTAACGTCCGAAGCATGGAGTCTTACTGGGAAATGCCACAATAATTAATTAATTTACCAAAATTTAGGTGGATGGAGCCAAATTAGTCTTGGCGGCTCGGCTGGAAAAGGACAGGGACCGGCTCGGCTTGGCGCAGGCGTGGCTCGGCTCGGTACAGGAATTTACGCGTGCGGCTCGGCTTGCAACAGGAATTTACGCGTGCGGCTCGGCTTCGCAGAAGCGCGCGGCGCGGCTTCACACGCGGACGCGGCTCACCCGCGGATGCACGAGGGTGCGGGTCTGGTTCCGGAAGATGGCGCGCGCCGGTTCTGGTCGCGGAGCGGGTTTTCAGTCGGATCTTTGCGCGCGGGGCGTCGGCTTCTGGATTTCGGGTGGCGCGGCGGCTGCTGGTGGTCCGGCTACCGCGGCTTCGCTCGGCGACGGCTGCAGACGAGCGTTTCAGCTGCGCTGCGTCGAATCGAAGCGGCGCGACTCGGCTGGCTGTCGGGTTGGCTGCGGACGCGCGAAGGTGGCTTCGACTCGGCTTCGGGCGTGCGAGAGACGGCTGCTCCGACGGACGCTCGGCTGCTGGATCGGCTTGGACGATTCTTCCGACGCGGCTGGAAGCTCGGCGACGGCTCGGTTTCGATTGCAGGCTCGGCTGCGCTGCTGAACAGAGAGGGGGATGCTTGGCTGCTCGGGTTCGCGGCGGCGGCGGCGGCGGCGTGCGGCGGCGTGCGGCGGCTAGGGTTTCAATAATAAAAATTTTTCCTTTTTCTCTTTTCTTTTCCCCTCTTTCTTTCTTTGATTTTTTTTTCTCTTCCTCTTTACGCACGAGTCCCAAGGCCTTTTTATAAAAAAAAAGATGACTCTTTTCTTTTCCTTTTAAAAACCCAAAACAACCCCTCCTCTCTCTCCCCAAATCTCACCAAAAACAACCAACTTTAGTTTAATAAGGGCTTCCCCAATTATTTCCAATAAAATAAAAATAATAAAATAATAAAAAAATAATACTTATTATCCTAAACAAATAAGGATTCCCAACCTTAATTACTCGAGAAAATCAAAATGGTAAGGTTCTTCCAATAATTTACAATTTCCCATAACCACACTTAATATTAATGACAAAGGACAAAACAAAAAGAAATATCGAATTTGTTGGGCGTTACAAAAAGTTAAACACATAAGTTAAATACTTAGTCAATGAAGACTTTAGAAAACCTTTTTGGGAATGCAAGTCAATCACAAATTCTCTTTCAATTCTCAAACGCGTCTTCCAACGCCTTATTTCATAAATCAAAGAAATCTCACATTAGCTTCTCTTATTCCTTTCTACCAATAATCAAAGAATCCCCCCCTCGCCAAGCCTACTGTGATTCACTCTCACCAACATCTTGAGATTGAGCTATTGTAATGTTCACTCCATCCTCAGCATCTGCAAAGTTTTCTAATTCACTTTATGTGCACATCACATAATCACTTTTCACTTGATAGAAATAAGACTAAGAGTTTGCACATATTCATCATAATCAGGACATAGAAAGCAACAATTTCTCTTTTTAAACAACAACAACAATGATAATAACACCTAGAGATATATACTACAAGAAGAAGAGGGTATGTCGATGGAGAGATGCATCGACAGAAGCAAGAAATGCATCAGTAGAGGCTATGTCGATGCAAAAAAAAACGTCAATAAGATCGTCGTTTGAAACATGTCGTGAAAGGCTTTTCTGACGTATGAGCGGGACAACGTTGGCAAAGGGTTATTGCCGACGCACTCTTTGCCGACATGGTCAATATGTTGACAGTAGGAAACTACTGACGCTTGTTAACGGCATCACAAATACCTTATTGCCAACGTCGCCAAGTACGTCGGCGTCGTCTAATACGTTGCATCATTAGTGTTACCTGATTTAATTTTTTTATTAATTTAACCTTAAATTGATAAAAAATTATTAAAATTTCAAATTTTATTAATTAACGTAAAATAAATAAAAATTATTAAAATTCTAAATTGAATTACAATCAATGTAAAATTAAAAAAAAATTATCAAAATACCAAATCAAATTTATTATTAATTCAAATATTACAAAAGTGCACTTTCATAAATTTAGAAATTACATGAATAATACAAAGTAAAAATAAAAACTTAAACATAGTTCTAAGTGTCGATGCCAGTTTCTTAACTTCTGCACATTGTCTCTGCATTACTGTAGCTAGTATGATCATAGGGACATAGGCAGAATATGCAAAGAGGAAAGTTGAACATTATTATGAGGTGGTCAAAAGGAACATGAGGTTGCTTCAAACAGAAGCAATCATTACTCTGGTGGTTTTAGAAAATTGATTGGGAAGAGAGGAGCAGTAAATGGCAAAGATCGATAACAGAACAATAAGCCATATAAAATTTTCCACTTGCATATTAGGTAATATGCAAGCGAGAAACTTTCTATGGCTTACCTGTTCGGTTCTCGATCTTATCATCTTCTACTCCTCTCTTCCGAATTAATTTTTTGAACCACCAGAGTAAGGGTTCTTTTTGTTTAAAGCAAGCTTGTATTTTCTTGGACGCGGCTCGTAATAATGTTCAACTATGCTCTTTACACATTCTGCCCATGTCTCTGTTATCATACAAGCTAAAATAATGTTAAAAAACTTTCCTCATTTTGTTTGAGTTCCTCAATTGCACATAATTTTGAAATACATAACAAGTATGACATCAAAAATACATACAATATACATTCAAAAGCATCAAAATATGCACTAAACAAAAGAACCATCAAAATATGCACTAAACAGAACAAGGCGTTTAAAGACTAATACAAGGGCATCAAATAAAAATATGCATCAAACTTTGTAGAGACTAATATAAACAGAACAAACATCAAATTTTCTTCTTCTCGGGCATAAATAAACAGAACAACATCAAATAAAGCATCAAATTAAAGTAATATGATCAAAATATGAAATATCATTTTACAATTTTATATGAAATATGTGAATAGACAATACAAGGGCATACATATAAAAAATGAAGTGGGCAGTGGCAACTCTCGACTTCTCTCTCGAGGGCGACTCCCTTTCCATCAAAGAAAGCTCTTGGTGACGACTTCTCTTTCGACCTTCCCTTCCTTTCTCTCTCGATTGAAACCTTCCTTTCTCTCTCGGCCGAAACCTTCCTTTCTCAATTCTGTGCATTACAAGACACGAACTTGGGTCTTAATAGTGGAACTCCCAACGTTTCACTTATGACGTCGGCATAGGATCCTAAACTCGCAAACAGTCACTTATGGTGTCGAGAGAACCCTGTCAAAGTCAGTGAAAACGTCACACATCTCGCAACGTCAACCACCCAAGTCGACACACATTTGACCTCTCACAACACCATTCAATCCGACGTCGTGAGAATCCTATCAAAAGTAGTCAAAAAGTCACACATCTCTTGACGTCAACCACCCACATAGACAGAGGGGTGACTCTCACGACGCCATGCAAGTTGGCATCGTGATATTGTTGTCAGAATTTTTTAAATGTTCCCATTTATCGACGTGGTTAAATTAACGTCGATAAAAGGTCAACCGCTCGCGATTCTGTGCATGCCACAGTGGTAGTAATTGAGAAATTACGATGCATACATGCATCGCATCGTGGAAGCTAAACCCTTTGTCGATGTTGTTTGTTCAACTTCGCTAGAGATCCATACTATCGATGCTTCCTTCAAGGTGTCGCGAAAATATACTTCTTACGATGATGCTTGTCCCGATGCCATTTTTGGCATTGGTAGACCTTTGATTTTTTTGTAGTGACAGAACGCATTTTGCATAACTCAGACTGAGAAAGAATCTATTAAGAAAACATTTATAATAAATTTAGTTTAGAAGTCACCCACGCAGGCATGTTTAGTGAAAGTCACCCATGCATGAGTGTTTAGTTTAAGGTCACTCACGCAAATGTTTGATCCTCTTCTCCCCCCAATGCCTCTCTTCTCCTAGCACTTCCTCAGCACAACTCAACTCCTTGCACTCTTTTAGCAAAACCTCCAAATAACAGCACTTCAGTTAGGGCCTCTACCCCTATTTATACTAATCCTTTATACCTGTTCCTTTCTTTACCCATCGGTTTTTAATTACAACTTTACACGTGTTGCTTATTGTCTTGTCCCACCATGCAACAAAATCAAAGCTCGACACATAAGCCAACAGTCAACTCAAGATTAGACATTCCCTTGAGATGCTAACCTTATCTCTTCGGGAAGCTAAACTCTTTTTCCACATTCTTCTTTCTTGCCTTCTCTTTCTCGTGATACACCACAATCACCCACTTTTGTTTTAACTTCACTTCACGTTACTTCACCATATTGCCTAACTCTTCTTTTGATAAAACTCCACAAGAACTCTCTCTCTATCGACTTCTCTCAATGGGACTTCCTTCCCTTTGAACTTTATCTTTAGAATAATCATTCTTTTCATTTTAGAAGGATCAACTCACTCTTCGATGCCTCTCTTCTTCAATAGAAGTTTCTTTTTCGAATTAAGGCCTCACAATTATGCTTCAAGAGAACTAGAAATAGTATAGTTAAGAGCTACAGGTTAAGTAAGGTCAATAGGTGTTGTTAGAAGAAGAGCAATATGGGTTGGCTTCACGCCACATCTCAGGTCTAGTGAGGAGGTACTTCGGGATGGGGTGTGACAGATAGTGTTAAGTTAATTAAGGAGAATTTGAAAATAGCTAAGATCGATAAAAGTGTTATATAGATAAGCAACAAAGAGATTTAAAATTCCAGGATGAAGATAAGGTTTTTCTGAAGTTATCTCTGTGGAAAGGTGTTCTTCACTTTGGAAGGAAAAGTAAGTTGTGTCCGAGATATATTGAACCCTATCAGGTAACAAAAAAAAGTTCAATCAGCAGCCTATAGCTTAATTAAAAATGCAACGTTCATTTATAGATGTCTCATGTTAAGCTTTAAGTGAGCGACTTAGTAGGCGGCTAAAATAGTATCATGTGATAAAAGATGCAATTCCTATCTCTGCATTGCTAATTTCCTCATGATATGCATGTAATACAAGTTTTCCTCTTTATCGCCCAAGTGTAAGTGAAGAGAGGTTTCTTGTAAAGTCTAGAGTCAAACTCAGGGAATTATTATTTCGATTGAATTTATCTCGCAACTAATCCTACGTGATATACTCTATAGAGTGTGGATTTGAACAATATATTTTATCCTAATTATATACATTAAGATGCAATTGGGGTGCAAGATGATCATGGCGATGGGTGTAATAAAAAAGAAACTCATATATCAGGTGTGACACGGAAGAATAATTAATTAACTAATCGCAAAGAATTGTGCATTAATATTTCAAGGCGATACAAAACATCTATTAACTTCAAATTTAAGGCGACCATCCTCTCGACGTTTTTGCCGTACTTGCTCACCTCTCGAGATCCAAATACTTAAAGTTAAGCTATGATTTGTATCTAATCAGTTTATATGTATTGCAACTAACTTATCCTAATTTAAGGCGAGCATCCTTTTGGTGGTTTTGCTACATACGTTAACATTTATGTAACTTATTCGAGGATAAGTTCGGCAATGAGATTGTATTGCTATAACCTCTTCGTTGCTCATTTAATTAAATATGGGTTCTCATTTGTCTAAGTGATTGCTCCCAATGCGATTGTCTTTTCTCTCGAATAAACAACGATTGAAGTCTACGTTTAGCTAAACAAGACTTACAAGACTTACAAGACATATATTCAGATTCTATAATATCAATTACACATTACATTGTTCATAAACTAATTAAATACATAGAAAATGTATAGCAAGAGAGAAATGAGAGAGTGGTAGAAGAAATTCATTAATATCATAAACACAACTTTAGGCTTCCTGTCCATATAGTATATTTTACAACTTAATACATGAAAAGTATAAAATGGGATACAAAGAAATGAATCAAGCCTAATAATATGATTTTTCATAATCTTTAGCTCTGATTTTTGCCTGATTTGATGAGAAAAAATACTAGGGGAAGGATTCTTTTTTTTTTTTTTTCTAAGTTCTCACCTAAAACTCAAGATAGAAAGAATGAGATGAAGAATGAGCTAGCTCTCCGGTCCAATTTTGAACACCTTGTTCTGAATTAGTTGCTTCTATTTATAGGCAGAGAGTGATGTTGACAGAACATTTCACCCCTCATTAATGCCTCTTATAAAGCTAGCACCGCACATACATCCTTTTGTCTACATCGCACCGACCAAATTTATCTGCTAGTGCTTCAGAATGCCTAGCTTGTTGTGATCATCGGTTTGTTAGTTGGATGTGTCTCCTCGCCTGACGTTTTATCGTTAAGCTCTACTTATTTTTGCCTAATATCCAGCAATAAGACACATAAAATGTGATAAACAGGGATAAAGTTCTTTTGTAGCTTATGATAAACAAGTTAATCAAATTCTATATTATTCCCTTCTTTTTCATTCATTATTTTGCGATAAGACTTCATTATTTTACATAAAAGGCTACAATTACTTGTATTTCTACAAGTTATCACCTATAGACTCGAGTTGCTAGTAGATCTTGCTCGAATACATGTTTTTTGTGTATCTATGTTGAGGAATTATATTACAAGTCTATCATATGTGTTATAATCGCAACCCGTTGAGCTAAAAGAAAACTTGAGTTATGATGAGGATGTTGTATGAATCCTTGACAGAAAAGAGAAAGTATTGAGAAATAAGACAATCTCGCTCGTAAAGGTCCTTTGGAGACATCACGGAGTGGATGAGGCAACCTAGGAAACAAAAGATCAAATGAGGAAGAGATGTCTGACACTCTTCACCTAAGAACTTCAAAATTTCGAGGACAAAATTTCATAAGAGGGAGGTAAGTTTTAAACCCAAGACTTTTCTTGGAATATTTGTTCATTTACATATTAGTTGTAAGTTTGTTAAATTTTATGTTGTTATTATATAGTGTTTAGCATGGCGACGTTGCACTTGAAAATCAAAGCAAAGAAAAGAAAATAATGGAAATGAGAATGAGAAAAAAAAGAAAGAGAGGAACCTAAGAAGCATAAACCAGATTGAATATTGGATTTATTTGTAACAAATAAAAAGGAAAGAGAAAGTGGTTTATTAAGTAATTAAAGAAAAACGAAAAACTACAAAGAAAAAGAAAATAAATAAAAAGAAAATAAGAAAATGGAACTGTGTTCGGTGCCCATTCTTTTAAGCACTTTGTCCTCCGCCAAACCATTTCCAAGTTAATTTGTGTCCATTCTTTTTAAATTTTCTGAATCATTTTTAGAGAGAAGTTGAAGAAGAAGACGAATATTTCAAGAGATTAGCAGTTGGGAAGACAAAGAAAGCTGAAGTGAAAAGCTTATCCATGGCAGATTTGAATTCATCTGAGATATCTTTGACATTTTGTTGACTACAAGCTACACAAAGAGAACTTGAAGTTAAGGCCTATCAGGTTTGAAAGTTTACTAATTTTCGAACAAATTTCATGCAACAAGCTTGAGCTAATTTGTATGTTAAATGGTTGGATTTTGAAGAAGTAAGCTTATCAGTTATGGGCGTGAATCCGAGTAATCTCTGGTTTTTTGAGTAGCTCAGAGTGTATAAAAAGAGAAGCTTTATTTGATATGGTTGGAAAGCTTATTCAATTATCTACACTTCCATGAAGATCATTTCAACTAAATGTTACTGAAAATAGGTTCAATTTTAAGAAGAAGATAAAGGGTTGCAAAGGTTGCGATTGTGGAGCATCTCTATTTCAAATGATTTTTGGGCAACTCTATTTAAAGTACACGTATTTTGATTAATAAATGAGTGAAATATGAATGTTCGAAGTTGGGTAATTGAATTTGGAATTTTTGGGTAAAAATTATAAAAGTTTAATTTTATTCCTTAAGTTGGAATCAATGTACGACATCTTTTATACATCATTTCAAGTACATCATAAAAAGATAAGAATATTTAGTATTTTGATACGTACCCGATTTTTGTTTGTTGGACAAGTCAAAAAGAAATAGGCTGAGTCTACAAATCAGGAAGATTATTAGTGACAAAACAAGTTTCGAAAAACGATTTCTAAACCCGTTATTCATGATTAAATGTTTTACATGTTTGACTACAAGTTTATGAACGATACATGATTTTTATGATTAGTTTTCAAGCATGAGCTTCAAGCTTAGATTTCTTAATGAGATTTACATGTTAGCATGTGACTATTTAGATATGAAAGGTAGTTAAAATGACATTGTTTTAAGCAATACATAGTTTAAGCAAGTGTTTTTTTTTAAGATTTCCAGTTTTTCATGAAAAAGTTAAGTAAGCTTGAGTTTATGCAAGATAAAGATAAGCAAGCATGTTTTAACGCTTTCATGTGATTTTCGAATTTTCTATTGACTACATGATAGAGATATTGAGCCTGAGGCTTTATGATACCGTGTGCACGTAGCTTATGCTTCGTTTTGACATTGAATCTAGCTCCATGATAACAATGTTGTCGAAAGTGATGGGTGTGCCTACCAAGACAAAGACGATGGGGGCCCACTACATCATAAAGTTAGTATTGCTATGAAACATTGGTTGTATTGGGCGAGCCCTACACACCGTGGAGATGTCATGATAGTTATACAGTTTTATAAACATGAAATGCCTTGCTAGATATTACTAATGTACTTGTTGAGTAATTGAGGAAGTTGTTTTCATTAAACATTTACATCTAACACTTTGTTGAACAGATTTATCTTTATGCTGAAAAGTTTATCACTTGCTCAGACATATAGAATAACAATTTTATAACCAGTCACTTACCGGGCTTTATACCTTACCCTTCCAAATGTTTCTCACTTTTTAGGTAGAAATCGAGCTCCCGGTGTCCAATACACTGTTATAGTCTACTAGTAGAACCCATATTTACTTTCAGTACGTGGGTGGAGTTGAACATTGTGTCTATATAGTCTCCCAAGTTTGTCTATGAAGAGCAGATCTAATTATATTAGTATCTATAATTGATTTCTTCTGCGTAATACTATTCGATAGGTCCTCATTGGTAAGTGCTACAAGATCTCGTACATTGGAATCTATGGTTATGGAACCGAGTCCATTAGTATGGAACATTTTCTTTTCCAAGTGAAATCCCCCTAGTATATGAAAGAGTGAAAAAGTGCTTTCATCGTTGTGGAATAAGAAGCCTTCGTATTTTAATGCACTTATTCAATTTATTCGAAGCTATTAGAGTAGGAACCACTTTTTGGAGAATATGGGTCGAAGAAATAACAAGAATATTTGTAGTGGAACATCTTTCAAAATCCCTGGAGAGACAGTTCACTAATAGACCAAGGGATAAGTAATTGGACTTAGTCACATACTCTTAGTTGACTAGGCGTTTAACATACTCTAAGTGGCTAAGTAGAGTCATGAACCTCTAAGAACATGAGTTGGACGGCAAAAATTTGTTTTTTGTGTGGTTGAGAAGTGTCACACCCCGCCCTTCTGGCTACTTCATGTGACCAGGAGAAGGTTTGTCGCCTAGACACCCAATGCGTATATCTTTGCATGATAACGAGTTGAATGCCTAGTAAGCTGAATTTCTCTTGTCAACCTCCATTGTAGAGCTCCACATTGAACCTAGGAGATCTTTACAACATAATGCAGTGGAAAACACTTAAACAACCAATTTACCTTAATCATCTAGCCTTCAATCACTTAAACTTTTCAGCAACTAAGCGATAAGCACAACACAGCAGAAAGAAAATAGTAACACAACTCTGCTTCCATTATTCGATCGAATACTTTACAATTGCATTTCTTTTCTCGCACGACACAAAATAAAACCTTAGCTCTAAGCTTTTGCCTTCCTTCATCCCCTTTCTTTTCCTTCTCCTTGATCACTTAGAAACTCGTCTCGAACACAAGACTCATCAAACACACAAAATTGGGATGCAAGCCTCCCTACATGTAATAACTTTAAACCCTCCATAGACGTATAAACTTGATCAGCTTTCCCGCATCACAATCCATCTTACCTTTCCTTACATAGCCTCAACGCCTTAACACCTGAGGAAGGAAAACTTAAACACGTGAGTCAAATACTTAGTGAGTGAAGATTTTGGAAAATCTTTTTGGGAATACAAGTCAAGCACAAATTCATTTTCATTTTTCAAATGCATCTTCCAACGCCTCATTTCATAGATCATAGAAATCTCACATTAGCTTCTCTTATTCCTTTCTACCAAGAATATGAATCCTCTACCTCGCAAGCCTATTGTGATTCACTCTCGTCAGTATCTTGGAATTGAGGTATTGTGATGTTCACTCCATTAACAGCGTCTAGGAAGTTTCTTGATTCATTTCTTGTTGCATCGATCGTCCAACACGATGCGATTCACATTATATGCACACTGCATAATTACTGCTCATTTGATAGAAATAAGACTAATGATTTGCATGCAGTCATCACAATCAGTACATAGAAAACAATATTTTGTCTTTTCGAACAACATAACAACAACAACAATAACACAAAGAGATACAAAACGTGTTACGCATAACTCAAACTCAGAAGAAATCTATTGAGAAAATATTACAAAACGTTTAGTTTATAAGTCACCCACGCAAGAGTGTTTAGCTTAAGGAAGTCACCCACCAAGTGTGTTTAGTTTAAGGTCGCTCATGCAAATGTCTGATCCTCTTCTTCCCCAAATGCCTCTCCTCGCTTAGTACTTCCTTAGCACAACTCAACTCCTTGCACTCTCTTGGCAAAACTTCCAAATAACAACACATCACTTAGGGCATCTACCTCTATTTATACCAATCCTTTAGACTTGTTGCTTTCTTTACTCGCCAGTTCTGAACTACCACTTTACACGTGTCACCTTACCGCCTTACCGTACCATGTAACCAAATCCAAGCTTGACATGTAAACTGACGGTCAACTCCAGATTAGACATTCCCTCGAGACGTAAACTTTATCTCCTTGGGAAGTCAAACTCTCCTTACCTACTGCTTCTTGGGAAGATGAACTCTTTTTCTTACTTTTTCCTTCCTCACCTTCTCTTTCTCAACAAATTCCCACTTCTCATCTGACTTCGCTTCACGTTACTTTACCAGAATGCCTAACTCTTTTTATGATAGAACTTATTCGACGTGACACTCTTCCTCCTTCACCTTCTTTTAAACGCGACTTCTTTCCTTTCTTTGAAATTTATCTTTAGAATAATCATTCCCTTTTCATTTAAGAAGGATCATCCCACTTATCAGCGCTCTTTTCATTAACAAGACTTCTTATTTCAGATCTGGGCATTATAAGAAGTGTCAAGAAAAACCTCAAAAGGACAAGGCTAAGCAACCAACCTAGAGTTTTGGGCTTGTGCTAGGCAGCCAAGGACATGTGTGGCACAGATGGCATTGAAGACACAAAGAAGGGAGACATTGAAGAGAAGAAATCCACAAATGTCATTTTCGAAGAAAAACTAGGCAGTGCAGAGTGTTTTAAAGCTATAGAACTCAATACTTGGAATCTTTGACAAAAACGTTGAGGTAAAATAGTTTAGAAATTTATAAATAAGCTCTTAGAAGGAAGTTTCTTGATTTGAATTCTAGATTTTAGGTTATTAAGCTCTAAAATCGAGTAAAGTTTTTGGATGAAAATTAAATTTCTGAGCAAGGCCTAAGGGTAGGCCAAGTGCCAAAATGGCAAGGTAAGATGTATTGGGTTTTGTGTCCTCAAGCTCGTAGATAGTAAATGTAATTCATTGACCGTCATTAATAAAGTGTTAGTTTTGTAATTTCAATAAAGTGTTATTGATTATTAATTTTGTCTTAATAACCTAAATCCAATAAACTAACATCCTAAGTTGTTTGATGAGGCTTGAACTATATGTAGAGACATACATGGATTAATGTTTAAGATACAACTTAATGGATCTATAGTATAAGGATAAGGATGAGTACCTTGTTCTAGTAACACCAATGAATCCAACGCATTCATATAGGTGACATAAGAGTGAGGGTATCATTTGCAATAAGTTTGTATAAAACCGAACCACGAAATAGTAACCATTACATGTAACTTGGTTAACTAATTAGGTTTCTATTTCATTAGGATGACGTAGGTAACTTAGTCTTAATCCTGAGTGTATTATGAACTCTTATTCGCGAGAGATTGTTATTTGATTTGTACTAGTAAGAGTGGGTAGTTTGTTGAGTCAATATGCTTATCATTTTAGGGACAAGACCAAGTGGGAAGTTGAGAACATAATTACACAAGATGAAATTCGCTAGTTCCCGAGTCAACATGGTTCCGTTAACATTTTGAGTTCCTAAGTTAGGACAATACTTAATAAAATGCTCTTATTGACCATAATTGAATTTTTTTCGTACTCCGCGATTGTCATATTGCCTTGTATTAAGCTCATAAATTCAATCCTCATCGCGTCATAGAATGACGAGGATAAATTTTTTTTAAAATATTTTTCTAAACTTCTTCCATAAGACTAAGTCTACTCCTTTCACTCTTGTCGCAGAAAGAGTCCACCAACTTTCAGCACCTCCTTGCAACAGGCATTCTGCTAACTTCACTCTTCTTTCTTCGGGGCACTCCATCACACAAAAACATTTCTATCAAACTCAGCCATTTCTCCGCGTCAGCAAGGTTAGGTTTTCCTTCGAAGGTTCTTGCTCCTAACGCCTTCAATCTCTTAATGCTAAACCTTTTGTCTACGGTGGAAGGTGTAGGCATAAATCGATCAACTAACTTTTAGGCAAGGTGGTCAAACATACTTTCCTTTGCGGTTTGTCCAATAGGGTCATATGGATTACTTGATATCTCATCAGAATTTTGCACTCTAGTAGCACTTCCAGTAGTGGGAACAATAGTTGCTACTTGCCTGCCTTGCCTCAGCCTTCTTTGCGGTACAATAACTTCCTATAACAATTCAATACATTAGACGTCATAACTTTATCATGTAACTCCTATATGCTTGATTCTATCTACTAAGATTTTTCCCCAAGAACTTATACCTTGATACCAACTTATCACACCCTGCCCCAAGGTTGCTCCATGCCTCCATGTGGAAGTGTGATCGTCTAGACATTCAACATATCTCTCTCCCCAAGATAACATGTTAAATGCCTAATAAGCAGAATAACACAATATGTTGGGTTGATGCCCTAAAGAAATCCAAAGAAGTTGGAACCTCATTCAAGAATATGCAAATTTATAGGATACCATAAAGAAACAAGAGGTGGTCTATTCTTCGATCCACAAGAAAACAAAGTGTTTGTATCGCAAATGCTACTTTCTTGGAAAAAGACCACATGAGAGATCATAAACCACAAAGCAAATTAGTATGAAATGAATCAACAAGGGTTGTTGATGAAGTTGGTCCCTCATAAAGAGTTGATGAAAACATCACATCGAGTCAGTCTCATCCTTCTCAATCGTTGAGAATGCCTCAACGCAGTGTGAGAGTTGTATCACAACTTAACTGTTACTTGGGTTTAACTAAAACTCAAGTTGTCATACCAGATGATGGTGTTGAGGATCAATTGTCCTATAAATAGGCAATGAATGATGTAGACAAGCACCCATGGGTCAAAGCCATGGACCTTGAAATGCAGTCTATGTACCTCGATTCAGTGTGAGAGCTTGTAGATCTACCTAAACGAGTGAAACCTATAGAGTTCAAAGGATCTATAAGAGAAAGAGAGATTCAACTAGTAAGGTACAGGCCTTCAAAGCTGTATGTAGCAAGAGGGTATACCCAAAGGGAAGGGGTTGACTATAAGAAATGTTTTTCCCTTGTTGCTAAGTTAAAGTCTCTAAGGATTCTCTTGTCCATAGCCACATTTTATGATTATGAAATATGGCAAATGGATGTCTCAGCCTGAGGGGTTCATAACCCAAGGTCACGAGCAAAAAGTTTGCAAGCTGAATTGATCCATTTATGGGTTAAAACAAGCTTCCAAATCTTGAAACATTAGGTTTGATACCGTGATCAAATCTTATGATTTTGATCAAAACATTAATGAACCATGTGTATACAAGAAAATCAACAAAGGTAAAGTAGCTTTCTTAGTACTTTATGTGGACGATATTCTCCTTATTAGAAATGATGTGGGATACCTGACTAACATTGAAACTTGGATGGCCGCCCAATTCCAAATGAAAGATTTGGGAGAAGTATAATATGTTCTTTGGATCCAAATCATAAGGGATTGTAAGAACAAAACGCTAACATTGTCTCAGGCAACCTATATCAACAAAATATTAGTCTGATATTCGATGTAGAACTCTAAGAAGGATTTATTGCCTTTCAGGTATGGGGTTCACTTGTTTAAGGAACAGTGTCTTAAGAAACCTCAAGAAGTTGAGGATATGAGACGTATTCCCTATGCCTCAACTTGGGGCAACTTAATGTATGCTATGCTTACACTAGGTCAAATATTTGTTATGTAGTGGGAATAGTCATTAGGCATCAGTCAAACCCAAGATTAGACCACTAGACAACGGTTAAAATTATTCTTGAGTATCTTAGGAGAACAAGATACTACATGCTTGTGTATGGAGCTAAGGATTTGATCCTTACAGGATACACTGGCTCTGATTTCTAAACTGATAAGGATTCTAGGAAATCTACGTCGGGATCAGTGTTCACCATGAATGGGAGAGTTGTGATATGACATAACATCAAGCAATGATACATTGCAAACTCCACCATGGAGGCTGAATACGTGTTGCTTGTGAAGTAGCAAAAGAAGCAGATTAGCTCAGGAAGTTCCTACATGATTTGGAAGTTGTTCCAAACATGAACATATCCATCAGGTTATATTCTGATAACAGTGGGTCAGTAGCCAATTCTAAAGAATCTCGTAGCCACAAATGAGGGAAACACATAGAGAGGAAGTATCAACTGATACCGGAGATTGTGCAACAAAGAGATGTGATCGTCACGAATATTAATTAATGTGGTTAATGAGTTTAGCCAATTAATCTCATATCGTTGTAGCTTTTGATCTGTAGGTCCATTAGGTCCCCTTCCTAGCTCGTAGAGATTTAATTTTATTGGCTGTAATTTGAAATGTTCAAATTTACTTTGGGAATTAATATAATGTATGGTGATACATTATAATATAAAGTTTAAATTTAATTAAACTTTATTTTGTATATATTTAAGTTTGGATACGATTCAAAATTAATTTATGAGAGAATAAAATATTTGAATGAGTTCAAATATTAATTTAATGTGAATTAGATTCATATTAAAACTATAGGCTAAAATTTAATGTGTATATGATACATATTAAAACTATAGGTTATGAGAGAAATTTATATTTGAATATGATTCAAAATTGGATTAAATTAAATATATGATATTTAATTTAACAATTAATTAATTGGAGAATTAATTAATAGTTTAGTTTAATTTTATTTAATTAAATTTGATTTAGTTAAATTAAAACTATAGGTTATGAGAGAGATATTCATTTAAATATGATTTAAATGAATTATTAATTAAATATGATTTATTTAATTAATTAACTCATTAATATTATTTGTTATATTTAAATGAATTATTAATTAAATATGATTTAATTAATTAACTCATTAATATTATTTTAATAATAATATGTTATTATTAAATTAATAGGAAACGTGGGTGGTTTTCTCACGTTCCTAAATTTTCTCTCAACTTCCTACTTCTTCCGTTTGAAGAAGAGAGAGAGATCTTCGTAATGGATAAAAGAGTTATGTGATTTATGGATTGTGAATTCTCTCAAGAAAATCTCTCAAAACAAAATTTCCTTTTCCAATTTTTGTTCCCACAAACGAAATCTCAACTCAGAGAATGGAAGGTTTCCAAATGGTGGTACCCAATTTGGAGTTTTGTAGATACAGAGACGTTAACATGCGTAAGTTTCCTGTTCTTCATACTTTGTAATTTATTTCTTGTAAACATGCTTAGCAATAAATTAGATTTTGCCAATGTATTGGTATTTTTAGGTTCCTAAATTAATTTGAGTTAGGGTCTCTGTTAACTTTCTGCTACGTAAGGTTTTTATCCCTTCAATTGGTATCAGAGTCATCTCAATCTTAATTGAAAATTTCTAAAATTTGCATTGGTTAGGTGGGATCTCTGGATTATGAATGTTTGTTTTTGCAATTGAATGTTTACTATATTTTGGCCATAGATTTATAGTTTTTGATATGACCAATTGTAAAGGCCCCTGCATTTTTTTTGGCATTCTTTTACTGTAAATCTCGTAAACTAGAGTCCAAATTTGGATTTATGGCATTTTTTTAGAATTTTGAAACCAAATTAACCTAAAACGGACAATTGGAAGGCCTCAAACGGTGAGTTTTTGGCACTACACGTAAAATGAAGTGGAAAAAAAGTGCAGCGCGTCTGGAGGTTGAAGTAGGGCTCATGTTATGATGACGTCAGCAACCACTAAGGAGAGGGACAACTTGGAGGCTCGGTGCCTCGACTTGGCACGATCGGTGATGGCTTGCATAGACGGCTGGCAGACGACTCGGTTCAACATGATGCGGCTTGTGGTGTGCTTTGGTTTGGCGCTGGTTCAGCTTGTTGGGGGTTGTCTCCAGTTCACCATTTAGCTCATGGCCGGTGCCGTTGCAGCCTAATTTTAGGTCAGTACTTCATGTTTTAGGCCAGTTGAAGCATTTTTGGGTCGGTTTGGTGCTGTTTTTTTACTAATCATGGTTTTTGAGCTTGGTTTGAAGCTTTTTGATGGTTTTGAGATCAATTTCGAAGTATTGGAAGCACTTTTAGGATAAATTTAAAACTTAATTAGTGTAATTTTTTGCTTTATTTTTTCCTAGGGGCCAATTTTACAAGTTTAATTTTACTTAAATGCTTTATGGATGTCATTTAGATAAATTCCACCTTAGGTTCATGCATTTTTATATATTATAAATATTATAATGTATGGTATTAATGCATGATTATGAATTTCATGAGTTATGAAAAATATGTTGATATTTTAAATATATAAAAGTGGATAAACTTATTCCTATTAGCATAAGATATCACTAGGTAATGGTTTAATACACCTAGAAACTTTAGAGTAAAGTTTTATTATAAGAGTTATAATAAGAATAGACTTAGTTAGATTCATTTAGCCGGAATTAGCTAAGTAAAACAAACCCTAAATATAATAGAACATTTTAGTGGAAGAAAAATGGTATATATCGTATATCAATTTTTAGCTCTCACGTCCCTAAGAGTTCACACATGAGATCCATACTTGGCTTCAAATTTCCCTGGGCGTGGCCTCCCTTTGAAAAGTGTTTGTATGGGTCAATAACAAGGTGAATAAGGGAAATGTTCATAGGAAGTGGGAGAAGGACGCGTGTCAACATATCCTATAGTCTCCTCCATTAGGTTGCACTGTGAGATTTCTATGATCCGCCTGTGTTTCATCTTCGAGTGACCATCCTTTCGAAGGGCCTGATCATTTAAGTCGGAACATCGCAAACTCCAGAAATGGATAGGGTTTCTTAGGTTAATCTTCAATAGTTATCTTTCCTAACGGTAGCTTGTTGAAGCGTACCTCTGGGATATGAAAATGGTAGGATCAGACTTACGAGATGAATTAAGTTAGTTAATGAATCCTTGACTAAACAACGGTAGCTGAGAACTATAGGAATATGAGTTATTGTGGTATTAGTAATTAGCTAAGATTGTCTCAATTCAGAAAAGGAGTAGTTGATCACCCTTTGGTGACTGTTGCTCTAAACTTTTGAAATATCGTTTGCAAAAACTAAATCATTTCTTTTATTAGGGTTCTTTGACTGTTTGTTTTTATTAAATTGATTGGATTATTTTGTGTAATGGGTTAAGACAAAGATAACTAATACGGTCAATTGTTTATTATTTCAGTATTTCTTCCTCAATTATCGCACTGCTTAAAAAAAAATAATTAACCGGAGAAAATTACGCGATGTGGAAATCGAAACTGAATATAATTCTAGTTATCGTTGATCTGCGCTTCGTCTTAATGGAGGAATGTCATTTCTCTACTCAAAGTGCATCCCAGAGTGTCAGGGATGCATATGACCACTAGATAAAGGCCAATGACAAGGCCCACATCTACATCTTAGCTAGTATGTCTAACATACTGAGCAAGAAACAGGAGATCATGGTCACTGCACGTCAGATCATGGACTTCCTCAGAGAGATGTTTGAACAACCGTCCATTCAAATCAAGTAAGAGGCTGTTAAATACGTTTATAATGCACATATGAAAGAAGGTCAATCGGTTAGAGAACATTTTCTTGATGTGATAGTCCACTTCAACATTGCAGAAATGAACGGAGCAGGCTTTGATGAGAAGAATCAAGTGTCATTTATCTTGAAATCTCTTTCGAAGAGCTTTCTTCAATTTCGTAGCAATGCATAAATGAACAAGATAGAGTACAACATGACTACCCTCCTAAACGAGTTGCAAACTTTTCAGTCTCTTAAGGGGTAGAAAGAAGGAGAGACAAATGTTGCCCATTCCAGGAGGTTTGTACCTTTATCGATATTCTATATCTAAGAAAATTCAGAAGAAGAAAGGGGGAAGGGGAAGAGTCCTATTGCTGCTGAGGGAAAAAGGGAAGGCTAAGGTAACCATCAAGGGGAAATGTTTCCACTGTAATGTGGATGGACATTGGAAAAGAAACTGCCCCCAAGTACCTTGCTAAGAAGAAGGAAAAGGAAGGTAAATATGATTTACTTATCTTAGAAACATGTTTAGTGGAAAATGACCAAAATGCCTGGATACTTGATTTAGGAGCCACTAACCATGTTTGTTCTTCATTACAAGAAACTAATCATGTTCTTCTTTACAAGAAACTAATCATGTTCTTCTTTACAAGAAACTAATTCCTTCAAGCAACTTGAGGAGG
Organism: Cucumis melo; assembly: GCF_025177605.1. Classification (NCBI taxonomy): domain Eukaryota; kingdom Viridiplantae; phylum Streptophyta; class Magnoliopsida; order Cucurbitales; family Cucurbitaceae; genus Cucumis; species Cucumis melo. The sequence goes on along the minus strand of NC_066860.1, from coordinate 18,555,141 downwards.
GTGAGATAACGCTTAAGATTGGAACATGAGATGTCATTTTAGTTCGTGTAGTGGGAGATATCAAGTTGTTTTTTTAGAAATAGATTCTTGTGTTTAAAAAACTTGTACATAATGTCTAAAATTAAGAAGAACTTAATTTCTGTTTCGTCACTTATTAAGCATTCATTTCTAAGAATGGTGTACATATTTGTTTAGCTAAGCTTGAAATTAACTTGTACATATTAAGACCTAATAAAGCAAAAGCAGTTTTAAACATAAAAGCAGTTTTAAATCATGAGATGTTTAAAACTGCTAACACTCAAAATAAAAGGCAAAGAATTTCTCCAAATAACAATACCTATCTTTGACATTTAAGATTAGGTCACATTAATCTCGATCGGATTGAGAGATTGGTAAAGAATGAACTTCTAAACGAGTTAGAAGATGATTCATTACCTCCATGTGAATCTTGTCTTGAAGGAAAGATGACTAAAAGACCTTTTACTAGAAAAGGTTATAGAGCCAAAGATCTCCTAGAACTTATACATTCAGACCTCTGTGGTCCGATGAATGTAAAAGCTAGAGGAGGTTTTGAATACTTCATCTCTTTTATAGATGATTATTCAAGGTATGCTTATTTATACTTAATGGAGCATATGTCTGAAGCTTTTGAAAAGTTCGAGGAGTATAAGGCTGAAGTTGAAAATCTATTAAGTAGAAAGTTTAAAATACTTCGATCTGATCGAGGTGGATAGTACATGGATTGAAGATTCCAAGATTATATGATACAACATGGAATCCAATTCCAACTTTCAACACCTGGTACACCTCAATAAAATAGTGTATTAGAAAGGAGAAATAGAACCTTGTTAGACATGGTTTGTTCAATTATGAGTTATGCTCAATTGCCTAGCTCGTTTTGGGGGTATGCAAAAGAGACTACAGTTTATATCTTGAACAATGTTCCCTTGAAGAGTGTTTATGAACCACCTTTCGAGTTATAGAGAGGATGTAAACCTAGTTTAAGTCACTTTAGAATCTAGGATTGTCCAGCACACGTGTTAGTGACAAATTCCAAGATGTTGGAACATTGTTCAAGGTTATGCCAATTTGTTGGGTACCCTAAAGAAACAAAAGGTGGTCTATTCTTCGATCCACAAGAAAATAAAGTGTTTGTATCGATAAAGGTTGTTTTCTTGGAAGAAGACCACATGAGAGATCATAAATCACAAAGTAAATCAGTATTAAATGAAGCTATTGATGAATCAACAAGGGTTATTGATGACATTGGTCCTACATCAAGAGTTGATGAAACCACCACATCAGGTCAGTCTCATCTTTCTCAATTGTTGAGAATGTCTCAACGCAGTGGGGGGATTGTATCACAACCTAACCGTTACTTACGTTTAACTAAAACTCAGGTTGTCATATCAGATGATGGTGTTGAGGATCCATTATCCTATAAACAGGCAATGGATGATGTAGACAAGGACTAAAGGGTCAAAGCCATGGACCTTGAAATGGAGTCTATGTACTTCAATTCAGTATGGGAGCTTGTAGATCTACATGAAGGGGTGAAACTTAAAGGGTGCAAAGGATCTATAAGAGAAAGAGAGATTCAACTAGTAAGATACAAACCTTCAAATCTAGACTTGTAGCAAAAGGGTATACCCAAAGGGAAAGGGTTGACTATGAGAAAACTTTTTCCTCTATTGCTATGTTAAAGTCTCTAAGAATTTTTTGAATGGAAATCTTGAAGAGAGTATCTTTATGTCTAAGCCCGAAGGGTTCATAACCAGGAGTAAAAAGTTTGCAAGCTGAATCGATCCATTTATGGATTGAAACAAACATCCAGATATTGGAATATTAGGTTTGATACTATGATCAAATCTTATGGTTTTGATCAAAACGTTAATGAACCTTGTGTATACAAGAAAATCAACAAAAGTAAAGTAGCTTTCTTAGTACTTTATGTGAACGATACCCTCTTCATTGGGAATGATGTGGGATACCTGACTGACATTACAACTTGGTTGGCAGCCCAATTCCAAATGAAAGATTTGGGAGAAGCATAATATGTTCTTGGAATCCAAATCATAAGGGATTATAAGAACAAAAGGTCTAGAACTATCTCAAACAACCTCTGTCGACAAAATGTTGGTTTGATATTTGATGTAGAACTTTTAGAAGGATTTATTGTCTTTCAGGCACTGGGTTCACTTGTCTAAGGAACAGTGTACAAAGACACCTCAAAAGGTTGAGGATATGAAATGTACTCCTTATACCTCAACTGTGGGCAACTTAATGTATGTTATGCTCTGCACTAGGCCAGACATTTGCTATGGAGTGGGAATATTCGGTAGGTATCAGTCCAACCCAGGGTTAGACCATTAGACGATGGTTAAAATTACTGTTAAGTATCTTAGGAGAACAGAAGACTACATGCTTGTGTATAGAGCTAAGGATTTGATCCTTACAAGATACACTGGCTCTGATTTCTAAACTAATAAGGATTCTAAGGATCCTTACAAGATACACTTGCATGATTTTGAAGTTGTTCCAAACATGAACATGCCCATCACTTTATATTGTAATAATAGTGGGGTAGTAGCCAATTCTAAAGAACCTCACAGCCACAAACGAGAGAAACACATAGAGAAGAAGTATCACTTGATATGAGAGATTGTGCAACGAGGAGATGTGATTGTCACCTAGATTGCTTCGAAGCACAACATTGTTGATTTGTTTACAAAGACTCTCACAACTAAAGTGTTCGAGGGTCATCTAGATAGTCTAGGTCTACGAGATATGTATATTAGGTAATCTAGGGCAAATGGAAGATGTGTAATGGGTATGAGGATGCCCTAGTTTATTTTATTTATATATATATGTTTTATGTAATATACTTGAACATTTTACCATTTCCAATTTTTAACGATTACTTTATTATGTACATCCCATAGTGACTAGAGTTTTAGTATAAGTGGGAGTTTGTTAGGTTTTATGTCCTAAAACTTGTAGATAGTAAATATAATCCATTGATCGTTATTTATAAAGCTCTATTATTATAATTTCAATAAGTGTTATTGATTATATTATTAGTTTTATCTTAATAGCCTAAATCCAATAAACTAACATCCTAAGTTGTTTGATAAGTCTTGAATAGAATGTAGAGACATAAAGGGATCAATGCTCAAGATCAGCTTAAAGGGTTTATACTATAGGGTTAAGGTTAGGTACCTTATCCTGGTAACACTATGGATACGACTCACTTTGTATTTGATACAAACACATTGATATAACGCGTCCATGTAAGCGACATGCGAGATAGGGTATCCTATGCAATGAGTTTGCATAAGACCGGACCACAAAATAGTAACCACTAGATGTAACTCCATTAACTAGTTGGGTTTCTATTTCATTAGGATGGCCTAGGTAACTTAGTCTTAATCCTGAGTGCATTATGAACTCCTTTTCACGAGGGATTATCCTTTGATTTGTACAAGTGAGAGTGGCTAGATTGCAGACTCAATATGCTTATCATTTTGGGGACAAGATCGAGTGGGGAGCTAGGAACATAATTACACAAGATGAAATTCACTATTTTCCGACTTTAGGGTAAGTACATAAATGTTCTCTTAAATGGTGTCTCTGGGACTTGAACAAAGGGTCCTACTCTCTCTATGGCACAAGAAGGGTTTCTGTTTAGTGGTTGGACCATAAACAAGATGTTCATTACAGAAGCACTGGTACTTAAGCACTAGAAGTAACCTAGGGGTAATATAAACCAGCTGGTGTTACGAATACTTGTGAATGACTAACTTATTGGTATTGGTCTATATCCGTGGACACATAAATTTATCTACAGTGAGAAGAGTTCAGTTGTGAGTCTTTACTGGAGTGTACACACAGTTAACGAATATTGATTAATGTGGTTAATAAGTTTAGCCAACTAATCTCATATCGTTGTAGCTTCTAATTTGTAGGTCCATTAGGTCCCCTTCCTAGCTCATAAAGGGTAATGAGATTTAATTCTATTGGTTGTAATTTAAAATGTTCAAATTTACTTTGGGAATTAATATAATGTATGGTGATACATTATAATATAAAGTTTATATTTTAATTAAACTTTATTATATAAATTTAATTTTATTTATGATTCAAAATTAAAGTTATGAGAGAGTAAAATATTTGAAAGAGAATTAAATTCATATTAAAACTATAGGTTAAAATTTAATGTGTATATGGTACATATTAAAATTATAGGTTATAACAAAAATTTATATTTGTATATGATTCAAATTTGGAATAAATTAAATATATGATATTTAATTTAGCAATAAATTAATTGGAGAATGAATTAGTAGTTTAGTTTAATGGGTCTTTTCAATAATATAACAAAGTGGCAAGTTATTTACACACTATAGAACAATTTCAGAAACGGAAAAAGACCATAAGCCCACAATGCGAAATATAAAAAATACCCCAATAAACGCGTGATTAATCGTCTGCGTGCACCCGACTAATGTTAATAAACGATTATTAGACGACATCGTGTAGAATAATATACAATTGATACACGATTTTGTGAATTACCAAATACATAAACGATCCATAATAAACGCTGAACGATAACAAAATACTTTAACGATTGTCTTTAATGATCGCGTAAATTATCTTTGACAATTATCTCATATGTGCGTCTGATCAGGTTTGGAAATATATGTAACGACCCAAATTTCCGGACTAAGCTGAGGTCACTACCAAATACCAAAACTCGACCATTCAACATAAAATTTAAAACGGACCAGTTACGATTCATTAAAAGCATTAGAAATCTTACAAAAAGACGGTTTCGGGCCCTATTTTAAATCAATCATAAAAAGTCTCAAATAAAAAACTCAAGTCATCAGTTCAAAAGCACAAGTCAAATATTCTGACAAAATACATAGCGGAAGTGATAAGAAAACCAGACGCGTCCATATGGCCTTCACGCGTCCTTCCTGCCTCTCGTCGGTCTGCCCCTCGCTGTGCCCTTACCTGAAAAGTTAAATAAGAGAAAAGGGTGAGTATAAACATACCCAGTAAGGGACCTACTACTGGGCCCGTTAGGGGACAACAGTTAACTTCCTATTCGGGGGCACCCTACGTAACAGTCTAGTGGTTCCGTAGAACGCACATATCAGTCTAGTGCTCCCGAAGGATGCACACATCAGTCTAGTGCTCCCGGAGGATGCACATATCAGTCTCGTGCTCCCGAAGGATGCACATATCAGTCTAGTGCTCCCGGAGGATGCACATATCAGTCTTGTGCTCCCGAAGGATGCACATATCGGTCTAGTGCTCCCGAAGGATGCACACATCAGTCTAGTGCTCCCGAAGGATGCACATATCCGTAAGGCACACTACCCCATAGATGAAGCTAACCGTTACCCCTCAGTCCATACTAAACCGCCTACAACAGTCACACCCCAACGGCATTCATATTACAATTTCGCCATAGGCTTTATCAGTCAGATAGTATAGGTTTAAACAACTACACCCTCAGTTGCTATACGCATCGCCAATTCGCACACCATTAGGGAAAACCCTAGACCCAATCAACTAACCAACCAAAACCGGACTCACTGTCCTTCCCCTTCCAAACTTCATGATCAACATCCAGCCCAATGATTTCTACATACTGAACCGTAACTTCAAGGTCCATCCACATAAAATCCCAATCTACAGATAGCAGTCTCAGTACATTTACACCAGACAAAATATAATAACAGTGCCTAACAGTCAACACACATACAGTTATTCAGTACAATCACTAACGTGTAATCCCCTGCGGATTACCACGTCTTCGGCCTCGATCCGAGGTCCAGTAGTAGGAAGACCCTTACCTGATACTCGGTTATGCCCCTCGATCGAATCCACGCTCAACGGATCAACCTAAACGAAAACACAAAAGGTTTTAGTTGATGACTCTAGTAGAAGTCGTTTTAAAAGGTCCGAAACACATCCGTTGACTTACCCGAGGAAGGAAAGCTATCTCCAAACAAGCCTGCCGCAGAACCCGAGAGCTTAAACGTCAATTCTTTACTACCTTTAAGGGGTGAAAGATAGGGTCAAAGCTTATTCCAATAATCAACTCGAATCGGATATGGCAACATTAGGGAATTCATCAAAACAAACCTTACCGAAGACTCACCGTGACCCGAAGTGGAGGAAGGAAGGCTTAGGTGGCTCGGCTCGGCTCGGCTCGGCCTCGGCTCACGGCTCGGCTCACTCTCGGCTCGGCTCGGCTTGGCCTCGGCTCACAGCTCGGCTCAACTCGGCTCGGCTCGGCTCAGCTCGGCTCGGCTCGGCTTGGTTCTCGGCTCGGCTCGACTCGCGGCTCAGCTCGCCCGGCTCATTCGGCTCGGCTCACTCGGCTCACTCGGCTCGGCTCACGCGGCTCACTCGGCTCGGCTCACGCGGCTCACTCGGCTCGGACTGGGATTGCTGGCGGCTCGCGGCTGGGATTGTTGGCGGCTCGCGGCTGGAATTGGGTCTCAGGTCGGGCACGGCTCGGGTTCAATCCCTTCTCTTCCGATGGCGACGGCGGTCGAAGGCGGAGACGAAAGAAAGGTCGTCGGTCGAAGGCAGAGACGAAAAGAGAGAGAGGAACGCCGGGGATGGCGGCTTGCGGGGTCGCGCGGCCGTTCGCGGGCGGAAGACGAGTGCCGAGTCGGGATTCGTTGGTGGTGTGCGGCCACGAAGACGGCGGCGACGAAACTGAAGAGAAGAAGAAGCAAAAGAAATGGTGGCGTCGGGCGTGGGAGAAGCCGAAGAGAAGAAGAGATGGGCTGGCGTGCGTGTCGGGCGGCGGTTGTCGGGAGAAGAAGGAGAAGAAGAGATGGGCTGTCGGGAAAGGAAGGAGAAGAAGAAGAAGAAGAAGAAGAAGAAAGGAAAATCGGGGGGGGGGGGGGGGGGGGGGGGCGGCGCGCGGGAGGGGCTAGGGTTTCCTTCTTCTTCTTTTTTTTTAAAAATAATAATAATATATATATATAAATTAAATAATAATAATTATTATTAATAATAAAATATTAATATTAAATAATTATAATAATAATAAATATTAATATATATATTAAATAAAAATAATAATAATTTATAATAAATATTAGTATTAAATAATTAAAATAATATTAAATAATAATATTAGTATTAATATTAAATAAATAAGAAATAAAAAGTTATTAATATTAAAACTAAAATGATAAAATACCTAATAATAATAATATAATTACTATTATATTATTATTTTATCGTTTTACAAAAATCTTAAATTTCCGAAAATTCACATGATTTACTAAAATTTACCTCGATCTTCGGGGCGTTACATTCTTCCCTCCTTAGGGAACTTTCGTCCTCGAAAGTTTTATTCCTCGAACAGCTTGGGGTAACGGGACTTCATGTCATCTTCACGCTCCCATGTAGCCTCTTCCACCCGGTGATTCCGCCATAAGACTTTAACCAAAGGAATTTCTTTATTCCTCAACGTTTTCACCTCTCTAGCCAGCACCTCAACGGGTTGTTCGGTATAGCTCAAGTTTTCATCAATTTCCAGTGGCTCGTAATCCACTACATGGGATGGATCTGGCACGTACTTCCTCAACATGGAGACATGGAACACATCATGAACTGTCGAGAGTGATGGTGGCAACGCCAAGCGATAAGCTACAGGGCCAATCCGCTCCAGAATCTCAAACGGCCCAACAAAGCGGGGACTCAGCTTTCCCCTCCTTTCAAAACGCACGACACCTCTCATAGGTGCTACCTTTAAGAACACCTTGTCCCCTACCTCAAACTCAAGATCCTTCCGCCTCACATCTGCATAACTCTTCTGCCTACTCTGAGCGGTATTCATGCGTGATCTAATCTTCTGTATCGCTTCGTTGGTAGATTGAACTAACTCAGGACCCATCAATCTTTGCTCGCCCACTTCACCCCAGCAAACCGGGGATCTACAACATTTGCCATACAAGGCCTCAAATGGTGCCATGCCGATAGTGGCCTGATAACTGTTATTATAAGAAAATTCCATCAAATGTAAGTGGGAGTCCCAGCTACTTGGAAATTCCAATGCACACGCTCGCAACATATCCTCTAAAACCTGGTTCAGACGCTCAGTCTGACCGTCAGTCTGTGGATGGAAAGCCGTACTAAAGTCCAACCTCGTGCCCATAGCAGTCTGCAAACCCTTCCAGAATTTGGAAGTGAAACGGGCATCTCTATCAGAAACAATCGACACTGGCACCCCATGCAACCTCACTATCTCGAACATGTACAACTGTGCCCACTTACTAGCAGTATAGGTGGATTTACCCGGAACAAAGTGTGCTGACTTGGTAAGCCTGTCCACCACAACCCAAATCACTGTAAAACCCCTCAGAGTCCTCGGCAGTCCTGTAATGAAATCCATGGACACGTTTTCCCACTTCCATTCCGGTATACTCAAGGGTTGTAATAAACCCGCTGGTTTCTGCCTTGGTGCCTTAACCTGCTGACACACCAAGCATCTACTAACAAATTCTGCTACTTCCCTCTTCATGTTACGCCACCAATAAACCCGCTTCAGATCCTGATACATCTTCGTACTTCCCGGGTGCATGGAAAATGGGGAACTGTGAGCCTCAGATAATAATTCTGTCTTAACCGCACTATCCGACGGCACACAGAGGCGTCTCTCGAACAAAAGTCCATCATCAGAGGATAATGAGAACTCAACCGCTTGCCCTGCTTCTGCTAGGCCATGTTTCTCAACCAGATAAGGATCGTTACTCTGAGCATCAATGATCCTTTGCCTCAAAGTCGGCTGTACCGTCAACTGGGCTAACTGCATAGTAACTGCCCCCACTGACACTGCAATCTCAGCCCGCTCGAGATCCCGATGCAATGGGGCCTGTCGGGTAATAAGTGCTGCCGAATGTGATACCTTTCTACTAAGAGCATCAGCTACCACATTCGCCTTGCCTGGATGATACAGTATCTCACAATCGTAATCCTTCACTAACTCAAGCCACCTTCGCTGTCTCATATTCAATTCTTTCTGAGTAAAGAAGTATTTCAAGCTCTTATGATCCGTGAATATCTGTATCTTTTCACCATATAAGTAATGCCTCTATATTTTCAAAGCAAAAACCACTGCTGCCAACTCTAGATCATGTGTAGGGTAGTTCTGCGCATGACTCTTCAACTGCCGAGACGCATAAGCGACCACCTTATCCTGCTGCATCAAAACACAACCCAAACCCTTCTTGGAAGCATCACTATAAATCACAAAACTGCCAGAACCATCAGGTACAGTAAGAACCTGTGCGGTAACTAGCTTCTGTTTAAGGTTTTGGAAACTGTCCTCACATGCCTTGCTCCAAACAAAAGGAGCTCCCTTCCTGGTCAACTGAGTGAGAGGAGTAGCCATACGAGAAAAGTTCTCCACAAACCGTCGATAATAACCTGCTAAACCCAGAAAGCTACGAACCTCACTGATAGTGGAAGGTCGGGTCCAACCGGTGACTGCCTCTATCTTAGCTGGATCCACAGAGACCCCAGCCTTAGAAACCACGTGACCCAGAAAGGACACCTGCTTCAGCCAAAACTCACATTTCGAGAACTTTGCATACAACTTATTATCCCGAAGTGTTTGCAAAACCATACGTAAGTGCTTCTCGTGTTCGGCCTCCGTCTTGGAGTATATCAAGATGTCGTCGATAAACACGATCACAAAAGTATCTAGGAACTCCCTAAACACTCTGTTCATCAAGTCCATAAACACTGCTGGAGCATTCGTCAAACCAAAAGACATCACAATAAACTCGTAGTGTCCATATCTGGAACGAAATGCTGTCTTCGGTACATCCTCATCCTTAATCCTCAGCTGATGGTATCCCGACCAAAGATCAATCTTAGAGAACACTGTGGCTCCCTGTAACTGGTCGAATAGATCGTCAATCCTGGGCAAGGGATATCTGTTCTTTACGGTTACCTTGTTCAACTCCCTATAGTCAATGCATAGACGCATCGATCCATCCTTCTTCTTAACAAATAAAACTGGCGCACCCCAAGATGACACGCTCGGTCGAATGAATCCCTTATCAAGCAATTCTTGTAACTGTACCTTCAGTTCTTTCAGTTCTGCGGGGGCCATTCTGTAAGGGGCCCTGGATATAGGAACCGTGCCCGGCTCCAACTCTATGGCAAACTCAACCTCCCTGTGCGGAGGTAACCCTGGAAGTTCCTCACGAAAGACATCCGGATAGTCCCTCACTACTGGTTCTGATGACAGGGATACATCGGCCTCTCTAGTATCCACCACGCTCGCTAAGATACCCCAAGTACCCTGACTGAGCAGTTTACTGGCCCTGATGGCTGAGATTACCTGAGGCAACGACCTTGACCCTTCTCCCTTAAATTTAAAACTGGCCCTCGAGGGAGGGTTAAACGTTACCTCCTTACGGGAACAATCTATGCTGGCGTGGTTAGCGGCTAACCAATCCATACCCAGGATTACATCAAAGTCGAGCATATCCAGAACTAACAGCGTTACCTCAATCACATGGCCTGCTATCTCAATCTGGCATGTTTTCACCTTTTCCTTCGATAACATACACTCCCCGGAAGGAGTAGATACTGATAGAACATGGTGTAAGGGCTCTACCTCTAAGCGGGCATGCAACACAAATGTGGACGAGATAAAAGAATGTGACGAACCCGAATCAAACAAAACTAAGGCGTAATGCCCCAACACTGGGAGCGTACCTGTCACTACCGTGCCTGCCTTCTCAGCCTCAGTCTTGTTGGTAGCAAAGACTCTACCCTGGTGTGGAGCACCTGCTCCCTGATTCTGCGCGTTCCCCGTGAGTCTCAACGGGCATCTATCAGCTGTATGACCCTCTTGCCTGCACTTAAAGCAAGTTCTGGTCCCGAATAAGCAACGGCCCAGATGGTGCTTCCCACAAGTGGTACACAACGGCTTCCCTCTGGCAGCCTCCCCTGCCTCAAAAGGTTTCTGCTGGAAGCGGCGAAACTCACCACCTGATCTGAAATTCCGCTGTGGCACTGGAACAGGCTGCCGCTCAGCCTTCCTCTTCTGTCCTGATGTCAAACCTCTACCAGCGGTCTTAGACGAGTTAGCCCTTTCCTGTAAACTGAGATCCACTGCCAGGCGCAGTGCATCGGCATGAGTAGCGGGTCGGAAAGCTCGGACCAAACCTTGAATGTCCAGTCGGACGCCTCTAACAAACTTATCAGCTCTGGCCGCCTCGGTCGCTATCATCTCGGGAGCGAAGCGGGACAACATGTCAAACTCCGCATCGTACTGCTCCACTGTCATGTCACCCTGCTCTAAGTTCAGGAACTCCTGCCGCTTGGCGTCTCTCAAACTAGCAGAGAAGAATTTCGCATAGAAACTCTCCTTAAACTGCTGCCACGTGATCTGACTCACATCACCACCTAGCATCCTCTCTGTAGTCTCCCACCATGCAGTACCTCTGTCAGTCAACATAAAAACAGCACACTGAACTTTCTGATCCTCAGGGCATTTCATGTAACGGAATATGGTCTCCAAGGACGATAACCACATCTGAGCCCTGGTGGGGTCCTCCAAAGACCCATCGAACGTCGTGGGATTATACTTCCTGAAATTCCTCAGGTGCTTAGCCTCTGCTGACAACTGATCCGGCACAAACTGGGGCGCAACTGGTACTGGGGCCGGAGCCAGAGCAGGAGCTGGTGCTGGAGCTGGCGCTGGAGCTGGCGCCGGAGTTGGCGAGGCAGGCTTCTGCTGCTCCCGCATCTGCATAATCAAATCTCTAAACCTCTGCTCCATGGCGGCTAGGTCCGCATGAGTAACTGGCGCAGCCGGGTCAGGGGCTTGGGCTACAGGCTGCACCTCAGGTTGAACGCGTCCTGCTCCCCTTCCTCGGCCTCCTCGGCCACCCCTACGTGCACCTCTCCTTGGCGGCATTTCCCTAACAACCACCAACGATCCCTTTAGTCATAATGGTAATTGAATTTGCAGTTTAACTTAGGTAAGGTAATGCATGTAGAGTTATACATATACTTTCATGGGAGCGTACCTGACGAGCGGCAAGGATCGTTTCAGCCATAAGGACACAAAACACAGACTCACATTATAAGCCAGTCTACAGAACCTAAAACTTAGGCTCTGATACCAACTGTAACGACCCAACTTTCCGGACTAAGCTGAGGTCACTACCAAATACCAAAACTCGACCATTCAACATAAAATTTAAAACGGACCAGTTACGATTCATTAAAAGCATTAGAAATCTTACAAAAAGACAGTTTCGGGCCCTATTTTAAATCAATCATAAAAAGTCTCAAATAAAAAACTCAAGTCATCAGTTCAAAAGCACAAGTCAAATATTCTGACAAAATACATAGCGGAAGCGATAAGAAAACCAGACGCGTCGATATGGCCTTCACGCGTCCTTCCTGCCTCTCGTCGGTCTGCCCCTCGCTGTGCCCTTACCTGAAAAGTTAAAGAAGAGAAAAGGGTGAGTATAAACATACCCAGTAAGGGACCTACTACTGGGCCCGTTAGGGGACAACAGTTACTTTCCTATTCGGGGGTACCCTACGTAACAGTCTAGTGGTTCCGTAGAACGCACATATAAGTCTAGTGCTCCCGAAGGATGCACACATAAGACTAGTGCTCCCGGAGGATGCACATATCAGTCTCGTGCTCCCGAAGGATGCACATATCAGTCTAGTGCTCCCGGAGGATGCACATATCAGTCTTGTGCTCCCGAAGGATGCACATATCGGTCTAGTGCTCCCGAAGGATGCACACATCAGTCTAGTGCTCCCGAAGGATGCACATATCCGTAAGGCACACTACCCCATAGATGAAGCTAACCGTTACCCCTCAGTCCATACTAAACCGCCTACAACAGTCACACCCCAACGGCATTCATATTACAATTTCGCCATAGGCTTTATCAGTCAGATAGTATAGGTTTAAACAACTACACCCTCAGTTGCTATACGCATCGCCAATTCGCACACCATTAGGGAAAACCCTAGACCCAATCAACTAACCAACCAAAACCGGACTCACTGTCCTTCCCCTTCCAAACTTCATGATCAACATCCAGCCCAATGATTTCTACATACTGAACCGTAACTTCAAGGTCCATCCACATAAAATCCCAATCTACAGATAGCAGTCTCAGTACATTTACACCAGACAAAATATAATAACAGTGCCTAACAGTCAACACACATACAGTTATTCAGTACAATCACTAACGTGTAATCCCCTGCGGATTACCACGTCTTCGGCCTCGATCCGAGGTCCAGTAGTAGGAAGACCCTTACCTGATACTCGGTTATGCCCCTCGATCGAATCCACGCTCAACGGATCAACCTAAACGAAAACACAAAAGGTTTTAGTTGATGACTCTAGTAGAAGTCGTTTTAAAAGGTCCGAAACACATCCGTTGACTTACCCGAGGAAGGAAAGCTATCTCCAAACAAGCCTGTCGCAGAACCCGAGAGCTTAAACGTCAATTCTTTACTACCTTTAAGGGGTGAAAGATAGGGTCAAAGCTTATTCCAATAATCAACTCGAATCGGATATGGCAACATTAGGGAATTCATCAAAACAAACCTTACCGAAGACTCACCGTGACCCGAAGTGGAGGAAGGAAGGCTTAGGTGGCTCGGCTCGGCTCGGCCTCGGCTCACGGCTCGGCTCACTCTCGGCTCGGCTCGGCTTGGCCTCGGCTCACAGCTCGGCTCAACTCGACTCGGCTCGGCTTGGCCTCGGCTCAGCTCGGCTCGGCTCGGCTTAACTCGGCTCGACTCGGCTCAGCTCGGCTCGGCTTGGTTCTCGGCTCGGCTCGGCTCGGCTTGGTTCTCGGCTCGGCTCGGCTCGGCTTGGTTCTCGGCTCGGCTCGGCTCGCGGCTCAGCTCGCCCGGCTCATTCGGCTTGGCTCACTCGGCTCACTCGGCTCGGCTCACGCGGCTCACTCGGCTCGGCTCACGCGGCTCACTCGGCTCGGACTGGGATTGCTGGCGGCTTGCGGCTGGGATTGTTGGCGGCTCGCGGCTGGAATTGGGTCTTGGGTCGGGCACGGCTCGGGTTCAATCCCTTCTCTTCCGATGGCGACGGCGGTCGAAGGCGAAGACGAAAGAAAGGTCGTCGGTCGAAGGCAGAGACGAAAAGAGAGAGAGGAACGCCGAAGATGGCGGCTTGCGGGGTCGCACGGCCGTTCGCGGGCGGAAGACGAGTGCCGAGTCGGGATTCGTTGGTGGTGTGCGGCCACGAAGACGGCGGCGACGAAATTGAAGAGAAGAAGAAGCAAAAGAAATGGTGGCGTCGGGCGTGGGAGAAGCCGAAGAGAAGAAGAGATGGGCTGGCGTGCGTGTCGGACGGCGGTTGTCGGGAGAAGAAGGAGAACAAGAGATGGCGCGGGAGGGGCTAGGGTTTCCTTCTTCTTCTTTTTTTTTAAAATAATAATATATATATATATATATAAATTAAATAATAATTATTATTATTAATAATAAAATATTAATATTAAATAATTATAATAATAATAAATATTAATATATATATTAAATAAAAATAATAATAATTTATAATAAATATTAGTATTAAATAATTAAAATAATATTAAATAATAATATTAGTATTAATATTAAATAAATAAGAAATAAAAAGTTATTAATATTAAAACTAAAATGATAAAATACCTAATAATAATAATATAATTACTATTATATTATTATTTTATCGTTTTACAAAAATCTTAAATTTCCGAAAATTCACATGATTTACTAAAATTTACCTCGATCTTCGGGGCGTTACAATATAAACAATAATCATACACGATTATGTACATTATATAAACGATAAGGTAATAATAGTAAAAGATGACGAAAAAGTTTAAGTACACGATCATGTAGAGAAATTTCAATGATCGTTTATATAAGTATAAACGAACATTTACAGAAACTCCAATAACTCGTAATTACAAAAATGCCATCAAAATGAAGGGCCTATAAAAAGGTGAAAGAACTTGCTCAGACTTTTTCGTTCATCGTCTTCCTCATCAATCGTTTATATCCTGATAACTACTTCAATAGAACTGTCGCGATCGACGATCTGACTTGCATACAAAAAGGTCTGAATCTATGTTCATTTCGATCTATCTCCATTATCTACATATATTACCACGATCTATATCATATACAAAAAGGTCTGAGTCTATATTCATTTTGATCTATCCCCATCATCTACGTATATCTACCACGATCTATATCGCATACAAAGAGGTCTTAATCTATATTCATTTTGATCAATCTATATCTATCACGATTTATCCCCCATATAAAGACGTTTGTTTCTATACTAATTTTATATATTTCATTGAATATAATTTATATTAGTCTTCTTTTTCATAAATAGATGGTGAGAAAAAATCAACAAGCATCATGTAGCAAATCAATAAGGTGTAAAGCAAAGACAGAAGAAAGAAAAATGAAGAAAGAAAAAGGAATAAATGTAACAAACTAGAATGTGAATATATCTATGTATAACGTTGTATATTTGTGTATCTTTTTCTTTATAGGGCTCTGCATTTGTAAATTTGTTAAAACTTACTCTTGTTTGAAACATACTATTTATTATGTCATTCAACAGGTGAAACACTATCCAAATAACATTATTTTGAAAGATGAAACAAAAAACCTGAGAATTATTGTATACTACAGTTTAGAAACATTGAATTAGATCAAGTCAATAATAGACAAAACAATTCTTTCTCAAGTTTTGACAAACAGTTCTTTTGGCCAGTTCCTTAACATTAAAATGGCCAAAATACCAACACAATTCCTGAATTTTGTATTAAGGAAGCAATGCCAGACGAAAAAAACTAATGTCCTTTCTTTCAACTTCAATGGATATATAGTAGAATTTAGACTGAAAGACATTTGTTTTGTGACTGGACTAAAAGGTCACAAATTCCCTGAGTTAAGTCTAGGAGAAAGAAAAGAAAATGGTTTGGAAAATGGCATCTTTAAAGCGTTGTGAAACAAGGAGGACTCATTGAAAGAAAAACTAGTTAACCTCTATATCTTAGAAGCATTTTTAATTCCCAAGTAGCAATAGAACCACATAAATCTCCTACATCTAAACATATTGAATAATGAAGAAACCTTCAAATGCTATCCATGGGGATGGTTATCATATATCCTAATATATTAGTTCTGGAAAAAAGCATCGTACTGTGACAAGGATGTTGTATACCTTCAAGGTTTCCCCTAGCTTTAGTCTATTGGGCTTTTGAGAAAATACCAAGACTTTCCAATTTAGATGTTGGGTTTGGAAGAAAGCTTGTAATGGAAGGGCCACCAATTGTAACATGGGAATGTTTGGAAACAAGTGACTGGAGGACTCTAAACATCGACATTTTTGAATCTGAGAATGTAAGTAAACTTAGAGCATGCTTTATATATGTCTATCTACATAGACGATGAAAGATTTTCTATCCATGTCTATCTTGAATAGATGATGATATAAATCTATCACTGTTTATCAATACCTTTGCTACTTTTTCACTAATAATCTAATATCATTTTATTTGTAGTTCTCCATGACACCTCTAGACTTATCAGAAGAAGAGTCTTAAACAATTTCGAGATATTTCAAAAACATTGAGAAGCAGGAAAGAAAAGAAAAATCAGAGCAACAGGAAAAAAAGAGAAAGAAATGAAAAATAACAATGAAACAAATAAAATCTTAAATGAAATAAGAGAAATAAAAAAATCAAGAAAATTTAGAAATATAACAAATATTATTAAGACAAGGAATAAAAGAAATAAAAAGCATGTTGACAATGGTTATGACAAGTTTGAATGTTCCACCACCATCAGCCAAACTTCAACAACAACAAAATGAGAAAGAAATTGCTTATACAAAAGTCGTGGAGAAAAATAGACCACCTACTTGTAGCCTTGATCTTCTTGATGATGATGAACAAGTTAATACAATGTGAAGTATGCAACAACACATTGCCCTATGGTTAGTGCCTTATTCATTATGTACTCCTTTGTTTTGTTTAATGTTCCTCAATTTCTAAATAAAACACAATTATGTTGTTTTTTTCTTTACAGGAAACTACAGTTTTGGAAACATAAAGTAGTTTGGAAACAATAGCAACTACAGATTTACAAACACATAAAACACAAATATTGTCGCAGGTTTAATTCTTTTTCAAACAATAAATATAACTCATATAGACAGATATAATTTATCTGTCTGGATGTGTTTTCTTCATGATGTCTCTGAACATTCTTACTTTATTTGCTAGCAGATAGATGATGAAGATGAAAAGAACAACTAGTTTATTCATTGAGGAACACCAAAAATACACATATTGACACATGTTTTAATTTGTTTAGTATACAACTGGTTTCACGATCGTTTAATTATATTAAACGATCGTTTATATATTTCAAAGACTATTCGTTTAGTTTGTAATTCTTTAATTTATATATTTTTTTAATTCTTTGCTACTCAAATGTTTCATAATTGTATATACACATTTAAATGATCTTTATATTACACGAATGTCTACATTTTCTTACACAATCATTTTGACAGCACATTCTCTTTTTCCATTCAGATAATTGAATTTAAAGATGGAGAAAAAGAAGAAGTTGAAAATAGGAGACAGGAAGACAAAAAAAAAACGAAGCTAGATTCAATTAGGAAATATTGTAATCGTTGAAGAAAAAAATAGAAAAACAAGGGGAAGAAACTACAAAAAATACAACAAAAGGAAAACAAAAGTAGATTGAAGAGGACGAGTTTGATCATAACGAAACTGAAGCTGAAACTGAAACTGAAGAAGAAATTGACACTAATAGCAGTCAAGAGCATGCACCACAAGAAGTTGAAACAAAAGAAAACAAGAGAGAAATGAAAGAAATGCAAAAGAAAAATAATGTTCGTTAGCAAAAAAAGACAAAAGTCCCAACACAAGAAGAAAGCAGCAAGAAAAACAAAATAAGGATGTCAACTCAAGAATACATTGATACTACTTCATCCTTCGACCTACAAATTTCTTTATTTTATACTTGAGAAATCTGTATTCCATTTCACTCTTTATATCCTACACTATCTTGTAAAACGTATAAAGGGATCAATTACATTTATTACCACGATCGTTTATATTCAACAATACCATTGTTTAATTGAAGAAATACATAGTTACTTAAATAATATACTTCACGATAGCATAAATTGTACGACATCATCGTTTTGACATTATATGTTTTTCACATTGTTTAACAATGCGATCAATTACATCCTTTATAAGATCGTTTTGACTTAATTACACAATTGTTTATATATATATATATATTAAACAGTAAGGAATCCAATTCAACATTTTAAAAAAGGCACGCGAATGTACAATATTTCCCCTTTGGTAAAAACAACCAATATATACGTACCTCCTTCTTCATTTTTCGTCACTTCGCAATAGATAAATGCATTGATAACTCAGCTTTTCGTCTCAAAGATTTTCTATTTCATTTTTCTCTCAGTCCATTTTCTCTTCAACGTCAAAAGGTATTTTGTTGAACTTTTCATACTCTAACGTTACGCTTCATCTTCTTTATATTTCAAACGTTTCAACTTCTGTCTTGAAAACTATCATTCTATTCTTAAATTCTTATTCTCAAGCGTTTAGGTTTTTAGATTCGTTTAAACTTCTCTTCTAGAGATTGTTAAATGTTTCGATTTATCATTATTTGTCGATTAATAATATTACAAATGTCTTTCTGTTTGGATTAAACGATCTGTTACATCAAGTAAACGATAATCTAATTTTAGGGTTTATGGTTTAGTGTTTTATAAACAATCGTGTACATAACGAAAGAATATTATGATCATTATTTTCAAGATGGCTGTACTTAGCGACAAGTACTTCCTTGCCACAGTCTCATGCCAAGTACACAAGATTCACGGTCTTATTAAGGATAAACTGACCAAGGAACAGTTGCAAATGTTTGACAAAACAATTTTTGGTCCATTGCTGAATGTCAACATGGTCTTCAACGGTCAGTTGATCCATCATTTCATGCTGAGGCAGATACCTAAAGAAGCCAACGCAAATGGAATCTGCTTTTCAGTTTTGAATTTACAAATGATCATGATGTTATGAAGGTTGTCTTGGCCGTCTTTATTGAAATTGTGATGATCGGGAAGGATAAGAAAACACAATTTGATATGGATATTTTGGGAAGAGTTGATGATGAAGAAGTTTTTAAGAACTTTGATTGATCAATTTTCTTCTACACTCGTTTGCTCAACAATTTGGAGACAAGTCTACAAGGGAAAAAAGAAGCATACGAGTTAAAGAAGATAAAAAGTTCCAAAGGAGTGACATACTGCAACATTAAAGGCTACGTGCTTGCTTTTTAGGTGATTTTTATTTGTTTATACACTTTAATTAAATACAAAATAAACATCAAAGTTTAACATATTTGTTAAAAAATTTTATGTGTGGGCTTATGAAGTACTCTCAACTGCAAGTGCGCACCTGACCACAAAAAATAGTAAGGGATCAATCCCTAGGATATTAAGATGGAATTGTACACAAGCTCCATCTTACAAAATGTTGCAGAAGAACATATTCGACAACAAAAATGTAAGTAAAACTTGTCAGCAATCGTTTAATACAATTACACGATTGTTTAATACAATTACACGATCATTTACATTTTAACATATACAATCGTTTAGCTTAATGCAATATTGTTTATATTGAATACCATATGTAGTATCATATTATTTTATAAACGATCGTTTATATTAACAATTCTTTGATTGTAACATTGCAGGCTGTTGTTAAACCTAAACTGAAGCTATCAACTCAAGAGAAAGCTTTCATGGAGAGTCGAAATCTAGGGGATGATAACATGTAAATGGAGGACGATGAATCCATTCCAGATATTAACAACAGTCATACCAATACTCCTGATCATGCAATGAACAATCAATTATTTGGAGCAATCAGACTCATCTCCACAACTTTCACCATGAAAGAAAAAAATTCAAACAGTGGCTAACAAGTCTGAAATGCATCTAACCACCAACAAACGTTGCAGATCAAAGAAGTCCAATGACAAAGAACAACAAAGTCATTCGAAATCCTACAAAATAATGAAGAAGGAAATAAAATAAGTTCGTAAGGATTTATCCTCACTGACTTCTATAGTCTCTAGGATGGATGAAATAATTAGAAAGCAATCATTGGAGCTATATGAAATGAAGCAGATGCTGGAGAGATTGGTCCAGGTAAACTTTGTTTTCAAAAAGTATTTCGTTTATCAGTTGTTTAAATAAACAATCATTTAACTAAAAGATCTGATCGCCTATCAAATTTCAACGATCGTTTATCTAAGTTACACGATCGTTTAGATAGGATACATCATCATTTACTTTTATATACATGATCCTTTAACAATTCGTTTTTTAATTTTATTTTTGTTTTTATTTATTTATTAGAATCAAAATCAAAATCAATGGAATGATCATACTCATCATAATGACAATGATGATCATCAGAATAGAGAAGATTTTATCACTAATGACCAACCATATGTTGAAGAACAACATACTAAACATCAACAAAAAACCCAAAGGTAAACATTTCATTCATTGTTTACTGCTTTATATTATTGAAAATTGCTTACATTCTAAATAAGTAATTGTATTTTTTTCTTATTCTTTTTTTTTTCTCATTTTGTTTAGGGAATAGCAAGAGGAATCAGGTAGTGATATTAGCATAGACCGCAGGGATGCAAACTTGCTATTGACTATAAGACATTTATCGAATAATATAAATGCTCAAAGTCATAAAGAAAAATACTTGCCATAAATGATTACTACCCTTCCACTTATGAGCCAACCTCTTCCATTTTGTGAGATACTACCATCATCAAGTAGTACTCTCAAACAACTTGCAATGGCTCCATGATTAAACTGTACAAATTCATGAAGTGCCACCATCAATTTCAATTGTAAATGAAGAATCTCAATTGGTATGTATACACAAAAACTGTGTAGTACTTTGAATTAGTAATTGCTCCATTTGATCGAACTGTACAAATTCATGAAGTGCCACCATCATATTCAATTGTAAATGAAGAATCTCAATTGGTATGTATACACAACAACTATGTAGTACTTTGAATTAAGAGTTTGTTTCTTATCTAATATTATGCATTATAGGAAATACAAAAAAATGATCAAGCAGTTACTTTGGTTAAGAAAGAAAAAGAAAATGAACGAGTGACTGAGGATCAAACAATTGGAAATGTGCAGCAATCTACCTCAACTGAAAAAATAGAATCTCAATTGGTATGTATACACAACAAAATGTGTAGTCCTTTAAATTAATAATTTATTACTTGTCTAATATCATACATTACAGGAAAGACCAAACCAACAAATTGAGATTCAAAAAAATGGTGAAGCAGTTACTTTGGTTGAAAATGAACTAGTAACGGAGAAAGAAAGTTCTACAATTGATTTAGAATCTATATTGGTATGTATATAAAAGAACTTTGAAGTACTTTGCATCAATTATTATTGTTTTTTATTTTTTCCTTAGCTAACAACATTGTGCATTATAGGAAATAAATGAACAACAAAAACCAATGAAGAGAAGGAAGCTATGTAAAATAGCAGATAAAAAGTTGTCTGATCAAGATCAACAAGTTAATCCACCCACAACATCTACTGAGGTCATATCAGAACCTACAATACCTGTTCCACATGTCGAAATCAGAGATATAGACAAATATAATCCCATGTGGCAAGTGGATTCAAAATTATGGAATGCATACTTATCTTGGAAAAGATAAAAAAAAATAAAAACAACTCATGAAGAATGGAAAGAAGTCTCCACAATCAGAAAGAAATGTTGCATATCAAACAACTTTGCAAGTATACTTTTAGAGTAATAGATTCTGGGTTTACAGTAAGTTGCTATTCTTTAATTTTTTTTATAGAAGTTAAATTGTATAATTATATTTTGACTAAATTTTTTTACTTGTTCTTCAAGACTGGAATCAATAAACAACACTGCATAGTTTGGCAATGACTTTTTGATACTCATGTGCTGGCAGCAGACAATAAGAAAGCTGAATGGACATACACAACAACACACTTAAATCTATGGACATAATTAGATTTGGAATACTATTTAAATACAGCTCTTGGTGATTTCAAAGATAAAGAAGGGTGGAGAGATGTCAACTACGTGATTGGCTGCATCAACATAAGAGAACATTGGTTGGCTATTGCAACTGATATGAGGAAATACAAGATCTACGTGTTCGACTTAATGCCAAAATATGTTGAGAAAAAACTTGTTGATGAAGCTCTTGAAATGCCTGCATGATGCATCCCCTCACTCGCAATTGCAATTGGAATGAATGTCCATTCAAATATTTTTCAAATATAGCCCTTGGCCAGTAGTCAGATCGAATACCACATTACAAAAATGACATTACTTAGATTGTAGCATTTTTTGTTCAAATTTTTTTGAATGCCTTATAAGAAATGTTGACCATGATTGTCTAACTGTGGAAAACATGAAACTGTTTAGAAAAAAGTATGTACTGAAACTTTGGGCAAATAAATACTTTTGGTAAATAAATATATATTTGGTTCTTGTACTTTTAACTGAATGTTTGTATTCATTTAGATAGATATCACAAAACAATTGTATAAAAACATTCGTGTAGAGAAATATTCATCGTGCATATAATTTTAAGCGATCGTTCAGTAAAGTCTAAATGATATTCTTAATACACATAAAGAATATTGAGCGATTGTTTATACCACACTAAAATCTAAAGAATATTAAGCGATTTCCTAAACGTACATGTGAAGAATATTAAGCGATCATTTATATGTATCACGCTAGTGTAAAAGA
The DNA here is from genome assembly GCF_025177605.1 of Cucumis melo. Lineage (NCBI taxonomy): Eukaryota > Viridiplantae > Streptophyta > Magnoliopsida > Cucurbitales > Cucurbitaceae > Cucumis > Cucumis melo. The sequence continues at coordinate 18,532,150 of NC_066860.1, read as the reverse complement.
TTGTGCATATATCTTTAAGCAATCGTTTAGTAAAGTCTAAACAATATTCTTAATACACATAAACAATATTAAGTGATCGTTTATATATACCACACTAATATCTAAAGAATATTAAGCGATTTCCTAAACATACATGTGAAAAATATTAAGCGATCGTTTATATATCTAATGTCTAAATGATATCAAATTTAATATTAAACGTGTATACATAATAATAAAAGAGAGAGAGTACGCATTTTCATTAAGTGTTCAAACATTGCCTTGCTTACAAGTCCTACTATTATATCCTTTACGATTACAAATGGAACATCTGGTTGAACTACTAAATTCGCCAACAGATGGAATTCTTTGTTTTTTTGGTCTTCCAGTCTGCCGTTTAAAGACTGAAGGTAATATTTTCATGACATAATCTACAACTCTCTAATCAAAATGAGATCCAACAAGTTGAATACAACCATTGTATGTCGCTGATAGTGTTTCTCTATAATAAAACTCAGATACATAAGAATAGGTATCTAAATTAAGCATTCATAGAATAGCAAGAGCATGTATACAAGGAATTTCTTCAACATCCCATACTTGGCAACTACAACATCCACGTTTAACTTCATAATAAACTGTTGATTTCCATCCTTTACTTGGTATTTCGTCATACTTATTGGATCAACCTAATACATAACACAAATAAGGATAGTTAATAAAATAAGAAGAAATAGATTTCAATCTCTGTATACATAAGATATATATAGATATCAATCTATCAGTGCCTATCTGAGACGGAACAAATAAATTGCTATCCTTATCTATTGGATAGACAAAGATAGCGATCTATCTCTAACGGTCCGAGATAAAAAAATCTTACCAATAATCTTCTCGAGTTTTAATGTACTAAAAACAGAACGTTCTCAGCCCAAGAAGTCAAATGATTCTTCATTGTAGAAGCAGCTTTACTTCGTTCATAAAATCACTTTTGCAATACATCCCTAATTGAACAAAGCATCGTAGCCACAGGTAGTTCCTTAAGATCTTTAAACATTGACTTTACACTTTCTGCATAATTTGATGTCATCATTCTATACCTTCATCTACGTGAATATGCCCAAGACCACTTCTCAAAACCAATACTACTAAGATAATCTGTAATATTTGAACAAACAAACTCCATGCATCTCACGTGGTACTCAAATTCTTCAACAGCTAAAGAAATAGTGGATCTTTAAAATGGAGTTTCAAGTTACTTAAAAGATGTTTTGTGCGTACACAATACTCAACATTAGGAAACACTCTTAAAACTTTTTTGGGGATGCTAAGATTCCTATCAGAAACAATGACTAAATTAACCAGCTCTGAAAAACTACCTCGTATGTTTTCAAAAAACCATGTCCATGATACATCATTTTTAGAATCTACAATGGCAAAAACAAGAGGAAAGATTTGATTGTTACCATCTTCTGATGAGGCTGTTAATAGGATGCCACCAAACTTACACCTTAAAAATGTCCCATCAAAAGATGCACCAAAAGCCATAAAGGAAAACTTGAAATGACCACTATCATCCATTTCTAAAGCAGTGCACACTACAAAAAATGGGAATATTCCCGACGCATAAAAACATCAAAAATAATGAAAAATACGTCAGGAAAACAATTCTCGATGCAAAATTGTGCATCGGGAAGACAGTCGAAAGAAACGCGTTGGTAGACCTTTTTCCAATGCGTCACCAACAAGGCGTCGGAAATATCCTTCTCCCCATGTCATCTTTTTCGATGTTGTTGATGCGTCCGAAATAATGAATCCCCGACGTCGAAATTTCTGACGTCAGTAATGCATCGAGAATAACCCCATTTCCAACGTTTGTATTGCGTCGGAAAGTATTTTTAATATGTAACATTTTATTTTAATTATGTAATTTTTATTTTTTTTAAATATTTTTGTTGAATAAGAAATTTTTGAACCAATCACAAATTGTCATATCATTTGCTAAAATAATTGTATTTGGGATTAACTAAAAATTGGCATGTGTTCCATATTAAATTTAAAGACAAATTGGACAATTCTAATAATGTCATGTGTCTTTATTATGAAAATTGTATCAAATTAATTATTTTGGTTCAATTAAATATTATTTACTTGGCTAAAATTCAATTGAGCCCAAAAATAAGCTTAATTTAGCCCAAAATTAAACATGACCCAAATTCATGTGATTGAGCCCAAGGGTATGGTCCATGGACCAGACCAGGCTCAAGTTCATAAAAGTCCACTAGGGAACTCTATAAATAGAGGATTTCTCTTCATTTGTGGAGGTTGGAAAATTTTTTACTACAAAAGGTCGAGAGAGAATTCTCCCAAGAGATAGAAGACTTATCAACTCCTGAAGACGACCAAAGATTGAAGCTCCAACCACCCTCGAAGATTGAAGCTCTTTTGAAGATACAAACTTTCTTCCAGGACTTTAATTTTAAGAACACCCTTGAAGATTGAAGCTCCTTTGAAGATATAAGCTTTCTTCCAAGACTTCAACTTCAAAAACACCCTCGAAGATTGAAGCTCCTTTGAAGATAAAGATCGAACTACATTGCATCAAATCAACGTAAATACAACATCAATCTAAGTTCAACTCCACAAATCAAATTTCTCTAGAAATCTCGTGTGAACAAATTGGCACGTTCGGTGGGACATCTTTACCTCTCATCTCTCTCTCGTCATCCAAATCTATAAAGAAAATCAATGGCATCAAAGAAGATTGTATACAAATATTATGTTGCAAGCGACGCTTACACATGACCCATCACCCACAGTCATTCTAAGGGAATCACTCCTGAGTAGGATCAAGGTTCTGACGTCACTCAGAGCATTCTTAAGAAATTGATGAAGACTCGTAAAGCTGGGATTGTCCTCAAAGAAAATTCTTTGTATGATAATCATGATTCTCCCTCTAACAAGTCAAAGAAGGAAGCACACCTTAACGTAATGTCTGTCATGATGGCTGATACAACGACTGAGGCTGCCATGGCAGAGATGGAGGAAAGTTATCTTCCTGATGAAAGTTGTGGAGGAACGAAACCATGAAATCACAGCTTTGAGAGAGCAGATGCGACTCGTGAAATTGCTTAGTCAAGTCAAACTCTTGTTGTCAAAGCTATTGATAAAGGGAAGAATGTGATGCAGGAAACGAACCACAACAACAATCAGTTTTTGTTGCTTCTCTCTCACTTCAGCAACTACAGGATATGATCGCGAATTCCATTAGAGCTCAATATGGAGGGTCGTCGCAAACTTCTTTCATGTACTCTAAGTCGTACACTAGGAGAATCAACAACTTGAGAATGCCGCTTAGGTACCAACCTCCAAAATTCCAGCAATTTGATGAAAAGGGCAACCCAAAGCAACATATCGCTCACTTTGTTGAAACATGTGAGAATGCAGGATCAAGAGGAGACCAGCTTGTCAGGCAATTCGTTCGAAGCTTGAAAGGAAATGCTTTCGAGTGGTACACCGATCTGGAGCCGAAAGTCATTGACAGCTTGGAATAGTTAGAAAAAGAGTTCCTTAACCGTTTCTATAATACCAGACGTACCGTGAGCATGATGAAGCTTACAAACACCAAACAGCGGAAGGGAGAAGTCATCGATTACACAAACCGATGAAGAGCTCTAAGTCTTGACTGTAAAGATCGACTCACCAAACTATCAGCTGTAGAACTATGCACCCAAGGCATGCATTGGGGACTCCTCTACAATCTACAAGAAACAAAGCCACGCACATTTGAAGAGTTAGCAACTCACACTCATGATATGGAATTAAGCATTACCAGCAGAGGAACTAAGGATTTTGCTGTTTTTGAAGTAAGAAAAGATAAGAAGGAGATGAAGAGTGCTAAAAAGGTAGTGAAGAGCACTGTGAAGGAATCTATGGTCGTAAACACGATCCCACTGAAGTTCTCTAAAAGAAAAGAAGGTAGAGCTGAAAAGAAGGATGATGGAAGTGAGAGACAACGTCTGAATTTAAAAGAAAGACAGGAAAAAGTTTACCCATTTCCTTACTCGGATATTGCTGACATGCTAGAGCAACTACTAGAGAAGCAGCTGATCCAGCTGCCAGAATGTTAGCGACCTAAGCAAGCAGGAAAGGTGGATGATCTTAACTACTGCAAGTATCATCGAGTCATCAGTCACCCAGTAGAGAAATGTTTTGTGTTGAAAGAGCTAATTCTAAGGTTAGCTCACGAGAAAAAGATCGAGCTAGACCTGGAGGCTCAAACAAACCACATGTTGCAGTAACGATAATGTCAGAGGCTCTTTCGGCAAGATTAAGTTTTGAGCATAGGGAAAGCTTGGGTTCATGGAAATGGAGTAGTAACTTCGACACTACATCAGTGCTTTAAATTTTATCAAGACGGTGTAAAGAAGGTTGAGGCCGACCCTAACCCGTTCTCAAAGACTGAGTCTCACTTTGCAGATGCAAAGTTTTATTTGAAGAATGACAATAGCCCAGAGGTCGTGCCTGTAGAAATTCCTCTTGTAAACAGAGAAGATAATTTACAGCTGAAATTACTTGCAAACAGGGAACCATATAAAAGTACAGGAACCTTTCATTCTGGAAAGGGTGAGGCGTCCATGAGCACCACAAAAAGTATGATCTTGATGGATGAAAAAACTTCAAACCCATCGATTTTTCCCTATGTCCCTCTGTCGAGACGCAAGAAAGGCGAGTCACCATTTGTAAAGTCCCCAAAAGGCTTAAAGGTTGGTGATATTGAAGTTCTAAAAGAAAGTCTCACTACACCGCTTACCAAAATAACTAAGCAAGAAGTGAAGATAGACCTGATGGAAGCAAGTTTGCCTCAAAGGCGGACGAAAGACGGATTCGACCCTTAGGCTTATAAGTTGATGGCGAAAGCAGGTTATGACTTCGCAGCTCACACCGAGTTTAAAAGTTTGAAAATTCACGAAGAACCTAAGCTCTCCTCAACCCAAAAGAAGCTATTATGGGAAGGACATACTATACCCATGTCAAGAAAAGGACTCAGATACAAGTCGCCAGAGCCAATTCGTATAACTAGAAAGGGGAAGGAAAAAGTGGTTGACAACAATCATATAACTATAGAGGAGGTTGATAGCACGGAAGAAAAAGAAGGTGACAGTCAAAGAACCTCGGCATTTGACCGAATTAGTCCACATGTTGCACGCGCCCCAGTATTTGAAAGACTAAGCATGACAGAGACAGAAAGAAAAGATCATCAGTCAACATCTAGCCTTGATCGATGATCGGCCTTTCAAAGGCTAACTACGACCATTAAAAAAGAGAAAGGTATATGTCAGGCCTTGATGACTACAAGACCATCGACCTTTGAAAAGCTAAGCGTGGCTAAAAAGAAAAAATGTACAAACACCTCATGCTCCAATTTTTAATTGTCTTGGAGATGGAGGCCCATATGTCCAGACTGGTTCTAGCATAGATACAAAGAAGAAGAAATCAACATCTCGCGCGTCAGTCTGGTAGGGAGCTGCTATGGTAAGGAGTTTCCTTGTGAGGTAAAGGGAGAGATAGAAATTTGTAGCAATGTTCCTTCCCGAATGAAAAGAAAAACTTTTGCTACTCTCAATACAAGTCAAGGTTCCTTGAAGGTGAAAATACATGATGTTATACTAATTAATCCTAGAAAGGAAGACTCAAAACAAGGAGAAGGTGAAATCTCATGTCATCACATCACCATTCTTGAGAAATTAGAGATTGAAACCCCTGAAGAAGATGCAGAAGATGTCCCACAAAGTTTAGAGGATGGTGGCCAATCTAACATAGATGAACTGAAAGAGGTAAACCTTGGTATAATAGAGTAACCACGCCCAACTTTCATTACTGCATCTCTCTCTACTGAAAAGGAGGGTAAGTACATGAGTTTGCTCACAGAATATAAGGATATTTTTGCTTGGTCGTACAAGGAGATGCCAGAACTTGATCCAAAAGTAGTAGTTCACCATCTCGCAATTAAACCAGGGTATCGATCAATTAAGCAAGTGCAACAACGTTTTCGACCAGAGCTTATTCCCTAGATTGAGACTGAAGTCAACAAGTTGATTGAAGCAGGATTTATTCATGAGGTCAAATACCCAACATGAATAGTAAACATTGTCCCTGTCAGAAAAAAGAACGGGCAACTTCGCGTTTGTGTAGACTTTCGTGATCTGAATAATGCATGCCCTAAATATGATTTTCCTTTGCCCATCACAGAAATCATGGTTGATACAACTACTGGACACGAGGCATTGTCCTTTATGGATGAGTCGTCTAGATATAATAAAATACGAATGGTCCTTTCAGATGAAGAAATGACAGCTTTCAAGACTTCAAAGGGAATATATTGTTACAAGGTGATGCCCTTTGGATTGAAAAATGTTGGTGCCACTTATCAACATGCTATGTAAAAAGTGTTTAACGATATGCTACATAAGTATGTCGAGTGCTACGTTGATGACCTTATGGTCAAATTCAAGAGACGATAAGACCATTTGAAGGATCTAAAAGTTATGTTCGACCGTTTGTGAAAATATCAGTTGAGGATAAACCTCTCAAATGCGTGTTCGACGTGACTTCAAGAAAGTTTCTTAGCTTCATTGTAAGACACTGAGGGATCGAGATAGACCAGTCCAAGATTGATGCCATTCAGAAGATGCCAAGGCCAAAGAGTTTGCATGACCTAAGAAGTCTCTAGGATGATTGGCTTACATTCGAAGGTTCATTTCCAACCTGGCCCGTCGAAGCCAATCTTTTCAAAAGTTGATGAGAAAAGGAGAAAAGTTTGTGTGGGATGAGGCTTGTCAGAATGCTTTTAATAACATAAAGAAATACTTGCTCAATCCCTCAGTATTAGGAGCTCTAATACCTAGCAAGCCATTAATATTGTACATTGCTGCACAAGAAATGTCTTTTGGCGCATTGTTGGCGCAAGAGAAGGGGAAGGAAAAGGAACGTGCTCTCTACTATCTAAGCAGAACCATAGTTGGAGCCGAAGTTAACTATTCTCCCATTGAGAAAATGTGCCTTGCACTTTTCTTTGTCATCGATAAGTTGAGGCATTATATGCAAACCTTCATGGTTCATCTAGTAGCAAAGGTGGATCCTATAAAGTATGTTCTATCTAGGCCGATTATCTCTGGACGCTTAGTCAAATGGGCGGTTCTACTCCAGCAACATGACATTGTCTATATTCCCTAAAAGGAGATAAAAGAACAAGCGTTGGTAGACTTTTTGGCAGACCACCCAATTCCTTCGGATTGGAAGTTATGTGAAGACTTGCCAGACGATGAAATTTTCTTCACGGAAGTTATGAAACCTTGGACTATGTATTTTGATGGCGTAGCGCAAAGAAGTGGTGCGAGGGCAGGCATCGTCCTCATTTCTCATGAGAAACATATGTTGCCTTATAGTTTGCGCTCGCTAAACTATGCTCAACAATGTGGCTGAATATCAGGCTTTGATAATTGGCCTTCAAATGGCATTAGAGATCGAAGTATCACTCATAGAAATTTACGGTGATTCAAAGTTGATAATCAATCAGCTATCACTTCAGTATGATGTGAAATATGAAGACTTGAAGCCATACTTCGCTTATGCTCGACAATTAATGGAAAGGTTTGACAATGTGATGTTGGAGCATGTCCCTAATACAGAAAATAAGAAAGCAGACGCATTGGCAAATTTGGCCACTACCTTGATGATGCCGGATAACGTAGCTCTAAATGTACCACTTTGTCAACGATGGATTGTGCCTCCAATTTTGCTCAAATGTTAGGAACCGAATTTAACGACATCTCATTTAATTGATGAAGAAGATTGACGTCAACCTATCATAGAGTATCTTGAGCATGGAAAGCTTCCAAAGGATTCTTGTCATAAAACTGAGGTACGAAGAAGGACTGCACACTTTATTTAATACAAAGGAACCTTATATTATCGTTCTCTTGAAGGATTCTTTCTTCGATTTCTTGGAAAGGAAAAGTCGATAAAAGCTTTAAAGGAAGCACATGCAAGTGTTTGTGGAGCACATCAATCGGGACCGAAGCTTTAATTTCAGTTGAGAAGAATGGGCTATTATTGGCCTAAGATGGTTCAAGATTCAATGGATTATGCAAAGAAGTGTGAAGCTTGTCAATACCATGTAAACTTCATACATCAACCTCTAGAGCCTCTACATCCAACTATGCTTCTTAGCCGCTTGAGGCTTCGGGACTTGATTTGGTTGGCCCTATTAAACCAAAATCATCAGCAGGACAATCTTATATCCTTGCAGCAACAGACTATTTCTCAAAGTGGGCTAAGGCCATTTCCTTGAGAGAGGCCAAGAAAGAGAATGTGGCAAACTTTATTCGTACCCACATCATCTATCGATACAGTAGTCCTCACCGGATCGTGGCAGATAATGGAAGGCAATTCCCCAATAGCATGATAGACAAATTATGTGAAAAATTCAAGTTCAAGCAATACAAGTCATCTATATACAACGTAATTGCGAACGGCCTAGTAGAAGCATTCAATAAAACTTTATGCAATCTTCTAAAGAAAATTATCTTCAAGTCAAAAATGGATTGGCAAGAAAGAATCGGTGAAGCATTGTGCTTATCAAACCACTCATCGCACTCTTATAGAGGTTACACTATATTCGCTTGTTTATGGTGTAGAGGCTGTCATTTCCCTTGAAAGAGAAATCCCATTGTTAAGAATGGCAGTGCAAGAGGGGTTGTCAACCGAAGACAATGTCAAGTTACGTCTTCAAGATTTATAAGCACTTGATGAAAAGCGATTAGAAGCTCAGCAAGCATTGGAATGTTACCAAGCAAGAATGTTTAAAGCTTTTGATAAACACGTCAAACCTCGCTCCTTTCAGGTTGGTGATCTAGTATTGGTTGTAAGAAGACCAATCATCACAACAAGACATACAGGAAATAAGTTCACACCTAAATGGGATGAACCCTACATTGTCAAAGAAGTTACAAACAGTTCATACAAGATTGTTAATCGAGATGGATTAAAAATTGGCCCAATCAACATCAAGTTTCTTAAGAAATTTTATGCTTAATGTCATTATCCAGTAAAAAAATCAATTGAACTATGTAATTATGACTTGATCCCTATATTATAAAGGGTATGTAGGCAGCTTAAAGGAAACTTTAAGTTCAGTCCAGTAAAAAAAAATCAATTGAACTAAAAAAAAAATCATAAATGTCTTTTCAAGCAAGTTTGAAGACTTTAGACTTCATTGACGCAGAAGCGGCTTTGCCTCCTCTAAAAGAAATGTTGATGCAAAAAAATAAAAATAAAAAACTCTACCTTATTGCTAATATGTTTTAGCCTTGAAAGGACGACGACGGTACAACTCCGCCTTTGCTTCTCTAAGATGACGTCGATGGTACAACTTTGCCTCCACCTATCCAAAGGACGAAGTGCCTGATCGCTCCTACCAAGACGGTGGATCTGATGGCCAACGCCCGATCGTCCCCTAGTAGAAGTTAGATTGTTGACAACGAAGTTACCACTCTAAACGATGAAGGCACTCGATCGCTCCTACTAGAACGATGGATCTGACGACTAAAGCCCGATCTCCCTCAGTAGAAGTTAGATCACTAACAGCGGAGTCACCTCTCCAAACAACCAAGGCACCCGATCGGTCCTACCAGGACAGTGGATCTGACGGCCAAAGCTCGATCGTCCCCCAGTAGAAGTTAGATTGCTGACAGCGAAGTCACCTCTCCAAACGACGAATGCATCCGATCGCTCCTACCAGGGCGGTGGATCTGAGAGCCAAAGTCAGATCGTCCTTCAGTAGAAGTTGGATCGCTGACAACGGAGTCACCACTGTAAACGATTGCGAAAAAAAAGAATAATAAAAAAAAAAGAGGAAAGAAGAAAAAATCTTCACCTTTTGAAGACGCGTTAGGGAAGAAAAAAAGAGGCACAACTTTAGTTCCTAAAAAAAATAGAGAGTTAAAAAAATTAAAGAAAAAAAAAGAGGAAGAAGAGAATTTTTTTTCTTCTCTCATACCTGGAAAGAATAATCAAGGTATAAGTATACTTGTGTCCAATTCCTGATAGGATTTGCAATGATTTTAAATTTTCAAATAAAAAATAAAATAAAATTTTAATTATCTTATTTTATTTTATTTTCGAATAAAATCTTGGATTTCACTTTGGAGATGATCAAACATATTTTAAAATAAAATAAAATAAAATCTCGAAATCCACTTTTTCAGATAATTAGACGTATTTAAATATTTCAAAATTTAGATTTTACCTCCATTTTTATCATAAATTTAAATTGGAGTCATAAATCTGACTTTACCCCAAGATTAAGGTCTTGTATTTATCTCAAAAATTAAATTTGGTCATTTTATCCCAAAATTAAAATTGGTCATTCCAAATTTTTGTACATCCTCAAGACAAATTATGGTATGGTAAAAACCTAATTTTTATCTCAAACTAAAATATGGTTTCAAATTTTATAAAAAAGAAAAATAATTATCAAATTTAAATTTTTATCCTTAAATCGAAGTAAGTCGAGGATAAAACCTTAAACTTTTCTAAAATTAAGGATTGGTCATATTCCAACCCTTTTTTTTTAAATCAAACTCAAATACTAAATTCATAGTTTGATTAATTGGATATGTCAAATTGAGCAACAACAAAAAGTTAAAAAATTAAAATAAATAAATAAATAATGCTCGTATTTGGACTTTAAATTTATCTTTTCGAGATTCACCCACCCATACACGTGCATAAATCTCGAAAGGGGCATTTGTTGAATAAGAAATTTTAAAACCAATCACAAATTGTCACATCATTTGCTAAAATAATTGTATTTGGGATTAACGAAAAATTGGCATGTGTCCCAAATTAAATCTAAAGACAAATTGGACAATTCTAATAATGTCAAGTGTCTTTATTATATCAATTGGATCAAATTAATTATTTTGGTTCAATTAAATATTATTTACTTAGGCTAAAATTCAATTAAGCCCAAAAATAAGCTTAATTTAGCCTAAAATTTAATATGACCTAAATCCATGTGATTGAGCCCATGGGTATAGGTCATTGACCATAAAAACCCACCAAGGAACTCTATAAATAGAGGATTTCTTTCATTTGTGGAGGTTGGAAATTTTTTACTCCAGAAGGTCTAGAGAGAATTCTCCCAAGAGATAGAAGACTCATCAACTCCTGAAGTCGACCAAAGATTGAAGCTCCGACCATCCTCGAAGATTGAAGCTCTTTTGAAGGTATAAGCTTTCTTCCAGGACTCCAACTTTAAGAACACCTTCGAAGATTGAAGCTCCTTTGAAGATACGTGCTTTCTTCCAAGACTCAAACTTCAAGAATATCACATGCTTCGCTTTCTCAAATCAAGCGTAAGCATCCTATCGAGAGAGCATCAGAGGATCAAATTCTAGAGATCGAACCACATCACATTAAATCAACGTAAATACAACAACACAAGTTCAACTCCACGAATCAAATTCTCCATAAATCTCGTGTGAACAATTTTCCTAAAATGTTTTCCAATCGAATCTCTATTTCCTAAAATATTCACATTCATTTTCGATTAAATTAAAGAATATTCCAAATAAATTAGTAAATTATGAAATACAAACACAAATTCAACAAAAAAATTAATGTTCACATTTATAATATTTGCCTTTTACAAATATACACAAAATGAAACTTATAATATTTACAAATATACTATAAATTGACTCCACTAACAAAGAAAGCGAGAAGTTTCTATTAATAAGTTACAGTGATCATCATTTGTAAAAAAAAAAATTACATTGAAAACCATTGCTCCGTTTAAATGGATGATGATTGACAGCCACAACATTGTCAGTGATCTCCACGCCACATATATCGCAATTCTTCTCCTACAGAACCGAAAAGCGCAATTCAAATTTAAAAAACAAACCCATATGAATGAGTGAGCATAAATTGAGCAAAAAGTAAATTGAGCACCTAAGAAAAGCCTAGAATCTACAACATCAAATCTACAATGTACAATGATCAATAATGGAAAGCAATCTTAAATCTAACATAATCGAAAAGTCAGTAGTGTAGCAACTAATTTACCTGAAGTAATAGCTAGCAAAACTAAAGCAAGGAAAAGTTTGATACATTGAAAATAATGTTAGGTAAAGTTCACTTACATTTGGAAAAGTTAACTTCATGGCACAAACAAGATTATTTCAATATACAAACGAAGTCTAGGTCTTGGTTTCAAATTATGTTATTAAAAAAAATTAAAGCTTAAGTGTGATAATTTAGTTGAATTCAATCATCATAACAAACACACCTCTCTTCATCATCACCATCAACCTCTCCATTTCTATAAATTCTTAGGCTTTGATATGTCTAGCAGCTTCTTCTAATCCTCTATTTATACATTTATATATACACATCATGATTCATTAGTTGTTTGATTGGATTGGGAACTCAAAACACTCTAAAAACGACAAGTTGAACGCTACAAGACATCGAAATATTATTGTTGTTTTCAAATAGCCTTCTTTCTCTACTAACAACAATGTTTTTCTTGGTGCAAAATATGCTAATCTAAAATGAATCCAATACAAGAGCCTAAAGGTAAAATGACAAAGACAATACACATTAACTAATCTAAAACCATAGAGCTTCAATCTCATTCTTAATCTTTTCAAAATGTTTCAATCAAGTCTCTACTTAACAACGTTCTAAGAATTATGGTTGTACTAATTGAACACAAGTTCTCATATTTTTCCTTTCCAACACAAGTTCAAATTAGATTTTACATTCCCAAACGAAGAGTAAGAGCATTCCAAACTTGTTCATTTTCCTAAAAGGGAAAGAAAAAATACAATATTTTGTGTACATATTTTACAAAATTTTAAAAATACAACTTTAAAATTTCCCTCTCAACCCACATTCAAAATTTCCATTTTAAAAACCAAAATTTATTCCTAAACAATATCCTACAACGAATTCATCATTAAAATCCTAAAACTAATTCTAAAAAACAAAAACCTAAACTATCTAAATCTATTCCACAACAAAATTCTAAAACAATTTTTTTTAAAAAACACTAAACTATCTAAATAAACCTAAAAGCTAACAGTTTTAAACTTACTTCAATGTATGACGGCAGACAACGACAAAGGACAACGGCGGAGAGGGTAACGGCTACGAGGGCACGGTGGCGAATCCTTCTTCGTTTCGCTTCTCTCATCTTTTTGTTTGCCTCATTTCGATTCTGTGTTTTACGGAACTAAAACGAAATTTATATGGGATCTCCCGACGCAGATCGAAAACGTCGGAAGACCCTACTAACGGTGTTGGGAATGCTTCTTATTCCCAACTCACAACAATAGCATCGAAAATGCTCCTTATTCCCGATGAAGTCCTCGACGCATGATGCATGGCGTCGGGAAAACATATAATTCCTGATGTTATTCTCGACATTCATTGTACAGCGTCGAGAATAGCATTTTATCCTGACGTTTTACATGGGGTGTCAAAAGATTCTATCATTCTCGATGATTTTTCTACCGACGTCTTTCTCTGCGTCGAGAGAACTCCGATTTCTTGCAGTGGCATGTACCTATAATAATTCAAAACACATTTCTATCAGCACAAACAAAAAAAAAACAAAAAGAATATGAAAGATGTCAATATTGAATATGAAAGATGTCAATATTGGTCTATCTAGTTAGACTGTGATATTAGTCTATCCACATCTATCTGCAAATCAATTTAAATTTGATACACAAAATTGATCATACATGGGTTAGATTCAACCAATTTATCAAAGAATCTTAGAATCAATGCATACGATTGAACTGTGTCACCATGTAATATTTTTACCATATGTTCTTTCACCCTCCAAGCTTTTTGGTAACTTATATTAACTCCAAGATTTGTCCAAGTCTTATGCACAATCTCTTTAGAAATGGAACGACCAATAGACATGAATCTAAAATCATCTATCAAACAATTGTCAATTATTGTTGAAGAAGCTTGCATGTGAGAACTTTGGGCAGTACTCAATGAACAATCATGGTCAAAAGTGTATTTTGGTAGCATCCACAAATCACTCTTCTTATAACAAGATTCCCTTACATACCATTTGCAGCCTTCTTGCAGACATCTAAATTCAAGAGACGTCAAATTTGATACTGTAGTCTTAAATTGAAAGTTGTTCTTCACTGCTATTATATAAAACACTTTGAAAGCACTTCTTTACTTTCAAATAAACTTTTTTTCCTTCAAATCAAAATAATAAGAGATGTCTCTTATAACTTCATCATTTGAAACAAAAGAAAAACCTATATTTAGTGACATATCAACATTCTCCCATACACTACTAGATGAAGAAGACATTCCCAAACAATTAACACTTACATGGGCAACTAATGGATGTCTACTAGTTGCATCTTTAGCAAAAGCTAAATACCAAGCAACATCATTGTCCTTCTTTATTGGCACCATATTTTGAACATTACTTTTACCAAAATCAAGTAAAACAAATAATTCTACTGATTCATCCAATTCAAGTTGTTCACATGTCAAAGCAACCAAAGAATTAAAACTGACTCGCATATCTACCAAAATTTCAGACACTAAGTAATTCTCATAAACATTGCAGCCATTCTATTAACAACAGTAGGAATAGACAATCTAATCTAGAAAAGAAGAAAATATAATTAAGTATTTAGATGTAATAAGAGAATACTAATTGATCATGCAAAGAAGTTAATAAATACTAAAAGATCGTTTAACACCAATAGACGATCGTATATAATAAATTAAATCATCGTATAGAATAAGCTATAGATGATCATTTAAAGACACTGATCGTTTAAACCATCGTATTGAATTTGATACATTATCGTCTAAAGATACTGATCGTTTAAATCATCGTATTGAATTTGATACACGATCGTTTAAAGACGCTAATTGTTTAAACAATCGTATTGATTTTGAAACATAATCGTTTAAAGACGCTGATCATACAAAATACTGAAAATTTTCGTGTTCATAAAGATGAAGGATCGTGTTCATATAGCAAAACGATCGTCTGTGGAATGTTAAACGATGATGTTGATAGAGATAAACGATCAAGTAATTCAATGAAAATTATCTTGAAAAACTTCAAACTATCGATCTTCATAATGAAATACACAATTCTTACAATGATTCTTAAAAGTTCAAAATGAAAAATAAAACTTTAAATTCTTACAAACAACAAAAAAGAAAAACGACATTCATACCGAAATATAAATTCTTAAATCGACATAAATAGTAATTAAAATATTCAACGATCTTCATAACCAAATACAGGATGTCTTACAGTAATACCTACATATTCTAAACATTCTATCTTCACACCGAAATATATAATTCTGAACGAAATTTTATAATCAACTAAATAGTTCAAAGAAAAAATAATATTTAGAATACTCATCGAAACCAAAATCATTGAGACGATATTAACAAAGCAATATACACGATCTTGATTGTCCAAGATGACAAGAAGAGAAACAATGTTATCGAAGATGATGGATACAAGAGCGAATGTTGTCGAAAATTACGAAAAAGATAAAGAATGATCAAGATGAAAGATATATATAAAAGACGAGATGAATAACTCGGAAACGAAAATCATGAAAAAATCATGAAGAATAAGAAAATCAAATTTGAAAGATCGTTATAAAAGATTAAGGGTAAATAAGGAATTTTGAAAAAATAATTTGTCTTGATGGGCTTGTTATACGGGCCGTAAATAGTTTACAGTTTTGTTATATTTATGTAAGTTTCCCTAGTTTAATTTTATTTAATTAAATTTGATTTAAGTAAATTAATTAAATTAAAACTATAGATTATGTGAGAGATATTCATTTAAATATGATTTTATTATTTTAATAATAATAAGTTATTATTAAATGAATAGGGAACGCGGGTAGTCTTCCCATGTTCCCAAATTTTCTCTCGAATTCCCACTTCTTCCGTCTAAAGAAGAGGGAGAGATCTGCGTAATGGATAGAAGAGTTCTGTGATTTACAGATTGTGAATTCTCTCATGAAAATCTCTCAAAACAAAATTCTCTTCTCCAATTTTGGTTCCTACAAACCAAATCTCAACCTAGAGAATAGGAAGGTTTCCAAGTGGTGGTGCCCAATTTGGAGTTTTGTAGATCTAGAGACGTCAACATGCGTAAGTTTCCTATTATTCATTCTTTATAATTTATTTCTTGAAAGCATGCTTAGCCATAAATAAATTAGATTTTGCTAATGTTCTGGTATTTTTAGGTTTCTAAATTAATTTGAGTTAGAGTTTCTGTTAATTTTCTATTGCGTAGGACTTTCATCCCTTCACCAAGGTTATCTTCCGTTACCTAAACATACATGTGAAGACACACAATTGGATCATGTTTAACTGATAACCTAAATGGTGTGTAGTAGATAGATAAGGCTGGATACCTTATCTTGGTGACATTACGAATACGTCCTGCTTTGTAGTTGTTACAATTGTTCTAAAGTGCTATAAATGATTTGGTCCTAATCATTCATGTCAAGACATTGGAGCGGGGGTATTATATACAAAGAGGTTGTATAACACCGGACCATGAAATGAATAGTCTCTCTTATTAACACAATTACTATTTTAGACTACATATCATTAGGATGACCATAGGTGACTTAACCTGAATCATGCGTGAGTTGTGAACTTCTACCTATGAAGACGATCTTTTGATTTGTATAGGTGAGAGTGGCATATGTCGTCAATTCAATATGCCTACCATTTAGGAGATTCATCTGATTGGGGAGCTGGGAACACAGCTACACAAGAAGGAATTCACTCCTTCTCTATAGATAGAGTAAGTAGAGAAATTACTCTCTTAAATGTTGATTCCAGGGCTTGAACAAAGTGGCGTCACACCCTCTCTTGGCCCGAGAGGAGTTCAGTTATAGTGGGACTATAAATTATTGTTCATTAGAGGAATCAGTGGAAACTATAGGGGCAAAATGGTAACTTTTTACCTAGCTGTACTTACGAGCAATTTGTGAAGGGTCATTGCGTTGTTGATTGCTATATCTAGGGGTGAGCATGGTGGGCCGAAAAACCGAAACGAACGACCAAAACTGAACGACGATGTCGGGCGGGCGGGAAATACTATGAGCGGTCGGGTTTCGGGTTTTATAATTTGAAAACTGAGTTGAAACGGTCGGTTCAATCTATAGGTCGGTCGGTCTGGTAAACCGACCGAACCGACTCCCTCTTTAAAATATATATATATATATATATATATATATATATATGTATATATGTATATATATATATATATATTATTTAATTTTGTAAATTTAGGTTTCTTCATCAGTTCATCTCGCCGGCTCACGCTCCAAGTCAAGACCCAATCCACGATTCCACATCCACATGCACAGATCATTCATCTCTCCTTTTCCCCCTCAGTTGGTCGTCGCAATCGCCGTCGTTGGTGACTCCATTAACCGGTTACTCGATAGACTCCATTGGCCAGTTCGTTGCCTCAGTCGTTCGCCGTCACGCACAGATCTGTCGTTTTTCCTCAGCCGTTCGCCGTCAGCCGCACGCCCAACTCGTTAGGTTTTTTTTTTCTTTTCTTTCTGAATATATGCGTATACGAAAATGTAAAGAGAAGAACTGATATTATACATTCATCTTTGATCTTTCAACATTTATATTGTTATAATTTATTTGAGATGGAAAATCAAAGCTGATATCTCAATGGCTTTCGGCTACCTACACAATCTCTCTGTTATTCCAAATGACATACATTTTGCTTTTCTAATCACTTCATCTTCTCTTTTCTGTTAATTTGTCTTGTTTGATTTTTGATTCCAATGAACATGATGAAGGAGAAAAAGATCAGTAATAATTTGTATTTTGATTCCGATGACATACCATAGAAATAATTTGTGTTTTGTACAAATTAGTAACTTCAAAAGATCTATTATGGCATAATGTAAAATTTCTTATCGTAGATCAAGTTTCTGATTCATCATTTTTATTTGTTTGCCTTGTGTTCTTTAAATCCTTTGTTTTTATGAATTTTTAGAATTTAGTTTGGCAACTTTTTTGTTCTAGTTTGTTGTTTCCTTCGGTTTTAAGTGTTGATTTGTGTTCTTCAAATCTTTTAGGAACTTATTGCAAAATGTTTGATTTAGAAACCATTGGTGAACACAAAAGCGTAGTTTCTGTTTTTTTTTTTATTTGGATTTCAGAAAATGATAATTGAATTTCATGGTAACATCCAAGATGGTAAATTATATTTGAAATTGAGATCAAATGATGGATTTGACGAAACGACATATGGAATAACATATAGGCTGCTAGTAATGTAATTTGAAGGAAGATTTGAGTAAAAATTGAATTATATATTACATGTGCTTGTTGAACATAAAGTATAGCCCTAATTTGTAAAATGAATGGCTGCATATTGTAATTTATGTATGAAAAAGAGTCCAATTCAAATGGGATAATAAATATTGAAGGTTTGAGATTATATTTAATAAATATTTTAGTTTATTTTAGCTCGGAATCTTGAAGGTTTGAGATTGCATCAATGAGAAAAAAAATCTATAGTCATAGATACATGTCAATTTTTAATTCTATTTATAATGCTCTAAATTTCCAAATTTAATTGCATTATATCTCAGTCCATTTAAAGATTCAATTTCACCTCTATATACGATTTCATGAGCTATTGTCTTAGTTGAATTTTATTTTTTTGTGGAATAATTGGAGATATGTATTGGATTTTATATATAATGAAAAAAAATGAACAATAGATGGATTTGTTATTTTAAGCTTTGGGTTTCTTTTATTCTTCCCACACACACTAAAATGGAATATCTTTTTTTTACTCTCATTACAGTTAAATCAAATGGATTCAACAGATATGGAGTTAGAGTGTGTAGGAGTTGTGAAACTTCAAAAATCGTAAGAGACGAAGATACGGATGGCAAGCGTAAAACTATTGATGTTGATCTTGATTCATATGGGAGAGAATATGTTCCAAATCCCCCAAAAATAAGGAAGAATGTCAAACAATCAATGGTTTGGGACCATTTTGAGAGGCTTAAAGGTGATCTTAATGACCCTCGTGCTAAATGTAAATAGTTTGAAGTTGTTTATGCATGTCATTCTAAACGTAATGGTATTGGAACTATGAAGCATCATTTAGAAAATTGCAAAAAGTACCCTTACCAAAAAAAGAGAGACCAAACTCAAATGACATTAGCTTTTAAACCTAAAGACAAAGTTGGAGATAATTCTTCACAACTTGTATGTGAATCATTTAGTTTAGATGGTTGTCGGAACGCTTTGGTTGAGATGATAATAGTTGATGAATTGCCCTTTAAGTTTGTGGACGGTAAGGGATTTAAGAAGTTTGTGGATAAATTAACATGTGGAAATCATACTAGATTTGTTGTTCCATCTCGATTTACTGTGGCTAGAGATGTGCTTAAGTTGTATGTTAATGAGAAGAATCGTTTGAGAGACATGTTTGTAAAAAACAAGTATAGAGTTTCTCTCACCACTGATTGTTGGACATCGGGACAAAATATTAATTACATGGTCCTAACCGCCCATTTCATTGATTCTGATTGGAAATTACATAAGAGAATACTTAGTTTTTGTCCAATTAAGAATCATAAAGATGATACTATCGGTAAAACCATTGAAAAGAATTTGAAGAATTGGGGCATTGAGAGGGTAATGACTTTGACGGTTGATAATGCAAGTTTGAATGACACTGTTGTTGCTTATCTTTTAAAGAGATTCAATAAAGGATTATTGTTTGGTGGGGAATTTTTGCATGTTTGTTGTTGTGCCCATATATTGAATCTTATAGTAACCGATGCTTTTAAGGAACATAATGATTGTATTGATAGGATTCGATATGCTGTGCGATTTATAAGGTCTTCTCTTGCTCGGTTTTTGAAATTTAAAAAGTGCATTGAACTTGAAAAAATTCCTTGTAAGAGTTATGTGTGTCTTGATGTTCCTACAAGATGGAACTCCACATATATGATGCTTGAAGCTGCTGTTAAGTTTGAAAAAGCTTTTGATAGATTAGAAGATGAAGATGCCTCATATAGACATGATATGTCACCGAATAAGGAAGATTGGGCAAATGCTAGGATGTTAATACGATTTTTAAAAGTATTTTATGATGTCACATTAAAGATTTCGGGTTCTTTGTATACTACTTCAAACTTGGTTTTCCATCAGATTACAGTGGTTCAGAATTGTATACGTTTGAATCGGGTAGTGCAAATGCATTGTTAGATGGAATGGCTAATAACATGAAGGCAAAATTTGAGAAATATTGGGGAAACAATGAAAAGAATAATTTGTTGTTGTATGTTGCTATTGTGTTGGATCCTCGAAAGAAATTAAGATTTGTATCTTTTTGTTTGAAAATTTTTTTTGGTCCCGAGGTTGCTGAATCCATGGGAAATGTAGTGGAACAATGTTGTAGACATCTTTTTCACGAGTATAGTACTACTCAAAGTGGGAGTAGACAAGGATGTAGTAGTACTAGTACAACTAGTACACAAACTGTTTCAGGCTTGGATGCTAATATTGATTTTGATTCAAATGAAAATGTGGGTGAAGATTTTGTCTACGACACGATTGTTGAGGAATTTGAAGATGATTCTACTACACCTTTCGAACAGGGATCATCGGAGATTGATATCTATTTGTTGGAAGCCAATGTTAGGACCGAAGGTGATTTTGACATACTACAATGGTGGAAGATGAACAGTGATCGATTTGAGGTTCTTGGTCATATGGCTAGAAATATTTTGGCTATTCCTGTTTTTACTATAGCGTCTGAGTCGGCTTTTAGTACTAGAGGACGTGTTGTTGACTCATCACGCTGCTTATTGGCTCCTAAAACAGTGGAGGCTCTCATATGTACTCAAAATTGGCTAAATTCTGATCCAATACATCTTCAATTTCAACATGAATTGGAAGAGGCTTCAAAATTTGAAGAAGGTATTTTTAAATCTTTACATGATATCTTTTGTAGTTGTAATGTGTAACTTTAGTGAAATCTTAAATTATTTAGTAAATTCTTCATATTGATTATGTAGGATTTTGGGTGGTTATGGAGAATGAAAAGGAGCTTGAAGACCTTCCAGATTTTGATAAGTTGTCAATTACCGATTAAGCGATTATTAACTAATTCTGATCCAAGACTTGTAATATTTATATTGACTAGATTATCATAGTGTTTTTGTTTCATACTTTGGTTGTATTTGTGACTCTTAATAGTAATGTCGTGAATTGAATTGAACTTGGATGTTTCTAATTTCATTTTGGTAGTATGTTTAGATTCTTATTTTTATGTTGTTTATTTTATTAATTTGTGTAATACCTATGAACTAAGCATTGAAATTAATAGAACTTGATTTTATTTTTTAATCACAATTGTATGATTTTAAGACAATATAGAATATATATCGTAGACTTTTCTATTGAAATTAAAAAGTGAAATAAACATAATAATGTCATTCTTAGTTTTTAAAATCGTTTGTTTATCAAAAAGAAAGCAAGAAACATAGAAAAGGAAGGAGGAGGAGGAGAAGAAGAAACAGGAGAGAAAGAAAGAAGGAGAGGAAAAAAAAGAGTAGGAAAACCGACCGACCCGACCGCCGGTTGGACCGGCCGGTTTTGTTAAAATCGGCGGTCGAGGCTGGTTTTCCAACTTTCGTGCCGACTTGTAGTCGGTTCGCAGTTTGATCGGAAAACCGACCCCGACCACCCGATGCTTACCCCTAGTTATATCTAATGGATACAAAAGTATATTTACAGTAAGAAAAGTGCAACTATTAGTCTTTAGTGGAATGATTGATAGTTAATGAATATAAATTAATTTAATTAAAAAGTTTAATCAATTAATATCATATCATTATAGCTTCAATTTGTAGGTCCATAAGGTCTCCTTGTTAGCTCAATAAAGATAAATAAGAATCAAATATATTTTTGTTTAATTTAATCTGTTTAAATTGATTAAAATGAATGAACTATATATGATATAACTAATATAATGTATTTGACATATTATATAAAGTTCTTATGAGGGAAGTTAATATTTCAAATAACAATAATAATAATATGAATAACATTCATGAATAAACTATAGGTCAAGATTAATATGGATTTGATTCATATTAGAACTATAAGTCATATGAGAGATATAAACCATTGGTTATATTATATATGATATAATATAATTGAAGTTCATATTATATGAGATATAATATGGTTTAAATTTATATTAATTTTATATTATTAATATAATTTTAAATAATAGTGGGAGTTATTCTACGTGCGAGAGATGGAGGAAGTTATTTGATAACTTCCCCTTCATCTCTCTTAAAAGAAAATGGTTAAGATTATATTGTTTTTAATCTCTCTGCTCTCTAAAAAATTTTGAAAATCTCTCTGTTCGAGAAAGAAATCACTCTAAAAAAAAATTTCCTTACCAAATCACAGAAGCCCACAACTCTCTGTTGAATTTCACCTTGAGAATAATAAGGAAGACTTCGTGGTGTTCTT
The DNA here is from genome assembly GCF_025177605.1 of Cucumis melo. Classification (NCBI taxonomy): domain Eukaryota; kingdom Viridiplantae; phylum Streptophyta; class Magnoliopsida; order Cucurbitales; family Cucurbitaceae; genus Cucumis; species Cucumis melo. The sequence continues at coordinate 18,509,521 of NC_066860.1, read as the reverse complement.
GGGACATTCAAGAAGTTCTTGGGAGGTTCTACAAAGGTTAGTTTTTTTCCCTTTTTCCTCCTTAGAAGCATGATTAGGTTTTAGTTTTGTTTTTCTCTAAATTTTTTGGTTTTACAAATTGAATTTTCTTTGCACGGCGTATGCATCCACTTTAGGAATTCCAAATTCCTTCACAATGATCATCTAAATAAGAAATGAGAACTTAATTTGGAATAACAAACACTTCATTGAAATTTAACAAAGATTACATTTTAGATATTTACAAAAAGTTTTCACAAAATAAAATTTATACAAGTTTCCAAAACAAACATTTGCTCTTCTCACCTAACTCTACATGCTTTGCAAACTAACTGTGATTACTAACAAGATGTTGCGTCACGTTTATGGCACGATAAGCGATTAAGACGACAGTTCAAACGCTGAATATCCTTCACTACCTAGGGAGGGAGGAATAAAACAAAATATTTGATGATTAGATAAAAAAGTTTAGTGAGTGAGATTTTTCACCAATACATTTAATAAATAAATTCTTGCCATAACGCATTTCAAAGTTTTTTTCACAATAGCACGTGAAATAAATAAGTATGCGTTTTAATCAAAATATGAGTTCAAATCTAAAGATCATATCGATATGTTAGGCAATTTACACATTAAAATTACATTGGCAAATATTTATAAATCTCATATAAACCATTTTCTTGCAAAATAAATTCATCATAAATCTCATGCATTTGCATAATGCGTTTTATATATCATAACGCAAAATCATTTCGCATAACAAGTTACATCTTTTGTACCTTCCTTAGCTCAAGTGTCAACACATTCTTATCGTCGAGCTGCGGTTGTGCTGAGTAATCTCAATTCATACAGCAATTTCCATCAATTCCATTATGCATAACGCGTCTTCCAGTGCTAGAACACAAAGCAAGGAAATAATATCTTGTTGTAGATCACAAAGCAAGTATAAGATATCTCACATTAGAATATAAAACAATTATGAGGCATCCTATTCTAGATCACACACAACAAGAATAGGCGTCCCACACCTGATCACAAAGCAAGTGTGAGGTATCTGATCACATAAGGTACAAAAATCATTTCGCAACAACCATTCAAATTGCCTAAGTAAATTTTAAATTGAAATATAATTCACATTAGATTAATATTTGAACTCATTTAAATATTTTATTCTCTTATAAATTAATTTTTAATTAAATCCAAAATTAAATTTATATAATAATGTTGAATTGAAATATAAACTTTAATATAATGTATCACCATACATTATATTAATTCCCTAAGTAAATTAAACGTTTCAAATTATATCTAATATATTTATTAACCTCATTATCCTTTATGAGCTAAGAAAATGACCTAATGGACCTACAGATTAGAAGCTACAACGATATAAGATTAATTGGCTAAACTCATTAACCAAGTTAATCAATATTCGTTAACTGTGTGTACACTCCACTAAAGACTAACAACTGAACTCTTCTCACTGTAGATATATTTCTATGTGCACAGATATAGACCAATAATAGTAAGTTAGTCCTTCATAAGTGTCTGTAACACCAGTTGGGTCAAATTACCATTTTACCCTTAGGTTATTTCTAGTCCTTAAATATCAACGCTCCTCTATTGAATAACATGTTTATGGTCCAACCAATAAACAGAAACCTCTCTCGTGCCATAGAGAGGGATAGTTCTTTGTTCAAGTCCTGGATACACCATTTAAGGAAACGCTCATTTACTTAACCTAAAATCGGGATGTCGTGAATTCCATCTTGTGTGATTATGTTCTCAACTACTTACTCGGTCTTGCCCTTAAAATGATAAGCATGTTGAGTCTAAAATCTCGCCACTCTTACCTGTATAAATCAAAGGATAATCCCTCACAAACAGAAGTTCATAATACGCTCAAGATTAAAATTGAGTTACCTAAGTCATACTAATGAAATAGAAACCTAACTAACTAACAAAGTTACATGTAGTGGTTATTATTTTTTGGTCTGGTCTTATGCAAACTCATTGTATAGGACCTCTACTCATGTAACGCCCCGAATTTTCGAGGTAAATTTTATCACTTTGTGGGGATACGAAATTCTTTAAATTTAATGTTTTGTAGATTGCTATAATAATAATATGATATTAATTATATTATTATTATTATTAATTATTCTTATTATAAATTATTTTGTTATTATTACTATTATTTATTATTATTATTATTATTATTATTATTTAATATTATTATTATATTATTAATATTTCATATTATTATTATTATTTAATATTAATATTATATTATTATTAATTATTATTAAGTTATTTATTTTGTTTAATAAATATATATATATATATATATAATAACATTTTTTAAAAAAAACCCTACCCGCGCGCGACGACACACACACATCCCCTCACCCCCCGCCGCTTCGACTTCACCTTCTTCTTCCTTCACCCAGCGAGCACCGCCGCCGCCTCCCACCATCCTCTTCCGTCACACACGCCTCCGCCTTCGTCCGCGTCTCCTCGTCTTCTTCCGTCGAGCCGCGTCCCGCGTCAAAGCTTCACCTGCAATCGACGCTGTCGGTCGATTGTTGTTGTTGAGCCCCCCCCCGCGACAACCGAGCTTCTTACTGCTCCTCCGTTCGACACCGGATCTGTCTCTAACGCCAATCGCCGCCTTCGACGCTTCCCTCCCCTCATCCCGTGTGCCCGACGCAGACAGAACACCAAGGTGCTACCTCTACCGTCGTCGTTGTCGGAAGGAGAAAGGAGTTGAACCCGAGCTGCGAAGTGAAGCCGACCCGAGCCACGTATCCGAATCGAGCGAGCCGCGAGCCGAGCCACGAGCCGAGCCGTAAGCCGAGTTGAGCTGAGCCGCGAGCCGAGCCGAGCCGATTCGAAGGTGAGCCAAGTCGAGCCGAGCCACCTAAGCCATATATTTCTCCCTCCACTTCGGGTCACGGTGAGTCTTCGGTAAGGATCATTTTGGTAATTTACCCAATGTTACTATAATCGTTTCGAGTTTGAATTTTGGAGTAAGACTGGGTCCCATCTTTCGTTCCTTGAAGGGAATAGGGGTTTGACACTCAAGTTCACGGTCCCACGGCAAGTTAATTTGGAGATAGCTTTCCTTTCCTCGGGTAAGTCAACGGATGTTGCTTAGGACCATTTAAAATGACTTCTACTAGTATCCTCGTTTAAGACCCTTGTGTTTTCGTTTAGGTGAATCCGTTGCGCGTGGACTCGATCGGGGGGCATAACCAAGTATCAGGTAAGGGTTTTCCTACTACTGGACCTCGGATCGAGGCTGGAAACGTAGTAATCCACAGGGGATTACACGTTAGTAACTGTACTGAATCAATGTATGCGTGTTTGACTTTTAAGTATCGTTGCTATGCTCTTGTCTGATGTAAAGGTAACGCGACCGCTAGTTGTAGCTTGTGTGCCATCGGGTGTAAGGAGTTGTTTACGGATAGACACCGATGCCGGATGTTCGGTATATTGTAGTTATGTTAATGGGCTACGTTGTGGATTGGAATGGTATGTCGATGGACCTTAAAGTTTTACGGTTTAGGTACGTGGTAGTCTTTTGTCTGGACATTGATCATGGAGTTTGGTCGTGGAAGGACGGTGAGTCCGATTTTGATTGACTAGTTGACTGGGTCTAGGGATATCACAATGGTGTGTGAAGCAGAAACGCATATAGCAATTGAGGATGTAGTTGTTTAAACTTATACTATCTGACTGGCGAAGCCTATGGCGAAATTGTAATATGAATGTTGTTGGGGTATGACTGTTGTAGATGGTTTAGTATGGACTGAGGGGTAACGGTTAGCTTCATCTAGGGCGTAGTGTACCTTACGGATATGTGCATCCTTCGGGAGCACTAGACTGATATCTGCATCCTTTGGGAGCACTAGACTGATACGTGCATCCTTCGGGAGCACTAGGCTGATATGTGCATCCCTCGGGATCACTAGACTGATACATGCATCCTTCGGAATCACGAGACTGATATGTGCGTTCTACGGAATAACTAGACTGTTATGTAGGGTACCCCTGAATAGGAAATTAACTGTTGTTCCCTAACGGGCCCAGTAGTGGGTCCCTCACTGGGTATATTTATACTCACCCTTTCTCTTCTTTAACTTTTCAGGTAAGGGCACAGCGAGGGGCAGAACGACGAGAGGCAGGAAGGATGCGTGAAGGCCATATGGACGCGTCTGGTTTTCTTTATGCTTCCGCTGATATATTTTGTTAGAATATTTGGTTTTGTGATTTTGAGTTTGATGACTTGAGTATTGTATTTGAAACTCTCGTGACTGTGATTTAAACTAGGGCCCGAAACTGCTTTTGTAGTAATTCTAACGTTTTTAATGAATCGTAACCGGTCCTTTATGAGTTTTTGTGTTTTGTGGTCGAGTCTTAGTACATGAGTAATGACCTCAGCTTAGTCCGAAAAGTTGGGTCGTTACAGTTGGTATCAGAGCCTAAGTTTTAGGTTTTGTAGACTGACTTATGATGCGAGTCTGTGTTTTGTGTCCTTATGGCTAAAACGATCCTTGCCACTCGTCAGGTATGCTCTCATGAAATTATATGTATAACTCTATATGCATTACCTTTCCTAAATTAAACTGCGAAGTTAATTATCACTTATGACTAAAGGGATCATTGGTGGTTGTTAGGAAAATGTCGCCAAGGAGGGGTGCACGTAGGGGTGGCCGAGGAGGTCGAGGAAGGAGAGTAGGACGTGCTCAACCTAAGGTGCAGCCTGTAGCCCAAGCACTGACCCGACTGCGCCGGTTACTCATGCGGACCTAGCTGCTATGGAGCAGAGGTTCAGAGATTTGATTATGCAGATGCGAGAGCAGCAGCAGCCTGCCTCGCCAGCTCCTGCTCCAGCTCCGGCTCAAGTACCAGTTGTGCCCCAGGTTGTGCCGGATCAGTTGTCAGCAGAGGCCAAGCACCTGAGGGATTTCAGGAAGTATAATCCCACGACATTCGATGGGTCTTTGGAAGACCCCATCAGGGCTCAGCTGTGGTTATCGTCTTTAGAGACCATATTCCGGTACATGAAGTGCCCTGAGGATCAGAAAGTTCAGTGTGCTGTTTTCATGTTGACAGATAGAGGTACTGCATGGTGGGAGACTACAGAGAGAATGCTAGGTGGCGATGTGAGTTAGATCACGTGGCAACAGTTCAAGGAGAGTTTCTATGCGAAATTCTTCTCTGCTAGTTTGAGAGATGCCAAGCGGCAGGAGTTCCTGAACTTAGAGCAAGGTGACATGACAGTGGAGCAGTATGATGCGAAGTTTGACATGTTATCCCGCTTCGCTCCCGAGATGATAGCGACCGAGGCGGCCAGAGCTGATAAGTTTGTTAGAGGCCTCCGACTGGACATTCAAGGTTTGGTTCGAGCTTTCCGACCCGCTACACATGCCGATGCACTGCGTCTGGCAGTGGATCTCAGTTTACAGAAGAGGGCTAACTCGTCGAAGGTCACAGGTAGAGGTTCGACCTCAGGACAGAAAGGAAGGCTGAGCAGCAGCCTATTCCAGTGCCGCAGCGGAACTTCAGACCAGGTGGTGAGTTTCGCCGCTTCCAGCAGAAACCTTTTAAGGCAGGGGAAGCTGCCAGTGGGAAGCCATTGTGTGCCACTTGTGGGAAGCACCATTTGGGCCGTTGTTTATTTGGAACCAGGACTTGCTTTAAGTGTAGCAAGAGGGGCATACAGCTGATAGATGCCCGATGAGACTTACGGGGAATGCGCAGAATCAGGGAGCAGGTGCTCCACATCAGGGTAAAGTCTTTGCTACCAACAAGACTGAGGCTGAGAGGGTGGGCACGGTGGTGACAGGTACGCTTCCAGTATTGGGGCATTACGCCTTAGTTTTGTTTGATTCGGGTTCGTCACATTCTTTTATCTCTTCCGCATTTGTGTTGCATGCCCGCTTAGAGGTAGAGCCCCTACACCATGTTCTATCAGTATCTACTCCTTCCGGGGAGTGTATGTTGTCAAAGGAAAAGGTGAAAGCATGCCAGATTGAGATAGCAGGCCATGTGATTGAAGTAACGCTGTTAGTCCTGGACATGCTCGACTTTGATGTAATCCTGGGTATGGATTGGTTGGCCGCTAACCATGCCAGCATAGATTGTTCCCGTAAGGAGGTAGCGTTTAACCCTCCCTCGATGGCCAGTTTTAAATTTAAGGGAGAAGGGTCCAGGTCTGTAACGTCCCGTATTTTCGAGGTAAATTTTATCTTTTTGCGGGGATACGAAATTTTTTTAATTTAATGTTTTGTAAATTGCTATAATAATAATATGATATTAATTATATTATTAATATTATTTTTTATTATTATTATAAATTATTATTGTTATTATTACTATTATTTAATATTATTATTATTATTATTTAATATTATTATTACATTATTATTAATTAATATTATTATTAATTATATTATTATTATTATGATTATTATTATTATTATTATTAAATATTATTATTATAATTATTATTTAATTTAATGTATATATATATATATAAAATAATTCTTTTTTTAAAAAAACCCTAACGCGCGGCACCCCCCCCCTTCTCTTTCAAATTCGTCTTCTTCTTCCTCGTGTCACGCCGCCGCCGCCCATTTTTCTTTTCTTTTCCTTCCATTCGCGCACGTCTCCACCTCCGCCCCTGTCTCCGACCTCCTCTCCGTCACCAGCTCGGTCGTACGTCATCGTCCGCACGAACGTTCCCTCCTTCAACTAACCGGCCGCACATCACCGACGGAAAGCCACCCAACAGCAGCCGTCTCCGACCGTCTTCTTCTGGGTTCCGCGTGCACGGCCAGCCATCGGCTGTCTCTGCCTCGATTGTACAGTGCCGGCCGTCGTATTTCTAACATCGACGTAAGTAACCGGGCAAGCCATTTCTGCCATCGCCGCCGTGTGTTTCGCCGCCGGGTGGGGTGGAAATTAAATCGGCTCCAAGCCGGCTGTGTGGAGCCGAGCTAGCCGAGCCGCCATCCTTGCCTAAGCCGAGCCGGCCAACCCAAGCTGCGAGCCGAGTCGAGTCACGATCCCAGCCGAGCCGCGAGCCGAGCAGCGATCCAAGCCGAGCCGAGCCGCGAGCTGGCCAACCCAAGCCGCGAGCCGAGCCGAGCCGAGCAGCGATCCAAGCCGAGCCGAGCCGCGAGCCGGCCAACCCAAGCCGCAAGCCGAGCCGATCACCTCCATGCCAAGCCGAGCTCCCTGTTCACCGAGCCACCTAAGCCATATTTTTCCTCACTCCACTTCGGGTCACGGTGAGTCTTCGGTAAGGATTGTTTTTGATGAATTCTCTAATGTTGCTATATCCGATTCGAGTTGAATATTGGAATAAGATTTGGTCCTACCTTTCATTCCTTGAAGGTATTAAGGAGTTGACGTATAAGTTCTCGGGTTCCGCGGCAGGCTTGTTTAGAGATAGCTTTCCTTTCCTTGGGTAAGTCAAGGGATGTCGCTTAGGACCATTTAAAATGACTTCTACTAGTGTCATCGATTAAAACCTTCGTGTTTTCGTTTAGGTGGATCCGTTGGGCGTGGACTCGATCGAGGGGCATAACCGAGTATCAGGTAAGGGTTTTCCTACTACTGGACCTCGAATCGAGGCTGGAAACGTAACAATCCACAGGGGATTACACGTTAGTAACTGTACCGAATAAATGTATGTGTGATTGACTTTTAAGTATAGTTGCTATACTCTTGTCTGATGTAAAGGTAACGCGACCGCTAGTTGTAGCTTGTGTGCTATCGGGTGTAAAGAGTTGCTTGCGGATAGACCCCGATGCTGGATGTTCGGTATAGGGTGGTTATGTTAATGGGCTACGTTGTAGATTGGGATTTTATGTCGATGGACCCTGAATTTTACGGTTAGGTACGTGGTAGTCATTGGTCTGGACATTGATCATGGAGTTGGTCGAGGAAGGACGGTGAGTCCGATTTTGATTGATTAGTTTATTGGGTCTAGGGGTTACCATAATGGTGTGCGAATTGGAAACGCGTATAGCAACTGAGGGTGTAGTTGTTTAAACCTATACTATCTGACTGACAAAGCCTATGGCGGAACTGTAATATGAATGCCGTTGGGGTATGACTGTTGTAGACGGTTTAGTATGGACTGAGGGGTAACGGTTAGCTTCATCTATGGGGTAGTGTGCCTTACGGATATGTGCATCCTTCGGGAGCACTAGACTGATATGTGCATCCTTCGGGAGCACTAGACTGATATGTGCATCCTTCGGAAGCACTAGACTGATGTGTGCATCCTTCGGGAGCACTAGACTGATATGTGCATCCTTCGGGAGCACTAGACTGATATGTGTGTTCTACGGAACCACTAGACTGTTATGTAGGGTACCCCCGAATAGGAAGCTAACTGTTGTTCTCTAACGGGCCCAGTAGTGGGTCCCTTACTGGGTATGTTTATACTCACCCTTTTCTCTTCTTTAACTTTTCCGGTAAGGGCACAGCGAGGGGCAGACCGACGAGAGGCAGGAAGGATGCGTGAAGGCCATATGGACGCGTCTGGTTTTCTTATTGCTTCCGCTGATGTTTTTTTTTTGTTAGAATATGTGGTTTTGTGATTTTGAGTTGATGATCTGAGTTTTCATTTGAAACTTTTGTGACTGTGATTTAAAATAGGGTCCGATACTTTTTTTTTGTAATATTTCTAACGTTTTAAGAAATCATAACCGGTCCGTTATGAATTTTATGTTGTGTGGTCGAGTTTTGGTATTGAGTAGTGACCTCAGCTTAGTCCGGAAAGTTGGGTCGTTACAAGGTCGTTGCCTCAGGTAATCTCAGCCATCAGGGCCAGTAAACTGCTCAGTCAGGGTACTTGGGGTATCTTAGCGAGCGTGGTGGATATTAGAGAGGTCGATGTATCCCTGTCATCTGAACCGGTGGTGAGGGACTATCCGGATGTCTTTCCTGAAGAACTTCCAGGGTTACCTCCTCACAGAGAGGTTGATTTTGCCATAGAGTTAGAGCCGGGCACGGTTCCTATATCCAGAGCCCCTTACAGAATGGCCCCCGCGGAGCTGAAAGAACTGAAGGTGCAGTTACAAGAATTGCTTGATAAGGGATTCATTCGACCGAGCGTGTCACCTTGGGGTGCGCCAGTTTTATTTGTTAAGAAGAAGGATGGATCGATGCGTCTATGCATTGACTACAGGGAGTTGAATAAGGTAACCGTTAAGAACAGATATCCCTTGCCCAGGATCGACGATCTATTTTACCAGTTACAGGGAGCTACAGTGTTCTCTAAGATTGATCTTTGGTCGGGATATCATCAGCTGAGGATTAAGGATGGTGATGTACCGAAGACAGCATTTCGTTCCAGATATGGACACTATGAGTTTATTGTGATGTCTTTTGGTTTTACGAATGCTCCGGCAGTGTTTATGGACTTGATGAATAAAGTGTTCAGGGAGTTCCTAGACACTTTTGTGATCGTGTTTATTGATGATATCTTGATATATTCCAAGACGGAGGCCGAGCATGAGGAGCATTTACGTATGGTTTTGCAAACACTTAGGGATAATAAGTTGTATGCAAAGTTCTCGAAATGCGAGTTTTGGCTTAAGCAGGTGTCCTTCCTAGGCCATGTGGTTTCTAAGGCTGGAGTCTTTGTGGATCCAGCTAAGATAGAGGCAGTCACCGGTTGGACCCGACCTTCCACAGTCAGTGAGGTTCGTAGCTTTCTGGGTTTAGCAGGTTATTATCGAAGGTTTGTGGAGAACTTTTCTCGTATAGCTACTCCTCTTACTCAGTTGACCAGGAAGGGAGCTCCTTTTGTTTGGAGCAAGGCATGTGAGGACAGTTTCCAGAACCTTAAACAGAAGCTAGTTACCGCACCAGTTCTTACTGTACCTGATGGTTCTGGCAGTTTTGTGATTTATAGTGATGCTTCCAAGAAAGGTTTGGGTTGTGTATTGATGCAGCAAGGTAAGGTAGTAGCTTATGCTTCGCGTCAGTTGAAGAGTCATGAGCAGAATTACCCTACACACGATTTAGAGTTGGCAGCAATGGTTTTTGCATTGAAAATATGGAGGCATTACTTGTATGGTGAGAAGATACAGATCTTCACGGATCATAAGACCTTGAAATACTTCTTTACTCAGAAGGAATTGAATATGAGACAACGAAGATGGCTTGAGTTAGTGAAGGATTACGACTGTGAGATACTGTATCATCCAGGTAAGGCAAATGTGGTAGCTGATGCTCTTAGTAGAAAGGTATCACATTCAGCAGCACTTATTACCCGACAGGCCCCATTGCATCGAGATCTTGAGCGGGCTGAGATTGCAGTGTCAGTGGGGCAGTTACTATGCAGTTAGCCTAGTTGACGGTACAGCCGACGTTGAGGCAAAGGATCATTGATGCTCAGCGTAACGATCCTTATTTGGTTGAGAAGTGTGGCCTAGCAGAGGCAGGGCAAGCAGTTGAGTTCTCGATATCCTCTGATGGTGGACTTTTGTTTGAGAGGCGCCTCTGTGTGCCATCAGATAGTGCGATTAAAACAGAATTACTATCTGAGGCTCACAGTTCCCCATTTTCCATGCACCCAGGTAATACGAAGATGTATCAGGACCTGAAGCGGGTTTATTGGTGGCGTAACATGAAGAGGGAGGTAGCAGAATTTGTTAGTAGATGCTTGGTGTGTCAGCAGGTTAAGGCACCAAGGCAGAAACCAGCAGGTTTATTACAACCCTTGAGCATACCGGAATGGAAGTGGGAAAGCGTGTCCATGGATTTCATTACAGGACTGCCAAGAACTCTGAGGGGTTTTACAGTGATTTGGGTTGTGATGGACAGACTTACAAAATCAGCGCACTTCGTTCCGGGTAAATCCACCTATACTGCTAGTAAGTGGGCACAGCTGTACATGTCTGAGATAGTGAGATTACATGGAGTGCCAGTGTCGATTGTTTCTGATAGAGATGCCCGTTTCACTTCCAAATTCTGGAAGGGTTTGCAGACTGCTATGGGCACGAGGTTAGACTTTAGTACAACTTTCCATCCACAGACTGACGGTCAGACTGAGCGTCTGAACCAAGTTTTAGAGGATATGTTGCGAGCGTGTGCATTGGAATTTCCAGGTAGTTGGGACTCCCACTTACATTTGATGGAATTTGCTTATAATAACAGTTATCAGGCTACTATTGGCATGGCACCATTTGAGGCCTTGTACGGCAAATGTTGTAGATCCCCGGTTTTCTGAGGTGAGGTGGGTGAGTAGAGATTGATGGGCCCTGAGTTGGTTCAGTCTACTAACGAAGCGATACAGAAGATTAGATCACGTATGCATACCGCACAGAGTAGGCAGAAGAGTTATGCGGATGTGAGACGGAAGGATCTTGAGTTTAATGTAGGGGACAAAGTGTTCTTGAAGGTAGCACCTATGAAAGGTGTCTTACGGTTTGAAAGGAGAGGAAAACTGAGTCCCCGTTTTGTTGGGTCGTTTGAGATTTTGGAGCGGATTGGCCCTATAGTTTATCGCTTGGCGTTGCCACCATCACTCTCGACAGTTCATGATGTGTTCAATGTTTCTATGTTGAGGAAGTACGTGCCAGATCCATCCCATGTAGTGGATTACGAGCCACTAGAGATTGATGAAAACTTGAGCTATACTGAACAACCCGTTGAGGTGCTGGCTAGAGATGTGAAAATGTTGAGGAATAGAGAGATTCCTTTGGTTAAAGTCTTATGGCGGAATCACCGGATGGATAAGCTACATGGGAGCGAGAAGATGACATGAGGTCCCGTTATCCCGAACTGTTCGAGGAATAAAACTTTCGAGGACGAAAGTTCCCTAAGGAGGGAAGAATGTAACGCCCCGAATTTTCGAGGTAAATTTTATCACTTTGTGGGGATACGAAATTCTTTAAATTTAATGTTTTGTAGATTGCTATAATAATAATATGATATTAATTATATTATTATTATTATTAATTATTCTTATTATAAATTATTTTGTTATTGTTATTATTATTTAATATTATTATTATTATTATTATTTAATATTATTATTATTATTTAATAATATTATTATTATTATTTAATATTATTATTATTATTATTATTATTTAATATTATTATTATTATTATTTAATATTATTTTTATTATTATTATTTAATAATATTATTATAGTATTAATATTTAATATTATTATTAATTATTATTATTATTATTATTATTATTATTTAATATTAATATTATGTTATTATTAATTATTATTAGGTTATTTATTTTGTTTAAAACCCTATCTGCGCGCGACGACACACACACCCCCCCCCGGCCGCTTCGACTTCACCTTCTTCTTCCTTCACCCAGCGAGCACCGCCGCCGCCTCCCACCATCCTCTTCCGTCACGCACGCCTCCGCCTTCGTCCGCGTCTCCTCGTCTTCTTCCGTCGAGCCGCGTCCCACGTCGAAGCTTCACCTGCAATCGACGCCGTCGGCCGATTGTTGTCGTTGAGCCCCCCCACGACAACTGAGCTTCTTACCGCTCCTCCGTTCGACGCCGGATCTGTCTCTAACGCCAATCGCCGCCTTCGGCGCTTTCCTCCCCTCATCCCGTGTGCCTGACGCAGACAGAACACCAAGGGGCTGCCTTCTACCGTCGTCGTTGTCGGAAGGAAAAAGGAGTTGAACCCGAGCCGCGAAGTGAAACCGACCGGAGCCACGAATCCGAATCGAGCGAGCCGCGAGCCGAGCCGCAAGCCGAGTTGAGCCGAGCCGCGAGCCGAGCCGCAATCCGAGTTGAGTCGAGCCGTAAGCCGAGTTAAGCCGAGCCGCGAGCTGAGGCCGAGCCAAGCCGAGCCGAAGGTGAGCCAAGCCGATCCGAGCCACCTAAGCCATATTTTTCTCCCTCCACTTCGGGTCACGGTGAGTCTTCGGTAAGGATCATTTTGGTAATTTACCCAATGTTACTATAATCGTTTCGAGTTTGAATATTGGAGTAAGACTGGGTCCCATCTTTCGTTCCTTGAAGGTAATAGGGGTTTGACGCTCAAGTTCACGGTCCCACGGCAAGTTAATTTGGAGATAGCTTTCCTTTCCTCGGGTAAGTCAACGGATGTTGCTTAGGACCATTTAAAATGACTTCTACTAGTATCCTCGTTTAAGACCCTTGTGTTTTTGTTTAGGTGGATCCGTTGCGCGTGGACTCGATCGGGGGGCATAACCAAGTATCAGGTAAGGGTTTTCCTACTACTGGACCTCGGATCGAGGCTGGAAACGTAGTAATCCACAGGGGATTACACGTTAGTAACTGTACTGAATCAATGTATGCGTGTTTGACTTTTAAGTATCGTTGCTATGCTCTTGTCTGATGTAAAGGTAACGCGACCGCTAGTTGTAGCTTGTGTGCCATCGGGTGTAAGGAGTTGTTTACGGATAGACACCGATGCCGGATGTTCGGTATATTGTAGTTATGTTAATGGGCTACGTTGTGGATTGGAATGGTATGTCGATGGACCTTAAAGTTTTACGGTTTAGGTACGTGGTAGTCTTTTGTCTGGACATTGATCATGGAGTTTGGTCGTGGAAGGACGGTGAGTCCGATTTTGATTGACTAGTTGACTGGGTCTAGGGATATCATAATGGTGTGTGAAGCGGAAACGCATATAGCAACTGAGGATGTAGTTGTTTAAACTTATACTATCTGACTGGCGAAGCCTATGGCGAAATTGTAATATGAATGTTGTTGGGGTATGACTGTTGTAGATGGTTTAGTATGGACTGAGGGGTAACGGTTAGCTTCATCTAGGGCGTAGTGTACCTTACGGATATGTGCATCCTTCGGGAGCACTAGACTGATATCTGCATCCTTTGGGAGCACTAGACTGATACGTGCATCCTTCGGGAGCACTAGACTGATATGTGCATCCCTCGGGATCACTAGACTGATACGTGCATCCTTCGGAATCACGAGACTGATATGTGCGTTCTACGGAATAACTAGACTATTATGTAGGGTACCACTGAATAGGAAATTAACTGTTGTTCCCTAACGGGCCCAGTAGTGGGTCCCTCACTGGGTATATTTATACTCACCCTTTCTCTTCTTTAACTTTTCAGGTAAGGGCACAGCGAGGGGCAGAACGACGAGAGGCAGGAAGGATGCGTGAAGGCCATATGGACGCGTCTGGTTTTCTTTATGCTTCCGCTGATATATTTTGTTAGAATATTTGGTTTTGTGATTTTGAGTTTGATGACTTGAGTATTGTATTTGAAACTCTCGTGACTGTGATTTAAACTAGGGCCCGAAACTGCTTTTGTAGTAATTCTAACGTTTTTAATGAATCGTAACCGGTCCTTTATGAGTTTTTGTGTTTTGTGGTCGAGTCTTAGTACATGAGTAGTGACCTCAGCTTAGTCCGGAAAGTTGGGTCGTTACAACTCACTTGTCACCTACATGAACACGTTGAATTATTGCATTTGTATCGAATATAAAGAGTAATATCCATAATGTTATCAGGATAAGGTACCTAGTCTTATCCCTATATTATAAATCATTTAAATTCTATCTTGAACATTAATCTTCGTATGTCTTTACACACAGTTAAAGATTCATTAAACAACTTAGGATGTTAATTTATTGGATTTAGGTTATTAAGACAAAACTAATAAGTAATGATGCTTTATTGAAATTACAATAACAACACTTTATTAATGGTCAATAGATTAAATTTACTATTCATGAGTTTTATAACATAAAACCCAACAGTTTCGTGGAGTTGAACTTATGATTAGTCGAAAATTTCTCGTTCAACAGATACAAAAACTCAAAATGTTCAACTCCAAGAAACTGTAGTACTTGATCCTCTGATTCTTTCTTGACTGAATAGGTATGCTTGATGTACGAAATTGAAGTGTTTGATATTCTTGAAGTTAAAGTCTTGAAGGAATATTTGTATCTCCAAAGATCTTGAGCTTCAAGGAGCGATTCAGTTTTTTGGAAAATTTTTAAACCCCCTAAGTTCAGTTATATGGATTTTAGTCTTATTCAATATTTGGGCTAAATTAAGCTTATTTCTAAGTTCAATTGAACTTGTTCAAATAAATAATAGGGGAATCCGTAGAAATGGCAAATATAAGAATGGAAATTAGAAAAATAGCAAACTGTTATTTTTTTTTTTTATTTATGGCAAAACTAACTACCTGAAATAGTTCCCCACTTTTTTGGTCCAAAATTACCCCTCAACAGATGAGAATTGTCCAGATTCAAATACAGTATATTTATTAAGATCAGAAAATCAAATAAAATATCACATATACGATTACAATGTATTTGTGAACACACCCACTTATTATAATTATTAACTAAATCAAAAAATTATTATATTCTTTCAAAGATCCCTAAACATATTCAATTGGTTTCAATATCCCCTAATTATTCCGATTTTTACCTTCAATAATTATATATTCAAACTTTAGTTATTAACACAATGAATACGTCCTAAAATTTTAATGCAATGAATACTTCCTAAAATAATGATAAATATGATGCAATAATTAACTATTAACAAAAACATTAAAAAAGTAACGAAAAATCATTTAAAACATTCAAATCTCAAATCTCAAGTAAAATTCAAATTCAAATTTCAATCATTCCCTAAAATTATGGCAAATATAATGAAAATACTTAAGTTTAGAATCAAATCCCAACCATCCTTAAAATCATGCCAAATAAAATGTGATCTATCTTTAATTTTGCCAACCAACCGGAATTAAGGGAAACAAAAATATAAGATTCACCGGAAGACAATCAACCGAAATTAAGGGAAACGAAAATTTGTACTAAAAGAAGAAGGTGGAAAGCGACGGTGCGGGTGGAAAACAAATACGGGTGGAAAGCCATTTGAAAATTTGAAGAATGTTAGAACTGGAGAAAATTTGAAGAAAATTTTGAGAACTCGTTAGTTTTTTACCGATACATGCATAAAACAGAGGAAAAATCCAAAGGTTGAAGAAGGAACAGAAGCGTGAAAGGAAACAACTCATCGATACTTTGGGTGGTGCAAACTGATTAAAAAAGGAAGGGTGTGCGACGGTGGAAAAGAGACGAAAGAGAAACCGATGGTGAAAAAGCGATGGAAGAGAAAGCTACGGTGGAAAAGCGACGGTGGAAATGCGCCAAAAATCCTTTAAAAAACGGAATAACAAATGCGCCGGAAAGCCTTTACAGAAGATGGTCTATTTTTTGGGAGGGAAAAATAGGAAATTGAACGGAGTGCATAGTATGTATTAATTACATGGTATTTGTGGTTTTTCTTACTATTGTATTTAGGAGTCTATATTGTAAAGTATGTAGAGGTATTTAAGGCATAGTTATCCCATTTATTATGTGGAAATTAACTGTTTTGCTATTTTGACAATTTAAAAATAAATTTGTCATTTATCCAAAGTAAATTTTAGATTTTGCTATTCTTCTTGTCGCCCCTAAATAATATTTAATTGGACTAAAATAATTAACTTATCTGACGATCATGATGAAAATAAATGGCAGCATCAGAATTTACCAATTTATGTCTTCAATTTCAATCTGGAACACATGTCAAATTTTAATTAGTTCCAAATTTAATTATTTATATTTTTATTATTAATATGATAAATAACGTGCAAATTTATGATTAGTCCAAAACTTCTCGTTCAACATATACAAAATCTCAAAAATGTATTTAAACCCTTCTAAGAAATATTTAAATTTTCAATTTAATGTAGAGATGCACAAAATTAAACTTTTAAAAAGGTTGAGTGAAATTTAAATTGTATGCTAATAAGTGTGTGGTGTGTTCACAATTTCTTAGACATAAATGAGAGAAGAATGTCTAATACGGCAATCTTAAACATTTTGTAATTTCTTTTTCTACTACTTAAATATCAATTGTATTTTTCTTAGTAAATAGGTAGTTGTTAAGTAATCGGCCCTTGCCATAACTTGGATTTACAAAAAATTAATCTGTACCTCTAAGTTACTAGATAGAGAAAAACAAACATAAATCGAAGAATTTAAGAATTTGTAAGACGCATTTGCAAAAATAGTATAAAATTTTATGATAATAATATCTATTTTACCACATTTTATAAATTGCAAAAGTAAAAAATTTTAAAATGGATAGTCATCTTATAGCTATTTGATGACCCTTTGATAATTGATATATATATCTAATTTCTTATCATATTTACCATATTTGGACTGTTTTCCTTTTTTTTTATCATTTAATCCAATTTCCCAATTTATAATTAAAAACATTTAGAGAAAGGACATAGTTTCACTAGGAAATTTCACTTATTTTCTTGATTATGATTTCGTATATTTTTAAGACAATTATAATCTTATCATAATTATCAATACAAAATATTTTCTTATTTACATTATATTGAATTTATTATGTAATTTTTCCTTCATTGTGCTAATAATTAATACACAATTTTAATTATATTCAAAATTATATTACCATTTATCGTAGATTTGCAAATATTATCAAATAAATCACTTTAATAACCATATAATTTCATCATCAATATTATTTTCATCACCACGTAAAACATCATCAATTTTAATCCGCGCATCGACGATGAATTTTTCATCAATTCCGGTAGTTTCTTCAATCAATTCCGGAGCCTTCAAGCAATCCCGATTCCGGCTGAAACGTCCTTCACCATTTTCGTTCTTCACCGTTTTTGATTTCGTCTATCAATTTCTCAGTTTATTTTGTCCTTTCGTTCTCCTCAATCTTCTTGTTAGTTGTCTTCCTCATTTCCAGTTAGTTGTCTTCCTCATATAAAAAATTAATTCCTCGTATTTTGTTTTTATCTTCCTCAATTTATTTCATCCTTCACCATTTACAGCATATTCTGGTCATGTTCGTCATATTTTGTTTAATTTTTTATTGTTCAGCTCATCTTCTTGTCATGTTCGACATAGATTTTTTATTAAATGTCCCATCATTCATATATACTATGGTATACAACTGAATAATACATTTATATTATGTGATTTGTTACATATATACTATTGCATATATTCAATAATACATACACAAATTTTTTTCATGTTCTTAATATTTTGTTTAATTACGGCATGTTCAGGTCATCTTATTCATATTTTTGTTTAGTAAAGTTTCCCAATATATACATTTATATACTACTGTTTAATCTACTTCTATTATGTTATTTATTAGATATATACATCTTATTCGTATTTATGTTATGTGATTTGTTACATATATACTACTGCATATATTCAATAATTTATAAATTGTAGTTGAATTTCAAATGTATACATCTTATTCATATTTTTCCTTAACGTTTCGTATCATTTTCTTTATTTTTTTTCGATCTGATTAGTATTTTCTTTGATTTCTTACATATATACTACTGCATAATATGATTATGTTATGTGATTTATTACAAATATATTATTCTATATATTCAATAATACATAAATTGAAGTTGTCAGCCTCCCACCAAAGAAGATTAGAATCCCTTCTAAAATAAAGTTCAAGAGACGTGTTACATGTGGTCATTGTGGACGTGCTGGCCATGACCAAAAGAAATGCAAGTTTTCCTTATTGAACTAGTTTTTCCTTCTTATTATTAGACTTTTAATATGTTGTTTCAGACTTTTATTCGAAATATTCATATTTCAATTTTTAGTTCGATTATTTTATTTCCATATTTTTCCATAAATTTCCATCAACGGTACTAATCAAAGTTCCTCAATTGATTATATTTAATATACTATCCTTCATATATAATCACTCTTGTTTAAAACATAACTTATTATTTATTACATATAATATGAATATTTAAAATAAAATACATAAACCAATTTAACAAATTGAAAACACAACCTTTCATTCATAAAATATATAATGTATTATTTCAAATGTACTATTCATAAACCAATTTAACATATCCTCCCCATTCGATGACTTTTTCATACAATTTCCTGGATCTTCAATTATTTCATCAAAGTCCCTACATCGCAAATATATTCAGTTTTCTTCAACATTACATATACCAAAGAACATTAAATATATACTATAATTACGTGGTATATATGAAAAACAATGCAAAACGAAAGAAAGAATGGACGGAGAGAGAGATTGGAAAGTGAGAGAGATTGGTAGGGAAGAATCTTTTAGCAAAACCACCAAAAGAAAAATACTTTAAAGAGTACTTTTCATTATAATATTACTATACTAAAATTAATCACTTACCATATTTACGTACTTCATGTTTGTAATGCCCTGCACATTTCTTTATTTATTTCATATTTTTAAAAAAAATGAATAATAAAATAAATTCAGTCATATATTTGTGAAATTTTATAACCTTTTCTGAAATTTCTTAATGTAAAATTATAGACCTTAGACTATTCTAGTCCATTATTATTATTATTGAGAATGCAGTAGGGTGACGTTGGAGTAAAGAAAGCCCATTGGGCTTGACAACAGATAGGTCGCATAATTTATGGATTCCATCCCTAAAATCTCTATTTTCTAAAACAGTTATAAATTTCTTCTTTGATTCTATTTCTATATATATTGTTTAAACTTACACCATACCCAAGTTATTTGAAAAAAGAAAAAGAAAAAAAAGAAGACCTTTTATCAAAAACAATCTTGCTTTCTTAATTCTTTCTGTTTCAAAAATTGTATGTGATTTTTGTTGCGTAAATATTGTATAAAAAATTTAAGATAATAACACGAGTTACAAACTTTCATGCCTATACAAACAAACTCATTTATGAAATTCAATGGCTCCAAACTGTCCTAGATTGATATAAAAAGTCTAATAACAAAAATTGATACAGGACAGAGTATAAAATTCAATGATAAAAAATTGTCTTCTAAGATACTTCTTGAATTAATGTGATTATTTTGTCTTCAAATTTTTGAAATAAACATTCTAATCGAAAGATTTAATGAAATCAATACAAGCAAGATGAGTACTTGAAGATGAACATCTTAATTAACAAGATTTAACAAAATTAGTCAAAGAAAAATTTGTACTTCATGTAACTATATTTCTTCACCCAAATACAAATTATAATAACACAGTCTACAACAATTTGCACTTCAAACACAAAATTATAATAACTCATATTATAATACTTTGTACCCAAACGCATATTATTATAATCTTCCGACTATTATAATTTATTTCTTACCTCAAACGGCCCTTAAATGTAACATGTTTTCCCTATGCAATTTTGAACACTCAATTGCATAATAATTTTATCAACATTTAAAGGGTTGGTCAAACATTGAGTTAGTAATTTTTACTGAATTTAACCCAATTTACCATGGGTTGCCAAACACTTAAAGAAAATCACTCCATATGTTTCTACAGTGAAAAATGGAAAAAGAGGCGTACGCTAAAGGAGAAAAAAAAAACAGAGAGAGAAAAGTGTTGATGCATGAAAAAATTTTGAAGAAGAAGAAAAAGATACTTTAAAATGAAAGCAAAGAAGTTGGGAAGAGTCTATTAACAAAATTAAAAGGAAGAGAAAGAGAAGGGAGAAGAGATACCTGATCTGATGAAAAAATGGGTGATTCAAGTTATCAAAAAAAAATTATGAGAAAATTCAAATTTCAATCTTATTTTGATTTTATTTGTTGAAAATTTCTTTTTATTGTCTTTGTCTTTAGGTCTAAAGTGTTAGTGGGGTACTTGTGTCATCACCACTAACACACTAGTACCTAGTTTATAGGAGAGTTTGTTTTAGGTTTTCCACTTTTTGATTTGTTCATCTTTCATTAGTTGAACGTGCTTGAATTGCCTATATATAGGCCATTTGATTGATTAATAAAATTAAGTCAAGTATTTAATATTTTCTTCTGAATTAATTAATATTGGTATCCGAGTTAGGTTGGTGAATGATATTGGGTTAAACAAACAAAAATGGGTGAGTGATCTGAGAGTTGAGTTGGTGAATAAAAAAAGGAGTGAGAGAGTGAATGCTTGTTTGATTTGTCTTGCAGCAGTAGTGTATTATCATGACAACTGATAACTTTGTCCAACCTGCGATTCCTCGCTTTGATGGTCATTATGACCATTGGAGCATGCTAATGGAAAATTTCTTAAGGTCTAAGGAATATTGGCAGGTTGTTGAATCTGGAGTAGCAGAGCCTGCACCTGGAGCAATATTGTTTGATACACAAAAGTCAGAATTGGAAGCATTGAAACTGAAGGACCTTAAAGCAAAAAACTATCTTTTCCAAGCAATTTATTGAGCAACTTTGGAAACAATTCTTTGCAAAGAAACCTCCAAACAGATTTGGGACTCTTTGAAAAAGAAGCATCAAGGGAACATGAAGGCAAAGCGGGTGCAGCTTCAAGGTCTTCGAACCGAATTCGAGACTCTACGAATGAAGACGAGCGAGTCGGTGATTGATTTCTTTGCAAAAACAATGACAATCGCCAACAAAATGCAGATCCATGGAGAAAAAATGGAAGACGTCGCCATTATGGAAAATATTCTTCGATCAATGACATCGAAGTTTAATTTCGTTGTATGTTTCATAGAAGAGTCTAAGATATTGATAATCTTTCAATTGATGAGTTGCAGAGCTCTTTGCTGGTTCATGAGCAAAAAGTTACCAAGCAAGAAAAAGAGGAGCAAGTATTGAAGGCTTCAACTGAAAATTAGTCAACATTTAAAGGAGATAGAGGATGAGGAAGATGACGATTTAAAGGCAGAGGAAGCAACAATCGTGGCAGCAAACAAAGACACCATCAATACTAAGAGAATCAATTTCAAGGAAGAGGAAAAGGAAGAGGAAAGGAAAGAGGAGACCATCACACAACAACTTACAAGCCAACAAAAAAATCACATATTGAATGCCACCGATGCCATAAATATGGCCATTATCAATCAGAATGTCGAACAAATTTGAATTGGCAAAATGGAGAAAGAACTCACTTTGCAGAGAGAAAAGATGAAATATCTCTTTTAATGGTGTGCCATGTAAATGAAGCAACTCAACAAAACATGTGGTATTTAGATATAGGATGCAGCAATCACATGTGTGGAGACAAGAAGGCTTTTTCCGAACTTGATGAGTCATTTCGCAATATTGTTAAATTTGGTGATAACTCCATCGTGTTGGTCTTGGGAAAAGGACGGGTGACTATCCAAACCAAAGGGAACTCTACCCACACCATTTCTAGTGTTCTTTTTGTTCCATATTTAAAGACCAAACTTTAGAGTGTGAGCAAGTTGCTAGAAAAAGGGTATGAATTATCTGTTAAAGATGGAATCTGTAGAATTCAAGATATAGAGATGGGTTTAGTTGCTCAAGTGAATATGATAGCAAACCGAATGTTCAGACTTTATCTATAAAACACAACTCATTCTTACTTCTCAATGAAATTGAAGGATGTCTCTTGGCTATGGCACTTTCGCTATGGTCACTTGAACTTTGGTGGATTGAAAACTCTACAGCAGAAAAATACTGGGCTTCCTCAAATTGAAGTTTATGCTGAAGTTTGTGAAGAGTGCGTTGTCAGCAAGCAACATCAAGATCCTTTTCCAACAGGAAAGTCATGGAGAGCAAAGAGACCATTGGAGTTGGTACATTCAGATTTGTGCAGCCTGATAAATCCCTTTTCAAATGGAGGAAAACGATATATAATCACCTTCGTTGATGATTATAGTCAGAAAACTTAGGTATATTTTTTGCAGGACAAGTCTGAAGCTTTTATTGCTTTTAGGAGCTATAAAGTGCAAGTTGAGAAAGAAATTGGCAGCTCAATCAAAGTTCTTTGCATAGATCGTGGTGAAGAGTATATCTCACGGGAATTTGAAACTTTCTGTGAGAATAATGAAATCAAAAGGCAGCTAACTGCAGCCTACACGCTGCAACAAAATGGTGTCTGTGAGCGAAAAAATCGCACTCTTCTCAATATGGTGAGAAGCCTTTTGATGAAAAGTGGTATTCCAAGAAATTTTTGGCCTGAAGCAGTCAATTAGAGCATCCATATATTGAATAGAAGTCCCATACTTGCTGTACGAAATATGACTCCGGAGGAAGCATGGAGCAGATAGAGGCCGAAGGTAGATCATTTCAAAATTTTTGGGTGTATTGCCTATGCCCATATTCCATAAAAGAAGCAAACAAAGCTAGATGACAAAGGAGAAAAGTGTGTCTTTCTTGGTGTAAGTGATCAATTAAAAGATTACAAGCTTTACAATCCTTGCACTAAGAAAATTATCATCAGCTGTGATGTAGTTTTTGATGAAGAAAATTTTTGGCAATGGAACAAAAAGGTTTTTGAAAAACAAGTGTCCACGAACTTTGATGGAATTAATGATGAAGAGTCACAAAAGCAAGCAAATCGTGATCAACTCGATTCAACAGATGGGCCGGTTAATCCACCAAGCTTGTCAACAACATCGGACAACAAAGAAAGACCTCAACGTACTAGAAGAAAACCAGCGTGGATGACAGACTATGAGGTGACAGGAATCGATGAATCTGATGACCCACTTACATATTTTGCTTTATTTTCCGATTGTGATCCTACAGTTTTTGAAAAAGCTATTAAGGATCCAAAATGGCAAAGGGCAATGGATGAAGAAATCGAAGCCATTGAACGAAACAACACATGGGAGCTGACTAATCTTCCTAAAGGTCATCAGATAATTGAGGTCAAGTGGGTGTACAAGACAAAATTGAAAGAGAATGGCAAAGTCAACAAGTACAAGGCGCGCTTAGTTGCAAAGGGGTATAAGCAGGAATTTGGTGTCGACTACAAAGCAGTCTTTGCTCCAGTTGCAAGACATGATACAATCAGATTGGTGGTCTCTTTGGCAGCCTAAAATTCATGGCCTATTTTCCAGTTGGATGTGAAATCAGCAGTTTTACATGGTGAGCTCCAAGAAAAGGTATTTGTCGATCAACCTCCTGGTTATGTGAAGGTCAAGATGAACACAAAGTTTATAAACTCAAAAAGGCATTACACGGACTATAACAAGCTCCACAAGCATGGTATAGTCGTATAGATGCTTATTTTACTAAGGAGGGATTTAAGAAATGTCCATATGAGCATACTCTTTTTTACAAAAATTGGAGATGGAAAAAAATTGCTCATTGTTTGCTTATATGTGGATGATCTTATTTTTACTGGAAACGACAGTGTCATGATTGAGAAATTTAAGAGATCTATGATGGTTGAATTTGAAATGTCTGATCTTAAAGAAATGCATTATTTTTTTGGGATTGAAGTGGTTCAATTAGTAAGTGGAATCTTTATTTCTAAAAAAATATATGTACAAGAGATATTGGATAGGTTCCGAATGGCGAATTGCAATCCTATGAGCACGCCTATGGAAGTGGGTCTTAAACTTGTTTGAGATCCTGAAGGAAGGAAGATTGACAACACACTCTACAAGAAAATTGTGGGGAGTTTAATGTATTTGACAGCAACAAGACCTGATATTATGCATGATGTAAGCATTATCAGCAGATACATGGAATTCCCAACAAAGATGCATCTTTTAGCTGCCAAGAGGATTTTTCGATACTTGCAAGGAACTTCATAATATGGACTATTCTATAAGAAGGGTGAAAAATTAAGTTTAGTTGGTTTTACCTTTAGTGATTATGCTAGTAATCTTGGTGATAGAAAGAGTACTTCTGGATATGTATTCATGATGAGTTCGGCAGCAATTTCGTGGTGGTCAAAGAAGCAGCCACTTGTTACTCTGTCAACAACTGAAACGGAGTTGGTAACTACAACACTCTGCACTTGTCAAGCAATTTGGCTGAGAAAAATACTTAAGGAGCTATACTTCAAGCAAGAGGGTGCTACTAAAGTCTATTGTGATAATAACTCTGCCATCAAACTTTTTAAGAATTCTGTTCTACACGGAAGAAGTAAGCACATAGATGTGAAGTTTCACTTCCTAAGGGATTTAACAAGAGATGGAGTTATTGAACTTTACTACTGCAAAAGTGAAGACCAAATTGATGATATAATGACCAAACCATTGAAGTTGACTGCATTTCAGAAGTTACGGAAGCTGCTTGGAGTTTGTGCAATCAATAAGTCTTTAAACTAATATTTTCTGAGAAATATTATCAGTTTAAGGGAGGCATTGTTGAAAATTTCTTTTTATTATCCTTGTCTTTAGGCCTAACGTGTGTTAATGGGGTAAGTATGTGTCATCACCACTAGCACACTAGTACCTAGTTTATAGGACAGTTTGTTTTAAGTTTTCCACTTTCTGATTTGTTTATTGTTCATTAGTTGAATGTACTTGTATTGCCTATATATAGGTCATAGGTCATTTGATTGATAAATAAAATTAAGTCAAGTATTGAATATTTTCTTATGATTTAATTAACATTATTTTTAATCAAATTATATGAAGGGGTCTTCTCAAAAATATAACAAAGCAGTAAAAATATTTACATTGTATAAAACAATTTTAAAAACGAAAAAAGTCCACAAGCACACAATGGAAAATACAAAAAATGTTCCGTTAAGAACGCCGTCAACAATGCGCACTATATTTGGTACACGATCGTTTAAATATGGTAGACGATTGTTTAGATTTAATCGTTTAGATTTTGGTAGTCAAATCTAAACTATCCTTTTTAAAGATTTTTTATGCACGGTCGTTTAGACTTGATAGACGATCGTTTAGATTTAGGTAGCCAGATTTAAACGATTTTTTCAAGATTTTTGGCACACAATCGTTTTGATTTGGCTAAACGGTTTTTTTTTTTTTTAGATTTTTTTTAGATGATCGTTTAGATTTGGTTACACGGTTGTTTTTTTCACCATCATTTAAATTTAGCTACCGTTTAAGCGATTAAACTAGTATTCACATACAAAAATTAAATAAAATCAATGTTTTTAAAAGAAAACTAGTATTCATATAAAAAAAAATAAAGAGATTCCTTTTAAAAAAAGTAAAGAAAACTTGTTTCTTCCTTCAACCCTTTAAGATAGTACGTGCTCTTGTGTAAAGTTTAGAAAGAGAACTTGTATTAAAAAAAAAACCTAATTATAAAAGTTTGCAACTTTAGTATAAGGTAAAATTAAAAAATAATTCTAAAAGTAATTATAAAATAAAAAATAATAAAGATCTGATTTTAAAACTAAAGATAATTTTCCTAGTACCGATAAGTTAACTGATAAAAGTGATGATTACAAATGATTTAGAGTGTGTTTGGATTATCTATATATATATATATATATATAATTCATGAATACATTTTCTTTTAAACACATTCTTTAAAATGAGTTTAAAATTTAAACATTTACTTCTTTAGTTAAATATTTTTATAAGTGTTTATATACATAATTTTACTTGGTTTGTCATATACAAAAAATGTTTATACTTAATTCAAATTACCATAAAAGATTATTAAACACTATGAATTAATTTCGTAAAGAAATTGCACATATTTCGATTTTTATAGAAAGAAATATATTTTGATATTAATCGCAAGTTATCTTGAAATTATTGATTCTTTTAGAAATTTGAAATCATTAGAGTTAAAACTAAACATTATTTTTTTTCGTATTAAATTTTTTTAGGAAGTTATGCAATTTAAAAAGAATATCAAATTTGGTTAGGAGAAAATCATTTGGCTAGGTAAAAAAATGCAATTTAGTATGAAGGATATCTTCGTAATTTTAATATAACATGGAAAATCTCATGAATTCTCGGTCATTATTATATTGAAATTTGGTTGTGAATGTTTTCTTTAAAATAGATTATTTTCCAATCTCATTTTTTTAAAACGCATTTTAAAAATGGGTCTTTTAAAAAATATAACAAAGCGGCAAAGTATTTACACTATATAGAACAATTTCAAAAACAGAAAAAGCCAAGAGACCCACCGTGTAAAATACCAAAAATATCCCGTCAACCACACTCTCAACAACACGCGCGTAATATATTTGCGATCGTTTCGATTTGGTTATTGTTTGGTACGCGATCATTTAGATATGGTTACAATTTATCTTTTCAATTATATCATTTAATTTCGTTACACGATCGTTTAATTTGGTTACACAATCGTAAATAACTTTTTTAATTTTAGGAAAATAATAACCTATTTGTACTTGTAAAAACTAATTACCTTGAATTCAAATCCCTGTCTCTTTATTTGAAAATATTTTTTAAATAAAAATTTATCTAAACCGAAAAAGATTTAAAAAGTTGTAATTTTTACCAAAAAAAATGGTAATCTCCCTCTATTCAAAAAATTTAAACTATTATGAATATTTACGTATTATTAAATGTCCATAACCTCCTTAGGTTACAAATTCATCCAATATGTAAACCCGATATTTTCTTGGTTTAATTTCTTTAAATGTGGAAAAAAAAAAGAAAAAAAATGGAAATTAAGTGTAAATATAAATATATATATTTATATATTAAATAGTTTTATTAAATTAATTAAAGAAAAGAAAGAAAAGAAAGGACAAAAAGAAGAAAAGGAGAAGAAAATTTCATTTTCTCTTTTCTTCTTCTTCTCTTCCCTTCACCGCCAAGTTTGAAGACATCCAAGTTCCCTTTATTTTTTTGTTCTTTTTCCTTCTTCAATTTGCAGAGAACTTCTAAGAGAGAGTTTGGAAGAAGAAGAGAAATTTTACTAGAATTTTTAGGTTGAAGAAGAGGAGGAGAACTCAAGCAAAGTGTATCAATGGCTGAATTTTAGTTCATTCTGCACATCACTGGTTTTTAATTCGGTTTGAACTCTTCAAACGGAATTAAGAGGTAAGATTTACATTTACTGAAAGTTAACTCATTTTTAAACAAACTTTATGAAGAACGTTGGAGCAAATTCGGATTTTCATTTGGTTCTTTTTGATGAAGAAAACAGGGCAGTTGGTTTTCACTCGAAATCAGGAGGTCTCTGGTTTTTCTTGTATTTCAGAGTGTATCGGTGGAGTTAGAATTTCTATTTGGTATGGTTGGAAAGCTTATTCAATTTACTACAACTTTCATGAAGAAATTGTAAACCAAAAACGACTAAAAATTGGTTAAATTGTAGGAACAAGTTAAAGAGGTCGTGTGCGCGCGATTCTGGAAGTGGTTCTGTTTTGAGGGTTATATGTGTTTATGCACGGGGAATCAGATTTATATGTCTTGAGGTAAGTTTTAGAGGATCTCAAAATGAAGAGTTTGATATAAAGAACACTCATTTTGGTTAAGTATTGAGAAAGTTATAGTTCTTTGGCGTTTATGTTAGAAATCTGGAAATTTTAGAGAATTGTTGAAATAGGATTTTATTTCTTAAGCTTTGTTTTCGAGCGTCATCTTTGGTGCGACATGTTATGTATATCTTTAGGAAACCAGAATGTTTAAGGTTTTAATACTCGGTTGGGTTGTTGGCAGGCCGAGAAGAATTAAACCGAGCTTATAGACCAAGGATCTAGCCCAAGACTGTGAGTGACAAAACCAACTTTGAAATATTTTCCATAACTGCTATTATGATTGAATGCGTTAAATGTTTATTTACGAAGCCATGAAAGGTATTTGAATTTCATGACTATTTTCAAGTATACATTTGGAGACTAGATTTCTTAAAGAAATTTATGCTAGCACGTAGATATTAAATGTTTGGAAAGTATTTAAACCACAATATTTTAAGCAAAGCATGAATTAGTATGAAGTTTTGTTTTAAGAACTACAATTTTCCACGAAAGAGCTGAGTAAAGTTCGAGCTTTGTGTAAAATTTATAAGCAGGCATGTTTTAATATTTTATGATGATTTATGGAATTTTCATTAACTACATGACTGAGATCTTGAGCCTGAGGCTAGAGATTACCGTGTGCACACTGGTTAGATTTCGTTGTTGACGTTGAGTGTACTCCGTAACAACGATGCTGTCGTGAGTGCTGGGCGGGCCCCACTACGACAAAGACGATGGGAGTGCTGGGCGGGCCCCACTACATCGTAGTGCTTGTAAACGTTGTTGTACTAGGTGTACCCTACACAACGTAGATTCGTCATGTTAGTTAAAATGCTTCGATATACTTGATATGCCTTGCTAGATTTCAATGATGAACATGCTGAGTATTTAAGGAAGCTATTCTTACTATTATACATTTACATTTACGACTTGTATAAACAGATTTATATGTGTAAAGTTTTCACGTGCTCTTATCTTTAAATTCATAGTTTTAAACTGAGTCACTCACTGAGCTCCATAGCTCACCCTTTCCAAAATGTTTTACCCATTTTCCAGGTAGAGATCGACTTCCCGGTGCCTGATAGACTGCCTTAGTCTGCGGAAGCTTCATTATCGATTGCCAGTACGTGTTTTGAGTTGGGCATAAAGTCTGTTGTGTTGTGATGTATTCACACCCTTGTATGTTATAGATACTCCACAGTTTGTATAAGCTTTAGGAGCTGTAGTTGTGTAAATTTTGTTGGTTATATTTTGATTAAGGTGTCTTTAGGTTTACTCGTGAAATTGGTAAATTTTGAGGTACACTTCATGATGTGTTTGACTAGCTGTGTTTGACTAGCCTAGGATCCGATGTGTTTTGTGGCATGTACAATAGTTTATATACTAGATTGGTAAGTTCATCACATGAAAGTTTTAAGCAGAGTCGACAGATACAGGTACAGAATAACGTTGTACGTCGGCTTCACGCCATCTTTCGGTCTAAGGTAGCAGGTAGTCCGGGAGGGGGTGTGACACAATAGCTTCCCATTAATTACCATAACTTTCTTATCTATATTTGGTTTATTCTCACAACCCTATAAATAGAGGTTGTAAAGATCATTTGTATACCCACCACAATTGAGTTCAATTGTCTTCTCTTCTTCTTCTCTTTTCTATTCTTCTATTTGGTTGTTTCTTTGTTCTTTATTTTATAACATGTTATCAGCACGAGTTTCTACTACTTTGAAGGCTTCGTAGAAATTGATTTTGATTCTTGTTAAAGATCGGCTAGAATTATCTCCATAATTTTTTAGGTATTTAGAATTTTGTTCAAATATGGTGAGTATTTTGATTTAGATGATTTTGTCGTATATATATGTATGTATTTGGTGTATTCATCATTAATCTTCTCATCACCATCATTCATATTTCTTGAATTTAAACATAAAGTTGAAAGAAGATGAATTTAAACATTTGATAACTAAGTATGCAATATATGTTAATTATGAAATTGTTTGCTAAGGTACATTTTTTTTATTAGTTTTACAATTTGATTTGATCGAATCAAAAACTTTATTCATATTTTCATATGTTTGACAAAAATTGTATGTACTTTATCCTCATACTTTGGTAGAATGACTAATTTGAAAATCTTGCAATTGCATAGAGTTAATGAAAAAACAATCTTTGATTGTTTCAAGTTATGTATGACATTTCATCGTAAAACTTTGTGATGTTAAATTTTGGGTGTAAGAGATATGTATATCATGACATATGTGTTGAATAAGTATATATTCAAACTTAAATTCTATTTGAAGTATATGTATA
Source organism: Cucumis melo (assembly GCF_025177605.1). Lineage (NCBI taxonomy): Eukaryota > Viridiplantae > Streptophyta > Magnoliopsida > Cucurbitales > Cucurbitaceae > Cucumis > Cucumis melo. Next base: position 18,478,983 of record NC_066860.1, on the reverse strand, counting down.
TATATGTGTGTGGTTACCATTTTAGACCATAGAGAATTTTCGTATTTGTTGAGGAATAAAATTTATGTTTGAGAAACTTAAATAACCTTATTTTGAGTAATCCAATTTTAAGTGATCCAAAACAGAAAAGATATTGAATATCAAGTATTTCTTGACTTTAATTTTTTGGTTAAATCTTATAGATTTGTCAAATATGTTATATCATTTTAGATATATTTTATAAATGTTCTAATGTTGTAGTATGAACGGTTCTAGTGATATGTAATAATTATAACCACAGTTGTAGAAAAGAGTACTAAGCTGAAGTAACATGGAAAAAGAACAAGCAACAATCAACATTTGTTAACCCAGTTCGATGAATACGCATCTACATCTGGAGGAGTTGTTTGTCCAGGATAGAAGATTTTATATATTGTGCACATAATAATTATTGAATACATAGTTATGACTGGAGGTACAACACTCTGCACATTTATCACCGTGTTGTCCTAGAACTGTTGCAATAGAACTAAATATGTAAGAACATAATAGCCATAACTCATAAGAAGGATAGAATATCTCCCCCTTAATCTCAGATCTATAAATGATGTATTCAACTCAAGCCCCGAATGACTTAATGATTCTTCTATCGGTCTTTCGTAGTATTTCTCATGAAGAACTTCAACGAGAAACTCATCGTCACAAAGCTTTTGTACTTTTTCTTCACATAACTTCTAATACAAGATATTACCAATATATAAGGAATAAATCCTAACCACTCGTGAGACCATCCTTGAAAAGAGAATATTATCAATATATAAGGAATAAATCATAACCACATGTGGAACCATCCTTGAAAAAAAATCTTAACATATTCTTTACCAACTCCATAACCAATTAATTAATTAATTTGCTAACCAATTAATTAATTAATTTGCTCATGATAAAATAAAGTAGGTGGAATCATTTACTAACAAACTCCCCTTTGAGACCACCTACTTTATTTCTACAGACAAGCACACCTTATCAAACATAAAGTAGAGAAACCAAACAACCATGCGGTCAGAAACACAAGACCATCAACAGAAACCATAACAACTAGAATTTTCACACTCAGAAAACCACACAACTTATGTACCATACTCATTGCAATATACAACGAACAAAACTAAAAGCAGAGAAAATTGACCGAACACAAAACCCAATCACAGAAATCCAAATAGACAACACTCTCATTTGCTTGTTGCAAAAATAAAGTGAAGCCTGAGAATCATCAGAAGAAACAGCATACTCCAAAGGCACCCAACGACGATCACACAAAACATTCTCCAACATTGTATGCCAATCAGAGAATCTACTGATTTGTCCTGTCAGAGAGAGAGACTCAACCATCAGCACCTATACACATACCACAGATAGAACAAAGGGTTGACCAACAGTAGGACTGACAGCAAATGAAGCCCTAGAATTGCCAGACACAGTGTCAAACTTAGCAGAGACATCTGGTATATGAGAATCTTCAAACAGACACATACTTAGACAGGTAACAAGGGGTGTAGTTCCAACAAAATTGATTGAGATCATGTGAGATGATTCAAATGAAGCGAAAGAATGATGAACAAGTGTGAAAGGAGTCGACTGGTAAGACTCGACGCGAGTGACCACAATTGTGTGCACACTCCAGTAATTATACCTAAACAAGAATAAAAGATAAAACAGCAGTAGACGATAGCAACTAACCAGAGATGATCATGGGTTGCAAAAAATTTGATGACTGACGACGCAGAAACCAACTAAATTTAAGTTTATTTCTTGACTGACAAGTAAACAAACTAGGCTTAGATTATGACTGTTGGGCCCAATAACACAAGACCGGCTGTTGGAACCATCAGACGTCCGGCCCAATAATTGCTATTTTGGGCATTGACAACTCCCTATGCCGACTATTCCTCCTTTTTCTCCATCACCGAACATGACCGATCCTGCATTGCACTCGCTAAGTTCAGAGAAGAATGATGCATTCCCTGTCATGTGCCTGGAACATCCACTATCAACATACTAGTCAGTAAGTTAGGATTATGAACAGAAGTAAGGGCTACCTTCCAGTTTTCCATATTGACTTTAGGTCTCCATTCTGTCCTGCGCCTGTGTATATGTTTGCTCTAATTGCTGACTTGTCTTTGGTACAATAGATGTTGCAGCTGATAACCATATGGCCGAATATGACCAATCTTTCCACAGAAATAGCAAATCCATCGTTTTGTCTATTTAGAGACTTAATAGGCAGAATAGTATCTTCTATCTTCTTTTCTTTTGCTATCTTTCTCTGGTCGTCATAACTGTTTGACTCACATACAAATACAATTTTGTTTTTAGTCCTGTCAGATCCCTTTCTAAAAAACCCAATCCTCTTTTGTCATCGCATCTTTTCCCTTGGTCGAGCAAGTCATCTAATTTATGAGTTCCACTTGTCATCATTTTTACAGATTTGGAAAGCTCCTTGAACTGATTTCTGGCTTCCTTTAATTCAGCTTTCAGAGTGACTATTACGGATAAGAAGCTATGATTTTCTTCCTTTAGGCATTGTATCCTTTCTTGTTAATACACATTGTAGCTTGATCTTCCTCCCACTTTCTTTTCAATGTGCTTTTCTTGAAAGATTTATTTGACATTGTTGCTTGCTGGTCAGGCACTTGAAAGATCTCATTTTTCGTTCCTTCATTTATTGTGATGCTACTGATTAATGTTATTCTAACTTCTTTATTATCGCTTTCTAAATAGTTTTCTTCATCTGAAAGCGTAGCTACAAGGCTCTTCTTTTTACGTTTGAGATAGGTTGCACATTCACTTTGAATATGTCCAAACCCTTCACACTCAAGGCATCTGATTCCTTTACCATTCTTCTCAATTTTTGACGTTTCGTAATCCTTCTCTCCCCGCCCGTAATCTTTCCTTCTATATAGACCAGATGAGGAGAATGAACTAGATGTTTTAGGGTAATATGTCAACCTGGAGTAGGACTGCTCCTTTAACCGCTAACGTGCTTATGAAACTGACTCTTAAGTTTGTCTACCTGCTTTGTCAGTAACTCAATGGATTCAGCCACAGATTCTTCATTCGCAGACACCTTGGACTCTACTATCCCTTCTTCCTTGATAGAGGTTAGAGCAATCCCAGATTTCCTTTTACTCTTACCTTCTCCCAAATGTAGTTTGAAAGTTCGTAATGACCCGAATAGTTCATCCAGCTTCATTTTTGATAAGTCATTCGCCTCCTCGATTGCAGTGACTTTCATATTGAACTTCAATGAAAAAGATCTAAGAACTTTTCGGACAAGTTTTGAATCAAAAAATTTTTCTCCTAACGCATCTGATTCGTTGACAATGTCAAGTACTCTAACATTGAACTCAGCGATAGTTTCTTCTTCAGTCATCTGAAGTGCTTCGAAGCGAGATGTCAGGATCTGCAGTCATGATATTTTTACCTTTGACGTTCCTTCAAAGGCTACCTCCAGGGTATCCCATACGACTTTAGCTGACTTTCATGTGTTGATTAGCTTGAATATGTTATGATCAACGACATTGAATAGTGCATTAGCGCATGTGAATTGCATATGGTTGTATCATTTTCTTCGCTTGTCCACTTTAGTTCAGATTTTTGTGTAACTTTGTTGGTTTCATCCTTTTCAGTGGGGTACTCCCACCCTGATATAATGGCTCTCCAACACCTCATGTCTAGAGACATAAAGAATGTCTCCATACGTGACTTCCAGTACCCATAGTTTCCTCCATCTAAAATAGGAGGTCTAGTGGTTGAGTTTCCTTCACAAATTCTTTCCATCAACGACCGTGTGACAACCTGCTCCGATACCAATTGTAGTATGAACTGTTCTAGTGATATGTAACAGTTGTAACCACAATTGTAGAAAAGGATACTATGCTGGAGTAACATGGAAAAAGAACAAGCAACACATCAACATTTGTTAACCCAGTTCGATGAATACGCATCTACATTTGGGGGGCTGTTTGCCCAGGATAGAAGATTTTATATATTGTGCATGTAATAATTGTTGAATACATAGTTATGACTAGAGGTACAACACTCTGCACATTTATCACCGTGTTGTCCTAGAACTGTTACAATAGAACTAAATATGTAAGAACATAATAGCCATAACTCATAAGAAGGATAAAATATCTCCCCTTTAATCTCAGATCTATAGATGATGTATTCAACTGAAGTCCCGAATGACTTAATGATTCTTCTATCGGTTTTTCGTAGTATTTCTCATGAAGAACTTCAACGAGAAACTCACAATCACAAAGCTTTTATACTTCTTCACATAACTCGCTGTCACCGTCACCGTCACAAAGAGAAAGATCTTTGAAGAAGAAATAGTCAATTAATGATCAGTTAACAATATGGATATTCTAGAAGAAATCCTGAATATGAGTACTCATAAGAATTTTAAAGTAAAAAAGGAATGTAAAAAATCTCAATAAAATTATATGTTATGACAAGAAATGGAACCATACTTAAATAACTTGACAACATTTTTGCATACAATGTTGCTCACGATATTATTTATGAAAATAAGTAATATGAACTTAGACATATCGAACAATGTCGCGACAACACAGAAAGGATTGACAACTTTGGTTTAAATCCAGATTTTAAAAAAATTGTCATAATTCCTTATTTGAAAAGGGATTCTTTAAAAAATAGAAAAATTGATAAATTATTTACACTCCATAGAACAAAACCATTAAAAGTAAAATATGAACGGTTGTCGAGATATGCAACAGATGTAGTTTCGGTTATGTTAAGAGTAGAGTGCAAAGGAGATAGACAAGCAATACAACACAACGAGGTTTGTTAACCCAGTTCGATGAATTCACATCTACATCTGGGAGGCAGTTTGCTCGGGATAGAGACTTGTATTAATAACAGCTACAACGACAATTGAATGCATAGTTATGACTGGAGAAACAGCACTACGATCCTTTGCTTCTGTGCTCTTTTTCGGATTGTTCAAGACAGAATTAAATCATGAAATATCATAATAATCATAACTATATAATAAATGACATCAAGCTCCCCCTCAATGGTGGCACTAGTTAAGGGTGTTTTCAACGTCGACTTTGTAGTGCTTCTCTATCCACGTTTCTTTAGTTTCAGAGTTCAATAAAAACCACGCACGGAAGCCTGGTAAACTTCACTATTTGTACTTGATGATACTTCCTTAGGAAGTAACTAATTTGTAAATAATCTTAACCACTTGGGTCCACTTTATCAGTTCAACATAATCCTATTTTTAAGGGGAGAATCTTAAGTTGGTTGTTAAGAGAAATAATCATGTGGGACTAGTTTGCTTAACAGACTCCCCCTAAGTACCACTGACTTTTATTTCTGCAGTCAAGCACCCAGATTAACTAACTTCCCGACAGTCGATTTCAGAGGACATAGTACCCATATTAAGGAAAAACACATATTTCATTAATGAAGTGAATAACAGAAAACAGCTATACACTCATCTTTCAAGTAGAGCTGAGACCTCCTGACCTAAAACAATTGAACCATTCTAAGATCGTTGAGGTAACAGAATTCATACAGAAAAAAAACTACTGAATCTACTGATATAGCAAAAGACAGAGACTGCTGATCACAAAAATAAACTGAAACCAACTCTTCTGGATCTCAACACCACTTGCCAACTAAGTCAAAACATCTTAACTCCCCCTGCTTGAGTGCAAAATCAAATCCAGAGCATCTTAATCAAACGGAGGAGGGGTAGTTCCAGAAGCTACACGTCGGAGGTCACGGATGACAGCATCCAATACAGTGCGTCGATCGGTTAGCTCACTTATTTGATGGGTCAGAGCACGAGATTCATCAATTAGAGCTTGCAGTAGGCGATTGGCAAGTGACACAGAGAGAGTCATAGGATGACCAACCGCAGGTTGCGAAGCAGCAGAAGTACTGGTTCCGCCTGGAGCATTGTCAAACTCAGCAGCAACATCAGGAAAGTGAGCCCCTTGAAACAAGCGCATACTAAGGGTATAACCCGAGGTGCTGAACCAACAGTATCCAGAGGAGTCAAAATGTTTGACTACTGAGGCAGAATAAAGCCACTTAGAATTCGCGGGAAGCAGATTGGAATATGGATAGCAAAAGTATCAACATGCCGCAGAAGATGATTGAAGATGAATTCTCCAACGTTCACTTTTACTTCAATACCCATAAGATAGACAAAGTGACCCAGCGATGTCAAAATAGTTGAGGCATGCGTAGACAGAATCCAATGAGAAATCCCAATTCGATGAAGAATTGAATACTTAATCGTCAGGGAGGCAACTGGTAACTGCCCATTGACTGCCACACTGGGACTGTTCTACCGGTAAGTTCCTCAGTAGTCGTTCAGGAATGGGATACGAAACCGCATAGTCAGCAGGCAGAGTGATACCCAGATAAGAGTTCAGAAGTTTAGGAGACACATTGAAGCACACACCACGAATATGTACCTTTTGATTCTCGTCGACACTTGGATCATTGAAGTCTGAAGGTAAATTCACAATCAGCTCCCGCATGAGTCGTGGATAGAACAGACCAACCTCAGAGACAGTACGAATAAGTCCGGCATTGCATATCAATTCTACTACGGCAGGGCAAGAGTTGTATCGATCAGCAATATTAGCCTCATCCGCAATTCTCCATTTAACCACATATTTCCATTTGTGTGCTCCTTCCTCAGAGTGAAAAGATACTTCATCAATTGGTACGGACGACACATTAGGAGGTACCTTTCGTCGTCTAGCCTTGGTAGAAACAACTCGCTGTCCATTAGTAGGTGGGCGGCGAAAGCCAGAAGAGGATGCTACATGCGCTGGTGGGGACACAGGGGTTGAGAACTCACTTGGTCCTTCAGTTGACCTAGGAATTGAGGACTCACCCAGTTCTTCAATTGATCTGGGAACAGATGGGTCCTTTTCAGAAGATGCACTCTGGTTCTCAATCGATGTGGACATGGCTTTCACCTCTGTCTTGTCTTTCGTTCCTGGAGCATAGTCTTCATCATCAGAATCATCATCATCATTATCCGCTTCACAGGGCAGAGTCGTTCTGGGAGAGGCCTGGGATGATGGAGTACCGAAGTACTTAGTACGCTCACTAGATCTAGGCGGCGTTACCATAGGAGACACACCACCACTTGCCTGAGGTTTTGCGGGAGAGGCAGTTTGATTGCTACGTACTCTTCTTGTTCGGTGAAAAAGAGTAGATAGGATCACATTGTCTTCACTGTCTGATGAGTCAGAGTCTAATACCACAGTTTCCACAGAAACCCTCAGTTCAGGCCTCGAGGTCGACTTTGGTACTGACGAAGATACAGAAGGACGAGTACTCTGGGGTGAGGAGAACTCAAGAACTTCTTCCTTAACTGTAACTGGCGACGGAGGATTTACCGATCGCTCTGCATGGGAGCTATGTTCAAGACTGGGAGCCGCACTATACTCACCCAACGGAATGGACTTGCGCACCTTCTTGTATGGATGCTTAGTCGAAGTTCCTTTGTACTGTTTCCCTTTCAAAGAAGTTGTTGACTTTGGAGCTGTGGATCCATTGATTCTGAACTGCAAGAAGCCGAAGGGTTTTTTGAGGAGGAGATACCAGATGAATATTTCTTGAATCGAGTGGTAACCATTCTTAGTAATAAGCATTGATATAGGCAGGGCGTTGGAGAATCTACAGAGACGAATCCCAACTTATCAGAGAAAATCCAGAAATATTAAGAGATATATAACTTACTGTGTGGAACCCGGTGTAGTTTTGAATTTGAAACTTTAGGGGCAGGTAATTTAAATGGGTTGAACGTACTATATGAGGCCCAATATGTGCTTAAGTGGAGTAATTGGGCCCCTGACCCACTAATTATCATGCAGACCATTGACAGACTCCAACACTTGCCCTCAGTCCTTCAAATGTTGCAACATCCAGAGGCTTGGTGAATATATCTGCTAGTTGACAGGCACTTTAAACATGTTCTAATCTTATAATATTGGCTTCAACTAGCTCTCGAATAAAATGATGTCGGATATCTATGTGTTTTATTCGGCTATGTTGAACTGGATTTTTGGAGATGCTTATTGCGCTTAGATTATCACAGTAGAGAATCATGGATGACTGAGTTATCCCATATTCATCAAGCATTTGTTTCATCCACAACAATTGAGAGCAGCTACTCCCTACAGCAATGTTTTCAGCTTCGGCTGTTGAGAGGGAGACACTGTTTTATTTCTTACTAAACCAAGCAGCTACATTATTCCCTAAGAATAAGCACCTTCCAGATGTGCTCTTCCTATCATCTGTGCACGCTGCCCAGTCTGCATCACAGTAGCCAACAAGAGTACCAGTTGTGTCATAAGTATACCAAATACCATAGTTAAATGTACCTGATATATATTTGAGTATTCGTTTAGCACAATGAAGATGTGACGTGCGCGGGTTAGCTTGATACCGAGCACAAACTCCTACTGCGAAAGCTATATCCGATCTGCTGGCTGTTAGATAGAGTAAGCTCCCAATTATGCTTCAGTATAGGTTTGTATCAACTCTTTCACCATTTGTGTCCTTAGTCATTTTTAGATGTGTAGCGGCGGGCGTTCTTTTAGGTCTGGCCTTATCCATTCCAAAGTTAGATATAAGGTTCTTTGCATATTTTTCTTGAGAGAAAAAGATCCCTGTTTTTTCTTGCTTAATTTGAAACCCCAGGAAGAAGATTAGTTCCCCAACCATGCTCATTTCGAATTCTCCCTTCATCTGGCCAACAAACTGTTCAACATAGTCTGAGGACGTACCACCAAATATAATATTGTCAACATAAATCTGAACGATCAGAAAGTCAGTGTCTTGACGGTATATAAACATAGTTTGATATGCACTACCCCTTTGATATCCTTGTTGTAACAGGTAAGTGGAGAGTCTCTCATACCATGCTCTAGGAGCTTGTTTAAGTCCATAGATTGCCTTTCGAAGTTTGTAGACATGATCCATCCTTTTGGTTGTGCCACATACACTTCCTCAGATAAGTACCCATTTAGGAACACACTCTTTACATCCATTTGGAACAATTTGAACCTCCGGAAGCATGCGTAGCTTAGCAGTAGTCGGATGGCTTCTAATCTGGCAACCGGGGCAAATGTTTCTCCAAAGTCCAGTCCTTCTATTTGAGAATACCCTTGAGCAACCAGTCTAGCTTTATTACGGATAACTCTACCTTCTTCATCTGTTTTGTTCTTAAAGATCCATTTAGTACCAATTATGTTAGCATAAGGTGGCTTTGGCACTAACTCCCATACTTGGTTTCTTTCAAACTGTAGTAGCTCTTCCTGCATAGCCAAGATCCAGTGTTCATCGGAAAGTGTTGCAGAGACTGTGGTTGGTTCTAGTAAAGATGTGTAGCACACATTAGCAACCATTTTTGCATAATCTTTCCTCTCCTTCTTCCGAGTTATGATTCCACTGTAAACATCTCCAATAATGAAGCTGGAGGGATGATTTTTGGCTATATGCGTAGGGGGTATGAGGTCACATTTTGAAGAATCAGTTGCACCCGCAGTTCGCTCTGAAGTGTGCTGACTTGCAGATATTGTTGCTTCACTTTCATGTGTGTCAGAGTGAATGGCTGATGTAGAAGTGTTGACATGTCAATTCTATTTGAATCGAGATGAGAGGGTAAGTGAGTTGTTTCATTAGTGTGGGCCATCAATTCTGACTCTCCTTCAGCAGGTTCATGAGAAAGGGAATTCCAAAAAACCTCATCTTCATCATCAAGATTTCTGTTGGGTTCCTTACCAAGGTCATCAATAATGACGTTAATGGATTTCATTACTGTTTCGAACCCTGATTGTAGACCCTGTAGGCTCGGCTGTTAGCAGAATATACCAGAAATATTCCACGATCTGACTTTGAGTCCCACTTTCTACGATGATCCCTATCACTCAAGATAAAGCATGTGCTGCCAAAGATGTGAAAATACTTCACATTTGGTTTTCTTCCTTTCTACAGCTCATACAAGGTAGTAGTAGTCCCTAGACAGAGAATGACTCTATTGTGTATATGGCAAGCAGTGTTTAGAGCTTCAACCTAGAATTGAATTGGTAGTTGCTTTGTATGGATCATCACTCGGGCCATCTCCTGCAAAGTTCGGTTCCTTCTCTCTACAACTCCATTTTGCTGTGGTGTTAATGGGGCATAGAAGTCATGAAAGATCCCTTCATTGTCACAGAACTCCGCAAAGTGTTGATTCTCAAATTCATGCCCATGATTAGTTCGTATTCGGCCAATGTCAGTACTTTTCTCTCTTTGGAGTTGAGTGAACAAGGTCTGACAAGTCTTAAAGGTTTCCGATTTGTCAAAAATAAACTTTATCCAGGTGTAGCAAAAGAAATCGTCGACACACACTACTGCATACTGTTTTCTTCCCAGACTTTCTGTTTGTATGGGCCCCATTAGGTCTATATGAAGAAGTTTCAGAATATGGGACGTCGAGGAGATATTTACAAGCTTGTGCACAGACTTGACTTGCTTGCCAGCTGGGCACTCCAAACAGCTTTCTAGTGACGAGAATGATAGCGGGGGAAAACCAATAATGGCATCATCTTTGATGACCTTGGAGATAGTAGCACCACTAAGGTGTCTAAGTCGTTTGTGCCAGAGTCCAGCTTCTTCCACTTTTGATAGATTGCATAAGGTCACTTCTGCATCCCAGTGATAGCAATTGTCTGACAGCCTTGTTCCGCTGAGGAATACTTTATTTTGACCATCTAGCATATTACATCTATCTTTACTGAAACTAACTTGATAGCCTTGGTCACATAGTTGGCTGATGCTTATGAGATTTGCAGCCAGTCCTTGTACTAGTCAAACATCAAGAAGAAACGGTAGACCTGGACGGTTAATCATTCCTTTGCCAATTATTTTTCCTTTTCCTCCATCTTCAAATACTACTAACCTGGCTTTGCATTCACTCAGTTCAGAGAATAAATCTGCATTACCTGTCATGTGTCTGCAACACCCACTGTCAAAGTACCAGTCACCAAAGTTAGGGCTTTTGACAGAGGTGAGAGCCACCTTGCAGTTTTCTACATGGATTTTTAGGCACCATTCTGTTTTAGGTCTACTCAGGTATTTAGTATGTCGTGTATCAAGTTGCCTGCGCGCGAGTAGTCGATAATTCAAGCAATTCTGACGAATATGTCCAGCCCATCCACAGAAATAACAAATTCTGCGTGTTCGCTTGTTTGGGGATTTCACAGGCATGCTAGTCATTTCAGTACCCCTTCCCCCTGTTCATTATTTGTAAGACTGTTCTGAAGGGTACCTTCTCGGATAAAGACAATTTTTCTGACAAGTGTGTCCCTTTCTACAAATTCGAGTCCTCTTTTGTCGTCAAAATTCCTCCCCTAGTCGAGTATGTGATCTAGTTTCGAGGTCCCGTTCGTCAGCATCCTTGCAAATTTTAGGAGTTCTTCGAATTGATGTTTGGTTTCCGCTAGTTCTTCTTTTAGAGTTACCATAGAGAATAGAAAGCTTTGGTTTTCTTCCACTAGATCTTGCATTCGTTTTTGTTGTTGCAAGATAATTTCTTGATCTTCAGTCTTCTTTCTATCTGCTGTGTCGTCAGTTAAGTTCTTTGATTCCAGCTGGTCATGTGTTTGAACATCTACTTCGTCATTCATGGTGCAGATACTAATTAGGGCCATTCTAGGTTCTTCATCGTCGCTTTCGGAATAATCTTCTTCGTCAGAGAAGGTAGCTACCAAACCCTTTTTCTTGCGTTTAAGATAAGTAGCACACTCGTCTTGAATATGCCCAAATCCCTCACATTCATGACATCTGATCCCTTTGCCATATTTGTCAGATTTTAAGGCTTCAATCCTTTTTCCTCGTTCGTGTTCCTTCTTTCGGTAGTGCCCTGAAGAGGCATCTGATATTCTTGACTGTCTTAAGGTCTAGTCATCTCTGTTGTTGTGTTGGCTTCCGATATGTTTGTGGAACTAGTTTTTGAATTTCGCAACCTGTTTTGTCAGCAGAACTACTGATTCTGTAAGGGCATCATTACCCTGCATCACTCGATGTTCCTCAGTTGGCTCTTCCTTTACTAAGGTTAGTGCTAGTTTCGATTTTCTTCAGCTAGCCGTATGTCCCAAGTGAATTTCGAAAGTTCGCAGTGACCCAAATAGTTCATCCAATTTCATTTTAGATAGGTCATTAGCTTCTTCGATCGTCGTGACTTTCATGTTGAACTTGGAGGGCAGAGATCTGAGAACCTTTCGAACAAGTTTGGAGTCGGACATTTTTTCCCCAAGTGCATCTGATTCGTTCGCAATGTCAAGGACACGGACATTGAATTCAACTATAGTTTCATCTTCACCCATTTGAAGGGCTTCAAATCGAGACGTCAAGATCTGCAGCCGTGATATTTTCACTTTGGAGGTTCCTTCAAAGGCTACTTCCAAGATATCCCAGGAAGCCTTGGCCGATTTACATGTGTTGATTAGTTTGAATATATTTGGATCGACGGCATTAAACAGTGCATTCAGTGCGCGAGAGTTGCCTTCAGCAGCATCATCTTCATCTTTTGTCCATTTCAACTCAGATTTTCGAACAGTTTGGCCTACTCCGTCCTTTTAAGTGGGATACTCCCATCCGGATATGACGGCTCTCCGACTCCTCATGTCGAGTGACATTAGGAAGGCCTTCATTCATGACTTCCAATAACCATAATTTCCTCTGTTCAAAAGGGGAGGTCTGCTAGTTGAGTTTCCCTCTCGGATACCGTCTATCAAGGATCGAATACTGAACTCTGCTCTGATACCAATTGAAATATGAACAATTGTCGAGATATGCAACAGATGTAGTTTCAGGTATGTTAAGAGTAGGGTGAAAGGAGATAGACAGGCAATACAACACAACGAGATTTGTTAACCCAGTTCGATGAATTCGCATCTACATCTGGGGGACAATTTGCCCAGGATAGAGACTTGTATTAATAACAGCTACAACGACAGTTGAATGCATAGTTATGACTGGAGAAACAGCACTATGATCCTTTGCTTCTGTGCTATTTTTCGGATTGTTCAAGACAGAATTAAATCATGAAATATTATAATGATCATAACTATATAATAAATGACATCAAGCTCCCCCTCAATGGTGGCACTGGTTGAGGGTGTTTTTAACGTCGACTTTGTAGTGCTTCTCTATCCACGTTTCTTTGTTTTCAGAGTTCAATAAAAACCACGCACGGAAGCTTAGGAAACTTCACTATTTGTACTTGATGATACTTCTTTAGGAAGTAACTAATTTGTAAATAATCTTAACCACTTGGGTCCACTTTATCAGTTCAACAGAATCCTATTTTTAAGGAGAGAATCTTAAGTTGGTTGTTAAGAGAAATAATCATGTGGGACCAGTTTGCTTAACAAAAAGAAAACTTTTATTGCACTTGATTTTTCTATAAAGTGTGAATATTTTATCAAATAATGTTCTATTTTCTATATTTGTTTGTGGTTGCAATTTTGATTTGAACAAAAACTTATTCTTTTATTAATCTTTTATGCAAAAGATAAACACTTAAAACTTTCTTTCTTTTTTTAAGATTTACAATGATAGGCTGGTTTTAAACTTTATTTGAAAATTATAAAGACATAATTAGTGTATATTTATAAAATATTAAAAGAGAAACAAATACAAAATCATGAAAAACAGGAAATTAATATAAATCAAACTTGTGGATTTATAAAAATTAAAAACTGAAAAGAAAATACGACAAAAGCATAGAACATAAAGCATTTCAAGATCAAGTTTGTCCACCTCGACCATAGACAAATTTCTTCATCCCCGAAAGCTAAAATAACCAGTGAAAATTAGGAAAATAAACAAAAAGAAAATACCATAATTCTTCTAGCAAAAAATAATGGGAGCGAACAAAAAAAAATAAAAGGGAGAGGAGTTACTTTATCAAAAATGAAAATGAGGACACATATTAAACAATAAAAAAAAAATTAATTAATTTCACTATTTATTGAGGAAAATGAAATAAGATGTAGGTTTTCTTCTTTTCTTTTCTTTTTTAAATTATCAACTTTATATTTTTTAAAAAGATTAATTTACGTTATAATTTTTGGCAAATGAGATTTTCTTTTGAAATTTTTGTTGCAATTAACTTAGAATTGGATTATTTACGAAATTATTGTGAAATTATTTTAGTTTTTTTTATCAATTATTTACTAATTTAAACTTGGATTAAGGTTTAATGGAATCAAATATTAGTGATAATTAACGTACCAAATTTAGACGTGGATGGTGTAGTAATTATTTACTAACAAATCTACACCCACGTGAAAACGATGTAATTTTCTTTTTTTCTATTAAGTATTTAACAATTTAAGCTTGAATTAGGGCTTATTGAGATCAAATATTAGAGACAATCAAACTTAAACCAATTTATTGGAGAAATGAAGCCCTTTTAGATAGTTTAGATAGGTTTTTCGTCAATGTTTTTTAGATTGTGTATTTAAATCTTTTACTTTTTTATTTGCTTCTTAGATTTTTCTTTCTTTTGTTTTTTTCTTTCCCATTCCATTCTTATATATAAACACGATATATTTCTTGTAATGTATACATGATTTGGCATCAATCTTGATCATGGAACCTTGAGTTTCTGTTTTCATCAAAAACTTATGATTTTATAATACATCCTATAGAAACTTTGTATTTAGAAAGAATTTTCACTTGTCTTTGATGTGCTACTCGTCTTTACCATCTCTTCAACTTATCACGAAAAACTTTAAGGTTTTCGATGTCAATAAACATAAACTTTCACTACTTATATACATTAATATATTGACTTTGTCTCGTATAAATAGAAACTAAGGCGTATATGATTTCTCAATTATGTGATGAATGGAATAAATTAGGGCAAAGCCCACAAGCGAGCTCAATTCAAATGAGAATAAAGGCCTACATAGGGGTTTCGTGCCAAAATTTGGAGGTATCAATGGAGAGGATAATGGACACTGACAATCAACCAAAACAACAAAGCTCAATAAATGGCTAACCATATTTGACAAAGATCAACAAAGTGAGATTTTACATTGTGAAGATAGTCCAAAGGTGTCTCTCGAATGTCATTTCATTCCCAACCAAACCATACTAGGATGGAGCTTGATAAGGTAGAGCTCATTTGCCCTGCTCTAATATTGCTACGAGAAAGAGGGTGAAAGCCTTGGAAGACCCCACTAAGATTCTAATAAAACATGGTTCTAACTCTTCTTCAAATTCCATGTGACAATAATATAATTCATGTCTCTAATGGAATCTATAAAGAAGGAAGCATTTTGCCAGCCTAGAAGAAATGAGTAAGCCTTTGTCTCATACCCATTGGGTGTGTGCTCTCTCGAAGGTTAGCATTATACCTAATTGCAACTAAATTCATCCCCTATCGATGCCAAGTGTCACAATCGTAACTTCTCAACACGATTGTGCGGCACTTGCTTAACTCAATCAGCAAGTCAGTCATTCGATAATCGGAATCCGCGGACAAACTCGCGGTATGACGTAGCCTCCCTCCCCGTTCTTGGGAAAATGTTTTTTATAAAACGGGAGAGAGAAAGTAAATAGTTGAAAACGTCATAAAGAAAGCATTGAAGACTGTCAATTGCAAGGAAAATAACTCAGCATGCAAAGAGTGCGACAAGGTTTGGGCGGGGGTCGGACTGTTCATGTACCCCCTATAGTACATATTGAGAATTTTGGCCTTGGCAGGCTTGCATATGAAAAAGTCGAAATGTCACACTGTGACTCGACGACACCTAAACGAAAGAATTAACCTAAACTACTTTCAAGACATAAAGATAAAGTGATTTGGGGGTATTCGGGCATACGGCCAACGGTAAATAATACGTTGGACAATTATGCCCCTGACATTCTCCCCCACTTAAACGGTTGACGTCCTCGTCAACTGGCGAAGCTGGAGCTCTTCGGTCTTCTGCATCCACGCTTCAAAATCTTCGACAGGTCTTCCACTGGTTACCTCCACGAGGGGCTTCTTCCGCTGCACCAGGAATTTATGTACCTCCCTCATGGGCCTTCTAACAATCCTTACTCTGTCAGCAAGGGCTTGCTCGACTTCTCTGTCTTCCTCCAGGTCCAAGTTGACAGATGATCGTACGACATTGCTGCACCGTTAAATGGGAGCTTGGTCTTCCACTCGGACTCAAGAGGGCATCGCTCTCGATCTACCCCCTCCTCCATCGGCCTTGAAGCTTCTTCTAGGCACACTCGAGCGATGTTGGCCATCTGTTCCCATTCCTCCTCAACTCTGTGAACTTAAGGGCGGTCCCCTACGTAAGGACCATCAGCGAGAGGCGGCAATACAGGATGCCTCTTACCTTCAATCTCAAACGGACTTCTCTTGCTCGGCGAGTCTGTCTGAGCACTATGACCGAATTGGGCTACCTTCAGCAGTTGAACCCAATTCTTTTGTCTGCCATCAACACAATGATGCAGGTATTCTTCGAGCACGTAGCTGAGTTGCTCGGCTTCGACTTCAAGAGTCTTGGTCGCATCGACGACCCCAAGACTTGGCCCCTCGACCATAGCTTGCTTTGAACCATTCAAGGTGACCCGACGCTCGCAGTTCTCGCTCCACTGAGTGTCTTCTTCTCTCGACGACCCACCTTGGTGGCACTCCCCCATACGACTCAGCACGCTCATCTGGCCCTGCACAGAACAACACTTTCCTCCCTTGGCATCAGTAAGACTCAGCGGCACCACGGGGAACTCGTATGCTTCATGCCTAGAGACATAATGTTTCTCAAGTCCCTTTGCCTTCGTTGTTCTTACTCGACATTGCCTCGGTCGGTCGCCTAACTTTGGGAGATGCTTCACTCCACGTGGGCAGTCCACCCGCCTCGTGAGCATGGGGAGTGGACATTTACGCCAGACCGTGAGCTTACTTTGAGTACGATGGTCAACACACTGTTGTGGGCTCCTGTCCTTCTTCTTCAGGGAAACGACACGGGCTCTATACGGAGCTTGTACGGGTATACTACACCCTGTATTCAACAACATCTCTGATGGTTCCCGAAGTTTGGTCAACTCCGGCGGTGCCATGCGATAAGCATTCTTCGCATGCGCTTTTGCCTCTGATGGGCCAGCTATTTGGCGTCACACCATGGTGCTTCTTCGAGACACAAAGAGTGTCCTTGGGGACTGTCTCCCCCGGCTTTTCTAACGCCGCAAGCAGGATCTCCACAGATGGTGGTTCCTCTTGGGCGCGACTCTCGTCTAGTTGCATGGCCGATATCATTTTGAACCCGTTAGGCTGACGAATATCTGCTTGTACTACTGTGGGAAAAGATCCGGTGATCGCTAGACATTTAGCTGAAGTCATTGGGATGACTTGATGTTCAAGGAGGAACTCCATTCCCAGTACTACATCAAAGTCGTCCATCTTTACAACTACAAAGTCTACGGGGCCTTTCCATCCTCCCAATTTTATCGTCGTTCGCTTCACCAACCCGACGATAGGTAGGGCAACGGAATTCACGACCTTCATCCTTCCTGAATCCTTCTCCCAACGGAGCCTTAGACGTCTAGCTTCCGCCTCAGTTATGAAGTTGTGGGTTGCACCAGAATCAACCATAGTGCTCTTAGTCTGTTTTTGGTTGATCCAGGTGTCAACATACAGTAAGCCCCCTTTCGATGGCACGTGGCTCTCCCCTAACTTTTTCTGGAGAGATGACATGTATTTTATGGCCCCTATTCGGGTCTTTTCGCCCTCATCTATCAGGCCCGCTTCATCCTCGACTTGATTTGACTTATCGTCTGAATCCGCAATTAAGGAGGCCTGAAACGCATGGAAGTCGACTTTGTTCGGGCATTCCCTTGCCAAATGGGGCCCCTGACATATGAAACAACTGAGGGGACGCTTGGTTGGGCTTCGATCATTCGACCTCCGCCATGTATTTTCGGTGGTTGACTGGTAAGGTTTGTGGTCCTTACCAGAACGTTTGTCTCCCCCGACAGCTTTGGGAGAGCTCGGGCGACTATCCCTATTCCTTCTTGGTGAGGAACTTTGGTTACGTCTCGCATCTTGATGAGAGTCACTTGTCAGATCGAACAACCGTTCGGCTGTTGCATATGTTGACGTGAGGTCTTGGACCCTTTGTTCATACAACTTGGCCCTCGCCCACGGTTTCAGCCCTTCGACAAAATAGAAAACTTTGTCTTTCTCTGACATATCCCGGATGTCTAGCATTAACCCTGCGAACTGCTTCACGTACTCCCGAATCTCGCCAGTGTGTCTTAGATCGCGCAATTTTCGTCGAGCCAGGATTTCCACATTCTCGGGGAAAAATTGCGAGCGGAGTTCTCTCTTTAGGGCGTCCCAAGTATCTACAGTGCAACATCCTTCCTGTATGTCTACGTATCGGGACCTCCACCACAACTTTGCATCTTCAGACAAATGCATCATTGCCAATGTCACTTTGGCTTCTTCGGTGACGGTGTTTGTAGCCTTGAAGTATTGTTCAAGGTCGAAAATGTAGTTCTCCAGGGCCTTTGCGTCCCTTACCCCACAGAAGGGCTTTGGTTCTGGGACTTTTACTTTGCTAACCGAAATTGCTCCTCCAGCTGGAGCTTGGCTTGCCATTGCTCGCATCGTGAGACTCAGTCTTGCATTCACATCTGCGATTTCATTCCTAACGACATCGAGGGTGACTCTAAAATCCTCTGACATGCCGTTTATCATCTCTAATGTGTCTTCTGAGCGCTATCAAGCTCGCCGACACGTTCTTCCATGTGGGCAGCAAAGCCTGAGGAACTCTCTCCACACTCGTAGTTAATAGTTCTTCTAGCGTTGGTGTTTTCTTCTAGGGCGTCAACCCTTGCCAACAACTCTTGTATCGGCAACCCTTCGACACGGCCAGCTACCGCATCGATCATGTTAGCTTTCTCAGAAATTTCATCGACACGAGACTCCAAGTAGCGGATGGAGTCGGGAACTTCGACTAGGTAGAGCATCTGCTCTTTTATCTCTACTAGTCGGTCTCTCTGGGCCTTGCCCGATGGATTCGACGACGACATGTTTCGGTGTAATCGTCAATTAGCCAATTTGGCTCTGATACCACTTGTCACAATCGTAACTTCTCAACACGATTGTGCGGCACTTGCTTAACTCAATCAGCAAGTCAGTCGTTCGATAATCGGAATCCGCGAACAAACTCGCGGTATGACGTAGCCTCCCTCCCCATTCTTGAGAAAATGTTTTTTATAAAACGGGAGAGAGAAAGTAAATAGTTGAAAACGTCATAAAGAAAGCATTGAAGACTGTCAATTGCAAGGAAAATAACTCAGCATGCAAAGAGTGCGACAAGGCTTGGGCGGGGGTCGGACTGTTCATGTACCCCCTATAGTACATATTGAGAATTTTGGCCTTGGCAGGCTTGCATATGAAAAAGCCGAAATGTCACACTGTGACTCGGCGACACCTAAACGAAAGAATTAACCTAAACTACTTTCAAGACATAAAGATAAAGTGATTTGGGGGTATTTGGGCATACGGCCAACGGTAAATAATACGTTGGACAATTATGCCCCTGACACCAAGCACTTAATGACAAGTAATTTACGTAGCCTTCTAGTTCTATTCTCTTCTAAGGCTATATGTTTCTCGTGCTTTATATGTGTATCTCACTAGCCTAACTTAGTCATGTTATAAAAAATTTCTCATTAGAGCATTTGATTCTTTTTAGAAGCTTACCCACGCCTTTATCAACTAGTTCATCATGGACCACGAGACCTTTCACCCCTCTACCCATTTTTTACATTGAGGTATCAACAAGAGAAGCCTTACATAAGTGCGACTACACATTGCTATCAAAGTCAAACCCCTGAAATCTAGAGGTGCTTCACATTATTAGCTTGGCTCTATCACGAAGGTCTACTCGATCAATTGTCAAGAAGTTGACGACATTTTATGTTGAGATTTTTTCTCATGCACATAAGCACATCTTATACAGATGAGTTAGTCGTGACAAGTGTATCCTAACAAGGTGAAGAGTTGCACTACATAACAGTCGGAGCAAAAGTGCCACAAGAAAGTGATCGATCTCTTGCAAATCTTTCCTCGTGGCTCCAAACACCATCAATTTGAAGCCTTAGGTACACGAGTGGTATACCATATTATAACAATTGTTTGAGCTTATTTAATTTTAGGATGTTATTTAAGTGTGAATGAATAACGGGTTTAGACTTGTCTAACTTGTTTTGGAACCTTAATGAGGTTTTTGCTTGTTTGGTTGACCGGTTTCCTTATTTGGAAGTCATTAGAGGGTCCAATTGAACTTTGTCTATTTGGCTGAACTTAGTTGAATGCTTTAATGCATGAATGTTAGTTGAGATTTTGACAGTATTATTTGAGCTTAGTGAACCTTACGATGTTTCGATTATTTTAATCTTAAATGAAGTTTTAGGATGCTTGAATGTTGTAATAATGTGCTTGTAGGTGAACAAATGTTTGGAGATGTTTCTTGGAGTTGACACTTGGAGATAGTTTATGGAGATGACATTATCTTCTATGTATTCTAGGCACAACCATTTTTCTAGAACCACTAGAAGAAATCTAGTCTTTAATGTCGGGTGAAAAAAATGAAAAATGGGCTTTAATGTCGTTTTTCAAAAGGCGGATGTTTAATGTCGGTTTTAAACCGACATTAAAGATAGAGCTTTAATGTCGGTTTAAAACCGACATTAAATACCCTGCTTTGTTAGAACTGACATTAAAGCCCATTTTTTATTTTATTTTTATTTTTATTTTTTAATTTTGTAAAAATTAAACTTTCTCTCTCTTACTTTACTCTTTTCTCAAACCCTCCCACACACTATTTTTCATCTTTCTCAAATTTCTTTCACCCTTCTCAATCTCATCACTTTCTTCCCTCTCTTCTTCGATAGCTGCTCAATCTCATCACTTTCCGACCGGCTCTGCCACTTACTTGAACTACTTGACCACCGCAACCACCGGCACAGCCCATGTCGAACTTTCGTCTTCGCTGTCGCTTCTTTTCAGTTACTCTTTATCTTCTTCTCCTTTCATTTTCTCTCTCTTTCAACGCTACCTCAGAATCAAGATTCTCCGATCTCTCGCTTTCAACGCTACCTCAGAATCAAAACCGCACATCCAGATCCCAATTACGCCTCCGTCGTCGCCTTTCTCAGATCTCAAGCACAAGAAATCGGTCTCCATACGCAGGTACTCGAGTTCGGTCCAGGTAAGCCTCTTCTTCTTGTGATTTGGTATGGATCAAACCCTTCTTTGCCTTTAGTTCTACTTAACTCTCACATGGACTCTGTCTCTACCGAGCCTTCTAAGTGGCTTCATCCTCCATTCTCCGCTGTCCAAACCTCCGATGGTAAAATCTTCGTCCGTGGTTCTCAAGATGACAATTCTGTCGCCATCCAATATCTTGAAGCCATTCGGAATCTCAGAAACCAGGATTTCATCCCTGTCCGTACGGTTCATATATCGTATGTACCGAATGAGGAGATTGGGGGTTCCGATGGAGCTGCGAAGTCCGTTCAGTCAAAGGAGTTCAAGGAGTTGAATGTAGGGTTTATGATGGATGAAGGACAAGCTTCACCGGGAGATGAGTTTAGGGTTGGATACTGTCAGGTAGGTTTTTTTTCTTCTCCTTTTCTCGAACATAACAATTGCTCAGTAACTTTGTAAAATTTTGCGACAGGTTTTTCCCCATTTACTTTAATTCTACATTCCAAATTATTTCTTCTCAGTCTAAAACTGGAATTCAACTATGTTTCTCATTAGTTGCTGCAGTGTTCTATCCATTCTTAATTCATCTCTCTCTCTCTCTCCTTCTTCCGTCCTCTTCATCCTTTTGTTGCTCTAGAATATTGATTCAGAGTTTGGAAACGATTTCTATTTGCTATTGGTAAAAGATATAGTTATCACATACGTTGGTATTGGCCCTTTTGTAGCGCTGAATTAGACCTGTAATTTGTAGCAGACTTTGGAATTAATTCAGTTTTGGTGCAGGGCTTAAACTATGATGCTGCATTGTTATTGCTCGTGATGAAAACAGAAGAAGATGCTTTTTGGATGCTAGCTGTCCTCTTAGAAAATGTTTTAGTTAGTGACTGTTACACGACCAACTTGTCTAGATGTCATGTCGAGCAAAGGGTGTTCAAAGATTTACTTATCAAAAAGTGTCCCAGGTGCTTTACTTTGTTTTGACATTCATTTATTGTCTGATGAGTACAAACATTTGGATAAATTGGAGAGCAAATGCAGGATAGCTGCCCATCTGGAAGCATTGGATTTTGATGTCTCCCTTGTCGCCACTGAATGGTTCCTGTGTCTTTTCTCTAAGAGCCTACCTTCTGAGGTTAGAACTATTCTCTCCCTGGGTGCCCATGCTTGATTTTCTTTTAACATAACAAACAAAATTCCACACGATGTCGAACCACTTAATTCTTAAGCATTCAAATACTAGAAAATGTAGATTGTATACCTCTTTAGCTGTAACAATATGGAATAACGGGAAATACCCTGGTTCTGACCGACGCCGGAGGGAAGCTTTCTAAGCCCGAAATCTTGGCTACGACTACGGATGCTCGATTCATGAGACAGATGAGGATTCCTGTTCTTGGTTTCTCTCCAATGATTAACACTCCAATCTTATTGCATGATCACAATGAGTTCTTGAGTGATTCTGTGTTCATAAGGGGAATCAAGGTTTATGAATCCTTAATCAGTGCTTTGAGTTCCTTCCAAGAGGATGTTTCTTTCCAATAATAAGCATTGCTCATCCTTCAGAATTCTGATGGGAATCAACACCGTAAAGTGTCCATTCAGAATGACAATTTGAGAGGTATATAGCTTTATGCAAAAGTAAGCTTTCTTTCGACCCAACCCGATCCAATTTACTGTTCGTATCTATTTGGTCTTTAAACTTTAAACAGTTATTTAGAATGCTTTGAAAAGACTCAAATAAACGATAAATCTCAATGAAACGATAAGCCAAACTTTGTAGTTTATGTTTAAAAAAAACTCTTGTATTATAATAACGAGCTGCTTCTTTTACTTCTTCTTCTTGTTGGTATGACTTGACAGATTTTTAGAACCCTAGGCACTCCAAATGAGACTATTTGGCCTGGATACTCCAAGCTACCTGGTGTTAGAGTCAACTTTGTCAAGCATCAGTAAGTTTTAAGTGCTTATCTTCTTTTTTCTAAAAAAAAATTGGTGAAGTGTTTTTAAATGTACAAGGCGCAAGGGCTGCCGATTTTCTTTTTCTTTTTTCTAAAAATATTACATTAAACAGAGAAAGCATTGGTGAAGTTAAAATATGGAAGAAAAAAACCCGCAAAGTATATTTTTCATTTAGGCTTAGTAAACTTGATTTTCCATTTAGGCATAGAGTGTGCCTTTCCAAGGGAAGGTGCTAGATCCGTCCAAGAGGGCTTTTCAAAACACTGCCTTTGTGAATGGCTAATTCTCACTGTTCCTCATTTTCTCTAAGTTGATAGGGCTTCTATCAAACAATTTCGTTCTGGTAATTAATTAGCATCTCTTTGATGTTGGTCATTTTCTAATCTCAAGGTGTTGTCATCACTTAATTATGGAAATATTTATGCTAACTCATGTTTTTAATTTCCTTAAAAAAAAAAGTTTTGGGTTCTTTTGCATATTCCGATTGCTGTCATCGATCCATCTAGCCACCCTCAGACCCTTCCGCATTACGCAATAAAAGTTATGTTTGGTAACCAACCCTTTACTTTATTAATTAGTAATCAAATGTGAATATTTCTACTAGCAACTAGGTCATAACATTGTTACTTAATTGAACCATCTTGATATCTTTTACAGGGAGCTATCACTAAACAAATGACTGCAATAGAAGAAATGGTTGCAAGTGAGTACAATTAGCTAGACCCTCATCTTTGTGACAAGATCTTGAAGTTAGTCATTTGTGAAGCGTTCTAGTTTACTATTAGTTGCAGTTTTAGTTATTGCTCTCTCAATATATTCTTTTTCTTTCTTTCTTTCTTTTTTTCCAAAGGATGATCAGTGTAATAATTAAGCTTCATAATTTCTTTGTGTTTGGAGCCAAGTTGTATATAAATGTACACATTATTAAGATTTCATTTTGTCTATGTACAAGTAAAAGATTTCATTTTTAACTATTTGGTGTCATACAAAATAGACAATAATGAAAGGATTTAATAAAAATAAATTTGAAAAAACGACATTAAATACATCGTTAATGTTGGTTTCAAAACGACATTAAAGATGTATCATAAGCGACATTAAAGACATATTTAATGTCGGTTATCCACCGATATTAAAGATGAACCGACATTAAAGGCCTTCAATAACACCTTCAAAGATGTCGGTTATAAACCGACATTAAAGCCCAACCGACATTAAAACCCGATGTCGGTCGTCTAGTGACATTAAAGGCCTTTAATGTCGGTTTCCAGATTTCTTGTAGTGAACATTTTGCGAACTTTTTTTTTTTTTTTTGTTATAAAGAATACTACATATGTAAATGAATTTTGCTCAAGAATTTTATCATTTATGAAATTCTTTGATTTGATTTATATTCCTCTCAATTTTAGGTTATTGAGGTGAGAATTATTAAAGATTAATAAATAATATAAAAATAAAAATAAAAATTTGAACAAAGATCTCCTTATGAGCGTTGGAAGATCATCCCAAAGTTTGCTTCGTGAAAGAAACTCCTAATATTAGAACAATTATCAGGAGTTAGTAGCATTTCTCAATGTTGTTGTATAAGGTGTCGGGAATTATTATCTCCTGACGGGGTATTTGCACTGTCAGAGTTTTGGGTTTCTCCCAACGGCTACCCTTGTACCATTGAAAAATCTTGTCTTTCGATGCGTTTCCACCGATAATGCAAGTTGATATCAGCTCGACGCTCTTTTTGACTTTTTTCGACGACTTTGTGCATCAAAAGATAGCCATTTTTTAGGTGATAACTCCACATAAAAAACTTCAAGGGGTAAGTAATTCAATATATGGTTGAAGTAAGCAAAATATTTTTATTACTTAGGCATGGGGGTGCAGTACTCAACTCAATCCACATTGAGATTGGTTAGGATACTCTTGTATAAGTGAGCTCCAGTGATGCTACTATAGACCTAAAGGAGCGAGCCAAAGAAGAGTTCAAGGCTTAGCTTGCATTCTAAATTTAATTTCCATGCCAAAAAATTTGCTCTTATTGTTGGGGATTTGGAATGATGATTTGCTTACTCTTTTGTTGCATATCTTATTTGCCAATTCTCTAAATAAGGAGCATTCTCAATTACTTCTTTTTCTTTGTCTATATTTGAATTATTTAATTAAGTCATGTTTGAGCATTTTTTTTAATTTTATTTGATGTATCCAAATTTCACGAGTTTAGTCAAACACATGTAATCTGGATTCAGTTTTTGAAAAATGTTTCTACGTGATTCAAACAGTGCTAATTAATTTAAAAAACAATCTACTTTCAATGTTTTTAGATTTGAAATCAAATTATTAGAATGTATACTTATATTAAAAAAGATATAAAAAAAAAACCAGAAACATTTCAAAAAATAGCAAAATAGTAAAATTGTTTACGACATCTGTCAAAATCTATTAAATTCTCAATAGCAATATATATATATATATATATATATATGCTATACACAATAATTCCCCTAAAAATAATATAAAAAAACAAGATTTTTTTAAATGGGTATTTCATGTCATAAACTCAATTATTTTTGTTAAATTGAAATATGTAATATATTATATATTATATGAAATTACAAAATAAATACAAAGATTTCGACATAAAACAAGTTCATAAATTTATATGTAATACTTCATATTCAAACTTAATAGTTAGTGATTTTAGAAAATGCCTACCAAAAACACATATTTGAAAACCTAAAACTGCAATTCTATTTCCTTTGGATACATTCTTTTCAAAATTATGTTCCTACTTTGCCTATCAAATAGCCCTTAATTCATTCTTTTCTTTTCTTTTTTTTTCTAGATTTATTTAACGTGTTTTTGTTAGTTCATAAAGTTTTAATTTTTTTTTTCTTTATTATTGTTATTTTCAAAAACTATGATCAGATGGGTCAAATCTTTACATCTATTTTGGCCTAATTGATCACTTTGTTAACCTTTTTGGGAGAGGTCTAGGTTTAGGTTAAGGTGACCTCTTGGGGAGGGGTCTTGACTAAGGTCATATAGGTCAAGCCCAATTACTTGTCTGAGTTTGTGAAAATTAGAGTTACCTTTTTATTTGAATCAAACCCATCTATTTATACCTTTCCTTTTGGAGCTTTGTGTCATTTTGATTTCAATTTAATTCTTTTTATATTACTTTTAATAAAACTTTGTTCCACTGTTGGTATGGCTAACAATTCAGTTTAATATAATAGAACTAAATATATTAAGATTGATATATATTTCATCAAAGAAAGACTTGACAGTGGAAGCATATGCAATCCGTACATTCCTTCGAGCCAATAGGCTATTGATGTTCTCAACCAAGGGGTTCCTCAAATCAAACTTCGGCTCTTGTGTTATCAATTTGGGCCTCACTAGTATTTACGAAGGTAGTGGTAGAATTAGTGGGCTTGACCCTTAGAATATTTATGAAAATATTACGGGAAGATTTACCCTATTTTCTAAATCTTTTTCTTTTTTATTATATCGTGTATCCTATTTATTCTCCCTCATTGTATACCTATTATTTATTGGAAAATAA
Organism: Cucumis melo; assembly: GCF_025177605.1. Classification (NCBI taxonomy): domain Eukaryota; kingdom Viridiplantae; phylum Streptophyta; class Magnoliopsida; order Cucurbitales; family Cucurbitaceae; genus Cucumis; species Cucumis melo. The sequence continues at coordinate 18,452,152 of NC_066860.1, read as the reverse complement.
TAAAACAACAAAATCGTGGTTTTTCTCCATGTACTCGAGTTTTCACGTAAGGGGTTTCCTGTTTATTGCTTTCAATAAAAGCTCTCACATTTAAAATGATATGATTTGGATTCATAATCAAAATATATTACATTAAAACCTTTTTTTTTTTCGAGTATAACAAATATGTGTGAGGTAAAAGAGATTGAATCTTCGACTATAAAAGAAAATTATTTTTTTATTACCACAAGATTATGTTGGGTTATTGATTGCAAAAATTGTTGATTCATTAACGTATAGACTATATACAATATTGTAATGCATATTGTCAATCATTTATTAAAAGGAAAGAGAATCCAACGAAATCAAACCTATAAAATTAAATCATACCAAATATACTTGGTGATTTTCCAAACTACCAATAACTAAAAAAAGTTGGTTTTCTTTCTTTCTTAATTTATGATTGTCAGTTCTTTTTCTTTTTTTCTTTTTCTTTTTCTTTTTCTTTCTTTTTTTTTTTTTTTTTTTGACAAACAAATCAAGTAAAAGAAATGCATTCCATAATTATATGTTTGAGATCATTGTGTTGAAATTGGGCAATATGAAGTGAAAATGAAAAATAATTGAGACTTTTCTTGCCCTATAATCCTCACTGCCCTTCATTTAATTGGTTGTCAGCTCAAATTTATAATGGAAAGAAAGACATTCATCTTCTTTTTGCCTTTCTTAGCCATGTCTACATATATTGTCCCTCAACAACATGATTTATGCAAGTATTGTGATTTATGTCACTAATTATAGAATCTACACCTTGTAATTATCAAAGCCCAATTAGAGCATAAATCATATTATTGTTGTATTCTTTAACTAAATAAATAATTGTAATTGAGTTTTCAACTTTAATATAGCTCAAATGTAGAAAAAGGTTTACTCTTATGTTAAACTTTCAAGAATGTTCTATGCTGAGTCTTTGAACTTTGACATTTAACTTTTTCACCTAAATTTAATTTTCTCCACCATCATTTGATATATATAAAGTTTTTTACTCAAAATAAATATACATTTTAAAATTTAGAGGTTCAAAATGAAAAAACATTTTAATAGTACACGAACTAAATGGATAAATGAGAGTGGTTAATTCACTTGAAATCTTATAATAATTATGTTGCCACTCAAATCCAACTTGTTCGTATTAGACTTCTTGGTGGGTCTTTTGCATTTGTGGCCGGCTTGACCTCTAGCTTGCTTCTCCATAAATACTCCAAATTGATTGTCATAAGAGATCTTAGTACACTATGATGTTTAAAGGAGTGTTTTGCACTATGATGCTAAGCACAAAATTAAGAATCTAAGTAAGGTCGGTGTCTCTCATTTGAAGATTACATATTCTCCCCTTTAGAGCGGTCAACTTGTTCTATTTAATAAGCTATTCATCTTCATACTACGCATAACGCCTCCAGTGTGTTAAAAAGACTCTTCCAGCTATTGAGGTTTTGCATGATTCTAATTTAGGTTCAATTTAGTTGTTTTTTGATTTGTATGTGTTCAAAAGATCAGCTAACCAACCCAAATCTGGAGAGACATTAACATTTTTGTACTGCACATGTGCCCCTCCAGACAGAAGATATGAGTTTGGGTGGCTTAAGTGTTGAGGTTTGGACAACGTCAACAAATAATATAATAGTGATGATAATAGGTAGAAAATGATAACAAGGGCAGTAAATTTGAAGATAAGAGAAAGTATGATATGAATTTAAAAAAGAGAGAGAGAAAGAAAAGAGGTGGATCCATGGAGGTGTTCATTAATGTAAAAAGACAAACAGAAAAAACCCAAAGGGTTTGAGATCCGAATTTAAGTTTCAGCTTTAAAAGGAATATCACATTAACCAAAAGTTGGAAGGATTATTCTTTCTTCACCCAGAGACCCACCCAACCACACCCCCACCCCCACCCCCAGCTGCTGCTTTAATTTGGATTTATGCTTCTTCTTCTTCTTCTTCTTCTTCTTCTTCTTCTTCTTCTTCTTCTTCTTTTTTATTTTTATATCTCTTTCAATCTCTGCTCACATTTCCAGATTTATCAAGAGAACGTAATCTTCCAGATTTATCAAGAGAACGTAATCTTATCTAACTTATACAAACAATTCCAATGAATTGAAAAACTAAATTAATTCAATCTAGGGACGAGAAGAGGGATTTTATTGATGACAAATTAACTTATCATAATATATTAAACAAATTAAGATTAGAGTTCAAATAAATTAAAAGTACGTAAAGAGATAAATGCATGGAAGAAGGGAAGATGGATATGGTTTTATATTTTGAGCACCTAATCCCAACCTTAAAGTAAACATACTTTAAACCTAATTTTGCTTTTTGTTTAACACTTTCCTTTTGTATTGATGTTATGATATAAAAGAAAAATAAAAATTGAAGTACTGCAGGTGGTGTTTTGTGAATAAAAAAAATAATGTAACTTAATTAATATTTTTTTGAAAATCAAAAAAAAAAAAAAAAAACAAAGAAAGAAACAAAGATAAACAGTAGTTGTTAAGTCAGGTTTGGACAGGGAAAATAGGAATGTGAAAGTTTGAGACCAATGAAAATGGATATTCATGCATTTGCATTCTGATCATATCAAATTAAATAATCAAAAAGACTTATTGATTTTCTCTCCTTTCTATGGCTCTGAAAAAGTTGTATTTTTTCAAGACAAATACTTTTCTCTTCTTTCTTTTTTTTTTTTTCTTTTCACTTTGTCCTTTCTGTAGCAATTACCCTCTGTTTTTTTTTTTCTCTCTCTTTCTCCTCCTTTCCATTATTGTAGATTCTTCACTAAATTCGAGGTCTTTCTATCTCTCTCTTAAAAAAACTATTTTATTTTTCTGATTTTCATGAGATTTATTGACTTTCATTTATTCAGGATATAACAATAAAACCCTTTGAATAAAAGAAAACACCATTTTAATAGAGAGAAAATAATAACAATAATAATAACGGCTCACTGTTTATCATACAATACAAGAATAATTTAAGAATGATGTAGGCTCATATAATACTATTTCTGGTTCCCATGGTTTGAATTTCATTTATTTTGGTCCTCCTATAAATTTAAGAAATTTTTTAAATAGTATTTGTAGCTTCGCTTGTTGTTGAATATTTTCATGAAAAAGAAACAGTGTCTTTTGAAACGTTGTTTTAACTAATAAAATAATATATCATTCAATCACATATGAAATTTTGAATAAAATTGATATTTGATGATGTATTAAAAGTTCTTCACTATTTTCTTACTAACATTCAGATTTGTACTAACTCGAGAGAAGCTATGAATGTTAACGACAAACTATTTAGACAAAGGAATGACTATGAAATTCATTGCCCAGGAGAAAACACAACTCAAATCATTAGCTTAGCAATAGAGGCAGGGAGAGTATGATTCTAAAAGTTCATTTGGGGTTTTCATATAACTAATCTAAATTAGAAGGGTTTTGATACTATCATAATGTAAATAATGTTACAGAGAATATAATTTCCAACTCAATTTAAAAATCTGGAAGAAAAGTAATTCAGTATGAGACGTGTACATATTCTCATTACAATTATATCTGAAATTAATATATATATATATGCTGTTTAAATCAAGAGTCTTTGAATTTTATATGCATAGTAAACAATATGGAGAAAATAATAATAAGAACCCCAATTTCTTAAACAGGATATTTTGCTAGCTGTTGTGTTGTTGTTGAGTTGTAAAACAGTGAGCAACTATTTAGAAGCAGACTTTATATCTCACTCAATCATCTACCTCATGATCAGAGTGTCCTTTTCCTGAAAGACTGCCAACCCATAAATTATTCCAATTTCTTCATATATATCTCTAATTGCTTCTTCACATCTCTATTATATTTTCACCCTCTAAGAAGAGAAAATAAACCATAATCTCCCTCTCTCTCTCTCTCTCTCTTTAAAGTTCCACTTCCAATGACTGAAGAAGAAGAAGAGTCTCTGAAAAGAAAAGTGAAACAAGTTGTTGAAGGAGACATAAATGAGGCTGAAATTTTGAGAAATGGAGGAGTCAATAAAGGCGCTTGGACTGCAGAAGAAGATCAAAAATTGGCTCAAGTTATTGCCATTCATGGTGCAAAAAGGTGGAAGTCCATTGCAGCTAAAGCAGGTCCATCCCTTTCAACTTTCAACTTCTCCTTTTTCTTTCCCAACTTCCACACGCACACATATTCAATGGGTTTCCAAATTTTCCAGGCCTCAATCGGTGTGGGAAGAGTTGCAGACTAAGATGGCTCAATTATCTCAGACCTAACATTAAGAGAGGCAATATATCAGATCAAGAAGAAGATTTGATCCTCAGGCTTCATAAACTTCTTGGCAACAGGTCACATTTTCTATCCCCTTTCACTCTATATATCTCATGTTTTCTTGCTTTCATTAACTTAACAGAAGTGTTGGTTTTCGGAGTTTAGGTGGTCTTTGATTGCTGGGAGACTGCCTGGGCGAACAGATAACGAGATCAAGAACTACTGGAATTCTCATTTGAGCAAAAAAATGAACCAACAGAGTGAAAAAGAAAGAAGGAAAGGGTGTAAAAGAAAAGTGAACACAGAGTCTAGAGAAGAGGAAACGTCTCAAGAACGTGAAAACAGCTCAAACTTGGAGTATGACGTCGATAACTTGTTTGATTTTTCCAATGAGGGACCTGATTTGGAGTGGATGAGTAATTTCCTGTAATTGGGTATCATAAGCAGCAACTATAAAGCTTAGGTTGTTGGTGCACTCTCATGCAAATCATCACTGAATTATCTAAAATTTAATCGTTTCACTCATAGCCTTTACCAAAATATTTGGTTGCTGATGTATAGATTCCTACTAACTTCATCTTCTGCTATCATCAACTATCAAAATCATATTCCAAAGATCATAATTCTATACACAACTATGGGGAATCTGCAAGAAACATCTAGTGCCAATATGGTAATCTCCTAAATTTAAAGAGAGAGACACAGAGAGATCTTGTGCTACATATAGTAATCCTCCAAGTTTATAGAGAGAGAGGGGGGGGGGGGAGCTCGCTAGTGCACTCATTAAGAGGGGATGATTTAAGTTTCTAGATTTTGCCTCATAATCCGATGTTGTGGTGGGGATATGAAAAGAATCATTCTGAAAGACAAGAAAAATAAAATACTCACTTTCTGTCACGAGCTTAGTCCAAATTTTCAGATGGTCAGCATCAGACAAATAGTGCTGACCAGCATTCCTCCACCACATAACACTCAGCCACATACGGTCTTTTGGTCAGCGTCTATATCTTGTCAACCTTGGATTTTACCCAAACAAAACAGATGAGTACAAATTTGCAGCAAAGTTTAAGTACTAATGTACTTAATATACATAACACCTAGACCATCGCTCAACTCATGTTTGTGTTTTCTCCTACCTAAACCTACAAATTGGCCCCTTTGAAGCTTACTATAAGTATTATTTGTTCCCAACTAGTTCTTAACATGGAGAAAAAAAATAAAAGAAACAAAAAGATAATTTGAATGATTGTAAGTCCCCATCATGTTAAACGTGGAGTACCAGACAAAATATTGCACTTATGAGGATTTGTATTGGTCTCAACAACTGTTACGTTGTAAAAAGAAAAATATGAAACTGAGTAGGGTAATCAAGAATTTGAGCTTCCATATCTTGGAACAATACATCCTTGTGTTAACATATTCAACCTTAAAACAATTAATTAAAGACGTCGATCAAATAAACAGTTAATTTACAAACTCTGGACCTTGACAAGTATGACTCTAGAACTTGACTGATTCGTTTTTCATTGGGGAAAGCAGCCAATAATATGAAGGATTACTACCACTATAGTTCGTAATGGGTGAGTTTAAAATCACAGTACTTAGAATGAACTGTTCAAGATACTATTTACAGCCTCAGCACTCAGCATTACCATGCTGCAAATTAGCCCCAAGCCATGGAGCAGGCATAATTTACCACCAACTTCCCATCAATTCCAAAGTTCTGCAAATAGACACACAAAAAAGAATAATCCACAAGATGATAAAACTCTAGATGCATGTGGATATGAAAAACCATATATGTATACCTAAGTAAAGAAACAGATTAAAAAATTGCTATGAAGTCGAGAATAATTACCCTCGGGGAAGGGTGATAAAAAAAACATTTAAGGTTACTCATATGATCTTATGCTATATTTTGTTTCATGATAATCTAAGAGTTCTTACAGATATCCTGCTTCAGGAAGTTTTCAAATTTTGATTGCTCAAGCCTTTTCCCTTCACCTCATAAAAATATACAATGATGGGTATTTTCAAGAATGATTCATGACCAGCATCAACATCAGAAGTCTACACTACACCTTCAATGAATATACCCCCTAAGTTTAGATGACAGGCTTTGACCGGCCAATAAATAGATTTTTTTAAGATAGATTCCAACCAATTCACCCTCCCCCCAACACACACACACACATCCCTCACCTCTTTTCTTTTCTTCTAAAAGTTAATATAAACAGTGTACAAACGCAACTTGAACATAAAGAGAAGAAATGAGTCAATATCAACTCACATTATATAGATCAATAACTGTCTCATCTGGACCCGGTGAGAATGCACTGTTGACAAATACAAACTTCAAAGAATATAAACAATTAGCATAGAGAAGTGTCATTAATTTCAAATGAATTGGCAGATGGAAAAGAGGTTATTCCACAAGTCAGATGAATACCAAGGTGTCCCGTTGAATGGACCGGCGTATATAATCAATAACTTTAATAAATTTGTCTGTGCCAGGCATCTGTCAAATGTATGAAATATGTGAATGAACGTTTTCCATAAACTTGCAAATGTAGAAAACCAAATTCCAAAAAGTTGAACTTTCATGGATGAGCTGCTGTATAAAATTTACAAAACTGCACATTCTAAGACCGGTGATTCTATATGTTTATTCCAGATTTTATAAATACCACAAGTCATGTGCAGAAAAAATTCACGGCATAACAGGGATATAGCGCCCCCCCCCCCCCCCCCCCCCCAAATAGTCATTAATCAGTCATCGATTATCCATTGAAAATTTCTTCAAGTTCTCATAATTAATAATTTTTGTTTATTTGTTCATTTTTTGGATGAAAAGCCGAACATTGAGAAAAATGGAAGAAAAAACACGGTTAAACAAGAAGCCCATAAAAAAGAGAGCCAACTACAAGAAGGGGTTCTATTCGAGTAAATTGTAAGTCAACGAGAAACGAGAGAAACTAACAGAGAACCTAATAAGGCCCCCAAAATCCTTACAAAATCTTCAACAAAGTTTCAGTGATTATCCACATGATAATTGTGAGGACAACAACCCTCCAGCGCCTCCACATATTTTGCAATAGTATGATATTGCCCACTTAGGGCATAAACTCTCGCAACTTTGTTTTATATCTCACCCAAAGTTATCATACTATTGAACATAGTTGTTCTTACAAATATACACATAATTTTCCCTTATCTATGCAATGTGGCACTTTGGTCACACTCCCGACAAAAATGATATCTTGATGGAAATGTGAATTTTGCACGGGATAAGGATGTGGCATTGTATCCATGGGATCTAATACTTGTGTAACAACAGAGTTTAAGCTTCATTCCTTCGGCTCTTAGATTGGTCGTCTTCTTCATCTATTAGCCTAGTCCGTTTAGCTCACTCAGAGAACATCACACACATACACACAACCTTACCTACATAGGTATACATGATTACTAGAATCAGACGGTAAAAGTTCAGTTTTTTAATCAAATCAAATTATCAAAAGTTTTCACAAGCATCAAGATTGATTTCCAATTTACAGTTTAAACAGTATGATACAAATTTTTAACCTTTAAATCTATAAACTGACGAAAATTGACATAATACAAACCTTAAACTTAGTTTGTTTGAGAATGGGAGCATCCCCAGTTGCTCTCAACAGGACAACCACTGCCAGAAACGAAACCAGAATAAATCACGATGAATCTTGATCGAAAACGTCATTAGGAAAGCACCGTAATAAAACAACAATTGCAAAACAAATCTTCTTCTGCATCAGAACAATTAAGTCTGAAAACTGAATAAAGTTTGAATGTTGGATTCATCAAACATAGGAAAATAAACAGTTGGACTTGTTCATACATCCTTTAAAGCTCACCTTTTCGAGCAGAAGTGGACGACTCTGTAGAAGTCATCGTTTTCCTTGGCCGTGGACTGCAGAATTCGTGGGGTACGTTCTCCGATTTCGATCAAAAGATATTGGTTGGGCAATTCCGTATTGTTCGTGGCCTGAGTTTGGGCTTTGCAATGCCAAAAGCCCCAAATTTTTAGTTCATTGTCAACTATGAATTCTAGAAAATCCCTCCATTCAAAGTTTCAATTTTGAACAGGGTAGGTGTTTGTTTTAATTTTTAGCCGTAATTATTTTAATATTTGTGCTTACCTTGTGTACATGTGTCCCATTAACTCTATGCATTCGCTGGACCGTTAATTTTCATAAATATAATAAACATCCAAATATTTATGAGTGGTATAGCAAACTCGAAAAGTTCACGAAATCAGTTGCTTTTTTTCAAATATTCCAGAGTTATGCTTGCTAATTCTTTTTTTAAAATATTTTAATTATGATTCCTTCCTTCTATTTTCCATCTTCTTTCTTCTCTTATTCTTCTACGATTTTTCTTTTATATTTTTTTAAAATCATGATAATTGTTCTACAAATATTATTATTTTTTCTTTTATATCTTTCTTTTTTCACTTCTTAAATCCCCACTTGATAAACGATTTTTCATTATCTCTCATATATGTTCTCTTTCAGATCTAAACGATTGTGTAGCAAAATTAAACAATCTTGGATCGTACCAAATATAAAAAATATCGGTACACGATCTTGAACTATTATTTAGATTTTTGTACACAATTGTCTAGCTCTTGGTACACGATCATGTACAAAATCTAAACGGTATATTGGTACAAGATTGTGTACCAAATATAAAAGATCTTGGTATACGATCTTGAACAAAAAATCGTTTAGATTTTGTACTGTCCGTTTAGCTCTTGGTACACAATCGAATACCAATATCTAAATGATCTTGGTTCATGATTGTTTAGAAAAAGAACTACAAGCGCTCGTGTTGACCCGAACATTTTTTATCTTTCTCATTATGGACCTATGAGCTTTTTCTATTTTTGAAATTGTTCTATACAGTGTAAATATTTTGTCGATTTGTTATATTTTGAAGAAAAAAAAACTCTTTCTATGATGTCTTATTTCCAATAGTAACTTTTTCCTAAGATCTCAAGAATTAGTGGTATGTAAATTTAAACAAGTTTAGTAGTTGTGTTTAATTTTTAAATAATATTACTATATTAGTTATCTTATCTATTTGTTATGGATTTAGTTAATATTAACCATATTCGAGGGTTGTAATTAGTTGGCTCAATTAAAATTGTCATTTCCAATCAATAAGTTTGCCATCAATCGCGAGAGTTAATATTTTGAAAATTAAAATAAGTTTTAATAATAGATTTTAATTTTCAAATTTTGAACCTCGAACTGGTAGTGATCCAACTTTCTTCATCCCCTTTGCTAAACAATCTCTTGTTATGGAGGTTAAACATTTTAAAAAAAAATCAATAGTAGATGAGATAAGGCTGATCTAATGTCAATTTTTAATAAAGTGTAATTATATATTCTTTTAGTTGTAGAAAGTAGTTGACATGCTATATATCTAGGGGTATAATATGAACTTTTATCAATTTCTATTTATTTTATTTTTATTTCGTTTTTCCATTTTTAATGTAAAGTAAGGTTTGATTTTTTCAAATGGAAACTTGAAAAATTGTATTTTAGGGAGGTTTTAACTCATATAACCTAAATATATAGGTCCAATTACGTAAAAGTTTGACCCAAATGACCAACACTATCCATCATTATAATCATTCCAATTCATTTTCAAATTCGACTTATCATTCGTAAAACAAACCATTTTAAGAATTTGAGAAGCATAAGACAAGTCATTGAATTCGAGAATTTCAAGAATATAAAGCAAACAGAAAAAGTTAAACGAAAGGAAAAAGAAATTGTGAATGAAGAAAAAAAGGGTACTAACAATTCTTATTATGTTGTAATTATACACTATCCAAGGTCCGATAATATGATTTTTAAGCATATATTAAGCCAATTTCAAGAACTTGACCTAGAAGCAAAATGCATCGACAATGCTTGCCCTTTGACTGAGTCATCAAATCATCATGTGAATTCAAAACTTTTTTTCCAACATAAGATTTTCCTTTTATAAAAAGGAAGACTATGAGGTGTATGGATTAGTTTGGTTCATAATTTTGGTTCGAAGCTAATCATGTCCTATATCAAACAAACCTCAATCAATTATTTCACCATTTAATAGGCAATCATCAAAAGAATTATTTCCAGCATGTGATGCAGCCTCAACCATTGTCAGAGTAAATTTTGAACTGTAGTTCTTATGAAAACTTCTTTAAGTCATGAGTAATTAGTAAAGAAATGGATCATTGTTATCGTTAAATATTAAGGACGGGTAGAGTCGTACCAAGTTCAAGCGGTGAACACGTGTTAAGAACCTTAATTTCATAAGGAACTCTTTGTAGCTGCATCCATCTTCTTTATTTCAACTTTCTGTATAAAATTGGTAAAGGTGGAAGTTAAGGTAGATTCAGGAAGAAATATTAATAGAGAAGAGAATGTAATAAGAAGTCTGGTAAATGATGACACCTATACAAAAAAAATAGGGTATGAGAAAAAATATTGACAAAAATAAGGTAGTTTGGACGAAGCCATGTGTCCACGACTTCAATGAAATGTCACATGGACCCTACACCTTTTTCTTTTTTTGATTATTTAATATATATATATATATATATATATATATATATATATATATATATATATATTTCAATCTTCAAATTCCAATTTCCAAAAATATCTTTCCTTATTAAATATATTTTCAAATTCCAATTTCCAAATTTAAAAAATATTTTTCCTTATTAAATATCTTTTCAAATTTCAATCTCTAATTTTTTTAACAAAATATATATTAAAAAATATATTAAACATTAGATATTCTAGTCATACAATAATATTAGATATTTTGATTCTAAAAAGAATTAGATATTCTAATTTTCATACAATAGAATTATTCTTGCCACAACTTTTTCCATTTTGATTTTATAAAAAATTAGATATTTTGTTAATATCGGTGAATTGCAAACATTGGAGATTAGAATTTGGGATTTGGAAATATATTTAATAAAGAAAGATATTTTTAAAAATTGGAAATTGGAATTTGTAAAGATATTTAATAAGGAAAGATATTTTGGAAATTGGAAATTGGAAATTTAAATATTTAATATATATATATATATATAATAATGAAAAAAAAAAAAAAAGAAAAATGTCTGGGATCCACATGCCATCTCATTGAAGTCGTAGACCCTTCCAAGCAAAGCCGTGTATGGGTCGCCCAAACTGCCTTATTTTTGTCAATATTTTTCCTTTTATCCTATTTTTTACATTATTTTTTAAAAAACACATTATTTAAAAGAAAGGTTCCCCATATAAAACCAAAAAACAAAGCATAACGAGCATACTATTTAGAATTATGTATCCCAAAGATAGAGCATTGAAATGTTAAAAATCAAGAGTGAATAAACAATGTAGAAATTTGACCAAAAGGTTTATATTTTTCAACATAATATAATTCACATGTAATTATTTAAAATGAAGAATTGTAGTAACGAGGTAGAATATACCGAAGATAATATAAAAGAGAAAGAGGAAAAAGAAAGCAAGGAAGAGATTGGTGAACAATCAAAAAGCCACGAAGAAATCATTTCAAAACCACAAAAGTCACCAATTGTTGAAGAAAAAACAAAATGTTCGACGTTGATGTAAAATAGATGTATGTAATACTTAATACAATGTTCAACGTTGAAGGCAAGAGTTAAAAAAGATAGTGAAAGATAAGGAAAACTAAACAGAGTCTAGAAAAAGTGTTCACTATTGGAGAAAGAAGTGAGGTTTGTAATACATACAATGCCCTCTATTATAAGTAATATTTTTTCGTTAATTGTATTGAGGCTGGCTGAATATCTAAGATTATATTTGGATAAATTTAATTATAGATTACTTATTATTGAACTGCATATGTTTGTATTTGTGACCGGCTGCATAAATAGAACAACCGCATATATTTATGTTCTGACTGGTTGCATATTCATTAGGTCTTTTATTGTCTTAAGATATTATACCTAATGTCAAGCCAAAAGAGAAATGGACCATTAAGGATAAACCTTGAAACTAAGTTATAAGTAATTGAAAAGATCAAGGAAAAATTGGGTGATAGCCTCTTAGAAAAATTTAGGTAAACACCTTTTGGACACTTCCTTGACTTTGCGATTACAAATTAATCCTCACAATTGTTGATGCATCTAATACAAAAACAATGCAAACCAAAATCATCCAAATAATTAAACTTATTAATAGGAGGAAGAGTCATAAGATTTGATCTTAAAAATTTTGCTTTAATAATGGGACTTAACTGTGGACCTTTACCAAAGATAACCAAGGATGATATCAAGGGAGGGGGTCATATAAAACACATGTAGTTTGGGAAATTGCCAAAAATAGGTTAGAAAAAGAGGTTTAAATGAATTTTGGGACAAGTTTTCAAAAGAAAGACTTTTAGGACAATTTAGGTGTGAATGGACAAAAATGCCCTTCTTTTCCTTTCCCTCTTCTACGTTTGCTTTCCCTTCTCTCCACGATCGATTCCTTCTCTTTCGCGTATAGTTCCCTTTCCCTTATCTTTTCTTTCGCGTAGAACACCTGAACCTACTCCGCTCATCGTCGCTTGCCCTTCGTCGCTTGCCCTTCGTCGGTCGTTGTCCAGTGCATTTCGTCGCTCCTCTTCGAACCATTCAATCAACTTCGAGCGTTTTCTCTTATTTGGATGAGTTTCATGTCTAACCGATTTTCAATTTATCTGCCGTAAGTAAATGTTTGGTTGGGGTATTTGGTGCTATTTTCATCCGTAATTGTCTGGTATTTGGTGTTATTTGTCGTAAATTAGTTTAGTCAAAGTTTGGTTTTAGGTTCTTAGAAAGTTCAATGGGTAGTGAAAAATGAATTGAACTAGAAGATGAGGATTTAGTTGGATCAAATAGAGGAGGAGTAAGCAATAGGAATAGAAGAAATGAATGGTTTTTTTTTATCTCGCACGTATTTTTTTTTTATCTCGCACGTATCTCGCACGTATCTTGCACGTTCCAAACTTTCACTATTTATTTCAAAATCAACTTGGTACACCTCCTAATCCATTTAGAGCTATTATTTGCATATTTAGTAACTCTCTTAGGCCCTCATGATTTATCTCGCACGTATCTCGCACGTTCCAAACTTTCACTATTTATTTCAAAATCAACTTGGTACACCTCCTAATCCATTTAGAGCTATTATTTGCATGTTTAGTAACTCTCTTAGGCCCTCATACTTTATCTCACACATATCTCGCACACATCTCGCACGTTTCAAACTTTCACTATTTATTTCAAAATCAACTTGGTACACCTCCTAATCCATTTAGAGCTATTCTTTGCATGTTTAGTAACTCTCTTAGGCGCTCATGCTTTATCTCGCACGTATCTCGCACACATCTCGCACGTATCTCGCACGTTCCAAACTTTCACTATTTATTTCAAAATCAAATTTGTACACCTCCTAATCCATGTAGAGCTATTCTTTGCATGTTTAGTAACTCTCTTAGGCCCACACACATCTTGCAGCTATTTTTGTTATTTCTTTACATCTTGCACGCATCTTGTAGGTTCTTAAGTTCAAATCAATTTTTGAAGATACAAAACTACTTAAGGTAGTTTAAGGATGGCACATGTTCGGATTTTAGTGCGTCACGGTGGTGCATGGGATGAGGGACGAAGAAAATATGAAGGAGTGTTAAAAGGCATTGTTGTCCCTAAAGAAATAACGCACAAAGATTTACAGTATGAATTATATGACCTTGCAGAAGTTGACCCTACAAAGTTCGACATAAAGATAAGATGTATATATGAGATCAAAGGGGAAAAGGAAGCTCCTCCATTTGAGTTAAGAAATGATCGTGATTTGAAGTTTTATATTCTTAGTGAAAATCCATTGGAGGTCCCCCTATACCTATCATTTGAGCCTACAAGCAACTGAAGCATGAAAGTGTTAAACAAAGATTACAATTCAGTATCTGGGAGCAACCAAGTTCAAAATTTAAACCCTCATCCTCCAATTGAAATCGATACATTAGATGAGAATGAAGTTGATATTGGTGAAGTTCAGGTTGGCTTGTGTGATAACATGATAGGGACCAATTCGGCTATATGGGAATCATATGAGTCATATCATTCAAAAGATGATAGTTTTACATAGGAGTCAGTTGAGATGTATCTGAAAAAAACCTTCGATTTTTTCCCATGAAAGGTTTCACACACCTCATCGTCTGTACGCTTGTCTGTAATCTAAGCTCGAAGTCTATCTAAATGGATGTCAAGTATTTTGTGCATAGGATCATAAACAATTGTTCAGACTGAGAGGTGCTGGTGGTTGATGTCACAGATCGTTTAGGTAGAGTTGTGAATGAGGTTGATAGGTAAACACTTGCACGCTTCCTACGGGCGGGCCGAACGTGTGGTCGTTGAGTGAGAAATGGTTCTATCTCTGTGACGTCCTCATCGTCAACGATATCTATTGGCTCCTCTAAACCAATATCAACCTTCTTCTCCAACACATCTTCGTCGCCCTATGGAAGCTCATAATGCATTAGTGTGGATAATGATAGAAATTAAACATCAATATTAGCAAGAACATGGAACCAAACCTTCTTTTTAAGTTCAATGTGTTCATCCTCCTTTGGAATCCTCAACCAATTAGGGATACCGCCTGTGTCAACATCTTCGGTCTTAGCATTATCCACTTCTTTACTTTCTAATATTGGAAATGACTTATTGGGCTTGGCCCAAATAGCAAAACTATCAAACTTTGTCCCACATCGATAAATCTTGAAGTGGGGTGAGGAAATATAAACTCCTACCATTGAAAGGGACTACAAACCAAGTTAGTGGTGATAGTATAACCCTGTCCCACACGCGCCGCCGTCCGTCCGGTCGGACAGGCGGGCGAGCTCGAGCTTAGGCAACCGCGCTTGCGTGAAAGATAGGAACATGATTTTATTTTTTATGGCAGCTAGGACACGTGTAACCTTTTTAGACAGTCAAGGCGTCGACGACATTTACGCAGTTCAAACGTTCGTTCGTGAAACATACGTACGTGGCGCACATTCACGCAGTTCAAACGTTCGTGAAACGTGTCCTACGTTCTCTCTGCCAGACTTTTGTGAAGTTTGCTCGCGTCCTCTTCTTCCCGATAAACAATCTCCTCCATGCACTTCCTCCCTCACCCCTCTATAAATTGGAGAGAACCCATTCATCAAATCACACAATTCACTTCAATCCTCTCTTCCTCTCATTCGCCCTTTGTTTCCATTCCCTGTACTTACGAGTGCACGTTCGTACCAGGGAAGCTGTGTTAACCTTGGGGAGCAAACGGCATAACGATTAGCACCACGGTCAGCCAGAATTGCTTTCAGGGCAGTGGTTCATCACAGCACAGCAATAAATCTGATCGACCTTACCTTCTAACATTCTGAAAGCAATTATGTCGATCAAGACCTCCAACAAAATCCTACCGGACTTGTCTAAGCTTGAGCCACTCGACGGAATGAACTACCGCCGTTGGTCCCAAAAGTTGTTAATCTTCTTTGAGCAACTAGAAGTTGATTATGTCCTCACTACATATCCCCCGTCATCTGATCCCCCAACTACCACGTCAACATCCTCTGATCCAGAATCATCTACGGGGCCTCCTACTACTGTCGCTGTCACTGATTAAGTAAAGGACCAAGTGATCGATCCTGAAAAATATGCAAAGGATAACAAGACCGTTAGAGGACACCTGTTAAACCATATGTCAGACCCGATGTTTGACCTCTTCGTAGTCCAAAAATCTGTCAAGGACATCTAGAGCACCCTGGAATCACGGTATGGAGGGGATGATGCTGGACGGAAAAAATATGTGGTTGGAAAATGGCTACAATTCCAGATGACTGACGGCAAGCCAGTCGTGGAACAAATACATGAGTACGAGAACTTGGTGGCAAACGTCCTGTCTGAAGGCATGAAGATGTGCGAAATACTTCAAGCAAATGTCTTGTTGGAAAAATTTCCTCCATCCTGGAATGACTACCGTAATCATCTCAAGCACAAGAAGAAGGATCTAAAGCTCCAGGAACTCATCAGTCATATGCGCACGGAAGAAGCCAACAGACTGAAAGATAAGTTAGCCTCCCAAAATTTAAATTCAGTTAATGTTAACTTAGTCGAATCATCCTTTGTAAACAGAGACAGAACGAAGCAGGAAAAAGGGCATAAAGGGAAAAACTCAAAGAAGAGACAGTTCAAGACTACTGGGGGACAAATTAAGAAGAAAAAGCTGGTCTGCTACGTGTGCGGAAAGGAAGGGCACAAATCATACCAATGCAACCAGAGAAAAGGGAGGCCAAGTCAGAAACCAACACCTCAAGCCAATCTAGCAGAACAAGACAGTGAGATCATAGCAGCCATAGTAGAGGCCAATCTGATAGAAAACAAGACGGACTGGATTCTCGACACTGGAGCCTCGAGACACTTCTACACCAATCATGAACTTCTCTATGACTACGAAGACACTGTCGATGGAGAATGTGTGTTCATGGGAAACTCAGCCACTGCAGAAGTAATCGGGAAAGAGAAGGTTATTTTAAAGTTAACTTCTGTAAAAACTTTATCTTTAAGTAATGTTCTATATGTTCCTTCCCTACGTAGGAACCTGGTGTCTGGGAGTCTGTTGAATCGGGTCAGGCTTAAAATTGTGCTAGAAGGTGACAAAGTTGTCCTCACTAAAAATGGAGATTTTGTCGGTAAGGGGTATCTGTCCAATGGTCTATTTGTGTTAAACACGATTTCTATGAATGCAAATGTTTCCAGTTCTGCTTACTTGATTGAATCTGCTAACTTATGGCATGGTAGACTAGGACATGTGAACTTTGCATCAATTAGAAAACTTAAAAACTTGAGACTCATTAATACTTCTGAGTCGCATGAAACTGGTAAATGCCCCATCTGCATAGAAAGTAAATTCCATAAGAAGCCTTTCAAACCAGTTGAATATAGAACTACTGAGCTGTTAGAATTAATTCACTCGGATCTAGCCGACTTTAGAACCACGACTAGTAGAGGTGGTAAAAACTACTATGTATCCTTTGTTGATGATTACTCTAGATTCACTAAGATATACCTGATAAAAACAAAAAATGAAGCTGTCAGTATGTTCTTAAAATTCAAGGCAGAATCTGAGAATCAGTTAGGAAAAAGGATAAAAAGATTAAGATCAGATAAAGGTGGTGAGTATTCCGATAAAACGCTTAAAGAATTTTGTGAATCAAATGGTATCATCCATGAATTTACTGCTCCTTACTCACCACAACAAAATGGCATAGCAGAACGAAAAAATAGAACTCTTAAAGAAATGATGAATGTCATGTTATTAAGCTCCGGCCTATCTGATAATATGTGGGGGGAAGCCGTGTTGTCTGCATGTTTTATTCTTAACAGGATTCCCTACAAAAGGCTAGACAAAATTCCATACGAACTTCGGAAAGGACATGCACCAAATCTTTCCTACCTAAAGGTCTGGGGATGCTTGGCTAAGGTACCATTTCCTGCATTGAAGAAAACTACGGTAGGATCTAAAACCTTTGACTGCATTTTTATCGGGTATGCTCAAAATAGTGCTGCATATAGGTTTATGTGTTTAAATAACAAAACTATAAACGAATCTAGAGATGCAGAATTTTTTGAGCATGTTTTTCCGTTAAAACAATCATTGTATGCTCCTAGCCTATCTAACAGAATGCATGATCCTGAAATCGTTAGTGAAACACCTGGTTCTGAAACTGTTGATACTCCAAACCTAAGTTGTGAATTAGAACTTAGGAGAAGTAAAAGACAGAGAACTGAGAAAAGTTTCGGTCCATATTTCCTAAGCACCTTCATAGTGGAAAGGCGTGATGAAATTGACTGTAACTTCACAAACTTGTACTTAATAGATGAGGATCCTAAAACTTACCAAGAAACGCTAAACTCAGTAGATTCAAGTATGTGGAAAGAAGCCATTAAAAGTGAATTGGACTCACTGGTCATGAATCATACATGGGAACTGATGGATCTTCCTATGGGAAACAAGCCAATTAGATGTAAGTGGATCTTTAAAAGAAAAACAAAACCAAATGGATCAATAGAAAGATACAAGGCTAGATTAGTGGTAGTAGGATATACCCAGAAACAAGGTGTTGACTATTTTGACACATATTCCCCTGTAACTAAGATAACCACAATTAGGGCCTTGATTGCTTTGGCCGCAATACATAACCTTCTTATTCACCAAATGGACGTAAAAACAGTCTTTTTAAATGGTGACTTAGAAGAAGAAATTTATATGACACAACCAGAAGGCTTTAAAATCTCTGGGCAAGAAAACAAAGTGTGTAAACTGAGAAAGTCCCTATACGGTCTCAAGCAAGCTCCCAAACAGTGGTACAAAAAATTTAACAATACGTTGATAACCAATGGATTAAAAAAAATCCTCTAACACGTGTGTCTATTCAAAGATGGTTGGAGCTGATTGCATATTAATATGTCTATATGTTGACGACATGTTAATCTTTGGAACAAACATGGAGTTAATAACTGATACTAAGTTTTTCCTCTCGTCACACTTTGAAATGAAAGACCTAGGAGAAGCAGACGTAATCCTAGGTGTTAAAATCAGGAAAAACAAAACCAATTTGTCTCTATGTCAATCTCATTACGTAGAGAAAATACTAAAGAAGTTTGATTCCTTTGATGTTTCTCCTGTGAGAACTCCCTTTGACGCTAGTAAACATCTTAAGAAGAATAAAGGAGATAGTGTGTCTCAACCCGAATATGCAAAGATCATAGGTAGTGTGATGTATTTAATGAATTACACTAGACCAGATATTGCATATGCTGTCAGTAGATTAAGTAGATATACACACAATCCTAATAGATACCACTGGGATGGCTTACGCCATTTGTTGAGATATCTTAAAAGGACGATAAATTACTGTCTACACTTCAACAAATTTCCTGCCGTACTAGAAGGATTTTGTGATGCAAACTGGGTCACAGATAATGATGAGGTTAACTCTACTAGTGAGTATGTATTTTTACTCGGAGGTGGAGCTATATCTTGAAAGTCTACAAAACAGACTTGTATAGCCAGATCCACAATGGAATCCGAGTTCATAGCACTAGAGTTGGCAGGACAGGAGGCTGAGTGGATCAAAAATCTACTAGGAGATGTACCATTGTGGGGGACATCTGTACCAGTGTCCATAAGTGTGATTCGCAAGCTGCGATATGTACTGCCAAGAACAGTGTTTATAATGGTAAAAGTAGACACATATGTCTTAGGCATGCAGTAGTAAAACAACTGCTAAAGGAAGGAACCATCTCCTTGGAATTTGTTCGATCTGAGAAGAACTTGGCTGATCCTTTAACCAAAGGACTAACAAGGAAAATGGTATTAGATTCCTCTATGAACATGGGCCTGAAGCCCTTCGGAGATCCATAGCACTTGATAAATGGGTGGTCTATTGCGATAGACTTGATGGTCCATAGCCCCTTATTGGGTGGTCTGTTGCGATAGACTTGATGGTCCATAGCCCATCGTATGGACAGTCCTTAAATGGACTAGATGGATGATCCAAAACCTGTGAGTTCATACTCGGTATGGACAATGAAGTCTCCATAGCTCTTTTGAGTGGTTTGACTTGACAAACTTGATGGAGCATATAACGTGACAGTGAAGGTGGGGTCGCCTTCTATGAAAGAGTTTAAAGGTCTCTTTCTAGAGCTCTCACGACAACCCGAGGTTCGGTCTATGTGCATGGCCAAAAAGGCACAAGTTTATGTTGCAGAAACAAAGGCTTTTCCCTAGAGATAGAGCATGTCGTAAGGGTCTCAACCAAGTGTTACAAGGAGTTTAAGATATAATTCACTCCCTCTAAACAAGGTTGTTGCCTTACTTCACTACGCATCAATTCAAATCTTCGGATATTGGTGCCTAAGCTTAATATCTCCTCTATGCTCAGAACAAATCTCATTCTTTTTCACTTACCCGAAAACTTTGCTATAGCAATCATTTGTGGGGGATTATTGGAAATGACTTATTGGGCTTGGCTCAAATAGCAAAACTATCAAACTTTGTCCCACATGGATAAATCTTGAAGTGGGGTGAGGAAATATAAACTACTACCATTGAAGGGAACTACAAACCAAGTTAGTGGTGATAGTATAACCCTGTCCCACACGCGCGCCGCCGCCGTCCGTCCGGTCGGACGGACGGGCGGGAGGGCTCAGGCAACCGCGCTTGCGCGAAACATACGTACGTGGCGCACATTCACGCAGTTCAAACGTTCGTGAAACGTGTCCTACGTTCTCTCTGCCAGACTTTTGCGAAGTTTGCTCGCGTCCTCTTCTTCCCGATAAACAATCTCCTTCATGCACTTCCTCCCTCACCCCTCTATAAATTGGAGAGAACCCATTCATCAAATCATACAATTCAATCCTCTCTTCCTCTCTTCCTCTCATTCGCCCTGTGTTCTGAGCATATATAAGCCCTTTGTTTTTATTCCCTGTACTTACGAGTGCACGTTCGTACCAGGGAAGCTGTGTTAACCTTGGGGAGCAAACGACATAACGATTAGCACCACGGTCATCCGAAATTGCTTTCAGGGCAGTGGTTCGTCACGGCACAGTAATAAATCTGATCGACCTTACCTTCTAACATCTAATGTATGATCTACTAAGCCTTCAGACACCTTGCGATCCCCTTCGTCACCCTATGGAACCTCAAAATGAATTAGCGAGAACATGCAACTTAACATATGAGTAATTACCAAATATGAAACAACTAACGTCAATACACTTAACAGTTTCATTCCTAACCTTTCTTTGAAGTCCAATGTGCTTCAATATGGTTGACATCATGCCCTTCAATTCGTCAATATCTGATTTTATACTATTAAGTTTCCTTTCAACAATCGCTACTCGATCTTGGAGATTCCGAATAGCCTTTTTCATCTTAGTCTTGGACTTTTGTTTCTTACTCTTTTTGAAGTCATCTTCATCATTAACAACTTCTCTTACTCTTTTTAAACCACCATTCTTCGACTGAATAATGGTAGATGAGCGAAAGTTTTCAAAAAGTTCACCTGAAGCAATTTTCAACTGCTCCTCTTCAGATGTCATCTCAATGACCGCCTTAATTATAAACTGCAAATAGAAAAAGGCAAATGTATTTAGGACAAAGAAATAAGCACAAAATCATGTGATCCTTAAGTAAGTTACTATTGCTTGCTACTTACCATTGGCGAGTCAAACACCTGGCTTATAGTTTGGGACTTTGGTGATTGTTGGCACACCCACCTCAGCATTCGTGGTATGACATGATCGTTTACTTTATCTACACCACATCCAATGATGGTTGGTATAGACTCATATGCCCAAACCTATTCGACATTTGACAAACAAGTTTAAGAAGTGCCACAAGATATATATAGATATATAAACAAGTGGTTTCACAATCGTTTGAAAACAACTAAACGATCGTTTAACATAACTAAACGATCGTTAAAAAACAACTAAACGATCGTTTAAAATAACTAAACGATCGTTTAATTTTAAATGTATGCATAAGTTTTGAAGTAAGAAGTAAGAAGTCACATACCTGTAATGCATGCGGAAATCCATTGATAGTATATTTTTTTTGTCTGTGTTGATTTCTTCTTTCCCTTGGCATATTGCTTGTCCAAGGCTCTTTTCAAGGCACTTAGAGTGCGTACAAAAACAATCTGACCTCAATCATAATTATTAAATGTATTCCAATCATTAGCAATCTTGAAAAAACTAATGTCGACTTTGGTTCGCCTATCTTTTCCCAACAAAGATATCTCTATAAAGTAGACTAAAGCTAATTTCACAATATCATCGTCATCAACCTCGTATTCCAAAAATATATCCTCTAAGTCACTAACATAAATACACTCCTTGTCTTTAAAAACTTCTCCAACAGTCGACTATTCCCTCTTTAGGACCCCATAGTCCAGTTATGATATTAAACTCTTTCATACCGAAAGTACAAACAACGCCCCCTAGTAAGAAACTTATAGAATCCTTTCCTTCATCTTCAACCTCCCTTAACAGTAAGTAGTGGATGAGTGGCCCATTAAAGACAATATTTAGGTCCAAAAAGTGCCCAAACTTTGTTTTCCTAAAT
The DNA here is from genome assembly GCF_025177605.1 of Cucumis melo. NCBI lineage: Eukaryota > Viridiplantae > Streptophyta > Magnoliopsida > Cucurbitales > Cucurbitaceae > Cucumis > Cucumis melo. Next base: position 18,429,649 of record NC_066860.1, on the reverse strand, counting down.
AAGGCTAATTGATCGGGTTTGAGTTTGACCTTAATATTATGTGTTGTCTTTTCTAAATGAGACAAACAACTTACTAGGGAATAAAAATGATGGGAAGGATTAATCTTGTACAAGGGTCCATCGGTCGATGTCGATGTCATGATTAATCTTGTACAAATTCCAGCAAATAAGTCGATTCCAAAACCAAACATTTACAGCAAATATATTGAAAATGGGTTAAAGATAAAACTCACTGAAATAAGAGAAAACGCTCAAAGTTGATTCTTAGGTTCGAAAAGGAGAAGCGACGAAATGCACTAGAGGACCGACGACAGATGAACAGTCGGAGTATCTTCGAAGAGCAGAGCGGGAAATTTCAAAAGCCAACGAAAGGAGATGTTTTTTTTTTACTTCAGGTGTTCTACGCGAAAGAGAAGGAAAAGCGAACGTGGGTAGGCGAAAAATTCAATAGAGAGGGATTGAAATTTAATGAAGGGCATTTTTGTCCATTCACACCCAAATTGTCCTAAAAGTCTTTCTTTTGAAAACTTGTCCCAAAATTCATTTAAACCTCTTTTTTTAACCTATTTTTGGCAATTTCCCATGTATTTTGATGGAGAAAGCAAAATAATGAGGATGTATATCAATGTCTGCTTCAACATTAGTAGAACTGAGACTGATAGTGATAGATTAAAAATGGCTCAACTATATTTCTTGGAGAGTTTCCTTTTACCTAAACTAGATAATGTATATGTAGACATTGGCCATGTCTTGATGGTTGATGATGAAGAACTTTTTAAAACATATCCTTGGAGTAGTTTAGCCTTTGACCTTTTAGTTGATGTAATATTTAAAATAGCATCTAGCAAGTGTGCTACAGGCATGACGATGGGTGATTTTGTCTTCCCAATCCTTGCATGGGCTTATGAAGCAATTCTCACTTTGACCTCATGACAAAACTGTTTTGCAAAAAGAGTCAGAATGAAGATACTAAGAATAATAAACTGGGTAGTTGATAGTCAACCAAAATGGACGAACTTGTAGAAGAAAGTATTTGAATCACCTGAGGTAACATCTTTTAAGTAGTACACGATAATTATTTTTAATAATCAACATCTTTTAAGTAGTACATAACAATTAACAGTTTTTGTATGTTTGTTATCTATAGCTTGAAATATGTCCATTCCTAGCAATAAAAGAAGAAATGGCAATGCCATAGTTTGAACCATTCTTGGAAGAAGAAAAAAAATTCATCCTTGAAGTTGAAGCAAAACTTCAGAAAAGTAGATCACAGTCACATGTAGTGGACCTAACAATTAATAGAGGAGGGCACTACTTAGTTAACAATAATGATTTTATATTGGAAACACTGGAAAGAATAGAGAAAAATCAAGCGATGAATGAAATGTTGAATGAAAAATCAACAAGTTCTGATGAGGAACCAAACCTTACTGAAAGAGCAAATGGAACAACTGATGGAGAAAATGAATTTGATAGTGAATAAGATGGAAAAAATAAAAGGCCATGTAGATGAACAAGTTAACAGTCAACAATTTATGAACAGTCAACAATTTACATGTTCTATTATATATAAATACTCAATAAAAATAATTACATACTAATACCTTTATAATCTAAACTAGCGGCTACTGAATTTCAAAAGAGGCTTGATAGTATAGAAGAAGAAGGAAACCACAATGAAGAAAACCGAGATGCTGATACCTTATAGGGTAGACAAATTTTAACCAAAAAAATATGATGAAATGAAGGGGATGGAAATAAACAACACCAAATAGCAGCTTCTGATCTGGCACTATAAGAAAATATGTATTTCCTGACGGACAACACGGACGTCGAGATAAGTGACATCAGAAAAAAAAGTTTCTCTTGACATCATAGAGTCTCTGTCGAGAAAGATTAATAATTTCGACACGACATAAGGCGAGTTGGTATAAGGTAATTTCATAAAAAATTTACAAACTTCTTTCGATATCGTTATGCATGGCATCGGGAGAAGTTTATAATTTTTTTAATATATTTAACTTCTCCCGATGTCATTATGCATGTTATCGGGAGAAGTTTATAATTTTTTTGATATATTTAACTTCTTCCGACGCCGTGCGTAATGATGTCGTAAATGCCTAACACATTCCCGACATGTTTAGCCATGCATCGAGCGTTTCCCTTCGAATTCCATTTCCATATTTGTAAATCAGGTCTGTGTTAGCTAAAAATGAGGGAAAGGTAGATCGAAAATGAGGGAGATGAATGAAGGGTTTGAAGGCCGAAAGAGGAAGAAGAAGGTCCACCACCGCTCACCGTCCGTTGTCCGTTGCTTGTCGTTGTCGTCAATGCTTGTGAGTCGTCGTCTACCCCCCATCGATAACTGTTTGTTTTAATTTTTATTTTTTTCTTTGTTTTGGTTTGAGTTTGAGAAAAAAATACTAAATAGGTATGTTTTTATGATTGTTAAGGCCTTCTTTTGTGTGTTTTTCTCCTTACCGTAGCCGTCTGTCATTGCCCTTCCATCATCATCGTCATCTGTCCTTTGCTGGTAAGTCTTTATTTTTTTTTCATTTTGGTTTGAGGTTGAGAAAACTATTAAATATGTGTGTTAGTCTTTGTTATTGTTGTTGATTTTATTGTTATTGTTCCTGAAGGTATTTCTTTATTCCTTCTTTCCTATGCTAAGATTCAACTAAATCACTTATGGGTTTCTTCTACTTTTGTTATTTTTCCATTCGTTTCCTTCTAATTTTCCATTCTCGGTTTCTTCTAGGTTGCAGTATTTTTTTTAAAATAGAGGATCTCCCGACGCTACATTTTGTATGCCGAGAGATCCTCTCCCGACTTATTTTTTTTTACTTTAATTCTGACGCGAATTTATACGTCGAAAATCCTTTTTCGACGTTTTTTCATATATCTCTCGATGCTTTTGTGTGTCGAGAGATCCTCCATTTTCTTATAGTGTGGTCAACCATCAAATAGAACAACCTAATGTAGAAAAAGAATAAAACAACAGAAGGAGATGTAAACACAAGCCACAAGGTAATAAAATACAACATGATCTTGTTTAGATAAAGCAGTCAAAGATATCTGATAATTTTATGTCATGAAAAAGAATGTCAAAGATCCCAATGATATAGTTGATAATGTCACAAACTCAATTAATGAGGAAGAGAGATATGAAAGTTTGTCCAAACAAACAATAACCAACAATTGGGAAGATATGAAAATTATATATCTTGATTCTAAAATGTATTATTGAAGTAGTTAATGAATGTATACATAGTAAAATGTTTTAATTTATTGACTAGTAGGATTCAATCATTGGACAAGTAAAATATGAAGTCAATGGACTTCACTAATTAGGGGGAAAACAACCGAACAAATCAAAGAAAATGGTCAAAAAAAAAATTGGATATGATTGACATTAACTTGAAGTCAATGCAAATTATCCTACGACATGCAAGTGTGAATAATTTGAATCATAATTATAAGTTTTTAATGCACTTGACATAATTATAATTTAAAGCTTGTACTAAGAAAATTTATTATTGTTTTCTAATGTTTAGGTACAAATATAGAAGAATTATAGAGTATAAGAGAACAAAAGGATCAATTTAAAGCTCAAGAATCAAAACAATTAGGGAAAGCTACTAATACATCAGTGTGAGGTATATGGATAATGCTTGAAGAGGAAGTTTCTCGAAGGATTGAAAGAAAATGTAGACATGAATGCATCATCATTTTATCTTCAATTGAGTCAAGCATAAAAGACTGTGACCAGTAAATGCATATTTACTTTAGGATGAAGGTTTGAAATTGAAAACATTGATCCTTTTCTTTTTTTCTTTTCTTTTTTATTTTCATTAATACTCTAGAAATCGTGTGTTAGTGTTTTATTTCTTATTGGATCACAAAAAAAAAAAGAATAATTTTGAAGTCATGTTAATTAGTAGTTTATTTGTTCAATCAGATGAATATCCAATTATAGACACTAAACAAATATTGATAGAAACTATAATTTAGTTAATGTTATTCAGTCAAATGAACATGTTGAACTTTAAAACTTTTGTACACAATTAATTCAACAAATTTTTAATTTTAATTCCTTTGAACCATTGTATCATTTAGTGGTATATCCCTAATTGTATGTGTGTATATACACACACAATGTTATCTTTCTACCATAAATTAATTTGAAATTAATAACAAATGTTGGAAAATAGATTAGGCATGAAAAAAGTTGACAAAGCAATATAGATTTAAACGACCGTTATTACCTAAAACTACACAAAAAGTAAACACACATAATCATTATGTCACGATAGTTACAATGTAACTATTATTGAAAATATATAAGAAAATAAAATTTCAAGTATATATATAATCAACATAATAAAATTCATAAGTACTTAATAAATGTTCCAAACGAATAACAATAGCTGAAAGTGCAAAATAACAATAACAACAATAATCAAACTCAACGAGGGATTGGATTTGTACATGCCCTTAAATTGTGACCACTACCCATTGTACTGTCTTCTTATTCTCTAAGCAAGATTTGATCCTCTTTTTTCTTGGTTTTCTAGATGGACGTTTGACTTGAGGAGGACGTATAGGGTCATCATTCGAGTTATATATACTGGAAATTTGTTCCACATTACCAATAGGTCGGGTCTCCTTGCTATATAATACAATTGAAGTTTTGTGTATATGATTCCAATCCAAAGCAAAAGATAAGGCATTGCAGGCATGAAAACATGGTATATCATCAAGATCCCAACGGCGACGGAAACAATTCTAGGTGAGAATTTGACCAAATATTGTTTGGTACCACTATAGACTTCAAACTCATGTTGGTTAATGGGATACATCTGTAATTAAAATACCAAAAATTTAAACAAGTGAAATATAAGTATGATAAATTAATTAAGTATATAAACAAGTAGTAAATCACTCGCATCTACTATCCCTTAATGCCTCTTATATCACATCTTCTGCATAAGAGGTTAATTCTGGACGTTGGAAACTAGAATTACTATGACGTTCATAAAACCATCGTTGAATCAAACTTCGGATAAATTCAAGAAAGCCAATAACAAGTAGCTCATGCGCATCCTTAAGAATGTTGTTCAAACTTTCAGATATATTCGTGGTCATCAAATTGTATCTTTTTTTTTTTTTGTACTAAATGTACCACTTATGTTTGTCTTATGCTTTCTAATCCAATCCTTATGAGAGGGGAAATATCATCCAACTGCCTCACGTAATATTCATACTCAATAGTTGCATAGGTGATAATTTGTAGAAATTCAAGTTATTGTAGCCTTTTATGTAGAATAATGAAGTCTAAATATATGTATGAGAATAGAAGAAAATAAGGGAAAAAGTAGGCGATTTGATCAACTTATGAATAACATGACATGAAAGAGCCTTATCCATGTTTTACTGCGTTTTGAGTGCTCTTACTGCAGTATTTTTAGGCAAAAGAAGTGAAGCTCGACGATATAACATCTACACAAGAAGACGCGTTCAACTAACGTGAGAAAGAAGAAGCAAGCTAGGCGTTAAGGCACTAGCAGAAAAAATTAGTTGGTGCGAAAAGGACGAAAGGATGGCATGCGCGACACATTACAGCTTTTTAGAAGCATTAATGATGCATGGTCTCCCATCAACACAACTCCCGCCTATAAAAGGAGCCTCTTACTTCAGAACAAAATGTGCGAAAATTGGCCAGAAAGCAAGTTTCTACATCATCAATCCTCTTCTTTTTCTTGAGTTTTAGGTGAGAGCCTAGAACAAAAAAGAGAAAGAGGGTTCTTCCCCCTCATCAATAGGCAAAAATTAGAACCAAGGAGCATGAGAAATCGTACTCTAAGGCGTAACACTTTCTTCCATCTTTCATTTTGTATTTATATTGTACTGTATTATAATATGTACCTCATGGTCAAGAGGACTAAAATTACTTTATTCAATGCATTGCACTTTTTATTTCATTCTCCCTTATTTCTGTTTCTTGCTTTCTTTGATCCGTCTGATTAACTTGTGTGGTAATAAAGTGTGTTTTAATGCCTAGAGAATCATAGTATGTGTGTTTTAAGTTTTGCTGAGTTAAGAGCGGTTGTCAAGAACATTGTATATTCAAGAGAAGAACAATGAAATTGATTGTAATCATCTGACAAATGAGAACCCGCATTTAGCTATGCGATTGACGAGGAGGTTGTAGCAATACAATCTTATCGCCAAGTTTGTCCTTCACATGCATTGCAGAAATGACAATGTGTGTGGCGAAAGCATCGAGAGGTTGTCTACCTTAATCAAGGAAAGACAACTTAGAATACTTATAAAATGATTATGTATAAATCATAGTTTAACTTTGTGTATTTGGATCCTGAAAGGCGAGTAAGTATATAAAAGCGTTGAGAGACAACTCGCTTTAATTCAGAGTTAAAGTATGCTTTGTATCGACTTGAATCATTAAGCACAATTTATTGCATTTAGATAATTATGATATTCCTTCCTTGCCATGCCTATAATGAGTTCCTAATCCATTTTCCCATCTCGCCAGCTCTACCTTGCACCACCAAGCATAGTAGTGTATAAATAGTTAGAATAATTAGTATATTGTTCATATCTTTACTGTATAACTTATACTCTGGGTTAAATTCCTTGTGTTTGACCCTGGACGTACCAGGAAACCTCTCTTCACTTACACTTGGACGATAGAGAGGAAAACTTGCACGATAATGTATATCTTTAGCGATTTAACAATGCATGAATAGGAGTGTACCTTTTAACACATAATCCTATTTAATCCCCTAACAGTTCCTTAATCTGATGCCCTTCATGTCAAATCTACGAACATAATACTTGTAAAAATATAAGACACATGTAATCAAGCAATAGGCCCTAGCACAACTATAGAATGACCCTTCAATTGAACAACACAACCCATGCTCAACTTAATTGCAGACAACACTTATAACCTTTGGAATACTCTTATGGCTATTAGACACAATTATAAGATCTTTACCCTCACCAAATTCAACTTTAAATTTTGGAAAAACCAACACCAAGAATCATCATTCTCCGAATCAACTGTAACAAATGCAAAGGGAACAATTTTCTAATTACCATTCAATGTGCACGCAGCTAGTATAGTACCACAAAATTTGTTCTTCAACATTGCACCATTAACTGAAATGATCGAAAAGCAGTACTCCCATTCATGAATTTAAGCAGCAAGAGCCATAAAATAGTATTTGAATGTGCCGTCATCATTTACATCTTGTGTTGTAGGTGTACCTGAATAAAAAAAGTAATAATACGTCAATAAACGAATGATAGACTGTATAAATATGAGTTAATGACACTATAATTATAAAGTAAAGCCTAACTTCCTCAATAAACGAATTATAGACTTTTTAAACATGATTTATTGACATTGTAATTATAAAGTAATACCTACCTAAATTATTTTCAATCAACGCATTAGAGAATGCATGTAACGACCCAACTCCTTATACTGAGCCGAAGTCATTACTAAATGTAAATAACATGATTTAAATCATAAAGTTTAGTGAAAACAAATAAAACCTCATAATTTTATTTATAAAATCAAATCAGGGTAATGTGCAAAATATAAATAAAAAATTAAAATCCTACTCGAACTCATCTACTTTTGAAGAAATGAAATAGTAAATAAGGAAGAAAGATAAAACTCAAGTATTAAATGTCTAAAACAGGGTGTAAGCGGAAGCAGAAATCCCTATGACTCGCCACGGCCACTTCAGGTCGCTCGCCAGCTTGCCTTTGCCCCTACCTCGGCCTCTACCTGAAAAACATGACATGGAGAGAGTGAGTATAAAATACTCAGTAAGTGACCTACTACTAGTCCCACTAGGTGCCTGTTAGCTTCCTATTAGAGTCTTGAAAATGGTACCCAATCTCTGGCACGTTTCCGAACACGTGCAACATGCGCTCCCGTAGGAACGAAAATCTGGTCTTTGGTGTCCCGAGTGAGCACCTAAGACATACTGGTCTGTAGTGAACCCGGGGGAGCACTAAGACAATCGGGCTGCGAGGATCCCGTCGAATTACTCGTATCATATCTATATCCATGCTAGACTGGCGTCCCGTCGGACTGCGCAGTCCTAAATAGGTGGTGATCCCGAAGAACACCCATGCAGATACGACTCTAATAGGCTAAGCTAACAGGTACCCTAACCATAGCATACATATACATAACATCATCATGTAATCATATCAGTCTAATCATCATCTCACATCTCATCACAATATCCAACATACAGTTACAACAAGTCAGTCATCACATTACCATGCCATCATATAATTACATCATCAATCACATCATGCTCTCATTAATTTCATGTGTTATACAGTCTAGTCTTTAACATGCGTAACTGGAGGTGTATGCGGTCTCATGGTTCTAATCACAGAACTAGTAGTAGAAATCTCTTACCTGGAGATTTACTCGATGAGTCCTAACAACCAGAAAATGTGCTTTCCAAGCAGCGAGGTCCTAACTGTTCAATACGCCAACTTTCATGATTAACTCGCCAAATGACCCAAGACCCAAAAATGTAGTTGAGACAACTTACCCTAGGTCGAGGTTGCAATGCTTGTGCCCTTCTAAAGAAATCCAACGCTCTAAGTCAATTGGTCCAAGGTGTTCCTTAAAAGAAATAATTTAATTTAGTCCAATTTAAATTATTTAGGTTGAAATTCAAGTCTCGGCTGGGTATGCGAAGAAACCCATTTGACTTACCAAAAACTTATCACTGACACTTGAGGAAAGGACCAAAAATTAGGTGGCTCAAAAGGCTTGGCGGCTCGGCTGGAAAAGAAAGGACCGGCTCGGCTTGGGCGCAGGCGCGGCTCGACTCGGGTGCAGGTGCTGCGCGCGTGCGGCTCGGTTTGCGGTAGAAGGGAGGCGCGGCTCGACTTGCAGGTGCACGCAGCGCGGCTTGATGCTCGGGCGTGGCTTGACGGCAAGGAGCGGCTGCGCGGGTCGAAGGCGCGCGTCTCTTGTTCGGGTCGGAATCGTGGATTGGCTGCGGCAGAAGGGTTGGCTCAGGTCGCGAAGGGGTGATGCGGGTCGAGTCTCCGGCTCGGGCGACGGCGTGCAGGCGGAAGAGACGTGACGCTCGGCAGGAGTTCGTTTGAGCGCGGGGCGGAGATGCGACGGGACGTGTGACGGGACGCGGTGCATGGCTTCCGGACTCGAACGGCTGGCGGCGCGGGTCGGCTGATCTGCAGGGATGTCCGACGCGGTTTTCTGGCTGAATGTGGCGCTCGGCGGCAGCGGCACTTGCTAGGTTTTTTTTTTCTTCCAAAATTTCTTTAGGTTGCTCTGTCTTTTCTTTTCCAAAAAGTTCCACTTTTAGTACACGGGTCCCAAGGCTCATTTAAGGAGAAGATAAATTCCCTCTTTCTTTTCCCTTCAATTAATTCAAAACCAACAAACTTTCTCTCTCTCCAATTAAAACTCCCAATATCTTAATTTTCAAAAATCATCTAATCACAACATCCCCTTTAAAAAAATATATCTAATCTTTTCCAACTAAAATATCACATTAGCTTAACTCAATTATTTTATCCTCAACAAACAACCTTACCAATTTAATTATCCAAATCAAAATAATTATGCCTCTAAACCTTGATTAATCACAAATCAAAATGATAAAATTCCTCAAATAAATTCGAAATTTCCATAACCACACTTAAAAATAATAATAAATGGAAATCAATTTTGTTGGGGCGTTACAATGCAAGCCATAAAGCATATGATGACTCTAGAGACCTAGACACTGAGTTTAATGCAAACTCACGTGATCTCCGAGCTTTATCATAACTGACATCAACCCCATGTTTCTTTTTTATAAAGCTTATTACATTTGTGGGGGGACATGAAGTCGTGGAATTTATATTGAATAATGTCTTCATACACTTAGATACTATCAACGAAGTTTCTTGTCTATGAGAATTCTTTACAACGTCAATAACACATTTATGAACATTGTAAAACTTCTGAACAATCCATAAAGAACTCTTCTTATAAATAGACAACCTAAGAAACCACTGACAAGAAGTGTGTTTGTAAGAAATTTTAAGAGAAGTTGATTAGAGCAGGTAGTCCTAAACTCAAAATTATGTTGAAGAGCAAACAAACAAATAACTTTCTTCAAGACATCTTTGCTGCTAAAAATTGAACCTTCTTTTATGTAGAAGTCTATAGCACACGAATCAAAATCTTCTAAGTCAATGATATTAGATGCGCAATTGAAAGTTCTTGATGAGAAAACCGAAATAGGAAAATTTGATGAACAAGATGAGACATGATCGACAACAACAGAAACATGATCAGAAGAGGAATCAGTAATAAGAGACAACAACCATAACACATTTTTGCCTTCAACAAAAATGACATTAGGATTGCTGCAACCATCACGATACAATGTAATTCGAGAAATTAAATATTCTTAAGAGCGAAAAAGATTAGATTGAATTAGATAAACAAGTTGGTTGAAAGATGTGTTCAATGGGACATGCTCTTTACTCAAATGGAAGTTGTGATAACTATTGTTTTCATCTCATCTACCATTGAACAAGACTGGTAAAAGTTTAGAATTCATGACAGTCAATTAGTTAGGAAGAGACATATTGGCTATTTTTTAAAACTTCAAATTTAAAAAATATATAAGTCATAATATGAAAACTAGTTTTAATTTGCTAATTATTAAGGGTTGAGATTCAAACAAATAAGGTTATTTTAAAATAAAATCCATGGTTGAGATTCTCTCAATTGAAAAATAATAATTCGGTTATTTTGAAATTAGTAAAATTGAATAAGATTGTTAAAACGTTGAATTAATTAGTTGAGTTCAGAGATATTAGAAAGATGTTATGATATGAGTTAAAGATGTTAAAAATGTTTTATCAATTGATTGAGTCTCGAAATATTAGGAAGATGTTATGATATGGTTGCTATATCTTTACCAAGTCGAAAATAATTATAAGTTCATAAATCCATATCACATTAATTAGAAGACGAATGATTGGAAAGGTGGGTATTTAATTTTCATTTGCTAAAAAACGGTTTTGTAATTTTCAAAAGGGTTAATTGCAAATTTAGCAATTATATTCAAAATAATTAAGTATATAGCAAAATTTGTCAAAATCTATCGATGATAGGAGTCTATCACTGATAGACCATGTAGCAAATGTTGATCTATCACTGATAAACTATAAGAGTATAGAAATCTATCACCGATAGATTTTGCTATATTTGCAATTTTTTTAAATATTGCTACATACTTAATATTTATTCTAAAAATTGCTACCTATTATAATTAACCTTCTCAAATCATGTTGCTTCATCCCTTGTTTCCCCCCCAGAAAAAAAGAGAGAGAGAGACATTTTTGAAAGAAACTGGGCCTGTTGAAAGGCCCATTACTGTTACATCTGATTCTGATAGACCTACCCGCTTCTTCTCGGTCTGGCGCTTTTCTTCTTCTTTCCCCCGCTTCTCCGTTCTTCAACCTCCACGGATCCTCGCACGGCTGATCACAGTGAGTCAAATTCAACTAATTTGCTTCCACCATTTCTTTCTTTTTCCGTTTTCATTTGTAGTTTTCTGAATTATCCATTAATAACTGTAGCTTACGGTTCATTAAATAATTGGACTTTGAACTTTAATTCGTAACTATGCTCTTCTCTATTTTTCTTTTGTTATTTTGAAAATTTATCTTTCATCTAAGCCTAGACTGCTTGGAAATTAATACTTCATTCGGACATTCATTGCTGTCGATCAACTTGCATTGTTTTGTGTTGTTTTCTTGAAGGTAAATTCTATTGAATCCTGCTCCTATTGTGGTTTTGCAGTTGAAGACGCAGAAAAATGGGAATTATTGAAAGAATTAAAGAAATCGAGGCCGAGATGGCTCGGACTCAGAAAAATAAGGCCACGGGTACTTGGCTTCATTCATTAATCTGTTCTCATCAGTGTCTTCCTTTTACGTGAGTTGTGTATATACCACAATTTGTATGTACTCTATTTTTTCTGAGTGTTCAAAATGGTCTTTTTTTTTGGATTACTTTCTCAAATCGCAGAATATCATCTTGGTCAGCTCAAGGCAAAGATAGCAAAGTTGAGGACGCAGTTGTTAGAGCCTCCAAAAGTATGGATATCTTGCTTTTCCTCCAATGTCTGCTGTTTCTTTTTCTTTTTTAGTTGTAAGCTTTGTTTAATGAGACCCGGAAGAGTGCATTTGTTTCTATCGTGGTGTATCACTTATCTGATTGGAATTTGATAATTTTCTATTCGTTCAAGTGTTTTAGCAAACAGGCAGTTGGTGCTATTAAAAGGAATTTCATCATACTACAAGTCGTTTTCTGAATAATTCACTCATTATTGACACCGAGAAGTTAATTCAAAATTTCATTCAATATGGCCTCTTTTATAATTACTCGTGCCATCCATGTTCTTCTTCTTCTTTCTCTCAAGGAAATTATAAATCCAAATCATTATAATCAAATGTTACGTATTTTTCTTGTACGGTCACTCCTATCCCAAACTTGTTCTAAATTCAGTTCATGTTGAATTACATTTTTTTAATGAAGTGTCATGTTATCAGTGTGTTTAGAATTTTCATATTACTGATTTTCTTCTGTGCTAAATTTGATAAGATGCTCCTGGATATTTCTTCTTGGCCCCCTTGTATGTTGGGATTTGTGAAAAATGGCTTTCATATTTATCATTTTTAACTTGATGCATTCAGGGTTCAAGTGGAGGTGGAGAGGGTTTTGAAGTTACAAAATATGGCCACGGGCGTGTTGCACTCATAGGATTTCCAAGGTTTTTCCTATTCTTTTGCGATAGTTATTTCTCTTAGTCTTAGAACTGTAGAAAAGATATACTTTAATTTGATATGGAAGGAGACACTAGTTTTGGGGCTCTGAACAAAAAGTTTACGACAAGAACTTTTGAACCTATATGCTCAGTCTGGCAGATACTTGTCTACAAACCATGTTAGCCTTTTTAGTTTTTATCTTCTTTTCTTTTGAGTTTTGAAAATATACAAGAGTTTTGTGCACGTCGTCCTTGCGAGACTTATACCAATCTTTGTTGCTCGACTCCAATTTCATCAGATGTTCTCCTCGAAGGAAGTTATATGTAACTAGTTATTATCATTATTATTATTTAAAATTAATGTGGTCGTCAAATTTTATTAAAATTGAATTGCAGGCTCCGTAATGCCTTGTATTTGTTACTTATTAAGCAAACCTGGTCTATTCATCTATAGAATAACATTGTTTTAGTATAAAAGGAATCAATCTGACAAGTCTCCTTTTTCCTTTTGTAGTGTGGGGAAGTCCACACTTTTAACAATGTTGACAGGCACTCAATCGGAAGCTGCCTCCTATGAGTTTACAACGCTGACTTGCATCCCTGGGATCATACACTACAATGATACCAAAATTCAGCTGCTTGATCTTCCTGGAATTATTGAAGGTGCGTCTGAAGGAAAGGGGCGTGGTAGACAGGTAAGCTAGTTTCTTATTTTTCTGTTGTACATTTATAGGACACTAACCATTTTTAGGTGTTATAATCTCATGTTTTGTTTATTTTATTTGAAGATTCATTTTTTATAGTTCTTTTGTTTTAGCTACTCAGACCACTTTCCTTTTAAGTTTTAACTATCCGATATATTGGGTATTATGGATGCTAAAGTTGTTTGAATTTTATTTACAGGTTATTGCTGTTTCCAAGTCTTCAGACTTAGTCTTGATGGTTCTTGATGCCTCAAAAGTAAGTTTTAACATCTATATTGCTTTGATGTGCGTTCTGTTATAATCAAACCTTCTTGTATATGTCAAATCAAAATTAAGGCTCTATGTTTGAATTTGTCCGATTGCATTAGATAGCCTCATACCTCGGTGTTATCTTCCCAGGATTTGTTTTCTTCACAGACACACCCATTTTTCTAATCATGATACTCTAGAGGTTATCAGGTGGTTAGTTTAAGGAGAGGGGTTGTTAGAATTTTGAACTGTCTCACGTTTGAGGGGTTCACTTGGCGTTCTTTTTGCTATTTGCTTTGTACCCTTTCTCCTACACAGGGAGCCTTAATACACAATGCATTGGTGTTATAATTTATTGGATGTGTTTGCTGTTGCGTGCTGCGTGCTGCAATTACTTTTGTACTCTTTCTTATTCATGTTAGTTCTAGTTCATTTCTCTATTCATGGTAGCTTAGTTTATTTGCAGGAACCATTTGAAAGCCCAATATCAATTCTCATATTTTCTAGTCATATATTCTTTCATAGTTATTGTTAAGAGATGCTCCCTCCCAATGCGCATGCATCTCTTCACAAGCAATTTTTTCCTGATATGCTGGATCCCTTCCTGGGCCAATATTTTGCTTTTAAACTTTTTACTCATACTGTGGTGATTGGGTACTTTAATGTCAGTCATTAACTATTTGATAATGATAAGCAACAAATGCTACGTTTTTGAATGATTATTTAATATTATTTGCACTTCTACTGTTATATGAAGTTCACGAGCACTTTCTGTAGTATATTTATTGTAATTTAGTTCTTACTTTCGTATGGGAATAATTTAAGCCAACTTTTTCGTGACACTATTTCTTTGTAATCTTTAGAGTGAGGGCCATCGCCAGATTCTAACAAGAGAGTTGGAAGCAGTAGGTTTGCGTTTGAACAAGAGACCACCTCAAGTAAATTTTTGGCTTTGCTAGTTTCTTTACTGGTTTTCCTATTTTCTACTTCAATTTTGCTTCTTCTCATTCATCCATGTTGGCCATTTAATCTGTTAGCACTTCAATTTTATGGGATTTAATTCTTATGTGCAGATATATTTCAAGAAGAAAAAAACTGGTGGTATTTCATTTAATAGTACCCTTCCTTTAACTCATGTTGACGAGAAGCTGTGCTATCAAATTCTACACGAGTACAAAATTCACAATGCAGAGGTATAGCTTCCACCTGAACGTAGGTTACTGGTTTTCACTCTTAATTTCTAATCTATATTCCTTTTATTGGTACCTTCATTTGATGGCCAAAGCATCAATGATTACTTCCTTTAATATTGTCAAAGAAGTAAAATATGCCTTTTAACTGTGTAAGAGATACTAAAAAACACACTACTCAAGAACAAACAAATATGGAAAGTATATAGAAATGTAAGCTTCAATATCACAAGAACAAGTAACCTCTAGCCTTTCGAGAGTGCTAGACTCTCCTAAATTCCTACTCACGGAAATTCACTTCGAAATTCTTCACACTTTGCTCTCAACACAAACCCTCTATTTATAATAAAAAGCCCCAACAATCTTACTATTGAATTACTAATATGCCCCTTCCACTAATCCTACTAATGTTCTATTACTAACCCCATATATATTTCTAACTAGGTCTCTTACATAAGCTAAGTTCATATTTGAATACTTTTTAATTTGAACTTACATTTAAGGAAGTTGTCTGCTAGTATCCATGGCACCAGGTGGATTCATCCATTCTTGCACTCTCCCATGAAAAATTTCTTATTGCTTTCCATTGTAGCAGGTAAAATTAAAATTGATTGTATAGCAATCAGCTTGATAAAGTTGATTGTACTAACTAGAGTTCATCTCAAAATTTGTAAATAGACACTTTATTTCACTTCGTAATTTTTCCCTTGATTCCCATTTGGAGCCCAAGGATCACCTCTGACGTTCTAACTTTTAAGTATTTGGAGGTTGACCTTTTTGTTTACGAAGGGTCAAGTAGCATATGTGCACAAATTATTTTCTGTCTTCTACATGATCTTTTTTCCTGCATAGATAGAGGATCTTAGATTAGTTTTCGCCACTCTTTCTATATTTGACATATCAAGGTGGCCACTATATTGATTTCTTTCAGGTACTCTTTCGAGAGGATGCCACGGTTGATGATCTTATTGATGTAATTGAGGGGAACCGCAAGTACATGAAGTGTGTATATGTCTACAACAAGATTGATGTAGTTGGTATCGACGACGTAGACAAGTTAGCCCGTCAGCCCAATTCAGTTGTCATTAGTTGTAATCTCAAGGTATGTTCTATCATTTCAGTTGCCACCGAGTTTGAGTGGAGACTTTAATGTCTGCCTTTGATATCCTGTTGGACCTACTGACACATCTTGCATTCTCGCGCTTGAAAATCTTCCTGTAGCGTTCGATCTTTTTTGGTTTTCTCTAATCTTCTATTTGTTTATGTAATAAAATATTACCCAAGGGCAGAAACCTGTAGTTAAGATGCATTCACACCACATGTCTGTTGTGAATTCAAGGTAGTCTAAGCAGTAAATATGTTGTTTAAATGTAGCTTGCCAGTCTATATGTATTTTACTATAATGAATCTCTCTTTTCTGTTATTTGGACAGTTGAACTTAGACAGACTACTATCTCGGATGTGGGAGGAGATGGGCCTTGTTAGGGTTTATACCAAGCCTCAAGGGCAGCAACCTGATTTCTCAGATCCAGTTGTTCTTTCTGCTGTATGTCTTACACTCCCTTTTCCCTTCTAAAATCATTTATTAATATATTTGTTTTAATCTTCTCTTTTTTTGCCATTGCTCCATGAATGTAATTTTAGGATAG
This sequence comes from Cucumis melo, assembly GCF_025177605.1. Classification (NCBI taxonomy): domain Eukaryota; kingdom Viridiplantae; phylum Streptophyta; class Magnoliopsida; order Cucurbitales; family Cucurbitaceae; genus Cucumis; species Cucumis melo. The sequence continues at coordinate 18,413,000 of NC_066860.1, read as the reverse complement.
AGGTGGCTGTACAGTGGAGGATTTCTGCAATCATATCCACAGGAGTTTGGTTAAAGATGTCAAATACGTGCTTGTATGGGGTACAAGTGCCAGGCATTATCCCCAGCATTGTGGCCTTGGTCATGTTCTTAATGACGAGGATGTGGTTCAGATTGTTAAGAAAAAGGTACAGAATGTTGTTTGTCTTAGCTAATTTAACTGGGAACGGGTCATAGTGTAATTATTCAAGCATTTTGGGACCTACAACATAGTTACCTAACTCCTCATTTTTCATTTGACTATTATATTAAAGATTTTATTTATTCATGCATCTTGGGTGCGTATATGACACAATGCAATTTGAATTTTTCAGGAAAAGGAAGAGGGAGGAAGAGGTCGTTTCAAGTCGCATACAACTGGTCCAGCTCGAATATCCGACAGAGAAAAGAAGGCTCCTTTAAAGACATAATTACAGCATGTGATGATAAGTTAATCTGGAGTGGAGTGTTTGTTTGAAGCTTGATGCAGAGCTCTACTATTCGCTGAAGATGTGTGACATATCCGGTTAGTTTTATGTCCCAGTCAACCAACGAAGATTCTGATTTGAGATTATATTGTTGCTTTTCACTGGGCCCTGCTCATCATCGACAAAACTTTCTTAGACCACAATGTATAATTGGAAGTTATTGATAAGAAATCCGTTGTATTTTAGATGTTAAGATGTACTAGAACTACAATTTATGCCCTTTTCTTAAAAGTTATGAATTATATGAAAGATATGCCAAAAGTTTTATATTTTGGCTCGATGAAATTTGGTTGGAATTTGAACCACCCATTTGATATTACTGTCTTAGCTTGCCAGTTTGTGCTCTTATTTCAATGCAGTTATAATATATTGATATAAGCCATCCCTAATTCTTGCCAATTTCTTGACTTTGATTGAAATTTTGGTTTGTTGTTGAAGTTGATTCCACCTTATTCTCCTTCAGTTAAAGTTTAGCTTGATGGTTTGGTCCAGGAAATGAACTATTATTTGTGGATTTCTGTGTTTTGCCTTTAAGAAGTCTTTTTATCTTTTATTTATTTAGTCGTTACAAGCTTGAAAGCGGCAGTTTAAAAGTTGGTTTGCTTTGCAGTTTGGTCCTCTTACTTTTGTTTGAAAGAACTGCCTTCCGTGTCTGCTCAATGGTCGTCTTCAGTTGGCGTCGGCTGTGAAGTTTTTATGTTCTCCAACTTTGGTTTCTTTTCTGGAGGTTTTAAGTGTTTGGTTTTTGGTCTATTCTCTTTGTATTGGAATATTATTGTCTACTTTTGTTTTTCTCAGTTTCTCTTTCCTTTTTTTTTTTTTTTAAGGTTATTATATTTTTAGCATTAGTCTCTTTTTCGTTGAAAAAGTATGGTTCCTCTACCAATTATATATATATATATAGTGATATAAGAAATTAACCACTTTTACAGAGTTCCGAAGAGCGGGCTTGGATTAGCTAATCATCAGTAGAATCATTTGTTCTTTTGGCATAAATTACAATCAGATTGTTACCATTAAAGTTTAAATTACATATGTCGTCTTATATTGAGCTTACTAATTACATAATTTTTCCACTAATTGACTTGCCATACTCATATGCACAAACACTAAGAACGCCTAATTAGTTAAGAACGCCAGTTTCCATTTTCATGAAGATCTTGAAACCCAGCAATATCCAGGAAATTTTCTGATTCCTCTTTCAACCATCATCTTCCTAACCTTCTCTGCTTCATTCCATTCCTTCATCTGAGCATATGTATTCGCCAAAAGTACGTAATTTCCAGTATTCTCAGGTTCCATTTCAAATAGATGTTTAGCAGCAATCTCCCCCACCTCCAAATTACCATGGATCTTGCAAGCTCCTAGCAATGACCCCCATGTTTTAGCATCAATTTCCCTCGCTCCCTTAATAATATTGTATGCCATTTCAACCTCACCAGCTCTGCCAAGGAGATCGACCATGCAGGCATAATGACCCTTCTGTGGCTCAATGCCAAAACCCTTCCTCATAAGTTCAAAATACTTGCATCCTTGTTCAATCAACCCTGCATGGGCACATGCATTTAGTGCGCCAATGAAACAAATTTGATTTGGCTTTATGCCTTCTTCTTCCATCTTGGAGAACAAATCCAAGGCTTCTTTGGCTTTTCCATGGTCAGCCAGGGCTATGATCAACGTACTATAAGTTACAACATCTCTATCCTTCATTCTATTGAATTCTTCTTGTGCCTTTTCAATATTACCAAACTTCGAATGCTTGTGGATCAATGCATTGGAGACAAATAGAGTCCGATCTGCAATTGAAACATGTACGGAAAGCCAATTAAGTGTTAGAATTTGGATTTTAATTCAATCCTCTTGCTTGATTCTATATCCTATCATATTAGTTAAACTTAAGTCGTCTTTAGAGATTTAATGTGCTTGTATAGAAGCCTTTGACTCTGAATATAACTGTACCGAACTTACCACAGCACCCTTCATCAACCTGGTCAATCAATTTGCTCGCCATCTCAACATCCCCAAGTTGAACACAAGCGGATATTGCTCCTACAATTGCTACCTCGTTGGTTCCCAAATTTTCTTCTTTCATTTGCTTGTACATGTCAATGGCCTCCTTTGCATACCCATTTTGAGAATAACAAGCCACCATTGCGGCACAACACGATGAATCTGGTACCAGTATTCCACCAAAAATCCTTTCGGCTTCTGCTACATCGCCACACCTCCCATATCCTGCTATCATGGCAAGCTGTGAAACTGGATTTTTCTCTAGCATTGCATCATATAACAGCTTTGCAGCTTTCATGTTGCCGCAGTTGGCATACCCAGCCACCATAGTTGTCCAAGAGAATGAATTCCGCTCCTCCATTTTATCAAACAACTCTTGTGCATCATCCATCATTCCCAGCTTAGAATACCCACGAATCATAGAAGTCCAAGCAACAATATCCTTATCATCTATTGCAACAAACAGACTCTTAGCATCCGATATGAATCCACATTTAGCATACATATCCATCAGCGAAGTTAGCACGATCTTGTTAGTTAAGAAACCCAACTGAATTACCCTAGCGTGAACTTGTCTTCCTAAATATAGCACAGGTATACGAGCGGAGGCTGAGAGCACCGATGAAAAGGTGAACTCGGATTCCAGAATGCCTGCCTTGTGCATTCTAGCATACAAGGATATGGACTGGCCAAAATGGTAATGGTGAAGACAATAGCTAATGAGAGAGTTCCAAGTGAAGTGATTTGTACAGTTGGGTATTTGGTCGAACAGGTGGCGGGCGTAGAAGTGATTGTCAGATGGAAACCGAAGCAGGCGGGTGAGTAACTTGGGGAAGAGAGGGGGGAGATGTAGGGATTTGGATGGGAACTTGATAAGAAGGCAGTGAATTTGTTTGAGTTGAATGGGATTTTGGGAAAAGTTGATGCATTGGGTGATGGTGGATGAATTTATGGGACACCAGGTGAGGTTGTTTGGGAGTGGTCGATGAAAGTAGGCGCTCATCTCATACTCATAGAAGAAGCTCACAAATAAGGAGTCTTCTTTATTAGGGGATAGGATTGAAGGAAATAAAAGAATGAAAGCATGTATTTGATGAAGAAGATGAAGAAGAAGAAGGAAGAGCTACCCGTGTCTCCATGCACGCTGAGGGAACTCACCTTCATCTTTGTCCAATCCAACAGTAAACCATTGTAATTAATTTTTTTAATTGAAAGGGATAGATATATATATCATATAGGTCAAAAGAATCAAATAATACTCAGTTAAATCATACCTCCAAATTTTCATAAATCTAACAAATACCTCAAATATTTACGGCCTATATAATAAAACCTATGAAGTTACTCAATTTTTTAAACATTCCAGGTTTGCCATTCTGTTTTCTTTTCCTCTTCGCTGCGATTTTTTCTATCGTTTTTCTTCTTTTCTTCTTCTTTTTTTTCAAATTGTTATTTGGTTGTTCAATATCGTGTAGACTTTAAGTAAACATCGTTCAGATTTGGTTACCAAATCTAAACGATCGTGTATAAAAAATCTTGAAAAAATCGTTTAGATTGGGGTAGTCAAATATAAATGATAGTGCAAAAAAAAATCGTTTAACCAAATCTAAAACAAAAAAATCTTGAAAAATTAAATGGTCGTGTACCAAAAGTAACTTGAAGAAATTCGTTTAGTCAAATCTAAGCGATCGTGTAACCAGATCTAAACAATTGTGTAATCAAATTAAATGATCGTGTAACCAAATTAAATAATAAAATTAAAAATTAAATCTTTTAGATTTGGCTATCAAAATCTAAACGAACAAATCTAAACGATCATGTACCAAACAATAGTCAAATCTAAACTATCGTATGCCAAATATATTACATGCATTATTGACGACGTGGTTGATAGAGCATTTTTTGTATTTTCTATTGTGGGCATGTGGACTTTTTCCATATTCAAAATTGTTTTATAGAGTGTAAATACTTTGTCGGTTTCGTTATATTTTTTTAAAAGACTCATAGGATTAAATACAAGATATATATCATACTTGAATAATTAATTGAAATTTGAAATTTGAATGAGAATGAGTATTAAGATTAAATTTATGGAAAAAAGAAAAAGGTTAAAATATAGATATAAAAAATGTTAGAACGTTTATGAAATGCATCTGTGAGCGGTGAGGTGGCTTAAATCCCTCCAAACTTTCCAAATTTAAATAGAAAGAAGGCTCATCCGCCCACCTCTTTGCATTCTTCATTAAAACTAGCAGCAGTTACAAAAATAATGAACTACAAAACACTATCATATTTTCAATATAACTAAAGCCCTTATACACAACTCAACCTACATAATTAATTATCTATTCTTTATAATACCTCTTCTCCTGTTTTACTAAAAAAAAAAAAAAAAAAAAATGATTTTGACTTAAGTTGACGTACAAAATCATAAATACTAAAACAAAATAATGTTAGAAATCATTTAATATGAAGCCTCTAATTTTCAACAGAGTTGAGAAAGGGTTAAGATAAAATAAAATTTGATTATTTGAAAAAGAAAGGCGGGAGGGAATTCGGAAAGGAAACCAAAACAATAATAATAATAATAATAATAATAATAATAATAATAATAATAACAATACGGAGATCTTGAGTGGGCACACGTGTGGATGGGTGACACTTGTTACAATTTAAATGGGCCCAGCCCATCACGTGCAATGGTGGAATCTCACTAATGGGCTCCCAAACTCCAAATCCAAATCTTCAACGCTTCCTTCAATTCCCAGTGTTTTTGTGGGCCCAAACTCCCCCACTTGAGCCCACTGAGTTTCAATCAATCATATTTTTATTACCAAAGCATTATATCTCTTATAAATATTAAATACAATCATACTATTACCTACTTTATATTACACACATCATACAATAACAAATCATTTCAAACCATAAAAAAATTCATTGTTTCCTCAAAATACCATTTTTATTCTTTTAATACAACTTAAATTTACCATCTATTGCTTGTTTAATCTTGATTTTCTTTTTCTATTAAAAATATATGTTAAATGTTTTCACTTTAAATTTTGGATACATAGTTTTCATTGAAAATTACAATACTAAAATATTTATTGTTCTTGGAGCATAGTTGGCCTAATTATCATATTAAAAGTTGATGATAATTTTAATAAAAGTTGATGATAGTGTAAGATTGAATTTTCTCCCTTACTTCAAATGGAAGTTTAGCTAAACTTTTTTGTGTAAACTAGAGCGTCTCATCATCTAAGTGAATTTGACTTTCAAATATATCAATTCTTTGGGCATACTTTATTATCATTTAATCATTGTATTTCATCCATTGTTTTATCAAGTTTCAAAATATAACAAACCCTTTATCATTGACTTTATACATTCAAAATCTAATTATATATATATATATATATATATATATATATATATATATATATATATATATATATATATATATATATATAAAAGAATTTGGACTAAAACAGTTTCTAACTAGAGCTAATTTTCAGAAGTATAAAAACTGAAAATAAAATGACGTAGATCATCTTTAAGTTAGCAAATCAAAAATTGAAATATAAATCGTATAAATATATATTTGGTAGAGCTAATGTTTTATTATCGTGATTGATTTTTTTTTTTTTTTATAGTACAACAAATGGGGTATACATATAAAAATGATATTTGAATCGAAAAAAAATAACATACATCAATTATCACTAAGTTATAGGAGGATGGTGGAGGTGTTGTTATGTTCACGTGCATGGTATACCTATAATATATCAAAATGTTTTGAGATGTTTCCATTAAAGAACACTTATTTCGTTGTGTCTCTCTCACTCAACTACACTACCAAATTCCATTCACCCTTTAGAACAAATTTCTTCTAATATTATTTTCACATGTCATGCAATTATTAAAGAAAATAAATGAGTTGTATGCCATTTTTCTTTATCATCCACTACTAATGTTTTCTCCACCAATAGATTATAGATTATATTCAAAATTTTATTAGCTTTTGTTCCTTTGGTCATTTAAATATTTTAGGAAATTTTAAAAAAATAAATTAAATTAGCAAAATATTTACGCTGCGTAGAACAATTTTGAAAACAAAAAATGCTCACATGTCCACGATGCAAAAATGCTGAAAATGCCTCAGTTAACAGGCAATTAATCGTCCAAATATACACGTAATTCTGCTTCTGAACAATCATAATATGCGATCGTGTGGAAATTCATACACGATCGTCTAGGAAATGATACACGATCATGTAGTTCTTTTCAATAATAAAAAAATATTTTGTGTAATTCTTCTTCTAAACGATCATGATACGCGACTGTGTAGAAAATGATACATGATTGTCTAGTCGTCAAGGAAATGATACATGATTATGTAATTCTTTTTAACGATAAAAAAAATGTTTTGTGTAATTATTCTTCTAAATGATCATGATACGCGATCGTATAAGAAATAATACACGATTGTCTCGGAAATGATACACGATCGTATAGTTCCTTTTATCGATGAAAAAAATGATTGGTATAGTTCTTTTTTCTAAACGATCATGATACGTGATCGTGTAGGAAATTATACACGAGCGTGTAGGAGATGATACACAATCATGTAGGAAATGCTTAAAATATAAACAACTATTTAGATCATATCAAAGTGATTTTAAATGATTTTGATATTCTGAAAAATGAGTTATAAGAAAGAAAGAGAAGATGAAGAAAGAAAGAAAGAAAGAAAGAAAGAAAAAGAAAACGAATAAAAATAAAAGAAAACAAAATCTTGAAAGAAATCTGTATTTTATTTATCTAAAAGAAGATGAACAAAGAAGCCGAAGAAATCTGGAAGATGATGAATAAATCGCAAAGAAGAAAAAGAAAGAGAAGTAACGAGTCGTCCTTAATTTCAAAATACAAAATATGAAATTTATAAAAAATTTATGCCGACTTCATAGGCTTTTTGATTTTGTTACCCATATTGTAAATTATTTTGGTGTATTGTTATATTTACGAAAATTAACAAATATTTTATTAATTATAATCAATTAAAGTTTTATTATAGGGTTAAAATTAAGATCTTTTCTTTAAAATTTATAATATGTGGTGTCACATAGTCTAATTAATTTACTATACTCTATATTCTACAAACTGACAAATGAGATATTAATGTAATTTTAATTATTTGAAAAATCTCTTGTTACCCCTATTTTCAAATACAAATACAAATACAAATACAAATACAAATACAAAAAAAAAATGCATATTTAATTAAAAGCTTAAAAGAAAGTTGGTAATATTTTGATAGTTCATAGTTTGACAAAGGAGGAAATTAAAATATCTGAAGGACATCGATATTATAATATATGTGTATTCTAAAGTTGGTTTGTATAATTATTTACAAATATGATTATATATATATATATATATATATATATATATATATTCAAAAGTACACAGCAAACAGTTGGGTTTTGAGAAATATATATTATGAAATCCAACCCTTAAGGAAGTGGTAGGTCAAAAATTTATTAGGATGTTTTAGAGTTGTTAAATAGTACTATTCAAAGGTGTTTTGAAGAGACAGGTTGTTTATTAATTTCAAGTAAGAATGGGTCTATTCAGATGAAACTATTTCATCCATCATTCAATCATATCGTCACCCAAATAATGACAAATATCATACAAACTCCTTACACAATATACTCCCAATACTGTTTCTTTTTTATTCCCTTTTTTCTTTATGTAACATCCTATTTTAGTTTTCAACTTATAATTATATCCTAACTTTTTATTTAAAAAATATAGTTCCTTACATAATTAAAATAAAACTTTCTCCTATGTATTAAATTCTCGGGGACATATTCACATGTTCATCTATATTTCTACATTTTTATGCACTACTATCAAACACGTGTCATGCACGTAAAATACAAGTTTATTAGAAACATTTTAAAGTTTGTGAGTTTCTTAATTAGATTATCTTTTCGTTTCAGAAGAAATGCTATACATTAATCTTTTAGCAATTTAATTTTAAATTATTTGTTCATAAAAATAAAGCGTTTTCAATTATATAAGTATCGTAGAAATAATGTATAACAAATACATTTTTCTTTTATGGTTGATAAGAGCCATATTAAGTTTAAAATGATATAATAATGTGATAAACATAAAACAAGTTATTGATTAAATGTAAAATTTATATGTAATTAAATGAAACAAATATCATTTTTATCTACATCTATAAAAAATACCAAAAAATATAATAAAAATTCGAAGAGTTGTAAGTAGAATATAACAATAATAAAGAATGTTTAGTTTAATAATAATATAATAATAGGAGCACGGAAAAAAAAAAAAGTAAAGATTATCTCTATGAAAAATCCAAATTTACATGTGACTTAATACTTTGATCTCCATTCATATCCATCCAATGATTTTAGTAATTGGGTTGTACTTCAAAGTTATATTTCTATGAATTTTGGTGGAAAAGAACTTTCCTAACATTTTTTGCCTCCATATAGTTGATTGTTTCTTTTTCGATTCTTCTCTCACCAACAACTAATGTTTGATAGCAAACTTTTTGTTTTTAGTTATTGAGTTGATGGACACATATATTAGATTAAGCTATATTCGATCTCATATTTTGTTTTCTCTTCCCAACCCTTTCGTATCTATAAAATCAAACTACCAACAATATTATTGTTGAACATCAAACTTGTCATTACTTATTGTTGAGAGCACGAGAGAGAACTTGTATGTATATATAGAGTGAGAAATACAAATGAAGTTAAGGAGGAAATAAATGATAGAGAAACTAAATTGTCTAAAAAAACACTTTTTTAAAAAAAGTTTTCCTCCATAAAACTATTCCACATCAACAAAATAACGAAATCTTTTTACTTCCTTAACATAAAATTTCACCATTTTCCAAAGAATAAGAAAACCTTACAACTTATCCATCGCAAAAAAATAATCACACACTGCAATATTTAATATTGGAATTAATTTCTTTCTTTTCATTGTAAAGCTCCTCCATTTTCATAAGAAAAAACCCTTTAAACTTCTCCACATCACAAAACATAAACTAAACCTACTAATTATTTTTAAAAACTAGAATTAATTAAAATAGGCAAAAAAAAAAAAAAAAACCACACCAATATTTAATAATATCAATTATTTAAATATAAAACTACAACTAATTGAATACAAACTTACAATAAAGCCAAAAGGAAAATTGAAAAACAATACTAAATACAAAAGCATAAAAGAGAGAAAAAGTTTATAAATTCAACCATAAAACATAAGATGTGAAATTAAAATTTACGTAGAAATAAAATCTATTTCTACGTAAAGATAATAAATAATAAAGTTAATTGAATTATTACTAGCACTAATATATATAACTATTAAGTATGACAACTTTTTTTTCAGAAAAATAAAATTGGGGTAGGGAGCTTCAAACTACCCATCTCTTAGTCATTAACAAATTTGTTTACTAGTTGAAGCTATGTTTTATTTGATAATATGACAACTTAATTAAAAAACGTAAAACATTTATTTGTTTGTTTGTTTTGTTTTGGTGTTATAATTTACTTTCATAAACATTCATTAATACCAACATTTTACTGACATTTCCATCGATATATATATATACAAAAAGTAATAATTATTGAAACCAAAATCAAAGGTATAAGAATGGACTTAATTGTGTTCAAAATGGACAGTTGGAGGGGTTGTTTCTCTAAATTTTCTCCATCAAGTTAAAACCTCCACATTTTAATTAATATACATTATCATTAATTTGAACTTTATATTAAAAAAAAAAAAAAAAAAAAAAAAAAAAAAGAACAACAAAGTATTATGATGCACACAGGGATTGTAGAAAAAGAAAATCCTAAAACAATGGGGGGGAAAAACTCAAATAGAAAAAAAAAAACCCATAAACAATATCCATATAATAATAGAGGGGGGCATCCAATGTTAAAAACTTTTAGGGCATCTCCTTTTGTTAAAAATCACTTGAGGATCATTATTGGGAATGAAAATGGGAAGGGACCCTCTTAATGTAGGGGTAGAAATAGGCAATAAGGCATAGGAAATTATATGCAAAGGGACCATTTTCTTTTTTTTCTTTTTAAATTTTTATGGTATATAGAGATGTCAAAAAAATGAAGATGATTTGAAAACCCTAATTTAGAGAGAGGTCCCTACATAGAACTTGTATGAAAAACATAAGCATAGGATAATGTTGGGTGTAGTGCTACTTGTGCATGGTTGGTGAGTAACATAACATGCCAAGCAAAGGGTTTGTTCTATAAATAATAATTCTAGATATCAATAAAACCCCCCTTTAATGGAGTTTGTACCCAACACCAACACCCCCTATTTTCTCTTCTTTCTTCTTCTAATGGGGAAGCTTCCTTACCTTAGCTTGATCACACCTTAAACAGTCCCCCCCCCCCCCCCCCCCCCCCAATCTCTTCCATCATAATTGACTTCAAATATTTCTTTTGTTTTCAAGCATATGTTAGGTCAGAAATATTTATTCTATTATTTCACATCCCATTTAATTTACATCCATTATATTATTTCAATCTCATTTCATACCCTTATTAATAGTATTCTAGATTATAAATACTTGTGTTTAATTTGGACTATATATAAACTATTCTATAGTTTAGAATTGTTACAAATAGAGATTTCAAATAATAATGATATACTATAATTCAGTACGTGTTTAGAAATATAAACTATCATAATTGTAAGTCTAACATGAAGTGGGATATAATAGCCCCACTTGACTCACTTAATGTTGGGACCCAATCACCTACAGTGTCTTTGACAATTTGAGCACAACTCGATAGGTGTACGCAATATATATAATTCCAACAAAAAAATGTGAATCTCTCTCATCTCATATGTTGATTAATTATGAAAAAATAGAGCATATAGTATTTATTTGGTTGAATTGCAAATTTAGTCTATATGATTTGAAAAAAAAGTTAGAGTTTAGACGTACATTAAAATATTTTAATGAGTTAGAACTTAATCGTCGTTATTTGATATAACATCATAAATAACTTTTATGATTTTGAAAGTCAAATTTACGAGGGTCTTGAGAACCAAATTATAATTATAATTATAAATAATAGAAACTAAATTTTAACGTATTTTAATGGACCAAATTTATAATTCAACGTAGGAGATAATGCATGATGTCAATTTGAAAGGTGTTTTTTTGTACATCAAATTGGTAAAAATGCAATTGAAAAACTAATGAAACATATGAAAAATATTGTATAGTACTTTTATGGACCATATAATTATATATATATATATATATATATATATATATATATATATATATATATATATATATATATATATATATATATATATATATATATATATATATATATATAGACTCTGTCTTTTTCAATAATTTTAAAGGGCCATATGATATATTTAGTCTATCATTTTCAGTTAAAATTTGCAACACAGATCAATTATTTACTAAATAAGCACTCTCTCTTTGTCTACATCTTGCAATTATCCCTTATTTCCTTAATTTATAAATTAACCAAAAAAAGAAAATCAAACTATCAGAGCTCTTTTTTTTTTTTCTTCTGATATAAGTAGTTTGTAAATAATTAGAAAATAAATGAAGAAATGAAATAGTTAATATTGGAAAATTTAGTTAAATTTGAGGGGGACAGAGGAAATGTGTGATGATAATTAAATGCATATTTTGAAAAAGTACCGAAAGCAATAATAATTAATAATTAATAATTAATAATTAATAATTAATAATTAATAATTAATAATTAATAATTAATAATTAATAATTAATAATTAATAATTAATAATTAATAATTAATAATTAATAATTAATAATTAATAATTAATAATTAATAATTAATGAACATGGTGTGAAGAGGTATAGCATATTATAGGAAAGATAGCCTCACCAAACTCAATTATAAAACTACCTTTTTGAATTAATTAAAATAATATGTTGCCTTTTGCCCACCCATGCATCTCTCTTCAATCTTTAACTTGTACCTATATATAATATATGATCAAAACCCTAAACAATAATAATTAAGAATAAAATTAAAGATGATTAAATTTGGATTATAAAGTCAAAAGCAAGAAATAATAGATAATTAAACTGAAATTATGGTACCTCAGTCAACGATTTGACATATATAAGTTTAGGGGAAAGGCTAGCTACCAAGTATATATTTTGCCTCATATATATATATATATATATATATATACCTGCATTTATAACAACACTATGCTCTACACTCAAAACATTTATTATGTCTTTTTTTATACTATATTATAATAAATAAAACTCTCCCATTTTTACTTTTAAATATTTTACTATACCATTTTTGTAGCATATATTTTAATTTTGGTTTCTTTGTCATTTTTTTTTTTTTACTTCATTTTTAATAATAAAAAGATTATATATTTTTTCAAATTCTCTCTCTCTCTCTCTTCTTTCTCTCTTTTAAATTTCTTTTAAAATAAACTATTGATAACGGAAAGGAAAGGGTAAGGAAGAATGATGGGAAGGGAAAGAGGATGATTAAAAAGAGCAAAAAAAAAAAAAGAATTAATAATAAAAAAATATATTTTAATTTTAAAATTAAAAAATTAAACAGCATTCAACTTTCCATCAATAATTAATTAATGCAAACCTTAGGAGGAAAAGAATTGTTGAGTTGTTGAATCTTTTTTGTTTTAAAATTCACCCCAATAATACAATCTAATCCAAATTTTAGAGGTTGAAAGTAATATTGTAATATTAGTTTAGTGTCCATAAATCAATCATCTTCATCTTTTTAGTTAAATTTTACTAAATACATATATACCATCACCTCTGTAAAAATTGAGAAATAAAGCAAATGTATATCTTACACCCAACTAACTTGATTTGTGATTTATAGTTTTCAATTAAACCTTAAGGTTAACCCTAGAATTTTTTAGTTTGAACAACCTTTTGGGTGTCAAACATATTAATTTATAGTATGGTCATGTTACCACCCACTCCAAAAAAATACTTATGTTCTTAATTTAATAATGTATTTCAATCTTGAGATGTTCAAAATCTCCCACGTTGAAAAAATCAAGAAGACTCACACTTCTTATAATATAGATGAATTATTCTTCTCTTTGTCAATTTATTTTTTCGAGATAAAATCATAGTCCATTAAATCCAAAGTATTCTGTTCAATTCTTTTAGAAATTTTTTTTGAAACGAACATTTGGATTTTATAGGTTTTGATACTATACTAAATTATTAATTGGTCGAAAAGGTTTAAGTGAATAAATGGAAGTAAATTTAATGATATATGGAGACTTTATTATCACATGTTCCTCAGTTAATATGAACTGTGTAAGCAACATCATGAAAATAGAATATAATGTTATGATAAGAAACCCAACCATCATACTTACAAATAACTTATCTCGGTAGGCTTAACATAAAATATGAGACATACTTTCCCAAAGTTTTTGGGTTAATCAGGCGTGGATGGACTAATTTTGTTTACGCTAATTATTAATTTATACCCCTCCATCTTTAGCTATATCATTTTAAACTTTAAATTAATAATTTTGTCCATTTAATTATACACTCCCATCAATAAATCAATTTAAAATCTGAACTTTCATAATTTTCATAAGTATGTTCAAGTAAAACATAATCAAAAATTTAAATTGACCCAGCTATAATTTACCCAATATCTAACCTTTCTTATGCTTCATTGAATCTTTTGTGGAGTCAGATTTTCTTTTTTTTTTTTTTTTCTTTAAGAATCCCTAATCAATAATACCAAAAAATTACTAATTTAATCTTCTATAAAATCATTATAATGATAATCAAATTGTCTCATCTTTCACTATTATTGTTATGTTACTTGTCAAAAAGTCACCATCCCCCCCCTTTTAAAGATATAATATTAAATAATCTCTCCTTTTTGCCCTATTTATTTGGAAGATACCTTGGGTGGAAAATCAAACAAGTAAAAAATGGTAAAAAAAAAAAAAAATAAAGTTGAAAGGCTTGGTAAAAGTAGTAGGAACCTAAATAGTAATTATAATCCCTACAATAGAATTCATCTCTTTAAGAAGAAGAAAAAAAAAACAACCTTTGAACCTTAAGATTCTCTCTTTCTCCTCCTAATTATGATGGACAAACAAGATTTCTCACCTTGTATGTAAAACGAAATTGCTTTTGATCACGATTATATTCGTAAAATTAAAGCAATACTTAAAATGTCACGATCGTCTATCAATAATATTATCTTAATCGATGTTTGCTATTGATAGATAATAATATAATTATTAATTAGAGAAGTAGACTAATAATTAAAACAGCCCACATTTGTTAAACTAAGTAGGTTTACTTATAAATAAGAGGTGTAAATTAATTTTATTATATAAAAATATAGTTTCTTTAAACATTTGATTTGAAGTACCAAAAAAGAAAAGAGTGTGGGTTACTCATTGTTTAGTTTAATAAGAAAGATTAAAGTAAAACCAAAGACAATAATTAGATAATTAAGAAACGCACTCCCTTCCCTTCCCTTCCCCCCCCCCCCCCCCCCCCCCCCCCCCCCAACTGGCAATAGCTAGGGTTAGGGCATTTGAAAGCCTATTTGTTCTTCTTTTGACTAATAGGGTTTTTGTAGCCTTTTCCCTTTTCCTTTTCCCACACCCTAAGCTAAGGTTGCTTTCCAAAACCCTTTCCCATTTCCCCCCCCTTAATTTGGTTGTTAACAATAATTATATTAATTAGTTAATTAACTTTACTTAGTTTGCATATCAAAATGTCATCATCATTTTAAGGGGCCCAACCCCCCCCCCCCCCCTCTCTCATTTCCATTTATGTCTATTTCTTTTCTTTCTAATTTCAATTACTAAACCCTAAATTATTTATGTGATTAAATTAAGATTTGTAATGTGTTGGCAAGGCTTAGTGTTATTATTGTCATTATTAAAATAGTACTGCTATTGTACTTTTCAATTTAAACAACCCCATTTTTATTCATTACAAATCCTACGTTATTTAATATACATAAAAACTCTCCTCCACTGTATATCTACGTCAATTAAACTAAACTTGTTTTCTTACTAATCGGTTAAAAAGTAAATATATCTTCGAGGCTTTCAAAATGGTATATAGCATGATATCCAATGAGAAAATAAATCTCCGTCAAAATTACTATTTAATCTCTTGTCATTCTCAAAGTAAAAACACATGACTTTTTGAAATGTATGGCCGCCAAAAGTGTTCGTGACATTTTTTTTTCTTTTTCAAGTTGATATCATTTTAGTATATAATATATATTTAACTACGGTACGTATATTTGTTATGTTTTTAATTGTAAATATTTTGACAAATATTTTATTTTTGATAAATTTTTAATGATTAAATGTATAACAATATTTTTTAAAAATTATAAATATAGGAAAATATATTAGCAATCTCTTTATCATTGATAGATTCTTATTATCAATATATGATTTAATAAAATTGTTTAAAAATTTTTTTGGATTTATGTTATATATCTGCTAACTTTAGGTCCAGCTAATTGTGATATATATGCAACTATCACATCAATTTAACTTCTAACTAATAATTTTTTCAATTTAAATCTTGAATTTTCATAAGAGCATCAATTTACACCTTACATCTTATTTGCTTTAGATAAATGTCGTGTGTGGTAATTATAATTTAAACCCTAAATCCTTAAATTTTCAGGAGGATAGATCAATTTTGGTTTCTATCGATTAAGATTTTCTTTGAAATTAATTTGTCCCCACAATATACTCTAATTGCCTATTTTATTAATAAGACATTTAAAGAAGTCAATATAATACACATGTAAAAATCGAATGCATCAACAATTAATTTTAAATGTAATTCTAACAACTTATTTAAAATTATTTTCATCGTAGTCATTTAGATGTTTGATTGAAACTATGTATGCAAAATGGTGCTAATTGATACAATTTGAAAACTGAATAAATATAATTATTAGTTCACATGAAATGGGAAGAGATATCAATTCAAACTCTCATTTCATTGAATTGTATGGTCACTGCAACGTTGAAGGCAAAAAAAATTGATGAGATATAGTGTTAGAAAATTGAAAAACTATATTTGACACAAAGTCAAAAAGGTTAAAAGACCACTATTACACACTTTATAAAAAAAAAAAAAAAAAAGTTTAAATAAATATATTATCTATAAAAGTGAAGGGATAAATAACCATAAAAACATTGACCATACTAATAAATATATAATTTAAAAGAAAAAACCTTGGAGGATCCCAATAAAGTTAATGGGTGTGTGTCCCTCCATATGAATGGTAATAGTAATATATAGATCACATATTTTCAACCCACACTTAAGACATTATAGGGACACTACCTCTCATGTAGAGACTCCCTGCAGAACATTCCATTTATGATGACATGCATTTTCTTTTTTCTTTTTTATAAATAATTATGGAATCGTAAAAGTTTAAATTTACATACAAACATAGAGTGAACAATGTAGTAAAGAAGAAGGAAAAAAACGAAAAAGTATTGTAGCAATATCAAATACTACCGATACATAATAATTATAATACACATACAAACATAGAGTGAACTAGAACAACCTATATATTCTACCAATAACTCGGCCCTAACAGCAGTTAGTATTAAAAACATTGGCATTGTAGGGTATTTGTTATTTTACATAAAGTAGGGGGGGAGGTTAAAAGCAAAAGAAATTGAGGCAGAAAATGAAACAGAAAACAGGAAGTTGTTCAGGTGAGAACTTTAACCAAAATGACGTTAAAGAGAAGAGAAGAGAAAAGAAAAGAAAGAGAGAATGTTGTGAATATTATTAATTAAGAGAGAAAACTTAAAGGCCCTTAAAAAGCCAAAGATGAAAATCAAAATTACCAACTTTTTGACAATAGAGGGGAATTGGTGTTATGTTGAAGCAAGGCAGGCCCCCACTCAAAATAAATAACCCAACAAACAACTCCAATGGAAGACAAAGCAAAAGGAACCCTCTCTCTCTCTCTCTCTCTCTCTCTCTCTCTCTCTCTCTCTCTTCCCCTATTTCTCTCTCTAAACCACTTGATTGACTTAGAAAATCTGCCCTTTGCTTTTATTCTCCCATTTTCATGTCCCTCTTCTTCCTCTCTTCAACTTTATTCACTCATTTACTTAACCTAACGCTAAGTTATAAATTTATAGTTTCTAAAATTCCATTTTTATATATAGTAATATGAAACTTTGAACTTTCGGATATTGTGTTGATTGATAGATGAATGAATCTCCTAATTTGATGGAAATTGCGAAAATTGAGAATGTCAAACAAGTTAGGCTTGAAATCCCTAATAAACCTACTAATGTAGCCATTCATAATTGGGAAAAAAAAAAAAACTATGTTATTTTGAAATTTTTAAAACACAATTACAAAACGTTAAAATAGTTGTAATTTCCAATGTAATACGCCAAAGTTTGATTTTTCTTTTTTACTAAAACAAATTAAATTGAAATCCGTGTAATAACAACAACTTCTTGAACTTTAATTTGATTCCAAAGTTTAAACATGAATATCCATGATGATGATTAAGAATAAATTGGAACTATTCAGACTTATAATCCTTTTCTTTCTCCTAAAATATTTGTTTTATTTAACTTAGACTACTCTCACAATTCTTCACTCTCCCATTCTCCACGTATTTATATTTCTTAGAAAAAGAATTTCAAACTTCACCTAGAGAAATCAATTAATTAAGATATTTTGTACCCAATAAAATAGTCACTCTCAAGCTAATAATAAGTACCACAATTTTAAATTTTCATAGTAACATCTAAATGAAAGAAGAAGAAGAAGAAGAAGAAGAACCCAAAAATAGAAGAGAAACTAATTATTCTCTTAATTATGTAAGCCCCCAAAATTCCTTAAAGAAGAAAATAAAGAAAAGAACTGATAGAACTTGTTTCCCAGATTTTTTTTAACCTAATTTTGCTGGGAAAATTACAAAACCAATCCCTTAGCAATGGCACAATTAGTTTTGAAATGGGTAGTTTCATAAACTGGCAATTCTTCTCTGTATCTTTCAATTCCAATAA
This sequence comes from Cucumis melo, assembly GCF_025177605.1. NCBI lineage: Eukaryota > Viridiplantae > Streptophyta > Magnoliopsida > Cucurbitales > Cucurbitaceae > Cucumis > Cucumis melo. Next base: position 18,394,318 of record NC_066860.1, on the reverse strand, counting down.
CTGAAAGATTATCCAATTCAAACAGATCAGAACTTGAACAACTCAAAGCATCGTCGTCGTCGTCATCATCATCATCTTCTTCTTCTTCTTCCTCATAATTAATCTTCATCATATCCTCTGTTTTCACTTTCTCTCTTTCCAAATTCCCATTACTTTTTTTCAAATTACCTTTCTTCATAATGGGTTCCTCTGATTTGTGCAAAATTTTATGCCCACATGGCTGACAATCCTCGTCCACGATCACACTCACTGGACAAAACCGAACCGATCTCTTGATATTCCCTCTTGAAGATGGCGTTTTGCTCAAACAAGACCTTGAAAATGAAGAAGCAGAGGAACAAGTAGATGTGGATCCCTGTTGAGATTTGGATTTTCTCGACATGTCGTAATCGAATTTCGTTGAATTGATAGAACAAGTAGAGCTTGATATCTTTTGCTTTGCTTTTGGACTTCCACCGTTGAAGAGAGAATTAAGAAAGCTGGCAAGTCGGGCACCGGGTGAAATCGGCTGTTTCACTTTCTTCAAATCGTGATAGATTTTCGAAGCTTTGGATTTGGATTTAACAAACCCATTATCATGTTTTGGATTTGGAGTAATAATTTCGGTTTGAGGCCATGTATTGGTTTTGATGGGCTTCGGCTTCGGCTTGAGCTTCGTCGGCCGGTGAAGTGCACGTGACAGAAACTCTGTTTCGGAGGAGGAAAATCTCCTACCGGCAGTTGAGCTGGATTCGGAGGAACTGGAACTGGAAAGAGTAAAGTCACGTATGTTTCGGAGTTTCTTCTTCTTATCGATCCAGGTGTCGATCATACGGAATTTAAGAGATTCATGGTCCTGGGAAACAGTTGCGGGGAGTATGGTGTGTTTAGTGGTGTTATGAGTATAGAAAATGAGGTGGTCTTCAGGTTGGGAGTTGGATTCGTCGATGGAACGGTAAATGGCGTCGAGAAGAGAGGAAGAGAAAGAAGGGTTATCGCGGCGAGAACGACGTGGTTGTTGGAGAAGGTGTGGATCGGAGTGATCCCACAAATCCATAGGGGTTTTGGTGGGAAAAGGTGAGTGAATTTTGGAGAGAGAGTGGAAAATGAAGGGGGGCGTTGGTTTAGTTTTGTCCACGCGACGCCTGAGGAAGAGAAGAAACAGAGGAAAAAGAAGAGGATAGATAGGGGTGGGTAATTGGTCTGAGAGTTTTGGGAGAAGAGTTGCAATGTCAGCCCAGCCGTGTTTTCGGGTGCGTAAGGCTAAAATAATATAGGGGAAGGGTACCCTTTAGGAGGCTGGGTGGGACTATTTATTTTCCATCCTTCGCTTCCTACACATACTCCTTCGCTTCCTAACTCACACTCCTTCGCTCTTCTAAATACTAATATTATCAAATTTTACATACAACTTTCCTCCCTTACTTATAGATTGTAGGAATAATTACCTTTACCCCCTCCACTTTTCAAAATATATCTCAAAATCAATCCCTATATTTTAGAAACCTACTTTTCTTTTCTTTTCTTTTCTTTTCTTTTCTTTTTTAGTTTCCAAATTTTGATAACAATATAATGCATTTCCAAATTTTGAGTACTAAAAAAAAGTACATTTTTAAAATTACGGGTCAAACACATATCTTTCAAAAATTTGAAAATTAAAAAAACAATTTTTTTTGATATTATATTATTTGTAAGATTGATATATCATATTGTTAATATAAATCTATAATAATAGACCACAAAATTTGTTATATTTATAATATCTAAAAGTAGATTTAATTATTATTGGCAACGTTTTTTTTTTTTTTTTCTTTTTGAAAATGAAAGGTTATTGTTAGACTTTGACGAAGGAAAGAAAGATGATGTATAAGGGCCCACGAAGTATTACTATTGGATGAATGTAATTTTAAATAAAAATAAACTCATCTATATCACTTGTTTTCATTTAAACTAAACTCAAAAGTTACATGTCTTAAATAAATCGTAAATTTTCGTATATATTTTCTATATGATCGTATTTTTTTCAAGATTCTTTATGCACGATCTTTTATATTTTCTATATGATCGTTTACTTTTTTTACACGATCGTTTACATTTGTAAAGATTAAATAATGTAAAAAAAATCAGAAAAGAAGAAACACGATGGAAAGAAATCATAACAGAAAAAAGAAGAGGAAAAAAAAGAAATATTATATATATATTAGTATGTGATTTAATGGGAAATTGAACCTAAGTATAAAAATTTGAAATATTATATATGGTCTAATTTGATAAAGTTAGAAGGTTAAAATCGAAATTTCCACAACCCATAGTATCGGTTTTTTTTTCTCTATTTTGAAAGAAAACAAAACTACTCTGACCAATGGTTCTGCTAATTATTCAATTTATAATATACTATACTATACTTTGAGAATGGGTCCTATCATAGTTGAAATATGATTTTTTTTTAAATAAAATTATATACATGTGTTTAAAATAATGTGTGCCCGTTTGATAATGTTTCTTCATTTTTTCACTTTTATTATTCTTTTTTTTATAACACTTTGTGATCTACTATCAAAATCCTAACATTACAATATTCTTTTCTTTCTTTTGATATCTATCTTTTGAGAATTAATATGTTTTCGAGGTTGGATGGCCGTTCTAACATAGTTAGAGGGGTTCAAATGACTCAATAATTTGAATAATTCAAACTATTCACCACAAATTATAATGAATGGATGGAGTTGATTCTAATTTCTATGTTGGATCGAGATAAATTTGTTATGGTCTCTTGGGTTAGGGTAGATCTAAGGTTTATGCTTTTAAAATTCTAGCTTGAACCAACCCAACATAAATTTCTAATATATATTTAGATATATTTTTATGAAATTTTAGTTATTACTATATGTTGTAGACAACTTTAAATATTTTTTGTGAATAGAAAAGAAAAATAAAATAAACCGATAACTTAACCCAAACCTTAGCTCAAATTTTAAGAATCAACCAAAATTGGAGACTTTATTCGGGTCATTCGAGTATAGTAACCCAACAATCAAAATTTTCGAGTTAAGTCAAAACACTTCCAACCCAACTCATGTGCACCTTCTAAAAATATTGTATTTATTTGGTTAAGTATGGAAGCCACACCCAAAGAAGCATAACCATTGAAGCAAGAGATATCATAATCCTCATCATACAATCAACAAGAACCAAAATGGTTGACTCTAATGGTCAGCCATGAAGGTTAGGAAGGCTACAGAGACAACTATAATATAATGAAGACTTATCATGAAGGTCTCAATTCATAGGATCGACCATAGAGACCAAAATAATGTCAAGGTCACCCTATATAAGTTTGACAAGGGGTGATCCCCATGAACGTAATGATTATGTCTAAATGTTTTACTCTCAGTTATGTTTGGATTTCTAGTAAAATAAATCAAACAAATTCATAACAATTGGTTAATACTTTGATTAATGACTCGAAGTTAATTAATAAATATAATGACCGTTATATTTACATAACCAAGAGGAGGTACTCTGACGTTCTGAATTTTCCTCTTTAGCTCTCTCTAAACAATCACTAACTCCACTGTTAGAGTTCTGGTAGTTCAAGCAGTACTAAATCAATGCGAGTGTTTTTCTACACAATGCTCCTTCGATTCTTCTCAAAGTATAAATTTGATAATCCACACTTTCACATATGATTAAGTTTAACTTTAAAAAAATTAGAGTGACCTAATTCTTGTTATACATAATCCTTTTTGTCATCATAATTTTGCCTTTCACATAAGTTGAGTCAATACTCAAACATAGTTTAGTGAATAAAGCCACTTAACAAAGATCGTGAAACTCATAATTAAAACAAAGAAAAAAAAATATTTGTATGAGTTAATCTAAATTAGATTTAAATTGTACAATCTATACATAAGTGTTGTGTGCTCTTTAGAAACATACAATTATGAGATTGAAATAGGTTAAAAAAAATGAATGATAAACGTTGAATTTACCTAATGAATTAACCAAAACTTGGGTTAAATTAAAGTAATGTGTTTTTCCTTTTCCCCACAACTTTTTGCTGTTTGTATCATCATTAACTAACATCATAATTATTATCAATTAAGCCTTCAATTAGTGGTGGATTAACACATTTACATAGCTTTAACAAATATCAATTTTTCAAACTTGGCTTAATCATTAGGTAGTTGATTTGTGTGTGATTGTTGGAGCCATTATTTTTTTTTTTTTACCTACTTAAGACATAGCTTTAATTATCTTTAATTTTTTTTGGGGGGGAGGGGGGATTATTTAATTATGACCCACTTTTTGTCTACTATATTTATTATCACTAACTTTAAGGGTTTAAGCTGACTTGATTAGGGTAAATTAAACTTTTTTTAGTGTATTTTCTAGAAAAGAAGATATTGACGGCACAACCAAAATTACTCAAATACATTTTAACAACCAAAACTATTTCTAGTGTATTTTTTTTAAAAGAACAAAAATGTAAGAATAAAGTCGAAGAAAAGTCATTGTGTATAACTCAACTTATGCATAATTTAGCAGAGTTCCAACACACCTCTCTCCTTTTTTTTTTCAAGAAAATAATTAAAGATGAAATACTTATACGTATACTTGACAATAATTTTAAAATTCTAAGCTCAAAATCACTTTAAGACACACTTTTAACTATATTTAAATTCAATTTTCACTTCGTTAAAATTAGTTTACCATTATCACTTTCAAACATACCATAATTATTATCGTAGCATAATATCTTTATAAAATAATAAAGAAAAATCAGTTAGATAGAGATATTTGGACTATAACATTTTAAGTTAAACTAATTTTTCGCAAGTGGAGGTTCCAATATTGCATTATTTTCAACGTATTAATAATTATATACCCTATCTATACACAGTACATGCATATAAGCATATACATATATATAGATGCATGGAAGCATTATTTGTAGTAATAATAATGTATGTACATACAGAAACATGCATGAAAATGCGTAAAGGAAGTGGGAACAGAAAAAGGTGATATAGATAGAGAAAGAAAAAGGGTTTTTCTTTTTTGTTTTTTAAGAGAGAAAAAGAGAGAGAAGTTAAATAAATATCAGAGCTTTTGTAGTAAGTGGAAATCATTGAGGAATTAAAGATGCCACTGCACAGTCAACTCTCTCTTATGTGGAAACCAACCAACAATCTTCTCTTCATCTTCAATGAAGAATAATGTACCCATATACATATATATATAATAACTTATCCCTTGTGAATACTTTGGCCAAATCATGGTGACACAAATAGCTAGGCGATATAGACAAGCCATGATATGAATTTCGTGGCATGCTATTTCTTCCAAATTTTAGAATATCCTTTTCATTTTATGTACTTTAAATTTTATTTTATTTTACTCTCTGTGTTTAAATACAACGTTTAGTTCTAATCCATGTGTCCTACTTTTTAGTAAATCTTTAAATTAGTATTGCCCTTTATCGTTGATATGTATTTTTGGGTTCAAAGGATCTATTTGGTGGTTTTCTATATTTCAAGAGGTTCAAATTAATTAACAAAATTTATGTTTATCGTATATAATTCAATTACATAATGTATATACATATAGATACATTAAGTATAAAACTCATCTTGGATAAGATTCATATGTAAACTTTCTAATATTAGAGTATTAATAGTTACATAAAGATTCAAATATATTAAATTAATATTAATTGGTTTCATATTAAAACTATAGATTAAAATTAATGTAAATGAGATTCATGTTAAAATTATAGATTAAGAGAAAAAAAAAGTATATTTGAATATGATTTAATACATAATTTACATAATTAAATTATGTATTATACTAGGAAATTTGTTATGAATAGAAATATATATATATATATATATATATATATATATATATATATATATGTATGTATGTATGTGTGTATATATATATATTAAAAAATATAGGAAAAAAATAAATGAGATAGAAGAGATTAATGAATTTTTTAAAATAATTTTAATAATTTACTATATTTTAATACACTCTTATATATATTATTTAGGGAATAAATAAATAAATAAATAAATAAATTCAAATAAATTAGACTAAAATAACAGTCTGCAGTTGCAAGCAATTGAAAAAAATATAAGGAAAAGACTCCTAAAATTTACAAGGAAAAGTTTCACTAAAGAAAAATACCTTTTCTTAGCCATGCTTACGTCTCGAATGGAAAATGATGTAGACGTAATGAATTTTCATCGATGAATCAATTGTAATAAAATTTCAATATAAAAGATTTAGATTGTTTCTCGTTATCTTAACTATTTTGTAAATGTAATTTTCTTATCATTATTGTTCTTTATCTAACCATTTTCTAACGAAAAATTAGACTTTTTTTTTGTTCTTGAATTTTTGTATTATCAAATAACATCCTAAAATTTCGATTTTGTTTCCTAAATATCTTTTATCATATCCAAAATTTTGGATTTTCTTCCACTTTAAATTTTTAGATCAATTTTGGATTTTTTATTGATAAAGATAGAAAAAATACCATCCCAAGATATTAGAATTTTAACGTAGCAAATAAATTTTTTTATTCTTTTTATCGAGCAAAATAACATTGGAAAAAATGTATTTTTAGAAGTTTTTTTATCATATGTTATCAACAAATAACAATATATAAATTTGAATTTTTTTTAGTGATTTTTATTTACCACGTAAATAAATTTTCAAAATTTTACAATAATTTTTCTTGGATGGCCTTATAAACCCAATAACATCTATAACTATACATTGATAACCATGTTTTTTCTTGGTTTCTATTTTTTTTTTCTTCTAGATATTGTATAATTTTGTTGATAAAATGGTTGAAGTATAAGCGTTAGATAAAGGTTCAAATGAAGGAAAGTTACAAATATATAGATGTTGGGTTAAGGAGTGGTTGGGTACACGTGTAACATGTTTGGGGAGAAAGAGAGAGTTTTGATGTGGGGTTAATGCTTATTTGCATAATCATTGCACTCGTGGCCTTTAAGACCCTTTTAAAGAGAGAGTAATTGATTAAGTAAAGGAATAACGAACCCCAATGCATCTGATTTGATTTTCTCTATAATTAAATATCACAACAACGAGAGGGCAAACAACCAACTAATTTTATTTTCAGCATCAAACCAAACTTCTTATCATCTACATATATATTTATATACAAGTCTTTGTTAATTAATGTCCTTGATTTTCATATTAAAATCATCACTAGATACACATTTTCAAAATTAAACGTTACATAATATAATTATGTTATATTATTCTTAATATTTCAGTTGTTGTATTTTAAAGAGGGAGAAAAGGTTTAAGTAACCCTACCCATGTTGAAATTTTTCAACTGTGGATTTGCTTTTTTTTTTTTCTCTCTTTTCTTCACATGCTCCTTTTCTCTCTCTAGTCCCTTCAATCTCAAGGCAAATAAATCAATTATTATTTCTGCAGCAAAAAAGGTTATACTATTACATACCCAATTAATTATTATCACATCCATATTAATCATCTCATTCTCTATTCTAATTAAGTTCTTAATTAATGATCCCTAATTAAATCTCTATCATGTCCCATCCCAAAATTTCCATGCCAAAAAGAGCAAACATATCTTTGGAGCAAGAGAAAGAGAGCAAGTCAATTTGGCATAATTTTGATTAGTTGAAAAATATCAATTTTATTGGATTGTTTGAAGCTAAGAAAATTTGATTCGAACCTAACAAAAAAGAAAAAAAAAAAAGTGTAATATACAGAGAGCAAGAATACACATAAACCTTTGAAACGGATTAAGACCAAATTTAGATTCGTTTCATGTCATTTTATTTTTATACGTATCCACGTGATTTCACAAATATGCATAAAAGGAAATGTCTCATTTTCTTTTTTTCATTAGATTCCTTTCAGATCAAAGGTTTTAAGACGATATGGAGAGTCCCCTCCACTAAAAATTTGAATGAAAAAAGAAATCTAATCTTACTTTACCACGTGTTGATTGCTAATTAGCCCCAACTTTCTAAGAAAATAGCCCTTAATATTGTTATATATATATATAAGAAAAAAATTTTTAAAGCATGATCAAGCAACAGACTAGCTAGTAGAAAAATTTGCACTATTATAGCATTATATAAAAAGAAAGAGTGGAGGTAAACAACAAAAGTTAACCGATATATATGAATGAAAAATTTGGATAAGCTTTGTTAGTGGATGAAGAAGGAATGTCTACCACTGTGATCTTCAACCGTCGTGACCAACACACTTAGCTTCCATGTTGGAATAGTCATATCATGTCAAAGACGTTGGATACCATAGCAATGTGTAGGAAAATTCAAAGTGTACTAACACACAAGTATTCTTCAATGTATTTGAGTGGACTTATCGTTTCGTAGTGCGTTGATATTCTTACCTAAAAATTAACAGAATGAATCAATCTCTACCAATTCTAAGTTGACTTCTAAATTCTAATATCAGATTTTCAGGACAGTTCTTTTTTTTTTTTTCAATTTTAAAATATATATAAATATATAAACACACTATCTTGAAGAGACATCAACTTTTATCCTTGCTTTTCTTAAAACATGATAATAGCCATATTTCTCAAAAGTAGCAAAAATTTTGGCAATTACAACAGCAAACTTGTATGGGTGTCGCAATATTCTAATATAAAAAAAATGTACCCTCTTTGCAAAAGACGGGATATTATTTACAAACTCAATCCCAATGTTCTCTAAAAAAGTATACATGATTCAAAATTTCAGTGTCAGGTTTTATCATATCCATTCATCTACTTTCTTCTTTGCAGAAATATACATGACCAATCATATCAATATATCAATTTCCGAGTATATATCTTTAACCTTTTAATTGAGAGTTAATACTTTTCTAGTTAACTTATGTTCAAGTTGACAACTAATGGCAAACAAATTGCAATCTATTAAAAACGTACAGATATAAATTTAATTCAAGTATGCTTTTCCAATGCAACCAGCTCAAATGTTGGATCTAATACCAAGTTCTCATGGCTCCTAGAATGCACATTATTCAAATTCAAAAGTGATAGAATCAACAGCTACAGTGCAGTAGAAATGTACGGATGGTCCGCTAAAATATAGGCCAAAACCAAAGTCCCCAACACCCACTAAAAAGTATTAAAATAGAAAGAAAAAAATAAATTAAGGGGGAAAAAGTAGAGAGATAAAGAAAGGTGCATTGGTGCCAATTATTAAGGGCACAAGCATAAGGCTGCCTTTGTTATTTACTTAAAGACTATGCTATGAAGCTATGGAAGAGCAAGGAAATATAACCTGAATGTGGGCAGTTAACAACTGGTCAGAAGCAGTTTCCCTCCAATTCAGATCAGCTGTCCATATCCATTGCCATTGAACGGATTCCATGAGCCTTTTTGCTGTACACAAATTAAGCTTGTTATCTCAGATTCATTCATCCACTTTTGCCTGTCAAATTACAGAAATTAAAACGTGTTAAGCAATTGGCATTAGAGCTCATCATTCCTTCAATTACCATCGATAATAAGACAAGTTTCCACAGTAGGCTTGAATTCAAGAAAGAATAATGATATTGTGACTTGTGCCCAAGATTCTCAAGTGGGACTCTCATCCTACCTTGGGAAAATGACCTATTTTTTTCCCAACAAACTGACAAACATGACAAAAAAATAAAATAATTAGGGTAAAAAAGATAGAAAGAAAGAAAGACAGAGGAGGAACTGATTTGAAGTGCTGTTGAAGTTTTGAATGAACATCTAAAGAAATGTTTCAACTGTAAACATGGTCAACAGTACAAGATGTACAAATGCATGAACAATCTAGACAAGTATGAAACAGTTAAAGAAACTGTTCCACACAAGCGCAGTACAAGATGGATGCTTCTAACCATCCGTGAAATTAGTAATGCATCAAACTTTAAAGTCAATGATTCTTTTTTTTTTGCCATTTCCTCTCAAGGGCTCCAAACTTCAAAGTACCAAGATAAACATCACACAGATCCCCAAAATACATCGTTTTTTGTAATATCAAATCATGCCATTGTCAAACCCATGATGATGGAAATACTTTGCACGATGTAATCCCTAGGCTCTCTAGCAAAAAGAAAAAGCAAAAAGCTCAGCTTCAAAATAGATGAGGTATATAGGGACTCAGATGTCTAGGGTTACAACTTTTTTGTGCAAAGCATGAAGATGATCGTAGAATATATATACATAATAAAAGGTAAAGGGTAATGTGCTTGGCAATCCCAAGAAATTGTGACAGTCCCTATTAAAAAATAAAGAAAGATTTGAACAGGACAAAATCTATATATTCTGCAATCTGCACAAGGAAAAAGGAGGAAAATAAAGCATCTCACTCACCTCTTTTTTCCTGATCACAATTGTATTCACACGTATGGAAAGGATCCGAAACCTGAAGCTAGTTACCTCCTTTTGTGGAATTGTCGTCTTTCAATATGAATATAATAATCTTAGATTCATATGTTGAGTGACTCCACGTTGACCATTCTGTCACAGGGCCACCAGGTAAATTGCAACATAAAACTCCATTACCGACATTTTCCAATTAATACCTGCAATATTAACAACTATTGTTTCTAATTTTGGTTCTAATGAGTTATAAGGTTATAATTAAGAAGTGCAATGCTAGATGCAAATAACTAGGAAAAGCTACTTGGCCTTGGGCACATTCCTAACAACAATTTTATTTTTGTCCAACGCTCTTGCTTTGTTGCTTGATTTTATCCACACGCGTTAGCTCTGTGAGATCCTACAGCAGCTTCTACCGGATTATCATAATAACTAGAATAACGAATGGATAAGTAAAACAGTAGATGAAATCAATGCAAATGGAGAAAACCACATACTACATTGAATATGAGAAGGTTATCAATTACACATTTGACAAAATATAAAACATTTATGACTACTTCAGTCCCTTGTATAATAATAAAGGGGGTTAGATTCACAGTTCTCTTTCTTCCCATTTGTCTAGAAATTAGTTGTCCAATTAAGATGACCCAACTGTGGCTGCTGGAAAGTACCAACTTGTGGCCCAGGAGTGGCAGCCGCCACTCCAACATTTCCACCCATACCAGGCCCCATGTGATGAGGATTTCCAATAGCGGCCGGCTGTGGAGTTGGATGGTACAATCCGGGAAATTGCATGTGTGTCGACTGCGCCACAGCTGCACTGAAGGAAGCGTGCCCAGAATGAGAAGGCAAATACGCACCATGAGGAGTTTGCCCTGGCATGTTGTAATATGGAGCCGATTGCAAACCTGGAAGATCTCTTGGGTTTTGAATCCAAATTTCAGATGTCTCAGCCTGTAACAATAAATATACTAATGCTTTAAGCTACTTTATATTGTAATTATAAAATGTCTGACTGGCTCGAGAGTGCCTGATATCATGATAATCCAGATTAAACAAACATGTCAGGGTGCCATTTATGCTTGATGGAAAGGACAGCATCCCCCCAAACAAACACACACAATAGCTACTGCTAAACAAGGTCTAGCTGTTATCAAATAAAAATGTTCACACACACTAACACCCCACATGAAATGATATCAAGTTAGCTATAAGTTCGCATGTAAGGCCTCAAAGCTACAGCCAAACCGTGGTAATGATAATATTAGTATTCACGAACCTGTGCATTTGGGACATAAAGGTTCCCATCTTTATATTTGATTCGAGATGAATCTTCCAGTCCAGTTGCACTCCCAACTACACCAGGAGCATTCACAGCAAACCCAGCAGGACTATTGAAGTTCCCAAACCCTGCCGGGCTGCCAGCAGGAAGAGGCTTAAACTGCTGGATTCCATACTTCAAGTTATTTGCATTCATGTGAGTACTTCCACCGGGCATCAGCAAGAAACTGTTGCCATTGGACGGGTGAGGATATGCTGGGGAACTAGAATAACCAGGCATGGCCATTGGTGGAACATAAACAGGAGATAGGAATTGTCGATATGGCATGAGGTTTGCAAAATGGGAAACATGAACTTGTGGATACATCTGAGCAACTGGAGTTTGCTGCTGTTGAACCATTGGAATCGTTGACGCAGGGATGCCATTGGCAGTATGAGAGTTCACCGCCTAGGATCATAGATTTAATAAGTGAGAACAAAAACATACATCATCCGGTAGTGGGCTAACTACTCGCTCAAGAAGAAAATAATCAATACAACTATAATTTACAATCATTAGAAGCTCAAAACATATATATGTCCATACTCATTTTACAAGATTCCAGATAATAATGAACACAACATATATCATGTAAACAAGTACTCTTACATCTTGAGACGGTAGACCTTGCACCCGCACAGTTTCATCCATTGTCGGTCTGAAATAAGGTAGATCATAACCAGTCTGCGGATCATATGCCTGCTCGGATAATCAATTTATATAAGGGAATGAAAAGGGCTTGCTCACAAAAGGATTAAGGAAATAGCAATGCCAACATTAAACTACTCAGTAACAACAAATTTGAACCACCAATTCAGTAGGAATACAAAAAATCTTAACTCTCAACAGACACCTCAAAAGTTAACGATCTAATACAAACTCACCGAAAATCCCAGTAACTCAGAAGGATCTTGATGCTGTGGAGCAGGAGTATATTTCGAGTTCCTATCCCTAACCAGTCCAATCTCAGCATAGGTATCCAATGCCTGAGGACTAGAAGATTCCCTTTTATCTGCTGACTGAAGCTCGGTTGCTGTACCAGAATCTGGAGAATTAGACTCTGAATTTCGCACCTGGTCATCCAGTAGATCAACCTGCCTGCTTCCAGAGGCATCATCAGTAGAAATCTCCAGAGCAGATACTGACTGACTGCAAAAACATTGTCAAATGGATGATATAAGCAAAAAATAAAACTACTAGAAGGAAGCATGAATACCATAGAGAAATTTCTTTCACGGATATTTATCTGTTTACTTCATATTGTTTCACTCGAAAACTTCTCTTATAAAGGAATGCCCAAAACCTTAGTGACTAGTGCCACAGTTTTGTTACATTAACTTCAAAGGTAAAGGAAATATAAATTAAATACAAACCTTGTTGATGATTCTCCATTCAATTCCTCTGGACCTCTAATGGCTTGCAAACCTGACACCAGACATCCAGAAGAATCAGATTCTGTCCCAAAACTGCCAAAGACCAGCCGATACTGATCATTATCGGGGACTCTAATATGCTCTGCTATGATAACATGCTGATTCTCATGAATGTCTACCCTTGCGAGCTTCTCTTGTACATTAGCAGCTTCAGAATGTAAATCTTTGGACTCATCAGCAGGAGCTTTAGGTTTTGAGGGTGTTCCTATTACTCCAGGATTACCAGTGCTCAACTTCTGGCTTGACTTAGGTTTCCACTCCTTGTTAGGCTGGGAAGCTGCATCAAAGCCGATGGTGAACTCTCTCCTAAAATTTGATGAATTTCTCAAGTAAACACAGACATGGAAAAAGTTAAGTGTAGACATGCATGCTCAAACAAACTCATCTAAGAAACAGCACACAAATTTAACACTTTCAGTTCGTTTGACAAATAATTAAAACTCAAGTTCACATTCAGAATTTTTTTTATCTCCTGAACAAATTCTTCCAAACACTTTGCAGTCAAGAAATATAATAACAAAGATGCTAAGGTACCTCATCGTTCTTCACCTTAAGGGAGAGAGAGAGAGAGAGAGAGAGAGAGAGTGACGACACTAAGATACCTTTCTGATGTCCCATGGTTGGTTGATGTTGCCTGTTACTATGCTGATTATTTAATGTTGATCTGCTGCCAACCAGGCCAGGAATCACTGATTCAGTAATGTGACTAAGCTGTTCACTTTTAGAAATGGAAGTCATTGGTTGAAATGAATCTGAAGAACCATCCCTTTCGGAAACAGAATTTGCAAGAGAGACACTTGGTCCTGAAGACTGGTTTATAGAACTGTCTTTCAATTGCCGACGAACACCTACTGCCCCAACTTCACGTTTTATAGCTCCAACTGCAGCAGATGATCTAGAATCTGGAGATGGTACATGGACTGGGTCTGTGGAAGAAGAATATAAACCAACAGCAGCACCATTTGACGCCAATACAGGTGAATGTGGTTCAGAATCATTTGGCTTTCCAATGTGCATATCTGGAATAGAACTCAACATGGAAACTCCCACATCATCCCTCAACTCTTTCTGTGCCATTCCAGTTGAATGACCATCTCGTTGATTACTGGGATGTGAATCAGTTTTCCGGAAAGACACTTGTGACATCCTACCACCAAAGGGCCCCCCATGTGCTCCTCTTGGAGTGATACTGATGAATAAATAAGTAAAGTCAGTTATAGAGATATTGATTAATGAACAGATTACTTTCTGGTAGAAGCAGGGGAATTCAAGCTACCAAATTTAGTCAGAAAATCCAAAGAAGAATATATTGAAGTAGGCAACGCCAAAATAGGTTCCAAGTAAAATGCTAGAAAGAAGTATACATCAGCAGTGGTCAAATAATATATTTCAGAGTTTGTGGTACAGTTTTCTGTTTAGGCAGCTGCACTTGTATAAATACCAATTACCTAGCAAAATAACAATGTTAAATGAACATGTTTAACATCTTATTTAAAATTTCATGTCAATACTAAGCACACCAAGATAAAGCCATAAATATGCAGGAACGTCCAAGATCCATCAAGGAAGACTCATGAATCAACACCTCACAAAATCACAGAATGGCTACATCATAATGCAAAACGACATTATAAGTTCAGAAAAAAACTCAATAGGATACATATTCACCATCCACATCATAACTCAAATACCATATATTATTGTTCAAAGTCCACAGCACAGTAATCTAAGCTTTAGAAGAAGAGGAAAAAAATATATATAGGCTAAATTATAAAAAATACCAATCAACTTTGCATTTGGTGTCAAAAATACCCCTAAACTTTCAAAAAGGGTTCAAAAATACTCTTACCATCAGTTTTGGCAGGAAATTGTTAAAGTTTTGTTTCAAAAATACCCCTAAACTATTAAAAAGTTTCAAAAATACCTTTGAACTTGAAGAAAAGTTTAAAAGACCACTCTCACAATTAGTATATGAACTAAAAGTGTAAATATCTCGTTGAAAAAATAACTTCATATTAAAAATAGCTCTATCATTAGTATAGTTGATAAATTAATTTGAAATTTTCTTGAGTTAAAAAAGAATCAATTTTAAAACAAATTATATTGATCTCGTTGGGTAATGATTAAGTGTTTGAATTTTTTTTTAATTAAACTAATAGACCCTACTTCCACATCCAAATTTCTTCATTTGTTATCTACTCTTTTATGAAAATAGTCTTAGACTCCCCCTAAGACAGAGACTCCCTCTCTAAAGAACTTGAGCTTCCCATTCTGTGAGACTCTCTCTGAGTGTTATATCTTTCCATTTAAGAGTGAATCACAATGCACAGTGGTAAGGAGAATGGAGTATGTCTCCAATATATGTAACGCTCCCTTCTTATAACACAAGCCGAAACAGCTACAGAAAGATAATAATGTTGCCCTTAAGACAAACTAAACAACCAACCCTAATCGGAGGACTAACTGTCTTTTACAGCAACAATGTAATGACATATCCAATATCTAAAGCCATAAAACAAGTATTGTCAATCTCATAAAATCTAACGACTTCTAATAAGCTTATCATTATACTAACGGTAGAAACATTTTTAAACCAGAGTTATTTTTTAAATGAGATATTAACAATTTTAGTTCAAATACTAATTGTGAGAGTGGTTTTTAACTTTTTTTTTTTTTAAGTTCAAGGGTATTTTTGAAACTTTTCAAAAGAACTTTAACAATTTCCCATCCAAACTAACGAGAAGAGTATTTTTGAATCCTTTTTGAAAGTTTCTGGGTATTTTTGAAACTTTTAAACGTTTAAGAATATTTTTTACACAAAATGCAATGTTGAGGGGCATCTTTATAATATAGCCTATATATACCACAAAAATAGTAATGGTCCGGTAGGAAACGGAAATGTTCTTAAAAGAAGCAAGCATTTGCCTTTCTATATCGGGGCAAAGTGTGTTTATTGCAATGGAAGTTTGAAACAATATTGCAAAAACATTCCCCCCTTACAAGATGGAAAACCTGTGCCTGCGCAGTAAGTTCCTTCATCCAAGATGATCAAGAAAGGCCAGCCTTACACAAATGTTTCCATCCAATCCTAAACCCACTGAAAGTACCTTCATTCCTCTCTTTCCATGATTTATGATACAATTTCATTTAATATAAAAAATGGCAGTTGCTGGAAATAAGTGTTATACTTTTTTGTTGGACAAGAAAAATAAGTGTTTTTCATACATATGAAAAAATAATAAGCAAACTATATCAAAATACAAAAGACTAAAAGAAGAAGAAGAAGAAGAAGAAGATCAATGATGCATACCCTGATTTTGACACATTCGAAGACACCTCATTTGAGGATATTGCCAAATGTGAAGATGCAGGTTTTACTTCTCTATTTGAATTTCGATTAACTCTGTTGTCTCTTACAACACGAAATTCTTTGCTGATACCTAGATGACATAAATCAATCATTAAACAGCTCAATGAGCATATTAGAGCAAGCAAACCAAGGAGCATAAACAGTACATCCTGATAAACCATAAGTCCATTCAATTTTTGTTGTGCTAATCTTCTCCATACACTTTCTTCACAATAAAATTAGGCGATAAAAAGTACTGAAATCAGATTCTTTCAATTATAATCGAGCAACCATATGTCTGTACTTCATCAACAGGCTTCAAAAATAAGTCTAGAATCTGCAGGATATAATGCTTCAAGAGAAATAGTAGGCAAAGATTAAAAAGTACCAGGCCAAGAACTTTTTGCATAGGCCCCCCTCCGGACATTACGATCAGACAATGTATATACCTTTGTCCCTTGCCTCACATCCTCAGAATTTCTTTGTGCATCCAATGAACCTTTGTATCCCACATTCTGAGAACAAATCACAACCACAATCTCAGTTTTTGTCTAACCATCTTTCAGTGTAAACGTTAAAAACTAGCAGCCATAAGAATTTCACTAGAAAGGTTATTTCAAACAGAACATAAAATGATAAAGCTAGATGTATGATGAGCATAATTAAATACCAATATTGGAGAAACGTTGATAGCTCATAGCCTTGGTTTTGCATTTATAAAAAACCAATTAAGTATGTAAAATACAATTGGTCAGAGACTTGGGGCCTGTAGTATGACATATGGTTTGCATAAAATTTGAAGTACGTAAGAGCAGTACTATTCAGTTTACAAAGCAACAAATTTCCAAAAGAGTAGAACATAGAATATTCTCATTCTACCCAAAGAGGAAAAAAACCAGTGCATACCAAACAAGATAAATGAGTAGTCAAGAAAAAAGATGAAGCAAAAGGCAATCAGATTACTGAACATGAGAAATGTTTATGATGTCAACGAGAATATATATGGAAGAAAAAATATAGATGTGAGACTCTTTTGTTCTAATTCTTTTGCATGATAATATTATGTTTGGTATTGTATACTGCACAATCATTACACTTTTCATCAATATCTTACTATTTAGAGGAGGTCTACACCTTATGACTCGACTCTATAGCACCCCATCTTTTGAAACATTGGCCATTATCAAGAAAATGAAGCAGTATACAGAGACATATAAATACGAAACATGGCCTTGTATAACTCTTTATGCTTGTTAGTAACAGCTGCCTGTCTGCAGTTACTATAAAGTAAAAACATAAATTTGATAGTAATGGCTGACAAAACTAAAATGATAGCGATCGTACCTCCTTCTTCTTATCTCTTCTTCTCTTTACTTCACGAAATGGATCTGAAAAATAACTAATATAATAAGAAAAATGATTTTATATTCAATGAAAAAACAAGACAAAAAATAAATTTGACACTGCTCAAATGCAGTAAAACATGTTATGAAATTGTGTGCTGAAAATTTAAGTCAACTCAGTGGCTTATTTTGGCTGAATGGAGCATCTTGACATTAGCCAATGACTTTTTATCTAATAACTTACTCTCACTCCACTTTCCTTCAAACAGTTTACTTCTTTTCAAACAATTTCCTTAAAACACATCGATACACGCATATATATTAGACACACACACAGACATATGTGCCCACCCGATGGCTCAGACTTCAAAGACATCAGGTTTTCCTTATTAGGCATCAATCTCTAAGTAGGTGTTACTCAAAAACTGCCACAAATATGCAACATCAGGTATTTGATAGCCCACATCTTCTCTGATTGAACATGAACACAAGGTCTTTTGGTTGAATCGACGTCATTTACAATTTTGTTAACTATTTTAAATTTGATTATCAGATACTAAGCAACTAATATACTTTCCAAAACAGATAACTACCAAAAGAACCATGAGGGAGTGCAAATAGACATAACATACATACTCTACACATGGACCATTGTTAGCCATATCTTCTCTGATTGAAAGTGACCCTAAATTTGATTTTCATACACTAAGAGACAAATATGCTTTCTGAAACAGATATTACCGCAAGAACCCTATGGAGTAAAAATAGGCGTACATTACCTAAACAAGTACATGTCCAACAAAATAAATTGGATGATGAAAAGAAGAAGCAAGGACCAAAGAAGTACTGAAGAGTAAAGACTTTTTCAAACTCTTCATTGAGCTTTGACACATAAATTGGAGGTCGATACATGGTTCAATTCAAGCTGGGAACCCAATTAAACTACCGCCACACAAACACAATATGTAGGCATTGAAAAATTCCGACGTCCCATCAATAGATGAGAGAACTAGTTAAATACAAAGATGAACTGATAATATATGGAAGGGAAAACACAATCTGAAATTTTCCACTCAACTTAATGTTGTCGCCAATTAACTGCTACTTTCACAGAGCAACCACCAAATCAATCGTGAGAAAAACAAAAAAAAAAATCTTTTTAACGTTCAACAACTTTCTAAATCATCAAGAACAAACCTTTCCCAGCGCCCCGACAGAAGCACCATGCCCCCATTAATCACAATGCGCCAAATACAAGACTCCCCAAAATAAAAGGAAAAATATACAAAAAAACACTAAAGGAAAGAATGTGAGGCAAGAAATTGATTGAAGAACAATAAAGCTTGTAACGGAGGCGTAGAAGGACAAAGGAAAAAGAAAAAGAAAAGGGGAGAAAAACCTTGGTTGAGCAACTTCTGAGCAGTTTCATTAGGATCCATATTGGTTTCCTTGAGAGTTGTATATATATCAGCATCGGAGTGATTACCGACGATCTCTTTGATGGATTGGATGGTTTTTCGAACGCGAGCAGGGAGTATGTGAGTCCCACCGTCGATTCTCAAGCCAGAAACCATTTCAAAGTGTATGGCGAAGGAGGAGTAGAGGAAGTGAATGCGAAAAAGAAAGAAGGAAAGGAATAGTAAGGAATTAACGCCAAAAGGGGGCTGTAAATCAGAAGGTAATACAGCAGAAGAGAAGAAATAAAGAAGGAATTTGGATTAGGGTTTGCATTCGAAGAAAGTGTAAGAACAGGGGACGGCTTCAAGAGGGGGAAAGGGTTTGGGACCTAAGGGTTTTGAAAACGTTTTAACCCTCCCTCTCCCCAACGACCACACCTCGTCTTCGGCTTCAGGAAAGTCTTCCTTTTTTATTTTTTATTGCCGCATATGCCCTCCCCCTTATTTAAATTGCACCCATGCCCCCCCCCCCCCCCCCCCCCCGCCCAACCCAACGTATAGGATTGGGTTTCTCTTATTAAATTAGTATTCCACATCAAATAGTTTATCATTCATTTTAAATAGTTTCAAAAATATCCTTTTAACCTCTTTGAAATATCAAAAATATCTTTAAACTTAAAAAAAAATACTAACATAAATCATTAAAGAAGCGTTAGGAGGTAAGAATTTGATTATTATACTCTTGAATCGTAATAGTACGTGTTTGAGACTAATGATACAAGACTATACTAAAAATGAATATGTTTTTTTAATTGTTTTAAATAAATAAATGTAAAACGGTGACCAAATGAGTAAGAGATAAGAAAGGAGAAAAAAATAAAGAAAATATAAAAGTAGCTATAAAGGATCATTTGGTTTGTTGTTGTATAGATGCTTCAAAATAAATGTTGCATGGGAATATAATATATATATGTAAGAATCAAAGATAATTGTGTTTGGTTCTTCATACAAAATGTTATCGTGGTTCTATAATAAAAAATGTGTTCATATTTAATTTAAGAAACTGTGCATGAACATTTTGTGCAACTATAGTAGATTAATTAATTAATATCATTCAGTTTATTCATCAAAATTAATTAATTCAGATTTAATAATAATTTGAATTATTAATACGGAAACCGTAACAAAATACCAAACTTACCCACCGTGTAACGCATAAACTTATCCAATTTTTAAATATTTGAGATTTGTCATTCCATATTTCTTTCATATTCTTCCTCGTGTCATTTTTTTCATCGTCTTTCTTCTTTTTATCTCCTTTTTTGCGATTTCTTTCCATAATCTTTCTTATTTTTCAATTCTTTTTTTACGTCATCTTTCCGTCTTTCTTCTTTTCTTTTTTTTCGTTGCGATTTATTTCCGTCGTCTTTTTTCTTTTCTAATTTTGTAATTTGTTTCAATATCTTTTCTTTTCTTTTTTATTCTTTTTTACATCGTTTAATATTTTCTTCGTCTTTCTTCTTTTATGATTCTTTTTTAGGTCGTTTAATCTTTCCATCGTCTCTCTTTTTTTCCTTTTTTTCGTTGTGGTTTCTTTCCATTATCTTTATTCTTTTTCTCTTCTTTTTTTACGTCATTTGAATTTGGATAACTAAATCTAAACGACCGTATACACAAAAAAATAGCAAATCTAAAAAGTTTGTGCATAGAAAATCTTGAAAAAAATCATTCAAATTGGATTAGCCAAATGTAAACGTAAAAAAAATAAATCATTGGTAGACAAATCTAAATGATCGTGTACTAGAAGAATTAAAAAATCATTTAGCCAAATATAAACGATTATGTAGACAAATCTAAATAATCGTATAAAAAAATAAACAATCGTGTAGCAAAAGGATTTTTAAATATCATTTAGCCAAATATAAACAATCGTATAGTAAAAGAATTTTAAAAAATCGTTTAGCCAAATCTAAACGATCGTGTACCAAGTTTTGAAAAGAAAAATCGTTTACGATTAAATTTAAAAATTTAAACGTAACCAAATTAAACGATCGTCTAACAAAATTAAACGATAGAATTGAAAAAAATAAATTGTAGCCATATCTAAACGATCGTGTATCAAACAATAGCCAAATCCAAATCTAGACGACGAAATCTAAACGATTGTAACCAAATTTAAACGTAACCAAACCAAATTAAACGATCGTGTAACAAAATTAAACGATAGAATTGAAAAACAAATCGTAGTCATATCTAAACGATCGTGTGTCAAACAATAGCCAAATCTAAATGATCGCAAATATTTAAATGATCGAAAGTATATTGCACGCGCATTGTCGACGACGTACTTGACAGGACATTTTTTGTATTTTACACCGTGGGCGTCTGAGCTTTTTCTATTTTCGGAATTGTTCTATACAATGTAAATACTCTGCCACTCTTTTATATTTTTGAAAAAACCCCTTATTAATATTTAAATTTAATTTACAATTAAAATTAACATATTGATATCTTTAATGAACGTCATAGTATTTACAATTTTCTACTACATCGTTTTTATAATTAATTAAGTTGGACATTAGAATTTTAAATTTTAATTAAATAATACAATAAAATATATTTTAAGGTCGTTTCAAAAACATAATTAACCGTCAAAATATTTACACTGTATAAAACAATTTAAAAAATGAAAAAAACTCACAGACTCACAATGAGAAATATCAAAAATGTCTCAGTCAACACATGATTAATTGGCCACACACGCATGTGTAGTTCTACTTCTAAATGATTGTGAACCAATATCATTAGTTCACGATTGTGTACTATGAGTTACAGAATCTAAACGATTTTTGTTCAAGATCGTGTACATATCTTTTATATTTGATACCCGATCTTGAACCAACATCATTTAGATCTGGAAGAGGAAATATATAAAAGATGACAAAGATCGTCTATCAAGTGGGAATTTGAAGAAGTTAATAAATAAATATATAAAATAAAGAATAATAATAATTGTAGAACAATGATCATGATTTTAGAAAAATATAAAAAAAGAACTGTGGAAGAAGAAGAGAAGGAAGAAGGAAGAAGGAAGAAATCAGAGTCGAAATATTTAAAAAAAATCAACAAGGGCAAACCTAGAATATTTAAAAAATGGTCGGCTTGATGGGTTTATCGATTTTGTTATAGGGGCCATAATTATTTTGATGTTTTATTATATTTATGAAAATTAACATATATTTTGAGATACGATATATTATATCAACCAGGAAAAAATTAGATAAAAATAGGGGTGTTAAAAAAACCCGATAACCCAACCAACCCGGACCACCTAACCCAAACCGTAAGGGTTGGGTTGGATTAAATTATGTTTTGCGTTGGGTTGGGTTAAGAATTTTTTAAAAAAAAATAGGTCGGGTTATTGGGTTAGGGAATTAAGGGTCGGGTTGACCCAACCCAGTCCGGTTTAGTAATATATAAAAATCCTAATATGTTCGCGTGTTTTCCTTTCCTCCCGGTCCCACCAACGTGTTTCCCTTTCCTCCCACCAGCCTGTTTTCCTCCTTTCCTCCCACAAGCGTATTTTCAAATTTCAATTTGAATTTTCATCTCTCGCATTCAACTTTTCTCCTCCTTCAGTCCTCCTCATCCTAATCCTCTTTCTCCTCCTCCTCATCTTAATCCTCTTTTCTCCTCCTTCTCATCCTAATCTTCTGCTCGTCGCCGGTCCAACAAAACTAACGAAATCATCAAAGCTATTAACGACGGTGAGAACGGCAGATCTATTCCACCAACGACAGCGAAAAGGTGGAATTTTTTTGTTCTTTGGATTTTTTTTTGTTCTTTGGCTTTGAAAATATTTTTTTTTCGAAGGTGAGTTGATTCTTGTTGATGAAATGTTATTGTTTTTGCGAAGTTAAAGAAATGTGATTCAATCATTTGGTCGACACATCTAGAAACTGATATAAGTTATTAGATACAAAACTTAGGCATGCTTTGACCATTAGAATTGAATGAGGGCTGAAATTTTGGTCCTACCATTACAAATTTACAATTAATATTGAATGAAGAAGTCTGATAATGCAGGATTCTTTAACTATCTGTTTGAATCACAAGTATTTGTTAATGAATGTGATTGTATCTATTTGAATAATTAAGCTTTAATTATTACGAATGTTTGGCTTTATAATGGTGCAACAAACAATATATCTGGCAGTGAAAATGGGAGACATTATAATCTCATGTCCCCAAAACCTCCCTTTCAAATACTCCAAAATAGTATGAATTATTTTGTTCGTCAACATCTGAAGCTTTCTTTCTTTTACTCCATAATTCATTTGTCTTTCTTTTAACAGTGCCTCAAGTATTTATATTTGGGTTTCTTTAAAATTAGTCACCACAAACACGGTATCGGATACTGCGAAATCACCATTGTCGTCTAACTTTATGGTAAGTTAAATATTTTAATGGTTAACATTTTTTGTGTTTAATAATTTGATACATTGTTTGAAATCTAAAATTTAGTTGAGGTTGGAATTAGATATGTATATGTTTAATTGGAACTTTAGTTTGAATTAGATATTTTTGTTGGTGTCGAAATCTGAATTTTATGTTGGTGTTAGCAAGTTTAATTGGTGTATATTTTGTTGGTATTGAAAATTTAATTGGTGTATTGTATGTTGGTGCTGGAATTACATATGTATATGTTTAATTAATTGGTGCTTGAAGTTTAGATATATATATGTTTAATTGGTGCATGTTGGTATTGGAAGATAATATGTATGTTGGCGTTTGAAGTTTAGTTAGAAGTTTAATTAGATGCTGATTTCATTTATTTTATATATGGATAGCAGTAGTGAGAATGAGAGTGCTACCGGTAATAATGAAACACCTCCTTCCCTTCCTCCTCCCCCTCCTAATACAAGTCAAACTACAAAACACATACCACCTCTACCTCTCTAGTCCAAAAGAAAGAGACCTAATAAACAAACTTATTCCGTGTGGGATCATTTCACAAAAATGGAAGCGAGTGCTAACAACGGAGCTAGGTACGAGTGTAACTATTGTAGCAAGGATTATGCATGTGATAGTAATAGTTGTAGAACTAACACTTTATGGAAGCATTTAAGAAATCAATGTAAAAAGTACGCGTACATAGAAAAAAATAAAGGACAAACCACCTTAACTCTTGTACCTACAAATGATGGGAAGGAAGGCAATGCTAGTGATTTTGTGACTACACTGTTTAACCAATCAGTATGTAGATTAGCATGTGCTAAGATGATAATTATGAATGAGTTGTCATTCAAATTTGTTGAGACTGAGGGTTTTAGACACTTTTGTAGTATTACGTGTCCTAGGTTTGATGTTCCATCAAGACTAACAATAGCCAGAGATATATATCGACTATATCTTGAAGAGAAGAAAAAAATTGAAATTATTTTTACTTAAAAGGTCTCAAAGAATTTGTCTTACTACGGATACTTGGACTTCACTACAAAATGTGAACTACATGGTCATCATGACACATTTCATTGATTCTGAATAGGTTTTACATAAGAAGATTTTGAGTTTTTGTCAAGTTGCTAATCATAAAGGAGAGACTATTGGGAGGGCAATTGAAAGTTGTTTGTTGGAGTGGGGGATTGACAAAATCTTTATGATCACTATTGATACTGCAAGTTCCAACGATGTGGCTATTTCATATGTTAAGAGAAGACTTAAAAGTTGGAAATCCATTGTTTTAGATAGAGAGCTATTGCATATGAGGTGTTTTGCTCATATAATTAATCTTATCGTAAATGATGGGTTGAAAGATATACATGATTCTATTGCTAGTGTTCGTAATGCTGTGAAATATGTACGGTCATGATCACCTAAGAGAATGGAAAAATTTAAAGCATGTGTGAAGTAAAAAAAAATAAGTGTAAGGCTCTTGTTTGTTTAGATGTAGCTACTAGGTGGAATTTATTTAATGCTTGAACATGCAATTAAATTTGAAAAGACTTTCAAAATTTAGAGGAAGAGAAAGATGACTCAGATTTTGAGTATTTTGAGGAAGATGATTGGGGAAATAAAACATTGGGGCCCCAAGTGTATCTGATTGGTTGACGGTGAGTGTGTTTATAAAGTTTTTGAAAGGGTTTTATGAAACCACTACAAAAATAAGTGGATCTTCATATGTGACTTCTAACATTGGTTACAAGGAGATTAACAAAATTCAATTTGCTTTGAATAAATGGAGCAATAACAACAACTCTGTTCTTAGTTTGATGGCTATGAATATGGAAACAAAGTTTGATAAGTATTGGGGTTCGCTTGAGAAGATGAATAAGTTAATGTTTGTGGCTATGGTTATTGATCCTCGGTACAAGTTAAATACTTGAATTATTGTCTTTCCAATGTTTATAAGAGTGATGTTGTTAAGGATGTAGTTGAAAGCGTGAAGATATATTTGTATCGTCTATATGACTTTTACAAATCACAACATAACCCTTCTACTTAAATTGGTCATAGCACCGATGATCTTCAGGAATCAAACAATGTTACTATGGAAGTGGAGAACGATGAAGAAGTTGATCCATGGATAACATTTTGTGCTTTGAGAGAAGAAGAAAGCTCAATGGAAGTGGAGAATGACTTGACTTCTTATTCATCTGACAAGGATGTAGTAGATAAAGATGAATTTGATATTATGTATTGGTGGAAAATGAATGGGTACAAATATCCCATTCTATCAAAAATCGTTCGTGATGTTTTGGCAGTTCCAATATCTATCGTGGCTTTTGAGTCTGCATTCAGTACAGGTGGGAGGATTATTGATTCATTTCGTAGTTCTTTGACTCCTAGAACAGTTGAAACCTTGATATGTATGCCAAATTGGATTCGAAGTGGCTCGGTGTTATTAGATCTTCATCCGCAACTTGAAGAGTTAGAGACTTATGAGAATATTGAGACAGGTAATTGATCACTTTCTTTATTGTAGACTATGTATTATGCTAAGTATATTTTTGTTTACTTTTGTATGATTTGTTTTGTAGGAAACCCGTCATCCTATTATTTTGAACTAATGAATTAGATTTGGAAGAAGAGCATATTGATAATTAGTGTGAGTTTTTATATCATCATATGTTATTACTTATATTATATTCAATTTTTATGTGTTTGTATTTTTTCCAGGAGAACAATCACCTTAAGTCATCATCATCGTGACACACTTTGGACGCCAAGTTGGAATGTTTTTTGTTTATTTTTAATGGACATTATTTAATTTTGAACTTTTAAATCTATTTTTCAATTTGAATGGACATTGTAGGACATTATTGACATTCCTATTTCGTGTGATTATTAGTTTTTGTATGAATTTGTATTTTTTTAATGTATTTTTAAATTTTAATGGACATTGCTATTTTGTATGATTATTAATTTTTTTTTAAATAATTTTGAACTTTTATATTAATATTATCCTAGACTTAGAATTTGAAATAATATGAAAATTTGAGTTGAAAGACTATAAAAATGATGAAAATTGAATTCTTATCAATATAAAAATTTGAAATGCAATATAATTAAATAAAAAAAAAGGCCAACCCGCCGACCCAACCCGACCTAACCCGAATTTTTTGGATTGGGTTGACTCTTGAATATTGAACCGGTAGGGTTCAAATTTTTCCAACCCGATCACTTTGGTTTGATCCATATTTTTGCTCCAACCCGGATTATGTACACCCCTAGATAAAAATATGATGTAATATTAATTAATAACAATAAATAATTAACTTGATATAAATAATCAATAATGAATTTTTTATGAGCTAAATTTAACTGATCTTTGTTTAATAATTAAATATATTTAGGATTCGCTAATAATTTTATTACCGTAAATGATAAAAATGTTGAAAATATTGAAAATATTTACCAGATAAAGCAAAATTTTTAAATTTTATCAATGATAAACACCGATAAACTTTTATTAGTTTATCAATGTTCATTATTGATAGAATATATAATGTTGCTATATTTTATAAATATTTTGGTTCAGTTTGCTATATTTGAAAATACTCATTAAGTAAATATTAAATTATTATTGAGTTAAATAAATAAGTATTTATACTAACTTTTTAGATTATTATTAATTAATTAACTATATTCCAAATAAAAATTATGTATAAACACAAAAAACAAGTGAAGATAAGGAAAGAGAAACCCCCACATTATTGGAAGAGGACATAAAACTCTTGTCAGTGTGGAAATTAGACACAACAAGAAATCAGAGCTCTCCCAACGCATAAAAAATCGTCGAGAAAAAAACTTCGCGGGAAAAGGCCTCCCCTAATGCCATCAGTGGTACATCTGGAACATGAATCATTCCCGATGTATTGTTAACGACGTCGGAGAAGGCTAGACCATCTTCGACGCCTAACACTTATACATCGGGGAAGGTGGAACGTTTTAAATAATAGTTTCATTTTCCCCGATGCGAAGTTGAAAAACGTTGGAACTAGCTTCGACATTGTCGATGTCGATCTATATGGCATTGAAGAGAATGAAATTATTACTTAATTGCTTCACCTTTCCCCATGCCCTACACGAGAGCGTTAGCAAAATGGAAACCAGTCCCAACGAGATCACCCATAGCGTTGGGGAAAAGGAAACAATTAAATAATATATCATGTTTTCCCTAACGCTTGTTGCATGGCATCGGGAACGTGAACAAGTATTCCCGACGTCATTGGTAATATGTCGGGAATGGGGGGATTTATTCCCGACACATAGAATGGCGTCGGAAATAGGGGTGTTTTCTCGACTTTCTCGTGATGTGTCGAGAGTTCTCCTATAAAAACATCCTTTCAATTTTGTAAATCACAAAATTGAAAGAGAAAAGAAAAAACAGATTGAGGGGGACCAAGAAGAAGAGAAGACAAGTCCACCATGCTCGCCGTCGTTCGTTGTCGTTTGCTGTTGTCGCTCCTAATTTTGATAAGTTTTGGTTAGTTTTATTTTTGGTTTAGTTTTGAATTATTTAGTTTTAGTTTTGGTTTATACTTGGATTTAGGATTTAGAATTAGAATTAGTTTTAGGATTTAGATTTTAAATTAGTTTATGATTTAGTTTAAAGTTTTAATATTGAAATGAATTGTTTTTAGGATTTAAGAATTAATTTTAAATTAAAATTGAGATTGTGATTGAATTTGAATTTATTATATTAATTGAATTTGTGGGGGTTGTATTGAAAATATTTAGGGGGGTGTATTGAAAATTTTGTTGGTTGGAAATGTTAGGTAGCTTGTAAATATTAAAGTAATTTGAGGTTGATTTCTTATGGTTATGGTAGCCTCTTTAGTGCAAACTTAGTTTTGAATTTGTTAGTAGTTTTGAGGGTTCGAAGTGTTAGGTAGCTTGTAAGGTATGTTGGAAGGGATGGGTAGGTTGTAAGGATTGAAGTTATTTATGGTTAGTTTGTTTTGGCTATGTTGCACTTATGGTAACCTTTGTAGTTTAAACTTAGCTTTAGTGAAAATTTGAGAGATTGGACATAGCTTATTCGTGGGAGTAGGTTTAGGGTTTGAGATAAGGAATATACGACCAATCAAACCTATTTACGTTAAAGACAAGAGTTGGATGAAACTTAGGAATAAGTTCTCGGTTGAGTATAAAGAGAGAGTGACCCAATTTTTAGAGTTTGTCAAGTTTCACATTGATGATTACAGAAGAATAAGGTATCCATGCAAGAGATGTATGAACTCAAATTGAGACTTATTAGAGGGTGTGGAGCAACAACTATCAACAATTGGAATATCCTTCTCATATACAAAATGAGTGTATCATGGAGAGTCAGTGAACTTACATAGAAGTATAAAAACTTTGATGAAAGAATTAGTAGTAACACTTTTGATGAAGAAACTAGTAGTAACCATTTTCATGAAGAATAAGAAATGTTTGGTATGCTTAATGATTTACAAGATACGATTAAACAAGAAGAGGAAATGGGAGAAGGTTTGGAGAATGGGATATCGTATAATATTCGGGTAGATATAGAACAAGAGACAACAAACATATTTCAGGACTTATTGAATGAAACACATAGTGAGCTATATCCCAGTTGTTTATAATTTTTCTCCATGAATTTTTTGGTTAAGTTTTTCAACTTTTGAGTTGTTTAATTTGCATTCAGTGATATATATATCTAAATTTACTTTTGTATCATTGTAGGTGTGGACTTGAATATGACATCCGCGCTATTAGGAGATCAATGTACTTTTTTCTTTTTTTTATGTAATTTCTTTACAACATTCGAAATTGTTAGACAATGTAACACTTAATTATAATATATTTAATTTTGATTTTGGTATTTTATATAATTATTTAGTAATTTATTTTTTAATATAATTTTAGTCAATTTAAATCAAATTGGAACAAAAATGAATACTACACAATTGAAAAAAAGAAAATTTTAATAAATTAAATATGTATATAATATCTCCTGACGCATTACGCCTTCCCTCGACGCAATGTTGAGCATGTTAGGGGAACGTTTTTCCAACACGATGTCAGGAGAAGGCTTCTCCCGACGTCTACATTGGACGGCGACGATGAACTACTATCGACTTATAAATGTAATGTCGGGGTGTGAGGTTATGCCGACGTCGGTCGTTTGTCGGCAATTTATGCGTCAAGAGAAAGAAATTCCTAACGCTATGCGGTTTGCACGTTGGGAATGGGCCTCCAATGCATTTTTGCTGACATCCTTCCCGACGTGTGGATGTGTGTTGGAAGAGTTTTTGTTGATGTCTTTTGGGATCTATGTCGACGCATGCCGGTGTTGGGAGAACTCTCATTCCTTGTGTTGAGAATGCATGCGAATACATTATTCATCACACAAATGACTACAAATTGTAAAATAAACATGAGATTTGGATGTCTGTGTCAATTCTCATACTAAAATCCTTCACCCAAACGACCTCTAAGGACTTTTTTTCCTTTAAGTCAATTTATTTTTGGAAGTGCATGGGTATTTTTACACAAAACACTATGTTTTCCGTTCAAAATTAACAATAAAGGTATTTAAATAAAATCAAAATTTGAAATTTTAAGGATGTTTGTGAAACTTTTTAAAATTCAAGAATATTTTTTATGCGAGGTACAAAGATTAAAAGGTATTTTGTATAGTTTAGTTTTCCTTTTTAGTATAATTTAGTACAAGTAGTAATGAGTACCTATGTGATGCACGTGAAAATGTCAAATTTTTAATTTAATGTTAAAAAATATTGCAACTTATCTCCCTCTCACACGTTACTTCTCGATGCAAAGCTACAATCGATTTCCTCCCTCCAATCGAGGGCGACTGACAAGAAATCCAAGATTGATGGTGTTCAACGCACGAGTCCAAGCGATGCAAGGTTAGTGGAAGATCCAGAAATTTTATATAAGGGGGCACCGTGCACTATGTAATAAACACACTAAAAATGTTTTGAAAAATATCTCGACATTTCACTGATGCTCCAATAACATTCACCTAAAATAAATTCAGTACCTCAATAATATTAAGAAAATCAACAATGTGTGAATAGGAAAGTTTTTTTTTGGGGGGGAAATAGAATAAAATTCTAAAATAAATCATCAAAATCATAGATTGAATATCATGATAAAGAAAAATATTTCAATAATCAAACAGGAGTGATAGTTGACAAAGTTTAATATTGGACATACAAAAGAATCCATAAGAAAAAACAATTTCATAACCAATATTCAAACAAGTATTAAATAACTTAATGATGAAAAAAAGAAAGTATGAAACATATATTAGATATAAACACCAACAATAGAACTTACTAAGACGAACATGAGAAAGTGAATTATGTAAAAGAAAATTGTGGTTAAAAAGGAAGAAAATAGGGGTGAAAAGTGAAACAAGATATATGGGTAAAAAAATAGGATAGTTTTGTTTTAGTGATGGAAAGAAAGAAAAATTGTGAGAGATTTATGATAGGTGGAGAGGAGAGACTCATGACAATGTGGTAGAGATTTGAAAGCAATTTATAAGTTTTCTTTTTTCCTATTAGGAATAGACAGTAAAACCACAGAAATTGAATCCATTCTCAAAATCAAACCAAATCAAATTGATTTTTCGGTTCTGTTCCATTTTTAATTTGAAAACCGGCTTTTAAAACTAACCATTTTAATAAATAAAATTATATATATTTATATTATTTATTAAAAGTATATATTAAATTTGAATATTTTACAAAACATTTATAATTCATAAAAAAAAAAAAAAAAATCAAATCGAGTAATGAATTTTGTTGAAGTATAAAAAGGCTTTTAAGTTTATAGTAATTAGTTTTAGGGTTTGTTTTGTTGCTTTTTTTTTTCCTTAACCCATCCCCGCCTCCATCGTCCATCTCCGACTCTTCTCTTCTTCCATCTCTTTGATCTCCACCACCACGCCGACCAACGTACAAGACACTACTCAATATCAATCCTTCCTAACATCAATCCAAAATCCAAGGTTAGAACCAAAATTACTGAAATTTGAAAGATTTACTGAAATTAGGGCTGGGTATAGTCTTACTGAAATTTGGAAGATATTTAAAACTAGATTAAGCATTTTTAGGCTCAATTTTCAACACCAAAATTCTTATCTTCTCAAAGGGAATGTGAATCAAAGGGAAAAGAAACAAAAACCAATTTCCAAACCAAACTGAATCGCTTACATTGGGTTCGGTTCGAGCAGCAAAATCTGCGGTTTGATTTCAAAATCAATTTTTTTTTTTAAACTGTCCACCCTAATTTTTCATTCTATTATATGTGTGAAAGGAAATATTTTTGAGGGAATAGAGAACAAAGTGCAAGAGAAAATGTGAGTAGGCTAGGGTTTTTTATCATGACGTGTCGAATGTGTTTCAAGATCCCCCATTTCTCTCAACCTTCTTCTCTCATTCACCATTTGAAAATATCTACTAAATTTCAACTTCAGACTTATGGCTCCCCTATAAATTGATGGAAAGTCTACATAAAGGGGAGAGAAAAAAGAAAAAAGAAGGTATTAATATATACAAAGGTGAGAAAAAACAAAAGAGTATAAATTAGGAGGAAGAGAGGGAGCTTAAGTCATTCCGACGAAAGAGCAGTTTTCGGTGATATGCACACAAATTCAGTGGCTTCAAGAAGAAGAAAGAATTTTAGAGATCGAAGAATAAGAAGAAGTTGAGAGGTTGAAGGAAAAAAAATGATGAGAAAGAGGAAGAGGAAAAATGGCAAAGTTGGATGGGTCCACCACTTTTATTTCATTATTTTTATTTATTTATTTTCAAACTTCCATTTTAAAATCTATTTTAACAGTATCTTTCGTTTCCCTGAGTTAATTAGTTAATTGAACTTTTCTAAATGATTTTTTAAATTAGGTTTTTTTAAAAAATATAAGAAACCGGTAAAGATATAGAAAAAATCCACGAGGCTCACGATAGAAAATATAAAAAATGAATTCTTTTTCTAAACGATCATGTGTAGTTCTTCTCAATGATAAATGATTGTTAAAATCAAATCAAAGTGATATTTCAACGATCTTGATATTAGCTATAAGAAATAAAAAGAAGATGAAGAAAAAAAGACAAAGGACAAAGAAAAGAAGACAAAAAAAAAGAGAGAAAATTTTGGAAAAAATTTGTATTTTATTTACCCAAAAGAAGCTAAAAAATCTTGAAAAGAAGATAAATAAATTGCAAATAAGAAGAAGAAGAAAAATAAGTGATGAAAGCAATATCAAAGGAAAATCTAGAATTTATGAAAATTTTCTACTTGATTTTTTGATTTTGTTAACGAGACGTAAATATTTGGGTGTTTCTTTTGTTATTTATGAAAGTTAATCTTCTAAAATTGATTTTAATTTAGCTTTACAAATAATCTCTTGTGTATTTGAATTTAAGTTAAAATTTAATTAAATGAAATCTAGTTTTATTTTATTGAGATTTACAAAAACCAAGGAAAATGTTTTTCTCGTGGTAAAATGGGTCATGTTTAAGTAGTTTTGGTGTTGGTCTCCAAAAAATTCGAACAATGATGTCCCAGGCTCATTTTGGGTATAAAGCAATCCTTCTAGTCTTTGGTCCTAAGCCTTTCTACTTAAGAGATTCTAGGATCAAGGACTTGCATCTACATTCTTAGTATGACATCTTACGCATTTACTCAAAGTATAGGTCATGAAGTAAACTTCTTAGGGGAATACTAAGGTACCAAAAAATGACCAAATTTTCCATGTAAAAACCCATTAAAAATGTTTTTCTCACGAATAAATGGACAAAGAACAGTTTTGTTGTTGGTCGCAAAAAATTTGAACATCGGTGTCCGAGACTTTAGTTTTTATTTTAGGGTCCAAAGTAGTCTTTCAACAGTTTATTTGTTTTATTTTGGTCTTAAGCTTTTCTAGTTAAGAGATTCTAGGACCAAGAACTTGTTTCTACATTTCTAGTATGATCTCTTGTACATTTACTCAAGTATAGGTTGGGGGAGTACTAAGGTACCAACCAAATGGTCGAAAAATGGCCGATGTTTCCAAAAAGTGACCCAAATTTAGCCAGTGTAAAAAACCACAGAAAATGCTTTCCTCACTAGAAAATGGCCCAATTTTAAGCAATTTCGGTGGTGGTCGCGAAAAATTGAACGAGAGTGAGAAACATTTGTTGGATAATAGGTAAAAATAATAAATAAATAATAAAATAAGAAATAAGTAAATAAATAATGATGAAATAATAAAAGGAAATGAATAAATAAAAATATTAAATCAAACCTATCTAAAAAATTAAATAAATGAAATAAAAATAAATTGAAAGAATGAAAATAAAATAAAATATGGTGTCTACGTTGGGAGTGCAGGGTATGTTCATTAAAGCCAAGATTAATCGAAATCTAGGGCTATCAAATGTATGTTTGTGGGCTTCACATTAGGAGTTAAAGGCTATAGCTTGTAGTATCCTAGTGAGAAAAAGTGTATTAATAATAGCCATCTTGATTTTCATGAAAATAAGATGTTTATGATGACTAAACATCAACCTATTATGCCTAAAACCATTAGTACAAGGTTTGAGGTGAAGCTCTCTAATGACTCTGAAACTTCCTCTTTTCAACCAAACTCAGAAATTGAAGAAGATAAGCTAGTTGAAGTTGAGGAAGAGGACGTGATTAATGATCAAGAAGGACCTGAACATTTATTCGCTAGCAAGAGATAGAACAAGAAGAACTATTGTGCCTCCTACTAGATATGTTGAATCAAAATTTTCTAGTATTCCTTTGAGTTGCTATCATTTCACTAGGCTACAAGGAGTCAAAACTTTTGTTTAAGCTAATAATAGTCTTGCTAGTAGACAATGGATTGAGGCCATGAATGATGAGATGTGGTCTCTCAATCTAAATGATACATGGAAAGTGATATCCTTACCTAAAGGATACAAACCTATATCATGTAAGTGGATTTACAAGTTCAAAGAAGAAATTCTAGGGGTTTAAAAGTTTAGATTCTAGGTTAGGCTTGTAGCTAAAGGCTTTTTACAAAATGAAGACAGATCACAATAAAGTGTTTTCACCGTTTGTTAAACGAATATCAATTAGGATACTCATTTCCTTAGTTGTTCAAAAGGACTTGGAGTTAGACCAATTGAATGTTAAAATGACCTTCCTACATGGTTACTTGAATGAGACAATCTATAGGAAGTAGCCTCAAGGTTATGTGAAAAAGGGAGAAGAAGACCTAGTTTGCCCATTAAATAAATCGATCTATGATCTAAAATAGTCACCTAGATATAGGTATGACAGATTTAATGAGGTAGTGTCAAAGATTAGCTTAAAAAGAAGCTTTTATGATTGGTGTGTCTACATTAACACCATAAAATTTTGAAGATGTAATGTATCTACTTCTCTATGTAGATGATATATGTTGTTATCAAGAAGCTATAAGAAAGGTCTTGAACATGTCAAATCTCTTATAAAGAAAGAGTTTAACATGAAAGATGCTTGTTTGTTTGTATGCAATGAAAACTGAGCTATTGTGGATATTAAGTTTAGGTTCTAATTATGCGACTAGACTATGAGACTAAACTAGGGTCATGCAATAAAAGGAGCTTATGCCTACTTCTGCATTGCTTACTTCTAGAGATCTGTTAATTGCGTTCAAGGTTTCCTCTCTTTTGCCAAAATGTAAGCGAAAAGAGAGATTTCTTGAGCAAGCTAGGGTCAAACACTGGGAACTTATGTTTACCTTTGGTTATAACACATAGGTTAATTTCATGCAGTGACCATACAATATTATTATATTCACAGTATGGACTATCCTAATACTGATTATACTTCGTGCGAGGGGAACAAGATGGACATGGATAAGATAGTTACGCTTGATGTGAACTTAATTTTTCTAGGCGAGATGAATGAAGGAATGTCTATGTATTTTG
Source organism: Cucumis melo (assembly GCF_025177605.1). Taxonomy (NCBI): domain Eukaryota; kingdom Viridiplantae; phylum Streptophyta; class Magnoliopsida; order Cucurbitales; family Cucurbitaceae; genus Cucumis; species Cucumis melo. The sequence goes on along the minus strand of NC_066860.1, from coordinate 18,358,655 downwards.
ATGCGTTACAAAGTTAAATAGTTAATTGAGGTGATACAAAATCATTTGTTAATTGTAAATTTAGGATAAGTGTCATCTCATAGCCTTCGCCATATTAGCTCACCTTTCGGGATGCAAATACTCGAAATTACCATATAATATATATCTAGTCTATTTGATCACATTATCTATAATTCATTCTGTATTAAGGTGAGCAACCTTTCGATGTCTTATTGACATACAAACTCACATATGTGATATGTATGTTTAGAAGGTATTCAATGACAATGTAGTATCTCTACATTTTCTTCACCACATGTTTAATGATGTCTAGGTTATTACCTTTCTAGTAACAACACCCAATACCTCATTCTTTCTTTTGAATAAAATGGTTTGTTGAGTACAATACATAATTAAACAAGATAGATAATACCAACATCTAGATTTCCTACAATTTCTACTTTGCACTTATCATGATTACAAATAACTAACATAATGAAAAGGTAAAGAGATGGGTGAGTGAAAGTGATAATTTCTTGCATTTATAAATAAAATTTTCGGCCTTTTGACCAAGGTATAAATTATAAATACAAAATGAATAAAAATTACAAATAAAAGTAATAGTGAATGGGTTGAGCCTCTGAATACAATTTCTTGTGTTCTTCGTCTCCATTTTTATCTATTACAACTGAGGGGGAATGAGATTTGGGTTTCTTGCAACTCTCTTTTAAGCTCTCACCTTAAGTAGAGAAGAAATGGTAGATATGAAGCTGAGATCATTCTTTCAGTAATTTCGCACATACTCAAGTGAGAGAGATGTCTATTTATAAGTGAGAGTCGATGGAACTTATCATAGTGTGGGCATCATTAATTCTCTGACACTGTTGTGTGGTTCAACAAACGTCTTTTTGTCATTTCCTGACATCCATGCTAACCACTCCACTCTTGTCTTTAGTGATGTAGATCGCCTAGCATTATTCCTTTTGTCGCTTGGTTGGTTGACGTGTGTCCACTTTACTTAATGTATTCCGTTTCGCCGATCCTCTTTCTTTTGCTAAAAACTTGTATTAAGACATGAAAATCGTGATTAACAGACGTTTTACTCCTTTTGATACTTGTAACGCATGATTATCCTATTTTACCTACTTTGCTACTCATTTTCTTCCTTTATCTCTCATCAATGCTTCATTATTTTACCTAAAAGGCTATAATAACCTGTATTTCTATAAGTTATAAAAAAACTTTGGGGAATAAAGAGGAATATTGGGAGTTGAGATAAATAGAGACACGAGAAATTTTTGTCTTTACATAAGCCAAGAAAACTATTGCAAGAAAATTCTTGAGAAATTTAGTATGTAAAATAAAAAGCTAGTGAAGACTTCTATTGTTAATCACTTCAATTTATCGACTAAAAATTGTCCTAAAGAGAAAGAGAGTAACAAAGTTATATGAAAAAAATTCCCTATTTTCAAGTGGTAGGCAACTTTAAAGGGATAAAAACTTTTATGTAACAAAATAATTTTACAAAACCATAAATTCAAATTTAATTAGGAAATTAAAATATCCAATACATTAGCAAAACTAAGAGAAATAAACCTACCGTAGAATATGTCACACCCCTTCCTAGACTACCCTCTCTTAGCCTAAAAGACAATGTGAAGCCAACAAATACCATTTCCTTCTAACAGTACCTGTTGATTTTTAACTTAAACTAGAATTTAACCTCTATATTGAAACCACTAAACACATACACGTTTGAATATGAAATCAAACTTAATCTAAATGTAGTGCAACCTATACTATGAACAACCGAGTTCTAACAAGTCTTATATAGACAAAATAACCAGGCCATAGACAAAACTCTGTGCAACCTATAACTCACTCAAAATGTAGCTATGTATATACATACGACAATATGCATGTTTTAGATACAAAGTAGTGGGGAGTCAGGCTCTAGGTCCATGATCTCACTTGAAAAGTGGGAGAACATTTTGGAAAGCTTAAGCTAAAGCTCAATGAATGACTAGTTTTAAAACAAAGCATATTTAATAAATCTATAAATGATAAAATTATCAAAATAGTAAAACAACTTCTCAAACTTTACTTTTTACTTGCTATACCATAAATCTTTGTATAACTCCAAGACGGGAAACTAAGCATCCGAAAGTGCTATCATCTCAATATCAATACTATGAGAGGGAAAACTAGGCATCCAAAGAGCTATCATCTCTATCTAGTCTATGTGATGAAAAACTAGGCATATCCAAGAGTTCGTTCATCTAGATATAACAACTCTGGGATGGAAAACTAAGCATCCTAAGAGCCCTCATCACAACAAACCTCTGTGCATAGGAAACTCCTATAGAGTCACAATACTTCTTTAGTATCTCTAGTGTAGAATAAAACATGTTTTCAAATCACAAGCTTTAAAACTTAATCTCAAAACTAGAACAACATATTTTTTTAAAAAATCTTTATACTTTAAATCCTGCTTTGCTAAAATTAGTTACAAACTTAAATACTTAGAAACTCAGCATAACTCAAGCTTGCTTAAAATATTTATGACTCTCATAAGGTTTAAAACGTGCTTATTTAAATCTTAAGCTTTACTATAGAACTTAGTAAAATCAATAACTCAAGCAATTGCAAAGCAAAAAAATTAACTCAAAAAGCATTTAAACTTATTTTTGTCACTATTAAGTTGTAGCTAAATCATTGGTCTATAAATTTGTCTAATCTCTTATTGATTTGAAATAAGAGAATTTAATTTCCAATTGATCCTCTTCATTAAAAAATAACCCAAACTTTACTAAAAAATTGCAAAAACATTAAAATGGCCTAATCACTTAGGGCGACAAAGGCTGCATGCTCGTGCGCATAGGCCCATCAGGTTGCTTGGCCGCATGTAAACCTCAAATGATGCTTGGTCGCTAGCTTTGCCAAATCTTTACGTTCTTACGTGTGCATGGTGTCACGAACATGCTTATCTAGGGCGTTGTTTGCCTATGGCCGCATGTCCAAATAACCCCAAATCATCTTGTCTTTATGTTTTCTTCTTTGTTTAATCTATTGCTTTCATTTTTGTGTCGTCGACTAGGGTGTGACGTTTCAACGTTTTCATATGCAATCCTGCCAAGGCTAAAAATGTTCAAAATGTACTATAGGGGAGGCATAGTAGTTTGAATCCTTAACCAAGCCTTGTTGCACTCTTTGCAAACTAAGTTTTTCTTTGCAATTGGCAATCTTCAATGCTTTTATTTATAATGTTTTCAATGATATCCTTTCTCTCTTACGTTTTATAAAATAATTTTCTTAAAAACGTGAAGGGAGGCTACATCATACCGTGAGTTTATCTACGGTTGTTAAATTTTATACGACTGACTTGTTGACCGAGCATAATAAGTGCCGCACAGTCGTGTTTGAAAGGTTATACGATTCTGACAAGTGGTATCAGAGTCGAATTGACTAATCAACAGTTAAGATATAAACATATCGATGATGAATCAATCAGGCAAGGCCCAAAAAGACCGACTAGTAGAGCTGGAAGAATAGATGCTCTACCTAGTGGAAGTTTCCGACTCCATCCGCTTTTTGGAGTCCCATCTCAAAGAAATTTTCGAGAAATTAAAGCTGATACTATCGATGCGGTGGCTGGCCATGTCGAAGAATTATCGATACAAGAGTTATTGGCACGAGCCAACACTTTAGAAGGAAAAGTTGGAAGAACTAGTAGACACGAACGTGGGGTCAATTTGACAGGCTCTGTTGCCCATATTGAGGAACGTGTGATTGAGTTAGATAGCTCTTAGAGAAGACACATTTAGAGATGATAAACGATATGTCAGAGGATTTTTGAGTTACCATCGATGTTATTATCGCAGATGTGAACATGAGACTGAATCTCACAATGCGAGCAATGGTAAACCAAGCTCCTAGTGGAGGAGAAATTCCTGTTAGCAAAGTAAGATTCTGAAACCCAAGCCCTTCTGTGGGGCAAGGAATGCAAAGGTCTTAGAGAACTTCATTTTTTATCTCAAGCAATACTTCAAGGCAATAAACACGATCGTAGAGGAAGCCAAAGTGACATTGGCGGCGATGTATCTATCTGAGGATGTCAAGTTATGGTGGAGATCCCGGTATGTTGACATTTAGGAAGTACATTGAATAATAGACACTTGGGATGCTTTGAAGAAAGAACTCCGCTCTCAATTCTTCCTTGAGAATGTTGAAATCTTGGCTTGATAAAAATTGCGTGAACTAAAACACACCGATAGTATTCACGAGTATGTAAAATAGTTTATGGGGCTGATTTAGACATATGCAGAGAAAGACAAAGTTTTCTGTTTTATCGAAGAGTTGAAACCGTGGGTGAAGACAAAGTTATATGTATAAAGGGTCCAAGACCTCACATCAGCGTACGCCGTAGTCGAACGGTTGTTTGACCTATAAAATGACTCTCAAGATATGAAACGTCATTAAAACTCTTCATCTGGAAGAAATAAGAACAATCACCTGAGTTATCCCAAAGTTGCTGGAAGTGACAAACGTCCTAGTGGAGATCACATGCCCTACTAACTGAATACAGGAAACACCTGGCAAGGACCAAATAACCAGAATGCGTCCAATTGTCCTCTCAGTTGTTTTATATGTAAGAGACCACACTTGGCTAGAGAATGTCTTAACAAAACCGCTTTCAATGCCTTCCAGGCCTCTTTAACCAAAGATTCAAATGATAAACTAGGTCAAATAGAAGGGAAAGTGGGCCAGACAGAGAAGTGTGATAACCCTCGAATGGGGGCCTTAAAATTCTTGTCTTCTCTCCAAAGAAGGTAGGGGAGACAAGTACACCAGTGGAAAGGGGCCTAATGTATGTTGACATCTAGACCAACCAGAAACCGACCAAGAGCATTATGGTTGATTTTGGTGCAACTCAAAATTTTATAATGGAGACAGAAGCTAGGCAATTAAATCTTCATTGTGAGAAGGATACAGAAAGAATAAAAGCCATTTGTTTATCATCGGACTAGTGAAACAAACGATGATAAAGTTGAGAGGATGGAGTGTCCTCGTAGATTTTGTGATTGTAAAAATGGATGACTTTGATGTGGTACTAGGAATGAAGTTTTTACTTAAACATCAAGTGATACCAATGGCTTTGGCCAAATGTTTGGTAATCACTGGATTTGATCCCATCGTGGTATAGACTGATATTCGACAGCCTAACAGGTTGAAAATGATTTCGACCATGAAATTAAAGAAGAGTCTCGCTCGAAATAAACCAACGTTTATGGCCATCCCACTTGATTCGTTGGAGAACCTGGGGGAGACAGTCCCTAAGCACATTCTGATTGTCCTAGAGAAGTATTGTGATGTAATGCCTGACAGTTTGCCCAAGTCTTTGTCACCACGAAGGATGATTAATTATGAGATTGAGTTATTACCAAGGGAAAAATCGCCTACAAAGAATGCTTATTGCATGGCGCCACCAGAGTTAGCTAAACTTCGAAAGCAATTAGATGAATTATTTGAGTGTAGGATTTATTAGGTTTACAAAAGCTCCATGCAGGGCCCCTGTCCTTTTCCAGAAGAGGAAGGATGGAAGTTTACTGTTGTGTATCGACTACCGTGCCTTGAACAAGCTCAAGATTCACAACAAATATCCACTTCTTATAATCACTGACCTTTTTGACTACTTACATGAGGCGAAGTATTTTTCGAAGCTAGATCTACGGTCAAGATATTATCAAGTAAGAATTGCAGAAGGAGATGAGCCTAAGACAACCTGTGTCACAAGATATGAAGCGTTTGAGTTCCTCGTAATGTCATTTGGTCTTACCAACGCCTTTGCAACTTTTTGTACACTAATAAATCAGGTCTTCCATGAATATCTTGATAAGTTTGTAGTGGTCTACCTAGACGATATAGTGGTCTATAGCTCGACCATGGAGGAACACAAGGACCACCTTCAAAGAGGTTTTTAGAAATTGAAGGAAAACCAGCTGTATGTCGAGAGAGAAAAGTGCTATTTTTCACAAGAACGGATAAACTTCTTGGGTCATGTGATAGAGTGTGACCGAATTAGGATGGAAAAAGGAAAGATTGTTGCAATACGTGATTAGACAATACAAAATCAGTCTCAGAATTACGATCCTTCCTTGGATTAGCAAACTATTACATGCGATTCATGGAAGGATTCTCCGAAAGAGCAAGTCCACTAATTGAGTTACTGAAAAAGGACGTTCAATAGGGTTGGACCCCGGAGTGTCAAGCTGCCTTCAATGGTCTAAGCAAGCCATGATGAACGTGCCAGTTCTAGAAATCGCTGATGTGACCAAACCTTTCGAGGTTGAGACCGATGCGTCCAATTATGAGTGGGAGATGTTCTCATACAAAATGGACACCCAATCATATATGAAATTCGAAAGCTAAATGCAGCTGAGAAGAGGTGCACCATGTCTAAAAATGAAATGCTTGCAGTGGTACATTGCCTAAGGGCCTAAAGATAATACCTATTGGGTTCGATATTTGTTGTGAAGAGGACAACAGTGCGACCTGCCACTTCTTTACTCATCCAAAGTTGACTTTGAAGCAAGCAAAGTGACAGAAATTTTTGACCGAGTTTGATTTCAAATTTTAACATAAGAAGGGTCGAGCAATCAGGCTGCTTATATCCTAAGTAAAAAAAATGAACATGCAGCCATATGCATGTCAGCTCACCTCTAGACGAGTAAGATTGACGGGTCAATTCGAGATGCCTTGAGAGAGTTCTTGTAGAAAGATCTCGCTGCTCAGAACATCATGAATTTAGCTAAGGCGAGTAAAACAAGACAGTTTTAGGTTGAAGATGACTTGTTAGTAACAAAGGGTAATCGACTATACGTCCCCAGAGTAGAGGACCTTAGGAAGAAACTGTTATACGAATGTCACGACACTGTGGGCTGGCCATCCTGGATGGAAAATGACATTGCTTTGTTGAAGAAGAGCTATTTTTGGGCAAACATGAAAGGTGACGTTATGCACTATACAAAGATATGTCTCGTCTGTCAATAGGATAAAATCGAGAAAGCAAATATTGCCAAATTTTTCGACCCTCTACCAATTCCAACAAGACCTTGGGAGAGTGTTTCTATGAACCTCATCACTTATCTTCCCAAGGTAGGCGACTTTTAGGCCATCTTGGTCATCATTGATCGGTTTTCAAAATACATAGCAGTGTTCAACCGAACTGACGGCTCAATTGTTCTTCATGCATGTTGTTAAGTTATGGGGAGTCCCGACAAGTATAGTGAGCGATAGGGATGGTAGATTCATTGGCTCCTTCTGGATGAAGTTATTTACCTTCTTGGAAACGAGTCTAAACATATTTTCAAGATACCATCCTCAAATTAATGGTTAGATCGAGCGATTCAACTGTATGCTTAAAGAATATTTGCGTCATTTTGTAAATGCAAGGCAAAAGAATTGGGTTCAGCTATTGAATGTAGCCCAATTTTGTTTCAATGCTCAAACAAATTCGTCTACCGGGAGAAGCCCGTTTGAGATTGTTTGTGGTAGACAACCTGTATTGCCACACCTTGTTGATCATCCCTATGTAGGGAAGAATCCCTAAGCCCACAACTTTAGGAAGGAGTGGAAACAAATAATAGACATCGCTCGAGCGTATCTAGAGAAGGCCTCAAGGAAGATAAAGAAATGGATAGATAAGAAGCAAACCCCCCTTAAGTTTTAGGTAAGGGACTAGGTGCTCATTAAACTACAATTAAAACATATCAGATTTCAAGGACGCAAAGACTAGCACCTTGTGAGAAAGTACGAAGGACCAGGAGAAGTGCTAAAAAGGGTAGGAAATATATCTTACAAAGTAGTGTTAGCCACATGGATGAAAATCCACCCAGTAATTCATGTGAGTAACCTGAAGCTCTACCATTAAGATATCAAAGACCTATAGCAAAATGTCGTAGTTCGTCAAATCATCGACCTTAGTTAGAAAGAAGACGAAGATGTTGAAGAAATTCTGGCTGAGCAAGTAAGAAAAGGCAAAATACCCACAAGAAGGATCCACGAGTATTTGGTAAAGTGGAAAAACCTTCATGTGGAAGAAACCAATTGGGAACATGTCGAAGATCTAGAAGCCTGGAAGCAGAAGAATAAAAGAATTCAAGCTTCGCTAGTTGATAGGGATATCAACTATTTAGGTAAGGGAGAATGTCATGAACATGATTGTCCAGGGCGTTGTTTGCCTATGGTCGCATCCTTAACTCATTTTTTCTTTATGTTTTCTTCTTTGTTTAATCTATTGCTTTAATTTTTGTGTCACTGACCAAGGGTGTGACATTTTGGCATTTCCATATACAAGCCTGCCAAAGTTAAAAATGTTCAAAATGTACTGTAGGAGAAGCATAGTAGTTGAATCCCCTACCAAGCCTTGTCGCACTCTTTCTAAACTATGCTTTTCTGTGCAATTGACAGTCTTCAATGCTTTCATTTATGATGTTTTCACTGATTTCCTTTCTCTCTAACGTTTTATAAAATAATTTTCTCAAGAATGTGAAGGGAGGCCACATCATACCCTGAGTTTGTCCGTAGTTTTCAAATTTTATATGGTTGACTTGTTAACCGAGCAAAACAAGTGCCATACAATCATGTTTGAATGGTTACAATTGTGACACATGGCCTACCGCGTATCCCTGCTCTCCTGATGCTCGACCAATGCTTGGTTATAGGCTAACTCTGCTCAGATGCCCTGTGTAATCCATAATTCAATCTTAACTTCCAGAGCTTATAACTTTAAATCCAACTATCAAAATGGAAATTTTCCTTCTACAAAATTTTTTAGAGTGGTCTTAACTATCTTACCTAAACAATTCAGCTTCAAACTCCAAGTATTACGTCTTATGGCTTTAGATATTTAAAGAGTGCTCAAATTCCATCAGAGAGGTGACCTTTGATGTATAACTTCCACGGTTGGAACCCTTCTTGATATATATTTTTTTTTGCAGCCTTACCCCTTAAACTAAACACAACAGCAGTTCTTGTGAGACTAATTTGAGAGAAAACTATAGCGATCCAACTCCTTATACTAAGTTGAGGTCATTAATTTAAAATAAATGACAACTTTACATTTAAAAGAAAAGAGAAAAACTAATTCTTTATTAAATAGTTTCAAAGAAACGTCCGTAAATCATGATTTGACAAAAACAAGAAAAAGCTATGTAAACGCAATCCTAGTTCGGACCCTATCTAAATTTTAAAAAATAACATGAAATGATTAACAAGCTCAAATAAAATAATTAAAGTCAAAAACTAGAATTACAAAAGAAAAGCATAAGCAAAGAGTGAGTATAAACATATACAGCAAGTCGTTACTTCCTTTTTATCATTCTCTAGCTTTCCTTTACCATTACCTTTGCTTGAAATATTAAATAGAGAAAAGAGTGAGTATAAACATATACTCAATAAGGGACCGACTACTGGTTCAACTAGGCGTCAGTTAACTTCCCATTAGGATCTCGTTAGGAGGTACCAAAAACTATCATGTGTCCAATATAACATACGCAATCTAGTGATCCCGTAAAAACATTCTCATTAGTCGGTGAATCCAAAGGAACACATATGATATTAGGTTGTAAGTGATCTCATCGGACCACTCATAAACATGACATGATAGACTGGTGGTCTCGTTGAACGCATACAATCATAAATCTTTGAAAGGTGGTGATCCCGAAGGACACTGTACATGTAGATACAAGTCCTAAGGCCAAAATTAATAGTGAAACCACAGTCCAAGGCATGTAGTAAACATCATAACGTGGCATGAAATATCAATCAAAAGGTCCATAATCATGTCATAATTAATATATCATGCATAATCATCATATATCAGCCAACAACTATAGAACATTATGCATCTTAGCTACCTCAATACGTAACAGTAAGTACATGCAAGCTCTTAATTTCATATTTGTGATCCAATAGTAGAATCTCTTATCTCGAGATTAGCTAAAGTTCCTTGGTTGAAAATAAATTTCATAGATCAACCAATCCGAAACATAAAGGAAAAGAAAATAATAATTTTACCTAATAAAATTATCAATGGTTGTCACCTTAATTTTTTTTAATTTAGCTTATCAATTTAAGGTTCAAACCAACTCAACCCTTGATGGGAAGGTCCATAATTTTCTTAAAAAAATCTCCAAGTAGTCCCTTTAAGAAAACCCCAAATAAGTTCCAAAGCTAATTAACTTTAGCACATTTAAGCAAACTTTAATGGGTACAACAAATACCCATCTAAACCCATCAACTCACCACAGATTGGTGATCGATAGCGACGGCATGCAACACAAACAAAGGCGGTGGGCTGGGTGCAGTGGGACCCGACAATCGGGCGCAACACGAAATAGGGAAGAGGATGGTTGTGTGATGGGGGAGGCGAACAGTTACGGATTGGAAAGGAAGTAACGACTTACTGATAACCGTAGAAATACAAGTTATTGCGATATTTTATGTAAAATAATGAATCCTTATCGTATAAAAACAGAAGAAAACATGGGGAAAAGTAGAGGATTTGATTAACTTGTGTATCACATATTACAAAAGAACTTCATCCCTATTTGATCGCGTTTTGTATGTCTTATCGCAAGATATTAGGCAAAAAGAAGTAGAGCTTGACGATAAAACATCAGGCGGGGAGACATGTTCAACCAACAAGGTGACCATCAAATAAGCTAGACGATATGATGCACTAGGAGGCAAATTTGGTTGGCACGAATGTAGGAAAACGATAAAAGGATGTCTGCATGCAGCTTTAATCAGAAGCATTAATTATGCGTGGATGTCTTGTCACATCACTCTTTTCTTATAAAAAGAGGCTTCTACTTCAGAAATAGGTGTGCAAAATTGAATCGGAGAGCAAACTCATTCTATCTTCCATACTTTCTATCTTGAGTTTTAGGTGAGAGCTTGTAACAAAAAGAGAGAGAGTTCTTATCTTACCATTTATCCATAAACAAACAGGCAAAAATCAGAGCCAAAGACTATGAGAAATCATACTCTGAGGCTTGACACATTTCTTTGTATACCATTTTCTAGTTTTCTTGTATTAATTTGTAAAATGTACTCGATGGTCGAAAAGCCTAAAGATATGTTTATAATATTAATGCATTTCTTCTACCACTCTCCCATCTCTGTTTTGATATCCACGTTCAATCCATTTAATTAGTTTATGAGCAATTCAATGTGTTATTAATACTAGAGAATTCGAATGCATGTCTTGTAAGTTTTGTTTTGCTAAATGCAGATGTCAAAGCGTTGTTTATTCGAGAGAAAAGAGAATTACATTTGTAGTAATCACCTACAAGTGAGAGCATGTATTTAACTAAGTGAAGAGCGAAGAGATTGTAGCAATACACTCTCATTACCGAGTTCATCCTTCGTATAAGTTGTTGAAATGTTAACATGTACAACGAAAGCACTGAAAGATTGCTGGTCTTAAATTGAGATAAATTACTTGCAATGCATACAAACTGATTAGATACAAATTATAGCTTAACTTTGAGTATTTGGATAATGAGAGGTGAGCAAGTATGGTGAAGGGAACGAAAGAATACTCGCCTTAATTCTGAAGTTAATAGATGCTTTGTATCGCCTCGAAATATTAATACACAATACATTGCAATTAGTTAATTAAATATTCTTTCATGAGTTGCCTGCAATATGAGTTCAATTTCCATCAAACTCCTTTCACCATGTTCACCTTGCACCACCAATTGTACCTTAGTGTATATAAGTAGGATAAAATATAATGTTCATATTCACATTGTATAGTTGGGGGATAGAGAGTAAAACTTGTATTACATGCATATCATGAGGAAATTAACAAAACATAGATAGGATTTCACCTTTTATCTCATCATTCTATTCTAGCCGCCTACTAGGTCGCTTAATTAGGACTTAAACCTGACATATCCGTGAACAAACGTTGCATTCACAATAAGACACGCAGTCACTTGGAGGCTTACGATGACGGAGAGATGACAAACAAGGAATGCGACTTCGTCTGGGCATGATCAGGGAATGACGAGGCATGTGGACGGCTGGACGAGGCTTCGCTTGAGATGCACAACACATGGCTGAAAGAGAAGGATCGACACGCAAAGTTGTCTAGCTCAAAAACTTGGAAAGGAGAAGATTGGTTTTCTGTCGGAGAATGGTGGACGATGAACGATGAACAACAAGGAAGGTAGTATGACGGTGGCTAAGGTTGATAAGGAAGAAGATGATATTTTAAATGGCACGCGGACCAAGAACTGTAATTTATAATAATAATAATAATACTATTATTATTATTATTATTATTTACTATTTTTACTTTTTTTCCTTTTCCAAATAATAAATCCAAACTTTTTCTCTTACCTCATTGACTCCTATTACATCCAACTTTTCTCTTTTTCCAAAATATAAATATCTTTTCTTAAATAATTATATTTCTACCAATATAATTATTTTTCACTTCTAAAAATTAATTATATATAATTAACCATAATTCCTTAAAAACCCACAATTTTAATTAAAACAATAACACACCACTTAAATCAATTCTCAATAACATCAAAAATCAAATTTCTTTAGTTAATTAAATATTCATCCAACAAACATTTAATTAATTCTAATTTACACAAAACCAAATAATTCTCATTCAATTACTTCAAAATAACCTCCAATAAATTCAACATAATTAAATAAAATTAAGATAATTAAATTTAAAAATACCTTTTTTTTTAAGTGTTTAAAGTCATTGTCCAACAAATAATTCTTGATTATCTGGTGTCGTTCGAGTAGGTAATTGGATTATTTAAGTTGAATAATTTTTTCTTCGAAATGTTCTAGTAAAATTGATTTAATTGGAATCATGTTTGGTGGATTCTAGAATTTTATTCAAGGAGGGGACTAATTGCTTGGATCATAACACTTAGATTTGGAAATTAAGGTGAGTGATTCTTCTACTGAATACCCTTGTATTGGACACTCAAAATTAATTACATATTTTACTTTATGGTACCATATAAGCATGTTGTTGTTTGATGGATAAATTTATGTGTTACGTATTATAATGATAATATGAGAATGTTGGAAAACTGTGGATTATGACATTATGCTTTAAACCTCTTGACTGTTGAATGCATGCTAAGATTAGAGATGATTTGCTGACTCCCCTGAGAAGATTATGTAATCTTATGCTTTCTGTTCCTTTGGGTTTACTACCTATGCCACATTATGCTTTGTACATTATGCCTATATTGGAATGAGTTTAACAACTCACTCCTCAAAAGGCCTAGTAGAGGATTTCTTAGTGAGTATTTCTTATTATATGTTTTCTCTGACAAGTGAAAAGTGAGACCCATGATCGTCCCATATGGGACTAGAGGATTGCTTCCGTTCGGTTTTTATTTTCAATTAAGTTTAAATGGATAGGAAACTCGATGTTAGGATTATTTTATTTTATTGTCTTTTTAACTTTTTAGGGGCCTCGAACAAAGGTTCCATTTATTTATTTATTAGTTTTGTGAATTGATCACCTTCTTGTTTTAAAATGAAAAGTTTCACTTCAATAATCAAAATATTTCAATTTTAATTTTACATTTATTTATGAAGTACCTTAGTTAGAGATCTTGCAAAGTGGGGTCGTTAAAAGGGGTTCACAATACACTCAGGATTAAGACTAAGTTGTCTAGGTCATTTCATTGAAATAGAAACCTAACTAGTCAACAGAGTTACATTTAGTGGTTACTATTTTGTGGTCTAGTCTTATGTAAGATACCCCCACTCACATGTCACCTATGCGAACATATTGAATTATTGTGTTTGTATTAAATACAAAGTATGTCGTATTCTTAGTGTTACTAGGATAAGGTTCTCACCCTTATATATATCGTATGAACTCTCACTACTACAAAAAAAGACTCTTGACGTTTGTTATTTTAAATACTTGACGGTTTTTGGAAAAAAAACGTCAAGAAATTGGTGATTTCAAAGATAAAAGGTCGAAATCTTTTATAGAAAATCAGAGGTGAGCCAATTTTTGAAAAACTTTTTCACGCTAGGGCCTTTCTTAACGTTTCAAAATTTTCAAGTGATATGTACTTCTTCCTTGACGTTTTAAAAAAATCAAGAATTTTTACGAAACGACGGAGGTGGAAGAATTTTCGAACAAAATTTCATGCTTAGGCCTTTCTTCACGTTTAAATAACATCAGGTGGTACATACTTTTCCTTGACAATTTTAAAATATCAAGTAGTATCTAAGTTTTTCTTGACATTTTGCACATGTCAAGAAGTTTTATAAAAAACGAAGGTGAACGAATTTTAGAAAAAAATTTCACGCTGGGGTCTTTCTTCACGTTTTTTAAACGTCAACTTAGGATTGTCTAGCTTATGTTAGAATACTTGATCAAAAAAGAAGGAAACTAACAAGTAGAGCCTATAAAGGTGTCTTCATAGGACACACTGAAAATAGTAAAGCCTATAGGTTCTATGACTTAGAAAACAAAGCAACCGTAGAATTGAATGACGTAGAATTTTTTGAGGATAGATTTCCTTTTAAATCTAGAAATATTGGGGCCTAAATGGTCAAACTAGTGGTGGGGGCTCAAGTTCCAGTAGTATACCTTCAATTAGGATCCAAACCCAAGAAAAGGAAGTAGATCTTGAACCTAGAAGAAGCAAGAGAGGTAGAACCATAAAAGACTTTGGAGAAGACTTCAAAATATACAATGTAGAAGATCCAAAAGATCTAACAGAAGCCTTATCCTCAGTAGATGCTAACTTAAGGCAAGAAGGTATCAATGATGAAATGGACTCTCTTGAATCCAATAGAACTTGGCACCTAGTTGACTTACCTCTAGCTATAAAGCCATAGGCTGCAAATGAGTTTTAAGGAAGAAACTCAAACCTGATAAATCAGTGGATAAGTATAAGGTTAGATTAGTAGTAAAATAATTTAGGCAGAGGGAAAACATAGATTTTTTTTTTTTATACTTTTTCCCCAATCATTAAAAGCACCTCAATTAGAATGTTGATATCTATAACTGCCTTGAAAAATCTCTTAATCCATCATATGGATGTCAAAACTGCTTTCCTAAATGCTGATTTAGAAGAAAAGATTTATATGAAATAACTTCAACGTTTCATAGTTCACAGTAAAAAATCCAAAGTTTGTAAACTAGATAAATCTGATGGCCTAAATCAAGCTCCCAAGTAATGGTACGAAAAGTTTGACAACTTACTCATGTCAAAAGGATTTAAAGTAAATCAGAGTGACAAATGTATCTACTATAAGACTGAAGGTAGGTTATGTATTATCATATGTTTATACGTAGATGACATATTAATCTTTGGATCAAACTTGCACATCATAAATGATGTAAAATCTATGTTGAGTGCAAACTTTGACATGAAAGACTTAGGTGAAGCTGATGTAATCTTAGTTATCAAAATTACCAAAACTAAAAATGGAATTTCCTTAAATCAATCTCATTACATAAAAAAGATTCTAAAGAAGTACAACTACTTCGAAAGTAAACCAACTTGTACACCATATGACTCTAGTGTGAAATTATTCAAAAACATTAGTGACAGTGTTAACCAATCCGAGTACGCTAGTATCATATATAGTTTGAGGTATGCTGCTGATTGCACTAGATCAGACATAGCTTACGCTGTAGAATTACTATGTAGGTTTACCAGCAAACCTAGTCTAGAACACTGGAATGCAATAGAGAGTGTAATGAGATATACCTTAAGAAAACCCTAAACCTAGGATTACATAGTAACAAGTTTTCCACTGTACTTGAAGGTTACAATGATGCTGATTGGAACTCCCTCTCAAATGGCTCAAAGGCTACAAGTGGCTATATTTTTAATATAGTTGAAGGAGTTGTTGCTTGGAAATCCAATAAACAAACAATCTCAGCCCAATCAACGATGGAGTCAGAAATGATAACATTAACTACTGCTAGTAAAGAAGCAAGCTGACTTCGAAGCTTGCAATAAGAAATTCTCACATGGGAAAGACTGATGCCAGCCATACTAATCCATTGTGATAGTACTGTAGCTATTGCAAAAGCTCAGAACCGTTATTATAACGGTAAGAGACGACATATACGTCATAAGCACAGTACCATTAGAGAAGTGCTCACTATTGGTTAGTGATAGTGGATTATGTACGGTTTGACGATAACTTGGTTGATCCTTTGACGAAAAGATTCGCTAGAGAAAAGGTTTTTAAAACCTCAGAAAGAATGGGACTTGAGCCTATTAAAACTTGAATTGCTGTAAAGTAAACCCAACTTGAAAGATTGGAGATCTCAAGAAACAAGTTCAATGGGTAATAACTGATTAGAAGTAATACGACGAGAATCATGCTAAATAATTAGAAGTTTCATTCTTATGATTTAGTGATTAGCATGACATCCTGAAGCGTATGATGAGGTTGAACTTTGTTCTTAATGAGATCTATACTTGATATCAAATAGGGTACCTAGCTACAAAAGTACCCTTTGTGAATGTGGAAGTGAGGGCTGCTTCTTATGGAATTCTAGGCAGATTCCTAGAGCGTCACTAAACTGGGATATACGTATAAGGTCATAAAGCACGGGCTATTTTAGACTTCACTTAAATAATACTGCATGTGCAATAGCGTTAGAAGTAAAGTTCAAAACTACGAGTTACTTTACAATACTCTAAACTATTGTCATTACGTAAAGGTTCAAGTCATTAGACACCTTTACTTAGGCACAACACTATAGAGACAGACATTGCTCGATGAAAATGTTTTAAAAAATTTTCAATTAGGGGACTGATAGTAAATTTTTTTCAAGTGGGGGATTATTGGATGAAAAATTTGTGAAAAGAAAAAATAATATTATTTTATTCTCTCAAACATTCCCACATCGATTACTTTAGAATGTGAAGACTTTTTCACATACCCATTGATTGATCAATGGGTTTGAGCTCTTAGGGTACCTCAGTTTTGGAAGGAGAGAGGAGAGTGTGGATATGCCTATATCTCCACACGCCGTCGCGGTTGGTCGGACGAGGTGAGGAGAGAGAAAATAATATATATACTTTTACTAAAATTTCTTTTATGTTTACAAATTAATTTTCTAAAACGTTTACTGTTTCAACGTCATTAATCTCACGATTTTCTTCTTAATAAATTCTTTACTGTTTTGTGACCGTTGAGCCATCCGTTTCTATACCTATATAAATATCTCGTTCATCTACATACAACAAAAAGTTCATTCTTCTCTTCTATCTCTTATCTGTCTTCTGTTTCTCTTCTACTATTCCGATTGTTTGTTTGTCAATTTTGAGTGTTTCATTGATTACCAGTTGGTTTTCGTGAAAAATCAACTGAAGGGTGAGGTTGTTTTATCTTGGGGACGACGGGGCGATTATCTGTTTGCACAATCCAGAGCAGAGCCGCAAAACGTCTTAAAGAGAGCGTGTTCCACGACTTAGCCATATACTAACCTCATTTTTGTTTTGCAGTTTTTCAATTCTTGTACTGATCCATCTTGCCACTGTTGTTTTGTGTTTTTCGTACTAGTTTTTTGAATTTGAATGTGTCGTGTGTTTGAAGACCGAAGTGCTACAACAAGTTTTTTGTGATTAGTTTCATTTATGAAGTTTGAATATTGTGTGAGGTGAGTTGAGATTAGGCTGGAAGTTGAAAGTTTTCATACATTCAATCTTCATACATGTAATAATGTGCTCAAATTAATGTATTGTAGATAAACTGCTATTTTGGAGATGGTTGGAGAATGCTCTTTATAGATGTCATCACATTTTTTCTATGTATTCTTCAAGGCAAATTTGTCTTGTAGACAATCTTGAAAACTTTTATTTCTCTTATTTGACAAAGAATATAATATATCGCCTTTGTTCGTTTGTTTTGTTCTTTATATGAAAACGTTTAATTTTCTTAACAACATTCTAAAATTTAGATTATTGAGGTCAAAATTAAAAAATAAAACAAAACAAACAACATTCTAAAATTAAGTTGTCGTTGTGCTTCTATCACATTACCTTGGGTATGATCTAACTCATTTTAAGTTGTGAGTAGGTTAGCTTTCCTCGGGGCCTCCTCGACCTAGATGCCAGGTGATTTCCATTTTTCTTTTCTTGATCATACTCCATAAACCATATTTCATTTCATGTTGGATTCTTGTTCCCATCATACTTTTTGTGTAACCTTGACATCAACCTCAACTTGATGAAACTATATGTATTGTTAACTTTAATCGTACATGCTAACACTGTCTGAAGTTATTTAGATGTAACCTTAGCCTCAACGTTGGCTTTGATCGTGATTTGATGAAACTACCTACATCACTAACTTCACTCATTCGTACACGTTAACACTTATCTGAAGTCATTTAGATATTTTGTCATATAACCTTTTCATGCGCAAAATTTTTATTTTGATATGAGATATATGATCCGTTTGGATTGACTTAAGAAAAAAATGTTTTTGGAGAAATTCATTTTTTGTTTAAACATATTTTTGTGAAAATTCTTTAAAATAGACATGAAAAACTATTTTGAGTGGCTCCCAAGCACTCTAATTTTTTTTTTTAAAATAACTTATTTTTTTGACTTAATACTTGAAATGTAATCCAAACATAACAATAATAGACTAGAAAAATTCGGAAGGGCAGAAGTTTCAAGCTTCATGCTATTAAATTGACTATTACTCATGTTTTAAAATTATCACTAGTAATAAAGAACTAAATTACATCTCAAATAATTCACATGAATTTCTTTCTTGAAATCAACGCAGATAAATTAATTTAAAACTAATGGTGTAAATATATATATAAAAAAAGTTTAGTTAATAGTCGAATAGATCTACCACCACTATACTACCCTTTTAAATATGGATGATTCAATCTTCTACCTCCGTTTATTATATAAAAAAAATAAACCAATTTTAAAAATGAGAAAATAAGGAGAAAAAAAAAAAAAGAGAGGATAAAATTGGTTTTGTCTAGAACATAAAGAAGCTTAATAATAGTTTTTATTTACATCCGCCATCCGGAAACAAATTTAGTCCGGTGAAGAATCCTTAAATAGAGCGCAGTTTACCCAATTTTTCTCTTTCTCACACCCGAAGATCTTTGGTGCCATCACTTCGAGACCGCATCGACCCCTCTCTTTCTACCCTTTCCCCCTTCCCTTTCTACGGTCTCCTCTGGTTCTGTTCCTGATCCCCATCTTTGATCTCTACATTCCTCGTATCATTAAGAAAACCCTAATTTTTCCACTCCTTCCTCCCACCTTTCCCTAAACCCTAGCGGAATCCGCCTTCTCTCCATCTCCATCTCCATCTCCATCTCCATCTCTCTGTTTTTCTTAGCTAATTTTATCGATTCCTCGCGTCTATCCAGGTAAGGATCATGTTTACGATGTTGTACTTTCAATTTCTTTCTTTCTTTCTTTCTTTTTTTTTTTTTGGGTTGTGCTTTTTCTTTATGCTCGGGAGCTATCGATGTTTTCAGTTTTCTCTCTTGGAGCTACAATTTCTAAGGGCTTTGGTTTTTAGTGGCTTGGCATCTTCTGTATGATAGAAAACGGACGATAAAATTGATAATAATGTTTATTGTAATTAGGTTTGAGGTTGAGAAATTTTTTCAATTTACCGTCTCCCGTTTTGGTAGATTTTTTTTTCTTTCAAATTTGGATTGGTTATGTAATTCGGTAACATTTTCTTGCGGAAACTTGATTTGATTTTCTCTTTACTTTTCTTCTGCCTACGAATAATTGTACTGTTTTTGTTTTTCTGTTGTGGTATCAGTAATACGATTTTTTATGATCCTGCTGCTACACGTCGTTTAATTTGTTCATTGTCTTCGATATTCCTGTTTCGAAGTCGGGGAGAGATTGCATGCGTGGACAGTAAACTTTACTGTAAGTTCGGTAATTTAAGCGATTTCACATTTTCACGTAATTTTCCAAATTATGTTATTGAGCCTGATGTTGTCTTCAGCCCTTCACCTGGTTAGGGTGAAAAAGTCACGCTTTGCTATTTCTCTCTTTTAACACGTGCTTGTTATACCACTTGAGGATCAGCATTACGAAGAAAGCTTATTTTAAATTTGTTCGATTTATCTATGGTCAATATTTCGTAGGTGATAACATCCTTCAAAACTTCTATTCACTTTTAATAATTTTGCTTTGTTATTTTCACTTAGATAGCACCTACTTGTCGTAGTAAGCATTTTTAAGTTAGACAAGGGTTTTCATTGATTTCTATGGAAGATTGGAAAAATAAGTACTAATTTCAACCTTATGAGCCGCTCTGTTGTTTCGTCTTGTATTTGGGGTTTTAGTGGTAATCTTTGTGGTACTCTTTGGATATTTCATTTATCAATGAAATGGTATCCAAAAGTTTCAACCTTACAAGCTTACAGAAAGCTGCTCGACAAGAAATCACTTAGAGTCTTTTTTGATAGTGTACAATGAAAATTTAGTAAGCCCCTGGACTTCCTTTTAATTCCATAAGAATTTTACTATTTCAATCTATTACTTCCACCGTTTTGATAGTTGAACTCAACAAGATGGTTTTCATTTGCCTCCCATTATAGCACTAGAAAATCATAGTAGTTCTGAAAAACATTCACCCTTGTTGCTTATTTCATTGCTTTTCAAGGGCTAATGATTTTCCTGAATATTTTTTCTTTATTGTCTTGTTTATGACTGGTGGCCATCTGTTGTATGTTACTTGTGCATGGAAAGCATGTTATTTAATTCAAACACATCGGTGGTTAGCAGAATGTTGACCCCATGTATTTTGACCTTCTCTCTATAGGTTCTGGATTGCAACTGATATGAGTCTACAACAGTCCATACATTCCAAGCCTTCTGCTAATGGTTTTGGACGTCGTAGAGGCGATAGGGATGTAGGAACTAAGTTTGAGAATAAATTTCAGCCTGGAAAGTCAAACACCAACAGGTTAACTAATACAAGTGAGTTTCATTACTCATTTTTTTTGTCCTGAAATTGTCTTCTACTTTTTGATGTTCTTATCTTTAATATTTCTTTATGCAGGAACACTGGCTGGCAGCAAAGACGGAAGTTTTGGGAGTTCCTCACATGATCGATTAGTATATTTAACGGCATGTTTTATTGGACAACATGTAGACGTCCAGGTTAAAAATGGATCTGTATACAGTGGAATATTCCACTCAAGTAATACTGACAAAGATTTTGGTATGTTTTCTTTCCACTACTCTTCTTATGTCAATTATTTGATGATCAGCCTTATGACTAATTTTTATCCTTCATCTGCAATTCTATTATTTGGTGTATCTAGTAGTTTTTATTTGATTATCATTTTCAGGAATTATATTAAAAATGGCACGCTTGACAAAGGATACTTCTTCTCGGGGGCAGAAAACCATTGGAGACTCTTCAATTAAGGCACCTTCCAAGACTTTAGTAATACCAGCTAAAGATCTTGTGCAAGTTATAGCCAAGGTTCTGATTCTATTTAAGAGTCGAACATTTTTCCCATTTTGCAGTAATATTGAGCAGTTGTGTGGTCTGGTTTTTTTCCTAGTATTTTGACGGAAGGCTATGTTAGTAATTGATTACCATGAAAAATTTTCTATAATGTGTGGTTTCTTGTGTCCATCTTCTTTCTCAGTTTATTTTCAGCAATCTGATCATTCTGCTAAACAATTTATTTCAGGATGTGACTGTTACAAAGGATGGACTGTCAAATGAAGTTCATAGTGAAAATAATGAACTTCTGATAGACTGCATTATTTCACAGTCTCGTCAACATGACGCAGAAAGAGAATTGAAACCATGGATACCTGATGATGATGACCCTCAATTTCCTGAGCTGGATAACATATTTGATGGTCCATGGAATAGGTTGTTATACACTTCGTCAAATCTTTTTTTTTTTTTTTTTTTTGAGATCCTTAGCTTTTGTCATTTGTTTAGCATGAGGATTTGGCTTATTTTTTGGGTTTTTTCTCCTGATATGGTGGTCAAATGGAATTGAGTTCAGTACAGTCTCTTAGGGCTTTATTTTGATAAATTTCAAAAACTTCAAAATCTTTCTCATTAAAAAAGATCTGGTAATATTTCACATTCTCTTTATAGCGAGTGAGGGTACTCTGGTATATGATTATTGTGATATTTATTTTTCTTGGTTAGATAATTGATGTATTCTTCCATTCTTCCGGTAATTTATCTCTTTTTGAACTGCTTTGACCTTTTTTTCTTTTTTCATTTTTCAATTGTAAACTATTTGTTAAAAAGTCAAGAAATGCTCATGAAGTAACATCCAAATGTTGAATGCCATTTCTTTTTGTATCTACCATCTAATAATATTGCTCAAGTAAAATAATTTTGTGACTGTTTGGACCTACCAGCTACAGCTTGTTGAACTACATATTTGCAGAAAAAATGAGCATTGTTCAAGTTGGATTGTCATAGCTGAACATGGTCACGGCTAATAAAGTGATTGCTAGAATTAAATGCTTTGGGCTTGAGTTTAAGATATTTATATTTCTCTCTGTCGATCTCTGTATTTTTGATTTTTAAGCTTTTGGTGATGGATGGGTGGGCACCGAAAGTCAGTTTCTTGGTATATATAATTTATTAATGTTTGCTTATTCCCATTGGCTGCTAGACTCTCGGAGGTTATAATTGCAGGTAATCTTATATTTTTAGTATCTTACAGGGGTGTCACATTAGTT
Organism: Cucumis melo; assembly: GCF_025177605.1. Lineage (NCBI taxonomy): Eukaryota > Viridiplantae > Streptophyta > Magnoliopsida > Cucurbitales > Cucurbitaceae > Cucumis > Cucumis melo. Next base: position 18,335,907 of record NC_066860.1, on the reverse strand, counting down.
TAGATACAGGACATCAGTTCCTGAAGCACTTCATATAACTCCATTTTTGCATTGTCCTTCAGAATTTCTTTTTCTTTGTTTTACCTTGTTTGGGACAGAGGGTTATCGGACCTTATGAGCTTCAATCTCTTTTCGTTTCTTCTCTGATTTTTCTGTTTCATTTTAAAAAAAGGAACTTCTGTTATAACTTATGTGTTTCTTGCAAGGTTTTTAAATCTCTTCTTTTACATTCATATACGCCTTTGTAAATTTGCTTCATGTTACTTGTTTTAGGAGTTGGGATCAGTTTGAAGTTAATGAGAAACTCTTTGGAGTTAAAAGCACTTTTGATGAAGAAATTTATACCACAAAGCTTGAGAGAGGTCCTCAAACTAGAGAGTTGGAAAAGGAAGCTTCAAGGATTGCTAGAGAAATAGAGGGTGAGGATACTGAAGATCTTCATTTAGCAGAGGTATTTTTGGCATCTGATTTCATTTCTCAAGTTGCTTTCTCAGGCCATTTGTGAGTGAACTTTGCTGGAACTCAATATTTTTCGTTCTGTTTTGTTTGAGCAGGAAAGAGGTATTGATATCCACGATAAGTTTGATATTGATGAGGAAACCAGATTCTCTTCTGTATTTCGTGGGAAGGCAGCTGATGATAGTGGGTTTGATGAGAATGAAGACATATCATTCAATTCACGTAACATGGAAACCTTTGGGGGGCCTTCTGATTCTGACATTAGGTTTGCAGACACATATTCTGGAAAATGCAGCGATGTAGTGTCTGTGTCAAGCTCTTCATCCTTGGTATTTCTACATTTATCTTTTATTATTATTATGATGTTTGATAATTGAAAAGCTCTTATTCACTAACTCTTTGGGGGGTAGTCTCAATCCCATCCCATAGGTTGTTCTCTTCTGTTCTTGAATATAAGTCTCTGTTTCTTATTTTTTTAAAAACGATAATCTCCTTGTGATTGAATTCTTCAGCATGCTGATCATTGATCAAGTATTTTTAGCAAAATAGTGGTGGCTGTTTTAATTTGTTAACCTAGCCTGTTTTACCTTTTTCTCGGTGCTAATGTTGTCATTTCAAAGAACAATGTTTGAATGCATGAAGTGCCAATTTTTTCTCATCAGTGGCATGATATTATTTTCTTTTTTTAATATTAGAATATTTGTACTTTTCAGTTTTCCCTATGGAAATTGTGCAGTACCACATTCCAAGTCTAAGCATTTTATTATTATTAGGTTAATCAGTCCGGTTAATTTTATGAGAACTTATTTACGACTTGGATTATTTTGATATATAATCTTATGCTTATGTGTACCTAGCCCAAAGTTATTAATTTTTATTTGGCTAAATTGTAAAAATGCCCCTCAACTTTGTTGTTTGTGTCAAAAATACCCTTAAACTTTCGAGAGTTTCAGAAATGCCCTTAAACTTTTGAAAAAGGTTAAAAAATACCCTTACCGTTAGTTCTCAATAACTAACTAAGAGAGGTTAGGGCTTCAATCCATGGTGGCCACCTACCTAAGAATCAATTTCCTATGAGTTTCCTTGACACCTAAATGTTTTAGGGTCGGGCGGGTTGTCTTGTGAGATTAGTTGAGGTACGCATAAGGTGGTTCGGACACCCACGGATATAAAAAAATATAGACAAAAAGAACTCCTTTACCGTTAGTTTTGGATGGAAACCGTTAAAGTTTTGTTTAAAAAATATCCCTAAATTATTGAAAAGTTTCATAAATACCATTAAAACTTATAAAAAGTTAAAAAACATTTCCATTAATCTAATTTTTACACCAAATTTTTTAACCTTAAAAATAAAAACCAAAATTTAAGTTAAAACTTTAGTTTTAAATTTCCATCGATATGTGGATATTTTTATCGATATTTTCATATTTCCATAGGTTCGATATCGATAGAAGGGGTAAATTGGTATTTCCGTTGCATTGTAGAAAAATCCACAAATGACAAAAAATAAAGATGAAAATGCCACTTATATAAATATAATATAGTTATGAGATGATGGCATAAGCATTTCAAATTCTGAGAACGTACTCTGTTACGGATAACTTATGTTTAATATAATAACTTTGCCCTTACATTACATTCTGTATTTCTATCATTAGTAAACTTATATTATCCTTTCGAACACCAGTAAAGCTCAAAACTTGATATGTTATCTCAAGTTGGTGTGGTTGAGAGTTAGTATGGTTATTGAGGATTTTTCCTCTTACCAAGGAAAGAAGAGGTTTTTATTTAGCTGTTTTATGTTCTTTTATTGCTTTTAGAGATTAATGAAGACTAACATGTCCTGATTTGCAGGATCAAGCGCAACCCTCTCAGACAAATATTGGTGTAGATCTATCCAGGTCCACACCTATTAATTATGCTAGACAACTGGCATCTGAAACTTCGAGCAAAAGTTGCCCTACTTTGCAAACTGAAAGCAGGTTTGTACTTTTATAGTACTCTCCGGCTCAGTAAGAGATGTATTAAAGACCACATGATTCATTATTGTGGTTGATTTTCTTGTTTGAACATATGAAATATAGGATCCAGGACATACAGCATGAAGAGAATGATGCGGACGTGCCTGAAGAAAAGGACAGGGTAGGTTTACAAAATTGTATGTGTAGAATCTGCTTTGTTGCTTATTGTATAGTTTTTGGGGACTTAACTCCTAATTTTCTGTTATTGCAGCAGGCACTTAATGACACTCAATTTGCTAAATGTGATGGTGAGCCATTTTCTGCATTTCTAGCTTCTAATTTACTGAAATTCGATTGTTCTTTAGATTTGAAGAGTTAAAATTGACATGCATCAAATTCTAGTAGTAGGCCCCAATCATCTTCCTAGAAGAAATATGTGTTGGTTTATGCATGTTGTGTTGTGTTGCATGTGTTCCTAATTGGAATTTGGCGATGGAAACAATAGATTTGCAGCCATTGAAGAAAGATGGATCCGATGAAGGGACATTGCCTAATGTTGCCTCGCATATGCCATCAAAGCATAATGAGAAGTTAAAGCCTTCTGAACTCTCTGATGATCCAGAACCTGGAAAATCTCATGGAGAAGTTCAAATGTTGAACTCTAGTGGGCGACCTGGTAGTTCTGTATCATTGAATTCAGAATGTGCTGCGGGAACTTCTAGTGGTCCTGCATTATCTCCTAGCTCATCGGTGGGATCCCTATCTTCTGAAAAATCAACCCCTAATCCTCGTGCTAAGGTATTTCTTTTTTGCTTGACACATTCAGTGGCCTGAAACAATAGGCGCACGTCAGCCATAAAAAAATTTCATGTTCTGGGTTAAGAACTAGTATCTTTGGCTCTTCTTTTATGTTTTGCCTGCTATTGTGAATAGGAATTCAAACTCAATCCTAATGCAAAGAGTTTCACCCCATCTCAAGCACCTGTTAGGTCACCTTCTCCAGCATCATCATCTGATGGTTCGTTCTACTACCAGAGCAACATACCTGCGGTACCCCATATGCATGGGTTGCCTTATGGTGTTGGAGTAAGTACATTTACTTTTGTTTTTTCTCTAAAGAAATTTGCTTCTATTGAAAGATAATTGTGTACATTTTTATGGTGTTGGAATAAGTACATATACATTGTCTTCTTTTGTTTTTTCCTCTAAATAAATTAGCTTCTACTGAAAGATACATTTTTATTGATGACCTGACAGTGACAAACACAAACAAATTCAACTTCTTAGGTGTTGATCTATTATATCTGCTAGAATTTACTACATCTAGATCCTCTTTAAGAGTTTCCAACTTTTCATGGTTGTGCAGATTGGACCTTCATTCGCAGGTCACCAGCCTGTTGTTTTTAATCCAATGGTTGGACCGATGCAGTCACCACATGGATATGTTCCGCCAAATGGACCTCAGGTATGCTTTACTGAAAATATATCTTTTTGATTTGAAACAATTTCATTAATCAAATGAAATACCCAAAGATGAAGAAAATGAGCCCAAATTAAAGGGTAGTATACAAAATGGTTTACTCAAAATATGAAGTTATGGCTTTCTTGATCTTCTTTTTCTAACTTTGAAGTTCTGTACATTACAAATTTGATTCCTTTAATTGCAGTATGCGCAACCCGTGCTTCTTGGCCATCCGAGGCATGCCATGTATATGCCGGGCTACCAACCTGTAAGTATCCTCAGATTGTCTTCGGTTTTATTATTTTCTTCAGAATATAATGGATAATAGCTTGGTAAACTGTTGCACTTATACCTGGTTCCTGTTCATTCCACTGGCCTTATGGATTCCGAGTCTTTTTTTGTATCAACAGGAAATGCCATACAAGGGGCGCGATTACTAAACAGTCCCTCTGATGCTGCTCCGCAGTTTAATTGCTTGTGCTTCATTATAAGCTGTTTGGAGGCATTTTGCTTTGAACAGAAACTGGCAAAAGGAAGATAAAAGGGAAAGAGATGGAGGGAGAGAGAGGGGGGGTTGGGTTGGGTTGGGGGGGGTGTGTGGAGTCATTTGGGATGGGGAGGAGTTTATATAGCTTTCAGTTCAATCACTTTTTCCCTCATCCCATGAATTTGGTAGCTTTGAAATTTCTCAAAATAACCACCAATCACATCACATTGTTTCCTGATCCTTTATTTATCAATCAACAGTTAAATGTTTGGGGGTTTGGTTTGGTTTGTTTGGTCTGCCTACGGCATTTTGCACTATATACTTATGTGTCCATTATGCAACATCGTAGGCCTCTTTAATGTAAAACGCATAATAATTGAAATTTCTTAAATACTGATTTTTAGGTGTGCAATAAATGGAAAGGGTTGGGCTGGGACAGCACACTGAATTTAAATTATGGGAACTCTCACTTCGTTATATTGTGGTGAAGAGATGATATAGTCGTCAATTTTGCTTTGGATGTGTTGTTAAAATGGGTGTCCTAATGTCCTTAGATGAACATCATTTGCTTGCTTTCGAATATTGATAATGAGCTTTGTGATTTTAAGGGTTTTTTCTTTGAATTTGGACTAATCATGTTCTATGTATTTTTCTTCATAAAAAGTTGTTTCTTGTTTGTAGACCGAGGTCTTCAGTACATTTGGAGAGTACCATTGTTGAAACAAGTTGTAGGATTGATTATTGAAGATATTACAATAAGGGTGAGATTGAATGGAAAAAGACTTTAAAGCATTCACTCCCGACTTCTGCTAATGATAATAATAAAAATAAAAATAAATAATAAATAATAAATAATAAATAATAATAATAATAATAATAAGATTGGAATTTGATAATGCTTGGAGAAGACATCAAATTGATAAACGAACTCAACATAAATGGAAATAAAATACAAAATTAGGTCTTGCTGAAGATAAAAACAACCGTTTTAGAGTGAATAAAATTTGCCTAAGCAACCGTTTAAAGTAAATAAATTTTTGCCTAAAGCCCTTGGCTGTCTCGAGACTTGTTGGTATAGGAATATGAAGCCGGAATCCGATGAAGAAAATGGTGAAACATGATGGTTAGAACCTGTCCTGCCACCATCATGAAAACAGGAAGTGCCCCTATGTAGCCCCACTTTGTAAAATCGATATTATTATCCACTCCCTTAAAAAGAGCAGAAATATCATCTTCACTAACCGTACCATTGGTAACGATCCAAACCCCAGTCACGTAACTTAACACCAAGGATCCAACAGCTCCACACATGGCAAGTGTACATAAAAAGCCAGTGATCATACCGCTCATAGAGCACCGAAATAGAATGAGAACAATGACAACCACTGAACACCAAGGATCCACCGAAAGAGTATTTGAGATCAAGAACCAAGGGAAAAGACCCCGCCCTCCTATGGCATAGTACAACATAACAGCAGTCCCTCGTGTGAAAACTATGTTGCTTGGAATGGTTATGTTATTGAATTTTTGTTCTTCTTGCAACACCCCTCCAGGAGGATTGATCACGCTTTGGTAAGTTACTGTTGCCACTAACATCAGATTCACTTGCGCATTATCCGACCACTTACCTAGGTTATTGATAAAATCATACAATGACAAGTTTTTACGTCCTGTTGGCTGTATTATCTCCCCTTCTGTTTGGACATTCCGTGTTTCTGAAACCACAATGTTTAACAATGATCTTGTTCCTGCTGTTTCTGTTCCTGGAATATTGAGTAAATATCGTACCATCTAGGTAGATGGCAGAGTGTTAAATATGTTTAGTTAGAGGACTGATCAAACACAAAATTAACTTTCAAGGGAGACTAAAGCTAGTGTGTACCTCAATTTGTCGATGTATCATCGACAAATCCAAAATAGTGTTTCCGTCATTGTCCACCGCATTCAAGAAGTCTTTATCATTAATCACTGATTGAACCAACATTCTCATAGCCTCCAGTTGATTCTCTTTAACACACAAATGTAAAATAGTTTGGGCATCCCCAAGCTTTGTTTTAACAGTTTGTGGTCTTGCATTGATTAGGTCTTGCGTTACTTGAATATGGCCTTTAATTGCTGAATAATGAAGAGGAATCATTCCATACAAATCTCTAATCAAGCAAGCACTCGTGTTCTTCTCCAACAAAACTCGAACCATCTCAATATCTCCATTGGCAGAAGCCAAGTGCAGAGGTGTGCGTTGGAGCGTGTTGGTCTCAACGACGAGCTCGGGGTTCTGATCCAAAAGAAACCGAGTGAACTCAAGATGACCATGTGAAACCGAGACGTGAAGGGGAGTCTCAGAATTGCAATTTGACACCAAACATTTTTGGACGATGTTTGTGTCTTCTTCAATCAATGTGTTCAAAAGTTGGAGGGAGCCAAGTTTTGCAGCCTCGTTGAGCCTTTCAATGGCAGTGCATCTTGTGGAATTTTCCATTCTATTTTTCTCTCAACTCTTACTCTCCAAAGGTGAATGTGAAGAAACTACATATAAAGGCACATGGTGCTGTTTTTTTTTCTCATTTTGTTCTTAATGGCACATGGTACTGGTAGAGTAGTTGGAGAAATAATTCACCCATCTTTACTTCATCCATCAATGGTGGTAGTTTCTAAGTCGTTGAAAAAAGAGGCTAAAATGGTATTGGAGTCATGTCAAGAATGATGTTTCCAGGAAATGTACATGAAATGTTCCCAAGAAGTAGAGCTTCATTCCTCGCAATTTTAATTAAGACTTTTTTAAAAAATAATAAAATAAATTAAAATATTTATAAAAATAGCAAAATATAAGAATTTGCTTCCAATATTTTCATGTGCTTAACAACTATTTTACATTTTAAAAAGTTTTTGGAGCACATCTTAAAAAGTTTTTGAAGCACATTTTAAAGAGTTTTTATCAAAAGAGCTTAAATAAAATTAGTTTTTTGAAAAATATTTTTTCCTTAATCTAAAAGGGATAACATTGATAAATGTTTATTAATATTGTCTGTATTTGATTTACAATAAAACTAATTATAATTTAATTACTGAATATCAAACGTTTTTGTAATTTTATCCTACCCACTATAAAAGGTTTTATCCATCTCATTCCAACCTGGCGATGACTGATTTTAGACATTTGTTTTCGCTAGCAACAGTTGTCGTCAAATTGTCGACGACCATTTTTTGGTGATCGTCATTTGCCAACTTCAGATCATCGTCTCCAGTAAATTTTTTAGATGATTTTTGAAAATAAATGAAAGAAAACCTAAACTCTAAGTCCTACCTCCTAAATGAATAAAAAATATTTATTATATTAATTAATTAAATAATGTCTAAATATAAAATATAATATGGTAATTTTAAAAATAATTTTTAGACCAAACATAACCATTCAACATCTCTTTTTATAGTATTTGAAAATTAATTTAAACGTTTCAAACCATCTAATTTTAATTGTTAAAAAATTACTTTTACAAAATTAATTTTACATAAATCACTCATTCTAAAATCACTATTGCAAATATCAGCTCCAAATAAACCCCAAATTACTTATAAAGTATATAGCAGTAGAAAATAGTTTATTATCCTTGAATTTATGGTTAATAAAAAAACATTGCCAAAATAAATTAGCATGATTTACAATAAATTTTGGGAATCCACATTAACACTTCACACATTATTCACTATTGGTTAATTAATAAAGATCGGAAATTACCAAAAAATAGTCATATTTTTAAAATTTTTATAGATTCTTGGGATTGGTTTTCATAAAATAGACTTTTAGGATAATTGGTGTGTGAATAATCCAAAGTTAAAAAAAGCCTTGAAATCACAAAATTGAAAACTCTCTCCTCCACTTGCGACATCTCCTCTCCATCGAACGAAAGCGTGAACCATCGAAAAATCTCCAAATAGATGATGAACCTTCAAGACGTTAGAGCTCCAGACCGTGTACCTTGAACGACGAGGCAATGATGATTAGGTGGCAAACGATCTATGCAAGTGGTGACTTTCGACACTGTGGATATATTAAACGACAAAGAACTGTGGAGAACGAAAATTGCAATAGCAACTGTTGCGGTTCACTAACTTGCATTCTAACGACTTAGATGACGGCTAAAACCCAAGAGAGCTTGATATAAAGGGAGTTGTAAAGAAGTTAGAGGAAGAAGAGAGAACGTGTGGGAGAGAAAGAGTTTTACATTGGTTTATAGGAAGGAAGATAAAATTTCATGTAAGGGTGATTGATGTATTTCGTCGTCTGAATTCGTGTCAAATAATAATAAACCAAATCACACACCAAGAACTAATTTTAGTGACAAGTTCATGTCGAACTTAGGGAGCACAGCGGTTCTAAAAAAAATAATTTCCAACCTAAGGTAACCGGGCAGGGGGGTTGAGTAGAAATTGTAGGCAGGAAAGTAAATGCAAAAAACAAAGTAAAACAAAGAAAATTTCAATGACAAAAGAATCTAGCTTGGGTTATTCAATTTCTCCCTTATCCAAAGAATTTCTTCATCGATTATTCGATTTCTCCCTTATCCAAAGAAATATTCATCGATTATTCGATTTCTCCCTTATTCAAAGAATTTATTCATCGAACTATCCTTACTTATTTACATGCAATCCTCACCAAACAAATTTTTATCTGATTTCGAGTTCTTTTACACATTTTTTTTTGGAAGTTTTTAGCTATTATTATTACACCTCGCAAACCTCTCGCAACTTTCTAACTTTAAATGTCCAATGCCAAATCAGTCATATATTTGTTTAGGGTGATTTAGGCTGCTAATTTAATGCATGTTTTGTTCAGTTTTTAGTTAGTTTCTTTGGTATCTCGCAAACATCTCGCAAGTATCTCACAGGTTCCAAAGTTTAAATGTCTAGTCTCAAATCGATTATATATCTATTTTATGCGATTTAAAGTGCTTTTACACATGTTTTAGAAAGTTTTACCTACTTATTTTGTATCTTGCATGTATCTGGCCACTTTCAAACTTCAAATCTCTAATTCCAAATAAGTCCTATTCTTGTTTTATGTGATATGACAACTTGAAATGTCTAACTTCAAATTAAGGTGGTTTAAGGATGTCGCATGTTCAGATTTCAGTGTGTTATTGTGGTCTTGGGATGAGGGACAGAAAATATGAAGGAGGCATGTTAAAATCAGTAAAGAAATAGTACACAAAGATTTACTAGCTGAGTTATACAATCTTGTAGAAGTTGACCCTGTAGAGTTCGATATAAAGATAAGATGCATATATGAGATAAAAGTGAAAAATGAAGCTCCTCCATTTGAGTTAAGCAATGATCATGATTTGAAGTTTATATTCTTAGTGAAAGTTCGTTGGAGGTCCTCTTATAAGTCTCATTTGAGCCTAGAAGCAATCAAAGTAAGAACAGATCAAATATGTGTTACGATTTAGTGCTTGGGAGCAACCAAGTTCATAACTTAAACTCTCATACTCCAATTGCAATGGATGCATTAGAGAATAATGAAATTCAACTTGGTAAAGTTTAGGTTGGTTTATGTGATAACATGATAGGGACCACTCTTAGTTAAATAGAAATCATATGATTTAAAAGATAGATACTTTTATAGGGGAGCCATGAAATCATTTATCTGGAAGTTGACATGAAATCATGTTACAGTGGATATTAGTATACTTGTAATGTATGTGAAAATCCCACTATCGTATATTTTCTCTTAGTGGCCTTGCTCTTTTATTTGGCATATTGCATGTCCAATGCTCTTTTTAGTCCATTTAATTGTTCGTCCAAACACAATCACATCCCAATCATAACCTTCAAAGGTCCCAGTCATCTATAATTTTAAGAAATGGTCTATTTTGGTTCTCCAATATTTTAAGATAGTTCAATGAGGTATACCAAAGCGAAATTAACTATATCCTTGTCGTCATCCTTGTATTCCAAAAATGTGTCTTCTAACTGGCTTATGTAAATATACTCTATCTTTGAAAAACTTGGTCTTGCAATCTATTATTTGCAACAAACCCATTAGAAGCCCTTTTTGGATGCCATAGACCAATTATGATGTCAAATTCCAACCTCCCAAATGTACAAATAACACCACCTAACAAGAAACTTGTGCAATTGTTCGTCTTTTCTTCCATCTCCCTCACTAGTAAGCAATGGATGAGTGTCCCATTGATGATGATGTTTATATCAAGAAAGTGGTCAAATCTTGTTTTCCTAAATAAGGCTAAGGTGAATCGGGTTAAGTTTTGCCTTCGTATTGTGTTTTCTAGATGGGACAAACAACCTACTTGAGCCTTAAAATGATGGGATGACTTAATCTTATATGTGGGTGGGTTCCTTGATGTCATAAATATTTATAAACCTAAACCTAAATAAATGCAATACACAGATTTAATTAGAAAAAACAACACAGAAAGGAACAAATGTGACCAATATGAAAAACAAGAGGCAACCCAGAAAACTTATGGAGTTTACTAAATAGATAAGTAGCTAGAAGACTTAAGAGAAGTAAAACAAGTACATAATTGATTTGGAAATTCTAATGAAAGTTATGTGAGATGCTTGTGAGATATAAATGAAAAACATAAAAAAGTTTTTAAGACATTGCGAAAGCACTCAAAATCACCCTAAACAAGTGTACCAATTATGCAAATGGAATTGGGCATTTGAAGTTTGAAAATTGCAAGATTAAATAGTTAGAAGACAAGTACATAACTAATTTGGAATTCTAAAATTAAAGTTTGGAAGTTGCAAGATGCTTGCGAGATTCAAATGAAAAACTTAAAAAAGTCTTTAAGACGTGTAAAAGCAATCTAAATCTCCCAAACAAGTGTATAAGTCTTATGGAATTGGGCATTTGAAGTTTGGAAGAAGTTGTGAGATGTTTGCGAGATAATAAATAAGTAGCTTAAAGACTTCATAAACATGTGTAGAAACACTCCAAGTGATGTAAAACATGTACGTAATTGATTTGGGATTCTAAAACTAAAGTTTGGAAGTTGCAAAATGCTTACGAGATACAAATGAAAAACCTAAAAAAGTCTTTAAGACATGTGCAAAAGCACTTTCAACTACCCTAAACAAGTGTTTAACTCATATGGAATTGAGCGTTTGAAGTTTGGAATATGCAGGATGTTTGCTAGACGATACATATGACATATCTAAAAGCTCCCTAAACAATGTGCAAAAATATCTAAAACAAGTATACTGATAAGGGATTGGGCAGCGAAGGTTTGGAAGATAGTGATATGTTTGCGAGATAATTTCAAGATGATTGTGAGAGATAAAAAGACCTAAAAGAAACTATCTAAAACATGTGCAAATTGGCCTCCTAAAACACCTACAATGATCTCACTTTTATTTGGGTTTGAACATTTAAAGTAGGTAGTTAGGTGTTCCAAGTTTCAAGATTGGAAGTCTTGAAATGTTACAAGGTAATTGCCAAACTTCAAACCGTATAAAACCCAAAAATCCAAAGCAATGGATTTGAATATACTAAAAGATCCAAAGTTCAAACCGTACATAATATGCAAAAATCCAAAAAGTTCCCAATTTCACAAATTCACAACTGGTTCTCCAATCCAAATCTAAAGAGAACATTCTAAAAGAACAAAAAAAAAAAAAAAAAAAAAGAATATTCTAAATAATTAAAGCAAAAACCTACCCAACTACTCTATATTCAAGATAAAAAAAGTAAACAACAAAATCTAAAAAAAAAACACAAAAATCCAAATCAGTAAACAACAAAATTAGATAATTGATTTGAACAAATAAAGAAAAAAAATCAATAAATAACCCAAGTTTCAAAAAGTTTTCTAAGTCGATATGAAGGCTTTAAGTTCCTTACTAACATTGAAGTATGAGTATAATGCCGTTTTTGGGATGTTTGCCGTCGTCTAAGCTGTTGGAATGCAAGTCAGTGAACTCTGGCGGTTGTTGTTGCCACTTGTATAGATGGTTCGTCACCTAATCACCATTATTTCATTGTTCGGGGTACACCATTTGGAGCTCTGACATCTTGAAGGTTCACCATTCGTTTGGATTTTTTTTATGTTTCACGTTTCATTCTATGGAGAGAGGAAGTTGCATGCGAAAGGGGAGAGTTTTGAGATTTTAGGTTTTTTTTTTCACCTCAAGGGAAAATTGGACTATTCATACCCCAATTTGTCTTAAAAGTTTATTTGATCAAAACTAATCCCAAAAATCTATAACCCCTTCAAATTTGGACTATTTTTGGTAATTCTCTCTAAAAATTTAAGAGAGCACTAGAGAGAAAGGAAGTTGGAAAGAAGTTAGAGGAAGAAGAGGTACCACGCGGGAGAGAGAAAGAGTCTAACGTTGGTTTACGAGAAAAAGATAAAATTTCACGTAAGGGCAAACTAGTCATTCATTTTCCTAGGAGTCTACGTTTTCAAAACCAATCACAAAAACCTATAACTCTTCAAAACTGGACTAAGTTTGGTAATTCTCCGAAGATTAGTTTATACATGAAACCTGTACCATTAACTAAATAAAGTACAATTTTCAATAGAAAAAAAAGAGACGTATAAACAAAATGTCATTCTTTTGACGAGGATTTGTCGTTAACAAAGCGGGCATTTTTGGGTTAGGCTAGAATTTGAGAAGTGATCCTTAGATAACTTTTTTTAAGTGCATGTAAATTGGAAATTAAAATTTAACAAATTATTGACATAAAATTCAACATTTAGATTTTTTTTTTTACCGTAAACTCAACTTTATATCTAGATACATCGATTAGTTTCGAAAAATTTTAAAATATGTCCCCCTAAAACATTAGATAAAAGAAAATTAAAAGTTTAAAAGCCTCTAGATATTTCAAAAATTAAAGTTCTTATCATAATTATATGCCATGAAATTAAGTATTTATCATCTATCACAAAATTGTAAGCTTTGGGAGATGTATTACACACAATTTTAAAGATATTAGATAACTAAAATCATGCATTGCTCGTGAGAACCTTGTTATAATATATATTCTTGATGGATGAAAAATCAATATGATTAATCTCTTTATTACAAAAATGCATATTCTCGATCTCTTTAATTTTACTACTACTTGTGAATGCAATTTCAATCTCATCGTGAACAATTAGATATCAACGATTCACAATACTGATTTTTCCATTAAGAATGATATAATATTTTCCTTTCTCGATAACAACATTAAACTTTTTGATCAAGTCATTAGGCTAATTTGAAATTTTGGGAGCAAATTTTGTTTACAATCCCAATGAGCCCTTTTGTTATAAATATATATAAATATATATAAATATATATAAATATATATAAATATATATATATATATATATATATATATATATATATATATATATATATATATATATATATATATATATATATATATGTTTTCTTAAAAATGAAAACATATTATATATTGTATATTAAGTAAATTGTTATATAATATAATTTTAAGTAATAAATGTGAAGAAATTCAGAATAAACTATAATATTTAAATCTTAATAAATAATATTATTAACGATTAGATTAGAATTAAAAAGGAAGCAATAAACAATTAAATTTAGGTTAACTTTTAGGGAAACTTACGTAAATGTAACAAAACACCAAACTATTTACGGCCCGTATAATAAAGCTCATAAAGTTAACAATTTTTTAAATATTCCAGGTTTGCTCTTCCATCTTTCTTTTGCGATTCATCTTCCTCCTGCTATTTCTTTCATCCTCTTCTTCCTGCGATTTTGTCTTCTTTCCTATTTTTTTTCTGCAATTTCTTTCCATCATCTTTCTTATTTTTCAATTCTTTATTTATGTGGTTTAATCTTTCCATCGTTTTTCTTCTTTTCCTCTTTTTTCTTCCCTGCGATTTCTTTCCATCGTCTTTCTTCTTTTCCTTCTTTTACATCGTGTACAAAAAATAGCAAAATCTAAAAGATCGTGTATAAAGAATCTTGAAAAAAAATCATTTAGATTGGAGTAGCTAAATGTAAATTATCGTGTAAAAAAATAAACAATTGTGTAAAAAAAAATAAAAGATCGTGTATAAAGAATCTTGAAAAAAAATAATTTAGATTGGAGTAGCGAAATGTAAACAATCGTGTAAAAAAAAAATAAAAATTGTGTATAAAGAATCTTGAAAAAAAATCATTTAGATTGAAGTAGTCAAATATAAACGATCGTTTTTTTAAAAAAGTAAACGATCGTGTAAAAAAATAAAAGATCGTGTATAAAGAATCTTAAAAAAAAATCATTTGGATTGGAGTAGTCAAATGTAAACGATCGTGTAAAACAAGTAGAAGATCGTGTAAAGAAATCTAAACGATCGTGTACCAAAAGAATTCAAAACATCGTGTACCAAATTTTGAAAAAAAAAATTATTTAGATTTGGGTCCGCAAATCTAAACAATCAAATCTAAGCAATCGTGTAACTAAATTTAAGCGTAACAAAATTAAACGATCGTGTAACAAAATTAAACGATGGAATTAAAAAGATAAATTGTAGACGTATATAAACGATCGCGTATAAATTGTAGCCATATCTGAACGATCGCATATAAATTGTAGCCATATCTGAACGATCACGTATAAATTGTAGCCATATCTGAACGATCGCGTATAAATTGTAGCCATATATGAACGATCACGTATCAAACAATAACCAAAATCCAAACGATCACAAATATATTATGCGTGCGTTATTGATGGGTGGTTGACGGGGTATTTTTGGTATTTTACACAGTGGGCCTCTAGGCTTTCTTCGTTTTTGGAATTATTCTATAGAGTGTAAATATTTTGCCGCTTTTTTATATTTTTGAAAAGACCCTTAATTTTTATAAATATAACAAACTACTAAAATATTTACGACCCATGTAACAAAGCCCATGAAGTTTTTTCCATCGTCTTTCTTCTTTTCCTTTTCTTTTTTTTTATGTCGTTTAGATTTTGGTAACCAAATATAAACAATGTGTACAAAGAAAAAAAAAAAAAGAAGCCAAATCTAAAGAATTCGTGTATAAAGAATTTTGAAAAAAATTGTTTAGACTAGGGTAGCCAAATTTAAACGATCGTGTAAAAAAAATAAACGATCGTGTAGACAAATATATCTAAACATTCATGTACTAAAAGAATTTAAAAAAATTGTTTAGCCAAATCTAAACATTGTGTACCAAAGAATCTTGAAGAAATAAACAATCGTGTAAATAAATCTAAACAATTGTGTACCAAAAGAATCTTGAAAAATTTTGTTTAGCTAAATCTAAACAATCGTGTACCAAATTTTGAGAAAAAATTCGTTTAGATTTGGGTTGCCAAATCTAAACGAAAATTTAAATGACCGTGTAACTAAATTAAATGATAGAATTGAAAATATAAATCGTTTAGATTTGGCTATCCAAATCTAAACGATCGTGAACCAAACAATAACCAAATTTAAACGATCGTGTACCAAATATATTACGCGCGTTGTTGACGGAGCATTTTTGGTATTTTCCATTGTAGGCTTATAGGCTTTTTCATTTTTGGAATATAATTGTTCTATATAGTGTAAGTATTTTGCCGCTTTGTTATATTTTTGAAAAGACCCTTTAAATTTAACAAATATGTATGATTACTCCTTCATCTATGACAATAAGTTTCAATACCTCTAACAATTCTCTCTTTTTAATATTACGAATGACACTCCAATTGAGGCTCCAATTATTTTGTAAAGGTTCTAAACCTCGTTTTAGCATATGCTCCATTAAGTCTGCGGTTTTAAAGTGGAAATAAAAATTAACTTTCAAAACAATTGAATGCAATAAAATGTAAATATTAGCATAACCTTACATCAATTTTTTCTTTGAGTTGCCACAAAAAATGAGTAGATAAAACTTGAAAGGAGCAAAATCTTTGGATACAAAGGATGAACCTATATTTATACTAATTATTGGACCATTCGTGGTTTTTGTTAAGAAATTTTAAAAGGAAATTTTTTTATTATAATAATCATATGTATTTATTTCTTACAAAATATTACAAATCATTTATTTCCCATGTTAACAGACAATTTATATATTTTTTTTAAGTTATTGAATTTGGAAAGCTAAACCTATTTTGTTTGAGGTCAAAATGATTACAAAAAGTGTTAAATGTCTTAAATGGTTACGATTAGTGCTCTCAAGGAGAAACACTAGGCCACATAGAACTCTTACTCACAAGTTTCTACAGTGAGCCTTTAACTCCGTCAACTTCGTTGGAGTCATTTTGTATGGTGCGGAGGGATTGGTGCTATACCAATACCGAATCCATAAAGAGCTCAATCTCTCTGTAGATAGTAATCCTTATATTTCATATGGAAATACATTCTGAAAACCTTTGCACTATAGAAATGTTCTCAAGTTTTAGCTCTTAACTTGGGTATTTATTACATAAACCATGTAGGCAATACAACCCTTTCTTAATAACTACCTCGCTCTTACCACAAAATAACATACGCGAGAAAATTCTCCATTGCCTTTGAGCTCACTTCAATATCACCTTGTTACTTAAACACTTGCTCCTTTACGATATAAACCTATAATTGTCATATACGTTGAAAAGAGATCTATTCCAATAAACTCATCAAAATCCAAGGTTAGACCAACCTTTCATATGATAAGCTCGAAAAATTAGCTATTCGAGCACCCCTTAAGATTTATTTCTCAGCCTTTTTTTTTCCTCAAACAAGTTCTTCGAAACATGTATAGCAGTATGTATATGTTTAACATCATCCATCTAGTGCTAACAGTAATAGCGTATGAATCTCCTTTCTTAAACTATCCTTAAAACATTTTCATCTGTTCACCTCATCTTGTATAACTAAAATAGCATACTTGAACAATTAATTGTAATACTTTTCGTATTCTACCACAGACATAACTTCTCATTCAAGCTTTAGAAATTCATATGATTTTGCATCTTTTGATGACTTTAGATAAAGTTATCATGAATAACTCTTCCATGTTCCTTCCAACAGGAGAATGACAAGTCCCATTCGCCTATCTTATACTAAATGTTGTCGTTCCTAGAGCCTTTAAAAGCTCAATTCCTAAGTTTTCTTAGAATTGCCTCACATTATTTCCATACCAACAACAATATCTTGAGCCAAACAAGACATCATTAGCTTACCAAAATTCTTTTCCGCATGAGGGTGGCTGGTGTCACTTTAACTTCCTCAACTCTAAGTCTAAACTATCAAGAGCGTCACGAATTTACTTAGTAGGTTGCTTGGGTATTATGCCACAATGTGGTATGTTTCAATGCAACTTACTCATGCAATTCTAATTCTTGATGAGTCTTTAATGCATAGGCTCTTGATTTTCCAAAGTTTGCTCATAACCCTTAGGTTTCCCAAAACCATGCTCTGATACCAAAATGTCACACCCCGATCTAGGTTTTCCCTTCTAACCTAGATCGTGGTGTGATTATACTCCTTAAGAATATTTATTTTCGATTGAAAGATTAGTAAAACACTTTTCAAGAAATTTTATAAAAATTTTGACAGAGTCTCCCCTAAAAAACAGACTAACCACACTTGGAAAATAGAAGAAAATCACACTTCTATGCTTTTCAAACTCAAAATAATATCAAGTGTGTCTCACCATACACTCATTTGACTAGTCCAGAGTCTCAATCAGAGTTTATATTCAACTACGAATTAGTTACAAAAGAAATACAGTTTAATAAGAAACCTCTCAAAATTCAAATCCTCATTATGACTCTTGCTTCTTCTAATCACCCAATTATGCAATACAAAACTTAAGTATATACATATGAAGAGAATGAGAATCTACAATCAATGACTGTTACCTGGGAGGAGAAAAACATTGAAAACGTGAGCTAAAATAAAACTCAGTGAGTGGCATGTTTTTAGAAGTAAAAACTCATAAAACATGCTCAAAAAGAAAATATCTAAATATGCATCAATAATGAAATAGTAGTTGAAACATCATTATCACATATCCACTAATCAAACAAACAAACCTGTACTCAATCCAACCATGATAAGGCGTGTAAATATACGACCAAGGATAGCTCGCACATGATCAAGGAATCATGCGGCCAAAACTAGCTCACGTATATTTAGTACCTGCCACGATAGCAACCTTCATTCAATCCGACCGTGACAGCATACTAAATACACAGTCTGAAATAGCTCACATGTGATCCATATCCATAAGGACACATGCTGCCATATGGAGCTCATGCATACTTAGCACCTACCACAATAACAACCTCCACATGCGCTCCTATGTGCACATAGAGCCACCCACCATTGGTTAAATTAGTCCCGAAGCCAGATCACGATCCTCCATCCATGTTCTCACATAAGTTCAGGTTCTTGGATCTCTGATCACGACCTCTTTCTCAGCCCCGAAGTCTCCTGACAACCATAGGTGATGCTACGGAAACACATTCACGTAGCCTTAAGAGTAATCACCAACATTCATAAAAGTCACATATTTCAAGTTTAAAAATCAAACATGGTTAGAAACACATTTTCAAATTATTTTTGATCCTTAGCCATCAATACATGCTTTTAGAACTCCTTCAAGTCTAGTTATAATTCGATGAATGTTTAGAAACCAGTTGTCATCTAAAACTTGCTTAGTAAGTTTGGGTTCAACCACAGTTCCGAAATACAAGAGTTCATGGAAAATAAAAAATCATATTTGGAAACCTTTCTAACATATAATTCATTAAGCAATCATATTCTAAATTTTCATACTAGAAACAATCATACTAGATTTATAATGAAAATACTTGAAAATAAGCCACTCACTATCAATGACTCGATCCCTCGAGATTATACGCTTAATCCACTTCAATTTGGCCTGAAACAATGATCAAGGTCACATCATTTTGTTCACATATCAAGATGTCACATCTATTTCCAAAACACACCAAAAGTTCAACTCAAACTATTTCATGTTCAAAAGACTTCAATTTATCTCTACCAAGTCTTAAATTGAACTTTCCCTTACATGCTTTAGTTAAGGCTAAACATTCCACCCTTGGACCTTAAACTTCATGTCAAACTCTTAACAAGATGAACATCCAAACTTAGTGCAAACTTAATAGGTCTTTTATATTAATATGCTCTTAGTCGCAATATCAATAATGTGAGAGATTTAGTTTCATTAACAATCTAAATATCAATCTAACAAGTCAATGCTTCCAAGTTCTCTAATCTTCAATTTCTCACACAAAACAATAGGGGTAAAATCAAGTTTCATGTTAAGACTAAATAGGTATTTAAGAAACATGAGAGAATTCACTAAATTTACCTAAAACTTTATCGAAAGCTTGTCTAAATCACCTTGACAACATGTTAATGACTTTCTAAATTCGAATCTAGTATCTAAAACCATTGTGTGCTTTGAAGCTTATATAAGTAACACTCAAACAAACTCTAAAGTTAATGAAAAGTCCATTTTCAACCCTTAACATTCAACTCTAGGACTCGAGTATCATGGGTAATTCAATTTAATACTTAAACTTAATGGGCATTCAAGAACTCTAGGAAATCCAATAAAGTTACTCCAAACCTTACCAAGAACTTAGCAAAGTACTCTTAACTTTAATGGACAACACACTAACTACCTTCTAAATTTGAAATTTAACTTTCAATATCAAGGGCTATTCAATATTAGTACTAGAATTAAATGGGTATTCAAGACCCACTCCATAAAGTTTAGAATCTTACCAAAGTTGTGCGAGACCCAAATTTCGAGCTTCCAAAAGGCTGAACAACAGCAAAAATCACCCAAGAATCCAAATCTAACAACGAAATATAATGAGTATTATTAAACTCAAGCTTAAACTTAATGGGTAATCAAAAAATCACCTTAAACACAACCTCGAATCGTTCTTACTTTAAGTGGAAAAATTTGACTGAGGAATGGATATGAATGGCAGCTGACTTGATTTCTGGCGAGTTACCACACTTGGTGACTGTACCACAACGAACTCATTCTAAAAACCGATTCAGAAAGTACCAAACTAAACCTTGAACTAAGTTTAGAGAAGGCTTGTACCAATGACGTCACAATAGGCGAGAGCAGTGGCTTGAAGAATCACAAATGACAGCTAAGACATCGCTTGAAGAACGACGAACAACAGCGCAACTTCGTGTGACTTGCTACGATTGGACAAGGGGAAGAAGAAATTTTTGGACAAGGGGCAAAAAATATATGAAATGACCCTTATGCCCTCAACTCAATACCAACTTCAACTTTGTCCTTTTCCTTAGCCTTTCCATTACTTATTAAATTTCTAAATCATTATCAAAATAAAATTGCTCTTAAAATTTTCTCATCAAAATGATTTGACCCATAAAGAACTTACACTTAGATTTTAAACTTTTATTTTACAACTTAGATTATATTAATATACATATAAGGAAAATGAAATGAGGGCTTACACCAGTAGATTTGCCATTTACCATAATTTCTTCATGAAATACCTATACAAGTTGTCACTATATTAGAACTATGTGAACATTCAAAACATATAAAAAGTATATAATTTGCTTCCTTCCATATTTAAACAATTGAAATATTGAAAGTAACCCGAATAACTCGAACTAAGTTTTCAACCCAACCCAATCCAATCGGTAAAATATGGATTGGGTTGGGTTGGGGGTTGTCGGGTTGTATTATTATTAATTTTTTTATTTTTAAATTTTAATGTTTGTAAATGGAAATCATCAACTGTAAATCGAATATGTTTTGCATCAAGTTAAGCAAAATAAAAAAAACCTCTTGGAACTCAAGATTGTTTAACTTTTATTAAATAAATAAATAATAAGCAATATAATATATATTTATTAATATTTAGATTTATTATATTAATTGGGATTGGGTTGGGTTGATATGAATTTTTCAACCCTCCAACCCGCAACCCAACCCAACCTGAAAAAAAATTTTTTTTTTTCAACCCAACCTAACCTACATTTTAAACTAACCCAACCTAGCCTATATAATATAGGTTGGGTAGTTCGGGTTGTTGGGTTGCTTAGGTTATGCTTACACCCCTACTGGAGATGGTGGTGGCATCTCAGTGTTTACATTATTGACAATCCTTTGTTTTGGTGTGTATGAAGTTCTTAAGATCTCATTGAATGAGACTTATGATGATTTACTATTTCTACGATCAATTAGTAACATAACAATGCAAACTAAATTGAATCTTATTTTTTCATCAGGGCTTTGCTTACATTCCTGCTGGAATTTGTATGTCAACAATGGGACGACATGCTTCCTTTGAAGAAGCTGTTGCATGGAAAGTTTTGTAGAAGATGAGTCTACCATGCATTAGGACGTTGAGTGTGAGAAAGAGAAGACCTTGATCATTATCCTGTTGCTTATGCATTAGAGTGGTTTCTACTTGATTAGAATTAGCTTCCTTAGACCAACTATCTGCTTGAAAATGTTCATAACGTCTACAATTGAAACATTATATGTGAGAAAAATCTCCACGACCACCACTTTTGCCTCTTCCTCTATTTGATCTTTTTCCTCTTCTTTTATTTGAAAATCATGTGTTATTGGAAAGCATCATCAAAATTTATTTTCCACTGGAGGTTATTGGAGAGCATCAAAATCTCTCGAGCTTGTCCATGCAAACTTATATGGACCCATGAGAACTACTACTACATATGGAAATAACTGTTATTTTCTTACATTTATTGATGACTACAACTAAAAGATGCGAATTTATCTGTTAAAAGAAAAGATCTCCTTGCTTTTAGTGCAACACCTCTTTGATTTGTTATATTGCTCCCAGTAGGACATTTTCAACTTTAAGTTGATATTCTTTAATGAGAATGAACACCATCAATTGCTAATGTCATGCTTTATGTGGTCATAACACTACTCTTGGTTTCCATTCTTCTCAGTTGAGTTTTTTTTTATTGGACTGAACTTAAAGTGTTTTATGTGGTCATGACACTACTCTTGGTTTCCATTCTTCTCAATTGAGTTTTTTTTATTGGACTGAATTTAAAGTTTTCTTAACCTGCCTACGTACCCTTTATAATATAGGGATCAAGTCAAACGTAGTTTAACTTTTTTTTTTTTCATTCACCTTTTAAGTTCTTGTGGGCTAGGAGTACCATGCAATTTAGGCTCTAACGATAAGGAGCTTTGCATATTTAGCAGCTCATATATTTTCATCAAGGATTTGTTCATCTCATTCGTTTGTAGGATTGATTAATATAATAAGTCTTGGCTTGATCATCAAGGAATCTTTTTATATTTATGTCAACAAATAACTTTCTCTTCATGCGTGATGATGAGACACGATTATGAATCTTATCATCATTGTTTTCTTCATGAAATGGTTTTGCTTTCAATGTTTTCATCTCTCTTTCATGTATATGACTTTTCATCTTTAGACGATCAAAAGCAGATGTTGAAGGTTGATCTTTCTTCGTTATAGAGATACTTAGTCTTTTGAAAGCTGAAGTTCTAGTGGAAGTAGACGTTGGACATTGGTTTTCTTCTTCTTTTATGACCATACTTTACCTTTGAAAGACTGAAGATCAAGCAGTTGAAGACTTGATACGATCAAATACAGAATCCATTTGCTTGGTTTCATTTGAATTGTCCACTTCTTCAAAATATGCATAATTGTTTTCGACTTCTACTATGCTGACAACATCACATGCAGTGACTTCTAATACTTTCTCTAGATGATCATCAAGGAAGCTTCTTGGGAGGATGCCAAATTTATTGATTGTCGAGGTTGGAGGAAGTTATCGTTTTTTACTTTAATAGGCTTAGGCTTCCATATCTACGTATTTCTTTTCCCCTTCTTTTTATGGGAGATGTTTCCTTTTGAATGCTTTTGATGGAAGTGTGACTTCATTTAAATGAAATTTGTTTATCTCCCTTTTCGACGAGCTATAACTATCCATTCTTTGCTATCATCCTCAACAAGCTCTTCTTTGTTTGAGAGATCGTCGTCATGATCTTTTGCTAGAATCAAACAAGTATAGGTTCGATAGTTCCAAACTGAATTAAACTTTTTCCTTGATCATAAAGCTGCGTTAATGGTGCAACACTTGAAGTCATCTTGACTGCAACATGATTTGTTTGAGCTACTTCACCAATATCCAGTTCAATTTTCTTTTCACAAGCTAACTTTAAAATCAACTCCTTCAACACGAAACACTTTTTAATAGGGTGACTAATGACTCGATGATACTTGCTGTAGTTAGGATCATCTACTTTTCTTGCTTGTTTCGGTCATTTGCATTCTGGAAGTTGAATAAGTTGTTTTTCTAGCAACTGCTCTAACATGTCTGCAACATCAAAGCGAGAAAATGGATAAATTTTCTCTTGCCTTTCTTTAGAGTTGGACTATGCTTCGCCATCATGCTTGCTTTCAACTTTTGTTTCTTTTCTTTTAGAGAAAGATTTCATTGGAATCTCATGAACAACAATAGACTCATTTATGACACTATTTGCAATCTTTTTAGTGTCATTGATTTCATTCTTGTTACTCCATATTTTTTGAACCAAGAGATCTTTTGCTCCCCTATTGGCAATACTCAGTTTCATATCATGGGCATGAGTCACCAACTCTTCAAATGTGAGAGATTTTTTGGTTTAGAAAATGACGAGTGACAAGAATGAAATCAATGATACCAAATGACTTTCGGCTCTAGATTAGTATACTACTCGAAAGAAATTCCTTTCAAGTTTCGAACAAACTGCTTAACTAGTTGGTCTCCTTTTGATCTTGCATTCTCACATGTTTCAACAAAGTGAGCAATGTATTGCTTTGGATTGCCCTTTCTCTTGAATTGTTGGAACTTTAGAGGTTTTACCCAAGCGACATTATCAAGTTGTCAATTCTTTTGGTGTATGACTTAGAGTACATGAAAGATTTTTGTGGCGATCCTCCATTCTGAGCTATAATGGAGTTCGTGATCATATCCTATAGCTTCTGAACTAAGAGGGAAGCAACAGAATTTGATTGTTGTTGTGGTTGGTTTTCATGCACCACATTCTTCCCTTTATCACCAACTTTGACAGTAGGAGTTTGACTCGACTCAGCAATTTCACGAGTCTGCATTTGCTCTTTCAAAGTTGTGATTGTGTGGTCTTATTCCTCAACAACTTTCATCAGAAGATTAATTTTCCTCTCTATCTTCGCCATGATGGCCTTGATTGTGACATTAACCATAATGACAGACACTACTTCAATGTGTGATTCTTTCTCTGATAAATTTGAAGAAGGAGTAGAGTCTTCAAAGAAAGGATTCTCTCTAATGATGATCTCACCTTTAGGATATTCCACCAATTCTTCTCCTCCCTTATTGACAATACTCAGTTCCATATCATGGGCATGAGTTGCCAACTCTTCAAACGTGCGAGGTTTTTTGGTTTAGAAAATGAGGAGTGACAAGAATGAAATCAATGGCACTAAATGACTTTCGGCTCCAGATTAGTATACCACTCGAAAGAAATTATTTTCAAGTTTCGAATGAATTGCTTAACTAGTTAGTCTCCTTTTGATCTTGAGTTCTCGCATGTTTCAACAAAGTGAGTAGTGTATTGCTTTGGATTGCCTTTTCTGTCGATTTGTTGGAACTTTAGAGGTTTTACCCAAGTGACATTCTCAAGTTGTCAATTCTTTTGGTGTATGACTTAGAGTACATGAAAGATGTTTGTGGCGATCCTCCATTCTGAGCTCTAATGGAGTTCGTGATCATATCCTGTAGCTGCTGAGCTAAGAGGGAAGCAACAGAATTTGATTGTTGTTGTGGTTGATTTTCATGCACCACATTCTTTCCTTTATTACCAACTTTGGCAATAGGAGTTTGACTCGACTCAGCAATTTCACGAGTCTGCATTTGCTCTTTCAAAGCTGCGATTTTGTGGTCTCATTACTCAACAGCTTTCATCAGAAGATTAATTTTCCTCTCTATCTCTGCCATGACGGCCTTGACTGTGACATCAACCATCATGACAGACACTACTTCAAGGTGTGATTCTTTCTCTAATAAATCTGAAGTAGGAGTAGAGGCTTCAAACAAAGGATTCTCTCTGATGATGATTCCATCTTTAGAAGATTCCATCAATTGTTAAAGAATGCTTTGCACGATGAAAAAATCTTGATCTTGCTCTTGGATGATCCCCTTAGAATGACTGCGGGTGATAGGTCACATGTAAGCGTCGCTTGCAACAGAAGATTTGGATGCAACCTTCTTTGGTACCATTGGTTTGCTTGTAGATTTGGACGACGAGAGAGAGATGAGAGGTAGAGAGGTCCCACTAGACGTGACAATTTGTTCACACGAGATTTTCGGAGAAATTTGATTCATGAAGTTGAACTTGTGTTGATGTCGTATTCATGTTGATTTGATGCGATGTGGTTCAATCTTTAGTATTTGATCCTTTGATTCTCTCTCGGTTGGATGTTTATGCTTGATTTGAAGAAGTGGAGCATGTGACATTCTTGAAGTCGATATTTTGGAAGAAATCTTCTATCTTTAAAGGAACTTCAATCTTGGGGTTGGTCGGCTTTAGGAGCTAGGAAGTCTTCTGGGTCTGGGTAGAATTCTTTCTAGATCTTTTAGAGTAAAAAATTTCCAACCCTTACAAATGAAGAGAACTCCTTTATTTATAGAGTTCTCTGGTGGGCTTTTATGGTCTTGGGCTTAGTTGGTCCATGGACTAGACCCACAGTTCAACCACATGGATTTTGGTCATATTTAACATTTGGGCTAAATTAAGCTTATTTTTAGACTCAATTGAATATTAGCCCAAGTAAATAATATTTAATTGGACTAAAATAATTAACTTGATCCAACGGTCATAATAAATACATGTTGCATCATTAGAATTGCAAATTTATGTCTTTAATTTTAATTTGGGACACATGCCAATTTTTAATTAATCGCAAATTAAATTATTTTAGTAAATAACGTGACAATTTGTGATTGTTTCCAAAATTTCTTATTCAACAGTATCAACGCACCAAAATTTTCTCCACAACGCTTCTTCTTGACCCTTTAACCTATACCAACTTGACAAACCCAATTTAACTTCACATCTCACTTAACTAGGGTTGGTAATGGGACTGGGGCAGGGTAGGGGCACTCCTCAACCTCGTCCCCCATGGGGAATACCCATTTCCATCCCAACCCCATTCCATAGGGAGTAGGATCGGGGATGGGACATAAATACCTTCCCCGTCCTCAATTTGGGAACCTAATTGGTGTCTCCGATTTGACTTCTTCTTCGATCAAACTGGAGATTTTTCACCCTACACTGCGAGGACTTGACTCCGCGAGGATTTTTCCATCCCTACACCCAACCACTCAATTACAAGAAGACCTATGGTCAAAGATCTTACACCACACTCACTTTTAAATACACACTCGAAAAATAGGTGATCCTACAACTCAACCTCACCCCCACACAAAAGAAAATCAAGAGATTTAACCCCATCCAAAAGATGCAACCAATTCCTCATACCTAACCTATGCTACACAATTAACCAAGTAATGAACGAATGCCTAGGAATATTCCCCCAAACCAAAAGCATACAAAATTGGACACTCTAGGATGCCTAGAACACTCAAAACCTCCGAATCACATGCCATATAAAATTGCCCAGGACTCCTTGGGACTCATACCAACCCTAATGGCCCTCCGGACAAAAATCGAAATCGAAGCTTCAATAAAATTTATTAGTGTATTAGTAGTACATCAATTAAATTCATTTAAAATTAAACTACAAGAATAACATCTATGCATTTTAGTAGTTAAAATATGAATGGTTTTAGTGATATATCACAGTTATAACGACAATTGTGTAGAGAGTGCAACATTATAGTAACATGAAAAGAAACAGATAACACATCAACATTTGTTAACCGAGGTAGATGAATATGCATCTACATTTGGAGGGCTGTCTGCCCAGGATAGAGGATTGTATTAATCATGAATACAATAAGTATTGAATACATAGTTATGACTGGAGGACCAGCACTTCTACACTATTGTTACTGTACTGTCCTAGGACTGTTTCAACAGAACTTAATTATAGAATAACATAATAATCATAACTAGTTTGAGGGTAAAACAAATCTCCCCCTTAATTACTGCACTAAGCAGAAAAGCATAAAAAAAGCACTTACTGTAATCGGTATATATCCTTGGTTCTTACCCGCATGCTATCTTTTTTAGAAAGTTATCAATATATAAAATAAAAATTTAACAACTTGTGGGCCCATCTTTTAAGGGAGGATCTCAACCAAACCCTTAACAAATTCTTAAATAAATGAATACACTGAAATAAAATAGGTGGGACCATTATGTTAACAAACTCCCCCTTGAGACCACCACCTTTATTTCTGCATACAAGCACATATTCTCACACAACCATATTACCAAGCGCCATAATTTCTGAATAGAGGCAGAAGCAACACATTGAACACAGAGTATGTACAAAAAAAATGAAACTTCATTTCATTAAGTAGGGGGGAACAAAACAAAACAACTATTATCACCGCGGAACCAAGAGACAATGAAAAGAAACCTAGAAACCAGAAACTTAGCAGACCAATAAAAGTAGAACCCTAGTAGAACAAACCTAGATCAAACAAAATCTCTAAAAACATATCCTAACTCCCCCTTTCTTAGATGAAAAAAATAAGGTCATTCCTGATGATCTGGTGGAGAAGCCGGAGGTTCTAAAGCCACATGCCGAAGGTCACGTAGAACAGCATCCAACACAGTTCGCCTATCAGAAAGCTTACTGATATGGCGAGTGTGGGATCGAGATTCAGCCATCAATGCTTGTAACAGCCGATTGGATAGCGAGATAAAGAGGACTAGAGGCTGACCAACAGTAGAGTGCGTGGCAGCAGCAGCCCTGGTCCTTCCAGGCGCATTTATAAATTCAGCAACAACATCTGGAATATGGAAACCTTTAAACAAACGCACACTCAGTGGAATAATGCGTAGAGTAGTGCCAACAACATCAAGTAGAGTCAGAATAGCCGGTTGTTGTGATAAAATAAAGCCACTCAGAAGCCTTGGAAAACAGATGGGAATATAAATCGCAAACGTATCAACATAGCGTAGTAAGTGATTAAAAATAAATTCGCCAACATTCACCTTGACTTCAGTGCCCACAAGATAAACGAAGTGACCTAGAGAAGTAGAGATTGTAGATGCATAAGTAGAGGGAATCCAGTTGGAGATACCAATCCAATGGAGAATTGCATATTTGACTGTTAAATATGCAATAGGAAGCTGTCCATCAACTATCCAGACAGGCACGATTCCTCCAGTAAGTTCTTCAGCCAGTCGCTCGGGGGTGGGGTACGAAATAGCATAGTTAGTCGGTAGAGTAATGCCCAGGAATTAATGAAGTAATTCAGAAGAGACATTAAAACAGACACCCCAAATATGCACCTTGTGGAATTCCTCAGCACTCAGATCATTAAAATCAGAAGGCTGATTAACAACCAGTTCGTAGATAAGTTGGGGATAGAAGAGACCAACCTCAAATATAGTACGAAGTAGACCAGCATTGCAAATTAAGTCAAGAATGGCAGGACAAGCCTTGGTTGATATTACGCGTTGTCCTTTGATAGGTGGATGATGTGGTTTAGAGGAGGAACCTACGTGTTTGGGAGGCGACATCAGAATGGAGGATTCACTAGGTCCTTCAGTCGATTGAGGTTCGGACGTTCGATTATCAGGGGGTGAAATATGATCCTCAGTAGAGGTTGTGAATTCCTTTGGTGCAAGAGTGTCCTCAGTTACAACAATGTAATTTTTATCAGTGTCATCACTTGCGTCATCATCATCAGTTGGAAGAGAGGCTTGTGGAGAAGCGATAAATGAAGGAGCAGCTGAGACTTACCATAGTCCATACTTTGAGAGGGAACATCCTTGAGGGGTGAAGCAGGCCGAGATGGAGAGTGCAAAACCTGATTCAGATGAAGAGGAGTGGGTGACAGATCAGTTCGATACCTAGCCTTACAACGAAAGAGTGTCGATAGAATGACATTGTCAGTACCATCAAAAAAATTAGAATCTAACACCACTGTCTCAACTGACACCTTAGATCTCGACATAGAAGAGGACGTAGACGAATGAGAGGTACGCGACGGAGAGACCTTCGAAACTTCCTTTTTGATAGTAACAAGGGACACGGGGTCAGGAGATCGTCTTGCATGCACACTGTGCTGACCTGTATCAGTCACCGCTATTGACCGACGAATTTTCTTGAACTAATGTCTCGTTGGAATACCCTTGTAGCATTTACCCTTTGTGGTTGTTGCAGTTTTCGGTGGTGAAGGGGCCATGGAATAAAAAACACCGGTTGTAGAGGGATAATGAGTGGAAGACGAAGCACTTGACTGATATGTTTTAAACCTCGTGGCAACCATGATGCACAATCTGGCATAAATATAGCTGAGAAGGAATGAATATTGCCGAGATAAATCCCAACGAACCAAAGAAGATCTCAAAATATGAAGAGATATATAGCTAACGATACAGAATCCAACACCCTGGATTAAATTTAAATTTAAGACGTGAGAGACAAGTAACCTAACTGGGTCTGGATTAAAGATTATGGCCCAAACCATATACCCTGGGCCTTGAGACCTAACAAGTCCCTGCCTTATGGATTGCTATGCTGGACATTGACAGACTTCAACACCGGCCCGTAACCCTTCAAATGTAGACACATCCAACGACTTGGTAAAGATATCAACTAGTTACATAAAACTCCAAACATGTTCTATGGTGAACTCCAACAAATCTCTATCTTGTCTTTAACTAATTTTTGGATAAAGTGATGTCAGATGTCAATGTGCTTGGTGTGACTATGGTGAACTGGATTTTTGGAGATGCTTATTGCACTCATGTTATCACAGTAGAGGACCATGGTTGATTGTGGTACACAATATTCGTCCAACATTTGTTTCATCCAAAGAAGTTGCAAGCAGGTACTTCGAGCTGCAATGTATTCTGCTGCAGTAGTTGATAATGACACACTGTTCTGTTTCTTGCTGAACCAGGCAGCTATGTTGTTCCCTAGAAAAAAATAGCTTTCAGATGTGTTTTTTCGATCATCCAAGCATCCAGCCCAATCTGTGTCACAGTACCTTAAAAGAACTCTAGTCGTATCAAATGTATACTAGAGACCATAATTAAATGTACCTGTTATGTATTTCAGTATGCGTTTAGCACTGTAAAGATGAGACGTGCGAGGATCAGCCTAGTAGCGAGCACATACGCCTACTATAAAGGCAATGTCTGGTCTGCTGGCTCTGAGATACAGTAAACTCTCAATGATACTTTGATACAGGCTTGAATCAACCTTTTCTCCAATGGTATCCTTTGTCATTTTTAGATGAGTAGCTGCTGGTGTTCGTTTGAGTTTAGCTTTATCCATTCCAAACTTTGAGATGAGATTTTTTGCATATTTCTCTTAAGAAAAGAAAATAGTTGTTTCTTCTTGATGAATTTGAAATTATAGAAAGAATGTTAGCTCACCAACCATGCTCATTTCAAATTATCCCTTCATCTGACATACAAACTTCTCAACATAATCTAAAGATGTTCCTCCAAATATAATGCCATACACGTAAATTTGAACAATAAGGAATTCAGTGTCTTGTCGATAAATGAACATTGTTTGATCTGTGCCTCCTCGCTGGTATCCTTGTTGTGACAGATAAGTCCACAAATCGAGTCATCACATAAGTCCACATATCAACCCTCTACTACACGCACTCTGGAACTTCTTCACATAGATCTCATGAGACCAATGCAAACAGAAAGCCTGGGGAGCAAAAGGTATGCAATGCTATATATAGATGACTTCTCTCGATATACTTGGGTAAAATTTATTCATGATAAAATTGAAATCGTCAAAGTATGTCGAACCTTTTGCTTACAACTTCAAAGAGAAAAGAATACAGGTATTATTCACATCGGAAGTGATCATGGTCGGGAATTTGAAAATAAAAGTTTCACCGAATTCTATAAGCATAAAGGAATTTTTCATGAGTTTTCAGGCCTATTGACCCCACAGTAGAATGGAGTTATTGAACGCAAGAATCAGACTCTATAGGAAAGGGCTCATGTTATAATTCATGCTAAAGATTTACCTATTCACTTTTAGACAGAAGCTCTAAACATCGCCTGTCACATACACAACAGGGTAACTCTTCTACCAGGGACCACCTCTACTTCATATATATGAACTATGGAAAGGGAGAAAGCCAAATGCAAAATGCTTTCACATTTTTGGCAGCATTTGCTTTATCTTATGTGATAGGAACCATCACCGAAAATGGGCCTCAAAGTAAGATAGAGGAATATTCCTTGGTTACTCGACCAACAGCCACGTCTACAGAGTCTACAATCAGCGCACCAGGATAGTTATGGAATCTATCAATGTTATTGTAGATGATCACGATAAAGCATCTAAAAGAAGTCTTGCTGAAGAAGATGGATTTCTCTAGGATCCTAATTCTAAAAACTTTAGTCCTGAAGGATTTGAACATTCTTCCCGAACAGAAGATAACTCCCCCTCTCACTCAAATGCAGATAGTGTGAAAGTTCCTGTAGAGATCACATTAGTTGATAATTCTGAAGCTTGTGAATCCTCAGTCTTGGACTGTCAGCAGACGAACGAGCCCTCTACTAAACTGCCTGATACTACAGACATTGCTGGATCTTCAGTACAGAAGTTGATTCCTCCTACACATGTAACCAAAAACCATCCCTCAAACTCTATAATTGGAGTTTTTCGCAGTGGTATTACCACTTGAAAGAAGGAAAGAAAAGATTACGCCAAAATGGTTGCCAATGTGTGCTACACATCCACCATGGAACCCACAACAGTTACTACTGCTCTTACTGATGAACACTGGATCTTAACTATGTAGGAGGAACTATTACAATTTGAGAGAAACCATTGGGATCTTGTACTTAAACCATCACACGTAAATATAATTGTGACTAAATGGATCTTCAAGAATAAGACTGATGAACAAGGGAGAGTTATTCGAAACAAAGCTAGGCTGGTTGCTCAGAGATATTCACAAATTAAAGGTTTAGATTTTGGTGAGACATTTGCGTCTGTCGCAAGATTTGAAGCCATTCGATTACTTCTGAGTTTTGCATGCTTTTGAAAGTTTAAACTCTTTCAGATGGACGTGAAGAGTGCTTTCTGAATGGATATTTGTCTGAAGAAGTGTACGTTGCTCAGCCAAAATGATTCATTGATCCAATACAACGTGGCATGTGTATAAGCTACGTAAGGCGTTATATGGTCTTAAACAAGCCTCTAGAGCCTGGTATGAGAGACTCTCCACATATCTGTCACAATAAGGATATCGATAAGAAGGCACAGATCAAACGATGTTCATTTATCGACAAGACACTAAATTCCTAATTGTTCAGATTTATGTGGATGACATTATATTTGGAGGAACATCTTCAGATTATGTTGAGAAGTTTGTACGTCAGATGAAGGGAGAATTTGAAATGAGCATGGTTGGTGAGCTGACATTCTTTATGGGATTTCAAATCCGTTAAGAAGAAATAGGCATTTTCTTTTCTTAGAAGAAATATGCAAAAAATCTCATCTTAAAGTTTGGAATGGATAAAGCCAAACTCAAACGAACACTAGCAGCTACTCATATGAAAATGACAAAGGATACCACTGGAGAAAAGGTTGATTCAAGCCTGTATGAAAGTATCATTGGGAGTCTACTATATCTCATAGCCAGCAGACCAAACATTGCCTTTGCAGTAGGTGTATGCTTGCTACTAGGCTGATCCTCGCACATCTCATCTTCACAGTGCTAAACGCATACTGAAATACATAACAGGTACGTTTTAATTATGGTCTTTGGTATACGTTTGATACAATTGAAGTTCTTGTAGGGTACTGTGATGCAGACTGGGATGGAGCTCGGATGATCAAAAAAGCACATCTGGAGGATGTTTTTTTCTAGGGAACGACGTAGCTGCCTGGTTCAGCAAGAAATAGAACAGTGTGTAGCTACTCGTAACTTCTCTGAATGAAACAAATGTTGGAAGAATGTGGTGTAACACAATCGACCATGGTCATCTACTGTGATAAAATGAGTGCAATAAGCATCTCCAAAAATCCAGTTGAACATAGTCGCATCAAGCACATCGATATTCGTCGTCACTTTATCCGAGAATTAGTTAAAGATATGATTATTTGTTTAGAACATGTTCGGAGTTTTCTATAACTAGCTGATATCTTTATTAAGTTGTTAGATTTGTCTACTTTTGAAGGGTTATGGGCCGGTGTTGGAGTCTGTCAATGTCTAGCATAGCAATCCATAAGGCAGGGACTCGTCGGGTCTCAAGGCCCAGGGTGTATGGTTTGGGCCATCAGCTTTAATCCAGGCTCATTTAGGTTACCTGTCACTCACGTCTTAAAATTAAATTTAATCAATGGTGTTGGATTCCGTACCGTTAGCTATATATCTCTTTATATTTCGGGATCTTCTCTAGTTCATTGGGATTTATCTCTGTAGTATTCATTCCTGCTCAGCTATATTTATGCCAGATTGCGCATCATGGTCGCAATGCGGTTTAAATCATATTAGTCAAGTGCTTCATCTTCTACTCATTATCCCTCTGCAATCGGTATTTTCGATTCCATGCCCGCTTCACCATCGAAAACTATGGCAACCACGAAGGGTAAATGCTACAAGGGTATTCGAACAAGACATCCATTCAAGAAAATTCGCCGGTCAGTGGCAGCGACTGATGCTACTCAGCACAGTCTGTTGAAAAATCCTGTTCGAGTACGCATGCAGAACGATCTCCTTATTCCGTGTCCCCTGTTACTATAAAAAAGGAGGTCCCTAAGGTCTCTCCATCGCGTACCTCACATCTTGCATCCTCTTCTTTACTGGGATCTAAGGTGTCAGTTGAGACAGTGGTGTTAGATTTCGATTCTTCAGATGGTATTGACAATGTTGTTCTGTCAACACTTTTTCGTTGTAAGGCTGGGCATCAAACTGATCCATCACCCACTCCTCCTCATTTGACTTAAGTTTTGCACTCTCCATCTTGGGTTGCTTCACCTCGTAAGGATGTTCCCTCTCGAACTACGGATCATGGTAAGTCTTCAGCTACTCCATCATTTCCTGCTTCTCCACAAGTCTCTCTTCCAACTGATGATGACGAAGCAAGTGATGATATTGACGAAGATTACGTTCCTGTAACCAAGGAAACTCATGCACTAGAGGAAACCATGACCTCTACTGAGGATCTTGTTTCATCCCCTGATAATCGAACGCCCGAACCTCAGTCGACTAAAGCACCTGGTGAATCCTCCATTTCGATGTCACCTCTTGTGCATGTAGGTTCCTCCTCTAGACCACATCGTCAACTCGTCAGAGGACAACGCGTAGTATCAACCAAGACTGGTAATCGGAAGATACCTTCCAACATACCCTTTATGTCGATAGATGGTGTATCCTTTCATTCTGAGGAAGGAGCACACAAGTGGAAGTATGTTGTTAAAAGATGCATTGTTGATGAGGCAAATCTTTCTGATCAGTTTAATTTTTGCACTGCTATTCGTGACTTAATTTGTAATGCTAGTCTACTTCATACTGTATCTGAGGTTGGTCCCTTCTATCCCCGACTTATTCACGAACTAGTTGTTAATCTGCCTTCTGATTTTAATGATTCGAGTGCTAAGGAATTCTACAAGGTGCATATTCGAGGCATCTGTTTTGATGTCTCTCCTGAATTACTTAATCAATTCTTGGGCATTACACTACCGACTAACTATGCTATTTTGTATCCCACCCTCCAGCGACTGGCTGAAGAACTTATTGAGAGAACATTGCCTATTTGGCCAGTTGATGGACAACTTCCTGTTGCATCTTTAACAGTAAAATATGCAATTCTCCATCGGAGTGGTATCTCCAGCTGAATTCCCTCTACTCATGAATCTACAATCTTTACTTCTCTTGGTCACTTTGTCTATCTTGTGAGCACCAGAGTCAAGGTGAATGTTGGCGAATTTATCTTTAATCACTTACTACGCCATGTTGAACGTTTGTGATCCATATTCCCATCTGCTTTTCAAGGCTTCCGAGTGGCTTTATGTTGTCTCAACAACCGACTATTCTGACCCCGCTTGATGCTGTTGGCACTGCTCCACGTAACATTCCACTGAGTATGCGATTGTTTCAAGGCTCTCATATTCCAAATGTTGCTGTTGAATTTGAAAATGCGCCTAGAGGGACCGGGGCTGCTGCTGCTATGCATTCTACTGTTGGTCAGCCTCTGGTCCTCTCTGTCCCGTTAGCCAATCGGCTGTTGTAAGCATTGATGGCAGAATCTCGCTCCCTCACTCACCATATCAATGAGCTTTTTGTTAGGCAAACTGTGTTGGATGCTGTTCTACGTGACCTTCGGTGTGTGGCTTCAAGACCTCCTGCTTCTTCGCCAGATCGTTAGGGATGATTTTATTTTTTCATCCAAGCAAGGGGAAGTTAGGATTTGATTTTAGAGATTTTGTTTGATTTGAGTTTGTTCTACTAGGGTTCTAGTTGTTTTGATCTGCTAGATTTCTGGTTTCTTTTCATCGTCTTTGGGTTCAGCGGTGATAAGTAGTTATTTTGTTTTTCTCTCTCCTGCTTAATGAAATGAAGTTTCATTTTCTTACGTACTCTGTGTTCAGTGTGTTGCTTTTGCCTTTATTCAAAAATTATATCGCTTGGTAATTATATGGCTGTGTGAGAATATGTGCTTGTCTGTAGAAATAAAGGTAGGTGGTCTCAAGGAGGAGTTTGTTAATAGAATCGTCCCACCTATTTTATTTCAACTTATTCATTTATTTAAGAATTTGTTAAGGGATTGGTTAAGATCCTCCCTTAAAAGATGGGTCCACAAGTGGTTATGATTTTGTCTTATATATTGATAACTTCCTAAGGAAGATGGCGTGCTTGTAAGAACCAAGGATATGTACCGATTACGATAAGTTATTCTTTGAGGCTTCTTAGTAGAAAAAGGAAGAAAAATAGATAAAAGAAGGTTTCCAATTGGAATTAAAGTTGAATACATCACTGATTAGTGCAGCAATTAAGGGGGAGATTCGTTGTACCCTCGAACTAGTTATGATTATTATGTTATTTCATGATTAAGTTCTATTGAAACAATCCTAGGACAATACAGTAGCAATAGTGTTTAAGTACTGGTACTCCAGTCATAACTATGTATTCAACACTTATTGTATTAATGATTAATACAATCTTCTACCTCGGGCAGACAGTCCTCTAGATGTAGATGCATATTCATCGAACTGGGTTAACAAATGTTGATGTGTTGTCTGTTTCTTTTCATGTTTCTATATCGTTGCACTCTCTACACAACTATGGTTACAACTGTTATATATCACTAAACCCGTTCATATTTCAGTCTTCTCTGCCGTAAATTTTATATCTTTTATTTTCATCTCTTCTGAAATTCTTTCCTCTTTCAGGACAATTTCTTAGAAAATGTCCTTTGTGGCATAAGAAACATTTCAGCGCTGGTTTATCTCTACTTGATGTTTAATTCTTGTTGTTGGTTTTCCTAAAAGAATTTTTCCACTTTGAGAATACATTTTTTGCTCCATTTGAAGTTTTGTTTTATGTATTCAATTCAAGTTCCTTGCTTTTTAGAGTTGTAATGACTGAATTCACAGTGATTTTCTCTCTACCATACTTTAAAGTTGTCTTCACTTCTTTGTAGGTGTCATGAATCGAATTAATAAAAATGGTAGCTTCACTTTCTACACCTAACTTCTCCCCATTTTGATTAAAAACATTGGTAAGTTTCTTGAACTCATTTAAATTTTCATCAAG
This sequence comes from Cucumis melo, assembly GCF_025177605.1. Classification (NCBI taxonomy): domain Eukaryota; kingdom Viridiplantae; phylum Streptophyta; class Magnoliopsida; order Cucurbitales; family Cucurbitaceae; genus Cucumis; species Cucumis melo. The sequence goes on along the minus strand of NC_066860.1, from coordinate 18,298,608 downwards.
ATTCTTGTTCTGATTCATTTTAAATAAAAATAATTTCTCCCTTATGAACATCTTGTTTGGTAGGTCTTTCTTTTCATACAACGCCTTCAATTTCTTCCAAGTAGCAAGAGCAGTGGTTTCTTCAATTACCTGTCTCAGTACATTATAAGTTATATTCACAACAAGTATACCGTAAGCGACCTCTTCCATTGGTTCTCTTTCTGATTTGGCCAATGTTATACGGAGTTCTTTGGGGTTTTATAAATCTTTCAAGACCTTTTCTGAACCCAAGATTGCAGTGACTCTTTTTGCCCTCAAGGTAAAGTCTCCATTCCTATCAAATTTCTCAATTTCGTACTTTGTAGTAGTCATTTTCTATCTTTCCTTTTGATGGCTTTGATACCTATTCTCAAGAAAAAAATAGTTTCTTTGTATTTTGAAAATAGTAATCTTATGAGACGTGTAAAAATATAAATCATTAAATGAAGAAATTACCTTTTTATCTTCTTCTTACTTTCTCACTTTTTCATATTTTTTTGCAAGCTATCATTTCTTCTCTCTTTACTTCTCTATGTCAATGTGGTGATTTAAATAAGGATGGGTAAATACCTTGTGTCAATCATCAAGCATAATATAGTTCAAGATAGAGATTTGTTGTAATCCTATTTTCTGCAAAAAGCTTCAACTCTCTGCACTTGGTAAAGAAACCAAATGAAATTAAGTTACAACTAATCTTTATTTTTTGTTAGAAAAAGAAATATATTTTGTTTCAACAAAATAACTAAATAAGAAATTTAAATCTTGTAGCTTAAAGGAAGAAACATAGAATAATTGTGGAGAACAAGAAAAAAGAAACTAATCTCTTCATTTTTGTCTTGAATCATCTTCTTAATGAAAGTTGAATAAAAGCTTTCTGCCTTCTCTTCATCTTCCATTGCACATTTTCTTCCATTGAAACCCTATTTCCTATTTTCTTTCATTTAGCATGCAAATAAAAATAGAAAGTAAAGAGAAGAGAAATGATAGCTTGCAAGAAAAGATGAAAAGGAGAGAGAAAGTAAGAAGAAAATAAACAGGTAATTTTTGCATTTAATGATTTACTTCTTTACACGTGTCCTAAGATTACTATTTTCAAAATACATAGAAACTACTTTTTCATGAAATTTTCTATTGAAAAAAGTATGGAAAGGTTCGTTGATTAATATTATATAGGTTGCGGCCAATTGAGAAATTACACCAAAACGAATTTGGTTACAAGATTTAAGACCCTCTTTGGTAGAAAATTTGAAAACAATATTTCATGTCTTCAAATATTTGTTTCAATTGACATCAGTATATGCTATGAAAAATTTGAGAAGCAAAAGTACGTTATTATTTTATTCTAAATAGGCATTCCCACGTTGCTAGGAGTCAACCCTTAATTGATGAAGTGTGAATTTTCTAATTCCAAAAAAAGATACACAATGCAAAGAAAAATGAGGAAGAATTTTGATGTGAGCGATTGTGGCTGTGCGATCGTGGGTGCACGATCATGACTAGCGATTGTGGCTGCTAGATGCTGATGGATTGTGAGCGATCATGGTTGCGTGATCGTGGCTGCTAGATGTTGGTGAGCTATGAGCAATCGTGGCTATTATTGACATAAATTGATGGACTGTTACTAGTTGTTGGACAATTTTTTCATTGACCGTCATAATAAAGGACAATTATGTTATTAATACTTGACCGTTGGAGCCTTTCCCTGTAACGACTCAACTTTCCGGACTAAGCTGAGGTCACTACTCAGTACTAAGACTCGACCACAAAACACAAAAATTCATAACGGACCGGTTACGATTCATTAAAACGTTAGAAATATTAAAAAAACAGTTTCGGGCCCTATTTTAAATCACAGTCACGAAAGTTTCAAATAAAATACTCAAGTCATCAACTCAAAATCACAAAACCAAATATTCTAACAAAATACATCAGCGGAAGCATAAAGAAAACCAGACGCGTCCATATGGCCTTCACGCGTCCTTCCTGCCTCTCGTCGGTCTGCCCCTCGCTGTACCCTTACCTGAAAAGTTAAAGAAGAGAAAGGGTGAGTATAAAATATACCCAGTAAGGGACCCACTACTGGGCCTGTCAGGGAACAACAGTTAACTTCCTATTCAGGGGTACCCTACGTAAACAGTCTAGTGGTTCCGTAGAACGCACATATCAGTCTCGTGATCCCGAAGGATGCACGTATCAGTCTAGTGATCCCGAAAGATACACCTATCAGTCTAGTGATCCCGAGGGATGCACATATCAGTCTAGTGCTACCGAAGGATGCACGTATCAGTCTAGTGCTCCCGAAGGATGCACCTATCAGTTTAGTGCTCCCGAAGGATGCACGTATCCGTAAGGTACACTACCCCATAGATGAAGCTAACCGTTACTCCTCAGTCCATACTAAACCGTCTACAACAGTCATACCCTAACAACATTTATATTACAATTTCGCCATAGGCTTCGCCAGTCAGATAGTATGGGTTTAAACAACTACATCCTCAGTTGCTATATGCATTTCCGCTTCACACACCATTGTGTTATCCCTAGATCCAGTCAACTAGTCAATCAAAATCGGACTCACCGTCTTTCCACGACCAAACTCCATGATCAATGTCCAGACAAAAGACTACCACGTACCTAACCGTAAAACTTTAAGGTCCATCGACATACCATTCCAATCCACAACGTAGCCCATTAACATAACTACAGTATATTGAACACCCGACATCGGTGTCTATCCGTAAACAACTCCTCACACCCGATGACACGCAAGCTACAACTAGCGGTCGCGTTACCTTTACATCAGACAAGAGCATAGCAACAATACTTAAAAGTCAAACACACATACATTTATTCGGTACAGTTACTAACGTGTAATCCCCTGTGGATTACTACGTTTCCAGCCTCGATCCGAGGTCCAGTAGTAGGAAAACCTTTACCTGATACTTGGTTATGCCCCACGATCGAGTCCACGCTCAACGGATCCACCTAAACGAAAACACAAGGGTTTTAAACGAGGATACTAGTAGAAGTCATTTTAAATGGTCCTAAGCAACATCCGTTGACTTACCCGAGGAAAGGAAAGCTATCTCCAAATTAACTTGCCGTGGGACCGTGAACTTGAGCGTCAACCTCTATTACCTTCAAGGAACGAAAGATAGGACCCAGTCTTACTCCAATACTCAAACTCGAAACGGTTATAGCAACATTGGGTAAATTACGAAAATGATCCTTACCGAAGACTCACCGTGACCCGAAGTGGAGGGAGAAAAATAGGGCTTAGGTGGCTCGGCTCGACTTGGCTCACCTTCGGCTCAGCTTGGCTCGGCCTCGACTCGGCTCGCGGCTCGGCTCGGCTCAATTGAAATGATATACCATCAATTGGAACTGATGGAATGTTAGGCGAAACATTCTTTCTACCCGTCTTAGTAGTAATGTTGCGTCGATTTTGCTGAATTCTTTTTCTAGCTTGCCTTGGTTCTTTATGAACTGGATGAGTCTCTGGGTGAGAATCATCATGAGCACCCTGATCAGTAAAATTGGCAACAGGAACCTCATCATTGTGGTCATCAGTGTCAACAGGCTCAACAACATTGTCATCAGCAGCAGGGGGTTCACCATCACAATCATCAGTTCTTCCTTCAGTTTCAATAGATTCATCAACAGCGACATGTGCAGGGTTATTATGCGGATCAATTGTAGTAGTTTTATCAGGAATGGAGGACCTAATCGGTGAAGAGTAAAGAGATGGACCTAGTTCTACGACAGAGTTATGATGAAGACCAGGAGTAGAAATGAACACACCTTCAGATGACGAACTTTCTTGTGAGTGAAGTGAGAAAACAGGATCAGTAGGTTGTTCAGTTACAACATCAGAAACAGGAGCCTTCTTTAACAATCGAGTGAGCGGAACAACATCTAGGTCATCGGAATCCATGTCAGATAGATGAGCCTCAGACGCGCTCGTTCTGATTTTAGCATTACTACCAGAGCCAACCTCTTCTTACACAGGCTTATAAGGACTTTTGGACGTATTAGCCTGTGATTTTTTGGACGGAAAACAATAGAGCCTTCGTGGAGGAGTACTTTTAAACCGATGACCATACATTCTTACACCATGCATGGCTCCTTTTGGACTTGCAACTTCATGAACTTCTTCAGAGGACTTGCCAGTGTAAGGAACCTTACGAGTGTTCACCATTATTGATTCAACTCAAAAAGTTTTGACACAACTGACTACCTCTCAATCGGTTATAAGAAGATGAAAAAATTTGAAGTTAAAACGTTCAGCTTAAATAATCTGGGAATCTTCTTAAATGTTCTCTCTTACCAAGGAGATTTTCTTCAGAAGCCAAAAAGATAGCCATTATTTCCTGTTACGACGCTGATACAACCATTATTAGAAGACGTGTTAATATGCTCCATCTTTTTAGCTAATTAAGGAGTTAAATTTTACATAGTCCTAATCCGACACGCAAATGCTCAAACATGGTCGCATCAAGAGGTTTTGTAAAAATATCTGCCAATTGTGAATTCGAGCGAATATGTTGCAATGTAATAATTTTATTTTCTATAAGATCTCTAATGAATAGGATTTTTTGATATATCAATAGCACTCATATTACCACAGTACAAGGTCATAACATCTTGGGTTATCCCATATTCATGCAACAAGTTTTTCATCCATATCAGTTGAGTACATCCACTTCCTACAGCTATATACTCAGCCTTTATGAGTATTGGGTTGATAGTTTCCAAGGAAGAAACATCCACCAGAGGTGCTTTTCCTATCATCAGCAGAACCAGTCCAGTCTGCATCACAATATCCCACCAGTATAGAGGTTATATCGTAGGAATATAAAATTCCAAAATCAGTTGTTCTGTGAACATACTTGATTATTCGTTTAACAGCTATTAAGTGAGAAGTATGAGGACCTGACTGAAATCGAGCACATATTCCAACAGCATAGGCAATGTCAGATCTGCTTGCAGTTAAATATAGGGATTCCTAATCATGCTCCTGTACAGTTTGTGATCTACTGCTGTACCATCAATATCTTTGGTGATTTTAACATGTGTTGCAGTTGAAGTCCTTTTGTGTTGGGACTGATCCAGACCAAATTTCTTGACTATGTTCTTGGCATACTTCTCTTGAGATATAAATATGCCCTCACTTCTCTGTTTGATATGTAATCTCAGAAAACAAGATAGTTCTCCTACCATGCTCATTTCGAATTCTGATGTCATTATGTCAATGAAGTTATCAATAAGTGCTTTAGAAAATCCACCAAAAATAATATCATTAATATAGATTTGAGCCACAATGAGATCACTGCTGGTTCTATTAATAAATAGTATCTTGTCAGTCCCTCATCTGGAGTATCCTTTATTACCCAGATAAATTGTTAAGCGTTCATACCAAGATCTAGGTACTTGCTTTAGTCGATATAAGGCTTTATTGAGCTTATAAACATGTTGAGGAAATTCAGAATCAACAAACCCTTTAGGTTGTGCTACATAGACTCCTCATTCAGGTATCCATTCAAGAATGCACTCTTGACATCCATTTGATACAATTTAAATTCAGGGATACTAGATATACCAAGCAGAAGGCGAATAGCTTCAAGTTTGGCAACAGGCGCAAAAGTTTTATCAAAATCAATTCCTTCTATCTGGGCATAACCTTGAGCCACCAAACGAGCTTTGTTCCTTGTTACACAGCCTGATTCATCAGTCTTATTTTTAAAAATCCACTTGGTTCCTATAGTATTTGCCCCGTCAGGTTTAGGAACCAAGGTGCATACATTGTTACGTTTATCCAATATTCATCTTTAACTGCAGCCTCAACAGAAGTGGGTTCAATTGTTGAAGTATAACATAAATCAACAATCATTTTCGAGTAATCTACTTTATCCTTCTTCCTAGTGGTGATTCCAGCAGATAGATCACACATAATTGAGCTTGACGGATGATTTTTTTGAACATGTCACTAGAAGAAATTTGGCCTTTAATGTCAGTTAAAACCGACATTTTAAAGACCTTTAATGTCAGTTGGCAACTAACATCTTTGCTAGTGTTATTAAAGGCCTTTAATGTCAGTTGGGCTTTAATGTTGGTTTAAAAATGACATTAAAGGCCTTTATAATGTCGGTTTAAAAATGACATTAAAGGCCTTTCTAATGTCGGTTTATAAGTGACATTAAAAGCCTTTAATGTTGATTTTCAACCAACATCTTTGATAGTGTTATTGAAGCCCTTTAATGTCGGTTGGACTTTGATGTCAGTTTAAAACCCACATTAAAGAGACCAACAATGTCGGTTTATAACCGACATCAAGACTTGTAAAATGATTTAAATAATGTATCAATCATAACAAAACATGTAAATCATTTTGTCACTTACACAAAATACTTAGCCTCTACTTCTTCCTTCTCTCATTTTGTCACTTACACAAAATACTTAGCCTCTACTTCTTCCTTCTCGGCTCCAGACTGTCTCTTCCTATATGACAGTTGGAGGAACTGTTCGTTTAGCATTCAAAACCTTTTCGTCTTACTTTAAACATCAAATCTAACACTTTTCTTTTTGGGCAAAAAAAAAAAAAACTTCCATTTTCTTTGGCTTTTCGGCCTATTTATAGAGGTCTTGCACATCCAAGGGTCACTTTTGTGCTCTACACGTGTCACCATACTAACATGTTGTACCTTACCTTGAACCTAAACTTGACACGTAGTCTATCTTCAGCAGTGATTTGACTTTCCCATGAGACGCACACCTTATCTCTTTGGGAAGCCAAAATTTTAAATATCAAACTGTCCTATTTTTCTTCCGAAAAGTTGTCGTCATTTTCTTTCCCTCAGCGAGCTGTCATGTTGCTTGACAATACGTTTACGTCCTTGCCTCAACCTCTTTGGTGCAGATACTTCTTTTTGTAGTATCCTCTCAATGCCTCACTTTTGGAGCGTATCGCCATGCCTTACTCGTTAGCTATTCTTATCGTATTACTCATCTCCATGCGATAGAATCCTTAGCTTACGCTTTTCTCTTTGCGTTACTTGTTTTTTTTTTTTTTTTTTGCATCCTTCCTTGCGGAATGTCTCAACTTTTCAATCAAGGTTCCATTCTCCATAAGGTTCCTTTTTGGATCAAGACCTCACAAGAAAAGACTAATATCGATGAAGCATACTTCAGCCAACATGGGAGAGGAAGAAGTTGAGGAGGGACGCACCAATCTAAGGTGCAGACGCTACAAATACATTCAAAGCCAAGGAAATCAACCTACCTACTTCTCTCCCAACAAAAATCGCTCACCAAGCAATCACCAACCAAAGAAATCAATCACGATAAAGTTGTTTCTTGTTAGATTGGTGGCAAAACTAATCATACTGCTATTAAGTGTTGGAACAGATTTGACCACCCTTTTCAACTCGAAGAGATCCCTAAAGCTCTAAATGCACTATCATTTGAGGAATCTATAGATCCTGATTTATATGCAGATTTAGGCGCTACCTCTCACATTATGAATGATTTAGGTAAGATCTCGTCATCCCACATCTATAAAGGAAATGAAAAACTATATGTAGGTAATGGAGATGGTCTAAATATTACACATATCGGAGAAATAAACGCTCACACAATAATAAATTAAAATTAAGAAATGTGTTAGTAGTTCCAGAAATTTAAAAGAATATTATATCAGTTAGTAAACTTACTAATGACAATGATAGCTCAATTATATTCACATATACTAGTTTTTTTGTGAAGAACAAGCAGGGACAAGTGCTAGGAAAAGGACTTAAAAAGGGAAATCTCTATGCACTAGAACAACAATCACCCACTCAGGATATTGCCCAGCCATTATTATCTTACTGCTACAAGATCAAATAAACTATCTTTTGATGTTACCGTCTAGGACATTTAAATTTTGTTTTTATGAATCATTCACAACAAACAATTGATTCAAGTATCAGATTGGAATAAAACTACTTCCAGTTGTGAAGTTTGCCAATTAAGTAAGATTTGTAGACTTCCTTTTACTTTGAGAAATGAATCTAGCATACTTCTATTTGATAAAATCATTGTCATTAATGGGGCCCTGCTCCGATGTCCTCTCGTTAGAATTTTAAAAATTATGCTTGTTTTATCGATGATCATTCATGATACACTTGGTGATTTCCTTTAAGAAAACAATCAGAACTTTTTGAATGCTTCTATGAATTTCATAAGATGATTGATACTCAATTTGAAAGAAAAATTAAATTCTTCCAAACAAATAGTGGTGGGAAGTTTACTTCATTGAAACTAAAACAACTCACAGAGGAACATGAAATTCACCATCAAATGAGTTGTCCTTACACTTCTCAACAAAATGGAGTGCATAGGCACATTGTTGAAACATGTTTGGTTCTTCTATTTCAAGCAAAATTACCTTATAAGTATTGGGTTGATAGTTTCTTAACTGCCACTTTTTTTATAAACCGAATGCCTTCTTCTGATTTAAAGCTAAAAAGTCATTTTGAAATTTGGTTTCAGAAGGAGCAAAATTGCAACAACTTGAAAATATTTGGATGTAAATATTATCCATATCTAATATTTCCATCCAAAAATAAATTTGATAAGAAAACTTATCCTTGTGTCTTGATAGGATACAACATGTCTCAAAAGGGATATAGGTGTTTAGATACAAAGACAAATAAAATTTACATCTCTAGACATGTTATATTTGATGGAAACTACCTTCCTTTTGATAACAAATACACTAACCATCCCTCGAGTTGTGAATCTCTAGATATAACAAGTTTTTTAGATGCAGCAAATTGGTATAATCCTACAAAATGATTAGAGATAAAACTACATGAAACTGAAAGTGTTGCAACTCGTGAGTTTCACAGGAAAAATAATCATTGGTGTGAGATGAAATGTAAAATACATCACTCAAGGATAATCTTAACAAACAACCAATTGTGGAAGAGAGAAATGAAGAAAGAATTCAACCTAAAGACATCCAATTTGAACCAACACCCATTGACCAAGAAGATGTATCAACAACTTAAGAAATAAAAACAAAACAAAGTCTCAGACTACAAACAAGTAATCAAAGCAAAAATCAAGATCTATTAAATCCAAATTAATTTACAAGTAAACCCATCTCGAGGGCATCATGAAAGAGATCAACCAAAGATCACCTTGGAGAAACAATCTCAAATACAACCTCCACCAGAAAAGGAACTTGAAACTAACAAACTCCAAAGTTTAGAACATCTCACCCAACGGGTACCTCTAAAGTTTTGCATGAAAGTTTACCTAATATCAATGAACAAGTGTTCATTGATCTTCCTTGGCCTACAAAAAATATACAGATGCATTACAATCAATCCCAATAATAAGCAAAGCCAACAGAAAACAACCACTCTATGGTTACTAAATCAAAGTCAAGAAAACAACAAAATTATAACATCTTTCTCAACATTCTTTTCCTATAGAGCCTAAAAACTACAAGGAATCACTCTAAGTACTTGTTTGGAAGAATGTTAGGCAAGAAGAACTTCAAGCTTTTCATGCTAATCATATTGAACAATAGTAAGTAACCCTAAAATACTAATGTTATAGGTTGCAAATGGATATTTAAACCAAACTGAAGGAAGATGATACCATTGAAAGGTACAAGGCAAGACTTGTAGCCCAAGGGTACTCACACATAGAAGACCTTGATTATGAAGAAGCCTTCAGCCTAGTAGTTAAAAGCACAAATTCGTCTAGTTCTAGCTCTTGCAGCTTCTTACAATTGGAAACTAAAACAATTGGATGTCAAGAATGCATTTCTCCATAGTTACTTAAAGGAAAGAGTGTATATGGCTCAACCACCAGATTTTTTTAATCCCTAATTTCCTGTTTGTCAGCTAAATGGAACTATCTACGAACTCAAACAAGCTCCTAAAGCTTGGTTTGATCGTTTATAAAATTTTTACTACATATAGATTTTGATTATATTTCCTCCGATTCATCCTTCTTTTTATATAAATGTGAAAACATTCTTTTATTGATGCTAGTATATGTAGATGATATTATAATCACAGGAAATGAACTAAACTTTGGTGGAAAAGCTCATCCAAAGACTAAGTATTGAGTTTGCAATAAAGGAATTTGGTCAACTATACTATTTTGTAGGTATCTAAGTTCAAGATCTCTCAAATGTGGATACCATGTCAACCAGAAGAAATACATTAAAGACCTTTTAATAAAGTCTGAAATGATAAGAGCATCTCCGATAGCTATACGTATGACCTTGACTACCAACATATCAACAAATGATGATGAGAAAGTTAATTCTACATACTATAGAAGTTTGGTTGGATTACCCCTTTACCTCACTTTAACTACACCAGATATTATGTACATTGTGAATAAAGTGCGTCAAAACATGCAACAACCTCAAGTGAAGCATCTCAGGGAAGTTAAAAGAATACTTAGATATTTAAAAAAGACTATGAACCATGACATCACTTTCTTTAAAATTAGCTTTTTGAACTTATATGGATTTTGTGATGCAGATTGGGATTGTCCCATCACCGGAAGAAGCACTTTAGGATATTGTATCTTTTTCAGATCAAACTTAATTTCGCAGTCATCAAAAGAAGCAACCAATTGTGTCTCTTTCATGTTTAGAAGCTAAATATAGAGCTATGGCTAATGCAACAGCTGAGCTAACATGGATCTCATTTCTACTTTGTGACATGTGGGTACCACTAACATAAAACATCTGAATTCTTTTGTGATAACATGAGCGCCATTCAAATGTCCAAAAAAAATACAGTATTCCATGCTAGATCCAAATACATAGAACTTGACTATCACTTTGTACGGGAAAAAGTGGCATTTGGATATTTGAATACTTGATATGTACCATCTCACCAACAACTTGTATACATATTTACTAAACATTTTTTCGAAGTAAATTTTAAGAATTTATTAGACAAACTTGGAGTCCGTGAGATCCCTACCTCCAATTTGAGAAAAGATGTAGAAGACCTATGTCAAAACTACATGCAAAGGGTACCGTTGGAAGCAAATTAAAGAAAGGATTCCAAAAAGCTCCATAATTTGTGCAATTAGTCAAAGGATTAATTTGATGGTTTTGGGCAATCACCTATAAACTTGGTGATTGGTTCAAGCAATCGTAATACACAAAATACCTCACTACAAGAAATTGGGGTTTTTCCGACGCAGCCAAAGACGTCAACATAAAAGACGTTGGGAATAAGAGGCTCTCCCGACGCACCAAGTAAGATGTTGAGAGAAAAAACTATTCCCACGCTCAGCCTAATGCGTCGAGAATGGCATCGAGAAATACAGGTTATCCCGACACGTACTGAATGCGTCGAGAAAAAGTCATTGGAAATAAGGTTAATTCCCGATGCGTTTAATGAGCGTCGAGAAAAGTGGTTTTTTTCTGACGCCATAAGTAGGATCTTCCGACGTTTTCATGCTGCGTCGGGAGATCCGCTATATATTCATTTCAGTTTTGTTTTAAACAAAACCCAAATGAAGAAAGAAAAAACTTTGGAGAGGAAGAGAGAAAAGAAGTTATACCGTCGTCCTCCGCCGCTGCCCTTTGTTGCTGCCATTCGTCGTCGTCTACCGCTGTCTGCCACCATATAGGTAAGTTTAAATAAGTTTATTTTTAGGTTTATGGTTTAGTTTAGGGTTTTTTCTAAAAAATATTTTTTAGAATTTTGTTTTGGAATAGATTTTTTATTGTTAAATATATTATTTTTGAATACAATGTGTGTAATGTTGTTATTGTTGAATTGAAATTCGAAGGATGTTACATTTAAATTTAAATTTGAAGGGGGGTTTATAATTAAATTGAAATTTGAGGGGGGGGGGGGGGAGGGTTTATGGTTGAATTCAAATTTGAATTAGGGGGTGGGGAGTTTATGGTTGAATTCAAATTTGAGGGGGGGGGGGAGGGGGGGGAGGGGTTATGGTTGCATTGATGAATAACTTTGTTGTCTATTTGAGATGGCTATCCTGCAGTTATGGTAGCCTTTTTTGTGTTGAATTTCTTTCTATTTGGGATGGTTATCGTGCAGTTATGGTAGCCTTGTTTGTTTTGAATTTATTTATGTTTGGGATGGTTTCAAGGGGTGGTAGTAGGATAACTTGTAAGGTAGCGTTGTTGGAAGGGGTGGGTAGGATGCGAAGATTTTTGAAGCATTTTGTTGTTAATAATTAGGTTGTGTTGGCTATCCTACAGTTGTGGTAGCCTCTGTAATTTGAATGGCCGGGTAGGATGCGAAGATTTTGAAGTATTTTGTTGTTAATAATTAGGTTGTGTTGGCTACTCTGCAGTTATGGTATCCTCTGTAGTTTGAAGTTAGTTTTAGTGAAAATTTAGGGGAGTAAGTATGGATGTGAGAGAGGGAGAGAGATATGTTTCTAATCAAACCTATTTATGTTTTAAGAACTTAAATGATGGACAAGGGTTGGATAAAACTTAGAAATAAGTTTTCCCTTTAGTATAGATAATGAGTGATCCAATTTTTAGAATTTGCCAAGTTTCACGTTGATGCCTACGTACGATTAAGGTGTCCATGCAAGAGATGTTTGAATTTAAGTTGGAGTTCATTAGAGGGTGTGGAACGACATCTACTGACTATTGGAATATCCCCCTCCTATAAAAAATGAGTGTATCATGGAAAGTCATTAAGCTTTAGAGGTACAGAAAACTTTGAGGAAGGAACTAGTAGTAATCCTTTTAATGAAGGAACTAGTACGTAGTAGGCAATTTAATGAAGAAGATGATATGTTTTGTATGCTAAATGATTTACAAGCCCCCATTGAACATTAAGAGGAAACAGAGAACGAACATTTGGAAGATGAAATGCCGATGAATGTTGGGGTAGATATAGATGAAGATAGAACAAACAATATATTTCAGGACTTTGAATGAAGCATGTAATGAGTTCTACCCCGGTTATTTTGAATTTTCGTCATTGAATTTTTTGATTAAGTTGATGCATGTGAAGGTTTTAAATGGTTGGAGTAACAAGTCATTCGACATGTTGTTAGAACTTTTAAGAGCAACGTTTCCAATGTGTAGTAGTATTATACCTAGTTCATTTTATGAAGCAAAATGAAAACTTCATGACATAGGCTTGGGATACGAGACTATTCATTCTTGCAAGTATGACTGTGTATTGTATTGGAATGAGTTTGATTATTTGCAATATTGTCCTACATGTAGTGAGGCTAGGAACAAGGTTAATCATAATAGAGGGAAATTTTTTTTGCATAAGATATTGCGCCACTTTCCTTTGGTACTGAGCTTACAACTCTTGTTTGTATCGGAGGAAGGGTCTGTTCACATGAGATGGCATAAGGATAAACGTGTTGAAACAGATGATGTGTAGAGACATCCAGTTGATGCAGAGGGGTAGAAGCACTTTGATTCTGAATATCCTGCCTTCTTTAGCATGTTTGTGACAATTTGGTTGGTACGTTGTTGAACATCGAAGGGAAAACCAAGGATACCACGAATGCTCGGTTGGACCTTCAAGATTTAAAGATAAGAAAGGACTTACATCTTTAGATGTGGGTAACCGATTGGTCAAGCCACATACGAGCTATAAGTTGACTAGCAGTGAACGAGTAGAGTTTTGTAAGTTCTTGAAATCAGTTAAGTTTTCCAATGAATTTGTTTCCAATATATCGAGATATGTGCATGAAAGAGAGGAAAAAATATCAAGACTCAAAACGCATGATTTTCATGTTTTATTACATTGACTACTACTAATTGGTATTTGAGCATTCTTACCAAAAAACGTGTACACTGCTATAATCGAATTACGTAAAAATTTTTATGACTTGTGCACTAGAACGATAAGAGTAAGTGATCTAGACAGATTGGAAGCAGATATCATAATCATACTTTGTAAGTTTAAAACTTTGTAAGTTCAAAAGAATATTTTCACCTGTCTTCTTTAGTGTTATGGTACACTTTGCCGTTCACTTACCATATGAAACGAAGATTACTAGTCCGATTTCTTACAGTTGGATGTATTCAATTGAAAGAAGTCTACGCACGTTAAAATAGTATGTTAGGAATAAAGCACGTCCTGAGGGGTCAATTGCAGAAGCGTATGTCATGAATGAATCAAGCACCTTTTGTTCGCGTTACCTAAGTGGTATAAAGACTCAATTCATAAGAGATGAGCGAAATGATGATACCATTGTACATGACGAGATAATTGGTGACTTTGAAATTTTCAAGCAAAAAGTACGACTCTTAGGTGCGTCAAGTGTTCGTGCTATATCATAGGAAGAGAAATGACTCTTCTATTGGTACATACTGAACAATGTAGACGAAATATCGGAGTATCGCAGGTAAGCATTCCTCATGTTCGTAATTCTTAAATATTTGTTATACATTGTTCTTACAGAAATCAAACTCATACTCATCCCCATTAAGAAACATTTAAGGCTCGAAAGTCGACATGCTCAAAATGCTATGAATTTTTATAAAAGACATGAACGAGCATTCCCTGAATGGTTTGGAGCACAGGTATATAACAAGTTTTAGTGTGACATGTAAGCACTAACGTATTTAAGCACGTGAGATGTCTATAATTGTTGTCACATTCATTTTAGGTGTTAGAACTTCGAGAGTCTGCAAATCTATCTGACGATTTCTTCTCACTTGCGATGGGACCATCATTTGATGTTTGTTGTTACAATGTATGCATTGTGAGTGATATAAGATTTCATACTGTTGAACTTGATTCCCGACGTACTACTCAAAACAGTGGAGTAATGGTCATTGGTGAAAGCGATGCAAATGGAAGTGGCGACAATAATTTTTATGGTGTTCTGGACGAAGTGTTGCACATACAATATCCGTTGGGAAGAAATGTATGCTATTTAAGTATCGGTGGTATGACACCGATGTAAATAAAAGTCAAAGAACAGACGTTGAAGTAGGGTACAAATCTCTCAACACATCCCGTTTTTGGTACGCGGAGGAACTTGTAATTCTTTCGACTCAAGCACATCAAGTTTTTTACGTCGATGACCCAAAAAATGGTAATAATTGGAAAGTTGTGCAAGTTATCCAAAATAAGTGGCCAGAAGTGGAGGATGTTGAGAATGAGCACATTAACATACTAGAAGTTGTTATAAGCCATCAAGTGGATTACCACATCGAGGACGACACTCTGTGCAGAATTGACATTGATCCCACGATCGTTAAAAGACCGGTTGTGCGTCATGTCACTAACGACTTTATCGACGATGTGGATGAACACTTGTCACATGCAAGCGACGGCGATGAATTATAGTACAAACCACATACCCACATATTTATGTAGTTTATATATTTTGATTCTAGCTATATGTTCGTATTTGTTTATTCAATGTTTGTTTTCTATGTCCACAGGCATTATGTCATTGTCATATCCACGTCATAATTTTCTGGAGACGGACGCTATGTTCCTCGAGTTTGAGGACGAGTTAGATAACTTAGCGGGAGGGTCGTCATCGGTGGGCGACAATGCAAGTGAGTATAAGAATTTCTTTCATTTTAACTTACGATTATTTCATGTTTTTTTCTCTAACATTACCAACTTATTGAACATGGTCGTCTTCTCAACAACCTGCGACTCCGACTCCTAGGAGATGTGTGCAGTCTCGACTATTAGAGTCGGAGCGCCATGTTACAGTACATGGGCGCATTTCGATGAAGATCGCCCCGGTGCAGAGAAACCTATTTCCCCACACGCCGTTCGCTTCACAGCCAGGCGATATGCGTGTGCATGCGAAGATATTTCCCATCCGCTACCTTAAGTGGGCGGACATTGGCAGAGAATACATTGAGGACATCAAGGGTGACCTCCAGGTAATTAAGTCCACTACACATTTATGATTTCATTTGTAACATATCTAAGTTAACCAATCTAATGTGTTATTTTTGTAATGTATAGCGGTTTTTTGTGCTTGATTTCAATGATCAAGCAATGAATAGATTTTTTGAGCATCAGATGCTCAACACCTTTAAAGAATTTCAAGACAACTGTCACAGACACTTCAAAAAGTACAGTGACCCCGAGGAGGCTCGTACCAACTCACCAAACATATTGGTTGGACGTCATGAGGATTGACACTTCCTCTACGACCACTACATGAGTCGTGCGTTCCAGGTATTTTTCATGCTTAATTATGATTTCAATTTTTAACACGTATAAGAAATAAACAATATAATTGCTTTCATGCAGGAGCAATCATGGACGAACAAGGCTGCTAGATGAAAGAAGCCTTACAATCATAGCAGTGAGTCAAAGTCATTTCTACAACGGCAACACGAGCTAGCTGAGAAGAAAGGAGAGTCGGTTGACCGTGTGGAGTTGTTTCGGGAAACACACGTTCGAGCCGGGACGTTCGTGTCGCAGGCCATAGAGTATGCGTGTAACGCCCCGAAAATTTAAGGTAAAATTTTTTTTCTCGTTTTATGTAAATTGCAAGTCGATATAATAATAATATAATATTATTATATTATTATTATTAATATTTATTTTTATTTGTTATAATATTAATATTATAATAATAATTATTATTAATTAATATTATAGAAATATTGTTTTTATAAAACAATAAAATAAATTATTATTTATTAATATTAATATTATTAATATATTATTATTATTACTTTATTATTATTATTATTATTTATATTTTAATATATATATATTTATTAAATTTAAATTAAACTATTAATTGTTTATAATTATTAAAGTTATATATATATATATATATATATATATATATATATATATATATAATTTACAAAAAAAAAAAAGAAAAGGAAAAAAACCCTAACGCGCGAACGCACGCCCCCCCCCCCCCCCCCGAAATTTCTTTTCTCTCCCGCAGCCGCCCCAGCCGTTTCTTCCTCTCCCCGACGCCGCGGCACCGTTAACCCGAGCCCCATCCATTTCCGACGGCCATCTCTTCCCTCATTCTCTTCTCCTCCGTCCGTGTCCGCCTTCATCTCTTCCTCCGTCGTCCGCCGCGGCTCCCCTTCGTTTCGGATCTCCTCTCGGCTTCAATCGCCCGACGCCGCCGCACCACTCCGTTTCTCTTCCGCCTTCGTCTCCGCCGCCATCCCTCTCTTCTTCTCCGTCCCCGTGGTCGAACGTCTCCAGCGTCGTTTCGCCACCGCCGCCGTCGCCGGAAGAAAGAAAGTCCTCAAATCCGTGCTGCCCATTTTCTTTCGTCCAGACCCGACCCGGTTCCAGCTGACCCAAGCCGAGCGAGCCGCGAGCCGAGCCCAAGCCGAGCGAGCCGCGAGCCGAGCCCAAGCCGAGCGAACCGCGAGCCGAGCCCCAAGCCGAGCGAGCCGCGAGCCGAGCGAGCCGCGAGCCGAGCCGCGAGCCGAGCCCAAGCCGAGCGAGCCGCGAGCCGAGCCGCGAGCCGAGCCCAAGCCGAGCGAGCCGCGAGCCGAGCCCAAGCCGAGCGAACCGCGAGCCGAGCCCCAAGCCGAGCGAGCCGCGAGCCGCGAGCCGAGCCGCGAGCCGAGTAAGCCAAGCCGAGCCGAGTCCAAGCCGAGCCGAGCCGAGCCGAGCCGAGCCGAGCCGAGCCCAAGCCGAGCCGAGCCAAGCCACCTAAGCCTTCCTTCCTCCACTTCGGTTCACGGTGAGTCTTCGGTAAGGATTGTTCTGATGAATTCCCTAATGTTACCTCGTCCGATTTGAGTTTGAATGTTGAATTAAGATATGGCCCTACTTTTCTCCCTTGAAGGTAGTGCAGAGTTGACGCTTAAGTTCTCGGGTTCCGCGGCAGACCTGGTTGGAGATAGCTTCCTTTCCTTGGGTAAGTCAACGGATGACCTTTTAAATCAACTGCTACTAAGGCCACCCACTAAAACCTTCGTGTTTCGTTTAGGTGGATCTGTTGAGCGTAGTTTTCAATCGAGGGGCATAACCGAGTTTCAGGTAAGGGTTTTCCTACTACTGGACCCCGAGTCCAGGCTAAAACCGTAGTAATCCACAGGGGATTACACGTTAGTGACTGTACTGAATATCTGTATGCGTGTTGACTGTTAAGTACTGATATTATATTCTGTCTGATGAAAATATACTGTGACTGCTGTTTGTGGATTGAAATTATATGTTGATGGGCCTTAAAGTTACGGTTTAGTATGTATTAAGCACTGGTCTAGATGTGGTTCATGAAGTTTGGACGGGGAAGGACAGTGAGTCCGGTTTTGGTTGGTTAGTCGATTGGACCTAGGGTTTCCCTTTTGGTGTGCGAATCGGTAATGCGTAAAGCAACTGAGGGTGTAGATGTTAATCCTATACTATCTGACTGACAAAGCCTATGGCGGGACTGTGATATGAATGCCGTTGAGATGTGACTGATGTAGACAGTTTGGTAAGGGCTGAGGGGTAACGGTTAGCTTCATCTATGGGGTAGTGTACCTTACGGATATGTGTATCCTTCGGGAGCACTAGACTGATATGTGTATCCTTCGGGAGCACTAGACTGATATGTGCATCCTTCGGGAGCACTAGACTGATATGTGCATCTTTCGGGAGCACTAGACTGATATGTGCATCCTTCGGGAGCACTAGACTGATATGTGCATCCTTCGGGAGCACTAGACTGATATGTGCATCCTTCGGGAGCACTAGACAGATATGTGCATCCTTCGGGAGCACTAGACTGATATGTGCGTTCTACGGAACCACTAGACTGTTATGTAGGGTACCCCCGAATAGGAAGTTAACTGTTGTTCCCTAACGGGCCCAGTAGTGGGTCCCTTACTGGGTATGTTTATACTCACCCTTTCCTTTCTTTAACTTTTCAGGTAGGGGTACAGCGAGGGGCAGACCGACGAGAGGCAGGAAGGATGCGTGAAGGCCATATGGACGCGTCCGTTTTTCTTTCGCTTCCGCTATGTATTTTGTCAGAATATTTTGATTATGATTTTTGGACTGGTGACTTGACATTTTATTTTGTGATTTTCTTTTTGAATTATTTAAAATAGGGCCCGAAACTGTCTTTTGTAAGGTTTATACTGTTTTAATGAATCGTATCTGGTCCGTTTTAAATTTTACGTTGAATAGTTGAGTTTTGGTATTTGGTAGTGACCTGAGCTTAGTCCGGAAAAGTTGGGTCGTTACAATGCGCATGTAAATTATTGAACCAATACTTATGCGCTTTTTAATTATATCCTCTTTCGTTATATATTTTTGCATTACCTAACTTAGTTTTTAAAATTGTTGCAGAATCAAATGCTGGAACTCCAGTTTCAGCCTATCCCAGAGGGTAGTCAGCCACTCTCTTGAGATGAGATTGATTAGGTGTTGGGTAGACGATCGGGCTACTCAAAAGGCCTTGGTTGGGAACCCAAGCCGAAGGCCCGCAAGACAACGAGTGCAGGCAATTCCATAACATCTTGTCCATCGTCCACACAAAAAGAGATTGATTTACAATCTAAACTTAATGAAGCTTTGGAACAGATTGAAGTGCAAGATAAAAATCACGCAGCATTAGCTTCACAAGTGAAATGAATGCAAAAGCTGATAGAAGACTTAACTCAGGCACAGTAAGGACCACCACATGATCCCTAGCTTTGCGGTACATATATATGTCTTCATTATTCTTAAGTTTTTGCAACGATAGTATAAAGTGAACATATGGATATATGTACTAAACTTACCTACTTTTGTATCATTGTAGAACTCAAGGTGTAGAATGGTGCGTACGAGCCTCGTTAGGAGAAGTACGACTTTGTTTGCGCTTTTTTGTATTATGAGAACTACATTTTTTGTATTATGAACGCTATTAATTATGTTTTTTGGACTTATTCGTATTATGAATAATAAATCTTGTTTTTTTTTTTAATTTGTGTTTGTATTTCTTAATTTATTAATTTATAGTGAATTTTTTTTAATTTAATCCAAAATGTCGGGAAAAATATTTGAGCAATCCGGATGTCGTTATTTCACAAAAATAGAGAACTTGTTTGAGCAAAATATTTTAGGGAAAAAATTAAAAATGACATATTTTAAGAAAAAATACATATAAAAAGGAATTCCCGACGCAACGAAATTTCGGGAGTAGAATGCACAAAAACTTCGGAAGAAATCATTCTCGACGCAACGATATGAGTCAGCATGAGGTCTGTCAAATGAGGAATTACTGACGCCGATGATTTCGTTGGCAAAACGACGTCGGGAGATGTATTCCCGACGCCGATGATTTCGTCGGTAGAACGACGTCGGGAGAGGCATTCTCGACGCCGTGTTGGTCACAAATCGGAAATGCCTCTCCCAACGCAGTTCTCCCGACGTACATCCTGACACCGTGAAAAACGTCGGTATATCTTTTTTCGACGTTTTTTTTTCACTTCCCCCGACGTTTTTGTGCGTCGGGAGTACCCCGTCTCTTGTAGTGCCTTTTTCGATTTTTTGTAGAACCACGCGTATCTCTTGGTGTATCTCTTGGTAATCTCGGTGATCTCGTGATTTCTCGGTGATTAATTTGCCACTTGTCTCTCTCGGTAATCTCCATATTTCTCGGAGATAATTATCTTGGAGATTTCTCAACCAAGATCTCTCCAATCAGTCTTATGGTATATATTTTAAAATTTTTATTTCTTTTCTTCATTGTTTCATTTTATTTCTTTCCATGTAAGTCCCAGGGTGCTATTTCAATAGAAACACCTTCTGTATACACGACATCAAGTGAATAATAACAACATTCTTCGATTCTGGAAGCTATAGTACATTCTTGTGTGTATAAAAAAGTTCATAATTGTGATTATAGAAGCTTTATCTTTTTCAATTGTCAGTTTATTTTAACTCTCAATGAAACATGGTTGAATTGTTATAAATGTTGCAAATCTAATCGAGAACTCAAGATGATGAGCTTTTCTGTTGTATTGATCAGTAGAGCTCAAATTAAAGCTTGACAATATTGTTGCATCTCAAAGTTAGGAGAACCTAGG
Organism: Cucumis melo; assembly: GCF_025177605.1. Classification (NCBI taxonomy): domain Eukaryota; kingdom Viridiplantae; phylum Streptophyta; class Magnoliopsida; order Cucurbitales; family Cucurbitaceae; genus Cucumis; species Cucumis melo. The sequence goes on along the minus strand of NC_066860.1, from coordinate 18,277,589 downwards.
CGTACTTGCAGGTAGGGCGACTCACATATGAGGAGAATTTAAGTATGTTGTATTTGGAAAATCTCGTACAAAAATAGTAAAAATCATTATTATGGAAGGATAATGATGGTTTAGTATACAACAAATACAAAGGATATTGATTCTAAACTTCTGACCTAGTTCGTGTCAATTGCATGCATCTCTTTAATTAATTGGTTAAAACATCAATAAGTTTCCTTAATTATAAATCCGAGGAAAACCTAATTAAGTTAGTAATATTAATTGATCTTATTCATGTTTGTCAACACCTGTTAAAAAATGTATGATTATATATAAATGGTCAATGTATCTCAAAGGGCTGAATGATACATACACACAAAAGTCAAAGGCCAGTAAAAAAATGAAGGCTTTGAATAGTTTGTTTATGGTTTTGGTATTTGTAGTTTTTGCTTTATCTATTAACATTGACATTTGTTTTGGAGCATCCAAATTCATACATCCACTGAGGCCAATGAAAGTGACAATCATGAACTCTCAAACAACTGATACTCTCTTGGCTCATTGCAAGTCCAAAAACGATGATTTAGGTCCACAACTTCACTCATTCCTTTTTTTTTTTCCCATAACATTTAGATAGTACTTTTTATGACTTTTATATAACTTTTGATTGAATTTGCATGTTCTATTATTTACCTTCTATGGTTTCATTAAATCTTTCATTTTTGTTTTAGTTTGATTTCTAAACTTCAACACCTTTTTGTTTGATATGAATTTGGCTTTTTAAATTTTGTTTATCTCGAAAATTAATTCTATATATATTGCATCTACTTCTTGGCTTTTGTGTTTTATTTTTTACATTTATAATTCCTTAAAATTGCTAACCTATGTATATTGCATCTACTTCTTGGCTTTTAATTTTTTTTTCTCTGGCTTTGGAAAATTGTGCCTGTTTTTCCACAGTTTTTTTCATCATTTTTCGTCTTCCATTAGATCATAAACATTGTTGAGTTTTTTTTTTTTTCGCCAAATTCTACGAATGAAAACATGTTTTGAAGAACTATTCTCTTTTTCTAATTTTTAAAATAAAAGGACCAGTGGTCATTGGATAGAGATGGTCACTTGCAGATTTTATTTTCCAAAACAAACGTCTAAGTTTTTATATCTGCCAATTTAGTGCTTATAATTAATGACTTTAAAATTTTCTCATATTAACGTGTAAAGTTCAAATACTCAAATTATATTCATCATTTCTTATTAGAAACAATTGTCAATCATTGTTGTAACATAACGAACCACAACTTTGATAAAACAAAATTCAGTGTTGTGACGTTGTTGCTAAATCGTATATGTCGGTTGTTCTCCAAAGATTAACGTAACTTCCCAAAAGTGTGTACTCGCCTAAGTAAGGAATGAAATTAAAAAAAAAAAAAAATCTTGCTTAAAGAAAAGATCAAAAGTTTGAAAAGAAGGAAAATAACTCCTAACTCCAAAACTTTTTCTCAAATATATAGGAAAAGAATAACAATTTTAGATCTAAATTTAGTTTTAAATCTATAACGGTTAATGTATTAAAACATAATATTATAACCATAAAACAGTCTATCAAAATAATAATAACTATTATCTGTTAACATAAAATAAATGTATGACAGACAGATTTATTTTTTTCAGTAAAAGAAGACGTATTTAAACGTTTAGAATCTATTGATCTTACAATTGAAAAAGATCATGATAAACTATTATTATATATTTGATGACTACGATCGAATTAAAACTAAATTCAATGTTTATAGGTTAAATAATATATACGCAATTGGAAAAGTACTTGTAGTTGAGTCTGACTATGATGTGTGATATATACAAATTATGATTGCACCATTTGTTTCAGGGGAGCAAATCATCGATATCGGAAGTACATACGGGTGGACATTTAGGGTGAATTTTTTTGGAACAACATTGTTTTGGTGCAACTTTCGCACCAAAGAAAAACATGCAACATTTGAAGTTTTTTGGCCAGAGGCAGAATCATGGCTTGCAGATCATTGCACAGCTTCAAATTGCATCTGGAAAGCTAAAGATGAGGGTTTTTACTTGTTTAATGGCTATAATAACAAATTTGAGTTCATTCATCCATGGGAGTCCTAGTACTTTCTAGGGGTTAATTTAGAAGCTGTCTAAAAAACAAGGAATGATCTAAAATAAGATGGATGCACCACAGTGTTATTTTTTATACAGTTGATATTTAATTTTATTGAATAATTAACACAAATTGGAATACAATGAATTACCTAATAAATAGATTGAGGAAATCCAAGAATATGGAAAGAAACATAAAAAGAAAATACTAATATGGGACTAAATCCGAGAAAATCATATCTAATTTTAACACTTCCTTCAAACTTAAGATGGTAGAAATAGTTTGAGTTTGTGAATGATGAAATGAATGATTTAATGATAAAAACCGGACAAACTCTGAATCAAACCACCATAAATCTAGATTGAGAAAATTGTGTGTTAATTTTTCCATTTCGAATAATAGATTTATTTTAGGAATAAATAAAAACTTGACATAGATATTAAAAAAATTACCATATTTACAATTCTTTTTTTTTTTTTTTTAAATCTTATATCCTTAATTAATCGCCCTAGAAATGTCATCCATTACCATTACACTTAAATTACAAAAAAGAAAAAAGAAAAAGAAGTTACATTTCTTTCTTTTTCTTTACAGAAAATAAAATTTAAAATTCTCTTTCTCAATTTTTGTTTTTCATTTTACGGAGAATAAAATTGTTGGGTTTTAATTTTCATATCCCATAAAGTAAAATAAAAAAAATATATTTTTTCAACTTTCACACGTTAGAGAATAAAATTTTGATGTTTTAATTCTCATACTTCATAAAACAAAATAAAATAAAATAAAATATTTTCTTATTTTCCATTTTTGCATAGTAAGGAGAATAAAATTTTGAGTTTTTAATTCACATATTTTATATAATAAATAAAAGTTTTTTTTTTTTTTTTTTGTTTAGGTAGAATAAGATTTTAAATGTTTATATATTTTTTGTATGAAAAATTATTTCTAATTAATCAATGCCAAATGTTTTTTTAAATTCATCAAATAATCATCAACTAAGTTCTTTTTATGTCTTCCTTTTAAATTTAATTTTTTATTCTTTTGATCAAGACGGTTGGAAATTTTATAAATTTAATTAGAAGTTTTCGGAACACATTTAACGCACAAGAGGAAACTTTGGCTTTGTATAAAATAATTCATTGACAACTTTTTAAATTAAAAGCAACATGCTAATTTACATATAAACGTAACGAAATCTCAAAATATTTACGGTCTTTTTATAAAATCGATTATTTTTTTAAAAATATTTTAGGTTTGTCTTTGTTTCATGCCGTTCTAATTTCTTTCTTCTTCCTTTCCATCTTCTTTACAATCGGGTTAATGGCAGTGTTCTCCTTCTCTTCTTCTGCAATTTTTCTTTTATATTTTTTTGAAATCATGATCATTATTCTACAATATTATTATTATTCATTTTCATCATATTTATGCTATTATTGTCTTGATTTAAATCAATCATCAATCTTGTATTATTTTTTTCAAAGTGTGGTGGACAGAGATGAACTACATGATCGTTTACCATATAAGGCTTTTCAAAATCATCGTTTATCATGAATTATGTACACGATCGTGTATCATAAACTACACGGTAGTGTATCATGCATGATCTAAACGATCGTTTACTAGGCTTTCAAAAAACATTATTTATCATGAACTACTTGATCGTGTATCATAAACTACACATGATCATGTATCATCATTTACATGATCGTTTGTTAATGCTTTTTCAAAACCATCGTTAATTATAAAATAACAATCGTGTATCATAAACTACGCGATCGTGTATTATTTCTTACACAATCATGTAGCATGATAGAAAAAGAATTACACGCACTCGTGTGGCCTATATTGATACTACATACACAGTCGTGTATTATTTCCTATACGATTGTGTATCATGTTCATTTAGAAAAAGAATTACACGTGTGCATGTGGTCAATTAATTGCGTGTTGGCTAGAGCATTTTTAGTATTTTTCATTATGGGTATGTGGGCTTTTTTTATTTTTAAAATTATTCTATATAATGTAAACATTTTTTTGATTTATTATATTTTTGAAAAAAAAACCCCACAATAATTGACTTCATAAATTTCTTATCCTTAAATTAATAAAAAAAAAAAAAACAAGAATTTTTTTATACTGGGGTTTGTTGTATAATTAATATGCCAAAACATTCAAAATTCTCTCGCATTTATTTCCTTTTAAACTTACAAATATTTTTCTCTGTTCAACTATATGACTATTTGATATAATAAAAAACTGCAGACTTCAGGCTCCCCCTGAATATATGAGTATCCCTTCTCAACGTTGTCCGACTTCAAGCTCCCCCTGTCTTCATCCGTGAATCTCCTCAACGATTCCTTCATACTCTTCTGATGAATACGGTGATCACACAAATCACCATGTCGTCCTTATCATTACTCATCAATTAATATCAATAACCTAGATCAACATGTTGATCTTATAGACATAAGATCATACTGCCTTTTTGTTCTTGCAGCTTCTACAATCAATTCTTCGTTAACCTTCAACCGTGAATGATCTTTTAAATAATTTTCCGCTCACGAACACTGTATTCGAAAACCCTATTTATACATATAAGATTCATATGTATGAATCTTATTTCTTCAAAGATAATTAGCAAGATTCCTAAAATAAAGGAGAATCTTTTATCTTTTTGGAATTAAATAAAAGATAATCTCATAAAATCTTTTTGACAAATTTCCAACAAACTCCCTCTTTTGTCAAAAAGAGGAGATTTCTTTTCAAATTCAAGTGAATGCATCTCAGAGACTTCTCATAAAGCAACATTCAGAAATCGTCCATATTCAACCACATAACAGCATAGCAGATCAACACAATCATCATTTCATTTCTTTACCTTGTAGTCAGTATTCAAAACAACATCTGAACTGCACATCTTCACCATAAACAGCAACATAAACAGCTTCAGGATATTGGCCTGCAATAACTACTCTTGCCCCCTATCTTCACAACTTCTCCCCCTTTGAATAGAAAAGAAATACTACTCCCAATCTGAAGCACCAGTGTCTTCATGTGACTGTACAAGCAAATCAACCTCCAACCTTCTATCAGATAGCGAATTTATAGATGTAAAAAGAGCTCGAGATTCAGCTGTAACATATTAATTATTATGGAGGTTAAGTCACGATAAACAAAGAACCTTTTAGCATTCTCATCTACATCATCGGCGTCAAACAGACGGGGGTTCCTAGAAGGACTCATATCATGTTCTATATTAGAAACATGACTTCCTTGAAATAGCCTGTACCTTAATGATAATGTCTTTGGGTCAAGATCAGGAGCATCATTTGGAGTTGGGATATCAGCATTCAGATGAACCATATATCAACAAGAACTCAACAAACACCATCAAACTGACAATAGTCAAAACTAAACCCATTGCAGAAGTCAAAACATACACACCAGAAACTGCATCACTTGAAGCATCAAAACATAGGGTACATCACAAAAACAAAATATATTTTTTTTAACCAAAACAGAATAAACAAATCTACCACAAACTTCTTAATCCATTAGAAAACAAAATTTTAGCTTCTCCTTTAGGTGGCCCATCATAATAAACTTTTTGCACAAAACTCTTCTCCCCATAAAAGAATGTCTACTCTTGAGATTGATAAGTTGTATGGCCAAACTGACAATATAATGTTCCTCGAGATAAGACAAAAATCAAATCATCAATAGATAGATGCGTAGACTAAGAGCTTACCACCACCACAGTGATTCCCAGAAATCCATGATACTTAAACATGAGTGATGTTCATAAAAAACATTCACTTCATCAGCACAACCAGCCCTGTTTGATTATTCGTTTAATGGCTGTCAAGTGAGAAGTACGAGGATCTGACTGAAATTTAGCACATATTTCAACAGCATAGGTAATGTCAGGTCTGCTTGCCGTTAAATATAAGAGACTCCCAATCATGCTCCTGTACAATTTGTGATATACTGCTATACCATTAATATCCTTGGTAATTTTAACATGTGTCGCAGCTGAAGTCCTTTTGTGTTGTGACTGATCTAGACCAAATTTCTTGACTAAGTTCTTGGCATACTTCTATTGAGATATAAATATACCCTCATTTCTCTGTTTGATTTGTAATCCCAGAAAACAAGATAGTTCTCCCATTATGCTCATTTCGAATTCTGATTTCATTATGTTAATGAAGTTATCAACAAGTGCTTTAGGAAATCCTTCAAATATAATATCATCAGCATTAATTTGAGCCACAATGAGATCACTGTCGGTTCTATTAATAAAAAGTGTCTTGTCAGTCCCACCTCTGGAATATCCAAGAAATATACCCTATTCTGATTTAGCATTCCACTTTCGATGATATTCTCTGTTCGCAAGAATATAACAAGTACTTCCAAAAATATGAAAATATTTAATATTAGACTTTCTGCCCTTCCACAGCTCATATAAAGTTATATTAGTTCCAGATCGAGTGGTAATTCTATTGTGACTGTGACAAGCTGTGTTAATAGCTTTTGCCACAAAATGCAATGGTAAATTTTTTGGCATGTAACATGACTTGAGCCATCTCCTGTAATGTTCTGTTTTTCCTTTCAACAACTTCATTCTGTTGAGGAGTTATAGGAGCAGAGTATTCATGGTGTATTCCTTTAGAATCACAGAAGTTATTGAGATCTTCATTTTAAAATTCTTTGCCATGATCACTTCTGATTATAACAATTTTCACTCCTTTTTCTCGCTGGAAAATCAAGCACAGGTCAATGCAGACTTTGGGAGTATCATACTTGTCTTTCAAAAACCGAACCCATGTAAATTGAGAAAAATCTTCTTCAGCTACAAACACATATTTCTTTCCACCAAGACTTTCAGTCTGCAATGATCCAATAAGATCCATATGTAGAAGTTCAAGGACTCTATTAGTGGAACATTCCTTTAGGCTTTTGTGGGATGCTTTAGTTTGCTTCTCAGTTAGAAAATCTCCACTAACCAATTTGCTATTTACATCAATATTTGGAACATCTATCACAGCTTCATTTTTTACAGTCCTGTCTATGCTTTTCAGGTCGATGTGTCCTAGCTTTCTGTGCCACAATCAGGTTTGATCTTCTTTATTCAAATGACAAACTTCTGAATTATTTGAGATCCAATGATAGCAGTTATCCGCTTGCCGACTACCTTTCATACGAATTTGAATATGTTTATTAATTACCACACAATTGTCTTTGCTAAAGTTTACATTGTAGCCTTGATCACATAGCTGACTTACACTAATCAAATTTGCTTTTAAGTCATCCACATATCTAACATCATACAAACATGGTAGATTATTTTTGGCAATGTTTTCTTTCGCTATGATTCATCCTCTTGCACCACCTCCAAATGTAACATGACCAGAAGTACATTCCTTTAGTTCAGAAAAGAAGGATCTGTTTTCTGTTATGTGTTTAGAACAACCACTGTCAAAATGCTAGGCATCTATCGTGACTTGAATAGACGTGAATGCAATATTACACTGTCTAGACTGTTTAACTCTCCAAACCATACGACTTCTTTTTCTCTTACTTTGTTTTGCAGAACTTGCTTTATACTTTTGATTGCTGTGTTTTGCCTTCCATTGATACGATATATCTCTCTGTAGTTTATAGCAAAAAGGTCTAATATGGATTTTTTGACTAAAGTAGTGACCGATTCATTTAGTAGTTTTAGCTAAAGGGCTAACTACTTTCATTACCGTGATTGTATCTGTCTTGTCATTAACTGATGCATGTACAAACTTTATTTCGGTTGTAGTATTGATCTTTCTAGCAGAAGCATCAAACCCAAGACCATATTTGTTTAAACCATTCTGTCATGAATTTAATATTACATCTAAATTCTCAGTTCTTGAATTTAGTATCTTTACAGACTTTAATGTTTGATCATATTCACATCGAACTTCCTTTAACTTTAGCTTTAGAGATTATATGACAGACATTAATCGTTCATTTTCTTCCATAAGATCTTGAATTCTTTCTTTTTGTATTACTCTGGCTTTAGAATCTTCTTTCCACAGGACTTTGAGCTCTTCAAATGTCAAGTTTTTATCACAAATCTCCTTAGAACATTTACTTTCATCTCAAGATTCAATTTCTGAAATACATACTGTAAATGCATTCATGCTGTTATCTTCCTCACCATCACCAGTATCTTCATCTGACAAAGTAGCACGAAAGTTTTTCTTTTATCTTCTTAAAAATGTGGGACATTCAACCTGATAATGGCCAACTCCCTTACATTCTCTACATCTGAAAACTCTTCCTTCGCCCTCTTTTTTCGTCCATAATCACTATTTCTCTTGTTTGAATTTTCATTAATCCTTCTCGTATTGTTCTCACCATCTTTTCTTTGATAGTTAATCAAATTTTGAGCATTTTATCCTGTGGTATTCAAGTTTTTGAATTTCTTGACCACATTAAAAAACTGTTTGATCAGGAGGTCTATTGATTCGTTCATGTTTGCTTCAGTGTCACTTCTCACTTACATGTGTGGATTTAAAAGCAATTCCCTTGCCTTTCTTAGTTTCTCTAACAGCAATGGCCATCTCAAACGTAAGCACCGAACCAAACAATTCATCAAGTTTCAACGTTGTAATATCATGAGCTTCCTCAATGACAATAACCTTCATATCAAGTTTCCTGGGCAAGGATCGAAGTACTTTCCGCACTATTTTAGAGTCAGGTATTTTTTCACCGAGCATCAAAGATTCATTTGCGATTTCAAGCACTCCCTTATTGTAATCAGACACTGATTCATCCTCGGTCATTCTTAATGCCTCAAACTTAGACGTTATCAACTGTAATCTTAAGATTTTTACTTTGGAAGTACCTTCATATGCTACCTCCAAGGTTTTCCAAGCTTCTTTGGCTGTACTGCAAGAATTTATTAACTTGAAAACATTCAGGTCAACACCATTAAATATCGCGTTAAGTACTCTGGCATTCCCAACAGAAACTGGCTCTTCAACATCAGTCCAATCAACTTCAGGTTTTGGAACCGAAAGACCATTCACGGTAATCATAGGAAGATCATAATCCGCCACAAGAGCTCTCTAAGCTTTTCCATTTAATGTCTTAATGAAGAAGATCATCCGAGATTTCCAATATGAGTAGTTTTTACCATCTAAAACAGAAGGACGAGAAGTTGATGGTCCCTCTCTGATTATCTCCATGATCTAATAACCCGCTCTGATACCAATTGAAAAAACAGTGAGATAATCAATTAAATCTTTAGTTAATACTAAAACTATAGACTGTTGTAATAGCTAGAGGGATAGCAGAAGAGGTAAACACAAGAAAATTTGTTAACCCAGTTCGGCCAATGATGCCTACGTCTGGGAAGCTACGCACAACCCTGATAAGTAATTTTATTAAGATTCACACTTCGTCAAAATACATTGATACAACAAAAGACTCTATTCAACTATATGACTATTTGATATGACAAACAACTGCAGACTTCAGGCTCCCCCTTTCTTCATCCATGAATCTCCTCAACGATTCCTTCATACTCTTCTGATGAATACGGTGATCACGCAAATCACCATCTCGTTCTTATCATTACTCATCAATTAGTATCAACTTAGATCAACATGCTGATCTTATAGACATAAGATCATACTGCATTTTTGTTCCTGCAGCTTCTACAATCAATTCTTCGTTAACCTTCAACCGTGAATGATGTTTTTAATATTTTTCCGCTCACGAACACTGTATTCGAAAACCCAATTTATACATATAAGATGTATATGTATAAATCTTATTTCTTCAGAGATAATTAGCAAGATTCCTAAAATAAAGGAGAATTTTTTATCTTTTTGGAATTAAGTAAAAGATAATCTCATAAAATCTTTTTGACAAAATCCCAACTGAAACTTTCCAACACTTAAATAAATAAAACAAGAAGTATACCTTTAAAACTTTCCAACTTGAAAATGTTAAGAATCACTATGAATTTATTTTGAGATGTCAAAATCAAAATTAAGATCAATTTTCTTTATGGTATATTTGATTGCTCATAATTATTGTTTCTTACGGATAATAACATTGATCAATAAAATATTGGACATTTAAAATCCAAGCTACCAAAACATTTTCTTCTTACAAAAGTCTTTCATTTTAATAGTTACATGAGGAAAAAAAAATTGTTCTTTGGAGGAGTGTTCGACTAATATCTTCTCCCTTCACAAAGGTCCCCAAGATCCCTTTATATTTTTCTTGCACGCCAATTATTTAACATAATATGGATGTTCACTTACACCCTCTAAATTAAAATTAGTGGTGTACAACTCCATTTTCGTCTTTTTAAAAAAAACGTCTGACGCTTCGCATCGCAGATCATTGTGACACTTTGCAATGTATGCATGCTTTTAACATCATCATACTATTTTATGTTTTATATTGATTTATATTAATAATTTTGTTGACTAAAATATTTTTCACTAGAATTTTCTTAAAAAAAAAAGTAGGTGCTAGAAATAATGTGAGAGATGTTTTGTCTAACCAACTATTGTTTCAAATTTGTGTTTAATTTTATTCACGATCTAGCAAAAGATTTGATATAGTTTAGTTAAAATAAATATCTATTAGTGACGCATTAGCTTTCTAAGTTAGGTTAGATAAACCTAGGTGGAGCATGTCATAGCAACTAAAATGTATCAAAACAAAAATGAGAAATAATAATAAACATATTGTCGTGGGTCTATTCCAAAGTCTTGGTTAAAAAGAGTCGTCAAAGAAGAGTAGCAGAGGACTAAAGGAATGAACCCAGAAACAAACTGGGCTTAGTCGTCCTCGGCCCAATATAGCCTAAGTCTTCAGAAATGAAACCCTAACACACTTAAAAAGAATAATGTTGAGAATCAGTTGACCTCGACTGAAAGAAGATCTACATGCAAATTTGCCTAATATAAGATAACAAAAGATAAATAATCAATGAAAATGGGCTAAAAAAAATAATCGAACAAGGAGCCAACACTAGCACAATTGATCTTGATCTCGATCTCGGTCTCTATTCAATGATTGGAGCATATTATTGGCTATTTGGACTGTGAAAAGATGATGGTATGGGTCCAAAGTCCAAACCCAACCTCCTTTAGGGCTCGACCTTGACCTTGACCAAGAATGAGCCAAGATGAGGTCAAGGCCAACCTTTCTCATTTTACGCAGTCATTCCCATTCAACTTAAGAGACAATCTATCCAAATTAGGATTTGGAACTTGACCATATCCTAACATCCTAATTGGACAAAAACAAATTGCAGCTCAAATCTTGAATAAATACATTTGTCGCTCCTAACTTAAATTTTTGTCTTTCTTCTATGTTCTATAATATTTTTTTACTGACCTAAGCATTACAGTAATTTGTCTTGGTGTCATCAAGTTTTCTCTTACGCCCAAATTAAAAATTCAACTATTATTCCATGAGGGCACCATAATTTGGCATCAACAATTATAATGTAAACTAATTATTGATATATATTAATTCACTTAGTATCTAACAATTAAATTGTATGATTGAAATAACAGTCGCCCACTGAACAAGGAAAACACAACTTTATTTTTTTAAAAAAAAAGAAGAAGAAGAAGAAGAAGAAGAAGAAGAAGATCAACGTTCACATAATTCAATTTTAGACCTTTGATGAAATATAAGTTGAGAAAGAACCTAAATGTGAGTTTATCTTCAAGGTGTGATTTGTTTAAAGCAATAGGATTTAAGTTTAGATGTGAAAGTGCAAATAAGCTCTTAAACTCCTGATGAAGAAACGAACTACGTGGAATAGACCAACCAATCCGTCCAACTCGAGCGAATAGTAAGATGCTAATAAATATCCTGTCTTTGGGAACATCAGCGGCGAGGTAGAGGGTAACCATTATTACTCCTTCTTGTAAATATCAAAGGGCCAAGAACACCACCGTAGAACACATGACTAGCACCAATACCCAACTGCAAACCCTATTTTTGAGTGGAAATCGACTGATGATCAACAAAATCGTGCTCACCGATGCAAAAAATGATATTGAGATTGCCATTATGTAAATCAAGTAATTCACATGCTGTTCGTAAACCATTATGGAAGTTCCTGCTGAGAAAACTGTATGGTTGCGCAAATCATTATATAACTTCTCATAATACAGAAGAAGGATGTTGCGAGAATTGAGTTTAGTTTCTTATTGCTAGAGGCCGCCTGGAGGGTTTACTCCGACTTGAAAAGCAATAGGTGCGATCACAGTAGCCACCAACATCATCGTTCCTTGCACTTCTTGAATCCAATTCCCCTTGTACTTTAGATTCCTCTTCCATAACTTCACCACCTTGTCGTCTTTTTTGTGGATAACATTATTGTAGATTCTTGTGTTTGTCGTCTTGTGAGCTTTCTTGTCTTTGTCTTTTATAATTTTGATACTGCTTCATTATAAGCATCTGAGGTTGTATATAAAGTCAGCAATGCCTATTGTAGTTTTTACTTCTGCAATCGACAGTAAATATGCCACTATTCTAGGATCCACGCTTTCTCCTTCCTCGCAAAGTGACAGCTGCTTTCCACATTCTATGGGCGTATTAAGCTGATTAGGATCACCCATCTAAACTTCTCAATCACTTCCTTACCATAACCTTCCAGCTGTGTGATAAATATGTCTTTTATCTTCTTGCTTTACTTCAATGCCAAGGTAGTAGGACATGGGTCCGATGTCGGTCATCTCTATTGAAGACTGATTCAAATTAGATGATTATTTAAATTAATGTTTTTTAATTTATTTTCTGTTAACATGTTAAGTTAGTGGGTAAGTGTTAAGTTAGTAGGTAAGTGGCGTGTTTTTTTATTTTTAGTAAGTGTCAGTTTTTTGTAAGCCTTAACTAAGGCATTTTAATTGATTATTCAAATATGAAAAAAGAAAGGAATTTTTCTGGCCTGGCCTGCTGAATTTTTGCTTCTGTATCCATAAGGTGCCTAAACTTTCTCCAACAATTTTGGTATCAGAGCTCGAGAAAGTGAGTTGAGTGTAAAACACAGTAAGAAAAGATTGGGCAGCAATGACAATGCTATGGGTATAGCACAACCACTCATTCAAATCTTCAAAGGAGAAGGGCTACGAGTTTTGGAGTATTCGTATGAAGACTCTTCTCAGATCTCAAGACTTATGGGACTTAGTAGAACAAGGCTATGCAGATCCTGACGACGAAGGCAAGTTGCGAGAGAATAGGAAGAAAGACTCAGAGGCGTTGGTGATTATTCAACAAGCAGTCCATGAACGTATTTTTTCGTGGATTGCTGCAACAACAACGTCAAAACAAGTGTGGCTGATTTTGCAAAAGGCATTTCAAGGAGATTCAAGAGTACTTGTGGTTAAATTGCAATCACTTAGACGAGACTTTGAGACCTTGATGATGAAAAATGGAGAATCAATTGCTGATTTTTTGTCATGGGCAATGACAATTATTAGTCAGATGCAAACATACGACGAAACGGTTACGGATCAGACTATAGTGGAGAAAGCATTGAGAAGTTTGACTCCAAAGTTTGATCATGTTGTGGCTGCAATAGAAGAATCAAAGGATCTGTCCACTTTTACATTTATTGAATTAATGGGATCTCTTCAAGCACATGAGTCGAGAATCAATTGATCGATGGAAAAAAGCGAAGAAAAAGCGTTTTAGGTAAAGGATGTAGTTCCAAAGTATAATGACAGTGATCGTGTGATGACTCGAGGTCGAGGAAGAGGAGGATATCGTGGTTGAGGTCGTGGAACCAAAAAAGGATGTAATCGAAATGAAGAACAAAGACAGTTCGGAGTGCAATCGAGCAACAAAGATAATTTCAATTCTACCATTGCAAGAAGTTTGGTCATGTAAAGGCAGACTGTACAAAAATGATTTCACAGCACAAAATGAAGCATCTGAGAATAATGGTGTAACGCCCCAGTAGATTAGAGTTCCATTGTTCACCTCAAAAATATTTCTTTTTTTTTTTTTACATTTAAAAGTCGTTATGGAATAGGACCATCTTGACCTTACACTTAATTAAGGGTAAAGTTTTCCTTGGTTGATTATTTTTATTATTGAAGTTTAAGGATGAAATAAATTAATTAATTGTGAAGTAGCAAATTAATTAATGCTTTGGAAAGGGTCAAATGTGGCTTAATGAAGAGAGAGAGAGGAGGGTGGCTATTGGATTAAAGTAGAAAAGAAAATAGTAATAAAAGAAGAAAAGAAAGTATTTTGTGTGGGTTTTATTTAAATTTTTTTACTATTCTTTGATTCTTTTAAAAAGGGGGCATTGGGAGGCGTGAAACTCATCACCTTCCCAAGAAAACCCTAGCCCCAAATTGCTCCTACCCTAGCCACCGCCGCCGCCGCCGGTCGACCGCCGCAGGCCACCGCACGCCATCCTCCCAGCCGCATCCATTCTCCCAGCGCGTCGGAGAACAGATCAAGCCGAGCCTCCGCACGCCGCGCTCGCGTCTGTCCCGCCGACCTCCAAGTCGTCTGACTCGCGCCGTCAGCTGCCCGACTTCGCCAGCCGATCTTCCATCGTCCGCGTCGCGCCGCAGCCAAGTCGCAAGCCGCGTCGCACCCCGATCCGAGCCACACCGCCGCGCGCTGGCCGTTGGAGCCGCGAAGCCCGTCGCTCGACCAGCGCCATCTTTCGGAACCCGACCCGCGTCCGCGTGCAAGCCGCGCCGCGTGCATCCACGTAACCGAGCCGCGTCCGCGTGTAAGCCGCGCCGCGTGCTTCTGCGTAACCGAGTCGCGCCCGCGTGCAAGCCGCGCTGCCTGCACCGCAAGCTGAGCCGCGCCTCCCTTCTGTCGCAAGCCGAGCCGCACGCGCAAAGTTTCTGTACCGAGCCGAGTCGAGCCGCGCCTGCGCCAAGCCGAGCCGGTCCCTGTCCTTTTCCAGCAGAGCCGCCAAGACTAATTTGGCTCCTTCCACCCAATTTGTGGTAATTAAATTAATTATTTTGGCATTACCCAGTAAGACTCAATGTATTTGGACACTAAATAATTTAATTTAAAATTAAATTAAATTATTTTCCTTAAGGGACGTCTTGGACCAAGTAACTGCTGCAGCGTGGGATTTCTTCAGTAGGGGCTCAGCGTTGCAACCTCTTTCTAGGGTAAGTCATTTCAACTGAATTTTTGAACCGTTAGTCGTGGGTGACTTAATTACGAATTTTGGCGTATTAAACAGTTAGGACCTCGTTGCTTGGAAAGCACGCTTGCCTCGCGGTTAGAACTCGCCAAGTAAATCTCCAGGTAAGAGATTTCTACTACTAGCTCAATGTTTAGAATTATGAGGTCACGTATACCTTCAATTGTGCATGTTGAGGACTAGACTGTACGATGCATAAAAATTAATGATAGTATGATGCGATTGATGATACGGTTATATTATAGCATGATGTTGTGATGACAAGAACTGTTATGGCTGTACGACGGTGTCGAGATGGAGAGTGTAATGATGATTTATCTGTTATGTTATATGATGATGCCATGTGTATGTATACTGCGATTAGGGTACCTGTTAGCTTAACCTGTTAGAGTCGTACCTGCATGGGTGTCCTTCGGGATCACCACCTATTTAGGACTGTGCGGTCCGACGGGACACCAGTCTAGCATGGATATAGATATGACTCGAGTGACTCGACGGGGTCCTCGCATCCCGATTGTCCTAGGTGTCCCCCGGGGCACCGAAGACCAGAGTTACGTTCCTACGGGAGCGCATGTTGCACGTGTTCGGGAACGTGCCAGAGATTGGGTACCAGTTACAGGACTCTGACAGGAAGCTAACAGGCACCTAGTGGGACTAGTAGTGGGTCCCTTACTGAGTATTTTATACTCACTCTTTTCATGTCATGTTTTCAGGTAGAGGACGAGGCAAGGGCAAGGGCAAGCTGGCGAGCGACCAGAAGTGACCGTGGCAAGCCATAGGGACTTCTGCTTCCGCTTATTCTTGTTTTTGACTTTAGTACCTGAGTTTGAGTATTTTTCACTATTTACCATTTTTTTTGTAGATAGGGCCCGAGTAGGACTTTAGAACGAAATATCATTTTTGCGTGTTACTTTGTTTGGATGTTCATAAATAAATTTCTCAAACCTTATGCGTTTTTACTAAATTTATGTCTTAAACCACTTGCTCTACATTTAGTAATGACTTCGACTCAGTATAAGGAGTTGGGTCGTTACAAATGGAAAGGGCGAAAATAAGCTTTTTATGACAAACATACCCAGTGATCAAAAGACAGCGGAGGTGTGGTTCATTGATAGCAGTTGTTCCGAATCACATGACAGGTTTGAAGCCTGCATTCAAGGAGCGTAAGTTGAAGGTGGAGCTCGAAAACGATAAGGAGCTACAAGTAGAAGGCAAAGGAACGGTGGGAATTGAAACTCACAATGGAAATAGAATTCTGACAAATGTTCAGTATGTGCCCGATATTGGATATAATTTGCTGAGTGTTGGACAACTAATGGAGAGTGGGCATTCTATCTTGTTTGATGATGGATTGTGCTTGATAAAAAATAAGCAAACAGGATGGGTTTTGGCGAAAGTAAAGATAACTCAAAGCAAAATGTTTTCGCTAGAAGTTTCAAATGTGGAAAATTTTGCTCTTACTGCTACTGCAACTAATACAACAAAGAACAACTCAGAGTTATTGACATTTAAGGTATGGATATCTTAATATTAAAGGGCTTTCTTTGCTAAATCAAAGAGATATGGTTATTGGGTTACCAAAAATCAGTGCTATTAATATCTGTGAAGGATGTGTGTATGGAAAACAAACTCGAAAATATTTTCCTATTGGGAAATCTTGGAGAGCCTCGAAGTGTCTCGAGCTAATTCATGCTGATTTGTGGAGGCCAATGCAAACAAAATCTCTTGGTGGGAGCTTTTATTTCTTGATTTTTATAGATGATTATAGCCGTATGAGTTGGATATATTTTCTAGAAAGAAAATCAGAAACATTTGAGAAGTTCAAGCATTTCAAGGCAAAGGTAGAAAAGCAGAGTGACATGTTCATCAAATCTCTTCGCAGTGATAGAGGTGGAGAATTTATGTCCAACAACTTCAACCATTTTTTGCGAGGAACATGACATCCATAGGGAGTTGACAACACCTTATACTCCATAGCAAAATGGGGTAGCCGAGAGAAAGAATCGAACTGTGGTGGAGATGACAAGAAGCATGTTGCAAATGAAAGGCCTTTTGAATGATTTTTGGGCTGAAGCAGTCTCGACTTCCATCTACCTACTGAACATCTCACCAACGAAGGCTGTCATGAATAAAACTCCATTTGAAGCCTGGTATGGCAAAAAACCCAATGTAAGTCATTTAAGAGTTTTTGGTTGTATTTTTTATGCTTCGGTACCTTCTCAAGTTCATCAAAAAACTTAAAAAATCTGAAAAATGCATTTTTGTTGGTTATTGTACTCAATCCAAAGCATATAGATTGTATAACCCTCTTAATGGCAAAAATCTCACAAGAAGAGATGTAGTGTTTGATGAGAGTGCTAGTTGGGATTGGAAAAATAGTGAAGAATATGTTTCTCTGGTGGATGGTGAATTGACAAATGATGGAGAACAAACTGTGGTTGAATCCTCAATGGAAACATCTACCTCAACACCTCCGTCAAGTACTCTATCAACATCACAAAGTTACCATTCTTCATCAAGTAATGATGAAACATCGGATGAACTACCATCTCAGAGGTTTCGATCCATGGAAGATATCTATAATTCTTCTCAATTTGCTCTTATGGTTTATGACCCAGTATGTTATGATGAGGCAGCAAGCAAAGAAGAATGGCAGCAAGCAATGAAGGAAGAAATGACAGCTATTGAGAAGAATGGAACATGGAAAATGGTAGATTTACCGGAAGGAAAAAATACAATTGGCTTGAAGTGGGGGTATAAGACGAAATTTACTGCAGATGGGAGCTTAGAGAAGCACAAAGCTCGTCTTGTGGCAAAAGGATATGCACAACAACATGGTATTGATTTCGAGGAAACTTTCTCTCTTGTAGCTCGTTTCGAAATTGTGAGGATTGTTCTAGCATTGGCAGCACAACAACAATGGCCAGTCTATTAATTTGATGTCAAATCAACCTTTCTTAATGGAGAATTGCAAGAAGAAGTCTATGTTGAACAACCGAAAGATTTTGTTAAAAAGGACAGCAAAGAAAAGGTGTATAAGTTAACAAAGGCGTTGTATGGGTTAAAACAAGCTCCTCGAGCGTGGTATAGTAAAATCGACGAATATTTTCAGCAAAATGGATTCAAAAGGAGTGCAAATGAGCCTACCTTGTATGTGAAAAATGGAGGTATAAATGATTTCATCATTGTTTGTCTTTATGTTGATGATATCATTTATACTAGTTCATCTAAATCTCTTGTTGCTGAGTTCAAATCATATATGAAGAATAAATTTGAGATGACAGATTTAGATTTGCTGCATTTCATTCTTGGTTTAGAAGTTTGTCAAACTGATGGTGGGATATTTATCTCACAAAAGAAATATGCCAAGGATCTTCTAAAAAAATTTGGTATGATCAATTGCAAGCCAGCAACTACACTAATGAATGTGAATGAGAAGCTGCAACAAAATGATGGTGCAGAGATGGCCGATGTGCAGCGGTTTAAAAGCCTTGTTGGAGGCTTGATTTATCTAACTCATACCCTTCCCGATATTTCATATTTTATTGGTGTAATTTTTAGGTTTATGCAATGTCCTTCAAGGGATCATTTCGGAGCAGCAAAGCGGGTTATGCGATATATTGCTGGAACTATAGAATATGGCATTTGGTACTTTAAAGTTTCTGATTTCAAATTATGCGGGTTCACAGACATGATTGGGCGAGCTCCTTGGATGATAGGCGAAGTGTTTCAACGAATGTTTTCACTTTAGGGTCAGGAGTTAATACTTGGAGGTCAAAGAAACAAGCAACTGTTGCTTTATCATCTTCGGAAGCAGAATATGCTGCAGCAACTTCAACAACATGTCAGGCAATTTGGTTGCGAAGAATGCTAACAGAACTCCAACATGAGCAAGAGGGAGCAACTGTGATATTCTGCGACAATAAAGCAACGATCTCAATGATGAAAAATCCGACATTTCATAGCCAGACAAAGCACATTGATATTCGCTTCCATTTTATTCGTGATTTGGTTGCAAAGGAAGAAGTTTCTTTGTCATATTGCAGCACACATGAGCAGTGGACTGATATTCTCACAAAAACTTTATCAAAGGAGAAGTTCTGTTACTTTAGAGCTATGATGGGTATTAGCAAATTTGAATCAAGAGGGACTATTGAAGAGTGATTCAAATTACGTGATTATTTAAAGTAATATTTTTTAATTTATTTTCTGTTAACAGGTTAAGTTAATTTATTTTTTGTTAACAGGTTAAGTTAGTGGTAAGTGGTGTAAGAACATGTTTTTTA
The DNA here is from genome assembly GCF_025177605.1 of Cucumis melo. Classification (NCBI taxonomy): domain Eukaryota; kingdom Viridiplantae; phylum Streptophyta; class Magnoliopsida; order Cucurbitales; family Cucurbitaceae; genus Cucumis; species Cucumis melo. The sequence goes on along the minus strand of NC_066860.1, from coordinate 18,257,986 downwards.
TTTTTAGTAAGTGTCAGTTCTTTGTAAGCCTTTAATAAGACATTTTAATTGATTATTCATATATGAAAAAAGAAAGGAGTTTTTCTGGCCTGGTGAATTTTTGCTTTTGTATCCATAAGGTGTCTAAAATTTCTCCAACAATCTCCAACTATTTTGTATGTCTTTTTTGAATTTGATGAACGTGCTTGGATTACTACCTAATAAGATTAAGTATACATACAAGCAAAAAATCAATACATCATTATTTCGAACTTTGATGTAAAGTGCAAGGCTGATATGGACACATGATAAAACTTCTTTGGTGTAGATATTTGTCTATTCGAGCATTTTAGGATCTTCCATCTTGTTTAAACCCATTGAGTGCCCCTTTTTATCTTCAAAACTTTAAGTTCGTTTTCCTTTATAACCTTGAGGTCGTTCAGTATAACCTTCTTCCTAAAAAACAGTACCATTGAGAGAAGTACATTTTACCCATCTATTTGATGAATTTTCTCTAACTATTTTGAATTGCTAGTGAAATTATTAATCTAACAGTTTCTAATCGAGCAACAGGAACAATACCTCAACATAGTTGATCCCGACTCTTTGTATGTATATAACCTTTTTCCATTGATTTTTCCTTGTATCTTTCAACTTCTTCTCTTGCATTCTTCTTGGCTTTGTAAACCCATTTCATACCAATTGCCTTGTCAATCTCTTGGAAGTGAGGCTAGGTCCCATGTGTCACTCTTTTTTATTCATTAATCTTTTCGGTCATAGCACTTTTCCAATTTGGATTCACCATAGTTTCAAAGTTCATAGGCTGATCACAATCGGCAAAAGACAAGAGAAAGAAAGATTATCTTGATTTTTCAATAACCTTGTAAAATTCTTGTAAACTTCTGAAGTGTTGGTCATTTTTACTTGAGATTTCATCTTCTTGTGAACTTCAAGTTGGCAAAGATGGTGGCGTAGAAGGCTCCTCTCTTATTTGCACTTGTACTTGTTTGCTCCATACCATTTTCTTCAAAAATGCAATAAGAAGTTGCAGTCTACGTCATGTCATCCCCAATCCCATTCTCCTCTTCATCAAATACTACATCTCGTAATGCAAGGACCCATACTTTTTTTTAAAAAAAATCCTATAGTTGATGGATAAAAAACGTCAATAAAGAGTTTAGTCGATGGTAAAAAATCGCAATGTAAGGATGATAGTTGATGGGTAACACAAGTCAATGTAAAGAGATATCTTGATGGGTTAGTTCGTATTCTTAATGGGCTAAAAACGTAAAAGTTTTCGTTCTTGTTGGTCGAAACCATAAAAAAAAAAGTTTTTGATGATATATTTTGGCCACTAAGAAAAAATGGTTTTCTTGATAGGCTTTGTCATATACTTGATGGTAAAAAAATGTCAACCCCTTTCTTGATGGCCAAAACCAACAAGAAAAACCATCAAGATAACTATCAAAGAAACCTAATTTTCTTGATGAGCTTTTCCATACACTTGGTGAGTAAAAACGTAAGAAATTCCCTTTCCTAATGGCTAAAACCATAAAGAAAGTGTTTTTTTTTTTTTTTGTTTTATGACATGTTTTAGTTGGTTTTCTTGATGAACAGACTTTCTTGATATCTGCCTACATTGAAGAAAAAGGTCATCAATGTAGACATTTTTTGACGTGCTTAATTCGCATATAAAAAAAAGCCAAACTTGTAGTAGTTAGAGCTTGTTCTTGGGTATTGGAGTCATATTCGATGAAAATGCATTTCTCACTTTTATCAATATCCAACTTGTTTCTGTTTTCATATGGTATATGCACACGAACAATGCTTCAAAAAACTCTAAAAGATAAGGAAAATATTTTATCTTTCTTTAAATAAAAAGAAACTAATTATATATTTGTTAAAAAGTGTAACAAACTCCCCTATTTGACAAACTATAATTAGTTTTCTTTTTATGCACAACATTTGATAATCTTGAATATGCTTTCTTCTTGAATCTTCAAAAATCGAGACTTCATAAAATAATCTTGAATAACGCAGAAGAGCAATCTTAAAAAAATTTACAATATACGACTTCAGATAACACAAGTTTTCAAAATAAACAAATCTTCAATAATCATCTCATAAAAAAATTTCCAACTGTCAGCAGCTCAACAACATAGCAACAACAAGACCTTTCTCCCTCTTTATGAATAAAATAGAAAATTCAACTTTCATCAGCATTTTTAGAAGGACAAGATGATGAAGGAAGTATAGCCTTCAAATCATGAACTAAGGTAACATTAACCCTAATTTCGTTTTAATTAAGGTAATAAGCATACTAATCTCTAGTAAGTTAGATGCAATTAGAGTAAAGTTTTTTATCCTTATTTTGGTTGCATTTGTATACTTTCCATCATAATGAACAAATGATAAGTATTAAAATTATACTAATTCAAGTGATTATGTTTTCATCTTAGCGGTTTCAACACAATCAACAAGAATTGCATAAAGAACGCAAAGGTTTCAAATTTTGACTTTTACAAGCGAGATAGCCTCTATCTTAAAGAAGATTAATTAGGACAATTTCAATTCAACAATGGGAGAGAATTCAATTGGATGCTTTCTACATGCTAATCAATCAAGAGTCCTTGGCAACCATGTTTTAATATTGTCTTTAGCAAATCTAGAAGTTTGAATTAAACCCTAAATTAATTGTGTGATCAAGTTCGTCAAGTAAATTCTTAAAGGATTTTTTATTGAAAGCAAAAAAGGAGAAAACAGTCTCAAAGATCAATCAAGAATATAAAATTAAACAAAGATTCTCAAATAATTAGAACTAAAAACAGCAAGATTTCCTAAACGTTACCTTAGTTCATCATGAATTTAGAAGAAGCAATAAAGATTGCAAGAACAAAGGAACTCATTCTTGAAGAATTCTTGAGAGATTGTATGATTATGTTGTAATAAAGATTGCAATAAAGAGTTCTATTTGCTCTAAAAATTGAATCAGAAGATGATTCATTAACCCTCGATAATTTAAACCATACTTATAAAAATCCGTCAGACGTCACCATGATGCTAGGATAGAGTGTTGTAGTGCAAGGGGTAACAATGCGAAGTGAAAAGGCCCCCGTGTAGATGAATTTATGGGTGATGGCATTGTTGGAAGCATGTGATGAACACTACAAATAAATAATCACCAAATAGAATATTTGAGAGAAAATAAATAAAAAAACTTATTGGAAGAAATTAACTCTTTTTGTGCGTATCTTACTTCACACTTGGATTGATTACAATAAAACATACATATATTTATTATTTTGACTCATTTATAGATAGCTTATTCTAAATCTATATCATGCATATATTTATTATTTTGATGTTTTTATGCCGAATATGAAATAAAAATCATTTAAAATGGAGTTCAAACGAAGGAGAACAATCAAATTAAATAGTAGGGAGAAATTCGTAAATATTCAAAAGTCGTGACATGCGTCACCCATCCACACACGCAAACAGTTCAGAAGTCACGCATTCGAACGGTAAGTGAAGCGCCAATTTTCCAGATTTTTTTAATAAGAAACGAAATCATTTTGATCCTCTTCCTCAGACGTCACAGGTTCGATCTCCAGCCGATGCAAAATAAATACAAAATTATTCAAAATCCTTTCACGCGCTTCTTCTTCCATTCACCCACCTATCCTGCTCGTCCTCGAGCTCAGCCCGTTTCCTCTGCGACTTCTCCATCCCACCCGAATTCGATCCTCAGTGTCTGCAAATCAATCTTTTCGTATTTTCAGTGGCCTTTTGTAAATTTTTGCCAACTTTGCATAATTTCTCCTCCTTTCGGTCAATTGAAGGCCTTTTTTTGGCAGAGGTCAACGATTGGAGCCCATGCAACGTTTATTCCATTTCTTTTCTATATAAACTCCTAATTTCTCATATTTTCATCCTCAATTTACCATTTTTTCCCAAATAAACTCCAAATTCTCCCAAAAAGTCTCCCAATTTTCAAAATCTTATCCATCATGTAATTAGAGTTTGATTCAATCTTGAATATTGATGTAAATTTTTGTTGGAATCCCTAATTTTTTTTAATCAAAATTAAACTCATGTCTCAATTTCAATAATTCTCTTCTCTTGTCAAATTCATTCTTGATTTCAATTTTGATTCAATCTTGGTATGCAAGATACTTAAGTATGACAATTAATGCAAGATTAATTTTATTACTTTTCTCTACACAAATATTTACTTGATTCTTGATTCTTTCTCATCGATTCTTGAAATTGAATGATACTTGATGAATTTTTATTCTTCTTGACATTTTTCTTTGAAATTAATTGCATATTTTTTTAGTGCACAATTAATTTTCAATTAATTCTTGAATTTCCAAAATTGGGAAGGAAATTTCACTTTTCTTAAAAGAACAAAATAAGCACTTTAGTTAATATTGCAAGAACTAAATTAATTCCTTATGGAAATCATCTCTTTTCTTGTCTTAATCAAAATTCTTCTAAGATCAAGCAAGTTGATCTTATGAAGAATCTTAAATCAAGAACCCCTCTTAATTAAGCATGATTTAATTCTTAATCAACTTTGATTCAATGATAAGAATAGATTAATAGCCTAAGCTCATTCCTCACTTTTCTTATTGAGTTTCAATATTTAATTTTTTTTTATTGAGAATTGACTTGCAATTCAAAGTTTTCCGTACTTGATGATTTTCCCCAAATGGTTTCCAATGCCTTTTTTTTATACTAATTTCATCTCTTTGAAGGTTTTATTCAAGTAATTTTACTTAGCCTCACTCTTTTGGGTTCGACGCTCGTGCTTGCAGCTATCTACAATAAGAGTAAGAATAAACTACAAATATTTTTTTGTCCAAGCGAATCTAAGTAAGTACGAACGTAGTTGTGTTTAATAACGACCTTACCTACATTGCATAATTCTTTACACATACAAAATCGTCTTTGTAAAAAATTTGGCGTCGTTGCCAAGGAGTGGCACGGCATAGCATATTTCGCGAATCTTTGCTTATATATTTTTTTTGTTATTGTTTTTAGAAAAGCATATTAGATTTTTAGTCTTTCTTTGATATAAAAAAAATTGCATTCTATTTTCATTTTCTTTGCTTTCTTTAATTAACTGCATGACTAGGTTGTCCAATGCATCTAGATTAGAATTTGTTGAAGTCATAATCTTGCATGAAAGAAGACTAAGGAAAGAAAAAAAAAGGGGCTAGTTAGTTCATCCCACGTTTACACATTTGAACCATCCTTTAAAGAACCTTTAAAGCCTTCCTTGGAGAACAATTTGAACAATCCTATGGAAGAAGAGGCACCTGGAAAAACCTTTAGAGAACTATATGAACCCAATGTCCATCAAAGGCCAATAGGTATAGTGATTCCGCCTACCACAACCAACTTTATTACATTAGGTCGGATTTGATTTCAAATTTACCTATCTTTAGAGGATCCAATGGAGAAGACCCACATAGGTTGCTTCTTAGAGCTCCAAGTAAATGTAATATTATGAACAAAGAAAACATATCCACTTGTGCTCTTTCGATCATTAGTATCTTCAGCTCAGTCACTATCACAATAGCCTTCAAGCTTGAATTCTTTAGATGAAGAATAAAATAACCCATAGCCAAACGTACCTTTGAGGTAACGAAAAATTCTTTTTTCCACTTTCAAATAAGTAGTTGTAGGATATTCCATAAATCAACACACCTATTTGACGTTGAAAAGAATATTTAGTCGTGTGCAAGTCAAATATCTCAAACTTTCAACCAAACTTTGGAAATATGAAGGATCAACTTCTCATTCTTCATATTTGGACAGTTTTGTCTCAGTTTCAATTGGAGTTGTGATAGACTTAAAATTGAACATATTGAACTTCTATAGAATTTATTTAGTATATCATTCTTGAGAGATGAAAATACATTCCTCTGACTGCTTCACCTCTATGCCAAGATAATATGACCTACTTGCACAATTTCCAGTAAAATTAAGTCATCCACGTACAAACAAACAACAAAAATATCTCTATGACCATTAGTTTTAATAAAAAGAGAATGTTCATAAGGACACCTCAAATACCCATTATCAAGGAAATATTTTGTCGATTATGTTGTGTTCCATGATCGTAGGAAACATATTGATGCAAGATTTCACTTCATCAAATATAGCATTTCAAGAGGAGGTTCAAGTTGAATATGTTATAAAAACTAAATATCAAATTGCAGTGATATTTTCACGAAGGCACTAAAAAATTGATGTGTTTAACAAATTAAGAACTTTGCTTGGAGTTTTTAGAAGACATTCTTAAAAGGATGTTGAAAAGTTAAAACATGTTTTAATTAATTGAAATAAGTCACGTACAAAATTAAGACATGTGATAGTTATATATAATTAATTGATAAATAGTTGACAAGATTGTTTAAGGATGTGTTGGATTGGTTTTTGAAGTGTCTAATTTTTAAAATAATTCATTTTAAGATAAATTGAGGTGTTTGACATTCATTTGAAATGATTTTTGGAAAAATGAAATTATGAAATAAATCATTTTAGAGAAAACACATGCAACCAAATTTTAGAATAAATTTTTATTTTATGTTTAATGAGAAATCCCTTCCAAATATCTATTTTTCTTTCTTTATTTTTTCTATTTCTTTTTACTATCTATTTTTTACTCCGTCATTCTTTTTGTTTCTTTTTTCTATTTTTAAATACTTTGAATATTTTTTTTCAATGGATGAGCACACATTTAAATATAGAGATTAGCAAATGTCTCTCTCTTAGTCAAATCTATTTCGAATTAACATCTGTGAAAGAAATCATGAGGATGTCAATAAAGAACATGATTGTTCGGTTCGTGAAATAACGATGAATGAACGTGATCGAATTGCACATCTTTTTGTCAAATTGATATTATATTGTCTAGAAACAAATTATTTATCTTATTTATATTTTGTTGATGGAAATCAAATTTTTTTATGATTATATATTTACATTTCAAGATATTTGTGTTTTTAAAATTGAATTTTTCAAAAAAAAAAAAAAATACAAAATATGAAATTAATGTTTAGTTTCAAGTAACTAAAAAATTAATAATTTCAAGATAACGTACAATTAATTTTAAAATATATTTATGAAAAAAGATTCAAAATGTGTATTTTTTTATGAAATTTGTTCATAAATATAAACTAAAGCAAACACAATTTTGTATATAAACATTAATAAAGAGGTCAAACTAGACATGTAAGTATTTAGATTTTAAACTCATTTTACAAAAAATATTTTTTCAAACATGTATTCTTAAAAAAACATTTTTTTCATAGACAATCCAAACGGACCTTAAATTAGATATATTGATGAATTAAGTAGGAAATTAATTGTTCTGCGATGTTATGGATCTAGCTAGACAATCCTATAAATAGGATTGATATGTTCTTATCGTAATCAATCCGGTTGTGAAGTGAAATGCACACAAATAGAGTTAAAGTCTTCCAATAAGTTTTGTTTTATTTTATTTTCTCTCAAATAATATCCTATTTGGTGATTATTTATTTCGGAGGTTCATCACACACACGCTTCCAACAAGGAGATTGTTAATATTAATTTAATAATTAATGTATACGTGAGTAGTAAATTAAACGGGCGACAAGAAGAATAGTAAAATCTAACGTTTACTTTGGATAAATGACAATTTATTTTTAAAATTGTCAAAATAGCAAAACAGTTAATTTCCACATAATAAATGGGACAACTATGCCTTAAATGCCTCTACCTAATTTACAATATAGATTCTTAAATACAATAGTAAACAGAATCGCAAATATCTTGTACTTAATACACACTGCCTTCAAACTTCTATTTTCCCTCCCAAATAAATAAACCATCTTCTGCAAAAGATCATATCTTCTGCATGCAACCACTCCACATCTCAAATAAAATCCTAGTTTTTCCTTCCCTTTTACTTCTTAAAAGCTTTCCAGGAACTTCCATTTTTTAAAGGCTTCCCGACGCATTTCCACCCTTGCGTCCTCTCCCGTTTTTCCACCGTAGCTTCCTCCTTCATTTGTCTTCCAAAGTCGGTTTTCCACCGTTGCTTTTCCGCCGTCTGCACGCCCTTTGTTTTTCGATCGTAGCTTCCTCTTTAGTTTTTCCATAGTCGATTTGTCTTCCACCGTCGCTCTTCCGCCGTCTGCACGTCCTTCGTTTTTTAATCGGTTTGCACCGCCGATTTGCAAATTCTTGAAACGAGGATGAAACTGGAACATATACATTAAGGAGGCGATTGTCAATATATCGGCAGGACTCAATCCATCTACCATCGAATATGGTCTTCACTCGTTATAAAGCCATGGAAAAAATTCAAAGGGAACACGTTTATCAAATAAAGTATTCACTAGTAGATTGTATATAGGAGGGATGAATATTAAATTAAATTATTGTTTCATATATTATACAAGTACCTGTTTCATTTGTAGGGATCACGTTTAAATTTGATGTAATGGTCGGATACTACGAAAATATGGTAGACAAGGGCAAAGAAATAAAATGTAAATAGCATAATCTTATGAATATATAATGTTGAGAAGGCAATATTAGTTATTTTTCTAAAGTAGTTTAGAATATAAAGATGTTAAAATTTCAAAAAGAATATGCTTTGCTCCGTTCTTCGTTGAAATTTATATTTTAATGGCCATGAACGTTCCGGTCAATTTTGTATTTTCGTAATATATTCAAATTTGAGATTGTCTTTCGGTTAATCTTGTGTTTTGGTTTCCATTAATTCTGGTTTGTTGGCAACATTAAAGATAGATCAACAATTTATTTGGCATGATTTTAGGGATAGTTAGGATTTGAATCTAAACTTAGTATTCCCATTATATTTGCCATAATCTTAGAGAATGGTTGGAATTTAAATTTGAATTTTGAATGTTTTAAATGCTTTTCCGTTACTTTTTTTAATGCTTTTATATATAGTTAATTATTGCATCATGTTTATCATTATTTTAGGAAGGAAGAATCCATTGCATTAAAATTTTAGAACCTATTCATTGCGTTAATAGCTATTGAAGGAAAAAATCGGTAGCTAAAGTTTGAATATATAATTATTGAAGGGAAAAATGGGAATAATTAGGGGATATTGAAATCAATTGAATATGGTTAGGAATCTTTGAAATAATATAATAATTATTTGATTTGGTTAATAATTATCATAAGTGGGTGTGTTTATAATTATCATAAGTGGGTGTGTTTACAAATACACTGTAATCGACTATGTGATGTTTTGTTTGATTTTCTCGGGTTCCTTAAATATACTGTATTTGATTATGGACAGTTCTCATCCGTTGAGGGGCATTTTCGGTCGAAAAAAGTTGAAAATTCACTACTAGAAAAAGACCCTTTCTTGACGGTTGATTTTTTCTTTTCTTGACGGTTTCTTGAAAAATCGTCAAGAAAGGGGCGGTTTAATGAAAAACCATCAAGAATTTTGATTAAAAGGCGGAGGGGAGGCAATTTACAGAATTCTTGACGGTTTTGAAACATCAAGTAATATGCAATTTTTTCTTGACGTTTTGAAACTGTCAAGTTGTTTATTTTACATTCTTGACATTTTTAAAACGTCAAGAATTTTTATGAGTTCGATATTCTTGACATTTAAAAAACGTCAAATGTATATATTTATCCTTGACGTTTTAAAACTGTCAAGAAATGTCGATAAATTCTCGACGTTTTAAAACGTCAAAAATTTTCATTTTCAAATTTATTGACATTTCTTGACGTTTTAAAAATGTCAAGAATGTTTTATAAAAAAACCTATTTTTTTAAAAATATATTATTATTTTATTATTATTTTTTATTATTCATTATTATTTTATTATTATTATTAAATTTATTTTCGAAAAAAAACCCTAAAATTCTTATTCTCTTCATCTCGCAGCCGCAACGCCCCCCTCCCTCATCTTCTTCTTCTTCTTCCTCAACTAATTGCCGCCACCTCACTCATCTCCTCACTTCTCCATCGAGTGTCGTCGTCAACCCCTCTTCTTCGACGACCACCCACCGCAGCCAGCCGTGCGTTCTAGTCGTTCGTCGACAGCTACCGAATGCACCGCAACTAGCTGTCGCATTCCTTCCGTAAACCTCAGTCCCGTTTGCCTAAGTCGAGCGTCGAGCATCGCGTCATTCTTCTCCCCGTGTGTCGTCTGACGAAGCCCAGCCACTGCCACTGCAGTTCTTCAAGTCACATACCAAACCTCTGCCAACCCGAGCCAACCCGAGCCGAGATCTCTGTTGTCCAAGCTGATTTTCTGTCTTCTTCAGCTGCGTGCATCGAGCTACCTCCCAAGCCAAGCCGCTCGCGAGCCACCCTTCCTTGCAGCTACTTCAGCCAGTGCTTGGTAAGAAAGAAAATGTGAAACTTGTAGTTGTTTCCTTAGCTGATTTAAATATTATTGTTGGAATAAATTGTTGGATTGATTGGGTTCATGATCAATGATTTTTCTTGATGGGTTAATTTCTTATTATTGTTTTGAAAACTATCACCCAAAACTTTACCGTTCGTTATATTTTTGTGCATATATTTTTTACACTACATTCATTAAATGATATCTACAAATCTACAATAATATATTTATTTAATATGTCCACCTTGCAGTTATTAGATAGAAAAACATACCACTCTAATGAATTCATGTGGCAGTTTTATATGCATTTTTAGGTGACTTTTATCCATTTCCAATAAGCCCACCATTGACATGGGCTCTAAAGTTGTCTATATTTTAGGGAAAATTTATAATACTTTTGCTAAAGAAAACTTTGTATACCTTTTTATTTTATTAAGGTCACTCTCTCGATGTTTAATTGCAGAGAAGGGCCTTCATTTAAAGGGATAAAATAGTTGGTAATGAGGACCAATGACAATGTTACAAGTTGATATTAGCAAAAATAACAAGGTTGAAAGTAACTTAAACCTTATAGTATCCCAAACTTTCTTTGTCACTTTTTTTTTCCCTTTTTGTGTTGCCATCAAATTTTCTAAGTTGATTCAACCATCCATAGACTTGGGCAAGGAGATTGAGGGGATATGAAGTTTCTTGATGTTGGAGATTTAGTGTTCACTAACCCACTGTGTGTATGCCAATACGACTTTGTTATTGTATTATTTTCAATTAAGTTTATAGGGGAAAATCATGGACCACCAAGCTTTTCTATTTGGGATATCATTGAAGTTATCTTATAGGGAAAATCATGGATCACCAAGCTTTTCTATTTGGGAAGATATTGAAGTTATCTTATATTGAAGTACTCACTAGAAACATTTAGGAATTGCTTTGGATGTACTTTATAGTTGATTTCATCCACTTAAAAAACCTAAAAAAACCAATCAAAATAAGCACTTATAGTATGTATTTTGATATTCCTTTGTGAAGAAGGTAGAGTACCCATTTAGACTTTGTTTTAATAATTGCATTTGTTTGCATGCAAGTTCTTATTCCTTTGTATTTTGATTGTTGGATTTTAATGTTATAGATTTGGTTATGGCCTATAGTAACTTGTATTCTTTTTGTTAGTAGAAGTTGCTAAAATCTTGTATTTCTTGTATTCTTTCATATTACGAATTTCTTGTATTCTTTCATATATTATAATTCAAATTGATAACCATTACTCAATAAATTTTCTTAGGACTTACACTTATGGATAGGAATTTATTTTCTTTATTTGGTTAGTTGGTGGAAAGTTAGTCTTATTAAGCGAATGTTTGTTCAATATCCATATTTCTTTTCTCTTTTTATTATCTCAACAAGACTTTTTGAACTAATTTAATTTACTTTATTTGTCAATAGATTTACAATTATGGATAAATCATGGATGCGTAAAAGTAGATTATCCAAAGAATATGAGTTGGGCGTGGAAAATTTCATTAAATTTGGATTTTTGGATACAAGTACCTCTTACATTCGTTTTCCTTGTTTGAAATGTGGGAATTGTGAAAAGCATAGTAGAAAGGATGTTAGAGATCATTTATATGTTAATGGTATTGATGAAAGTTATAAAATTTGGTTTTGGCATGGTGAAGCAGTTCCTAACTCATCTTTCTATGGAGAATGTTCAAAGTTTGACACACATACATTGAAGAGAATGATGTTGGAAGTGTAAAAGAAATGATTGAAGTTACTCACGAGGAGTATTCAAAAGACCCAAATGGATTTGAATAGTTGCTTATTGATGCTGAAAAACCATTGTATGAAGGATGTAAAAAGTACACCAAGTTGTCTACTCTAGTTAAATTGTATAATTTAAAAGTTAGATATTGATGGAGTGATATCAGTTTTTCAGAATTACTTAAAACTTTGAAGGAAATTATGCCAACTACCAATAAACTCCCAAATTCATTGTACGAAGCAAAGAAAACATTAGGTGCATTAGGAATGGAATATGAAAAGATTCCTGCATGTCCTAATAATTGTTGTCTCTATAGGAATGAATTTGCTAATGCAACAGAATGTCCTGAATGTGGTCAATCGAGGTGGAAAAATGTTAAGGATAGAAATGAAGAGAGAAAGAAAATTCCCTCAAAAGTGATATGGCAAATTTCCTCAAAAGTGATATGGTACTTCCCATCCATTCCACGATTCAAAAGGATATTTAGAAGTATTGAATGTGCTGAAAACCTGACTTGGCATGCTAGTGAAAGAATTGAGGATGGTAAGTTACGACATCCAGCGGACTCTCCAGCATGGAAGTTAGTAGACTTTAAATGGCCAGACTTTGGTTCTGAACCTAGAAATCTTCGTTTAGCATTGTCAGCCGATGGAGTAAATCCTCATGGTGACACGAGTTCTAAATACAGTTGTTGGCCAATAGTGACGGTTATTTATAATCTTCCACCATGTTTGCGTATGAAAAGAAAGTACATGATGCTATCAATGCTAATTTCAGGGCCAAAACAACCAGGGGATGATATAGGCACATACTTAGCACCACTAATTGAAGACTTAAAACTTTTATGGGAAAATGATGTTGAATGTTATAATGCTTATCGAGAAGAAGTATTCAACTTAAGGTCAGTTTTGTTGTGGACAATCAATGATTTTCCTGCATATGATAACCTCAGTGGATGTTGTGTTAAAGCGTATAAGGCATGCCCAATTTGTGGAGATAATACAAATTCTATAAGGTTACGACAAGGGAAGAAAATAGCATACCTAGGACATCGAAGATTTCTAGCACGCTATAATCCGTATGGACGACAAAAAAAGTCATTCGACGGTAAAAAAGAACTTGGTACAATTTCAGAACCACTTTCTGGGGAGGATGTGTACTTGAAATTGAAAGATCTTGAATTTCCTAAAGGAAAGAAGATCCATAAGAACCTATCGATGAACAGAAGTGAAAGATTTGTTGGAATAGGTTATCTTCCTTTTTTGAGTTGCCATATTGGAAAGATCTTCATGTTAGACATTGTTTAGATGTGATGCACATCGAAAAAAATGTTTGCATGAATATCTTAGGTACGCTTCTTGATATTCCTGGTAAAAGTAAGGATGGGTTGAATGCTAGACGTGATTTAGTTGATCTAAAACTTCAACCAGAGCTTGCCCCTATTAGTAGTGAGAAAAAAATATTCATTCCTCCTGCGAGTTATACTCTTACAAAGGAAGAAACACGATGTGTTTTGAAGACTTTGTCAAGAATAAAGGTTCCCGAAGGTTACTCTTCCAATATTAGAAACCTTGTGTCAATGACAGATTTAAAACTTAATAGTTTAAAATCTCATGATTGTCATGTGCTCATACAACAGTTGTTTCCCATTGCGATAAGATCGGTGCTACTGAAACATGTTCGTTATGCTATAACTAGGTTGTGCATCTTTTTCAATTCTGTATGCAAGAAGGTGTTAGATGCGCAACAATTAGACAAGTTGGAAGAAGATATTGTGGTAACATTGTGTTTATTTGAAAAGTATTTTTCCCCTTCATTCTTCACAATCATGATTCATCTCACAATACACATAGTTAGGGAAGTCAAACTTTGTGGCCCTATATATCTTCGATGGATGTATCCCTTTGAAAGATTCATGAAAGTCATCAAAAACTTTGTGAGGAATAGATATCGTCCAGAAGGTTGTATTGCCGAAAGTTATTTAATACAAGAAGCTATTGAATTTTGTTCTGATTTCTTATATGGAGTGGATCCCGTTGGGCTTGGGACTCGCAAGTCACAAGACCTTTTAGACACTTCGAACATTGGTAGGCCGTTGTCCATGGGAGTTCCATTCAAACCTGAACAAGAACTTCTACGTCAAGCTCATCGATATGTGTTGGAAAATACAATTGATGTTCAACCATATATGGAGTAAGTTTATTCATTGATTTCTTCATTGATTTCTTCATTCTTTCATTCACTTTTATATAATTAAATCTTACTATATTACAATGTTTGAATGATGACTACAAAGAAAACATATGAATTGTTGATTAATATACTTTTGAGACTTTGTAGAGGATTACAGTTTAGGTGAATTGTTGATAGATGAACTGTTCATATGTAGGGGGTTGCCATTATGAAAGTTTATGTATGAGGATGATATACTTTTGGGCTAGGTTAGTTAATTAGATGATGTTTAGTTAAATTCATGGAAATCTGGTAAAATTGTTTATATATATATTGGTTTTGTAAATGATATATGAATATGATGCAAAGTTTTGGAAATGATATTGAATGGATGATGTTTAGTTGCCATTTAATGTATATTTGTCTTTTATATGTAGTTGAATTTTTGGACCAATGAGAGCATAATACAGGAAGAATAATATAAAATAAATTACAATTAAAAAAATGAAATATTGCTTGACGGTTTTGAAATGTCATTAACAATACATTTCTTGATGGTTTGCAAATGTCATAAATAACAATATTCTTGACGGTTCTAAAATGTCATTAAAAATCACTCTTGATGATTCCCAAATGTCATGAAAAAGAGTACTCTTGACGATTATTAAATGTCATGAAAAATGAACTCTTGACGGTTTCTAAATGTCATGAAAAATGCACTTTTGACGGTTTTTAAATGTCATGAAAAATGCACTCTTGACCGTTTTAAAATGTCATGAAAAATGCAAGCTTGACGGTTTTAAAATGTCATGAATATTCGTATTCTTGACGATTTTCGGGCTTCATCATCTCATTCTTGACGGTTCTAAACGGTCATAAAAACGTATTCTCTTGACGGTTCTCAACTGTCATGAAAAATTGAATACTTGACGGTTAAAAATGTCAACGATACCAATTCTTGACACTTTTTAAAACCATCAAGAAAATGGCCTTTCTTGACACTGGATTCAACGACGGTTTTGAAACCGTCAAGAATACTTATCCTTGACAGTTTAAAACCGTCAAGTGAGTCAGTTTCTGTAGTAGTGATTATTTCAGACAATTAATTTTGCCATAAATAAAAAGAAAATAACAGTTTGTTATTTTGATAATTTCCATTTGTCATTTCCACGAATTCCTCTAAATTAAATAACAATTATACCTGGGTTATTTAATGGACATATTATGCATCTTAATTATGAGCCCATGAGTATAATGACAAGCCCATTGATTCTAGAAGGAACGTCCCTTAAGTCAAGTCAACTTATAACTATACGATTTTGGTCCCAAAAGACTCTCTTAAATCTCTTATTCCTCATCTCTGATAGCTAGTGATCGAGAATCTACCCATATGATCTAAGTTTCATAGTTGAGGAAGATCGAAAAGTAAAATAGTTTTGTGAAATAATTTATGATAATAATCTTGAAGGCATATAGATCTGGGTTTTTCATCCATGTTTGTTAAACGTTGATTAATCCTACCGTTGTTTTAGAATAACCTTGAATTTAGTTTTATGAATATTTCAAGCATAATTCCCTACCTTTAACTACATGACGTAAATCTCATGTAATGATTTAAAAAGTGGCACCCAAAGATATTGCCTTGTCCCATGAGAACAATGGGAGATATGATGTTTGAATTTGCAATGCGAAGACTCTCACAAACACACAAAACTAAATAATAAATGCAATGTGAAGATAGATAAAAGTATAACAAATTGGATAAAATCGATCCATGCGATAAGAATATGTTTGATTTTATTTTTCTAAAGATAAGAATATGTTTGATAATTGAAACTTATGTACGTAAGTTTAAATAATATACTATTATTTCTAGAAGAATAATTAAAAGTCGAACGGACAAGGAAATTATACTTTTTTTTTTGCCTGTTAGAAACAGAGTTGTTTCTCTCCGATATACACTAAATACATCATGTTACCGTATATTGTTAGGATGAAATTTAGAATATTAAGTGATAGCATAAACAACGTACTACAAATTGTGTTTAACTTGGGATCAGCCTATGATTTTATGTTTTTTTTTTTTTTTTTTTTTATGTTTCGAGAAATTCGAGGGTAGAATGCGACGTTGACATTGGATATGGTGTTAAAATAAGCAAAGACGAATTCAAATGAATTAATTGGAAAAAAAACCATATTTGGACTCAATGAGTAGAGTGTGCAACATTGTATAAGGCGCAGTAGCATCCTTATTTGTGTAAGGGCACAGCGTCGCGATGCTATCTTAAAGCGTCGTGGCGCTGTGAACTTGACATGTGTGAGATTTTCGATTAGTGCACTAGCACCGTTACAACTTCTTAAATAAGAAATTTTCCGCTTGGTTTAGAGATATCCAATTTCAGCTAATGCCCAAAGATGATTTCTCTATCATCTTCTTCTCTTTTCAGTTTTGCTCAATCATTTCCTCATCATTTGTGGTGTGGACGAGAAGCTAACATACTTTTTTCTAGATTGGGTTGATAGGGTTTCAATCTAGCTATTTGATGGCATTTGTGAGAATTCAAACTAAATCATTGTAACGTTGGGATATTTAATTCTGTTTTGAATTATTCTAATTTATATTGTGGACGCTTGTGGACTGGACCATGATTGATTTTATTGTTGTGTGATTCTATTGTTGGTTGGCATGACAATTGCACGAAGCATTGAGTTAAATTAGCTTGCCAACAATTTAGGTGGGGATTATACTTCAAATCAACTTTGAATTGATCCATCCAAATAATTACCTAGATACATGGAAGTTAAATTATTCAACTTAACTTTCCCTTAATCTTAATGCAAATAGGTTGATTCGAGTTGGCATGCTTTTCATCAGCTCGAATTACGAGTTAGCTTCTCTAATTAGATTGGGAATGAAAATTTTGTGAGCAAATATTTTGAATAGATTGAAACCAGTTACAGAAAGCTAGGATCTTTTAATAATTGAATTCCAATCCAATTTACTTTTTACATTGTTAAATTTTGTCCGCACAAAAACAATTCAAAACCACCTCATCGGGTAACGTAGAATTAGAACCATTTTCTCGAGAAATTCATGTGGTCCCTATGTTCGACCCAGTTTTGCCATTAAGACTAACTCTTGTAGATAGTTCCATAAATTATTAGATTCAAATTTGAGCCATAAAATCCACTCGATCAAATTGGTGTCGTTGTCGGAGGGTGCTTTTGGATTGCCTATGAAAAAAAATGTGTTTTTAAGAATACATTTTTTAGAAAATATTTTTTGTAAAATGAGTTTAAAATCTAATACTCACATGTTTGGTTTGACCTCTTTATAAATGTTTATATGCAAAATTGTGTTTGGTTTAGTTTATATTTATGAACAAATTTCATTAAAAAAATACACACATTTTGAATCTTTTTTTCATAAATATATTTTAAAATTAATTGTACGTTGTCTTGAAATTATTAATTTTTTAGTTACTTGAAACTAAACATTAATTTCATTTTTTGTATTATTTTCTTTTTGAAAAATTCAATTTTAAAAGCCCAAATATCTTGAAATGTAAATATATAACCATAAAAAAAATTTTGATTTCCATCAACAAAATATAAATAAGATAAATAATTTTTTCCGAGACAATATAATATCAATTAGACAAAAAGATGTGCAATTCGATCACGTTCTTCATTTATCTTTATTCCACGAACCGAACGATCATGTTCTTCATTGACGTCCTCATGATTTCTTTCACAGATGTTAAATCGAAATAGATTTGACTAAGAGAGAAACATTTACTAATCTCTATATTTAAATGTGTGTTCATATACATTGAAAAAAATATTCAAAGTATTTAAAAATAAAAAAAAAAAAATAAAACAAAAAGAACGACTGAGTAGAAAATAGGTAGTAAAAAGGAATAGAAAAAATAAAGGAAGAAAAATAGATATTTGGAAGAGATTTATCATTAAACATAAAATAAAAATTTATTCTAAAATTTGGTTGGACGTGTTTTCTCTAAAATAATTTATTTCATAATTTTATTTTTTCCAAAATTATTTCAAACGAATGACAAACACCTCAATTTAGCTAAAAATGAATTATTTTAAAAATTAAACACTTCAAAACCAATCCAAACATATCCTTAACGTCTTTAGTTAAAGAGTTTTCCACGTGAAAGGAGGTTTTCGAGGTGGGTCATAATTTGAATTAAAGGAAGCAAAAATAGATTGAATTGCACAAAAGAATAGTTAGTACAAAGATTAAACAAAAGTGTAAGAAAAGAATGTAAATTGAAGAATTAATATTGGTTGGGTAAATAAATTACCACAACCTCAAAACCCTTCAAAGATAATGCCCTAGAAGAGGATAGTAGAATAGTGAAAGGGGTCAAACCCACAAAGATTCGTTAATAGGGAACTGATCAATTCAAGAAATCAAAAAAAGATGAATTGCAAAAGATTCCAGGATCAAGACTATACATGGAATGGGGGTATTACGATGTCAACAAGAGAAGTTAAGAAGCAAGAAATTTTTAAAATTTTCAAGATATATTTAAAAACTAACGCAACAGGAAAATATGGATATTCTCTCAAAGGTTAAAAGATGGAAATTTGGTATTTTAGAAAAATTCTTATCACTTAACAAAAAGATACATTGCTAATTAGATCAATCCAGATTCATTGCTAATTAGATCAATCCTTGACCAATTGGTCCAAGAATCAATTCTACTATACTAACAAACTAAGACATGGATCAAAATTCTTTTTAACTTTAATGAACATGTTTCATCGTAGCGATTTCTTTGCATGCTCGATTAAAATTGCACAAAAGTCAAAGGAATAGAGTTGAGACTTCCTAAAGTGAGGAATGCCTCTATCTTAAGGAAAATTGTTTTGAAAATTTTTAAATTGGCAGTTAAAGACAATTCAATAGGATGATTATGCTAAAAAATTATTCTAAAATCATCAAAAATCATGTGTATTTGGCGTCTTTAACGTTAATCTCTAATTCATGCTTTCTTTGGATACCTAATTCAATTAAGCAACAAATATAATCTATATAAAGTGGGCACCTTAATAAGAATGAGACACTTCTAGTTATAATTCTACGGGTTTGTAAGAAATCACCACCGTAATTAGCTTCTTACAAAAAGCTTTGTTTGCTTGTTTTCCCACTCTAATTATAAATATATATTTATAAAGTCACCACCTTAATTGTTTTGAGAAGTAGACATACTTCTAATTTTTATAATCCTATTGTTCAACTTTAAATTAATAAATAATGAGAGGTTTTTCTTATTCTTCTAGAACTGATGAACTAGAGATGATTTGTAATATTAAAATTAAAAAGTCTATGTCGTTGAATGTTTCACCGCATATGAGGCGGACTTATAAATTGATGATTCGGAGATAATTAAACTAAGTAAATCAAAAGTAGGATCCAATGGAAGAAGAGAATCATCAAGAAGTAGCAGTACAGTCTTCCAATTATGAAGAGGGGCGATGAAATTAGAATAAGGATACCACTTGTTCAAGAAAATACAATAAAACTCTATGAGGCTTCAAAGATTGGTTCCTTTCGATCCTTCAAAACTCATCGAAGAGGACAAAGATATAGTTGAAAATGCTGTTATCTTTTGTTCCAATGACATTGTTGAGAATCCATTGCATGTCTCAATTTTGCATGGCCACCTTGAATTCACTTATCTACTTGTTGAGTCATTTGTTTGGCAGGGCAGACTAGGACATGCCAATTTCAATTCTTTGTGTAGGCTGATTAATATGAACTTGATTCCAAAATTTACTTTTGATACAAATCATAGATGTGAAGTATGTGTAGAGTAAAAAATGGCCAAAACACTTCTTCATTCCACTTAGAGAATAACCAAACCTTTAGAGTCAATTCACAGTGGTATTTGTGACTTGAAATTTGTGCAAACTAGAGGTGGGAAAAAATATTTTATTACTTTTATAGATGATTGTACAAGATATTCTTATGTTTATCTGCTCAAAAGCAAAGATGAGGCAATTGAAGTGTAAAGCTTTATAAAAGAGAGATTGAAAATCAACTTAACACAAAAATTAAGGCAATAAGAAGTGATCGAGGTGGTGAATATGGTCCTCCTTTTGAACAATTTTGTTCAGAACATGACATTATTCACCAAACTACTGCTCCCTACTCACCTTAATCCAATGGAATTGCTGAATGAAAAAACCGAACACTTAAGGAAATGATAAATGAAATTCTTATAAGTTTAGGTTTACCTTAAAATTTGTGGGGAAAAACTTTGTTGACAGCAAATTACTTATTAAACAGGATACCTCATAAGAAGTCACAAAATATTCCTTATGAAAAATGGAAAATAAGAAAACCTTCATACAAATTCTTAAAAGTGTTGGGGTGCCTAGCAAAGGTTGTAGTGCCTAAACCTAAAATGGTTAAAATAGGACCAAAAGCTATTGATTGCATATTTATTGGTTATGCTAGCAACAATTGTGCATATCGATTTCTAGTTCGTCAATCAGATATCTCAGATATACATGTTAATACGATCATGTTACTAAGGAATGCAACATTCTTTGAGAATGTTTTTCCACACAAAATGTCTTGTGAAGCAAGGTTAGAACAACGTTCTTTTAATGCTATAACGAGTGAATCTCAAAATAGATCAAATGATGAGTTAAACACGGATGAGGAACTTAGACGAAGTAAAAGGATGAGGATCTCAAAATCATTTGGGCTTGATTTTTTAACATATTTGTTAAAAAATGAACCTCAAACATTTAAAGAGGTCATGTCCTCTCCTGAAGCTCCATATTGGAAAGAGGTTGTGAATAGTGAAATAGAGTCCATTATGCATAACCATACTTGGGAGCTAGTTGATCTTCCATTAGGAAGTAAACCACTTGGTTGCAAATGGATTTTCAAACGAAAGATGAAGACCGATGGGTCAATAGATAAATATAAGGCAAGACTTGTTACCAAAGGTTATAAGCAACAAGAAGGACTTGACTATTTTGATACATACTCACCAGTTAGTAGAATTACTTCCATTCGCATGCCCATAGCAATATCAACTTTGCATGGATTTGAGATACATCAAATGGATATCAAAACAACATTTTTAAATGGTGAGTTAGATGAAGAGATCTACATACAAAAACCTGAAGGGTTGGTTTCCCCCGATCAAGAAAAGAATGTTTGCAAATTAATTAGGTCTCTTTATGGACTAAAACAAGCACCAAAACAATGACATGAAAAATTTGACAGTGTAATTATGACCAATGGATTTAAAATCAATGAATGTGACAAATGTGTATATGTCAAAAGCAATCAAAATGACCATGTCATTGTGTGCCTATATGTTGATGATATGCTAATTATAGGTAGCAGTATCAATATTATTAAGACAACCAAACAAATGTTGGCTAATAAATTTGAGACGAAAGACATGGGTATCGCAGATGTTATTCTAGGTATTAGAATTTCTAGAACCCCACAAGGGTTAATATTGTCTCAATCATATTATGTTCATACAATATTGAAGAAATATAAAAGAAATCACATTGTGATTGCAAAGACCCCAATTGAAGCTAGTCTCCATTTAGGTAAAAATAATGGAGATAGTATTGAACAATTAGAATATTCTCGCATCATTGGTAGTTTAATATACATTATGAGTTGTACACGTCCTGATATAGCGTATGCTATAAGCAAGTTAAGTCGCTATACAAGTAATCCAGGTCAAGATCATTGGAAAGCTATCTTGAGAATTTTAGGATACTTAAAGCATACTGAAAATTATGGATTACACTATATTCGCTATCCTGCTGTACTTGAAAGTTATAGTGATGCGAACTGGATATCGGGCACTAAAAACTCCAAATCCACAAGTGGTTACATTTTTACCCTTGGCGGTGGGGCTGTATCTTGGAAATCTTCCAAACAAACATGTATAGCACGATCCACAATGGAATCTGAATTTATAACTCTAGACAAGGCTGGGGAAGAAGCATAATGTCTTCGTAATTTTTTAGAAGATATTCCCAACTAGTCTAAACCAGTGCCTGCAATATAGTGATAGCCAGACAGCTATTGGAAGAGCACGAAATAGTATGTATAATGGTAAGTCTCGACATATACGACAAATACATAATAAAATCAGGCAACTACTCTGTAGTGGAATTATCACAATTGACTTTGTGAGGTCAAAAGATAATATTGCGAATCCACTTACTAAAGGCCTAATTAGAGAGTTAGTTGAAAGTTCATAAAAAAGAATGGGATTAAAGCCTATAATATGAAGTTACCTAGAGAGGAAACCCAACCTAGTTGACTAGAGATCCCAAAATCTAGATTCAATGGGAAAACCGATCTCTAGATAACATAATGAGTATTGCAAAAATCTTTCACCCATTCAACGAATGATGAAGTAGTGCTACTATGAGTTTAGGGTAAGCATCGTGGTTTTAATTATTTCTGTGAGTGATAATTATTAATAAAAAAAGAGAGCATATACGATGTTTTGTACATGAATCACCTATGTGAGTGTGAAGGGGCCGCTTCTGTGAGAATTTTAAGGCAAATTCTCTAAAACACTCATGAGACTAGGCGGTGTTCAAGGCCAAAACAAACACATTCATGAGAACAAACTTTGTTATAATGAGAAGTTGTGTGATATCTATTTTTTTAGTTTATTGTAGAACGGTTGACAGTTCAAGGCATCATGTCCACTAATTAACCAAGTAAACTCGATTGATGTTTACTAGGGAAAGTTCAAAGTTTATACTACTTATCCTCATGCAAGTTCTCCATTAGAAAGTACCGAACGCTTATTTTCTTCCATTTGTCAATTACCATTTATGGGGGAGATTGTTGGAATAAATAGTTATTGTTCATGTTTCTTCATGAACGGATGAATTATGAATGGATGCATCAATTCATGAAAACTAATAACTATTTGTGTTTCTTCATAAATGGATGCATCGCTTCATGAAAAGTGTTCTAGAAAAAGGACACGACTTTTCGAATAGCCACGAATAAGTTTATAAATACGGTCATTTTCTATTTGGTTGAAGAAGAGGAAAATTTTTTCATAATCATTTGTCTTCTTCCAAAAACTATTTTCTCTCCATTATCCACAATCTTCACGTTCGGTATATCCACAAAGTTTTGTTCGCTGATCTTTTAGACGGGGTGCTACCTCTTAGAAGAAAGATGATCTGTTCTATCTTGGGAGACAATTCTCTAAAAACTCAAGCATTAGGATGAGTAAATTTTTGTTAAGGAGATAACGTGAATTCGTTCGGCTCAAATCTATATGCATATATGTTTTTATGTTTTGTTGTATTGGATAATTTTCATAACAGCTTTTTTGTGATTTCAATGGTTTGATTCCACTTCACTATGCAGAGATCGGAGGGCATGTTGAGATGGCGAAAGAATTGATTTATGCAAGCCCAAGATCTATGTGGACAAAGCTAATAAAAAGTGATCAAAGTGTTTTGCATTTATGTTTTCAAGATAATCATTTGGACGTCATGCAGTTGTTGATTGAAATATTTTTGTACTGCGATGAATATTTCCTTAACACAACTTATGATGCTGGAAATACCATTTTGGATATGTATCTAAAGTTGAGAAGATTGGAGGTACGTAGTTGAAAACCACCTTTGGCCTGTTTCAATTAAAATAAGAAAATGTATTTAATACTATGTGTTTACGCATTCCATCAAATTATTCAATCATAATTTGTTATGTCATATTATTAACTAATTCTCTTTTTATTTCTTTTCAGAAAATTTCTTTAAATGACAAAACTATTAAAAATATATATAAATAATAGAGCAAACTATCATAAGGATCTTTATATAGTTTAGTGAAATTTTACTATATAAATAAATATTTTGGTTCATTTTGCTATATTTGAAAAAATATTTTTTTTTAAAAGATATTGTTGTTATTAATATTATTATTATTATTTGGTACGATGCATAAAATGTCATGTGCACCTCCCAAGTATTACTTTAAAAATAATTAGTAAATTTTGTTATTTTTTTCTTATAGAAATACATACATTTGTCATTGGTCACTGATGCACCATACTATAGCTTTTATTGAAGGGACTCAATTAAGCACATCTATTTGGATTTTTTTTTTTTCTTTTTGAGAGTTGTGTGTATGTCTCTTCCCTGAATTTTTTTTCTGGGTTTTGGTAATTTCTCAAGTTATATTTGCATTTTCCTCGTGTGTTTTGACTTTAGGTTATGAGGTCCTCTTAATTTCATTGGAATTCAGTATCTTTGCAGTAAAAAAACAGAAAAAAAATCTTCAAACAGAGTATGAAATATCTTATTAATTAGTTAAATAAATAAAAATATACTAAATCTTACTAAAATTTTGAAAGTAGGTCAAATGGAAAACTTCATCCGTATGGTTTTGAGTAGGGTTAGCATTAAACATATGGTTTATTATTAAAATTTAGTCGTCCCTTTTGTAAAATTCAAATAAATATTAGTCTCTGCTGTAAAAACTACCTACAAGAGCTCTATCGGATTATTTATTAAAATCTTATCAAATTGCGTAGGTACTATATATATATTTCTATCAAGTAATAAGGATTAAAATGTTAACGGTCATCGAATTATAGAAATCAAATTTGTAATTAAATTAGAAAAAGAGGTCTTTTAAAAAATATAAGAAAGCGATAAAATATTTACATTGTATAGAACAATTTCGCAAACGGAAAAAGCTCACAGATCTAAAATGGAAAATACCAAAAATGTTTCATCAACTACACCGTCAACAACGCGCATAATATATTGGGTACACGATCGTTTAGATTAGTCAAATCAAAACGATTTATTTTTTTTCAATTCTATCGTTTAATTTGATTACATAATCGTTTAAATTTGGTTACACGATTGTTTAGATTTAATCGTTCTAAACGATTTTTTTTTTCAAAATTTGATACATGATCATCTAGATTTGACATAACGATTTTTTTCAAGATTCTTTTGATACACGATCGTTTAGATTTGGCTAAACGATTTTTTTTTAATTCTTTTAGTACACGATCATTTATTTTTTTTTTACACTATCATTTACTTTTTTTACATGATCGTTTACTTTTTTAACATGATCGTTTATGACTACTCTAATCTAAACGATTTTTTCAAGATTCTTTATACGCGATCTTTTAAATTTTTCTATATTTTGTACACGATCGTTTAGATTTAGTTACCCAAATTTGAACGTCGTAAAAAAAAAGAAGAGGAAGAAGAAATTCGATGAAAATAAATCACAACAGAAAAAAAAAGAAGAGGAAAAGAAGAAAGACGAAGGAAAGATTAAACGATGTAAAAAAAGAAGAGGAAAAGAACAAACACGATGGAAAGATTAACGATGTAAAAAAAGAAGAGGAAAAGAAGAAAAACGATGGAAAGAAATCACAACAGAAAAAAAGAAAAGAAAAAATATGATAGAAAGAAATCATTACGGAAGGGCAAACCTGAAATATTTAAAAAATATCTAAGTTCATGAACTTTATTAACGGACGGTAAATACTCTAGTTTTGTTATATTTATGAAAATTAACCTTAGAAAAATCATAACTAAATAAATAAAAAATAATAATAATAAAAAGAGAGAGAGAAAATTGGTGATGAGTACACAATAGATATGGGTTCATTTGTTTAATTTTTTTTCTTTTTTTATTGCGTTTAGATTTCTTAAACCATCATATATAAATTTAAAAACTTCAAATATCAAATATTAAAATTAAAGTTTTTTAAGTAAAAGGCAATTATTGCAGATAATAGAATATTTACTCACAATTCCGAAACTGAATAAAAAAGGAAAAAAGGAGAATAAATGACGTACTGGCAACCCCAAATGTGACAAAAAGAAGTAAAAAATGGAGCATTCACTAGTAGAAAAAGGGCCTACAATGACAGTGAAATGCTGTCATTAAAGGTTTTCGTGACAGTATTTGTAGTCATTGATGCGAGAGTCATGGAAAGTATTTTATGACAGTTGTAAAAAACTGTCACAAAATGCGATTTTCGTGACATATAATAAATGTCACGAATGATATATTTTATGACAGATTATGACTGTCATTATTTACTTACGATGACAGTTAATAACTATCACAGTTTATATTTTATGACAGGTTCTAACTGTCATTATTTATTTTCGATGAAAGTTAATGACTATCATTGTTTATATTTTATGACGGAGGATAACTGTCATAGTTTACATTTTATGATGAAGGATAACTGTCATTGTTAATATTATATGACTGATATTAAATGTCATTATTTATGATTTATGACACTTTTTAACTGTCATTATTTAACTTACCATGACTTTAATTAAATGTCAATCAAACTTTTTCGATAACAGTTTTATTTTTCCATTTAAATGTCATATTTGTGTTGTTAGTCACTGTTTTCAATAGCCCTCTTTTTTATCGAATCCTATATTTCTTGTCGCCTTGTCATTATACATACCATTACAGACCAATACAATCACATATGGAAAAATGGTGCACGCTTTAATAGAAAGAAACACACATTGTAATATTGTTTTAATTGTTAGTACAAACGTGTTTTAGTACGAACAAACTATTTAAATAACTACATTTAAACAAAAAAAAATCCTACCAAACCTACAAAAAAACCTATACATCAATAAATGGGCGTAAATATAGCTTCATTGCTCCAATGGATTGTGGCAAAACCTAATAAGAAAAGAGAAGGAAAAAAATGATTCAACAAGACAACACATTCACTCAAATAAACACATCACATTGACTTCATGACGAACAACACACTTCAACAACATAGAGCACATACACACTTCAAGAATAATAACTTCTAAGCTTAGCTAAATTCATCCCACGAATTAAGATAAATTACATACACACTTCAACAACACTTCATGATCAACAAAACACTTTAACAACACTTCATAATCAACAACACACTTCAACAACACTTTTTTATCAACAACACACTTCATGATGAACAACACACTACAACAACACTATTTTATCAACAACACACTTCAACAACACACATCAACAACACACTTCAACAACATAGAGCACATACTTAGCTAAATTACATACACACTTCAAGATCAACAACACACTTCAACAACACTTCATGATCAACAACACGCTTCAACAACATAGAGCAAATATTTAGCTAAATTACATACACACTTCAAGAATAATAACTTCTAAGTATAGCTAAATTAAGCCCACAAACTTAGGTAAATTACGTACACACTTGAATAACACTTCATGATCAACAACACTTCATGATCAATAACACACATCAACAACACACTTCAACAACATAGAGCACATACTATAACTAAATTACATACACACTTCAACATGAACAACACACATCAATGGCTAAAAGTAAGAAAATTGATCGAACGATGCACTAGCACAAAGTACAAAAGGAGAGAAAACCAACCTATTGAATGAAAATGGACTATGAAGTGCTGGGATTTGAAGTAGAAGGTTGAACATGGCAGCTGTATTTTCCTCCAGCACTGTATTTTTCATGGTAGCTCGAACACAAAAATATGTGACAAAATATGTGACAAAGTATATGACAAAATATGTGACAAAATGTGTGACAAAATATGTGACAAAATGTGTGACAAAATATCTTATCCTAAGCACAATGTACGTGCTTCCCTACAAACTCAGCTCATTCAGACCTTATACAATCAATGTCATCCTGTGTTAAGCATGGGGTGAATCTTTCATCTGTAGACAATAAAGTGGTTGCAAATAAGTTTCATTTACAAAAAAGTATATATGCACGCTAGTTTTATAACTGTTATGCTTACTATCTGTATGATAGAAGTACTCGTTGACATTATGATGTCACGCATGAACCGCATCACGTAATAACCACATTCTACTACTCCTGATTTCTTAGCACACTGGAGATACACATACAAATGACTTGACCTATGTTAGAAATATGAATTAATTTACAACTCAAAGCAACATAAATATTCACATACCTTCACGACCCTCCAATTTGATTTTTTCTTGTTCATTATGTTGAACGACCTACAGAACAATATTGGAGTTTGAACTACTTAAACTATTGTCTCATTAAGAAAAAAGGAAGTAAAGGTAAAAGTAAGTATGACATACCTTTCAACTACTTCGGTTACATCTAGGTCAATACGGTTTTTCAAAGGGTCTATCCAAAAGGCAGCATCCTTCGTAAGGTTTATTGCAACCAATGTCCAATGATTCCTAAATACATGTGTCAAACAATAATACTACATCTTAGACTACCGTAAGCACAATTCGTATCAATAACTTTAGGTTATGGACATACCCGAAATTGTAAGGAATCAGTAAGAGTTGATCGTAATCTGTTCCAAGTAATCGTGCTGTCAACAATTGGGCTCGTTCTTCTTTAGAACTCCCACAACTAATCGACCCGGCATCAACAAACTTGTATAGATTCAAAGTTCTTGATGATTCCATAAGTGTGTATAGATATCTACGAGTGCATTACAAAGACATTGAAAGAAGATAAATATCAAACAAACTTATAAAGAGTAACACTGTAATAACATATCTTACATTATGTACGCATCAAGGCAAGCGGTAGCTATTGGTCGCATATATGTGAAATCCTTCAACAACTCTATCATTATGCAACATTTTCTTCGAACCCCAAATACGTCATATGGTGTGGTGATTTGAATTGCTGACCCCATATGTTCAACCATTCGTAGTAAGAACCGTAATGCAACTAGAGCATTTTGAATTGGTGTTGGTGCGAATGTGCTCATATCCTTAGTAAATTCCCCATAGTCCATCTACAAAAGATATTGCAATTAGGGTTAATACAAAATGCGACATGTATATCCTTCAATGAAAATTTCATTACCTTTATATTGTTAGTAATGACAAGATCACGTGGCCACAATATGTGTGAACCAACTTCCGCGGACATTTTGTACATCCCTTGCTCAGATGGAATGGGAATTGCACAATCTCCATCCACCACGACATCTACTACCACTTTAACATTGTCCCCTTCTACAACTGAATCAATTATGGTCCCCCATGAAACGACATGATCTTTCATTTCAAACGCCAACTTGCATGGGGTTCCAACCTATTTAAATGCATGGGGTTCCAACCAATTTAAAAGACTTTGTCAAATATGTATACCTCAAAAAAGTTTAATTACTAAATCAATTACTTTGGATTCACTAACCTTCATTTTATCTAACGTCACACCTTCCACCTCCTCATCGTCCTTCACTATGTTGACCTTTACGAATCCAAGTCAATTGTTGGGATAGTATACAGATAGAACATGTAACCTTATGGATTAAAGGTCTTTAGAAAAACATACCTTTATGTCTTCATTCAATTCAACAACATCCTCTACGTCTTTTTCTGATTCTAAATCATTTGATAGATCTTTCAAATCATTCACATTTTCAGCCCCTTCCATGGATGATTTTTCTTTAGAACCCATACCTGGTTCTTCTTTTTAGTCGCCTATGCAATCATCCTTCTCTTTCATTTTCAACAATCCTCCTCCAACTCTTTTATTCTTTTCGCCATTTGATCGTGTTCTTTAAAAGGGACATTCTCATCCTTTTTTTCATTTGTTTTTTGTTGTGATGCGGTATGGAAGTACTTTTTCTTTGTGAAATACTTTCCCACACCGCAAAGTATTCCAGGATGATCCTTACCACCCAAAGCCCTTGTTAGAATATCCTCTTCATCGAAAGCATTAGTCGTATTTTGGGTGGCTACAAGTTCATCCTACAAAAGTGCGAAGAATGGAAATTAGCACTTGCTTATACAAAAAAAAGTAGAAAAGTGCAAAGACTTACTATAAGATTCACCACTTCCTTCGTCTCTTCATCCGAAATTTGTTCCTTACGATCCATTCTAACTTATTTCCAAACTATGGATCGATCAATTTGATCCGATGACGATGCTTTCTATTTATAGTTAAAACACGAAGCAAATGTTAAAGAATGTGGCAAATGAGTAACTATAACACAATAAGATATTTAGAATTACATATAATCCTACAACAGCTTAAAGAAAATCAGCTTACCAACCCCTCCAAAAGATTTGCATACCCCTTCCTAGAGGTTCTGTTGTTGTACTTATGTTTCTTCCACTTCTCCTTCCCATTTTCACTCTTTTTCTTTACATCTCATTATACAAATTTAATTAATTAGCATATGAAGCTTATAAAATAGCAATCAAAATTTAAAGAAGGATCGGAAGCGTTATACTTACTTTGAAGTCTTCCTTCAACCGAGATGCAACAAACTCAGTCCAATGTTGTTGATCTATGAAGGAGTACTCATTCGGCGGGAATTTCAGTTTTTCAACATCATCCAAAAATGGCAACACATATATTGTCGTCAATCTGTACTTGAATTTACGAAAGCATACGCCAGCGTTCTGGATGATAATCTTCTTTAGTCGAGGGTCTACCACAAATCCAGCCTACATAATATTCACATAAAATGTTACATAGCAAAATCAATGGATAGTGTACCAAACTTCAAAAACTCATGGCAATTGTTACCTCTATTGTTCAAATATTTTATCCTTTATTTCCTTTGGCACCGTAGGCCGATCAGAGTATGTAATAGGAACATGGAACCACACAGTCGTTCCTATGAAACTATTTAGTTTCGTTGCATTTTGACCAATTGCTTGACCCAACTTGTTGTACTGAATCACTAGTTTTTTACCCTCACTTCTAGCACGAGTTATTTCCTTCATTTCAGTTGGACCACGTTTTCTTTTTTGTGTATTACTTTCTCCTTTTTCCTTCGGTGTAGCAACATTCTGTGAATCAACCATATCTACGATACTGATGTAATAGTAAAAGAAGAAACGGTTAGTAATAACCATAATTATAATACTAATGGAATAGTACGAAGAATAATTAGATTCAAAATAGAACACATAGTACTTTAGTAAATTGTTCTTTCAAACGCTAACACCATGATTAACTCATACTAACAATAATAGAACACATAGTACTTTAAATATGGCAAATAAAAGACTTAATAATGTTTAAAGTTGTAAAAAAAAATCTTGAACATGAAATAAGTTTTCTTCATAATAGTAAGGTTTGTATCTCTAACTGGTTTTGTCCTACAAATAAACAACGACGATCATTATCATTAAACATAACCAAAAAAGGACATCCAAAGAGACTTTAATTACTTTACATACCTATGAAAGTCAAGTGGTAACCCATGTGCCTTCACAGTCAACTCTAGTGTATGTATCCCCATTTTCATCAATGTCACTTGTTGAATTCCATTTTGAGACTGGGGGGTAGTGCGACAACATATCTCCAAGCTCATCATTAGCACATTTGTACAGAATGTCTTTTTGTGGTGGCATTAGAACAACCGACCATCTTAGATCAACAGGATCTGAGACATAAAAGACTTTTTTTCCGTGTGGTAATAATGAAGGAATCTGAAGAATGTCCAATTCGGCTAAGGTCAACCAACGTGAAATGAAGATCGTCTGTTCGAATACCAGTCTTATTTTCAACGCATTTGCATTTGAAAAGAACGGTATTGAAGGTATTGTAACTAACTTCCCAAATGTCTTCAATGATCCCATAGAAAGACATGTCACCAATCACTGGATTTTTGTCCTTCGCACTAGACACTTGCATTGTCGTTGCCACTAACATAGTCCCACTATTTTGAACAGTTCGATCGTCATCACGGGACTTAGTGTGGTAAGAACATCCATTAACCATATACCCTTCATATGTCATTACACCACAATTAGGGCCATGTGCAAGCCATTGTATTGTGTTCGAAACTATCTTTCCTTCTTGTAATTCACACATCACCTATTCAAAAAAAGAGTTACATGTTGGGACTAGTAAGCAGTAATAATAAAACAACATGGATGATTTGAAGTATTCATTCACCTTATCTCATATCCATGCACCGAATGATCGATTATGTTCAACTTGTAGCCACTGTTCATTTTTTGCTCTTCTTGGGTTTTCAATTTTGAGATGGTTCATATGTTCTCTACAAAATAGGTAATAAATATAAATTATGTGTTTTGAAGGGTAATTTAATGGTGTTAGTGTATGATGATAAGAAATCATACTCTATATATTGATGTACTTCTTCAGTGTTCTGTAAAATGTGAAGATGTGCTTGCTTCAATTGTTGCATATCAAGGTGGACATAGGTTCCCGCTGACAGCGGCCTATCGGTTTGTTTTTCTTCCCTTGAATTTAGTGATCCAAGACCAATTGGATCTAATCCAGAAAGGAAGTCCAAATAGAATTGAACAGCCTCTTCACATATTTGTGATTCTGCAATGCATCCTTCAGGTCGATTTTTATTACAAACAAAACTTTTGAACACTTTCAAGTATCATTCAAATGGGTACATCCACCGCAAATATACAGAACCATAAAGTTTGACTTCTCTAACAAGATGAACTACGAGATGAACCAAAATTGTTAAAAAAAGAGGGTGGAAAATACTTCTCAAGATTACATAAAGTCATAACAATATCTTCTTGCAATGCATCAAACTCTGATATGGAGAAACTTTTAGCACAAATCGCATTAAAGAAAAAACAAAGTCTACTTATAGTGTATCTCACATTCTTCGGTAGGATTGAACGTATTGCAATTGGAAGCAATTGTTGCATTAAAACGTGACAGTCATGCGATTTAAGGCCATAAAGTTTTAAGTCATCCAAGGAGACAAGACTTCTAATATTTAATGAATATCCTTCTGGAACTTTAATTTCAAACAAAGTCTTACAAAACCGATACTTCTCTTTTCTTGACAATGTATATCCAATTCACACATCATTGTGACATTCTTTAATCCCAGTCAATTAGTCAAATCAGAATCAGACTCATAGTCCTTCCACGACATAACTCCATAACCAATATCCGGACAATAGACTACCACATACCTAACCTTAAGACTTTAAAGTCCATCGACATACAATTCCAGTTCACAACGTAGCCCATTAACATAACTACAATACACAGAACATCTAGGCATCAGTGTCTACCCGTAAACAACTCATTTCACACGATGGCGCACAAGCTACAACTAGCAGTCACGCTACCTTTAATCAGACAAGAGCATATAAGTGATATGTATTAGTCAAACATGCGTCAATTCATTCAGTACAGTTACTAACGTATAATCCCCTGTGGATTACTACGTTTCCAGCCTCGATTCGAGGTCCAGTAGTAAGAAATCCCTTACCTGAACTTGGCTATGCCCCTTGATCAAGTCCACGCACAACGAATCCACCTAAATGAAATCACAAGGGTTCAAACGATGACACTAGTAAAAGTCATTTTTAAATGGTCCTAAGCAACATCCGTTGACTTACCCGAGTAAAGGAGAGCTATCTTCAATTAAGTCTCTTCAACCTTTAAACGGATGAATGAGGGACGTCGATGGCGGAAGTGAGCAGCTCACCTTGGTGTTCTAGGCTACGTCGGGTACACGGTATGAGGAGAGAGAAACCATCGGAGGTGGCAGAGATGAAGAAGGAGGGAGAGGGCGTCGGCTGCGGACGATCGGATGACCGATTCGGGGATCCCGTCGGTGGCTGGCCGGGCGCGGATGGGGAACAGGGACGGCTGTGGTCGGCGGCGTTGCGAGGCGAACAGCTACAGAGACGGAGACGAAGTCAGAGACGGGGACGGAGGCGGCGAGTGCTGAAGAAATTTGGATGGAGAGACGGCGGCGGTGTCGGCTTCGTGAAGGGACTGAAGATGAAGAAGAAGGAGGAGCGGGAAGGGGGGGGAGAAGGAGGCGCGCACGGGTTAGGGTTTTTTTTTTTAAAAAACATTATTTTATATATATATATAATAATAATAATAATAATAAATAAATAATAAGAAAAAATAATAATATAATTAATAATAATAATAATATAATTTATATTATATTATTATTATATTAATTTACACTATATTATATTATTAAAAATTCATACACTTCGATTTCTTTTTTTTTCCCTCTTCAAAACCAACAATTTTAAATTCCCAAAAATTAACATAAAATGATAAAATTACCTTGAATATTTGGGGCGTTACATTCTTCCCTCCTTAAGGAACTTTCGTCCTCTAAAGTTTTATTCCTCGAACAATTCGGGATAACGGGACCTCATGTCATCTTCTCGCTCCCATGTAGCCTCTTCAACCCGGTGATTCCGCCATAAGACTTTAACAAAGGAATTTCTCTATTCCTCAACATTTTCACCTCCCTAGCCAGCACCTCAACGAGTTGTTCTGTATAGCTCAAGTTTTCATCAATCTCTAATGGCTCGTAATGCACTATGTGGGATGGATCTGACACGTACTTCCTCAATATAGAAACATGGAACACATCATGAACTGTCGAAAGTGATGGTGGCAACGCAAAGCGATACGCTACAGGGCCAATCTGCTCCAGAATCTCAGACGGCCCAACAAAACGAGGACTCAACTTTCCTCTCCGTTCAAATCGTAAGACACCTTTCATGGGTGCAACTTGCAAGAACACTTTGTCCCCCACATCAAACTCAAGATCCTTCTATCTCACATCCGCATAACTCTTCTGCCTACTCTGTGCGGTATGCATACGTGATCTAATTTTCTGTATCGCTTCGTTAGTAGACTGAACTAACTCAGGACCCATCAATCTCTGCTCACCCACCTCACCACAGCACATAGGGGATCTACAACATTTGCCGTACAAGGAATGAAGTGTGCTGATTTGGTAAGTCTGTCAACCACAACCCAAATCACTGTAAAACCCCTCACAGTCCTAGGCAGTCCCGTAATGAAATCCATGGACACGTTTTCCCACTTCCATTTCGGTACGCTCAAGGGTCGTAATAAACCCGCTGGTTTCTGTCTTGGTGCCTTAACCTGCTGACACACCAAGCATTTACTAACAAATTCTGCCACCTCTCTCTTCATATTACGCCACCAATAAACCCGCTTCAGGTTCTGATACATCTTCGTACTACCCGAGTGCATGGAAAATGGGGAACTGTGAGCTATAGATAATAATTCTGTTTTAACTGCACTATCTGATGGCACACAGAGATGCCTCTCAAACAAAAGTCCACCATTAGAGGATATGGAGAACTCAACAGCTTGCCCTGCCTCTGCTAGGCCACGCTTCTCAACCAAATAAGGATCGTTACTCTGAGCATCAATGATCCTTTGCTTCAAAGTCGGCTATACCGTCAACTAGGCTAACTGCATAGTGACTGCCCCTACTGACACTGCAATCTCAGCCCTCTCAAGATCTTGATGCAATGGGGCCTGTCGAGTGATAAGTGCTGCTGAATGTGATACCTTTCTACTAAGAGCATCAGGTACCACATTTGCCTTACCTGGATGGTACAGTATCTCACAATCGTAATTCTTCACTAACTCGAGCCATATTCGCTGTCTCATATTCAATTCCTTCTGAGTAAAAAGTATTTTAAGCTCTTATGATCCCTGAAGATCTGTATCTTTTCACCATACAAGTAATGCCTCCATATCTTCAGTGCAAAAACCACTGCTGCCAACTCTAAATCGTGTGTACGGTAATTCTGCTCATGACTCTTCAACTGACGAGAAACATAAGCGACTACCTTACCTTGCTACATCAATACACAACCCAAACCCTTCTTAGAAGCATCACTGTAAATCACAAAACTGCCTGAACCATCAGGTACAGTAAGAACCAGTGCAGTAACTAACTTCTGTTTAAGGTTCTGGAAACTGTCCTCACATGCCTTGCTCCAAACAAAAGGAGCTCCCATCCTGGTCAACTGAGTAAGAGGAGTAGCTATACGGGAAAAGTTCTCCACAAACCGTCGATAATAACCTGCTAAACCCAGAAAGCTACGAACCTCACTGACCGTGAAAGGTCGGGGCCAACTGGTGACTGCCTCTATCTTAGCTGGATCCACAGAAACTCCAGCCTTAGAAACCACATGGCCTAGAAGAGGACACCTGCTTCAACCAAAACTCACATTTCGAGAACTTTGCGTACAATATATTATCCCGAAGGGTTTGCAGAACCATACGTAAATGTCCCTCATGCTCGGCCTCTGTCTTGGAATATATCAAGATATCATCAATAAACACGATCACAAAAGTGTCTAGGAACTCCCTAAACACTCTGTTCATCAAGTCCATAAATACTGTTGGAGCATTCGTCAAACCAAAAGACATCACAATAAACTCATAGTGTCCGTATCTGGAACGAAAGGCTGTCTTCGGTACATCACCGTCCTTTATCCTCAACTGATGGTATCCCGACCGAAGATCAATGTTAGAGAACACTGTAGCTCCTTGTAACTGGTCAAACAGATCGTCGATCCTGGGCAAGGAATATCTGTTCTTAACGGTTACCTTATTCAACTCCCGATAGTCAATGCATAGGCGCATCGATCCATCCTTCTTCTTAACAAATAAAACTGGCGCACCCCAAGGTGACACACTCGGTCAAATGAAGCCTTTATCAAGCAACTCATGTAACTGCACTTTCAGCTCTTTCAATTCTGCTGGGGCCATTCTGTATGGGGCTCTGGATATAAGAACCGTACCTGGCTCCAGCTCTATGGCAAACTCAATCTCTTTGTGAGGAGGTAACCCTGGAAGTTCTTCAGGAAAAACATCCGGATAGTCCCTTACCACTGGTTCTAATGACAGGGATACATCAACCTCTCTAGTATCCACCACGCTCGCTAAGATACTCCAAGTACCCTGACTAAGCAGTTTGCTGGCCCTCATGGCTGAGATTACTTTAGGTAAGGACCTTGACCCTTCTCCCTTAAATTTAAAACTGGCCAACGAGGGAGGGTTAAACGCTACCTCCTTACGGGAACAATCTATGCTGGCATGGTTAGCAGCTAGCCAATCCATACCCAGAATTACATAAAAGTCGAGCATGTCCAGGACTAACAACGTTACTTCAATCACATGACCTGTTATCTCAATCTGACATCCTTTCACCTTTTGTTTCGACAACATACACTCCCCAGAAGGAGTAGATACTGATAACACATGGAGTAGGGGCCTTACCTCTAAGCAGGCATGCAACACAAATGCAGAAGAGATAAAGGAATGTGACGAACCCGAATCAAACAAAACTAAGGCATAATGCCCCAACAATGGAAGCGTACCTGTCACCACCGTGCCTGCTCTCTCAGCCTCAGTCTTATTGGTAGCAAAGACTTTACCCTGAGGTGGACCACCTGCTTCCTAATTCTGTGCATTCCCGGTAAGCCACATCGGGCATCTGTCAGTTGTATGCCCCTCTTGCCTATACTTGAAGCAAGTCCTGGTCCCAAATAAACAACGACCTAGATGGTGCTTCCCACAAGTGGTACACAACGGCTTCCCTCTGGCAGCTTTTCCTACCTCAAAAGGTTTTTGCTGGGAACGGCGAAACTCACCATCTGATCTGAAGTTCCGCTGTGGCACTGAAATAGGCTGCTGCTCAGCCTTCCTTTTCTGTCCTGAGGTCGAACCTCTACCTGCAAAATTGGACGAGTTAGCCCTCTCTTGTAAATTGAGATCCATTGCCAGGCGCAGTGCATTGGCATGAGTGGCAGGTCGGAAGGCTCGAACCAAATCCTGGATGTCTAGCCTGAGGCCTCTAACAAACTTATTAGCTCTGGCCGCCTCAGTTCCTATCATCTCTGGAGCGAAGCGGGATAACATGTCAAACTCCGCATCATACTGCTCTACTGTTATGTCGCCCAGCTCTAAGTTCCGGAACTCCTGCCGCTTGGCATCTCTCAAACTAGCGGAAAAGAATTTCGCATAGAAACTCTGCTTGAACTGTTGCCAAGTGATCTGACCCACGTCACCCCCTAGCATTCTCTCTGTTGTCTCCCACCAAGCAGTACCTCTGTCTGTCAACATGAAAACGGCGCACTGAACTTTCTAATCCTTAGGGCACTTCATATAACGAAATATGGTCTCCAAAGAAGATAACCACAGCTGAGCCCTGGTGGGGTCCTCCAAAGACCCATCGAATGTCGTGGGGGTTATACTTCTGAAATTCTTTAAGTGTTTCGCATCTGCCAACAACTGATTCGACACGACCTGGGGCACAACTGGAACTGGAGCAGGAGCTGGCGGGGCAGGCTGCTGCTGCTCCCGCATCTGCATAATCAAATCCCTAAACCTCTACTCCATAGCAACGAGGTCCGCATGAGTAACTAGCGCAGCCGGGTCGGTGGCTTGGGTTACAAGCTGCACCTCAGGTTGAACACGTCCTGCTCCCCTTCCCCGACCTCCTCGGCCACCCCTACGTGCACCTCTCCTTGGCGGCATTTCCCTAACAACCACCAATGATCCCTTTAGTCACATGTGATAATTAACTTCGCAGTTTAACTTAGGTAAGGTAATGCATATAGAGTTATACATATAATTTCATGAGAGCGTACCTGACGAGTGGCAAGGATCGTTTTAGCAATAAGGACACAAAACACAGACTCACATCATAAGTCAGTCTACAGAACCTAAAACTTAGGCTCTAATACCAACTATAAAGACCCAACTTTCCGGACTAAGCTGAGGTCACTACTCAGTACTAAGACTCGACCATAAAACACACAAACTCATAAAGGACCGGTTACGATTCATTAAAAACGTTTTAAAATATTACAAAAGCAGTTTCGGGCCCAATTTTAAATCACATTCACGAGAGTTCCAAAATACAGTGCTCAAATCAGCAAACACAAAATCACAAACCAAATATTCTAATCGAGACTCGATCTGACAATGAAAATAACGAGTAACAAAAATACATCAGTGGAAGCATAAAGAAAACCAGACGCGTCCATATGGCCTTTACGCATCCTTCTTGCCCCTCGTTGGTCTGCCCCTCGCTGTACCCTTACCTGAAAAGATAAAGAGGAAAAAGGGTGAGTATAAGATATACCCAGTAAGGGACCCACTACTGGGCCCGTTAGGGATTAACATTTAACTTCCTATTCAGGGGTACCCTACATAAACAGTCTAGTGGTTCCGTAGAACACACACATCAGTCTCGTGATCTCGAAGGATGCACGTATCAGTCTAGTGATCTCGAACGATACACCTATCAGTCTAGTGATCTCGAATGATGCACATATCAGTCTAGTGATCCCGAAGGATGCACATATCAGTCTAGTGGTCCCGAAGGATGCACATATCAGTAAAGTACACTACCCCATAGATGAAGGTAACCGTTACCCCTCAGTCCATACTAAACCGTCTACAATAGTCACACTCCGACAACATTCATACTAACAATTCCGTCATAAGCTTCGCCAGTCAGACAGTATAGGTTTAAACAACTATATCCTCAGTTGCTATATGCATATCCAATTCACACATCATTGTGACATTCTTTAATCCCAGTCAATTAGTCAAATCAGAATCGGACTCATAGTCCTTCCACAACATAACTCCATAACCAATATCCGGACAATAGACTACCACATACCTAACCTTAAGACTTTAAAGTCCATCGACATACAATTCCAGTTCACAATGTAGCCCATTAACATAACTACAATACACAGAACATCCAGGCATCGGTGTCTATCCGTAAACAACTCATTTCACACGATGGCGCACAAGCTACAACTAGCGGTCACGCTACCTTTAATCAGACAAGAGCATATAAGTAACGGTAGAATGACCGATTCAGAAATCCCGTCGGTGGCTGACTGGGTGCTGATGGAGAATAGGGACGATTGCGATCGGCAGCGTTGCGAGGCGAACAGCTATAGAGATGAAGACAAAGTCAGAGACGGGGACGGAGGCGGCGAGTGCTGAAGAAAAATGGATGGAGAGACGGCGGCGGCGGCGACTTCGTGAAGGGACTGAAGATGAAGAAGAAGGATGAGCGGGGGGGGGGGGGGGGGGGGGGGGAGAAGGAGGCGCGCACAGGTTAGGGTTTTTTTTTTTAAAAAAACATTATTATATATATATATATATTAAATAATAATAAAAATAAATAATAAAAATTAATAATTAAATTTATATTATATTATTATTATATTCGTTTACACCATATTATATTATTAAAAATTTATACACTTCGATTTCTTTTTCTTTCCTCTTCAAAACCAACAATTTTAAATTCCCGAAAATTAACATAAAATGATAAAATTACCTTGAATATTTGGGGCGTTACAAAGTATTTCTTGTGTCCCATGTATACATTTTTTTCCATGTTGTAGTCTGATTGAAGTAGCCTCTTCTCCACTTATTGGACAAGCCTTAAAACCTTTGACACTGCACCCACATAAATTACCGTATGCAGGAAAATCATTGATATTCTACAATAAAATGACTCGCAAAGTGAAATATTATTCTTCATACGCATCAAAACACCGAACCCCTTCTTCCCATAAAATTTCGAGATCATCAATTAAGGGTGCTAAATAGGTGTTGATATCATATCTCGGTTGCTTCATACCTGATATTAACATTGTCAACATCAAATGTTTCCTTCTCATACACAATTATGGTGGAAGATTATATATTGTAGTAATAACTAGCCAACAACTATAGTTCGACGATAAATCTCCAAATGGGTTTATTCCATCAGTCGACAAACCTAAACGAAGATTTCTTGGTTCTGACCCAAACGTTGGCCACATGTGATCTATCAACCTCCATGATGGAGTGTTAGCCGGATGTCTCATAATACCATCGACTTTTCTATCCATCGCAAACCAACGCAAGTTCTTAGCATTCTCTAAGTTCTTAAACATTCTTATAAATTTTGGAACTATTGGAAAATACCACATCTGCTTGGCAGCCACTCCACTGTTTTCCTTTGTTGAGTTTTTATTGATCTTCCACCTTAACAAACCACACTTAGGATACTTTGTTGAGTTTGCATACTCTTTTTTATACAAACAACAATCATTAGGACATGCATCAATTTTTTAGTAACTCAGTCCTAAGGCACCTAGTGTTTTCTTCGCTTCGTATAAAGAAGTTGGTATTTCGTTGTTGTCAGGTAGGAGATCACTTATTATGGACAACTATTCAGAGAAGCTAGTGCTACTCCAACCATATCTAACCTTTAAGTTGTACAATCTCACGAGGGCTGACAACTTCGTGAATTTCTTACATCCTGGATATAAGGGTTTCTTTGCATCATCAAACATAGTATCAAATGTATTGGATGTATTACAAGATTCGTCATGAGTGGATTGAAATATGTTTATTGTATTAAATAAATCGTCGTGTTCATATTTTTCATCGACTGTATTTTCCATTTTACTGCTAACGGTCTTTGAGTTCAAATCTTCACCATGTCAAAACCATATCTTGTATCTTTTATCAATTCCATTGGCATACAAATGATACCGAACTATTGAGACATCCTTAAGTAAACGATTCCCGCATTTTAGACATGGACATCTTATCGAATTAGAATCTTTGACATGAGACAAACCAAATTGAATAAAACTTTCAACTCCTACATCATATTCTCTAGACATCCTATTTTCCATCATCCATGATTTGTCCATTCTGTAGATGTTATAAACACCAAATCTTCTATAATTGCCCTTTACACAAACCTGGGTTACAAAAGAGATAGATGAAAATTGTAGAAGAATGTCCAAGTGAAAGATTCATTAATGTATGACAAGGATAAATATACATAAATATTAAAACCAATAAGGAAATAATAAATCTAAACATTTCTTAACAATAATGCACCAAACACAATGCACACCTCAAATAAAACTGGTGATGGTCATGTCAACCAATAAGTCACTTAACTATAGTATTTGATATCTATAAAGATTCAATATATCTTTGGTGCAATCTTCCTTTTTATCAGAAAAACATACAACTCCTTTTATAGTTGCAATTCAAGAAAGCATGTGGTCGCCAAAACAAACTTTAAACTAATGTATCCATTCTTTGAGTAAACTACTAGATTGTCAATTTAGGGCACTAATAACGTTTCCCGCTATCGACTCCAAATTAAAATAACCCAACACCATAAACTATAAATATCGATAAACTCCATACTCATGAAACTAATATTAGGACATATGTTCTCCGGTGTCTTCTCTGCTTTCACCCTATGCCTCTTAACTAATTCGTAATCAATATTAGTGATAAATAGGATTCACAAATTTCACATCACAATGTTTGTCTAATCATATTCTAACAAGCTTTTTAAAAATAACTATACAAAATTTCAAATTCTCAGTTTTCAGAACTTGGCAAAATTTAGAAAATTTTGTTAAAAGTATATAACTATACAAAATAATATTTATAGATAGAAGTTTGCGTAAAATGAAAATTTTAATGGTTATCAAATGGAGTAGTAGCTTTTAAAAAGTTTGCATAATTCCCATCTTCCTCTCATTTCTCATCTTTCCAAATATTATTTTAGTAATGACCAAGTATATGAAAACATTTTAAAAAAATTGTAAAGATTGTAAATATTGATATTTTTCTTAAATTGTTGTTATATGTCAATGTTTTGAATATAATTGTTATATTTATAACTATCTCTATAATATATGCTATGATATTCTACTAATATTTCATCGTTACGAATTAAACAAATTATAAACATTAAAAAAAAATTCATTCTTATTTGCCTATTGATCTTATATTTTATAGTCCTTTATACATATATAGTTTCTAATGATTGTGAAAGAAAGAAAAGAAAAGAAAAAACTATAGACACAAAAACAACTTAGTTTGACATTTTACATTATTATACTATGTTCTACAGGAAGAGTTAGAATGGTTTTAGCAATTTAGTATAAGAATACGATCTTCATTTTCATTCAAATTATTTAGGTATTGTCTGATAATTATTTTTTTTTTCTTCTTAAAATTTAAAATTTATATGTTCTTCTTTTAATAAAATTTATTTGTTTAGCCAAAGCAAAAAGTTTCCAAAAGAAAATAGAAGAGAAAAACATTGTAACAATCAAATAGAGTTGTAACACAATAAAAATGTCTATTATAGAGAGAAATATGTATCGGTATAAGAAAAATGGATTAGAACCTGGGTACGTAGTGAAGGATTGGGCTGGTTGGGTGTCGGTGGAACATTGGGCTGGTCGACCGTTGGTAGAGGACTGGGCTTGGCGTCGATGGAAGAATCGGAACACTGGGCTGGTCTGTGCGACGGAAGAATCGGAAGACTGGTCGGGCGTCGGCGGCTTGGCGTCTGCGGAAGAATCAGGTGTCGACGACTTGGTGTCCGTTGAAGAATCGGGTGTCGGCGGCTTGGCGTCCGCGGAAGAATCGGAAGAGTACTGGT
Organism: Cucumis melo; assembly: GCF_025177605.1. Lineage (NCBI taxonomy): Eukaryota > Viridiplantae > Streptophyta > Magnoliopsida > Cucurbitales > Cucurbitaceae > Cucumis > Cucumis melo. Next base: position 18,214,312 of record NC_066860.1, on the reverse strand, counting down.
CGACATCGGCGGCTTTGCATCGTAGAAGAATCGGACGAGTAGTGGTCGACGTCGGCGGCTTTGCGTTTGTGGAAGAATCGGAAGAGTAGTGGTCGGCCGTCGGCGGCTGGGCGTCTGCGAAAGGAATGGGAAGACTGGTCGGCGTCGGCAGAAGAATCGAACGAATGGTGTAATTGGGATGGACGCATGAATGGGATTGAAGATGAAGAGAAAAATTAGGGATTTTATGTTTTTTTTAATAAAATTGGGGTTTTTAATTTTAATAAATTATATTAAAAAATCCTATACCCTTTTATGACACCAAATAACTGTCACGGAAAACAATATCCGAAAACAACGTCTTTTCCCGCTAAAGAAGTGCATTTTCACATATTATGACAATTGTTTCTTCTCTCCTCTCAATTTTTTTCTTTAGAAGTGTCATGAAAAGTCAATTTTCTTGTAGTGATTCAACAAAGTAAAAGAAGAGGTGAATTCACGAAGAACGGAAAAGGGTGACGACACATTTGGAAGAAGAATCTAAAATACAATTGGCTCCAAGAAGTCCAAGGCACCTTGTTAGTGGCGACCGTGATCGCAATGTGACGTTTCAAGGTGCAATCAACCATCCGGAGGAAACTTGGCAGCAAGATCATGCCATTGAACCACAAAATGCAGAAACTGCAATAAGGGCCTCCAAAGCTTCTGGAACATAAACAAGTTACTTTATGGCAAATTCAATCTCATTCATTGCATCAGTGAGTGTCAATCCGTTGATAGTGAGTGGGTTTCCTCTGAAAAACAAAGATTTTCGGTTGGTTGTTGTCCCAAGCTACGACTGTTGCCGTTTCTTGCTTAACATTTGCATATATAACTGGAACGACAATGGTTTGTGGGAATAAAATTGTCCAAAGTTAGTTATTAGTTTTGGTCCGCATTTGGTATGGGAAGGTTGGACTAGTTATTCTTTGTTGCGTTATAATACCCCTTTTCATCTGGCTGCTCAAGAAGCTCCTTCACATATTCACCACTTTTCGATATAAATTAGATTGCAGTAGTTAGTGTGTGTTTTATTTTAATGTTCAATTAAGACATAGATATATCGCCAAAAGTTATTGAACGTGGTCAGCCCAATATCCATCACAATAAAAAGATATATTGTGGGCTTTTGTTTCTATTTCTTTTCTTGAAAATATGTAAGGTGAGACAACGTACTCTGGAGTTTGAAGTTTATAGAACAGGTTCATGTAATATGAGTTGTGCTCCTGTTAACCTAATACGGTGGTTTGTATTCGTCATATGAAATCCATATATTAGATTTTACTTTCTTTTTTTTTGTTATAATGTATACATTCATCACTATTACAAAATCTACTTTACTTGACACTAGCTACTTTTACATACTCTACGTTTTTATTAAAAAAGCGACAAGTATTGATCATTTTAAAGGAAAAACATCAAGTATAGTTTCAAAAAAGCGGAGTTTTCGTGAATTTTTTTTAACTATTTTATATTAGCTTTTACTTGACCTTTTTTTCGCGTCAAGTATAAGGGAGAGTTTACTTGACGTTTTATTCGTGTCAAGTAAAGCAGACATTTACTTGACGCAAAAAACGCATCAAGTATAGTTTGAAGAAAACAAAATTTTCAAATTACTTTATGTTAGCTTTTACTTGACGTTATGTTTCGCGTCAAGTATAGTAGAGATTTTTCTTGATGGTTTTTCAACGTCAAGCATTGTAGAGATTTACTTGACGGTTCTTTAGCATCAAGTATACAACAGATTTTACTTGACGTTTGTTTCGCGTTAAGTATAGTTAACATTTACTTGACGTGAAAATAACATCAAGTATAGTTAACAATTTTATTTAACACTTTAAAATGTTTTGGAAATGTCAAGTATAAAAAATATGAAAGTATAAAAATAAAAAGTATAAGAATACTTTTTATTTCCCTCCTTTCATTAAATAAACTTATTAAAATAAATTTATTAATATAAAATTATTAAGATAAATTTATTAAAATAAATTTATTAAAAATTATTTAATAAAGAAATTTATTAAAATAAAATTTTTTATTTTTTAAAATAAATTATTAAAACTTCCCCTCCAATCCTTTCATCTCCCCCTATCTCTCCAAAAAACCCCCACCACACACCTTCATCATCTACACTTCTCTTCATCCCCATCGTCGACTCCTCACGCCTCTCCATCTCCACCGGCCATCGACAACAGTCCATTACTCTCTATCTACACCGACCGACCACAATTCTCTCCACGATAGTTCAATGGTGACATAAATTTCACAGATGCAAGACCACATAGACACATGGCCACCCAAACGCATGGCCACACAAACGCTAAAAAATACAAACGCATGGCGGCGACACAAGGCACTCCGAAATTCCTCTAAACATTATTATTTCTCTCCCCAAATCTTCTCTTCAACCTAAGCTCGGATCTTCACCTTCGCTGTAGTTTGTTTTATTTGCTGGTATTTCTCTTCTTCTCTATGAACTTCGAGTTTGTTACATTGATGGACTGGTTTAGTTTTTGTATTAAATACCTAATAGCTCAACTTAGGCCTTAAATGTGAGATTTCCATATTCGTCCAATTATTTTCACAAACACCTTAGCCCTAATACAAGAAGATTTGGTTAATTTGTGGGTGTGAGAATGGGTGTGGGTGTGTGTATTACTGAATTCATATTTCAAATATAATCTCTGATTTTAGTTCATGGTGTACTAATATTTGAGATTGGTGGAAAGTGGGATATGATTCTCATTTGCTTCTTCAACTCTATTTCTTTTTTGCCTTGGTGTATAAGCTTATATTGATGACGTTTGGTAATTTGTTTTAATTTATTGTTTGTTTGGCTTCTGGGTGACATTTGTTTCAACTTCTATGGTAGGGATGCTACTGATCTACATTTGAATGTGATGTTTGACTGAAATGTTGATGGATTATTGTTACTTATCTACATTTGAATAGGATTTGTTTGTTGATAGGATAGACTACTTTGCATGAATTTAATATGATGTTTGACTAATGTATGTGAAATTTTTATGTAGAGCTCTAGATTTGAGTTTTAGAGATGTTTAAAAATTGAAACCATGTTGTCAATTAAGTTTGAGACCATTTGAAGTAAGATTTTGGTTGTGTTGCTCGATTGAAGTTTTGAAGTGTTTTTAGATCAAACCATATGTTGGATATGGTGAATAGGAGTTTTACAAGTTAATTTTATCTTTTGGTTTGAGATTGTAAAGTTTGAAGTTAAGTTCGTTTATGTTTTATGTTAGAATTCTTGATTTGAGACTACTCTAAGCCTTGACAAAGAGTAAATTGCTTGTTAATTTGAGCTTTTTGATCTTACTACCATAACACTTAGATTAGATTGGGTTTTGTTGATAGGATAGTAAGTTGCATGAGTTACCTAATTTTGAATATCGTAAATTTTTTTTGTAGATTACAGATTAGCATATTATAATTATGGATAAATCATGGATGTCAAAAAGTAGATTGTCTAAAGAGTTTGAGTTGGTGTAGAGAACTTCAACATATTTGGATTTTCCAATACAACTAATACTTCTATACGTTGTCCTTGTTTAAAATGTGAAAATTGTAAAAAACGTAAAGCCAATGATATTAGAGATCATCTATACTTTAATGGCGTTGATGAAAGTTACAAGATTTGATTTTGGCATGGTGAACAACTTCCTAATTCATCCTTCCATGGAAAATCCTCTAAGTGTATGTATGAAGAGAATGATGTTGAAAATATAAAACAAATGATTGAAATTGCTCCTGAGCAATATTCAAAGGATCCAAGTGGTTTCAAGAAATTGCTTAACGATTTTGAAAAGCCATTATACGAAGGATACAAAAAAATCACCAAATTGTCTACATTAGTGAAGTTATATAATTTAAAAGTTAGACATGGATGTAATAATATTAGTTTCTCAGACTATTGAAAGCATTAAAAGACATCTAACCTTCTCCTAATGACCTCCCTACATCAATGTATGAAGCAAAGAAAATGTTAGGTGCACTAGGAATGAACATGAAAAGATTCACGCATGCCCTAATGATTGTTGCTTGTATCGCAAGGAATATGCCAATGCAATTGTATGCCCTGAATGTAGTGAGCCTAGGTGGAAAAATGGTAAAGATGCAAATAAGAAAAATAAAATCCATGCTAAAATAATGTGGTACTTTCCACCTATTCCATCTATTTCAACGGATGTTTAGAACTGTTGAATATGCTAAAAACTTAACTTGACATGTTAATGAAAGAGAAACTGACGATAAATTACAGCACCCTGCTGACTCTCCAGCTTGGAAATTAGTCGACACGATTGGCCAAATTTTAGTTTTGAACTTAGGAATCTTCATGTAGCATTGTCAGCAGATGGAATAAATCCGTATAGTGATATGAGCTCCAAGTACAGTTGTTGGCCCGTTGTGATGGTGATTTATAATCTTCCTCCGTGGCTATGCATGAAACAAAAGTTCATGATGTTATCGATTTGATTTCGGGTCCAAAGCAACCAGAAGATGACATTGGGATATACTTAGAACCATAATTGGTGATTTAAAATTTTTATGGAAAAGTAGTGTGCAATGTTACGATGCCTATAATGAGAAACTATTCAACCTAAGAACAATTCTATTATGGACGATTAATGATTTGCATATGGAAACCTTAGTGGATGTAGTGTGAAAGGGAATAGGGCATGTCCAATTTGTGGAGATAACATATCTTCAATAGGATTGAAATATGGAAAAAAAAATGGAATACCTTAGGCATCGAAAATTTCTACCACATAATCATTCTTTTCGTCATAAAAAAAATCGTTTAATGGTCAACGAGAACTTGGAAGTATTCTCAAACCTTTTTCTGAGGCGGTGTATTTGAAAAAACTAAAGATCTTGACTTTCAAAGAGAAAATAAACAAAAAAAAGAAAACACTCTAAATGAAGCACCAAGAGTTGTTGGAATAGGAGGTCTGCTTTTTTCCAGCTTCCCTATTGGAAGCATCTTCATGTTAGGCATTGTTTAGATGTGATGCATGTTGAGCAAAACATTTGCATGAATATTTTATGTACACTTCTTGATATTCTAGAAAAAACTAAGGACGATTTGAATGCAAGACATGATTTAGCTGATTGAAACATTCAACCTGAGCTTACTCCTATTAATGGAGATAAAAAACATTCATTCCCCCAGCTAGTTATACTTTTACTAAGAAAGAAAACTATTTATTTTGAAAATGTTATCATAAATGAAAGACCCTCGAGGTTACTCTTCCAATATTAGGAATCTTGTATCAATAGAAGATTCAAAACTTAATGGTCTAAAATCTCATGATTGTCATGTCCTCTTACAACAATTGCTCCTCGTTGTCATAAGATATATGCTTCCAAAACATGTTCGAAATGCTATAACTCGTGTATGTCTTTTCTTCAATTCTATATGTAACAAAGTTATAGATGTTACATAAGTAGAGAAGTTGCAAGAAGACATTGTGTTACATTATGTTTACTAGAGAAGTACTCCCCTCTTTCATTCTTCACGATAATGGTTCATCTCATTGTACATCTTGTTAGAGAAGTAAAACTTTATGGGCTCATTTATTTGTGATGGATATATCCACTTGAAAGGTTCATGAAGGTTATAAAAAATGCTGTGAAGAATCAACATCATCCAAAGGGTTGTATTGCTGAAGGTTATATATTAGAAGAATCTAATTTTGTTCAGAATTTGTATGTGGAGTAGATCCTATTGGACTTGGTCGTCAAAAGTTAAGTGACAATTCTAATAATTCAAAACTTGGTAGACCATTGTCAAGTGGAGTTACTAATATACCTGAACGAGAGCTTTTACATCAAGCTCATCAATATGTTTTAAAGAATACCGTTGATGTGCAAGTTCTGTCTATAATCCATTTATTTGATTGAAATTCATGAAACTAAAAGTAATTACATTTCAACATCCTTTTTGTACTTCACAAGGAAACATTTGATCACATTGCACAACAACACCGAAGTAGACAAAAAAAAAAAAAAAAAACAGAAATGGATTCAAGATGAACACAATCAAACCTTCATATCTTGGTTATGAGAAAATGTATAACATGAAATTAGTTATTTAACATTATGTTTTCTCATTTATATTCTAATTGTCCAAGTGTTATCACTTAGGTTGGAACGGAACTTGCAATAGGGGATGTTGAGGTTTTAGATAACTTACGGTGGATTACTTATGGCCCTCGTCCAGTTGTGACTACTTACAATAGTTACAGTATTAATGGATGTCACTACCACACAATGTTGCATGACAAAAAAAAAATTGTACATAATACTGGAGTAATTTTAGTTGCAAAAACAATGCAAGTATGTAGCTCGAAACATAAAAATCCTATAATCGAAGAAATGTCCTTTTATGGTGTGATAGAAGAGATTTGGGAACTTAATTAAAATTCACTCAAGGTTGTCATTTTTAAGTGTGATTGGGTTTAAAATAGTGGTGGTATCGAAACTGACGAGCTTGGGTTTGTGTTAGTTGACTTAAGTAGAGTAGGGCATAGGAACGATTCTTTCATACTTTTAACCCATGCAAAACAAGTATTTTTTTGTGGAGGATCCAAGCGATAGTCAGTGGTCTATTGTTCTTACTCCACCTCAAAGAGATTTCGATAATCAATACAATGATGACGAACTTGGAGATACAGTTCTAAATTGTCAAGGAATGCCTAAAGCTACACTAGATATTGAATCTACACTTGATTTAGACAAAAACACTCCAACATATGTACGAGCTAATTGTGAAGGCACATGGATTGCTAATGAGTAAATGTTTGGGTGGATTTTTACATACTAATTTTTATGAATATTTTGCATCTTACACTTAGCTAACTAAACTTTACTTTTTTCTCAAATTGATTCTTATACAATGGAGCTACCCACTGATGAGGACTTAACACTTGGATTGGACGAGGTTAAAATAGGTTTTGAATAATACAAATATGGATGAATTGAACAAGTTGAAGCACCGAAGAACGAGAAAAAGAAAACAAAAGGACTAACATTGATGGATGATGTTACAAGAACTAAGAGAACATGGGAGAAAATAGTAGTTGACTACAATAAAAATGGAGTAACAATTGGCGAGAATGTGCATAAGCTACAAACTTCCATTAAATCTAATGTACATCATCATATCCCAATTACATATGCATCTTGGAAGGTAGTGTCGACTGAGTTGAAAGAAAAAATATGCAATATGGTTGAGGTATGTAATAATCCTTTCTCATTTTGAAATCATGCAAATATTACACACTTATTGTATAGTTTGAGTTATACTATGTTGTGACTAACCTGCAACTATAGGAGCCAAACATGCAATATATATTGATATTTAGTGCATATAGGCTTTTTTTTCTTACGCATTGTTTTGTTTGTCTAGGGAGCATTCGTAGTTGATGGTTGAAGTAAGAAGGTCATTATGAAAACGGCTGGAGTTGCATTTCATCAATTCAAGAGTTAGTTGACCACACAATATATTATCCTTTTGTGGATAAACTACAACTCTTGATAGATCCCTTCATTGTATTCTCACATAACTGATACATATGTTTGGCAAGAGTTTGTTAAGTCAAGACTGTCTCTAGAATTTCATGTATTAACCTTTTGTCTTATAATCAAATCAATTAGAGTATAAACCATGTTTGTTATTTTAATTTTTTTACGTAAAATTTGTATAGAAATCGAGAAGGGAACAACAAGATTGAAGAAATAAGAGAAATACTACTACAAAAACAGACTCTTTTAACGTTTTTAACCTATTAAGAATTATTATTCTTGACGGTTTTAAAACCGTCATTAGAGCTAGAGTCAAGAAAGTTGAAGTTCTTGACAATTGATAAAAACGTCAAAAATAGTAAATGTTGACATTTTATTAATGTTAGTATACAAATTTTTATGACAATTTAAAACCGTCAAGAGTATAAGTATTCATAGCAGTTTAAAACCGTCAAGAATATGAGTATCCAAGACAAAAACCGTTAAGAATATGAATGTTTATGACATTTAATAACCGTAAAGAGTATGAGTTTTCATGACATTTAATAATCGTCAAGAAAGTGATTGTTGATGACATTGAAAAACCATCAAGAATGCATTTGTTTATAACTAAACCGTCAAACATTTTTCAAATTTTGTTTTTAAATTGTAATTCAATTATATTTTTCTTTCTATATTATGCTCCCATTGTCTTGTATATGGTCCAACAATTGTTCCATAAATACATATAAACGACAATATTCATCAAATATAGTTTCAAAACTCGAACATATATAAATAAAACCTTTCATCGTATCATTTTCAAAACTTAACATATATGAATATTGCAAATCATTTACAAGACCAATATAAATAACTCCATCAGATTGCCAAGAATTCAACTCAACATCCTCTAATTAACTAACTTAGACCAAAAGTATCTCTATCCATAATAAATTTAATCTCAAAAGTATACCAATCAACCCCTTACATATGAACAATTTAAAAAGTTCACCTATATTATCTATATACATAAAGGTTCATAATGGCAACCACAACAAAAAAAAAAAAAAAAAATTCTGCTTCAAAATCATAAATAAGTCACAATCATATGTACAAACCCAAAAAATCAGCTAACTCAACTCGCACCTCGTCTAACTCCATCTGTGAGTATGATTTTCGTGTATCAATATGTAAACATGCAAAATAAATGGATTAGTGTTCATGAAAATTATTATACCCACGAAAGAAATAATTTGATATATAACATACCGAATCCAAGATGACAATGTTTGCCCAAGTCATAATTTCTCTCATAAACCCATGACGTAGTATCCACACTCGATACTCCGAACTTGTAGAGAACACTATAAAAACAACAAATTAAAATAACGAAGTAATATTCCTAATTGCTAGTAATCTATAAAATAGCAGTTAACTAGATGATAGCTCATGACCATACCACTATATTGTGGCCATCGTTTGTGATAACTGATATTGTTTCTAAAAAAAAGTTAAGAGAATATCACGAAAATAGTCATCTTAAAATCAATCAGTAATAAGTGTAGAAATCCATATATATCCTCAACAAAGTATAATAAGTTACAAAGAGGTTATTTTGAATAGTCTAAAATAATTCATAACCAGCTCAAGAGAGAACAACCTATTCAACATCCACACCTTAAGAGTTCAGTAATATCCTCGTCAGATCAGTTACTCCGTTTTCACACTAAATGAACTACACAAACTGATATTTGTATAAAAATAAACAGTTTCAGAGATCATAAATAAAATTACGTACGATCAATAAGAGAATGAAGTTCAAGTCCACTTGCCATATTGAAGACCCTTACGATAAGCCGGAAGCTATTCTATATTATCAGCTCAGCTAGATTCTGCCCAAAACAACAAAGAAAATAAGACACCATAAATCACAAGTTAGTCCTAGAGTAGGAAAAATGAGCGTTATAAGTTGTTTCGAAAGCAGGTTTCATACTTAAAGCTTAATTTCAATGTAAATCTCTGAAGTTGCAGAATTAAAAGTATGTAAATAAACGAATAAGCGACGAAAAAAGCCTAAATGTTTAATTCACCTTTTGCGATTCTACCTCTACCACTAGATATTCTATTCCGAGCAATAGCGATAACAGTTCCATATGAGCATTATCATAAAGCACATAAAAGAGATTGTAAAGAATAACCTAATATCCCCTACAACCTAATATCGAACTCGACTTGACCAAATTACTCAAAATAGAACTAAAAATAAAAAACGCATTAATGGATAACATTGATCTTTGCTTCAAATCAACAACAGAAATAATTGAATACAAATCAAATATTCAAAACACATCAGAAAAATTGAAGATTACAAAGTAAAAATGATGAAGATGATAACATGTTTAGATTCATACCTTCAAAGGAGTTAAGGTTTGGCACCTAAAATTGAAATAGGTGTTCTTCGTAATGAAATCGATGTTCGAGTCAGCAAAATCAAGCAGTAGAGGGGCAAATGGAGTTACCAACATTGGAGATGTTTGCCGATGTCGAATTGGTGGGCAATGCGCGCGAATGAGGGAAATGTCAGTGCATGAATTGGACTGGCTGGGAGAATGACAGAGACACCAAGGTTGTGAATCAGGATAAAAAAACTTGGGTGTTGGTTGTTCGACGTGGATCGGAGACGGAGGACGGAAGAGATGAAAGTCGAGATGGTCGGGGAAGACGAAGACAGAAGAGACGATGGGCGTTACTTTTTGCGAGAGGGAAAGATGCGCGAAAGTGAAGGGAAAAGCGTGAGAGACTTGAGTACATGTGGCTTTTTTGAATTAACAATAAATAAAATATTTTGTTTTTTAATTATTTAATAAATCTCGATGTTTTTAAAACGTCAAGAAAATGTATCTTATTTAACATTTAAAAAACATCAATAAATTCAGAAAATGACTCCCCTTCATCTTTTTATAAAAATTCTTGAGGTTTTAAAACATCCAAAATTTATTTGATATTACTTGATGCTTTTAAATTGTCAAGGAAAAGAATATATCACTTGATGTTTTAAAAACGTTAAGAATTTAATAGATATTCCTTGACGTTTTAAAAATGTCAAAAAAAAAAAATACATATTACTTGTTGTTTAAAAAACGTTAAAAAACCTAAAAATTGGCATACCTCTGCCTTTTCATAAAAATTCTAGACGGTTTATCTTTGAAATCACCTTTTGTTGATTTTTTTTTTCAAAAAACGTCAAGAAATTAAAACCATAACTGTCAAGAAAGTCTTTTTTTTAGAAGTGAAAATATACTTATGATATGTAAAGATGAGGCTATGCAAATCATGCCAAAGATAAGGTAATTAATAATGTTATTGTATTTTACAGATAATCTTAAATTTAATTATGGTGTGCTTAATGATATGTAGAAAAAGGGTCCTTCTGATGAACGAGATTTTGGATGAGCTAATATGTGGAAAAAAGCTCGGACAAAAAAAATGGAGGATACATAAAGGAAGATGTACAACAAGTTGTCGATGAAATAGTAAGATTTTCAATGGTACATTTACATCAAATCACATGAATATACTTTTAACATATTCATATTTAACCTTTTTTAGGATGAGATTTTGGATAACTATGCAGATCCACTCTCGAAGAAAGACGAATCACCCAATAATGCATTGACTCAAGCTTTGGGTACTCGAGAATATGGTGGCCGAGTATGTGCTGTGGGTGGTTTCATTACACCTACTGTTTATTTTCATCAAGCAAAACCAAGAAAGTCAAATAAGGTGGATACAACCCAACAAATCATTGATAAAAATGAAGCACTTCGTAAATGCATTCGAGAGTTACAAGAAAAAGTTCAAAACATGCCAACATCCGAACATGGTAGCTACTCCAAATGTAAAGTCTAGGATAAGGTAAAATGTTTGTTCTAAAATAAAGTTACAGTATTAATTGTTTATCAAAGTGAAGTTATCATTTACTTGTGCTTTGAAAATCTTGATGGTTTTAAGAGAAAGTTTACAAAACGTGGTAAAAGAGAAGAAAGGGATTGCTACTAGTGTACCACCGAGATCTCTTACATCAAAGAAGAAGGTCGTAGAAGAGGAGGAAGTGAGAGAGGAGGAAGTGATTGCTACTAGGCCACCGATATCAAAGAATGAGGTAAATGTGAAGGTGGATTGTAAACAAAAAATTTTACATATATGAGTTCTTAGATTGTTACTTCTATTAGGTAAAAGCTTCAAGGCCGATGACAAAAGAGGTGGAAGTTACTAGTGAATCATCCAATCTACCAATACAATTGAAGTATATTCTTAGATATGCTAAAAGGGTAATGGTTGGTGGGCCTAGTTTTTTCTTTCAACTACCTCTTAAGCTATTTGGTATATCTCGAAAGAGTTACGTTTTGTGAGAAGATGTCATTGATTTTTGCAACATGTAAAAAGTGAAGACTTTATCAATGTTGGCTTATATTTCATAAGTAAATGTTACTTATTTATGATATATATATTCACACTTTTTAATTAGTAAGATGCTGATGTGTGCAATTAATTTATTGTCGGTACTTATACTCACTCATTATTGATTTGAAGAATGTTTCAAAGTATGTTTTCGAAGATCCATCTCTTATTTCAGCTGGCCATAGTACTTGAGAGATTAGAGCTTGAAATCTTTGTAGTAGATTAATGACTTCCGAACAAGATCAATTGGTTGTTGCTCCTTATAATCCCATTGGTCATTAGTAGTCATTAATGTATATGATGATATGGGGTACCATCTTGATTCGTTGAGAACAAGCTCCCAAGATGATATCAAATACATAACTGTCGAAACACACGATTCAGTAGATGCATCTCAACGATAAGAAAGCATATCATAGGGCCTACGAAAGCCTATACCACTTCACCATTACTAAATTGATTAGGACATGCCATAATATCGGATATGCGTGGTGTCCAATTAATTTATTAACAAAAAAAACATAAGTAAACAACAAAAATCAAGTAGACAACATTCATAAAATATTTTACTACCTAACTGTGCATAAGTTGGTCAAATATTTGTCGATACGTCAATGATAACTTGTAGCAATACAAGTTATTATGGCCTTTAGGTAGAACAATGGAACTAAAATACACGATAATATGTCAAAATGCTTGGCCTCTATTCTGAATTCATAAAGGTAAGAAAATGCAAATTACATAAGTCTTCATGCCTGTTTTTCAGCATCTTATCGAAGGATTATGAAGAAAAGAGAAAGACAGTGAATCGTAAAGGAGCGTGTCCTACATGATAAAGAAGCTTGCCTTACAACTAAATCTCTCTAAGTAAGAAACCACATCAGCACGTAAGAAGAATTCATTAGCAGACAGAATTCATTAGCAGACAAGGATAGTAGCAAGAGTTTACGTCACTTGACGAGGCTACCAGCGGTGCTGACAATTGACGCCGACTAAATTAGACTAATGATGGTAAAACTGCAATTAGCTCTCGCATGTATAGAAAGAACACACGTTTCAGGCCGCAAGTAGCCTATATAAACCCTCCTCCCACACCAAAGAAAGTAGAGGTGTGGGAACCTGACGTCTGAATGGAGTAGCCCATGCCCGACTTGAATGGGCTAAACCTAGTTGGAACCAGTGGAAAAGACTAGCTTTTCCATATTTTGTAAAAGTCTCTAACTTCTTGTCTGGTCAGTCTTGTAAGTAAGAGCTTGAAGAGAGATTAGTGAAGAAGTCCCTTGTTTTCATTCCCCTAACATGTAAAATTTCCCACTTCCTTATTTTCAATTTTGTATTTCTTTGTAATGTATTATGTTCATATTGAATAATGGCCGAATGCCTAATTCCTTAATACATTGCATATTTATCTCTTTTCAAATTATCATTCATTTACTGTTCATTTGTCAAAGTGTTATGAATAGCTTAGGCTTGTGATAAGTTCTTGATAAGAAGTCTAGCTTATAAGGTTTATCGTGTTAGTTGAGTTATACTCCATCGCTTGGTTAGTGTTTGTTGCCAACTACTCGAGAGATAAAGTACAAAAACATAGCTAACACATGCAAGAGGGAGTTTGGAGACAAACTCCACCTTGGTGATTAAACCTCCATCATTTGTCCTGAAAGGTGAACAAGTGTGGGTAATACGACGCTTAAAGGTTTCCACCCTTAAAAGATAGGTAATATAGGTCTTACAAGCAACCACTTCTAGATAGATATTACTTAACTAAGCTTCATCATTTTAATCCAAAAGGTGAGCAAGTGAGGTTTCAAGGTACTGAAAAGTGCTCGTCTTAATTAGAAGCTAGTTAATTGATTTCTATCGTCGCATCCAGGGCCTACACATAGCTTAATCGCCTAATAATGCAGAGACATTCTTTCACTTACTCTTAAATGCAAGTTAGTTCATTCTCCATTTTACCTCCCCTCTTACCATCTTTACAGAATCTCTAGTGTAGATATTAAGTTAGCTTAGACACACCCTTATCTTATATTGTATAGTCTTGTACTGCTTAAATGAAGAAGTAAGCCTTATAACTAAAATTTGATATCAACTCCTTGTGTTTGACCCTAGCTTACCAAGGAAACCTATTGTTTTGCTTACACTTGGACCAGCTATAGAAAAACATGTACTAAACGAGGGTTTAGTGCTTAAACGAATATTATAAACAAAAAGAGAATCTCTCGTGCAACCCGCACCTCAACAACCAAGTCCAAGTTTTAGGCACTATTGTAAGTATCTATTCACCTACAAGCAAGTTTTTGGTGCCCTTAATGGGAGATTGATTTTTTAAAAAATAGAAATAAAGTTTTACTTTTATTTTGGACAAAACACTTGATTCTAGCAAATCACGTGTTTAGTCGAAGATCGCATAAAGAGGTCTGTAATAGCTGTAACGACCCAACTTTCCGGACTAAGCTGAAGTCACTATTCGGTATTAAGACTCGACCACACAACACAAAATTTATAACGGACCGGTTACGATTTCTTAAAACGTTAGAAATATTACAAAAACGGTTTCAGGCCCTATTTTAAATCACAGTCACAAAAGTTTCAAATAAAAAAAAACTCAAGTCATCAGTTCAAAATCACAAACCAAATATTCTGACAAAATACATAGCGGAAGCAATAAGAAACCAGACGTGTCCATATGGCCTTCACGCATCCTTTCTGCCTCTCGTCGGTCTGTCCCTAGCTGTGCCCTTACCTGAAAAGTTTAAGAAGAGAAAAGGGTGAGTATAAACATACCCAGTAAGGGACCCACTACTGGGCCCGTTAGGGAACAACAGTTAACTTCCTATTCAGGGGTACCCTACATAACAGTCTAGTGGTTCCGTAGAACGCACATATCAGTCTAGTGCTCCCGAAGGATGCACATATCAGTCTAGTGCTCCCGAAGGATGCACACATCAGTCTAGTGCTCCCGAAGGATGGACATATCAGTCTAGTGCTCCCGAAGGATGCACATATCAGTCTAGTGCTCCCGAAGGATGCACATATCCGTAAGGCACACTACCCCATAGATGAAGCTAACCGTTACCCCTCAGTCCATACTAAACCATCTACAACAGTCATACCTCAACAACATTCATATTACAGCTCCGCCATAGGCCTTGCCAGTTAGATAGTATAGGTTTAAACAACTACACCCGCAGTTGCTATACGCATTTCCAATTCGCACACCATCAATAACCCCTAGACCCAGTCAACTAATCAATCAAAATTGGACTCACCGTCCTTCCCCGACCAAACTCCGTGATCAAAGTCCAGACCAATGACTACCACGTACCTAATCGTAAACTTCAGGGTCCATTGACATAAAATCCCAATCTACAACGTAGCCCATTAACATAACTACACTATACCGAACATCCAGCATCGGGGTCTATCCGCAAGCAACTCCCTACACCCAAATAGCACACAAGCTACATCTAGCGGTCGCGTTACCTTTACATCAGACAAGAGTATAGCAACAATACTTAAAAGTCAAACACACATACATTTATTCGGTACAGTTACTAACGTGTAATCCCCTGTGGATTATTACGTTTCCAGCCTCGATTCGAGGTCCAGTAGTAGGAAAACCCTTACCTGAAACTCGGTTATGCCCCTCGATCGAGTCCACGCTCAACGGGTCCACCTAAACGAAAACACGAAGGTTTTAATCGATGATACTAGTAGAAGTCATATTAAATGGTCCTAAGGAACATCCGTTGACTTACCCAAGGAAAGGAAAGCTATCTTCAAACAAGCCTGCCGCGGAACCCGAGAACTTATACGTCAACTCCTTAATACCTTCAAGGAATGAAAGGTAGGACCATATCTTATTCCAATATTCAAACTCGAATCGGATGTAGCAACATTAAGGAATTCATCGAAAACAATCCTTACCGAAGACTCACCGTGACCCGAAGTGGAGGGAGGAAAATATGGCTTAGGTGGCTCGGCTCGACTTGGCTCACCCTCGGCTCGGCTCGGCTCGGCCTTGGCTCACGGCTCGGCTCACGGCTCGGCTCGGCTCAACTCGGCTTGCGGCTCGGCTCGCAGCTCGGCTCAAGTCAGCTTACGGCTCGGCTCGGCTCGACTTGTGGCTCGCGGCTCGGCTCGACTTGTGGCTCGCGGCTCGGCTCGGTCTTCGGCTTGACTCGGCTCGCGGCTCGGCTCGCAGCTCGGCTCGGTCTTCGGCTTGACTCGGCTCGCGGCTCGGCTCAAGTCAGCTTGTGGCTCGCGGCTTGGCTGGATCTGCTTGTGGCTCGCGGCTCGGCTGGAAATGGGTCTCGGGTCGGGTCAGCTTCGAACCGGGGCGACCACGAACATCGATCTTCGGCGTTCGACGACGGAATGCTTCGCGGCTTGGAGGAGTCCGACGACCGGCTCTTCTTCAACGCGGCGGAGAGTGACAGGGCGTTGGCGGACACGGTGGAATAAAGGACGCACGGCGGCAGACGAAGGCTGGAGCGTGAGGTCGAGAGGGCGTTCGAAAATGGATGGCCGCGGCAGACGAAGGCTGGAGCGGTGAGATTCCGACGACGGAGACGAAGGAGGCGAAGCTGACGCTGTCGGAAAAGAAGGAGAGATTGAAGAGAAAGGTGGTGTCGCTGTCGGATGGAGAAGAGAATGAAGAAGGAGAAGACCGTCGGGGAAAGGAAGAAGAAAAACTGGGGGGGGGGCGGCGCGCGCGTCTAGAGTTTTTTGAAAAAAATTTATAAAATTATATATATATATATATATATATATATATATATATGTATATTTTAAATAATAATAATTATTATTATAATAAAATATTTATATCAAATAATTATAATAATATTAATACTAATACTAAATAATAATGAGGGTATTAATGAAATTATAGTGATAATAATACCTAATATTATATTATTATTTTATCATTTTTACAAAAATCCTAAATTTCCAAAAAAAACTCACATAAAATGCTAAAATTTTACCTCGAAATTCGGGGCGTTACATTCTTCCCTCCTTACGGAACTTTCGTCCTCGAAAGTTTTATTCCTCGAACAGTTTGGGGTAACGGGACCTCATGTCATCTTCTCGCTCCCATGTAGCCTCTTCTACCCGGTGATTCCGCCATAAGACTTTAACCAAAGGGATTTCTTTATTCCTCAACGTTTTCACCTCTCTAGCAAGCACCTGAACGGGTTGTTCAGTATAGCTCAAGTTTTCATCAATCTCTAGTGGCTCGTAATCCACTACATGGGATGGATCTGGCACGTACTTCCTCAACATAGAAACATGAAACACATCATGAACTGTCGAGAGTGATGGTGGCAACGCCAAGCGGTAAGCTACAGGGCCAATCCGTTCCAGAATCTCAAATGGCCCAACAAAACGGGGACTCAGCTTTCCCCTCCTTTCAAATCGTAAGACACCTCTCATAGGTGCTACCTTTAAGAACACCTTGTCCCCTACCTCAAATTCGAGATCCTTCTGCCTCACATCTGCATAACTCTTCTGCCTACTCTGAGCAGTATGCATGCGTGATCTAATCTTCTGTATCGCTTCGTTAGTAGACTGAACTAACTCAGGACCCATCAATCTCTGCTCACCCACCTCACCCCAGCAAACCGGGGATCTACAACATTTGCCGTACAAGGCCTCAAATGGTGCCATGCCAATAGTAGCCTGATAACTGTTATTATAAGCAAATTCCATCAAATGCAAGTGGGAGTCCCAGCTACCTGGAAATTCCAATGCACACGCCCGCAACATATCCTCTAAAACTTGGTTCAGACGCTCAGTCTGACCGTCAGTCTGTGGATGGAAAGCTGTACTAAAGTCTAACCTCGTGCCCATAGTAGTCTGCAAACCCTTCCAGAATTTGGAAGTGAAACGGACATCTCTATCAGAAACAATCGACACTGGCACCCCATGTAATCTCACTATCTCAGACATGTACAGCTGTGCCCACTTACTAGCAGTATAGGTGGATTTACCCGGAATGAAGTGCGCTGATTTGGTAAGTCAGTCCACCACAACCCAAATCACTGTAAAACCCCTCAGAGTTCTCGGCAGTCCTGTAATGAAATCCATGGACACGTTTTCCAACTTCCATTCCGGTATGCTCAAGGGTTGTAATAAATCCGCTGGTTTCTGCCTTGGTGCCTTAACCTGCTGACACACCAAGCATCTACTAACAAATTTTGCTACTTCCCTCTTCATGTTACGCCACCAATAAACCCGCTTCAGGTCCTGATACATCTTCGTACTACCTGGGTGCATGGAAAATGGGGAACTGTGAGGCTCAGATAATAATTCTGTCTTAACCGCGCTATCTGACGGCACACAGAGGCGTCTCTCAAACAAAAGTCCACCATCAGAGGATAATGAGAACTCAACCGCTTGCCCTGCCTCTGCTAGGCCACGTTTCTCAACCAAGTAAGGATCGTTACCCTGAGCATCAATGATCCTTTGCCTCAAAGTCGGCTGTACCGTCAGCTGGGCTAACTGCATAGTGACTGCCCCCACTGACACTGCAATCTCAGCCCGCTCGAGATCCCGATGCAATGGGGCCTGTCGGGTAATAAGTGCTGCTGAATGTGATACCTTTCTACTAAGAGCATCAGCTACCACATTTGCCTTGCCTGGATGATACAGTATCTCACAATCGTAATCCTTCACTAACTCAAGCCATCTTCGCTGTCTCATATTCAATTCTTTCTGAGTAAAGAAGTATTTCAAGCTCTTATGATCCGTGAATATCTGTATCTTTTCACCATATAAGTAATGCCTCCATATTTTCAAAGCAAAAACCACCGCTGCCAACTCTAAATCATGTGTAGGGTAGTTCTGCTCATGACTCTTCAACTGACGAGACGCATAAGCGACCACCTTACCCTGTTGCATCAAAACACAACCCAAACCCTTCTTGGAAGCATCACTATAAATCACAAAACTGCCATAACCATCAGGTACAGTAAGAACTGGTGCGGTAACTAGCTTCTGTTTAAGGTCCTGGAAACTGTCCTCACATGCCTTGCTCCAAACAAAAGGAGCTCCCTTCCTGGTCAACTGAGTAAGAGGAGTAGCTATACGAGAAAAGTTCTCCCCAAACCGTTGATAATAACCTGCTAAACCCAGAAAGCTACGAACCTCACTGACTGTGGAAGGTCGGGTCCAACCGGTGACTGCCTCTATCTTAGCTGGATCCACAGAGACTCTAACCTTAGAAACCACGTGGCCCAGAAAGGACACCTGCTTCAGCCAAAACTCGCATTTCGAGAACTTTGCATACAACTTATTATCCCGAAGTGTTTGCAAAACTATACGTAAATGCTCCTCATGTTCGGCCTCCGTCTTGGAGTATATCAAGATATCGTCGATAAACATGATCACAAAAGTATCTAGGAACTCCCTAAACACTCTGTTCATCAAGTCCATAAACACTGCCGGAGCATTCGTCAAACCAAAAGACATCACAATAAACTCGTAGTGTCCATACCTGGAACGAAATGCTGTCTTTGGTACATCACCATCCTTAATCCTCAGCTGATGGTATCCCGACCGAAGATCAATCTTAGAGAACACTGTGGCTCCCTGCAACTGGTCAAATAGATCGTCGATCTTGGGCAAGGGATATCTGTTCTTAACGGTTACCTTATTCAACTCCCTATAGTCAATGCATAGACGCATCGATCCATCCTTCTTCTTAACAAATAAAACTGGCGCACCCCAAGGGGACACGCTCGGTCGAATGAATCCCTTATCAAGCAATTCTTGTAACTGCACCTTTAATTCTTTCAGCTCTGCGGGGGCCATTCTGTAAGGGGCTCTGGATATAGGAACCGTGCCCGGCTCCAACTCTATGGCAAACTCAACCTCTCTGTGCGGAGGTAACCCTGGAAGTTCTTCAGGAAAGACATTCGGATAGTCCCTCACCACCGGTTCTGATGACAGGGATACATCGACCTCTCTAGTATCCACCACGCTCGCTAAGATACCCCAAGTACCCTGACTGAGCAGTTTACTGGCCCTGATGGCTGAGATTACCTGAGGCAACGACCTTGACCCTCCTCCCTTAAATTTAAAACTGGCCATCGAGGGAGGGTTAAACGTTACCTCCTTACGGGAACAATCTATGCTGGCGTGGTTAGCGGCCAACCAATCCATACCCAGGATTACATCAAAGTCGAGCATATCCAGGACTAACAGCGTTACTTCAATCACATGGCCTGCTATCTCAATCTGGCATGCTTTCACCTTTTCCTTCGACAACATACACTCCCCGGAAGGAGTAGATACTGATAGAACATGGTGTAAGGGCTCTACCTCTAAGCGGGCATGCAACACAAATGCGGAAGAGATAAAAGAATGTGACGATCCCGAATCAAACAAAACTAAGGCGTAATGCCCCAATACTGGAAGCGTACCTGTCACCACCGTGCCTGCCCTCTCAACCTCAGTCTTGTTGGTAGCAAAGACCCTACCTTGATGTGGAGCACCTGCTCCCTGATTATGCGCGTTCCCCGTAAGTCTCAACGGGCATCTATCAGCTGTATGACCCTCTTGCCTACACTTAAAGCAAGTCCTGGTCCCGAATAAGCAACGACCCAGATGGTGCTTTCCACAAGTGGTACACAACGGCTTCCCTCTGGCAGCTTCCCCTGCCTCAAAAGGTTTCTGCCGGAAGCGGCGAAACTCGCCACCTGATCTGAAGTTCCGCTGTGGCACTGGAACAGGCTACTGCTCAGCCTTCCTCTTCTGTCCCGATGTTGAACCTCTACCAGCGGTCTTAGACGAGCTAGCCCTCTTTTGTGAACTGAGATCCACTGCCAGGCGCAGTGCATCGGCATGAGTAGCGGGTCGTAAAGCTCAGACCAAACCCTGAATGTCCAGTCGGAGGCCTCTAACAAACTTATCAGATCTGGCCGCCTCGATCGCTATCATCTTGGGAGCGAAGTGGGATAACATACCAAACTCCGCATCATACTGCTCCACTGTCATGTCACCCTGCTCTAAGTTCAGGAACTCCTGCCGCTTGGCATCTCTCAAACTAGCAGATAAGAATTTCGCATAAAAACTCTCCTTGAACTGTTGCCACGTGATCTGGCTCACATCACCACCTAGCATTCTCTCTGTAGTCTCCCACCATGCAGTACCTCTGTCTGTCAACATGAAAACAGCACACTGAACTTTCTGATCCTCAAGGCACTTCATGTATCGGAATATGGTCTCCAAAGACGATAACCACAGTTGAGCCTTGGTGGGGTCCTCCAAAGACCCATCGAATGTCGTGGGATTATACTTCCTGAAATCCCTCAGGTGCTTAGCCTCTGCTGACAACTGATCCGGCACAACCTGGGGCGCAACTGGTACTGGAGCCGGAGCTGGAGCAGGAGCTGGTGCTGAGCTGGCGGGGCAGACTGCTGCTGCTCCCGCATCTGCATAATAAAATCTCTAAACCTCTGCTCCATGGCAGCTAGATCCGCATGAGTAACTGGCGCAGCCGGGTCAGTGGCTTGGGCTACAGGCTGCACCTCAGGCTGAACGCGTCCTGCTCCCCTTCCTCGGCCTCCTCGGCCACCCCTATGTGCACCTCTCCTTGGCGGCATTTCCCTAACAACCACCAATGATCCCTTTAGTCATAGATGGTAATTAACTTTGCAGTTTAACTTAGGTAAGGTAATGCATATAGAGTTATACATATACTTTCATGAGAGCGTACCTGACGAGTGGCAAGGATCGTTTTAGCCATAAGGACACAAAACACAGACTCACATTATAAGTCAGTCTACAGAACCTAAAACTTAGGCTCTGATACCAACTGTAACGACCCAACTTTCCGGACTAAGCTGAAGTCACTACTCGGTACTAAGACTCGACCACACAACACAAAATTTATAACGGACCGGTTACGATTTCTTAAAACGTTAGAAATATTACAAAAACGGTTTCGGGCCCTATTTTAAATCAGTCACAAAAGTTTCAAATAAAAAAAAACTCAAGTCATCAGTTCAAAATCACAAACCAAATATTCTGACAAAATACATAGCGGAAGCAATAAGAAACCAGACGTGTCCATATGGCCTTCACGCATCCTTCCTGCCTCTCGTCGATCTGTCCCTAGCTGTGCCCTTACCTGAAAAGTTTAAGAAGAGAAAAGGGTGAGTATAAACATACCCAGTAAGGGACCCACTACTGGGCCCGTTAGGGAACAACAGTTAACTTCCTATTCAGTGGTACCCTATATAACAGTCTAGTGGTTCCGTAGAACGCACATATCAGTCTAGTGCTCCCGAAGGATGCGCACATCAGTCTAGTGCTCCCGAAGGATGCGCACATCAGTCTAGTGCTCCCGAAGGATGCACATATCAGTCTAGTGCTCCCGAAGGATGCACATATCCGTAAGGCACACTACCCCATAGATGAAGCTAACCGTTACCCCTCAGTCCATACTAAACCATCTACAACAGTCATACCTCAACAACATTCATATTACAGCTCCTCCATAGGCCTTGCCAGTTAGATAGTATAGGTTTAAACAACTACACCCGCAGTTGCTATACGCATTTCCAATTCGCACACCATTAATAACCCCTAGACCCAGTCAACTAATCAATCAAAATCGGACTCACCGTCCTTCCCCGACCAAACTCCGTGATCAAAGTCCAGACCAATGACTACCACGTACCTAATCATAAACTTCAGGGTCCATTGACATAAAATCCCAATCTACAACGTAGCCCATTAACATAACTACACTAAACTTCGGCGTTCGACGACGGAATGCTTCGCGGCTTGGAGGAGTCCGACGACCGGCTCCGCTTCAACGCGGCGGAGAGTGACAGGGCGTCGGCGGACACGGTGGAATGAAGGACACACGGCGGCGTCCGGGTGTGTGAGGTCGAGAGGGCGTTCGGAAATGGATGGCCGCGGCAGACGAAGGCTGGAGCGGTGAGATTCCGACGACGGAGACGAAGGAGGCGAAGCTGGCGCTGTCGGAAAAGGAGGAGAGATTGAAGAGAAAGGTGGTATCGCTATCGGATGGAGAAGAGAATGAAGAAGAAGGAGATAACCGTCGGGGAAAGGAAGAAGAAAAACTGGGGGGGGGCGGTGCGCGCGTCTAGGGTTTTTTTGAAAAAAATTTATAAAATTCTATATATATATATATATGTATATTTTAAATAATAATAATAATTATTATAATAAAATATTTATATTAAATAATTATAATAATATTAAATAATAATATTAATACTAATACTAAATAATAATGAGAGTATTAATGAAATTATAGTGATAATAATACCTAATATTATATTATTATTTTATCATTTTTACAAAAATCTTAAATTTCCAAAAAAATTCACATAAAATGCTAAAATATTACCTCGAAATTTGAGGCGTTACAATAGCAGAGCAATTTGTGATGCACGGACTAACCTCAGAGATTAAATGCATCTTTCGGTAGTAACAAGAGGAATCTTAGTTGATGAGATTAAAATGCAAATTAATTTGAGAATCTCAAATGCCTTGAGCAAAAGATGTTTACTCTTTTATATAGAAGGATTTTTTTTCTATTAAAAGAATCAAGACAAGTTGTATTCTCTAATATTTATGGATTTACAATTGAAGCTACGTGTTTTGACCCATAATCATGTGTTTTGGTTCCATTGTTGTACAAGTTATATTTCTATAATTTAGAACCATGCTTGTCCTTAAGCATCACTCCGTATCACTACTTATCCCCAAGCACAATTCCACCTCAAAGACTTACCTTCTTTTTTCGCATCCCAAAACTTCTTATAACACGATTTAATCTTAGTCAGCATTCAAGGTTTACTCTCATCGCGTACTCTATACTATGAAAATATTTCTAGGTTCAGAACGCAGCAAGCTTAGTACTCAAAATACCCTTGTTCATTTCCTAGAAAAATCTTATTTTCAATATTTTTAGAAATGGCTAAAATTTTTGAAGAGTTTTGGATCCTTTTTGGCAAAGAATACTTTTTATTTACTGGCTTTGCATTTGGAGTTAAGTGGGAGATCATAGGTATATTATGAGTCTATTCCTCTCTTCAACTATAACTTTTATTTCCACTTATTACTCAATCCTCAAATTTTGGCTTTGAAGCTTTGCTTCTTTATTTTTTGTGAGAGGAGGCAACATAGGAGTTGTTATTTCAATTGAATAAAAGAATTAAAGATTTTTTTTTTTGAAAATTTTCACATTCTTGGTTTTGTTTTAAATTATGTTAAACGCCTTATATTTTTTTCAAAAACTTTCAAAAGCTTTATCTTAGACCTCGCATACCCCCAAATTTAGAATGCAGTAATGTCCTCAATGTTTAAAATGTATGCTAAGATTTATCACGGAAAAAACTTACAAAAGAGGTTTGAGGTAAAGTTTGTTCATTTAGTGAACTTTCTAGAAATATTTCCTAAGTATGTTTTCTTAACAAGTTAAACGCCTAAATAACAAATGAAATTTTGTTTCATATAGGTTATATCATTGAAGCACAAAGAAAACTTAAAGTACTTAAACGCGGGCAGTCAAGCTTGCAACAAGAAAAACTAAACGCATAATAATTAAATAAAAAAGTTGTACTTTCATTGCAATTAACATAATTAAAAATGTAATATAAATTACACAAGTAAAAATACAAAATTACAAAAAAAGATAACTAATACAAGTACACCCCCAAATTTATGATTGGGGCAGTGGTTGAGAAGGTTCTTATGCACCACCACGCACTTCAGGATCATGTTGCATGAGGGTCTTGATATTTCCACCGGGACTTCAGACGCAAGTATGATGTTGTAGATGGCGAAGTAGAGATAGCCCAATGAAGACCTAAACTGATCATCATTTCACTTAGAGATTTGCTCTATCATTTCCATGATTACATGAATTTGCACCTTGAGCTCTTGGTTCTGTGATCTAAGCTCTTGCATTTCTGCCTTCAATCCTTCAATTTGAGCTTGGTGATGATGGTTTATGTTCTGAAGTTTTACTTCAAAATCTCGTAGCTGCTTTTGACAACACAGATGCATCTTTTGCAAGTTGCTTTGACATTGGATTACATCTTCAAATCCATTACTCATTGGTTTGCAGACATAATCATCAATAAACTTGAAGATGTAATTCTCATCATCACCATCTTCATCTTTCCTCGCTGCCTCCTTCTGTTAGGCGTTCTGGTCTGAAACTTGTAAACTTTGCTTTTGCAGCGAAGGGAGGCTTGTCTCGCCATCTACCTTAGGGATTGTTTCCTTCCCCTTTTAAAGTGTGTCATTAACCTCCTCTTCCAAGACTTCTCTTCTTGGTGACACCATAGGGCTAAGTGTCAATCCTTTGTTTTTTTGAACACGTCATCAATGAATGATAATGGGTCACAAAGTGAATCTTGGAATAGGTCTTGGTTGGACTCTTTTACTTGATAAGTTAAGGGATCTTCAAGGTTGGGCGATTTGGTTGGATTAAGCAAGGATACGGTAAGAGTTCAAGGAGTTTTCTCTTACCACGAGAATGAGATATTAATTGGATTATACAAAACTAAGGTAAGAAATTGATTGGGTTCTTACCTTGAAGAGGAAGTAAGGATAGAATTTCACTGGTTGGTTTAGGCGTTGTGGCTTTGGATTTGGAGGAAGTTGGCTTTTGGATTTTTGGAGAGGATTGAAACCCTTTTCCCTTGGTGGTTTTAGATGTGGATCTTAAGAGCAAGAAGGTTTTTGTGGGCGTCTGGTCTTTGGAACTGATGGTTGATGCGAGAGACGAAGAGTTCTTAGAATCCTTGACCTTGGTGGATTTGACTCTCATCAATCCAGATGCATCTTCCTTGCATTGTCTCTTGTGTTTCAGTGGGATATTATCTTCCTCCCTCTCTTCTTCTTTATCTATTACTTTCACTTCATCAACTATCTCTGTTTTGCCTTTTTGTTTGGTCTTTAGGTGTTTGGTTTTCGTCTTCTTTTTGTGGATAACAATTATGCGGTGAAGGGTTAATACTCCATCCTTTACCACAACTTGAGGGAGTTTTTCCAATTCCAAATATGCCTTAATGCAAAGCTACTCAATTAAGTGCATGAAGGTCTTTGCCCCGTGAGGATGCTTAACCCGTGTCACCAGGTGTTCGTATATAATATCGCCTACATTCACCAAAATCTTCATCATAATACAGTAGAGGAGCATGAGTCTGTCCAAAGATATGGTGATGTTGTGACAAGTTGGCATGAATTTCTTCTTGATAAACACCAACCATACACTGGCTACATTGTTTAAGTTGTGCATGAAGAGCTGGTACTTCACAGTTGGTGTTCTATCCCACTTTGTCACAACCATGCAACTTTTGTCAATGCATCTTGCATATCTCATTCTTTTGAGTTCTTGAATATTGCATGCTCAATCTCATTATCATCTAACCCATATAACACATTGATTGCTTCTGGCCCAAATTCAACTTTCTTTCCTTTAACTGTCGCGTAAAGCTCTTCTTCGTTGATGTAGCCTTTATAGAGTAGCTTCACTACGTCTGGTTTTATTTTAATCACCCCTTCAAAAAATATTTTCCATTTGAACGCTTTGATGGGTGATGCAAGGAATTCTAGCATAAGGCTCTTGAATGGATAGAGTCCTTTCTCCACCATAAACTGTTTGTTAATTTGTATTGTGGAAAGGGACCCTTCCATTCTGCTTTTGTCGTCCTCTTTTTCAGCTTCTTTCCGAGGATCTCCTTTTTCTTTCTTTGCTCATCTCTTGGTGAATTGCTCCCTTAAAATCCCATTTTTCATGGCAACCTTCTTTTTCTTTGAAGGTTTCACTACATCCTCATCCTCCAAAGAACTAAATTCATCAATTTCTTTATCAAATTCCTTGCAGTGCTCTTCAGTTGTCTTTTCTTTTGCCGTACCCTTCTTTGTAGATAGGGCTACTCTATCTACTTTGTTGAGGAGCTCTTCCCGCTCCCTCAACTTAGCTTATTTCTTTTCTTTGACTAAGGCCTTCACGCCTTCGCCTTCATTTTGATTTTTAGAAGCCCAAACTTAACTTTTTCCTTTTTCTCTTGAGAAGTAATTGTACCCAAGGGATTGAAGGTAAACATCTTGTCATTCAACATGTTAACTCATTGTGGGAAAAGAAATGGTTGTAGCCTCTTTGGGAAGAGAACGAGGACAGCCAAACAATTAAGAGTTTGGCTTTCCAATGAGATAAGGTGTGCGTCTCAAGAGGAAAGTCAAATCACCACTGAGGGATGGGCTACATGTCAAGTTTGGATTGGTAGCATAACACGGTGTGTGTGAAGACGACATGTGTAAAGTGCTGAAGTGACTGTTGGATGTGAAAGGTCTCTATAAATAGGGTCGAAGGCCAAAAGAAAAGGAAAGCTTTTTCCTAAAAAGAGAAAGAGTGTTATATTTTTTTTATGAAAGTAAGCGGAGAAAGTTATGAATGCTGAATGGACAGATCCTCCAACCTTCGAACAAGAAGAGAAAGTGGAAAGCCAAGAAGAGGAAAGTCGAGGCTAAGTATTTTGTGTGAGTGACAAATGATTTACATGCTTGTCGTGTGTACTACACTGTTTGTTTTACAAGCTTTGTTGGAATGCAATAATGTGATTTTATTACCCTTCTTGGATTGATCAAATATGTTTTATGAGTTCTATTTCTGTGACTGATAAGATTCATTTCATAAATATTTTCTGGAAGTAAGTAAAAGACTAAATGTTTTCTACGAGCCTGAGTAATCTTTGAAAAATTGTAAAAGGTGTTTTATGAACGGTTGTGGATGGTTGTTCAATTTCTAGTATGATTTCTAAAAACCACTGGTTGATGCTCACTTTGAAAAGTGATGTTTTTACATGATGTATGTGGAGTATTCTTTCTTTGTGCTGATGACTACGAAATGCTTTATTGATTATGTTAATTTGTGCCATAAGTAAGTAGTGATACTGTGTTGCATGGTTGTAGCTTCTACATGGTTGTGGCTTGATGATTTATCGCACGATGCTGGATGAAATCTCAAGTAACTCTCATGATACTGGTGAGAGCGATTCCCAGGTCAGTGAAGGAAGAATTCTCAGGTCAGGGTGAGCTGTAAGAAAGATGTGGTGAGACACTATTGGATATCCCAAGTAACTCGCCTAATACCGGGTCTCAGAATGGGCTTGTTGTGAAATGATTCAAGTGTATGGCATTGTAGCGCTCGTTGTGAGAGAAATGCTGCTGTCACGCTGGTGGAGTGTAACTCTTCAGTCTAAGTATGTGAATAAGGCAAGGCGCTGTTGGATATCCCAGGTAACTCGCTTGATACTGGCGAGAGCAAATCACAGGTCAGCGAGGGGAGATTCCCAAGTCTCAAAATGAGCTTGCGATTGTGGTTGTTGTACTGGTTGGTAACTCACTACATGGTTATTGATTTGTTGTAGTTATGCGACATGCATTAACTGTTTGATGTAACGTGTTCTTTGTTATGACTTACTGTTTATTAATGTGTGAATTCCTTTTGATTTTCCAAAAGGTTTTCTTAAAACTCATCGCTCACTAAATCTGTTTGACTTGCATTTTAAGTGTTTTCCTTCCTTAGGTTGTCAAGCAATGAAGCCATGCGAAGGTTGGTTCTAAGGTTGCGTTGCCAAATTAAGGAGGAAAGACAGAACTGAGCCAGTGAAAGGAAGCCCTAAAGAATATCCTTGAGCTGAACTTAAGATTAAAAAAAGGAAAAAGGAAGAAAATGGGGATTGATGCCTCTAATCGCTGCCACAAAGAACAATATTAGGCAATGAAGGAAGGAAGGAAAGGTTGCACCTTGGTAGGAAGAAGAAGGATGTGAGAAGGCCAAAATTGGTTATTTTATGCAAAGTAAAGTGTAATTTGTAATTTATACATTTGTAAGCATTGAGTTAACAAAAGAAATAGTTTAAGTATTCCCCATATTAATTTCTTGTTTCTACTATAAAAGAGGTGGTGGTCTCTAAGGATCAAGTGGTGGAGCTTCTTGAAGAGACAAAAAAGAAAAGAGTTGTTCTACTTACTAGGCATTTAACATGTTATCTCGCAAAAGGTATGCATCAAAGGGTGGAAACCTCTCCGCGCCAAGTTCTCATACTTCTTCTCCTTTTTGGATACAAGTGACAGAAGTTTACTCGCCAAGGTAGAGTTTGTCTCCAAACTCCTCCTCGTGAGGTTAACTATGCTCTAGCTACTTACTCTTTCAAGTAGTTGGCGACAAGCACTAGCCAAGCAATGGATTATAGCTCAGCTGACTCGATAGACCTTATAAGTTAGACTACTTATCAAGAACTTATCACAAACCTAAACTACCTATAACACTTTGACATATGAACAGTAGAGTAATGATGGATTAAAAGTGGATAAATATGCAAGATTAACGAATAAAGGTCTTAGGCCACTGTACAATATGAACAATTTACATTACAATAAATATAAAAATGGAAAGTAAAAGGGAATGAGAAATATTACAAGTTAGGGGAAAAGAGAATGATGGAATCTTACTCCAACCTCTCTCTAAGCTCTCACTAACAAGATTGACTGAAGAAGAAGAAGAAGAAGAAGATGCATCTTACAGATGGTGGAAAGGCTAATTCTTTTCGTCAACTCTCTAGGTTTTGGCCTGTCCATTCATATATCTAGACTTTTCGAGGTCGACTCCTTTTCTTGGTGGAGATAGAGTCTTTTTATAGGCAACTTTCGGTGGAAAACATCTATTCTTCTGATCATGTCAGCGCGGACTATAGCTTTGGTCAAGTCATATCAACTCCAAATACCATTCTTGTTAGCTAGTGAATCTTCATCGCTTGATAATGTAGTTCCTTACCTAGGGATTTTATTCGCTAGACAGGGTACCTATCGCATAGCCTTTACACGCGCTCTTTTGCGATTCCCTATGTCTTCTTTTCTTTATATATAATCTTGTAATAAAAAACTGAAAACCAGGGTAAAATTGGCGTGGAGACTTGTATAAGTTGTATTCTCTAATATTTATGGATTTACAATGGAAGCAATGCGTTTTGACACATAATCATTTGTTTTGGTTCCGTTGTTCTACCTAGAAGGCCATAATAACTTCTATTTCTACAAGTTATCAGGCATTCGGGCACTAATGTAGTCAAATGTGGTTAACAGTGGAATAATTTAAATAAGTTAAATTGAGAAAAAAAATATTATGATAGATAACAATAAACAATGGAAGAAACTTCAATTATGAATAAAAAAACCTAAAATAGTTTAACCGATGAGTAAAAATCAGCAATAATGGGCAACATAAAATATAAACTACTACTTTAAGGACTCAACGTCGTAAAGGTTCCTCGCAAGCACTACAATTATGACCCCCACATCCCACCTACTACCACATATGATTTAGCTTTCTTTTCAAAATAAGAATTCTTTTTTTTTTCTTATACCTCTCTACAAGACATTTGACTTTAGGAGAAAGAACTAGATCATTATTGTCACACCCCATCCCATAGCCCCTTCTCACTTGGTCTGAGATAGTGGCATGAAGCTGACTGACATTGTTCTCCTTCTAACGATACATGTTGTCCCTACTTAACTTGAACTTAAAACTATCACTTCTTAAACATACGCACTATGGAAAACATCTAAAACCTCAAAATAGAAAATTTTATAAAATCTTCAAGGCATTTGACCAATGTACAATCTAATTAAACAAGTCTTATGTAGACATAAAGGAAACCCGAGTCTCAACAACACAAAAGTATAGCTTTATAACCCCAACTCAAGTAGTTCTTACTAGTCTATTACACACACAACAACTATATAAGTTCAATACTAATCTTAATTACAGACCATCATTCATAAAATGGAATAATCCATACTAAAGAAAATCTTAAATCAAACTTCTAGTAGAGTAGGTAGATTTTTGTCAGGCGTTGGAACTACCATCTATACCTGCAAGAAAAATAAAACATTGAAGGGTGAGCTATAAAGCCCCGTGAGTGACATCTTTTAAAAATAAAACATGCTTTTTCCTAAAACAAGTATGCAAACATTTAGAAAGAAATCTTCACATAGCACTTTCTCTTGGCAAGTATTTCTAGCAAAGCAACTCGTGGCTTAGGATGAACTAGTATTACATTACTATGTTGTGGTAGGGTATGTCGAGTACCCCAATGGCTTCTTTTCTAACTATAACTCTACCATGTAGTAGCGCACGACTAATACTCCTATCATCTTTGTCATAGTAGATCATGCCCGACACTCATGAAAGCATTGTTGTCATAAAGTACACTCAACATGGACAACGAAATAATCTCATCGGTGCACATAATATCATCATCAATCTCAAATCTCAGTCATGCATCTAGCATCAATCTTAGAAATATCAGAAAATTTAAATACAAAGCATTTAATCATGATTTGCTTTTGAGTATAGTTGCTTGAATCTCAACTTAGCTTAACTTGTACATAGCTAGTAGAACTTTTTTACTCGATGCCACTCTTGCATCATGTTTACTTCAATATATCATCAACATGATATTTTCATAAACTCGACATTCAAATATTTTGCTAAGAAATCTCATTTTCAAAGGAATGTATTCAACTCAAAAGCTTTAAAACTTATATCATGCATACTTATTTATAAATCACATGAAACTTTTTTTAAACTTGAGATTCATGCTTGATAAATCATTTATAACTCAAGCATAATTCAAATACTTTAACTCAAAGCATGATATAAGTATTGAAGTGATGAAAACCCTTGCACAACCGAAGAATTATAGAACCATTACCCAATTTTAATTGGAACCTAAAAATACCAGTACATTGGCAAAATCTAATTACTTATTAGGTTAAGCATGCTTCTAAAAATAAATTACAGAGAAATACAGAGAACAGTAAAATTACTCACGTTGATGTCTCTAGATCTACAGAACTCCAAATTGGGGCACCACCGCTTGGAAACCTTCCTATTCTCTAGGTTGAGATTTGGTTTGTGGAAACCAAAAATTGGAGAAGAGAATTTTTTTAAGAGAGCGAGAGAGATTTCTTCTTCTTGAGAGAATAAGAGCGTACTCCAAATCATAGAACTATTATGCTATTTTGTTATGCAGAAATTTCCCTCTTCTTCAGAAGGAAGAAATGGGAAGTTGAGAGAAAAAATTTGGAACATGGGAAAACCGCCCACATTTCCTATTAATTTAATAGATTAATATTAAATTAATGTTAATATTAAAAAAATTAATTAATTTAATTAAATAATTAATTAAGTTAAGAATTAATTAAATCATATTTAATTAATATTTCATTTAAATCATACTTGAATGAATATCTCTCGCATAACCTATTGTTTTAATTTAATTAAATCCAATTTATTAAATCAAATCAAATTAAACTATTAATTAATTTCTAAATTAAATATCTTATATTTAATTTAATCCAAATTTGAATCATATTCAAATATAAATTTCTCTCATAACCTATAGTTTTAATATGTATCATATACACATTAAATTTTAACCTATAGTTTTAATATGAATCTAATTCACATTAAATTAATATTTGAACTTATTCAAATATTTTTTCTCTCATAAATTAATTATGAATTATATCCAAAATTAAATTTATATATTAAAGTCTAACTAAAATATAAACTTTATATTATAATGTATCACCAAACATTATAATAATTCTCAAAGTAAATTTGAACATTTCAAATTACAACCAATACAATTAAATCTCATTATCCTTTACGAGCTAGGAAGGGGACCTAATGGATATAAACATAAGAAGTTACAACGATACGAGATTAATTGGCTAAACTCATTAACCACATTAATCAATATTCGTTAATTGTGTGTACACTCCACTAAAGACTCACAGTTGAACTCTTCTCACTGTAGATATATTTATGTGTCCACGAATATAAACCAATACAGTAAGTTAGCCATTCACAAGTGTTCGTAACACCAACTGGGTCAAATTATCGTTTTACCCTAGGTTACTTCTAGTCCTTAAATATCATTGCTCCTCTAATGAACAACCTTTTTATGGTCCAACTACTAAACAGAAACCCCTCTCGTGCCATAGTGAGGGTATGACCCTTTATTCAAGTCTCGGATACACCATTTAAGGTAACACTTATCTACTTACCTTAAAGTCGGGAAGGAGTGAATTCCATCTTATGTGTTTATGTTCCCAACTCCCTACTCGATCTTGTCCCCAAAATGATAAGCATATTGAGTCGAAAATCTGACCACCCTCACTCGTACAAATCAAAGGACAATCCTTCACGAACAGGAGTTCATAATACTCTCAGGCTTAATACTAAGTTACCTAGGTCATCTTAATGAAATAGAAACTCAACTAGTTAACGGAGTTACATCTAGTGGTTACTATTTCATGGTCTGGTCTTATGCAAACTCATTGCATAGGATACCCTCACTCGCATGTCACCTATACTAACGCATTGGATCATTGTGTTTGTATCAAATACAAAGTGAGTCGTATCCAAAGTGTTACCAAGATAAGGTACCCAACCTTATCCTTATACTATAGACTCCTTAAGTTGATCTCTGACATTGATCCCTGTATGTCTCTACATACTGTTTAAGACTCATCAAACAACTTAGGATGTTAATTTATTGGATTTGGGTTATTAAGACAAAACTAATAATAAAATCAACAACACTTATTGAAATTATATTAACAACACTTTATTAATAATGGTCAATGAATTATATTTACTATCTTACGAGTTTTAAGACATAAAACCCAACAAGATAATTTAATAAAATATGTTTAGAAATTTATTTGAACTCATTTTTGTCACTCACAAACTTTTAGCTAGTTCTACGATCTATAGATATGCCCTATCTCCTTTTGCCCTTGATCTCTTTGGAGTCTTAGTCACCTTTGGCTTGTCCCAAACACTTCTATAAGAGTTGTCGTAACTCAAAATCAAACTCTTGGATTAAACCCTCAAGCTCAACTCTTCTCCTTCAACTCAAACTTGCCAAAATCCACACTTTCTGATATTCTTAAAGGGAAATATGATTCAGATGCTTGCTCAACTTCCTTTACTTACCTTGTCTCAACATCCTAAAAAATCTCCACCCTTCTCAAATTCTTCTCCTTTCTCCTTTCTTTGAAGCAAATGAGAGGAAAATGACTTGAAGAAAGCTTTAAAATGATTTGCGTCTACTTGGCGCTAAAACTGAAACTTTTCAAAATTCTGTATGTCACGTGCTTTTTAATGATCTCAGCCGAGATCAGCCCGATATGCTCTTGGATCCTCACCTTTTTCGACCAAAAAAGCTTGAAAATTGTACAATAAACTTAAAAAATTTACTTTTTGTCTCCATTCTCAACGAAAAGGCATTGAGATGGCCCAAGAACACATCTCCAAAATCTTTCCGTCTTTTATCTCGACTAAGATCTCTTCAGACAACATATGATAGCCTTAACAAAAGCTCTCTATCTTTTTTCTCGATTAAATAGGATTGATCCCTTGAGATATGCCCCGAGATGCAGACTTAAGCCCAAACTCTTTAGGCAACACTTAACCCTTCTCCAACTCTTAGGAAGAAAATGGGACTATTCAGGTATTACAACTCACCTCTGCATTAAGAAATTTCGTCCTCAAAATTTTGAAATTCTTTATTGTAGAGTGAGGGGTACTTTCTTTTCATTTGATCTTCTGTCTCCCAAGTTGCTTCTTCCACTCTGTGATGTCTCCAAAGAAATTTCACAAGTAAATGGTTTTGCTTCTTAATGCACTCTTTCTTAGATCTTCTCTTTAACTCAACTGGTTACACTTCTAACACATGAAAAGGATCTATAATTTACTTCCTTAGCATAGATACATGAAATAGATCGTGAATTTGAGCAAGTTCTGAAGGTAAATTCAGTCTATAAGTCATTGGCCCATCTTGTTCCACTATTGCATAGGGTTTAATATATCTAGGGCTTAGAGCCTTTTCTACCAAAATGAAGAACGTCCTTCCAAGGAGATAACTTCAAGAAAACTTCAACTCCAACTACAAACTCAAGGTCTCTTCGTCTCTTGTCTGTGTAGCTTTTCTACCTATTTTGAGTTGTCGTAGGATTCTCTTTGATTATCTTAACATTAAATGATGAAGCTTAAACTAACTCTGGGTCAATAAATTGATGTTTCCCCCACTTTGTTCCAACACACTTGAGTACTACAGGGTCTGCCATACAAGGCCTCAAAGGGTGCTCTTTCAATACTTACTAGGCCAAAAATTAAAAGTAAACCTTGGATCTCTGTTTGAAACTATAAAGACTGGCACTCCAAACTGACTCACTATCTTATCGACATAAAGCTTAGCTAGCTGGTTTAGCTTAAACGTCGTTTTGATGGATATAAACCGTGGTGCCTTGGTGAGTATATCAACAATCACCCAAATACTATCATGTCCACTAGAGGAATGAGGTAATTTAAAGATAAAATATTGTTATATGTTCCACTTCCACTTTGGCACTAGTAGTGAATTAAAAAGTCATTTTGGCCTCTACCTAACCAACTTAACTTGCTAACAGATTAGGCATCTATCAACATACTCTACTATCTTTTACAGCATTCTAGGCTACCAATAAGTCTTTTTAAAAGTTTTATACATCTTGGTGCTACCTGCATGTATAGCGTAAGCTAAACTATGAGCTTTCTCGAAGATAACATTTTTCAATCGTCTAACACTCGGAACACATAGTTTATCTTGCTTAATTATGACTCCATCTGACCTCAATTGAAGCTTAACCTCTTGGCCTTACTTGGACTTCCGGAGCCTGTTCTAAGCCAAACTATCTTCTAGCTGTCTTCTCAAACCTTAGCCATTAGAGAAAACCTAACTTGAAACTGAGCTAACAAGCACCCTAAACTCTTTATAGAAACAACTACCTTAAAAATTTATAGCTCTCTCAACCAAACTACTCGAAAATTGCACAAGGCACTCTTCGAAAGTATACTTTTGTTAGGGCTAGAATACTAAATATTTTGTATTTAACTTCTTTTGAATGCATTGTGTACTCATTAAATTTGTATTTTTATTGGGAATATGTATCTGGACATCAATACGAGTTCAACGTAATGAAAATCACTTAA
Source organism: Cucumis melo (assembly GCF_025177605.1). Taxonomy (NCBI): domain Eukaryota; kingdom Viridiplantae; phylum Streptophyta; class Magnoliopsida; order Cucurbitales; family Cucurbitaceae; genus Cucumis; species Cucumis melo. Next base: position 18,178,203 of record NC_066860.1, on the reverse strand, counting down.
ATGGGAGCTAAAACAAGTGAGAATGGGACAAAACAAGTTCAATGGAATTTTTGTAAATAAGGTGTCCACCCTTAACCCAGAATTCGAGCCTAGTTAAGACAAATTTCATTTGCATTTTGACATATTCACTTCATTTTTTTCATTTTTCACTTCAAGAATCAAATCCTTTATACAAGAATAAAAACTCTATTTTTCTCAAAGATTCTACCGTTTCTTTATCAATTGTTGGCACAATTCTTCATGGAGTTACTTGGCTAAGGTAACAGTTTAAGGGAATTAGTTGCATATTGTTCCTTCCACGAGAGTCTTTATTTCATTAGTTGTATTAATTAAGATCTTGAAGCATGTTTCTTTAATTTCTTTTATCGAAGAATTCTTTTCGATTAGTCTTGATCAAACTAATAAATTGGAGTTCAACCTTGTTGCAAGTGTGCTAAACACATAGTTGAGACACTAATATTGATAAATTCTTGTTAGTTTCTTTTGTCTAAAATTAATCCTAGTTTTAATTTTTCATGTAAACTTGCTTCATATTCTAATAAGTCTTGATTTGATACCTCTTGATCACAACACATTTTTAGTTCTTGTGTGAAAATTGCTAAAATGAAAACACATAGAACTTGATTTAGTATGACTATGTTGAAGTCTGGCATATTATACATTGTATCAAGGCAATTAATTCTTGGGATCACATAAGGCTTTTGATCTCTTGAATTAATTGATCAAGGATCATTAGTCCCTCTTGGGACTATACTCTTTTTACTCTATGATTGGAATGAATAAATGCATATCCTAATTCCTTTGCTCTTAAGTTTTATAGAAAAACTTTATTTCTCATATCTACTTTACTTTCTTGCATAATATTCCTTGAAACTTTCCCCCAATTTTACTACTATAGTTCTTTATATCAATAGCTCTCTTGAGTACGATCTTGACTTCGCTTTATTACGCTAATTCAGTGTAAATTGGGTTTATAAATTTCTTTGAACGATTTTTTTTGGTAGGTTATTACCCATTTATATTTCCTTTACAATTGCTTAATCTATTTTTGTCCATTGATCACTTGTATTGCAATTGTGTTGCTCTCCGTTTAATTCTTACATGTTCTTGTGTACAACATCCTTAACGATCCTATCCGGAAATCTCCTTTCAACTTTTTACTCAAAGCATCTGCCACGACATGAACCTTACCTGGGTGGTATTCTATGGTGCAGTCATAGTCTTTGATCAACTCTAGCCATCTTCTCTATCTCAAGTTCAATTCCTTTTTGATAAAAAAAAATGTATCTCAAACTCTCATTATCCATGAAAATATGGCACTTCTCACCAAACAAATAATGTCTTAATATTTTCAAAGTTAACACTATCGCTTCTAACTCACGTTCATGAATAGGGTAATCACACTCATGCCTATTTAACTGTCTCAAAACATAAACTATTACCTTTCCTTTTTGCATAAGCACACATCCTATATAAACCCAAAACCTAAGAATCCTTAAGTCTTTCAAGAGCTTTGGTGGAGAAGTTGAAGTTAAAGTCATATTGAATTGAAGTTATATTAAGTTTTAGAAAAGATGGAAGGAAACCTTAATAAGAATTGGTTGTGAACCAAGTGACATAGTTTATGTGTTATTGAAGCCAAGATAGCTTTAAAGAATAATTCTTTTATTAAGTGTTGGTGATAGGTGGCTAAAAAGAGGTTAACAATGTGAAAATTTTGTTTAAGTGTTTTACCTAGGCATTTTGAGGTTAGACTAGGCGGCCAAGATTATCTAAATAACCTATAAGGACAAGGCATGCTAGGCGTTTAGGTTGGCAAGTTTGGCTAGGTAAGGAGAGTGTGTTTGGTGAGTTGTACCATGCGACCAATGCAAGGCATGTGAGCAAGGGCTACGCGAGAAGGTGTAAGTCATGAAGATACGACCAAGAGGTATGCCATGCGTTGAAGAGTTGTCGGTGTCGTGTGTCTGTCAAGGGTTAGGCAATATGGTCTAAGTCGAAGGGCATTTGTTTTGACATTGAGTGTCATTCAAACAAGTGATCATTAGGCATTCTGGTAATGCTCAGTGGAGTAGTTTTCAGATATATAGGCCTGTAAGAGCTTAAATTTTTGGCAAGCAGGAGGTGTAAAATTTTAGGAATGCATGATTCACCATAAATAGCTAACTTTGGACGATCAGAGCATCCTTTCTACTCGTGAAAGATCAAAAGAACCATTAGGGAGTCTGTTTGTTGAGGTAGGGCTGTCAGACAAAAAGAAGTTGGGGAAGGAGTGCAACTTTAGAGCTAAAGCACCAAAGGTCATTGTTTGGGCAAAATTGAGTGTTGTTTAGTTTTTAAGGACCACAGAACACATTACTTGGAGTTTTAAGCTAAAATTTGGAGGTTCTGGATATAAAAAGAATTTCTAGAAAAAGTGGAGACTTGGCCGAGTGACCAGGAGGATGAGGTGAGCTGGACGTACAAATTAGGCCAAAAGTGGTTAATTGTGCATTGGAGCATGCGACAGAACAAGCACACTTCCAAGTGGCATAATTTGATTGCTAAGGTGCCAATGACCAGAAATAAGATTTTTGTGCTCAACATTCAAAATGACGTTGCAAAATACCTCAAGATGTGCTTCAAAGGTGCATCTTGGCTTTGGCATCTTCGATATGGACATCTAAATTTTATAGGATTAGAGTCATTCTCCAAGAATAGCATGGTGAGAGGACTACTTTCCATAAGTCACTCTAATCAATTGTGCAAAGAATATCTACTTCAAAAGCATGCAGTTTAAGAAAATAATCCCAAATAAGTTAAACTCAAGAGAGCTCCAAAAGGCATTTTGAACACATATATACATATATGTGTGGATCAATCAACCTAAGCTCACTTGATAAGAGTAATTATTTTCTTCTATTCATAGATGATTTTTAACATGGATGTATTTCTTAAAACGTAAATTGTTAAAACAACAAAACCCTCCAAATATCTCCACAATGGAATTATATTGTCCACTTTGGGCCTATACCCTCATGACTTTGGTTTGGGTACCATCCCAAAAGGTCTTATACCAATGAAGATAATTGTTCTCACTTGTATACCGAATATCATCTTCTTATCTAACCGATGTAGGACTTTGATCGCATTAGCACATATCGTAAGTTTTTTAGAACTTCAAGAAGTTTAAATCCTTGGTAAAGAAAGAAAGTATTATGTTGGTCAAAGTCATGTGATCTGATTGTGGAGGAGAATTCGTATCAAATAAATTTAAAATATTTGTGAATATAATGATGGAATTAGTCGATTCTTAACAGTGACAAGATTCCCTCAACAAACTAAAGTAGGAGAAAGGAAGAATAGAACAATTTTAGACATACAAGAAGTATAATTAAAGGCAAAAAATTTCCAAAGGAGTTTTAGACCGAAGTAATAGCCTATCCAATCAGTCTCTAACCTAACAGCATGTCTAAAAAACACCACTAGATGAATGAAGTTGAAAGAAACCTAGAATTTTCTATCTCATGGGGCGTTTGGAGGAAGGAAAGGAATAGAGGGGCAGAAAGGATTATGAAAAGGAAAATATTATGATCATACTTGTTTGGAGGAAGGAATAAGTGGGGAAGGAATAAGTGGGAGGATTATGAGAGGATTATGATAATCCTTATTTGGGGGAAGGATTAAGTGGAAAGGATTATAAAGGGTTTATGATAACCCTTGTTTGGGGGAAGGATTATGATAATTTTTTTTTTATTTCTTTAAATTCGTACAAATGTATTTTTATTTGAACTCGTATTGTAAATCCAAAATTTGAATTTTTTTTTATCAAAAAATAGGTTTCATTAGCTTTCGTAAATACGATGTCAACGTTGAATGTTTTATATACAAGGTTTCCGTGCCAAAAAATTAATTGATGTGTTACGTGTGAAAGAAATTACATCTATTTTCTTGAAATTTATGTTGTAAGTGTAATATCGAGAAATTGTGTATCGTTAACAGTCGATTTACAAAAACAACGACCAACATAATATGATTGAAAAGAAAGAAATACAAGAAACAAATGTCTCTTTTTTTTTCCCGAATGCAGCTAAATAATGAACATCAATTACATTGTACATCATGATAATGCAAAAATAATAATATAGTAATAATAATAATAATAATAATAATAATAATACTAATAATAATACTAATAATAATAATAATAATAATAATACTAATAATAATACTAATAATAATACTAATAATACTAATACTAATAATAATAATACTAATAATAATACTACTACTAATAATACTAATAATACTAATAATACTAATAATACTAATACTAATACTAATAATACTAATAATAATAATAATAATAGAAGAAGAAGAAGGAGGAGGAGGAGGAGGAGGAGGAGGAGGACGAGGAGGACGAGGACGAGGAGGACGAGGAGGACGAAGAGGACGTGGACGACGAAGAGGACGAAAGAGGAGGAAGAAGGAAGAAGAAGAAGAAGAAGAAGAAGAAGAAGAAGAGGAAGACGAAGAGAGGAAGAAGGAGGAAGAAGGAGGAAGAAGAAGGAAGAAGAAGGAAGAAGAAGGAGGAAGAAGAAGGAGAAGAAGGAAGAAGAAGAGGAAGAAGAAGGAAGAAGAAGGAAGAAGAAGGAAGAAGAAGGAAGAAGAAGGAAGAAGAAGGAAGAAGAAGGAAGAAGAAGAAGAAGAAGGAAGAAGAGAAGAAGGAAGAAGAAGGAAGAAGAAGGAAGAAGAAGGAAGAAGAAGAAGAAGAAGGAAGAAGAAGAAGAAGAAGAAGAAGAAGAAGAAGAAGAAGAAGAAGAAGAAGAAGAAGGAAGAAGAAGAAGAAGAAGGAAGAAGAAGAAGAAGAAGGAG